>NW_024881314.1:7594558-8844558 GCF_018691265.1 Tyto alba
CTATCAGCATCCGACTGATTGGCCTGGGGCTCCAGAAAAAAGCAGTGGAAACTGCTGCTGCGTTTTCCCTCTCCACACACATCTGGGAGGGTGAAACCTGCCAGTGCAGAGGTCTGGCTGCAGCCGTAAATTCATCTTGCACAACACGTATGCTCTTCTGCTCTGCCTCAGGCTCTCACATAAAGATGAAGTTCAGTTCGTCACTTACCCACCCACCTTCACCCGGAACAAAGTAATCAAGCCAGATCTATTTGCAGGCTGAAAGCCTGCAGATATTTTCAACCCAGCTTACTAACTTGTTTGGAAAACAAGGACCCTAGCCATGTCCTTCCACCTACATCTGGTTTTGAGAGTCACTGAAGGTTTAACCCAACTTTCATATGGGCAAATAACCCCCCGTGTACTCTCCCCCCTTTACAGGGCTGGAGAAACATGTTGGTTTCTCCAAACTACAGTAAAGAAGGAGCCACAATCCCCTAGCAATTGCCTTCAGATGATGGTGTAATAGATGCGCAAAGGCATCAATATTTGACCTTCAGGCAATATTTCTTACTGGAGGCCTCCATCACTTGTAGAAGTTTCCCAGACTTCAGCAGATGGGAGTCTGATGCAAGTCCCTCATCAGCCTGAAGTGTGAGGAGTCCTCAAGTTTCAAAGGTCTCAAACAGACCCTCCATGACCTGATAGCTCAGCTGGTCCCTGTGTCACAAAGAAAATCCGTGGCAAGGGTGAGCACCTTCTACCTGTGATTTAGCTCAGGGCAGTCTGGGCAGCAGGTCCTTCAGCAAAGTCCAGGAAAACACGCACCAGTGATCTTGATGAATTCAAATGACAGTGGCTAAAAATGAGGAAAACTGTTTGGGCAACCAAGCAAAGAGCCAAGCCCTTAACCCAGGCGCTGAGTTCAAGATGTCTCATAAAAGCAGGCAGATTAGTCACTAAAGGGCTAGGAAATACCTAATGAACGGTCATCATCATCCTAGTATTTCAGTGTGTTTTCATCTAAAATTTGAATGCAGAGAAACATGTAAAAAGTAAGAAGGGGATGGTTGTATTTGTTAAACCAAAAGAGCTTTTCCCATAAAACAAAGGCCATGTTTTGCTGTTTTCCCCACATGTCCAATATCACCATTTGCATTTCCCAGTGAGATGAAGAGCTCCTGTCTTTCCTTTTTCCAGGAACCACCATGCTGAGCACGATGATCCGTCTGAGTGCGGACAAGAAAAGCCTAGATGTTGACACCAAGTTGTTGGATCTCCTTTTCTGCCCTGTTGTGACTTCTAGGAATCACCTGCACCTTCCTTGGAGCACTGACCTTGGAGAAGAGCAGGATATGGTTGGGATGGCAGCACACCTACTGAGAGCAGCACAGACAAAGCTGCTTCTCTTGGCTAGCTAGAGCCCCAAAACCTGATAGCTTCCTAAAAACCACACTCCACAAGTTCTGGCTGCATACCTTCAACCCACCACAACCTCCTCCAAGGATCCAGCAGGGAAACACTTGTCTTGATCCTTCCCCCGCTAAGTCCCCTATTCCTCATTAATAAAAGCCAAGGTAAATGACAATTAAGAGCTCAATAGGCAAGATCTGCTGGAGAGAAACAGCCTTGTCACTGCGCAGGGTCCCTAGATGTCAATCCATGGGAGAGATGGGCTGCAGCAGGGTTAGACTCTCACCCACAGCTGCAACACAACCCATTGCCCTGTCCCTGTTTAGCCCCCTGGCTAGAGTTTTCATGCAGCTAATCATAAAGTGATTCCATTTCTTCAAAACTTTTCAGGGAACACACCACCCTCCTCACCTTCCCGAATGCAGGAAATTGATGGAAGAAAACCACCAGCATCTTCCAGATGTCCTCAATAACCTCAGCCAGGCTCCTAGCAAAGTCTCCATCCATTTGGGTAGCCCTGTGCCAGCACCAGTCCCCATCTCTGCCCGGCTCCCAGGGCAGCACAAGGCAACGTGGCAGCTCAGGGTGTCACACAGCGTGAGCCACAGCCACTTCCAAAGCCACCTCCAGTGTGAATTTACACGAGTACATCTTTCTCAGACTCATCTCCGGAGCCATCCCCATTGCCTTGGGGAGAGCTGCCCTTCTTGGCACCTACCTCCCCACCCACTGCACAAAGCACAGGCTCTGGGAAGGTCACCGGCAGTGACCGGGGGGCACGGCAGCAGTCAGGAGGGCAAGGGCCAGCTTGCATGCAAACCATTTGCAATCACCTACCGGCTGGAGATTTGCCACCAGGGTGAAGGGCAGGGACAAGCCACATCTTGCTGGATTCCTGTAAACTGATGGGAGCTGTCAGGGCATGTTCCGGTGCCAGCTGCCTCCTCATCCCCCATTTCCCATCTCCACACCACACAGTGTTAACCCTGGTACGGGCTAATGGTCTCTAAACCCAGTCCCAAAAGTGGGATTTCTCACCTGGTGTTACATCTACATTATTGGTGACTAATGAGCACAAAGCAGACAGGCAGACCCAAAGTCAGCCCAGGAGAGCAGAAAACAGTGGCAAGACAGATCAAAAGCTAAACTAAGCAAGGAGCCAGGCTTAAACTCAGCTGGGGAACAAATGGGGTGGAAGAGGTGTGAGAGAAGGCCCCGGATGAGGCTGGTGTGGCTAATTAAGACCTATTAGTGCAGGCAGGACCCTGATGTCCTTTGCAGGGGGAGGATGTGGGAGTGATCCTATGGGAACTGCTTGAGAAACTCATGATAAACCAGCACTTCCCCCATCCTTGGCATAGATCCATTTTCTCAGCACCAGCAGAGCTGGTCTGTAGGGGTTTTGCCAGGGTTGTTCGGATCCTGTCCCTGCCTCAGTCTCAGGCCAGAAATCTGTTTTCAGGTGCTCTGAGAGCTCAGTTTCTGCTGGGTCCATTTGGGTTCATGGGAAGAATCAAAGCAGGCGTTTAATTTGGGAGTGAACCTGGGGCAGGAATAGCTCCCTGCCCTGAACTGCTCTGCTATCCCACAGCTAAAATGTCACTTAGCTTCCCTTGCTTTTAAAAAAATTACAAAACCCAAAACCAAACAAACTCTCCACTTCCTCTGCAAGACAATCTGCTAATCTGGATCTCTGGAACAAATTAAACTAGTCTTTCTCAAAAGCAATTTGCAAGCTCTGAGGCATTTGCACTTTTGTTTCCAGGCACACGATCTGACCCAAAACTGCTGCTGAGGCTCCTGAGCATGGGACCTGCTTACAGAGCCGTAACGTGCCGGTAAGGACACGCACAGAGCAGGGGACTTGCAGCCACCTCCACCATGCCCCAGGCACAGCCTGTCCCTTACGGGCTGCAAGGGACTGCTGACAAATGACATCCCACAGACACAAGCCCGTAGCGCTGGGCCAGGCTGCACCACTTGGGCCAGCACTTTCATCAGAGCTAGATCTGGATTCTCTGCTGTCAGTTTACTGGGTGACCTTGAAAAGTCAGCCATGATATAATACAACCTATGTGGGAGAGGATTGTAAAGCAAGCCAAGATTTCAGGATGAAAAGGTACTTAGAATTCACTTATAGAGGTATCTAAGAAGAGAAGTACTTGGCTCTTCTACTCCCAGCAGACACCGAGTGACCCAAAAAACAGTTTACCACCCTGCTCAGTTTACAGTAAACATCTCACTTCTGTGCATGCAGCTTATTTTCCACATTCATAGAATACATATCCAGCACACACTGGGGCTGAGCTGGGGCAGCAGGAGGATGCTGCTGCAAGCAGGATGCAAGCATGCACCTTTGTGCTGCAAGCAGGATGCAGAGACCTAATGTACCATGAACAAGAAACCCCCCCCATTTCCATCCCCAGCCACAGACATCGTCCCATCTCTGAACACTCCTCCAGGCCCCATCGCTGGGGGCAGCGGTTCTGCCTCCCCCCCAGCCACATTCCCAACTTCTCCGCTGGGCCCTGCTGCTGGGTCTCCTTCCTGAAGGGCTGCAGGGGAGAAGTGGGCCCAGAGTACAGAGTACTCAGTACAGAGGTACCCCCCAGATGCAAGTTCTTACTGAGAACATCATATAGATATCATCATCATCATCTGCAGGCTAAATATAAACCTCTTCTGAGGCAGTACATAAATGCCCCGGGCCCTTGTGTTTCTCAGCATGAAGGGCTGCCTGCCCTTGCAGGGAGCAGCCAGCAGCCCTGCTGGGTGCTCTCATCCCAGTAGCTGCTTGTCCCTCATCACAGCTGAGGGAAACTGAGGCATGGAAGAAGCAGTGAGAATCACTGTGTGAGTGCTCCTGGTCTGCTGACATAAACAACAACTGCTAGGGCTGCTCCATCACAGCTAGGGAAATCCAAGAAGGCTTGAATACTGGTCGGGAGTCACTAGAAGAAGCAGAAACATTCAGACCTGAATGAGAGAGAATTAGCTCATCAGGGCAGACAGTGACTGGCAGAGAGTGGCTGGAAAGAAGGACTGAAACCAGCACTGTGCTCCCCCTTGTCCTACCCAGGGTACCCGTCTGTCCCCAGGCATTGCACAGGCTGGTAGAGGGAAGCACCTTTGCACTGGTTCATCTGCTCCCAACAAAAGCACACTGTTTGCAGTAGGCACCCAGGTGTGGCTATTGCTGTGAACTTCAATCCTATTCCCGACTCTATTAGCACAAGATGATCACGTGCGTGTGAGAATCTGCTTGTGTTTCACAGATGTCCCTGGCCTCTCACATCCATTGCTCAACACCAGGAGCAGGTTGCCCAAGAACATCAAGACCATAGGGGCACAAAAACATGTACTAGCCCTCTACGTTTGCACCATCCATCCTATCTGGTTACCCTGGGGAGAGTTAAACCAAGTTTTTTTGGTGCTGCTGTTGTACAGTGTGGCACAGCCAGCTAAGCCAGCACTGGAACAAACTCGTTCCTTTACCTTTATGCAGGCAGACGACAGCAAGGAGGCCATGTGGTGCTTGGCAAAACATCTCCAGGGTCCTTTGCAGTGACTGTGCAGGTCGGGCTGCCCAGGGGCAAAGGTGTCCTGCAGCCAGGGGTGGAGGGTGGATGGAAGCCATGGGGTCTGCAGCCTCATTGAGAGTCCTTTCCAGAGAGCAGGCACTGAGGGAGATGTGAGAGGAGCCAGAAATCTTCTCCTGGACAAACTCAAGAGTTGGACAGGGCAGCTGGGAACAGAGAGGAGCTGTGCTTCTGCCTTTTTTTGCAGGTTTGCTGTTGCCGGGGAGAGGTTTTAGGCTGTCATCCAGCTAATTCACACCAGAGAGACAAGCACTTGAATTAGTTGCATTATCTGCACCCAGCTAAAGTGGACAAAGGATTAAAGTGTGCTGAGCACCACCACCGTGATTTGCATCTCAGAGCCCCTTCCCACGGGCCCCCTCCGCTCCCAGCCTCTTTTATTTTTTTGGCGGTCAGCCAGCCAGCATAAGAGCCCTGTTTACAGAATTGATGCCTAGGTTAATATTGCAAAAGACTTCATCAAAGCTTTTAGTTGCTACTGAAGCAGAAGCATCTAACCGTGGGCCATGAGCTGACCTGGCTGCACACACGGGGGATGAGCCGCCCGCGCCGCGCACGCAGCCACGCGCTCGCTACCCTTCGTTTGACCAATTTTGGTCTCAGCCTGAGGTATGAAACTAACTTTCTGAGCGTGCAGCCATGGCAAATTTGAAATAATGAGTAAGATCAAACTATTATTCATTTTTAAAGCTGCACACAAAACTCAAACGTAGGTATTGTTTTAGGGACTATTGGTTTCAGTTTTAGCACTATTTGAGTGCTAAATAAATACTGCACTGTGCAGTGACCTTATGGGGTACTTTTTTTGAGCTCATTCAGCTGCCAAAGATTTTTTTTTTATGTGTGTTTATTCATGTGGAGAGGATGGGGAATGTTATTGCTATATGTTTTGTGCTGCCAGTCTCAAAGAAATCAAAACTGGGATTTCTCAGAAGAAGCTCTAGATCTAAACAGAGATAAAGCAAATGCCTATCTGAGATTACTGGATCATAATTAATTAATGGCTTTAAAAATGTTTTTTCACCACTAGCACTTTGAAGGTAGGTGCATCTTTCTTTAAAGTTTCACACTGAGCTCTGCTGCGACATGCAAGCTTTATATGTTTCTATTTTTCTTGGCATTTGCAGAGGTTTTTTTCTCTTCTCAGCATGAGGACTAAGTGACCTTAGCAATTGCCAGCAAGGGGACTCCATATGATGAAAGCAGGTGAAAGGGAAAATAAGGGCGGGAACTAGGTAAGGCCAATTCATACCTCAGAGGAGGTGTGGTCCTGTTCTGTACCTGGCTGTGGTCATAGTCTTGTGAAATATAAAAGAGGAAGGCAGCTGTTTCTCAAGCAATCTGTTGCCAGGATCCTGTAGCGAGAAGGAAGGGAGGTGCTAGAAGAAATGCAGAGCAAGAAGTCTAGAGTGTCAGCTGCAAAAGGTGTGGGACGCACCGGTGCCTCTGAGCCTTGGGAATATCATCAGCTCTTCTCTGTAGGTCCACTTGCTGGGCTGAGGGTTGCATGGTAGCTGCACTCCCTTCCCCAGCAGCCTGGCTTAGGAGGAAAAAGAAGCCATCATGTCCCACGGAGGAGTAGCAGCACGCAAAGCTGCCAAGCCCCAGGACCAGGGATGGGCATGGATGGTCCTGCTCGCCGCGGTGCTGCTGCAGGGGCTGACGCTGGGCTTCCCCGCCTGCATCGGTGTCTTCTTCACGGACCTCCAGCGTGAGTTCCAGGCCAGCAATAGCGAGACGTCGTGGTTCCCGTCCATCATGGTGGCTGTGCTGCACGGAGGCGGTAAGTAACGGCTGCAGGGAACGGCCCCCCCCCCCACCTCCTGCGGTTTGTGCTGCTGGTGAGGGGCTGCAGCAAAGGCACTTTTAACATTTCATTAAGGCGGATGGTGGAAGGGACTGGGAGGTCTGAGCAGACCATCTGGTTGGCAGTGCGCAGCATCTCCCGACCACTCTGGTCACACAGTCCAAAGCTCAGTGTCCACAGACACCAAACTCCCTTTGCCATTCTAAGAGACAACCAAGGCCCCTGGGCAAAAGAGGCAAATCCCTTTTTCAGCCCAGCTTCTCCAGACCAGCAACAACTTAATTATTTCCCATAGCAGCTCTTTGAATAAGACGGCAGGTAGTGCTGGAGCTTGGGCGCTTTCTTAATTCATCTTCTGTTCACAAGAGCACATCTCTTTCCACGTGCCACATGACAACTGTGTTCTTCGTGGCTGAAAAGATGCCAAAAGCAAAGCTGCTCCAGGCTGCTAGCTGAGGTAGAGTGTTCAAAGCAACTCCTTGGGTGGTGGCATGGAGTTGCACACTCAAGCAGGCATCAGGGTGGACATGAGCATAGCTGGATTAATGCAGAATATGGGTCAGGCAGCACCCTTCAGGTGAAGGGGGACAGAAGGAGGGTTGAGCTTTGCAGCCAGTGGAGGGAATCACTGTTTTTTCCCCTTCAAAAATGAGGGAGCTGCATAGGACGGGGTCCCCAGATCCCCCACACAGATGGATAGAAGAGAAAACCAAATCCCCAGCAGCTTGAGTACTTCCCAATGAATGGTCTGTGTCGCTGCTGAACCCCTCCGTGTGCAACTCCCATGCTTATGTGATAAACAGAGTACCCAAACCCCACCTTGGCAAAAGAAGCAAAATATCCAGTGACACCCACGTATCTGAGCTGCCCCTGAGGTCATACCTGCCCCCTTCCAATACTGGTGAAAGGTGACACTACAGTATGAAGGTTAAAAAAAAAAAAAAAAAAAAAAAAAAGCAGAGCCCTGAGTCATGCTAATGTGAAGGCTGTGGCAGGTTCAGAATCTCCCGTGCAGGACTTGGCTGACAGCCACCTGACATGGGAGAGAGAGTTTGCACCTTCGCAGAAGCAGTTGGGTCCAGAATTGCAAGGTGCAGATGGAAAGAGAACTCAGGGGAGGCAACAAGGGGAGGAATTATCACCGAAGGTCAGCAGATATAGAGCAGTGTCCTTGGGGCCTGGAATTTGGAAACTGGTGGGCATTCCCTATGCTGCCTACCATCCCCTGTGGTCCTACTGTGATTAGTGGGAAGGAGCTAAATGGGACCTGCTGGCTCTGAGAAACAGTCTCAGAAGCAGCTTAGTCCCAACATGTCCAGGAAGGACAAGTCTGGCAATATTGGCAAGAAAAGATCAACTATCCTACCTTCTTTAATGAAGTAATTGTTCTGTAGGAGGCCAGAACCACAGTAAAAGGTAATATAAAGACAGACAATAAAAAGATCCAAAAGTTATAAATTAGACAGGGAAAGAATAGCCTCACGTTAATTATATTCACTAACAGAATTTGTCAGGACATAGGCAAAGCTGTTACAGCAGAGGAGTGCTTGTTCTTGTCTCCCAATAGCATAACACAGGAGTAACACAACCATAAACCAGGAAGAACAACAAAAAAGCAGAGATAAAAGACTCCCTCTAAGCCAAGCATGCATGGCTTCTGCTGCAACTTCTGACCTCCTCTGCGGTGGGCCAGGCTCTGATTCAGGTTCTCTGGCTACATCCACCATCTTGGCACTTAAACCTTTTCCAAAATTGCTTTCTGCCATGACACCAGTGTCTCTTAAAGCTGCTTCTCTCTTTTCTTCTCCTTTATTATTTTTAATTCAGAGTGGTCAGTGCAGCGAGAAGGTCCCATTCAGGAGAGCTAACCTCAGCTCAGCAGAACTATGGAAGGGAACAGGGAAGGGCACAGTGAAAACAATAGCTCACAACTTAGTAAGCCAAACGTATCTCATTACCCATGCTACGTTCCCAGGTAAAAGCAATTAATGATTATTTTGTTATAAGAGTCATTTGAGACACCTCAGGATCCTATGGCTGGCTCTGAAAGGAGAGTTCAGACCCTTACAGGTTCCTGCTTCCAGGTATTCATGCACACGTAACTCTCTGGACTCGCATTTGTACAAATGCAGCACGTCTGTTGGTATTATTTTTGCACAGGAAAGCACAAAAGCCCCAAGCAAGCAAGAAATAATGTTTGAAACCTAGAAAGCAAGTTAACAGGAACAAATAATGAAAAAACGTAATTATTTTTAGAGCAAATCTCATTAGAGTGCTCAATTTATGACTTCTGGCTACTCGGGTTGGTTGAACAGCAGCACCATCCTTAATGTCTTCAGCAGGAGGAAAAATAATCCAGTCACCAGTCTGCTGAACACTTTTTCAAAGGCCATTTGAAGTCTGAGGTGAAAATCTCCCAAGCAGACCAAAATACAGATAGCTGCACTCCTAATTTTAATAATGTTCCACTGTTTGCTTGACTACGTGGATTTTATTTCAAACCAGATGTTGATTTAGGTCACAAATATGCCACAGGTTATTTTCCCTACACTGATGGACTCCTAATTCTGAAGCTCACAGTCATTTTGCATTTGCTTGTATAACCTTAAGTGTTCAGAAAAGGGAAAAAAAATACTAAAACCTGGAAAACATTGAGGATCCTTAAAGGAACAGAAAAGAATCTCTACCTTCAGATTCTCTTCATGCAGAGAGAAGTATGCTTCCTCCTGATGGTCTGCAGGTCTGAACTTATCTTTTCTTACCCCAGAATGAAGGATGCTAAATAACATCAACAAACTGGTAGTTTACCACAATCTCATGGAATTCACCAAAAGTCTATGAAATGTAAAGAATTAACTGACCTTAAACACACACCTCCATGCCTATTTGTTCATTGCTTTTTCTGATTAAATAATGTCACACCATCCTAGTAAAGCCTGCCAGCAATGTAGGTACACCATAAAATGCAGATTTCTGCCCACAAAGGGCAGAGCCGGGCTCTGGCCCATCAAAACCACCCGGGTCTCACTCCCACCTCTACAGTTTTTGTGCCAGAGGGGTGGGAGTGGGATCCGGGTGTGCTCAGTCTGCTCCGAGGCTTGTGTCCTCTTGGAGGTGGACACAGTTAAACCTACCCACCCCTGCCCAGGTATGCCAGGACAGGCATGTGCAAAGAGCTGTGCTGACAATAACATCTTATTATTTTCCTGAGGAAGATGACTTGCAGGACAGCTGCAAGACTCCACAAGCTGCAGCTTGGATGCTACTGCCTGAAGCTTAGATTGATTCCCATGCAGACACAAATATACCTCTCCAGTCATTTTCAAATAATCCTCCTCAATGATGTCTATTTTTCTCCCATTCTTGATCTAGTTCAGTGTCAATCTGCCTTCTCTTGCAAGGAGTTTCACCTTGGGAGCGGGACACCAAGGCCAATTTAGGAGATTTTGTGGCAGAACATTTGAAAAACACAGTGAAATGAGAGTGGAAATAGCAAACAGAAATATTACCCTGCTTAGCATCTCTTACTTGGAGGAACAGAAATCCAAGTCCTCTCCTTTTTCAAATTATTCCCAGAATTTATATCATGTGAGAACAGAATTACACTTGAAGGTGCTTCTTCCATTCCATTTCCAAGAGTTTTAACTAAAATCCATCAGAAGGAAGCTTAGAAATCCTGCTCAATGGCCAATATCCAAGCAGATCACAGGAGCCTCCCCCTCAGCTAACAAGTTGACCATGCACTTGGGACGATCAGGGAATATATTTTCTTTTCCTGGCTCCCCTACTACATTATGCCACTGGGACAACCCTCAGAGTCTCTACACTAAATCATGTGGTAACTGCAGCAGTCCAGCAAGTACAAAATATTTTTTTCCTCCCTAACTTCTTCCCTTTTGCCTCTTTTCTTACAGGGCCTCTGTGCAGCATCCTGGTGAAGCGATTTAGCTGCCGGTTTGCGGTGATGCTGGGAGGCCTGCTCAGCGGAGTGGGCATGGTGTGCAGCTCCTTCTGCAAGTCCATCAGCCAGCTTTACTTAACAGCTGGACTCATTACTGGTACGTACCAAAGAACGGCAAGAAAACCCAGCTGCTGTGCTTGACTTGGGAGACGGGAAATGGTGAGAGGTACCGACTAAGTGCTCACATTTTCAATCCATCTGTGATATAGGATAAATCAAAAGCCCCACAGTGCAGCAGGAATCACATAGCAGCTAGACTTGCCCTTCACACCCCTTTAACACACACCTCATCCAGCCAAGCTCACTGGAAAAAGCTGCAGGTCTCCAGAGGGCAAAATGGAGAGCAAAGATGTCTGTTCTTTTTAGTAGCTTCTCAGTCTTTTTCTTTAAAGAAGGAAGGGTGTTTTTTTTCAATTTTGGAACATAATTTGTTGAGACAATGTCCTTCCCAAGTTCCCTTGGCTTGTATTTCACCACTCCCAATCTGGAGAAATGTGAAGAGATCTTTTTCTAACAAAAGAATGTGTTGGTTTTGAACAGAAGTAACAGATGGGAACTTTTCTTTTCCAAATATTTCTCCTGTGTGACTGATGTTAAACTCTTGGCTTTTTTTAACACAGAGAAATTAATTTCTTCATCCAGGTTACTTTGGGACCAATCCTATTGGATCTTGCAAGCTAAACTGTGTCTACTGCATAGAAAGTAAAATAAGTAATTCCCTGAGCTCTGATGGAAGTGTCAGGAAAGCAGAACTGTTTGTTGCATGTGGTATAAAACCCAAGTTTTTAATGAACAGTTCCATAATGGTTTTAGGAATGTCAGTGCACCCCAGATGAATGTCAGCTTAGATCAGTATATTTAGCATACCCAAGAACGTAAGTAGTTTAATTTATGCACAACATTCTTCTTCATCCCTTGTGTGAGGTTTCTGAGCTTTAATCACCAGGCAGGTGAGGAAATGCTTCAGTGGCAGATGAAGTCATCTGTGGGTACAGCCTGGACTGGGGCTCTTTTCACCCTTTAAGACAACGCAGATGGATCATGCACTGCCATTTTCTCTTTTATTCTTACCTTTAGGTCTGGGATCGTGTTTCAGCTTCCAGGCAGGAGTGACTGCGCTGGGCTACTACTTTGTACGGTGGCGAACGCTGGCCAATGCCATGGCATCCACTGGCGTCTCTCTCGGTTTCACGCTGTGGCCGCTGCTTTCTCAATACCTGCTGGATGAGATGGGCTGGAGAAACACTTTTCTTATCTTTGGAGGAATACTACTGAACTGTTGTGTTTGTGGAGCCATTATGAGACCAGTTCAGCTTGCATCAGCATCACCACTACAGTCATCCAAGCCTGAAGAGGAGCCAGGGAGAAGAGCAGAAGAGGCACAGCTGTCCAACGGAGCATCTTCACCCCACCCCGAGCTCAAGCAGCAAACCAGAAGGACTGCATGCTTCCAGATGCTGCAGAAGTACCTGGCTTTCGACATTTTCTGTCAAAACAAAGGTTACCAGATTTACACTATTGGAGTGACCTGGATGATGATGGGGTTTGCATTACCCCATGTCTACCTTGTGCCTTATGCCATCCAGAACGGGGTGGAGGAACGCCGGGCAGCCCTCCTCATCTCCGTTATTGGGTTCATTAACATCTTCATACGCCCTTTGACAGGGCTGCTCTCGGGACACAGAGTCTTCACGGGGAGACGCATCTACCTGTTCAGCCTGGCTGTGCTCCTCTGCGGGCTGAGCAATTTCATTTGTGTCATTTCAGCTGAGTTCAGCGTGCTCATCATCTACTGCGTCATCCTCAGTATAGCCATGAGTGGCATTGGTGCACTCACCTTCCAGGTGCTGATGGATGTGGTGGAGATGGACAGATTCTCAAGTGCTCTAGGGCTCTTCACCATCCTGGAAAGCATCACTCTCCTCATCGGACCGCCTCTCACAGGTGAGAGAAGCTATTAAAGCAGGCTGGGGAAAAACTGGTTGTTTAGACACTGGTGACAAGTATTTGGGAGCATAAAGAAGAGAAATAAGGGAGTTTACAGACCAATGCAGGCAGGTGAGTTATGCAAAGGGAGTAATATAAAAGGGAGAGTCACAAAGGAATGATCAGCCCCTTCTCACAGCTGAAGGAGGGTCATTTCTGCAGCTGCCCAAGTGTCACTGCAGCAACAGCAGACAGTGAAAAAGTTACCCACCTGGTAGGCAGCTTTGCTAGGTTATGGGAGGGATGAGAGCTTTTTTCCAGTGAGTGGCAAGACATGAAGAGGAATTGCTGTGGTAGGATCTGGCTGCCTATGAACTCTTTCACAGCTCTGCCAGTTTGCATTGTTTTATCCATGAAGTCTCAAGGAACTGTGAACGTTCCATTAAACAAATTAACTGCAATCAGAATTATTACCAGTCCTACATTATTCAAAAGCCTTATAGTAAAAGCTTCTGTTCACTCTTCTTTCCAAGTTATAGAGTGTATTAATTTTCTCTGGAGACAAGAAAGGAGGTAGTTATGACCCCAATCCAATAAATTATTCACAGATTCCACAGTTCACTCCAAATGCCGCTAAGTGACCTGTCCAAGACACACATGCTCCTGCAGTACAGCAGCAAATTCAAAAGACTAACAAACAAGAAATGTGAACCTAAGCATGAATCCTCAATTCAGGCTTTAGTTCTCTTCTTCAGACAATGACCTGTGTGCTATTCAGCAGGAAAATAATGTCTGTTCTAAGAATAGGATAATAACATACACCATATTTCATGGTATTCCCTAGCACACCATAGGGTGTCAGTCACTTTTCTCAAAGTGCAAGAAAGGTCTTTTCTTGGACATGTCTGATAGTGGTGGCAGATGGGCAAAACAAAGTACAGTAAAAGCAGTGCTGTTTCTATTTGTAGTCCTAAAACATGCTAAAGAAAAGTACAGTATGAAAAGAAACAGCACCGATCTTTACTGAATACAAACATATATTATTCCAGTATCCCCATTAAATAAACAGCCTATAGAAGGCATCATGTATTTAACCTGAATATCGCCTTTCCATCTCTAACATTAGTGTTAAATTACTCATTTGATATATCATGCTTCTAAATGTTTTATATTGAGAGCACTTAACGTTAGTCATAATGCCTGCTGTGCTGTGAATTTTCTTCACCCTGATTACACACTATTAGAGACAAGTTTTCCATTTAGAGACCCTAACATGTCAATTTTTGAGACATTTCTCTATTGATTTGTTCTATTTTCTGACCTAGGATGTAACAGGGTCACTCATTCCAAAAATCCAGTGAGTGGCAGTAGCACAGGGGGCCCCTGCTGCATAAGCAAAATGAATCATCAGGTTGAGAAAAAGTTACAATTTCCTTTCTTTCCTGATTTCTCTGCATATCGAGAAATACTTGCTACAGAAGCAGAAACATCACCTGAGTGGTGACTATAAAAAACTAACTCCTAGCATCTAGAGAAGAGAACTTAACACATCTGTGAATGCTTATCTTTTGTATATGGCAGTTTGCGGAATGATTTAGGTTTAACATTTATGTAAAAGTCACCCAGTTGCCTTTAGTATGCATCTTCTCTTTGACTAAGCTATGGCTTCTCTTTCAGGTCTCCTGGTAGACATAACTAGTGATTTCCACTACGTCTTCTACAATTCCAGTTTCTTCCTGATATCAGCTGCATTATTCATGGGGCTCAGCTTCTGTGCTCTGGAAAAAAAAAGCAAATTGAAAGAGGCTTCAAAAGTACCTTTGAATAATCCCTCCAGATATCAATACAATGAAATGCCAACTGAACCACAGTCTGAAAGTCAACCCCCTCCAGCAGTCATGTACATCACAAGCATATGAAAAGAACTTAAAAAACAACAACAAAAAAAGAGGAACACAAACAACGAGGTGGCTTTTACAAAGCTACACGAGGCCCAGCACTGATGGCAGATGAGAAAACCAATGTCCACTTTCCACAACTGTTGTCATCCTTCTGCCCTGCACTTCCACTCTGTGGGGCTGTGTCAGGCTCCAAGCGAGCGATCCAGATGGCAGGCTGAGCCCAGGACCCAGCGCCAGCCAAAGAGCCGAAGGACAAAGAGAACCGTGCACTGCTAAAGCAAACCATGGGATAACGGCCATGGTAACCAGTGCTGAGGGACAAAAGCTGTGTCAGTTCAATTGGTTTAAGTCAGTGCCTTTAAGAAGTCACTGGAATTTCACATGCACATTTCAGTTGGTAGCACTGAACAATACGTATTAGTGGCTATGCACAGTGGTAGTTCTTTCACAAAGAAGTGTTATTGCCTCGTCTGAACATGCAATTTTGGTGCAGGCTTAGATGAAGTTTCCTGGTAGCTTCCCATGCTGGGGGTGGAAAGACAAACACTTCTCACAGGAAGCATGTTATTATTTTCCACATCTCTAAATATTATATGGAGGCTGCTGCATGGGTTGCAGAACTCAGCCAAGTCTCTAGTAAGATCAAATATTTTCTCCTAAAAGGTACATACGTGAGTTCTTCATGCCAAGGACATTTTCAAAGCCTCCAAGATTCAACTCCAGAGCATCAAAAAGAAAAAACCCAAACCTTAAGAGTGTTTGCTTTGTATAACTAGTGATATCTCAAGTGCTCCTTAATATATCATAAAACAGGATTCATGGCTTGTGTAAATACACTTTACAGCATTTATCAAGATTCATTTTTGCAGGGAGAGTGTAGGGACGGGGTGAGGGGGGGCAGTGAAGGTGTTACTAGACCTAAGAGTAAGTGTATGCATCCTTATATAGGGCCAAATTCAAAGCCACTGTAGTTCCCCCTTGTGTAAATGAATTTAGCACTTTACTCAGACTCTCAGATTTAATTACACCAGCACACTCATTATAGAGAAGTTTGCACAAGCATAACTTAGATTTCCTATAAGCACAAGTGTAATTTACAACGAAATCTGTGGAGAAAAGTCAGCGTTACTGACATTCATATCCACACAGACTTGACTGTAAGTGCCTTTTCTTGCTACACTCCTGGCAGTTACACTTGTAAATACTAAGATGATAGCTGCACTAGCCTCTAGCCTCCCTCAGCCACAGCTCGAGTTGCAAACTGTTTACATTCTGCATCATCCCAGATCTGACAGAAACAGATAATAGCTCACAAAGCACTGCAGATGAAGGTTACTCAACACATTAGAACCATCAGAAAGATGGAAGCATAAAATGGGAGTGAAATGAAAGAAGTAACAGCTTTCAACTCAACTGCAGTGCTTATCTTGAGAACTGTTATATCAAATTCCTAGCAACAAAACCACAGTTTTCATTAGAGCTGTGGACTCCCCCAAACAAAATAAACAAACCAACCATAAAAACCCACACTGGGTGAAACCACTGGAAAACTGACTTCAAGGTCTTCAGAGACTGTAATGGCTTCACAGCTGACTTTTACAGCGGAAGAGATATCAGCCCTTCAGAAAGGTTCCTGTTCCCACAGCTCAGCATCTTCTTCAGTACTGCTCTAGGACTACTGAACCAGTAGGCTTTGCATTTCCTGATTAAGCATATACTTAAATAAAATGACTAGTAGGAGACATACATATCTAATCTCTTGTCACACGTGTTTATTAACTTGTGTAATGCTTACATGGTTCATAATTACAAAGTAAACAGGGACTGGTGTTTCTCAGATTACTGAAACAATGACTGCTGTACATTCCTGGGAGAAGGATGGGGCTTTCTCCCTCTCAAAAAAAGAACAATGAAAAGTGATCAAGTCCCAAACCTCTTCTAGCTATTGCAAATAAAACAGCTAAGCAGCTGAATAGATCGCCATTTTTCCTGTGTGTAATTCTTAAATTTTAAATTCTGTTCACCTTTCTACATTTCCTTTCTTCCAGAAATAAGGGGTCATATTGTCCCAAATCCTCCCACTGCTACAAATGTCCTGGGCAAAAACAGGCAAGATATGGTGTAAACTACAACCCATCAAAATTTATCACAGGAAAACAAAGGTTAGATGAAGGAGCAATAGAATCCATCTCCTGGGTGGAGCCAACTGCTCTACCTGCAATGCTTTAACCCTAGCTGGCTCATAAGCTAGGAAACATATAGTCTAATGCATGCTTGCAAGATACAAAGGAGGGGAAAAAAAAAAAAAAAAAGGTATTCAGCAAATGAAGCTCACACTCCCAGATCCTCCTACACCATGGCAAAGAAATCAGTTTTGACTGTTTCTTAGCTATGCACAACAGTACAAGATAATTTAGGATGGAAAGGTAGGAGAACGCATTATAGAACTGCTTTTTGATACTTGCAGACTCAACACCAGGGTCACTGGGACTTATTTGCAGTGGCAGAGAGATATTTCTGGGAAGAAAAACAATTCACAAATCCGTAACTGTAACATTTCTCAACTTGACTAAAACCTTTCCAACAGCCTTACAGAATTTAAGCTGCCAGAAAACAGGGTTGTCTCTCCTGGTTACTTTCCACAGACCCTTTAGCACTAATTCATAACCCACAGGTTGGAAACAAATCTTGGAGGGAGAACAGGTAACATTTTAGGCTGTGTTTCCACTGGCAAATAAGATACCTGAGCTCCCATAATAGAGAACACTATTCCCCTCCTCTCCTACCACTCTTTTCAACCTGAACTCCAATGTGCTTTGAGCAGGAGCTTTGTAAAGTGTAATTGAAGGGACCATGCATACTGAGCATGCTACAGTATAATAAATATTTCCCCTCAGAGCTATTGTACAAGAGCAGTAATACTCAGCCCTTAAAAATCTTGAGGCCCAGAAGAAAAATAAAGCAATAAAAGTTCCTTTCATTAGTTTAAAGGTCGTCCCATTACACAAGGCAACCACAATCCCCCTGAAGCAGTTTTTTTAACACCTACAGACAGTAAAATAACCCTGGCTTTAATTATGGACAAACACTAATACCTCAGCCACGTTATAAACCTCTGAGAACCAGCAGAGCAACAAAAACTGAACAGAAATAAATGTCCCTTGCTCCTCTAGTCCCCTCTTATCCCTTCATGCTCCCTTTATCATTTAAAGTATCATTAACTTTGCAAGGTAAGCATTTTTGCAACAAGCACCCTTTCCAAACTGCAATGAAACATTCACCAGGAAGTTCACATTGAAATAGTGCAAGACTGTGATCCTTAAAAACCTTAGATACTCTGCCAATGAAATCATTGGAAAAGTTTAATAAAAACCCAAAGAAAGGTCACAGTAAACTTACACACTGTAAAACACCTCAGAAATGCAAAATCACTTAAGAGTTTGGCATGATGTTCGCAGACCTGTCTAGTAACTGCAAGAAAAGAAACATAGCTACTAGAAATGAAAATTCACTGAATTCTAACTTTGGAATTCTATCAATGTCACTAGACTAGACCCTGGAGCAGTGAATACCCCAGCTATACTAGCCTATTTTGTGCTAACTATGCTTGGAGCATTCAGATGATTAAACAATATAGCCAATATTGTGTGAGTAAACAGCCAACTCTGCCTACTGCCAAGTCATCTGTCTGGATGATGATGACAAACTCCCCGCAGTAAATCGGCACAGACACAACAAGTGTAGCTTGTAACAAAGCAGGTCATACAATCAGTACTAACACGGTCTGCAACAAAACCGGGGGATGTTATCAGACTCTCCTCCAGGAGGCAGCTCCAACACAGCAAATAAAATGTAAAATGTTTCTCACATCTATTAACCAGCTTTGACTAAACTCAATGCAAGACAAAGGCTAGAAGAAGCATAGCTCGCAGTTCCCAGGAAGACAAGTAGAGGTTCCTCTCTTCCTGGTTGCTTCTTCCCACTCACTGAATAGTGTGACCTGGAGATGCACCACCTGAAACTCGGCCAGCACATACACGAGCCTTTTCTGAACACCACTGGCTGTGAAACCACTCCAGAAGACTAAGTTCTTGCTGCTTCTGTGCATGCAAAACTATACTGGCTGACCACAAATGTAGTACTTGCAAACAAAAGTCATTGCATTTTCCCCTCTAAATATTGTTTTTCACCCCTTATTAGTCAGTCCCAGTATCCTTAGTGACTTCCCTTTGTATTGACTAGCTCCTTTGTGTTTGTTTTCTCTTTGGCTTTCTCACATTAGTAATTCACTTTCTATGTAATGACAGATGTGGCTTTAAAGTATGTCAACACTTACCACTTACAAAGGCATACATTAAAAGAGATTTGTTAATACACTAGCGAAACATTCTAATATAGAAGTAGTCTGTAGCACCTTTGCTGAACATTTTCGCATATATACACATATACAGAGATATACAAACAAATATACATATATATATAAATATACATATATGCACACCGACTTCAGCTGATAATTATGGTAAGAGTTGAAGTTGCTAGCACAGACCTGGCTTAAACTTTTCTACCAGGTAGAAATAAATACCTTCACTTTCATGTTCTCCGTCTTCCCACACCACTGCAACGTTAAAAGATTTCACATTACTGCAGTTTAGCTTCTTTGCTCATCCTTCTATTTAATATGATCATGGGCAGATATTTTACTACACCCAGCTGCGTGGTAGGAGAGATTATCAGCCCAACATGCTTGTCGCTGAAGCCATGTATTCGGCCAATCAATCAACGTTCAATTTGCTTTATATGAAAAATCAATTGCATTTGAGATAATACAAAAGACAGCATCTGCTCACAGCCTGTTTCCTACCTTATCTACAGAACCTCCATGCACTTGTTTCAATAAAAGCAACACAAATTTCTGCAGACTCCACCGCACCAGTTTATGATGTTTATGTACCTTTACCTTATGTTTACATGACATGAACGACAATTGAATCCACTTGAGGCACTTATAATCACAGCGGTTTCATTGGAACAGGGCTAGTTCAGAATCATGTAATTGCTCTGCTTTGTCCTTATACCAGAGTATTGTACAACCAGGGCAGCATTACCTGTTGCTGTTTTCCTCCTTGGCTTCACTTAATTTTTCTACCTGGAAGGTTCAAGGCCAAGTTGGACGGGGCTTTGAGCAACCTGGTCTGGTGGAAGGTGTCCCTGCCCGTGGCAGGGGTTTGGTACTAGACGATCTTTAAGCAGCCTTCCAACCCAAATGATTCTGCGATTCTATGATTAAAACTGGAACTAAAGCTTTATTCCTTCCAGCATCTCTCCCTACTGCCCCAGCTGTCTCTGCACCCTTCTGCAACCATCAGTTTTACTATCTGCACATCTTGTATTTTACCATGGTGAACTACCACCAAACCTGGAGAGATGCCGAGGCCCAGCGAGCAGCTGGGTCCAGAGCTGGTTCATCCGGGTGCTGAGCCCCGGGGCTGGGAAGCCAGTCAGCAGGGAGCACCACTCCAGTTAACTGGAGAACCTGGAAGGACAGCAGCATTGAAATCGAGCTGGAAAAAAATATATACAAGTGAAAATTTTTTAAGTAACAAGTGAGTGAGGAAAGATTAGCTCCTTTCCAGAGCAAAGTGTTTACATATCAAAGTCTTGCCGTACACTGCAATACAAACACCTCGACACATATTTATTTGCAGCGATCTGGAACAAGGCCGCGCGGTCCACGGGGAAGGAAACACCCCTCACCCGCCGCCCCGCGCTCGGCAGCCGACCGCCCTTCAGGCTGAAACCGCCTCACGAACAACCGAGCCCGGGGGCCCCGCAGCCGCCGGCCGCCGAGGGGGGAGAGGAGGCGGAGGAGCCACCGCCATCACCGCCCCCTGAAGAGACCAACGGCCCTCCGCCACGCCCACAAGATGGCGGCCGCCGCGCCACGCCTGCAAGATGGAGGCGGCCGGTCCCCTCAGCGTGTCGCTGTGGCTGCCGGCCCGTCTCCACCCGGCGGGAAGCGGCCGCGGAACAGCCTCGCCGTGAGCCAGCTCCGGCCTGCCGCCGGCTTCCCGGGGGAGGGGAGAGCCGAGCGCCGGGCGCTTGGTCACTGAGCTTGGGGCATCGCAGCGCTGCTGGGCCCGGGATGGAGCTGGGGCGGCTGGAGTACCTGCAGGCCCTCGTCACCGAATTCCAGGTGACGGACAGCCCAGGTAACCCCCCCCCCACCCCGCACCGCTGTTTGCTAACGCCCTTCGTGTTGAGTGTGTTTCCTCACACACCTGACGCTTCTCCGTTGCAGAGGCCAAGGAGCAGGTACTGGCGAACCTGGCCAACTTTGCCTACGATCCCAAAAACTACGAGTACCTCCGGCAACTTCAGGTCCTGGATCTGTTCCTTGACATGCTCACCGAAGACAGTGAGGCCCTGGTGGAGTTTGCGATTGGTAAGGACTGCACCTGAACACCCTCGTCAGGGGCTGGCGCTTTGGTTTGGTGGCAAATCCCCCTGCCCTGAGGGGCAGAGAGTTGTGCTGGTAAAGCCTCCTTTACTGGAGAACGAGTGGAATGGGGAGAGAGGTAGGAGGATGGTATCCCCTTCATCCTAATAGAGCTGCTGTGCTTAAAAAAGATGCTTTCTGGAAAGGATTTTTTTTTTTTTTTTAACCCAGGCTGCAAGTAAACACTAGCTGAATAACTTTTTAATAAAATCTCTCTTAGAGAGAAGCAGTCATTAATACATAAATTTTGCCATGTGTCACGTACAAGTCCAACTTTATTATTCTATTGAAGACCAGTCTTCTGGAATACTTGAAATCTTTGAGTAAGACCTCTGAAGACCTTTTGGTGCTTCGTCATGGTCTGAACATAAGCTAAGAGGCCAGATTTTGAATGATTCCATGAGATGATACTAAATGTTCGATTTTTAAGGTTTGTGGTAGAGCTACACCAGGATATGACTGCATCTTAAAGTTTCAAGTTCAGATATTCTGTGCCTCTTGGCTAGTACTGGTAGCTCTGTTCTCTGTTTTTCTAAAACACCTCCAATAAACCGCTGGCTTATAGCCTCTGTTAGAGTTAAGTGATAACTGGAATTCTTCATTCTGTGGAATTGGTTATGTCCAGCAGTAACAGTGCCCTCTAATGACATACAGGAGGAAAAATGTTCTGGTGAAAAATCTCTGGAAAGAATTAAGAAAACATTGCCCGGGAAGCTATTAAGAATTTTCCAACCAAATCTCACAGAAAATCTGGATGCTTATTTCTGTATTAGAAAAAAGGGATCAGCAGTGAATTTGAATCTTGGTATGAAAAAAATGATGGTGTGAAGAGTTTGTCTTGTGTGTGTCAGACATTTCCTTTTCCTGTTTCAGGTGGTCTTTGTAACCTGTGCCTGGATAAAACTAACAAAGACTACATATTGGAGGCAAATGGGGTAGAGCCCATAATCAACTGCCTCTCCAGCCCCAATGAGGAGACAGTCATGTCGGCGGTCACGACGCTGATGTACCTGACAACGCCGCAGTCGCGCCAGCAGACCACGGCTCTGCCAGTGGTGGAGTGCATGCTTCGCTTCTCCCTCTCAGCCAGCAGAAGGCTAAGCAATCTGGCAACCGTCTTCCTGGAGGATTACTGCACACCGCTGCAAGTGGAAGAGGCCAGGAGTCTAAGCAAACACACAGCAGTGGGGATTCCTCTCCCCAAGGACTGAAGC
Organism: Tyto alba; assembly: GCF_018691265.1. Taxonomy (NCBI): domain Eukaryota; kingdom Metazoa; phylum Chordata; class Aves; order Strigiformes; family Tytonidae; genus Tyto; species Tyto alba. The sequence goes on from NW_024881314.1 coordinate 7,616,858, forward strand.
TGTCAGAACAGTGCTGAGCTGTTGAGAAGACCTCCCTCTGTTTTCCCAGGCCTTTGCTTTCTGCTCAGCGGGTCAAGAGTGTGTCAAGGACAACATTAAAGAGATAAATTTGTCATACCAGCACTGGATTTTAGCTAATAAAGGGGGTGGTACAGCGCTACCGTATCAGTCAGACCAAGCACACAGATAAAACTGCAGGCAAATATTTACAATAAAACAGGTCATGGCTGTTGGAGAGCAGGTTGCCAGGTGCAGCCCAGCACCCAGTTTGCACAAATATCCCTTCCCAGCAATTGGGGGGTTTTCTCCTTGGGTTATTGGGCAGCTTATATCCCCTCCAGTTCCTGGTTGGTTTTGCTGCCACTCTCCTCTTCAGTGTCAACTCAAATGACTTTAAAATGTCAAATACACTTTATTCCTCCTGCAGAAGGAGGATGTTTCCCTGCCCTGGCAGTTTGCAATCTTACCGTATCCCATTGGTACTAAATATGCCATCATGGCATAGGCACCCAGCTAGTAAATCACTATACAGGGCAGACTGTAGCTATCCTATACACCAGAAAGGGGAAAGCTGTTCTTTCATTACCACTGATAAGAGAGGGGAAGATTAAAAAAAGGGCTCATGGCAATCTGGGTACTGAGAACAGCAGTCTTGTAAAACCTTCTCTTAATAAAACATAAACACTGTGTAAACAGGTTTTGTATAAGCTCATAAATACTTCTCAACAGAACTTGCAGCCCAGCCTTCGCCCACTCTTACTCATTCACATGGGCCAGAAATTGAAGCTAGCCTGGTCTCCTTTTATCATCAGCCAACGATGCAAAAGTCAAGCCAAAAGCCAGAGTGGCTAAATACGTAAAATTTGGGTTTGGCTGTTGAGTGCAGTGCTCCCTGACAGATACCCACGCTATGTCTGCTCAAGTTTCAGAGCTTTACTTATACCTCTTTTTTTTTTTTTTTCCACTCTGCCCCGAATCATCCTGAAACAAATGGGAGTGAGGTTAAAAGAACACGCACACAAGAAAAAAAACAAAACAAAACAACAACCAACCCACAAATGCTTGTATTTCATAGTTTCTCTTCACCAAGAGCAAACATCCAAAACTCTACAGAGATTAACAAACTGAACGCAGAGCAATCTTCCAGAAACCTGGAGAGGGAGTCAGCTCTGCAGCATGCCTCACAAGGGCAGCTCATTTTTTACTGTCACTGACCCCCCCGTAGCGCCCCTGCCCGGGTGACGGTGCTCGCTGCCTCCTGGGAACGGGTCTCCCCACCAGCGGGATGAGCTGGTTGTTCCCCCCGGCACTGGGAGGAGCAGAGCACCTGTTTGCATTACTGCCTGCGTTTGCTTTCCAAGACGGCCTTCCAGTCATCTGCCCAGGAGAGCAGCCGCCTGCGCGGTGCCTGCAGCTGGACGTGCCTGTTGTGGCAGCAGGTAAACAGGACGTGCTCCCAGCTGGGGTTCAGCTCTGCACCTGAGGAGGGCAGGAGGGGGGAAAAGCTGGAGTCAGCTGGGGAGGGGTTTCCTCCCCAGCTAACAGCAAGCGATGCAAACTCTTTTCAAACCTCTAATGGTATCCTTGTCATCAAACAGCAAGTCAGCAGATACGATGGTTTTATCTCGGGTCAGAATAATCCGCTCCACAAACTCGGGTCCCAAATGTTTTTCTACCCACTTATACTGCAGAGGCAAGAGGCAAGATAGGAGAAAATGCTGCCATACTTTCAGTTTGCACATTGCTCACGTCAGATCAGCCCTAGTACAGCAATCCTCTCCCCTGTAAGCCCGCATCTGTGTCTGCAAACCTCCACCACAGAGACTGGCTCTGGCCCAGGACACTGATTTAACCTGTACTTTTAACAGCCTTCAGTCAGCGCTGCGTTTGCCGCGCCTAATCGTTGTCGAGTTTGCAAGCAGCACTGGCTGCTCGCCCAGAGCACGTGGATTGTGCCCATCTAAGTCATTCCAGTGATTAAGGTGCCCCACTCCGTTCTTGTGCCAGTGGCCAGCAGGACTACTTCCAACACTATACCCTGCTCTTAACTCAGCATTGGCCTCTTTTGGGATAGCTGGGTATCTCGGGCTCTGAATCTAGAAAAAATAAGGTTTTGTCAGTTGAGGACTCTCCAGTGTGGAATCCCCTGGGAATAACCCATCCCTACGGGCCATGCTACATCAGCTCCTTCGCTGTCACCCGCTGTCACAGCTGGAGCAGCAGTGTCACATGCTGGCTCCAAGAGCACAGGGCTCACGTGCCCCGCAGTAAGGCTGGCATCGTGTGGCACCCTGAGATTCCCCGTCCTGCACTGTGGCTCTGTGCCTGGGCAGCTGCCTTCTGACAGAGGAATCGCAGGGAAGCCTGGCAGCCCATGCTGGCTACTGTCTTTATAAATGACTGACTCCGACTTGGGTGGTATGAAATAGCAAGGCCTTGCAAAAGCAGCGTTAAAACCAGTAAAATAAATTCTCTCCCACCTTTTCCACGATGCAGTGCTCGTATTTCCGGAGAGGACTTGTGCAAATAAAGACTTCGGTGCTGGAAAGAAACAGCCTTCATTAGCAGACAGGGGAAAGTGTGTAAGAGAATAGAAAAGGGCTGCAAAGTGTCCTTACTCCTGCATGTGGATCATCTCCTGCATGGCTTCAAGGGCTCCTGGAATTGGATCCAACCCTAGAAAGAAGCCAGGTGATTCATAGACGCTGGCTACCTTAGCCTGCAAAAGACAAGAGGACATTAGCAATGCCTGTGCTTTTATCCGAGCTCTGTGCACAGCAGTTGTCCGGTGACCTCGTGTCTAACAGCCGTCATAGGACCACCACTTTAGAGTGAGATGATGCTTCACACCAAGAGTGGATTACAAAGTTTCTCACCTTCAGGGTTCCAGGAAAAATCCAGCTCAGGCATACAAGAATGAGGAGTTACTCTCTGGTGGCTTGTTTGGAGTGAGGAGGCAGAGCTGATCCTGATCTGGCTTTATTTCTACAAGCTGCTCCATGAGTAGCATCACAAACTGATCTACAGCTCGACTTGCTGAGGTCTGGTAGAGGGAGAGCTCACACCTCCCCCCTTCCCAGCAAGACTCCCTCTACTAACTCTTATAAAAACCAAAGGAACAAGAATCTTGAGGTATCTGCTCTTCTGTCACATCTGAGTGATATTTGCTTATGGCTCAGGAATTTACCAGGGATGAGTGGGCAGACACATGTATTATCTAGTAGCCCTCTTTTCCTTCAGAACAAAAAGGGCAATGTGGTGATCACACTAATTACCATCCTCAGCTAGAGGGACCAGGTCAGCATACCCACACATTTGGTGTTAATCCTTTTAGACCAGAAATATCTCAGCAAGAGGGAAGAGGATGCTAGGAAAGCTATATTTCTTTGCTCTTTTCTATGATTTTCAATCACATGCTAAAATAACAGTTGTTAAAGGAGCAGATCTTGACTTCAGCATGGACAGTTGCTCCTCTGTGGTTACGTGTCTGTGCAAAGTCTACTCAAAAGAGCGTGAGACTGCAGCAGGAAATTCAAAGGCGGATCCCTTTGCTGCCACAAGAACCTTTGGCTTTGTGAACTGACCTGCGCACCCCTGCGAGCCCCAGTGGGCTGGGTTCAGGGGTGATACGTGTGGGTCCCACTTACTGCTCCCTCATCTGACGCAGAGCACACCGCCTCAGCAGTGGACTGAGCACAGCGATTAAGGGGATCACAGCTCTATCCCTTTTCCCTCTGCACCTGCTCTCAGTGGTAAATCCACCTTTGATACACGCATGTGGGATGCCACATGAATCAGAGAAGATATTAATGATAAACAAGTGGGAAAGGAGGTTCTCTCTAACGTTAGAATGATTTTTAAGTAAGTGTACGTAGGAAAGAAACAAGATTACTGGAGGAGCAACGTTTTCCCAGGCTAAAGTAGCCAAAAAATGGTGCAAAAAGGTAAAAGGAATTTAGTATGTTACAGTACAGTGGCATCTTTAATCTCTATAAGGAAAAGTAGCATTTCCAGGGAAATTCCTGTGCCTCTAGGTAGGACTGTCTTTCCAGTCTTTTTTTTTTTTTTAATTTACTGATAAGACATTCTTGCACCTTTTATTATTAGGAAGTTCACTGGTTTGCATCCACCTCTGGTTAGTTAATTTTAAAAATTCCTACCTGGTGACTGTTCAGTGGCCTGTGTTAAATCAGAGTGTTTCAGTGCAGGTCACAGCTGACAGCTCCCCTTATCACACAACCCATCCATCATGACAAAGCACCCGCAGCAGCTGCCATCCCAGCAGCGTTAAGGGTTGAGTCCTCTTCCGGGCCTAAGTTTCATTCTCAGAGAGGTTAAGCTTCCAGGATCTCTTCTACCCTAAGACACATGAATCTTACCTTCCCTGGGGTCATACAGTGAGCCTCAGAGGTGCTGAGCTAGCATTTTTCTGCAAGCATCGAAGTCACACATTCCCATGCCACCGAACAATTTGGAAACTTAGTTCTCAGTAAGTATTCTTTGAAGGCAGGCTGGCAGCCTTTGCTTAGAAATTGTGCAAGATTGCTTTATAGTCCAGCTGATGGTCTCCTTGCTCTCTGTATCTCCGTCAACACGAAAAACATTTCAATTAAGCAGCAATGAGAGGGAGTCAGCATTAGTCTTCCAGATCATGGTGCTTACTCAGCTATCATAATTTACAAATACACATAAATCAACAGCCAGGAACTTGGAAGCACTGCCTGATTTCACATGCAAATCAGAAGAGGTTAAGGAGTCTAGATGAAGATGTGGCAATCAGATCTGCCCAGATCTCTCTTTCCATGCAAAGTCTCACTGATCTCAGCAACAATTCCCTGGAGCTCTTCCCAAGGAGATTCAATTACAGAATCAGGGCTTGTGTCTGAAAGCACTTTTATCCTACAGCAAGACACAAGAAACTGGCAAGTTTCCACCGTATCACAAAAAAGCTTGACTTTGCTGGATAAAGAAGTTTGATTTGATGACTCTTAGAACCAAAAGCCATTTCTTTCCCACAAAAAAAGCAACTAGAAAAAGAAAATAGACCAATTTTCTTTCCTCATTCTCATGCCACCATTGCTGAATGTTTCCTTTTAACTCCCATTAGCAAGAAAACAACTTGGATACAAAACTGGAAGAATTACATCTGCCCCTAAGCTTTCCCATTTGCAATACTTAACCATAATTATAGAAATTTTTGCCACTGCTGGAGATGGTTAATTGTTTTCTGGAACTGTCTGGGGCCAGGTAACATATCCTAAACATGCTTGGGAGATAAATCCCCATCAACGAAATTGCTACACACAGAGGAGACCAGATAGGCAACTACAGTAAAGAAAGTCTTGAGCAAAATACTTTGTAAGTTAAGTGGATTTACAGTGTGAAATTAATGATCAACTTATGATCAAAAAGGAAAGAAAAAGTAATGGTTCAAGTTTCAAGTGGCAGCTGCTGAGCACTAACAAAGCACCGACACTTAGTAAGCGGGCAATGCAGAAATCATTATCACAGTACTTCCCACGCCCCCATCACGATAGGATCTTAACACACTGGCCGTTCATGGATAGACAGAGCAGACACCTGACACAAAGAGCTCGGTGTCAGGCTGATCCCCCCCTTTCAACAGCTGACAAACTGCAGATCGGGTTTCTCTCCGCAGACCCCGTGCGCCGCTGGCACAGGACGGACAAGCCGCTCTCGGCGTCGGGGCCGCCGGTTCCTGCTGCAGCTTTTCCTGCAGCTGGGGGTGAGGAGGGACCTTCCCCTGCATCCCAGATGTCCTGCGATGCTGTGGAAGAATGAGGTCTCAATTTTTAACCAGCTGTGGTATTTACATAAAACCTGTAGGAACCTCAAAATCTTTAAAACTTTGATCTGCCAAATGTACCTAAAACAGCCCAGAAATCTAGGTTACTGAAGAGGAAGACAAGACACACAACTACATAAACCTAATTTCTGTAGGAAGCCAGGCTACTAACAAACAGTAAGGTAAGAGCTTTCTGGTACTGCTGATCTGCATAGGATTCAAACCAGTTATCTGGTTATTTCATTGACACACCTAAGGTCTGGGAAGGAACAGGATGAGCACAAACCAAATTAAGGAATGGAAATACCAGAAATAGAACAGAACACAACTTTCAGGACAGATCAGGTTGTAGACCTTCCACATAAGAACAAATAAAAAGACAAGACCCCTTAAATTACCTGCAATTTTTTTTTGTCGCAGCATACCAAAATGGGATTCACTTAAGGAGTACTCAAACAATAAATCATGTTTGTTTATAAAAAAATTTAAACAAATCATGCCTCCTCTCTATATATACAAGTTGCTACTCCCAGGAAGCTTTGGTCATCAATAGCCATCGACTGATTAGAGCTGGGTCAGTTTGGAGCCTGTGGAAGCTCTGCCTGGACTCGGTGCTCCTGTCCATCACACTGGTGCAGGAGCCTGCACCTCACTAGGAACAGGTGGGAAACAAATGTGAGCTGTCATTTCTTAGCAGTGAAAGAACCTACAAGCTCAGTACAGGATCTTAAAATTAGAACTTCTCAGGGAAAGTGTACGGCACCGCCTGGACCAGCATCCATTCCGTTTTCTTAGAGTCGCTGACTGTTCTGTGGTAACCAGAAGGAAGTGTTAATCCACAGTCATTTTTTAATTTTGCCTTGCAAATGTCTGATATTCAGTCATTAGAAAACATCAAAAATCGCATCAATTTGCACAGATGTGGGGTGCACTGCAAGTTTTTTACGTACTCTTTCAGATTGCTTACCTACCGTGCACTCTGCTTGTCAGAGCATGCAGAGGGAATGATATAGATACCAGGGGTTATTAGCTGTAGAAACACCATATACAATAGCTACATTTCTTGTCCTGCTATGGAGCTATATGGACACTTGCAGAGCACTCAGAACACTTTAGGTAAGTTATTACCACTGCCGCATAGCAAGAAGAGTGGTTCACAAGCAGGTAAAGAACAAGCTGAAGATGGTTCAGCAAATAGTTTCATCCAGTTATTTTTACAACAGAATCACTCATTCCCAATTCCCGCACCTCTTTGTAAAGGGCTGGCAATTCTCCTGGAAGAAATCATTAATTATTACTACACAAATTAAGGCTGCTAGCGTGAAACAACCCTTTGTAGCACCTTCTTAATAAGAAATCAACCCTCCCCTCTGCTCTGCATATTCGGGTGGGTAGCAAGGGGTTTCCCTTCCCTGCAGGGTACAAGGCAGGTGGGGGGGGGGAAGCGTACTAAACACGGTGCAACCCCCCCCCCCCCCCCCCCCCCCCCCCCCCGGCTCCTTCCCCAGCCCTCCCCGCCGCCGCGCTCACCCCCAGGTCCTCCCGCAGGCACCGGTACTGCTCCCGCACCGAGAAGCCCCTCCGCGCCGCCAGCTCCACCCGCGGCTCCCCGGGGAACCGGCCGCGGAAGTCCCGCAGCACCGCGCCCTCGAAATCGGCCAGGACGCCGTCCATGTCCACCAGCACCCGCAGCGGCCCGGCCGCGCCGCCCATCCCCGCCGCCGCCCGCGGGCTCACCGAGACACGCGAGAGCGGGGCGGGACCCCCCTCCCCCCGCCCCCCCTTCCTCCCACGGCATGAATATGGATGAGCGTGGGCGGGGAGGGGAGCCCCTCGGGAACACGGGTGGGCTCGGCGGTGGAAGGGGGCTGGCTCGCTGAGGGTGAGGCGGGGGGGGGGGGACACACACGAGCGAGAGGCTCTTCGCGCCCCTCGGCCCCGGAGCGCGGCTGCGACCGCCCCACTCCCACGCAGCCAGAGAGAAGGCGGGTGGAAAAGCGGCTTCGCTCGGCCAAAGTCTCAGCATGCCTAAAGCAGCATTAACAAGTTCCACGGGTTGTGGGGCTTGAAAAGGAAATAAGTCGATTGTTTTCCTCCTCCTAGGCCAGAAAATAGGTAGCCACACCAGTTTTAACATCAGTTGTAAGGAACACCACCCCCAGACGGAGGAGAGGAGGAGCATGGCAGACCAAATCCAGTTTTACAGATTCAGCACCTAAGGCTAGGGCTTCTCCAAACCTAGTGTGGAATGCCAGGGTATTTTTAGGCACTGGTTCTTCCAGGAGGAGGGTGAAAAAGGCACACTCTCTCCAGCAGACACACCAGTTCTGTGCAAATCCACTGCTGTGGCTTATCGTGCAGCAGATCCCCTCCAGCACAGCAGAGAACTTCATGGCTTGGTCTCCCTTCCACCCCTCCCTTGTTAAGGTCTCATTTTTAATTTTTTTTGGCAAGGAGAAGAAACTTTAATTTCCTCTATTTTCTTGAGAGAAAAAAGTACTTTGGATAAAGCAGATTATATATATCAAGCCATATTCCATTCTTTTCTGATCTCAAAGATAAAAACAAAGAGGTAAGTCAGACACTTTCTTCAGAGGAAGATGGCTCATGATGGTGTCCTCAAGCCAAAATAGAAGAACTCACCTCCTCTGCTGCATTCCACCTCTATTAGAGTAGGACAGGTAGGCTGAGAGAAGGACAACTGAGAACAAAGCAAAACCAAAGCCATGAAATAAAACCCACACAGGAAACACTGCTTCAAAATTTCTATATTATTTACTTTTAAGCAACAGTCCAGCTTTGTGAAATTACAACACACACTTTAAAGGATGAGATTTTCACCTCATGGTCAAGCACCAGCATGATCATGCACAGCATTGAGTCAGTTGTAAAAAAAATGCCCTGTAATTTTTATTTATTTATACGATCCACTCCACCTTTACTGAATAAAGTCTGAATAAATCCCCTCCTAACATTAGGCCCGGTGGCTCTAGTCATCAGCCCTATTTGGCACATACCCTGCTTCATAGTAGTCCAGTATCAAGATTTTAAAATTTTTTTTTAAAGGCAGCATGGTGTACACTAACCACTTTATGATTTATATGGCACAGCAGGGCTCAAGGCATTTACCACATGCAGTCAATGAAGCCTTTTAGATCCCCAAATCCCACATGTGGAGGAAGGGACTGCTCTTGCTGATTGTTTGCTGGCCTGTTTAACCAGGATTCTAGACCCTTGTAAAGCTAAGGGGTTCTAAAAAAAAAATCTCAGTACAAAAACCCTCTAAGCACACTTAGAACCAATCTACTCTCCTTTGAATTACATTACTATACTTCATAAAGCTTTCCCTCAAGTCTATCACTAGAAAACACTCATGTCACTTCCAGTAGATCTGGGGGAAACACAGGACAGAAGTGGAAAAAAACAATCTTGATCTCAAAAAAAGATGGAGTACATAAAGTGCTTCTTTTTTAATGAAAGAAATTCGAGATGTACAGTCAGGCTCAAGTTGTGCAGTTCACAAGCATGGGGGAAAGAAACAGACACGAGTTCAAAACAGTCAGGAAGGGAAAGGTTTAACCGAGGACTAGGCTGGACTTGCCACCGGGTGGATTTCTCCTGGACGGTGCAGGTGCTGGTGCTACTGGGCTAGGAACAGGTGCAGCAGGCAGGGATTTTTCTTCACTCTGACCTGGGGCAGCTTCTACATCAGCCTCAGTGTGTTCTAGAAGAAAAGAAGCTTTTAAAGCGTTTGATGTGGATGATGAAAGCCAGATGTTTCACTGGCTTAGACAGAAGACCAGCTCCTCTAAGTTTTCTCCAGGCTTACAGACACACTCAGTGCTGCTGTAACCTGCTGGCAGGATGGACTTCAGCCTTCTAAAGTGTTTTTCAGATGAACTCCGATGCCTCACAGTTCAGTTTCAGGCATTCAAGAGCCACAATCACTCAGCTGCTATTAGGGAACCCCAGCAATATTTTATTGTTTTGGTTTTTTGGTGTTTTTTTTTGTTTTTTTGTTTTTTTGGTTTTTTTTTTTAATGACAAGCAGCTGAAGTCTGGTACTTATTAGTCAGCATATGACTATGACAACTGTAACTCAAGTCTGAGCAGGTGCTGGAAACCAAGTCACAGAAGCACCAGTACATGTAAGCAAGAGCTCAGATTGAAACTACATTCCCAATTTCATGACTAGAGGGAAGAGGATTTGACAGACACTTCTGAGGCTTCACAGAGAACAGACTAGGGAATAGCCATGCATGGGTAGGAGCCGATCATACATTCCCCGGGAAGCACATGATAGTTTAATCTATTTTAAATACTTCTGAACAACCACAAGTGAAGACAGGACACAGAAGGCATTCTTCACAGGAAGCACTTTAGATACTGTAGCAAACAACTAATATATCTGCTTCACTGACAATTAATGAACGAGCACAGCAAGTACATTAGCATCTTGCATTTTTAGACTGACCCAATCAGTTATGAGACAAAGGCCCAAATCAGCACCAAGTAGCCCCCGACACTTGGGGGGTGAGGGGAGTGGAGCTTCACTGCCAGCTCTGTGAAGATGTACTTCACTTGTTTTTAACAGAGCCCTTAGTTTCATCTAAGGATCACTAGTTCCTCTCCAGCCTTCTCTTCAAACTGAAGAGGCACAGCCATTTTAGTCTCTCCTCATAAGGCAGCTACCCCTTACCTCTCCTATTACCTTCCTCTGCCCTTTGTTTACCTCCACTACAACCCTACGGCCTTTACATTTCAAGCACTGTATACACAATTCAAGATCTGGGTATATCATTGTTTACAGAGGCAAAATGATGTCTTGTTTCCCATTCTCTCCCTGATGAAACTCAATATTTTGCTGTTGACTAAAAAAATTTCAGAGAACTTGTCAGTCCCAGATGCATTACTTTATACTTACTTATACAAAGATTATCCTGCCACCTTTTTACCTGCCTAACCTTATCTAGTCAGGTCCTTCTGACAGCAAGATTTTTCTCACCATCAGCACAATTTGACTACTTGAAAGAGTTAATACCACCAACAAAATTGGAATCTTCACTGTTCATTACCTTTTCTAGGTCATGGATGAAGGCACTGAATAAAACTAGCCCCAGCATCACTTCCCATGTCTCATTTTTCCAACCTGAAAAGCAATCACCAAGCCCTACCCTTTGCCTCCTATTCTTTAGCTACCTTCCTATTCACAGGAGTAGCTTTCCTCCAATCCTGTGGCAACTCAGTTTATTTTTTTTTAAATAATCTTTGATGAAGAATTTTATCAGAAACACTGAAAAAAAACTCGTGTCCACTGAACTGCCTGTACCCATGCTCATAATACTCTCAAAAAACTCCCAACAACTTAGTATAGTCTCCATGCAGTCAGAAATAATCTACAATATAGATTCTCTACTGTATTCATTAACCCATGGGCACGTCTAAACAAAACAGTTAATACAAAGTTTTAAGCTTGAAGCTTCTGTAGCTCATGCATACCACTGCCTGCTTACTCAGCAAGCCGAGAACAGCCGTGGCCATGCCACTGTTCATGCAGCCCTGAATGCTCCATTGTCTGTGCTGTCAGCAGTCCAGTACTGTGCAGTACTCATGATGATGATCTGTCCACCAAATGCCAGACTCCACCTTCCTGTGTATCATGTAAAGTCAGTCATTGGTGACAGTCAATTGAGTACTGTCTAGTTTTCCTTATCTAGTCACATCCATTAAGTACACAGTGCTAACTGAACCACAAAACATCCATTACTATCACAGAGACTTCGGGGGAAGTTTCTGTAGCATTTGGAGGCTCCAGTAGCCACCTGATATACACATTAGTACTTCCCATATAATCAAGGTATAGGTAAGTTTGCCAACCTAATAACTGAAGTGTTAAATGCAACAAGATCAGATCAAATGTTAAAGTTCTTTCCTTATCAGAAGGGGTATAATCTCTGAAACAGCTTTCTACTGAGTATACTGCAAACCATTGGAAACTTTGATCCACAGAAAGGAACTACAGCTTCCGAACAGGCAGCAAGAACACTGCTGCAAAAGGAACAAGTTTTCTTCCCCTAGACAGGAGTGATTAATAAAGATGCATACCCTGACAGCTCCTTGGGGTTTTATAATCAGTTACATACAGAACATAATTTCCACATTCAAAAGAATAAACATTTTTAAACGATGGAAACCTATTAAGAATCTAGTTATGCTGTGAACTTGTAAGCAGACAGTTTTTACTTGGAGATGTATTCATTCAGCCCCTTGCAAAGCCCAGAAACAGATCTACAACAGAGTACAAAATCACACATGCGCCAGGTGGGATGTTCACCAGCTCATGTCTGCCATCTCCCACAGCAGGAATAACAAGTGGTAGAGTGACACAGCTAGCTCAGAAAGACTCTGTGCTCCATGAAGCTATGATACCCAAAGCTATCAATGGTAGAAATTAATTTAACAATCCATCAAAATTCTCAGGTATCTGCCACAGACACCTTTTCCAGAAAGCATTAACTTTATCCTCCTTCCTAAGTACCATAAGTGGAAGTTTAACATTCAAACCTTTATCTGTAATTTTTATTTCATCTTGACCATCTTCAAAAATTTAATTTTTAGTCATGGCCACAACAGTAAACAACCCCAGTTACTTTCTAGTAACACTTTTTTTTTTTTTTAAACCACTTCCCAGCATACGTTTACTTGGTACTTGAAAGAACTTCCTTCACTGTCACCTACCAGAAACAAACCAAAGTCAACAAATACGACACCTGTATAAATGAGAACTATGGGAACTTTATCTAAGAGTCAAGAATATCACTTTGTACTCAATATTTCAGTCAGCTGTTGCTAACCCAGGCAGCCCTATTTCTGCTTCCTCCCATCCCATCTCTTCTTGCCTCACCACTGCTTGTAGGCTCTCATCTGACCCCATGGTGAGCTGGTTTAAACAAATACCAGGAAAAGCAGCAGAGCCCTCAGATCAGTTTATTTCTATTATCAAACCACATCCTCCTACTTGAGGCATAAACTCTAAATGCCTACAGTGCTAATTAAGATCAGACAGACATGAGAAAGAAATAAAGAAGCCTGTATAGTTTGACTAGAAGCAGACTGCTAAAAAAGCAGGACTTATTTTGGGCACAGATACCACTTGGAGGTAGTTAAAAACATTCTGGAAACTCTCACACTCCCAGCAGAAGTCTTTTCAGGACATGGAACTGCTAATGGCTTTAGTGATTTCTCACAGCTCTCAGGTGTTGAAAGCAGCACTTGGAAAGCAGCAGTCAACATACACATTCCTCTCATCAGGAAGTAAGCTATTCTTAAGGTGAATCTTACAAAGGAGAGATTTCCAGCCTCAGAGCTAGACGAAACACTTCAAGGCTAACATGCATGCTGCTAGGGGAAATGCCTCTGTTTACATGAAGTTTGCAGTATGCATATGAACTTCCTTGGCAAAAATCAGCATTTAAAAAGCAACAGGAACTTAAAAGCTAGTTAATGCAGACACTTTCAGATGCAATAGCTGGTTTTGATTATTTCTGTGAATGTAGTGTTTACTGCATGAGAAGACAACAGAAAAGAAGTAAATTGCCAAACTAAAATAAATTGAATGTACTATTTCATTATAAACTACTATAACAGCAGTATAGTCTTTCAATCATCGAACAAATCTTTGCAAAATGGTATCCACCTTCCCTTCTAGTACTTAAAACAAATCTTGACACCAACTGCTGCTGGCAAAATAAAATGCACAGGACTGTTCTCATTTTTAACCTGATGACTAACAGGCACTCTGCCATTTTGTTCCACTTCCACACTTCCACTGAAGTAGTCAGGTCACCTTATTGATTCGATGGATTCAAGGGACAACCACAAGCTTTCTCTCTTCTAATACATAACCATCTATATATCCTATATCCTCTTCTATTTCAAAAGCACTTAACTGCAAAAGGCTTTTACTAGAAGAGTCCGATGGAGTTACTCACCAGAAGTTTCACCACCAACATCTCCTCCCTAGAAGAGAGAGAAACACATTATATCTCACATACCTCAGACTTCACAATGTATTTTCCCCTTTCATCGAGAGGGAACTCAATACTCCACGTTATGACCAGAGTGGTTGGGCACACTGCTCTATCTAGCAACACTTTCTGAATGACAGACCCAGTGAAGCACTTTTAGGCCAGCAATGGGGTCTTAGGGACAGACATCAGAGTGGCATGGTGGGTTCTGCATATATATTTAATCTGCAGATTAATATTATGGGTTTGCAAGCACCAGTTGTTATGGAATGACTAATACAATTTCATCAGCTATTTATTTACCTAACATACTTCTCAAAGTTTAAACAGACAGATACTGCTGAAGCAATCCTGATGACCTGTAACACACAGAACACCTTTTATTCCAACACTGTGAAGGATGCGGGTGGACAAGAACATGTTATTATACGCAGCATCCTACATTAGGCAGCACTGACAGTAACCAGAACATTGTAACTGCCAAGCAGCAATGACAAGAAAGTTATACTGTAAGCAATTATCAATTGTTCAGTGCCCCCTCCTTTCTACTAAGCAACTCTTTACAACACCAAGCTTTTATCTGTTAGCAAGGCCAAGAGCATTTGTTCCATACAGGATATTTAATTTCATTTGTGAACTACAGATCAGGGTTTTTTGTAATGTTACTGATAAAGTTTTCTTCACTATATAAACAGCTAAACTTCTTTTCATACTGAATCTGTTCACAGTCTGCAACTTGACACAAAGATACAGAAAGTCTTCCAGCAGCAGCCAAGGCTCCTCAATGGCATGAGGTTTCATCAACTTCCACAGATTTAACATTGTTAATTACATAGTGAAACTGCAGTCATCAGGATATAAATGCACCGAAACTCACACAAATGTATCGCCTTAAATCTCAGACTGGGCTACAGTACACTGGCTCCAGATCCTGCTGTTTGTAGCTGTAACTACTCTATAAAATTAAAGTATTTTACACTGGAAGAATCTGTTTGTATAGCTGAGAACCACAGCAATGGTAAACAACATTAACAATTACATAGAAAATAGAATTAAATAGTTTTTGTCTTCTGTGGCAGCGTTATAAATTTAATCTCATACTTGCTAAATTGGAACAAGACATTCTCTGCAATAAAGAACAATTGTGTGGCTCAGAGTGCCTATTAATTACAAAAAATGGGTTGTGATGATAGATGCCAATTATCAAAATAAAACTTGCTGTTTATAACCCAGGAGGCGAAAGGTATCTGCCACAACATTTGAGATCAACAATTTACCTACCCAGTTCTTTTCAGAAAACCTAAAGCTGGAGAGCTTTAAAGAACAAGGTTTCTTTTCTTTTTTTTCCTCTAGAATTTGTTTATGCAAGTGCAGTCTACCATAGGTATCTGTTTTCTAAATTCAGAGGAATTACTACTCTTCATCCTATTTTTTTCCATTAAATGAAATCATACATCTAGCAAATCCCATGTTAACACTACAAATCATGTTCTATACTGCTACCAAGTAGACAGTTTATATAGAACGCAACACACCTGATGGTATTAAAGACAGTAACAGAAATAAAACAAGCATTCATGTTACTGACATAGGATGTGAAACCAAGTCCTTTGTCAGATCCACAGTGTTTGTTGTAGGTTAACTATTGTTTGTAAAATCTGTTAAAATACACAATTACACACATGGCTGAAGCTAGATTTCACTCCATTTCTGTCTCATCAATAAGAAGAGTTAAGAGCTCTAGAAAGTGTTCCTTTTAGAAAAACCCAGTCCTTCACCAACGTACTGTAAGACTATCACATGGAAAAGAGAACCTTCAGGAAAGAACAGATTTGAGAATAAAGCTTCAAATCCTACAATGCTTCCAACCGTGTGAACATCAGTGATAAAGCAATCGCACACAGAGCGTGAATTGTCCCGTTATCAGGCTCTTCATAGCTAATGTACCGACCTTGGGATCTACAAAGTCTCCACAGTTTGCATCAGTTGCGTTTCTTCTTTGTGGTCCAGATGATTCACTGTCTTCTCTGATTTCACCTGGCTTAGTCCCTACAATTAGAGATTGATTCTAATCAGGTTGCAAGATAAATTTACTGGGAAAGCAGATCCTAAAGTCAGGGGTTTCAGGGTGGGGGAGTGGGATGTTTGCTTTGTTTTGTTTTCTTTAAATTAAAGCTTTACTGTTCTAAGAAGTCCTGATCCTTTAGATAACAACAGCATCTCATGCAGCTGAGGGTGTCATTTCAACAATGGAAACTAGGGTCTCAAGGCCATCCATGCTGGCAGTGCTATGCAGAAATGGAAGCTTAATCCCAGCTGCATGAAGCTAAACTTCCTCTGAATAATCAAGGCCAATCAGTGCTACTGGAAATACTAAAGTTCACCTTACTATGACTTGATTAACTTGGGAGAAATTGCATCCAAAACACAGTTCTCAGCTTGCAATGTCTATGCTCAAGACTTTCATTAAAAACACTCCCTGGAAGCAATTCAAAATGAGAAATAAAAAATCCCATGCAAGTAGACATCCTTTATAGCCCTGAACTACCAAGCAGGAAGAAAACTCTGGTTTCCACACTGAGCCACTGGCAGCTTCAGGCAGATACAAAAAATGAATTAACCCATGTCAGCAGATCTGGAAACAAAGTACTATGTTATTACCTGATGATTTAGCCCAGGAAGGTGGGTTTTCTTCAGGAGTTCCAAAGATGCTGGATGCCATTTTGTT
Source organism: Tyto alba (assembly GCF_018691265.1). Taxonomy (NCBI): domain Eukaryota; kingdom Metazoa; phylum Chordata; class Aves; order Strigiformes; family Tytonidae; genus Tyto; species Tyto alba. Next base: position 7,633,419 of record NW_024881314.1, read on the forward strand.
CCTCCGCACAGGTTGTTCTTTTGGTTCATCAAAGCCCAAGGAAAAGTTGGACCCACCACCAGGAGGACGCAGCACTCTGGAGAGAAAGTCATTTTACAACCTTGCACGTACCATTACTGTTACTAAACTGCACTCCAACATATAAAACAAGACTAATAAGCCAAGAGATCATTGTTGGCTCTTGTAATGGGCAGTCAATACAGGCTAAATTCTGTCCCAACAGAAACTACGTATGATGACCATGTTATGCATTGGCTTTTAACAACTGACATAGGCTGTCATATCTTCAGTGCGTAATTTGAACCATAAAGGTAAACTGCCTGCCAACATTCAATCCAGGCACTGTATTTCCACTACTCTTCTCTTTAGTGACACTTACAAAAAGAAATACTCCTGCACTCTACTTGTGGCCTTGTTTTATTCAATGTCAACAAGAGCTGCTGCTACCAGTCTTCAGTCTGAGACAATTAAAAACCAAAAAGACGACTGTGGATATATCAAATTTCAGCTTGAGAACCCTGTGAAGCCTAACAATCTTCAAACTGGCAGCACAGTAAAGACTGAACTCTGGCATATGAGCCAACGTATTGGTTGCATCACTGATGACTGGGCGCTGCAGCCTTTGTCTAGACTTCTTTCATCAGAAAACCCCTCAAAACTGCATCATGCTACTGGACTGCACTTAGAAGGTGCAATTAAACAGTTTTAAGTTAGACTATGATTAGGAGCGACACGTGTACAAAGCTCCAGATATATAACCTAAATACAGGCACAGAAGAAGCCTGTTTGGTACTTCATGAGCTGCATTGTTGTCTGTCTGCTTTCCAACATGCAGAAATCAACAACAGCAGCAAAATAAATCTTTAAATGTAAATTCCTTCAGATCTTATTTTATTAAACATGAGATCAAGGCTGATGTGTTAGCTGGAGAAGCCAGACAAAAACCAGGAGAATAAAACTGTATAAGGCCATGTAAGAACTGTCACAACACCTGGAGACGTATAAGTACACCAACAGACTGGGCTTTCAAGACATCCAGTACCCAGTGCTCTGAAATAAAAGACCAGAACAAGCCAGGGATGGTGCACACTTTCTCTTCACAAATAATAAATTGAAGTTAGAAGTTCACAACAGACAACAGTACAGTTTGTTAATACCCCAAACCCAGGAAACTCAACACAAAGAACATGTCTGAACATTCAGATCTTTTGAGACTCCGTGCCTATTGCATACCAGATGCAACACAAAAACACTTCTCTGGCCTTCAGAGCTCAAACACCACAATGGCAAGAAAAATTCACAAAGCTCTGCAGCATAGATATTTAGTGTTACTTAGCTAGCAAACTACTTTTCCCTACAAATGTTTCTCCAAAGTTCTAATTACTAATGCTCAGCTGCTAATGGGAGGTTCCCAGGGGATTATTTAGTATGTTTTAAGAATCCAAAAACATTTTTATAACTTGCTTTGTCTCCTTTTTGAATTAAGAGATATGGTATAAAGGTCTTGAATCACTCCCTTATCTTTTTTTTTCCAGACGAAACGTCCCCATGTAGGTTTATTTCCTTAGTTACATGTTGCACTTACTAATCTGAAAAACAGTCTGTTCAAAGGAGGGCTTGTTCCCACATCTTAGATCACTTTTATTTTACCAGAGCAGTGAAACCAGTACTCAGCAGCACAAGTTTCCACTGACAGTCTTAATGAAATTAACAGAAGAGGCAACTGAAGGAAAAAAGCCATCATTCAAACTGTTAAAAAGGAATAATCCCTTCTTGCCAACCTCAGTTAAAGGTTGAAAGATTTTATTAGAAGCCTCTCACAGCCTCCAGATGTTATAAAATGCTTCATCAAAGTCACACTAAACACTGAAAGCAGTGAACTGCTCTTAAAATTGCACCTGATACCCAGTGATACATACTGAAAATTCATCCACAGGTCCATTCAGGAAGTGCTTTTGTAAAGGGTTTTTTTCTTTTTTTTTTGCTTTTATTTAAAATGCACCTCAAAAAAGCTAAAAGCAAACAGGAAGCATATGCTGTCAGGTCAAAACCTTACAGAAAAAAAAAACAAAAAACAAAAAACGACGACACGATGGCTTGAAAGAAACGATACAATCCTCTCCAATCCAGCTGTTACTCCTGCAGAAATGCGACAAAGTGCCGTGCATCTCTTCCAGACGTACCTGCCAAGTTTTCTTTGTTTCGAGACAGGCTACGGCTTCCTCCCCGCCCCTTCCCAGCCGCAGCTCCCCAGCCCCCCTTTGCCCCCCCCCCCCCCCGCCCCGGGGAGCCCGGCCGAGGCCCTGCCGCAGGGTCGGAGCCGGGGGAAGGGGGGTACTCCCGCCCCCATGCATGCTCGCTGCAAGCCGACGGTCAAGCAGCCACAAAACGGTCACCCCGGCCAGGGCGAAGTGCCGGCGGGTCGCCGAGCGGGGAACGAGCTGCGGGCAGGTCGCGACACCGGCCGACCCGGGGGCTCCCGCCGAAGCGGGCAGGTGGGGAGGCCGGGGAGCGCAGACAATGGAGCTCGCTCGGCCCCACCCAGATCGCGGCAGCCTCCGGGGCTGCTCCGCCAGCCCGAGGGGTAAGGACGGTGCCGGCAGCCGCAGGGAGAGGAAGGCGGCGGGCTGAGGAAGGGAGCAGGGGTGCAGTGTCCTCCCCCCCCCCCCTCCCCGCCCCCGCGATGTGGCTGCGTGGCCGCGCAACGAGACAGGGAGTCGCCTCCCTTCTTTGTTAGGAAGAGGCAGGGACGCACACGCACACCCGAGCAGCCCGGGGTGGGTCTCGCCAGCTCCCACCCCTGCAGCTCCCCCCTCACACACACCCACCCCACCAACCCACCCACCCCCCCCCGCCGCGGGCAGCTGCGGCAGAGCACGGCCACGGCCTTTCCCCCCCACCCCCCTCCCCAGCCCTTCACCACCACCTCCCGGCAGCGCAGCCGACTCGCCGAGCCGCCACAGCCCGCTGCCCCCGGGTGGGTGCGGCCGCCTCCAGCCGACCCGCACACGCCGAACTCACACCGGGCGGGCGCCCACCGCTCCCCCCTTCCCTGCCCCAGCACCGTCACTGTCCGCCCCGCCGGCACCCACCGCCGCGCCCGGCCAGGCTCCCAGGCCCCGAGGCGAGGTGGAGGGACGGCCCCGCCGCTAACGCCCTCAGCCCAGCCGCCCTCACGGCCCCAACGGCCCGCGAGCCCCCGCCGGACCTGGAGCTGTTCCTGCCACTAGGGTCCATGCCCGAAAAGGTGGTCGTGGTGGTCATGGCGGCAGGGACGGACAAGAAGGACGAAGGAGAAAAGGCAAAGGCTCCGCCGAGATGCCGGTGTGGAGTGACGGTCCCGGTAACGGAGCACGCTCCCCCTCCTGCCTCGCCCTGCTGATGCCGGTGACAACTGCAGCCGCCGCCCGCACCTTTTATACCCACTTTAAGGCCCGCCCCCCGGCGGCCCCCTTATTGGGCGGTTCAAACCCAATCCCGGTCTCCTATTTGACCGCGCCCTGCCACTCTGCTCTTCGGCCCGCCTCACCGTCTATTCTGAAGCGCCTTGCCTCATCCGTAAAAGCTCATTGGTGAAGCAATACGTCGGCTTTGCAGTGATTGGTTGTGCCTGGGCGGCGGCGCCCTTTGTTGATGATTGGCGGGAGGCCTGTCGCTCATTCCCAGTTGAGCCGCGATTGGCTTAGCCACACGAGGTGAGACAAAAGTCTCGGTGGCGAATCCCTCGGGCGGAGAGCCCAGGCCTGGTCGGGGGGTGGGGGGGAGGCCCCGCCACCCCACCCATCACCCTCCCTCGGCGAACGCCCCTTCACCCCCCACCTGCCCCCAAAGCCACCTTTAAGGGCATCACCTCGTGCACCATCACGCAATCAACGCCCATCCCTGGTGCTCCATTTGGTCGTCCCCACTCAGGCCCTGCTCCCTCACACTTCTCACCACGCCAGGAGGCAGCCTGGCCCGTGCCAGCCTTTAAGTCGCCTCAGAGCACGTCACGGCACAACTCCAAAGTATATGGATGAACAGGTGAACTGTATAGAGTCCATCAAGGTGTGGGAGGTGTCCACAGTTGGCCACTGCAGTAGGCGTTCGGCTCCAGTGAGGATGGAGAAACATCCACCAGCCTGCAGACACGTGCAGGTCTGCTGCAGCACAAGCAGCACGGAATGCTGTCACCTCGGAGCAGAACACATGGTACAATAAAATAATCTGAAGCATCAGATGATTTTGAAGAAGCAGTGGATTATTCCATTAAAATTAGGCAAGTCCCAGAACATCTATAGCAGGTGGAGTACAAAGCCCAGCAACACTGCTCACCTCTGTCTTAAAAGCATGAGGCTGTACGCTTTTGTGCCATCTATCTTCCACCAAGTGTTAGCCCAAAACCAATATAGCACATTATTTAAATTACCAGATGAGGTCAACAGACAAATCTGTCAAGTCCACCTTTGATTTGGTGACTGGGTGCTCCCTGAACTCCCTCTGCAACTTTCAGACACACAGATTCTTCCTTGATCACTGCAACTTTTACCCCAAAATTAATTCATCAGGACCTCCCACTGCAAATGTTAAAGCAGGGAGAAGGGGGAAGAAAACCTCTACCTGGTCTATCCCTTACAGTTTGCACTAATAACAGCCCTTAATACTCCCAAAACACTTTTCTCTAGAAAATATCTTTTTGGTATGGAAAATGCAAGCTTTGTGCTACTTTGGACAACATGACGTGTCAAGTGTCTGAATTATCACGAGCCGTAGTATTAATACAATTCAGGAAAGAGCTAAACTGCTAAAACTACACAAACAGGACCGCAGTATTTTATTTTTTCTAATCTAGGATCCACAAAGAAAATCCTTGTTTAAAAAAAAAAAAAAAGCCCCAACCACTATTTAGATCCCCAGGGAATTCTGTCACATCACATCTTTCTAGAGGTAGATTAAAGGGGAAATTTTAAGTAACATGACACAGTAATTTTAATTCTATTATCCCTTAGGCTTGGGCATTAAGAAGTCAAATGATATCTACTTGCATACAGGTAAGCATCTGCTCTCTTGGGAGCTTTCAAAAGTATTTTGTCATCTAAACACTTTTTATGCAAACCCACATGATTTGACTCTTAAATTTGTACCCCTGAGACATATAGAGCTATTTTTTAAAGTCAATATGAAGAAAAACCTGTTCCCTCAGACAGAGCTAGTTTTAACATGCAGCTTTAAAATTCTAAACCTCCAGTATTTCCAAGGGACCCCACTGATTTCTCAGATGGTCCTGACTGCATAATAGTCTTTAAATAAAAACTGCTTTGCTGATTATTTACCCGTAACAAGATGAAGGTTTACGAAGATGGCTACAGAAACTGGGCTTAGGATCCTTCCCAGGATGATGACATTTGACCAGAACAAGTCTCAGCAGCTGTTTGAAAACCTCAGACACCAAACAATTCCACCTGCTGTTGAAATTCAAGCAGCAATGAATGCAAAAAGCATCTGGAAGTCTCAACAAGACTCCAGGAAATGCAAGGGTTAGGCAAGGAGAGATACCACTCGTTTGAGAAAAGCCTCAGCTCAGTCAACTAACTGTCCTGTGACCAAAGGTTTCTTCCTCTTGCCAGTCTCTGCTACTTGTGGCACAGTTGCAAAAAGCACTTTATTCCAAGCACATCATACAAAAAAGAGGTTTTGACTCAGTCTTGTCTTCTTCCCCCAATTAATTCAGAGCTGAAGGTGAAAAGTAAGCATCACCTAATAAATAATCCTTGTTACAGCTGGATTCGCAGCTGTCAGAGTTTCACATCTGAAGCGATGCATAGTAGAAGTTCAGTGGAAGCCTGGAACCCTACAGATTCAAGTTTGTCCTACTGAGCAGATGCTGTAATTTGCAAGAGTTGTGAAAGTTGCTCTGGTGCTTCTCTACATCTTCAGGTAAAGTTCGTAACAGTAAGTTACTGTTTGGAAAGAAAGTTTGAATCACAATGTCCAGACTCCTCTCAAAGCTGCAGAGATGTAGTTCTGAACAACATAAACAGAGCGGCCAATTCATGCTGTTGTTCTTGTCTGGGCATCCAGCATTACCAAGTCTGGCAGTGTACTCCAAAGCATTGTTCCTTAGTAGAAAAAAAGACAAGCATCACTGGAAAGGAAAGTCTGAGTCCTGAGAGAGTCCTCAAAGAGCTCCTTTCATTCCACTTTTGTCTTGTCCGAGTTTGCTTAAACCATGATGTTTTCTTAATCAAGTGATCCTTCAAGAGCCCTTGCAGGGCATCAGATACGCTTTAATAACATCTACAGACTGGATGTTGAAAGGGGGGGGAATCTAAGTCACCAAAACCAGCAAAAAATTCATCACAAAGGGGTATTCCTTGTTTCCATGTTCCCCTGGAGAATATTCCTTTCCCAAGGAGAAACAATCTATTTACTATTTCTTTGGGCTTCCACAACCTTAGCCTTTCCCCAGCACTCCAAAGTCATCCTGGTATCAGGATTGTTAACAGCTACGGCTCTTCCCATAGTCCCCATTCCCCCTGCAGCTCCTCACCAACTCACAGACTTGTCTTTCTACAGCACCCACTGACACTCATTACTTCTAGGATCTCTGTTGACAGCAAGTCACTTCCTTCATAGCACCACCAGCCCTACCTCGTCCCACCTGCATAAATGGAAATTCTTCCGGGATTGAAAGGAAGAGTTTTCCCCTAAGGGACTCAAACCATTTAATAAACACCAGCTGGGCCTCCCAGCATCTCCATGTTAGAGTAGGACTATTAGTCCCATGCTACTAGTGAAGAAACCAGGAAACCTCTGTAATTAAGCATCTCGAAGGCCAACCAAAAACTAAAAAAATGGGGATTAAAATCTAGTCTTCCATTTCCTGTATACCCTCACACTCCTACATTGTAACCACCAGGAAGAAGTGCTGTTCTACCAATTCATTCTGACACCAAGTACAAAAAAGCAAGATAAGTGAGAGGATTAAATATTTGCTATCAGAACACATTCAGCTTGGCAACTAGTTAATAGCCACAATGAACAAACCTCAATAATCCAGACAGTGAAATGTATTAATTACAGTGGTAATATAATTAAGAATAATCCAAGAAATTTAAATGTTCTTAGATTTTCTTTTAGTACTCAACACTCCATCACACCGGCTGATGCAAGTGTACCAAGGTCACATTCTAAAACTCCTAATAAAAATTATTCAATTTATTGTTCACTTTCAATTTAATAGATGATGATGGAAGCATCTAGTTTTTCATTTTTAGCTTTGAAAACAAATTCCTATTCCTTAGAAATTCAATTCTTTCCAACTGGCCAAAGCATAGAAAGTATTCTTTCTTTGAGCCAGTCACATTATACCTTTTCATTAATGTTGCAGTAACGGTCACAATAGAACCGGTATCCAACACACAAAACTGCACCACTTACATTACATTGTCTGACTTGGAAGTAATGAAGTGAAGGTACTAGAAACCAATGTTCTCGCAAGAAAATAATCTTGCTTTGACCATAACCTTTGCAGAGATGCTGCACCTATTTTGATACTGTAGTTATCTTAGTACTACTTCAGGAATTTTTGTTCTGTTGAGAACACCTCCATATGTCAGTAAAAGAATCTCTCAGATTACCACTTGGAGTATTACCTTACACTCTTGGCAGTTTAGCATATTCCATTTCAGAACAGCCTTGCACTCTCAGAACTCCTTCTGAACCAGCATCTCAGGCCATGTAATATTGATCCTCACAAGAGCCCAATTAAATGGGTCTTATCCCCCATTGTGCAGATACCTGAAAATCAGTGCCTTGGTTGTTAACTAAGGGTGCCACCAAAATCAGCTGTGCTTTCAATCTGTCATTATCCACCCCTGCACATGAATAAAAATGCCTTACTTTAGATGCCTGAAACAAACAGTTTTGGTTACATCTTTTTGAATAATTGGTCACGTCCATTCCACAATCGAAACTGAAACTGTTTGAGGGACTAAAGACTTAGCGTACTCCAAAGGCAAGGTCTTATCATCCACAAGAACTTCCTAGAGTATTGTATCCAGTTATGACTTACTCCGTTCTTTTTAATTTACAAACCATGAAAAGAGTATTACCTAAATTGCATGGCAATCACTTTAGAATACATTATTTGAAAATCATGGGTAATAATATAACCTGTCCAGGATCATGAAGGATCCCAGCTGTTTAATAAACATGAAAAACTTACCTCCCAACTAGCTTGACAAGACCTCTTTGCCCAGTCATCCTTCATCCTCCGACACGTGGACTTCTAGTAGTCCATTAGGCTACCAGTGTGAACACGAGAACTGTTACAAATCAAGCCATGCCAAACAGCTAAGTGAATTCCAAATAACTGATCCAAATTGTTTATATGCCTGTACTTCATACCACTTCTGAATCATCACCCCGAGCAGTAGCTTTCTTAGCAAAGATGAAGTCACAGCAAAACCACTTAGTTCCCAGAAAACAGGAATCAACAGATAAATTCTGTAAGTGGCAGAGGAGCAGTACCAACAAGCAACAAGTTCTGTCATAAGGAGAGTATTTGCAAGACCATGCAGGAAGAGTTTTTAAAAACTATTTTTTTAGAAAACAGGTTAGTATTTCTACACTGCTGTGTACACAAATGCTATGCAACAGAATGTGACGGTCCACTTAATTTGCTAGATTAATGGAAATTAAATGTTTGAGGCTTTTAAGGAACTAAGCCACCTAAGATGCCTGAGTGTTTCTTGATTTTTATCAAGGAAACACCTCTCACAAAAGACCATTTTATCAGTTTGATTGCAGTCACCATCTTACATAAATATCATTCAGCACTGTCAGAGAAATTATTTCAGAAATATGAAAAGCAAGTTCAGGTGAATAGCAGAAAGACGTTAGAAATGAAGTTTAGGTGATCAATGCCTCTCCATTTTTTTTAATAGCCTGCTGGTAAATACTAGAGGAAACTTCAATTTATGCTGAATTAAGGTGTTTTTCCAAAGCTGTCACAGCAACTCAAAGGTAAAAAAAGCCTATGGTTTTCATTTTTGCACAGGGGAATTTTGGTAAGCTAATCAAAATTCAAGTTAAGTGGTCTCATTTTATTAATGGAACATTACATTACAAGAATCCTGCACGTAAGTTCATGACAGATGAAGTACCACTCTACTAATTCAGAAAATTAAGACACTGGTTTTGAAAGCATGCTGTTCAGTACCTGTCACTTGACTTACACTGCCTCAGGAAAAAAAAAATAGTAGGCAAGATACAACAGGGAGTTTTGAACTTCACAGTCCTAAGTTGGGCTGAAGAAACCCTGTATTTAAAGAGAACCTCACCCTTTCTTCAGAAACCAAAGCAAGTCTAAACACTTTTTTTGGCCAAACAAGATAAAGACAGCTTTCTCCTGGGAAAAGTCTTGGCATGACATCAAGTTGAAAGAATCTTATACACTGTTATCAAAAGTCTAGCCAGGTTGAAAGCCAGAGATTCTAAAGCCAGAGCGCAATGTATTCCATGTCTAGCCTATGAAAGGTGTTGTAATATATTCCCATCATCCCTTTTTTTTTTTCCCCAAAAAAATTTTTCCAGGCCTTTGTGGGTTTGGATATGAAAACATTTGTTCACAAGAGGGAATTCCAATCTTGCAATATACCACAGAAATCTACAAGATAACATACCAGAATAAGAAATGATCTGCTTAGCAGTAGAATTTCCTAGAATTAAAACAATGGCATACAGTAGAGTACATTATTCAGCTACATAGTCAAAAGCAACTGCAAAAGCAGATATTTTTCTTACATCCCCATTAGATGTAATTAATGTAGTATCAAACATGCTAAAATTGTGACAGAAGTCAAATAGATCATTGTCCATCAGCTAATTGCACAGACCCATCATTCTGCCACAAAGTTAAAGAATCTCAGATCTAGCAAGCACAGGCCTAGCATTTAATAATCACTTATTTAATTAACTATTACAAAAACTACCACCGAAAAGCGAGCTCTGCTAAAAGAGCATTAACTCACTGCAAACACTGCAGAATATCAGAACATTCCTAGGATATCAGAGAATACTTTGGGGCTGCTGAATAGACAGGTATATAATCTTTCATGAACGTCCACGGATTTCACCGCAACCTGTAAACTTCCCCATGAGAAAACTCAGGAACAAACAGCCTTGTGGAAAAGACTCATGAAAAAATTTATTGTCACTAGCTCCCTTTAGTACTTCAAGCCTCTTCCCCTTTCAAGCAGTAACACCACAATGCCAAAGCAAACCTGAGAATCTACACCACCATAGCTAAATACACCCAAAACCAGAACTCAGTTGTTTATTTTTGCTTTACATTTCCAAGCATCTCCCATTTGATATTATTGTAAACTGAATTGTTAATGAAATTATTTGCTCTTTTTAACTTAATGTTTACATCAACAAGCACTGAAATACAGTTTTAAATAAGCTACTATAACAACAATATTGATGTTTCTATTAAAGACTGACAAAAAGAGCTCAACTCAAAAGCGTTAAGTAGTCCAGTATTTTGCAGTTTGCCTAATCAAACATTTTTGGCTAAGCAGATCACACACACACACACACACACACACAAAAAAATCTAAAGACAAAACTGACTTATATTTCCAGTTCAACTACTGCCTGACTGAGATGCCTCAAGGAAGCCTTTAATTTCTAACAGTCTTCTGATTGTAAAAGGGGGATTATGCTTACTTACCACATAGAAAGCTGAGAATTGAGAAGCATGAAGTGCTGCAGAGAAAGAAATACAAGTGCTGAGTACTATTACTCCACAGAAAAATAAAGAAAACTGGTTATTTTAAACAAGAAGTTTATTTAAACAACAAGACGCTTTACTTGAAGGGAAAACTATCTAGGATTTTTTTTTTTTTTTAAGAGTAATTTACCCCTACTTAGACAGAAATTGCTCTACATGTAACAGCTACGTACAAAAAAGTTATAAAATTGTCCTTGGTTTTACAATGATAAAAGAAAAACATTGAAATTATCCAATCAAACAAGGTATGCAAGGTTTTTGTTTTTTTAACAGTGAGAGCAAAATAACTTACTGGAATATAAAGATAAAAGTAGACGGAGCATGCCACTAATGGAGAAAGGGGCATTTTCACAGAACCAGTTTGTTTTCCCACCCCATCTCCATTAAATGTTGATCAAAACATACCATTGGCCATTTAGTTAAAAAAAATATGCATTATGTCTGTGCACATACACCAGTTACTTTATGTACAAGAGAAGGAATAGGAAAAAAAAAATCAGAGAGAGAAGAGAGAAAACTATACTGCAGTAGTCAGGATGTGGCTGAACCAAGTCTCATTTTTCTAATTGTGAATGTGTCGCCTGTGGGAGCACAGTTCTGGAGAGGAAAGTAGCAGGTTCTTTTTTTGTGTGTTTGTTTGTTTTGTTTTTTTAGTAAACTCCTCCTGTTTGCTGCTGGAACACATCAATTGTATCTTCATCCTCCATTTCCAACTATAGCAGAAAAGAGAAAAAAGGCTTTCAACTCTTCTCAGATATCTACTAAAGGCTGGGTTGTACTTACATTTCCTATCTTCATGTTTACATTTTACGACACTTAACCAGACCATCCCCGCTCCCCTCCATCATCATGACTTTGTACATTTAACCTATCTCACTGTAATGCAAAAGCAAAGAAATTACATGGGAAAAAAAATGCCATTTGATAACTGTTGTCCTAGAATGAATTCTAGTATGTAACTTCAGGGTGCATTGTACGACTCCTATGGAAAAGATTGGCATTCATAATATTTTACTTCTGTTGCCTATTTTGCCATTGCATCTTCTTTCTCCTATTTACTTCCTCAGTCTACCTCAGAACACGGTCACAATTCTACCTTGCTGCTGCTGTTCAGATATGCAAATGGTTTCAGCTACAGCATTAAAGAAAGTAGACTATAATTAAGGCCCCTAGCACAACCAGGCAGTAAAACCAAGCACCAGCAAGCACAAAAAAAAATTAAAGACACTTTACATGGTCACCCATGTAACAAACTGCCAGTGAAGAACAGCAATACTGCATTAATTTTTCACCATAATTTTTACAGTTGATATTCCTAGGATGTTTATGCTACCCACTGACAAAATCTGTACCAAGATTGAAGGAGTTGCTATACCTAATATAAGTTGTATTTCTAAACAGTCGCAATTTCTGCTCCAGGAAATCAAACCGGTCTATGGCATTTACTGCAGCTATAAATAGACTGATCCTTAGCTTCAGCATAACACGGTTGGAGAAAAATGCACCCTCTTGCCTCAATTATCAGTATTCCAGGTTAAAAAGTTGCATAGATTGTGGCCGTAAGAGGCACATTCTTTGGAGCTACTGCTTGGAATACAGATGTACTATACATCTAAAACCAGGAGTCTCTTATTTCGTAACAAGTGGTTCTGAAAAGCATATAAAACTGTATCACTTGGAAAGGCTGATTGAATACAGCTACGTGGAGCAGTCCAGAAAAATACTGAAGTCACAGTGAACTATTCTGTTCTTGGAATGGTGTTCATTTTAACCACTTACAGACAACCCAAACTTCACATTATTCATTACTTTTATGCTGCTGAAAAAGAGCTTCAAATTACAAATAACATAAAATTACTTTCTTATTACAAATGCAGGTTTGAAAACAGGATCTCTGATAACATCCTGGCAAGCTTTTGTAAAAAAAATAAAGCCACCACTTCAGGAAAAACTCAGTTCTTAACTTACCAATTCCTATCTCAGAACCGTGACTCAATAAAGTGACAGTTTCACCATCTGTACACTGTACTTCATTTTCTTATTTTATTACAAGAGTGATACAGACTTATTATTCAAAACACTAAAGTCTTAGATTCCATTTCCAATAGTTTTGAACTAGTCATGCCAAAATAATGGTAAAAGAAGATCAAGTTCTATCACTAATATACATAGTTACACATGTATTTTATGTGAAACAGAAGCATCAACTCCTGAAGCAAATTTCAAATACAGCTCTTGCTTCTGCTGTTTACCTGTGCAGGTGTGTCTGTTTCATTAATTGGCTGCCCATCGAACCGGAATCTGATTTGCCTCATTGACAACCCCTGGACAAAGAGAAGTAACAAAGGGAAATAAGTCTGGTGTAAAAGTACTCACTAGTTTTCTCACAAACTTGTCACTGGAATTGCAGTGTGGTCATTAAAAACCACCATTCATAATGCGTGATACAGTTTTCGTACTCCCTCATGCACTGACTTTAAGGCATTTCACTACAAATCCTTGCAATCTGTTTTGTATTAAAAATTGCATTGTGTCCAATAACTAAGAGAAGCAACAGTGCCCCCACTGACTGTAATTTAAAATAAAGCAATTTCTAGTACACAAGTCTCACCCCAAAGGCCAGGATTTTTATAGTGCTTTTAACAATATTTCACTTGAAAATTAGATGCAGCACTTTGGGTAACAAATGCCAAACAGTAATATTCAGCACTCCTTTTTAATCTTCCCCAAAAGCAAAGGTATTCTAAAGTATTGTTTCCAGAAATGCAACCACCATCTATTAGTCTGCAGCAGCAAAGAGTAGGCAGTGGTAACTTTTTGACCTTGAGTACCTATTAACAAGAAATCAATGGATCAAAGTTTTTCCATGCACAGACGGAACTTTCAAGAAAAAACGAAAGGAACCTTCTACTTCCAGACACTACTGAATAGTATTTTGAACTAGCATTTCTACAACACAATAGTAATTTTGCTGATCCTCTTCCATCCTCAGAATACTAGTCATTCTCACTTGAGCTAACAGATTGAAAAAGATAACTAAATAGCAGCAATCCTTTCTACTAACATAAGCTTCAAATTCACAAGTTAGTTTTCAAAGGTATTCTACAGCACAATACATTCTGCAGAAGATTAATGAAGTTTGAGGATACGACCAGAATGAAGAACCTTGGTGTCTACTTCTTTCCCAGTTCTATCCACTCTCTACAGAGTATCTAAAAATACAAGAAGTCTAGTTGGTTTTGAAGTAAATCCAATGTAATCCATGGTGCTGCTCTGGCATCTCTGAATTAGAAAAGAAGCCTTCATTTAGCCTTGCAAGAGCAAATGTAACACACAAAAGAAAACTTAGTGTAGTAATTATTTTTGAGAAGTTGATTTGTCAGGAAAAATATTTTAATAAAGAATGAGTAAACTTCTTGGTAAGACTTTATAGTTCACAGCAAAATGCCTTCTCTAGTGTGACTAAGATTCTGCAGTGTTCACTCAGAACATCATCTTCTTTAAGAAAACCATGTGGCTAAGTGTCATGGCAGCAACACATTTTTGCACAGCAACATTTGGTTTGAACCGTTTTCTCCAACATTGTGTTTCTTAAAATATATAATTTCTATTCAAAAAGTGTTGTTTTTTTGCAGGTTCCTGACAACTTTATGAGCTGAAAACATTCTGAAAAACTGAACCTTGGTGAGATTAGTATCCACAACAACTAGGTATATTCCATGGATGATTTTTTCCCACTTAAAGCCACTGCAAATAGCTTTCATCTTCTAAACATATAATTCAAAGTTAAATTACTTCCATTTTAGGTCTACTATATGCAATACGTGATTTTCATTCTTAAAAGTTTCTAAATTCTCTACTATACACAGCTTCCACCTCTCCAAATTTAAATCTAAAGTCCACAGCTTAAAGATTTTAAGGTCGGGTATTCCTAGTTAGGAACACAAACAAAACCTAACTTTTAGAGATACACAGAACAAATGCTTTTACACAAAGTTTGAGAAGTAAGCACCTAAGAAACAAAATTTCAAGACAAGTCCATCTCCACAGAAATATCCTTTGGACACCTACTAGCTTAAAACTGAAATCAGAAAAAATGCCTCCCATTCTAAAGATTTTGTTTCACTCCCACTGACACCTGGGGGTTTTTGGTTTTTTAAACCAGATTAGAAATTTAGGTGAAAAGTTTTAGAATCTTACTTCCGTTCGTATCCAAGTAACTGAAGTAGAAATGGTACTTCTAAAATCATATTTCCCAGGACTTGACAAACAATTAACCAACCCTCCAACTCCCCAAAAGACAGATATAACTGCACTTTGTGTTTGGAAAAAGCAATACACAATGATTTATATACTATAACATTAATTTGTATGACAGAGGTAGGGAAAATGAGCTCACAGCCTCAGACATTCACTAATTTATCCCCAGAATACCCATACAAGAACATATTCATGTTTTCCGTAAGAACTGATTTTCCTTGTCTTTATTTGTCTCACTATCCTATTGTAGCCAAGGGTAAACCAAAGAGGTTTTACCACTCTATGTGAACTGGTGTTTTGTTTCTCCTGGTGGTGAAATAATTACCTCAATATTTTATACTGATTTTATTGTATTTGATAGTATCACTGCATATCTGTGTTGAAAAAACAACCTTCCCAGTTATAAACATTTTTGTAGAGATGGAACTTTTTAAAGGCAGACACTCATTAAAAAAAAAATCATGGACAGCAGAGACAAAATTTTCATAATCAAAAGCTTCAGAAGAAAGTGTTAAATAGCACTATTCTTACACAGGTGTTTTTAAAACTTGCAATAGCTGCCTGCAACCTAACAGGCTGGGTGCAGTTGCTACTACGCTAGCAAAATACATTTTTTTGTCCTCAGAGGATTGATTCGACTACTAGGCCACAAGAAAAAAAAACAAAGCTCAACATTAAATGTACAAGTTCCTTCTCAAGCTAGATATTAGATGCTTTTAATCCCTAAAATACTCACTGATGTTCTCATCTTAATACAGCAATACAATAAATCACAAGTCTATGACCAGACCAAATAGTTACTCCAAATTATAAAAATACCTCTGATTATCACTCAACTCTCTATCCTAAATTCATACCACAGGTTCCTAACCCACCCTTTCCATACTGATATTTCTGAGCAGTAGAGTAAGTTGCCTCCCAACAGTCTACACCTATAATGCAGATTTCACAAAGATAACAACGGATCTTCATTTTACCCATTTCCTGTCACAACCCCCTTAGGCCAATCTATAACAGATCCTAAAAACAAGAGACTTTCCACAACACAATTAGTTTCTGTTAAATCTTTATCATTTTGCACATTTACACAGTTTTAAGACTTTACTGCCTTCATCTATCTCTATGGAGATCACCTCTCCCCCAGAGACTGGTTCTCCTGATGATCATACAAGAACCATACCTGTCGTTCACAATAGGCTTTCATTAGTTTACTAAGTGGTGTATGCCTCTTAATCTTAAACTGCACCACAGACCCATCTTGTCCTGCCACCTTCAGATTAATGTGGTCATTGTTTTCAGTCTTCACTCCTTCCTGTTGAGGAAAGAAAAAAAAAAAAACAAAAAACACAACACTTTTTCAAAAGGTATGAAACAAGAAGTTAACATTTTATCAAAGCGCAACAGGTCATTAAAAAGGAGGAAATGAAGATATTGTAGTTGTTTACCCACTTGAAACTTCGAATTAGGAAATAAAGGTCAGTCAGTACTTTTTGCTTTTCAAATAAAAAAAGTCACGCACAAAAAAACACCTAAACCTTACTAGTATTAGTTGTCATTCTTGAGATTGGTTAACATGCAAAGTAGCAGTGAAGACTTACTAGGCCAGTTGTTTTACAACAAATTAAAAAGTTATTTCTATCAAAAGCAAAATAATATGCAAGGCTACTGTTCCAAATCAAAGAAATAGTTATTTACGTTATAACTATGAGCTCAACCACCAGCAAGTCTCTTTCTTGGTATATCTCAAACTCTTTCATATCAGTTGAGGTACTTCTGAAGAAAACTTCAAGACACTTTAAAGGCCTGTATCCGAAAAGGTGACAAAACCTGAGAACTAAGCTTTCTCCTTCAAAAAACCCTCCTAAATAAGCAGCCAGATCCTCTCGCTTCCATTAGAAGCCACATACAGAAACTGCAGAGAAACCAACTTTCAACTCCATTGCTCCTGTTACGATGCAGAGTATCAGAGCAGAGGCAAAGAGAAGAGTCAATGCTACCCAGCTCTTAGGCAGCGCCCTCTCCAGAGGTGCCCAGCAGCGTTTTCATCTTTGTTTTCTTTAGGAGAAGCGACCCGAGGCCAGGGAAGCGGCGAGGGTGTCGGATGGCCACGGCCAGGGTGCGGGTCCCTGCCATGTGTCAGCTCCCCCGCCCGCCGCGCTCCAGGCCCCGGCACACCGGCCCGCCCCCGTTTATTATCTTCTGGCGCCTTCAAATTCAGTTTAAAAATGGGGGGGTGGGGTGGTGTTTGGAAATTAAAAAAAAAAAAAATTTAAAAAGAAAAAAAAAAAAGAGAAGGGTGGCAGCGCGGCATTCGCTAGTTTGTGGGGTTCTTTTTTCCCTGTGTTTTTTTTTGTTTGCTTGTTTATTTTTTGTGTTTTGTTTTTTTTGGGGTTTTTTTTTTTTTTTTTCCCCGAAGCTCCCCTCCGCCCGCAGGAGCCCCCCCGGGCGGCCCCTCCCGCGGCCAGGGGAGCTGGGGCGAGAGGCAGCACAAAAGGGGCCGGGAGCGATGGGCGCCCGCCCCGCCCGCGGCAGAAAGGCCCCGGCGTGCTCCTGCCAGCGGCACCGCACGGGAAGGGGCTGGCAAGTGCCCCAGCGAAAAGCTGATTGCGAGCGGGGATGCTGCGCCCGAGCCAGCGCCAGCCGTGCAGGGGAGGCCAGATCCGGCCCCGCAAAGAGGAGGAGGAGAAGGAGGAGGAAGGCAGCAGCAGCAACCGCCTCCGGACCTGCCTCTCTCCCTGAGGAGGGCGGGAAGGGAGCCCGGATTCGCCCCCCTCGGCCCCCCCCTTTCCCCGCCGCCCTCCCCGGGGATCCTCCGCCCGCCCCGGGAGGCTGCGGCCCCGGCCCCCCTCCCCCGGCAGGGCGGGAAAGCGGCCGCGGCCTGGGTGCGCAGGAAAATGGCGCGCAAAGCCGGCGCGGCGGAGCCAAGGCCGTTGGCTGGCCGGACCGGGGCCGGGCTCCCGGCCGGGCCCCGGCCTCCCGCCGCCGCCTGAGGGGTGAAGCGAGGCGGCGGGGGGGGGGCGAGGGAGGGAAGCGAAGAGGGCGGGAGGGCGCCTGCCTCACCTTGGGCTTCTCGTCGGCCATGGCGAGTCAGCGATGTCCGGGCCACTCCGAGCGCCTCACAAAGGGGGGGAAGAAGCGGCCGAGCGCGGCGGAGGAGAGAGAGAGGAGGGAGAGAGAGAGAGAGAGAGAGAGGGGAAGGCGGGGGGGGGAAGGGAGCGCGCACGCACTGCCGCGGGGCCGCGCCTTGCCCCCGTGCGTGCGCGCGCCCGCCCCGTCCGCCGGGCTCTCCCCCGCCCCCCCCGCGGCGCGGCCTCGCCGCCCATTGGGCCCCGGCGGGCGGGGGGAGGGGAGAGGGGGGGCGGGGACAAGCGGCGGGGGGCGGGGGTGGGAAGGGAGGGCGCGCGCGCGCCCCGGGCCGTTACATAACGCGGCGGCGGGGAGGCGGAGCGTGCGCGCGCCCTCGGCAGCTGCCCGCGCTGCGTGCGCGCGCCCCGCCCCGCCCCGCCGGGCGCAGCGGGCCTCTGCCGTGCGGCGGGTATTGTCCTCTTCAAAATGGCCGCCGGGACGCGGCGCCCCGCCGCCTCGACTTGCGCTGGGCACCCCCCTTTCCTCCAGCATCGCACCCTGGGCCGCTGCTGGCCGCCCTCGCTCCTAACCGGCGCCTTGCCTTGACGCTCCCCCACGGGTGACCCCTCTGTCTCGTCCCCTTGGGCCTCCTCAAACCTGGCGCATTTCTTCCCCTCTACTTGCCCTCAATGTTTTACGGATGACACTGATACAGGCTGCCAGGTTTGACAGCCATCTGCCGCGCTTCTGAAGTCCCCGGCCCAAGGAAGGTGAGCCACGAGTTTGCCCTGAAACACGTGTAGTTTCTACAGAGGGAACCGAGACCCTCAGCTTCTCTGCTGCGTCTGAAAAAATGCATCTTGAATCTAATTAAAACAATTACAGTCAAGGTTTACTTACGTATGTTCTTCAACAAGCTAAGGACATGATGCAGCACCTCAAAAATTAATACATAAATTAGAGGATATACTGCTAACGATGTGGTTTCTCCAAGTCCATTCCAATGGAGCAGAAGAGGAAATTCTCAATAACCCCAGGGATTTCACAGATTCCAACAAAACAGTTTCTGAGCTTTTTCACATCAGCATTACACCTACCACCGTAATTTGTCAACTGTTCCTCTATAGCACATAAGTGGAAAAGGAACGCCACAAAAATTACCCTTGTAAATCCTTCAGGAGTGAATTTACCAGGTAGGCATCAGTCCACACCAGCGCCACTCCATGCGGTGACCATGCTCCAGATTGTTACACAGAGGTGGCCGTGTGGTCACACACACCCTCTGTTCCTGGCATGACAAAACCTAGGCCAGCGTATAATCCACCTCCTGCATCATTTTGGAGACATTATAAAATGGGATTTGTCCAGATTAAGCTACTCAAGTAGTGAAAGACCAGATGAAGAAAAGTTTAATTTAAGAGCAAAGCACAGACTGCGGACTTGCCTTTCACTGTCAATTCTGATCCCCCTCTTCTGCTTTTTGTCATGTTACTTCACATTCCAGTACCTCCCTTCTGAGTGCGAACACAGGGATTTTTTTGTTTTATTGCAATTGTATGGAAGTTGAAGAAGACTTACAGCTGCTGAGGATAGGAAGCTGAAGCCAAACCTTTATCTGAGTCCACAGTTGAGAAAATAACACAGCCACAACCCTACCTGAGGCAGTGAAGATGGCCCATGCAGCCAGCTACAGGAGGTGAAATCTTTTACCATCTCCTTGCTGACTAGGCTCCCATATATTGTAAAATTTGCCCTTTGCTTCAGTACTCTCAAAGATCAAATTTAATTTAAAATTTTATAAAACCTTTTAGTTTTAGTATCTTACTCCTTCTGAAGAGTCTTTATGAGTCAGTTCTGGAAATATACCAGGCACCGGAAGAGCTCAGTCTGACCCAGGAAGGCAACTGAGATGCTGTTTTAAATTGTTACTGCAACTCATACTCCTTTGAACTGTACTTTCCACTCCTACCTGTGTCATTTTCCTTGATTTTTCATCAAAAGACTGTTCCAATCAGTCTGTCCTGCCTGTTTTCCCTGAATTTAATTACTTGTGCTATTATTTTTCTATTTCTTTAAGCTACCAGGAGGCAAGAAGCACCTGTGGCTAGAGAAAACAACATGCTTCTGTACAAATCTCCCTCACACAGTCTCACGGTGTATTGCTTTCCTGCGATCTCCCTTCATCTTTTATTTTAGCTCTGAAGAGCAATGAACAATGCTGTTTGGACCTTCTGAAGTCCATTATCACCACTAAGAAGCAGGACTAGATGTGAGAACAGGGAAATAAAGCATCTTAAAGCCCACTCCATTCTTCTACTTGGTTCATGGCTTTTTAAAATAAGACTCAAAACACACAGCGTACTTTTCAGAACAAATACAAGTGCCATTTCCCAAAGGACCTTGAGTTCTATTTTTAGAAATGATGCAACATCACAGAAGCGACTGCTGTGAGGAAGGGTGTCACAAGACTGATGTTGCTTGATGGTCCTGTTTTATTTTGCTCTTTCCTTTCTTTTTCCTCCCTCTTTGAAGATCTCTGTGCTGCAGGTCCAGGAGGAAGATTTCTTTGGGAGGTGGGATGAAACTGGTCAAGGCCTGAGAGTGCAATGAAGGAACTCAATGCAGGAATGGCATTAAGTGATACATACATTAAGGTCAGCATCACAATTAGAACAAACGTGCTTAAAAGGAGACAGGAAAATAAGCTAGATTTTATAAGAGCATATGGGATTTAGCTAACATACTGCTCAAAAAAGCTGAAAACTTTCAGCTCTACTACCATTGGTCTCACCACCAATTACACAGATCGCCAATCACAGAGCAGGTTTCTACAAACCTCAAATTTATATAGCTTTTCTTCTTGTATAGCAACAGAGGAAACTCACATTATACAGGAGATTTGGTGGAACTAACAATAAACAGAGTGCTAAAACCTGCAGATAACTAGCTAGACAGCAGCACTCAGAGCGAGCAGCAGGGGAGAAGCCACACTGGGAACTACAAAGGACCCAGTCCTTCAGGGTCCAGGCTGCAGCAGAGGGGGGCAAAGGCAAAGCTTTTTGTCTCTCTGAGCTCCTCCTCTTCAGTGGACAGAGTTAGAGGGAAGTGAATGGGGAAGCATCACAGTGAGAATTCCAGAGAAATTCCATCTCTGGGAAAAAAATTCCACATGTTGCTTCCTAAAGTATTTCCATGCCTTGTTTCATTCTTGTACAGCCATTTTATAAGGAAGAAATATGATATGTCTAGGTCTTGCAGAGCTCTTTGGCTTAATTTTCCACCCTTTTCTGAAGAGGGTAGGGAATATGGGTGTCCAATATACATTGACTTTCAAACTGAGATTTTAAATAAGGTTTTTAAGACATTAAGACAGCTACAAGCAGGTCTGTGCACACTGGCAAGCATAAGCCTACAAAAGCAACTCCAGCCCCTTCAAAACTGTGTATTTGCAATTAGTTCAATGCAAGAATAGAAAGAAAACAGTTACTTGAAGGTGTAAGCAAGCGCATAGGGCTAAAGCAGCCTTCTCAGTCTGGACCCTGAAGGTCTGAGTGGTTTATTCAGGCTTTGCTCTTCATTAATACTAGTTTAGCACCAGGAATAGAAAATACCTTTTGCCTGGGGCACTGCCTGTTCTGTGCCTTTCCTGTTCATGATGCTGATCATTCCCCTTCGTTCTCCAAGTCACAAAATAGCTTCCAAGCCTCTTATTTCACAACTTAGGAACTCCCCTCCTCATCAGGCCTCGATTTTTTTGCCTTTTTTTTTTTTTTTTTTTTTTTTCCCTGACAGGAAAACAGTAACACAGTTTCTCTTTGCATTTTCCTTCCTCCCTGGACCCTGTGCCTGTACTCCAAAGCCTTTTTGAGCAATATAAAGGTCCATGCTGACATGGTGGTTCCCAATTCTGATGAATTACATGGACTGGACAGGCACAGAAACCTTTTTGCAAGACATGCAGGAAGGTCTCCCTCCTAGATATGCACAGACCTCCAGCCAGTGTTCAGAGGAGGACTAAGAAATGTCAAGATTTCATACTAAAACTCACCTTTCCCAAAATGACTTCCCCAGGAACCAGCCACCTTCCTTATTGGTTCAAGAGCATCAGATGCTGCAGATACAAACAGCCACTTACACTTTCAGTGAGTGAGCAAAGTGGACTGTAGGTGCCAAGAGACTGCAGGAGAGGATCACAGAGTTCCTGGACCAGCTTTTAGTGTCTCTTTACACAGGATGGATCCTGAAGCAGAAGAGGACATGGTTCTAATCCTAGACCCACCACTTCAGTAATCAACACTCCTCTCTTCATGCTGATTAAGAGAAAATAAGATAAGTGAGACTGATGGGCACTCTCTGGGGTTGTCAGACCTTGCAATGTAGTTGGTAAAGGCTGGTTACCTGCCTTTTGGCTGCCTCTCCCTGTGGGTAGGGCTGTGGTTCCCTATAGAGTGGTCCACAGAGACAAGTGTTATATGTTATATAAGGATGAAATTTCTTAAAACTGATGAGTCTTAGTTTCTCAAGCAGGTTTCAGAAGATTTATTTTAAGTTCTTCTACCCTGCAACAAGCCATTCCTCCCAACTGACCTGAATAGACACCACTCCCTTTTCTCAGCACAATCGGTGTCACAACATGCTCTTACCAAAGATAACTGCTAGCTTTATTTTTATTGGAAATGATGGATGCAGTAGCCAATAAAGTTAAAAGGCAATTTAGCAGTGGAGTGTTGCAGCATTTGTTATAGGAGGACAGCGAATAATTTAAGCCGCCTTGAAAAATTAATTTTTAGTGAGCTTTTCTGAAAAGCAGCAGCCTGGAGGGACTGGCTTCTTCCAGCTGTGAGTTCTGCAAGACAGCATTGCTAGTATTTTTCTTAAAAAGTGGATCATTGAACGAGTTTTTTATTGAGAGGAACAGGCAAAAGTGAGGAGTATGCAGAGATGGGAAGGAGAGCAGAATGGAAGGAAAGGAGCTGCGTGTGGTTAGTGCTTTATCACACCAAGTTATTAACAGATACTGAAGTTCCAATTCCATTGGTACGTGACCTCCCAGAGTTCAGTTCACAGAAAGCTGATGGGGCAGTCTCCAGCGGGTAAACTCTGCCCAGTCTCCAGGGGTCTTAACTTCCACCCTGGCCCCTGCCAGGCAGAGGAAGGAAAAAAATCTCCTGATCCTGAGTTAAGTAAGGCAGAGAAGAGTTCTTCCTGACACCTGCCAGCACATCTCCCCAACCTGCTGTGATCGATCTAATGCTTCGTTACGAGTCCTTCTCCAACCTGCAGGCAACCCAGGGAAGTCATAAAGCACATAATTTGATTATTCGGCTTTATCAATGAGCTTGCCGAGAGCTCCAGCAACTCTACTCCAGAGTATGTCACCTTCAACAACCTGGAGGCTCATCTCTCCGCAAGCGTTTGAAGCGTGTAAAGAAATAAGGGAACCTGGTATTACACGGCAATCAAGTCAACGAAGTGAGCGCGATGACAGTGTTGACCGACCAACTGAATCACCGCGCCCCCGGAGCCAGCGCCGCATCCACGCAGCGCTCAAACCGCCGGGACCAGAAAAACGAAGCCGATGGAGACGGGGCGGCCTCCTTCCCGCCGCCGGCCCTGCGAGCCGGGGGCGAGGTTCGGCGGGGCAGCCCCCGGGCACCCGCCGCTCCCAGACGGCCTGACGGGGCTCCGGAGGCCCGGCCCGGCGGCTCCCCCCGGGAGCGGAGCGGGGCCCGGCCCCTCCGAGCGCCGGCGGCGGCGGGGCCCTTTGGAGCCAGCGGCGCTTCCGGGGCGAGCAGCCCGGCGCCTGCCTGGAACGGGCGCGGCCCCACCGCTCGCCTTCCACCGGCCGGCGTCTCCGCTCGAACCGGCAGCGCGGCGGGGAAGCGGCGGCGGGGCTCCGCGGCTGGGCGGGCGGCGGCGCAGGCAGCGGCGAGGGCAGCCGCGGCGGGGCCTGCGGGCGGGAGGCGGGAGGCGGGAGGGGAGCGCGGCCGCCGCCATGGAGGAGCCGGACGCGGAGCCGCCGCTGATGGTGAGGGGCCGGGCCGGGCCGGGCGGGCGCGGGGCGGGCGCGGGCGCCTCTGACGGGCCGCCGTCCCCTCACAGGTGGTGCCGGGCGCGGACCCGTCCGCCAGGCAGCTGTGCTTCGCCTGGGGCCCCGCCGAGGTGCTGGTGTGCGAGACCCTCTTCGGCCGCAGAGGTGAGACCCCCGCCCCCGGGGCCGGGCCGCGCCGGGCGCCGCCGCCCGGGGAGCTGACCGGGTGTGTTACAGGCACCGGGGAGGGAGGGCCGAGCCCCTCCCGCGTTTTCGTGGTCCGCAAGGATCAGGACATCTACATCCAGACCTTGCGGAAACTCTTCAACGAGTCGCACGGGATCTTCATCGGCCTCCAGCGCAGCGAGGAGGAGCTGGCGGGGAAGTCGAGGAAAGCGCAGTGAGTGGGGTGGGGGGCGCGGAACACCCGCCGGCGCTGCGGCTTCTCCGGCCGGGCAAGCGCTCGTCCGTGCCCGCCGTGGGGCAAATGCCACTGACCAGGCTGCTTAGTGCAGAAAAAAATGCCTGGTTTGCAGTGGTTTTTACAAAACAAAGCCCTGGTCCCTCCAACAACCGGGAGTGCCTTCTGCTGCAGAGAAACCTGCAAGGCTTTAGTGGACAATAGGCACGAGACTAAAACTCAAACAGGTTTCTCTAACCAAAGCCTTTTTGTGTTTGGCAGATTGGTTCAAGTGAGTAAAAACTACCGTTCGGTGATAAGAGCCTGTATGGAGGACATGCAC
This sequence comes from Tyto alba, assembly GCF_018691265.1. Classification (NCBI taxonomy): domain Eukaryota; kingdom Metazoa; phylum Chordata; class Aves; order Strigiformes; family Tytonidae; genus Tyto; species Tyto alba. The sequence goes on from NW_024881314.1 coordinate 7,658,296, forward strand.
CAGGCAGCTAGTAAGTTTGTTTGTTCTCTTACTGCAATAAAAGGAAATGCTATTTGTGCATATAAAAGTATCATTTTAGTTATAAGTCATTGCAACTGCCATAAAATAGCATGCATAATTTCAGTAATAATTAAGATTCCCATCTGGGAGATTTCCAACTTGGTTTGTGAATCTGGTCAGAGATTTCTTTTTTCCCCTCTATTGTGTTTTAACTGATTTTCTGGGAACTTGCAGTCTTTTCATATCTCAGGTTGCGGTTTTGTGTGAACCTGAGTCCAAATTAACAGCTTGCTGCCCCCAAAGAATGGGAGATTTTACTCTTCCCTTCTATCCCTGCTCTGTAGTCATACCTAGATTTGCACAGGATTTATAAAAAAAAGTTATGAAGTTTTATATAAAAGTTAGCTTTGCCATGTGTGTACTTATTTAGGTCTCTGCTTGATGAGAGATCAGGTATTGTTGTCTTTATTTATGAGCCCAGAAAGGGCTGTGAAAGGTAAATATGTTGCTCTTTGATTTTCCTTATTCTTCCCTTAGTTTCAACCCGGGACCCTGCCCTGCACAGCCAGTATAGCACTCAGGTAATCCGCAGTCGTGTCATGTAGTCACAACTGAACGTGAATCATGGGCTAGTAAATTCATCAAGGCTGACACTGTGGCTGTAAGGCATTTTAGATTTAACTCTGGCTTAGTATATTGGATGCGTTTCGTGACCAAGAATAAATGGAAATAAATAGCTAGCTCCTGTATTTCTCAAACAATGAAAAGAAGCCCAACATCTGGATTCACTGCCATTTATTAAACATATATTCAGTGTTATAGGTGCGATGTTTTCTTGTCATCCTAAAGCCAGCTGCATCTGAGCCTCGTAGCAAGCTCTGGGTGCTCACTGTGAACTGTCAGACACTAGAAGAACGTTATGGGAAGAGCAGGTTGCTCGCAGTAGTTTTGTCCTATTAGATGCACTGATGCTGTGTCATTGGCCTTTCCTTCTTCGTTTACCATTTGTGTTGTTAAATCTTAGGAGTGCTAAAAGACTGAAAAGAGCACCTTCTGTACTATTTAGTATTGCCCAGTGATGACAAATTATCGTGTTGTTTTAGTATACAAACAGCTTCAATATTTTCTAAGCTGAATGTGTGTAGAGAAGTTGCAGCCTGTTTCTGTCTTAATTTGTATCTCTGAAATGTCAGTGCGACATTTCTCTTGTCTGTAAGAACCAAGCTCAGCTGATTGCTATGGACAGCAGATGCCTTTGTGTGATTAAAAAAAAAAAACGCTCTTAACTGGAATACTTACTAAATCTGAAGCATGGCCCTGCTTTTTTCAGGTTTCTATTCTCTCTGCAATGGAGCTGATCTGGAACCTGTGTGAGATTCTGTTTGTTGAAGCAGCTGCAGGTGAGCAGTGAACTATTCTGATGTTAAGACTGAAGGACTTTTTATTTACATACTTGTTTAATATGTGTATCGTGTCTATTGTATCATATTTGAATATGTTTTAGAGATATGACAAGTGTCAACAAGCCTTTTAATACTACTTCTGCCTCAGTAAATTGCCTTCTTCATATTTAATTATGTCAAGCTATTAGATTTGCCTTCTACTTTTCCCCCTTGTGTAGATCACTACAATTTAAATTGTCTTTTTAACAGAAAGGTAGTGGCGAAGAGGGATATCAAAAGTTGCCAATTTATTTGACTTTTAAACATAAGCACATCTTTAAGCATTAAATATGTTGATGCCAACTAACATTTACACATTCTTTGATGCAACTCCTTTATCTTTAGGATGCCATTTTTAAAGTCAGTTTTGCACCAGCATTTTATATTAGTAAATACTTTTATAAGAAAATTGGATTATGCAAATAAATATGCTACTTGCACAGTCCCAGAATTTAGAAGAGAGATTCACAAGTTGTAGATTACTTAATCTACAGATTTATTCCTGATATTCAGTTAATAATAACGAGTTGATGCTAAATTAAACAGAAACATTCTCTGTGTCTTTTGGCACTGCAAGATTTATGATCTGAATCACTTGCCTTTTATTTCCTCATGTAATTTGTTAGGGTTTTCTGCCAGACTCTACTGCTGTTCTGTCTAAAATTTGCCACACAGAAATCTGTCAGCAGCCTGGTGCTCCCACAGCCTGGCTACCTAACGAACTCCATTCCTTTGTAATTTGAGTGTGGCAAATAGAAAGCCAATCAGTAAACCTCATCTAATGATTGTCAAACCATGAAGGTTAGAAGCGTGTAAAATAGCAGTTTGGGAACTAACAGAATGAAATCTTCTCTGCATAAAGCTGGTCCCCTTCTGCTTCGGCTCCTTGACTGGGTTCGACTTCATGTCTGTGATGTGGACAACATGGTCCGTGAAGTTCTGAGCAGTGAAAATCCATCGAAACACGAGCTCTTCTGGAACGTGGCGAGTATAGTCCCTTAGAAGATTCTTAAACAAAGAGAATTCATGCCTATGTGTTTTGCCTTCCTCCTCCCTACTCGACACTAGACTACATCTCAGAAACTGATACCTAGCACACTGCTGTCTGCCTGTATAAGTTGTAAGAAGAAGCTATTCTGAAGATCATCCTGCCCCTCATTCCCATCCTGATCCTTTTGCTTTCATGCTCTGTAGAGGTCAAGACTTACACTGTGTACTTGAATTAGCAGGGCCTACAGTTTAAGCATTTTAACTCCACTTAACTTGCCTAAATCACAAGTTAAAATTCCCCTCTGGTACTGCTCCTGGGTATTTTGCAGCCTCACAGTGAGGTGCTCACAGGTGGTTTTTGCAGGTGGATGTCTTTGTGCTGCAAGGCCGAATGGATGAAGCACGGCACTTGCTCTCCAAGGAAGCCAGTGCCAATCCCACATCGGTGAACATGTACAAGATCTTGGATGACTTGATGAAGAAGATGCCTGTGCCCAGTGTATGTACAAAGTGGATTTTTTTCCTGCAGTTACGTTGGGAAAAGAATAAGAAGGATGACAGTCCAGTCTATTTCATCTCTGCTGTGGCTCCTAACATCACAATTTGTTGACCATTAAAACTCACTCTTAATCTTTCACAGCAATAATATTTCTGTTCTTGGATTGCCCAGAAGACCCAACCATACAGGCAAAAACCTGTTAGGTGACAAACCAACACAGAAGGATAATTTTTGTAGCAGGATACATTATCCAGCTGTCTGAAACAGTTCCTGTTGAGAACTAGTCTCTTGTACAGGGTATTTTTTGAAGACTTTGCCAGCAGTGTCCCCTCTGTTGCAGTGTTCTCCTTGTGGAGGAAAAACTGCAGCTGCATCACAGTAATCTTTCATGGAACCCTCCTAAGGTCCTTTGCCTTATTGAGATGGCTAAAGACAGACACTTCAAATGCAGCTATAGAGCAAGGAAAAAATTGATGGCAGCCCTGTGTCTAGCTTTTTAGACCAAATGACTGTGAGTTCAGGCAGAGGGCCTGTTACGATTTGACTCAGTGTTTATTTTATATATCTTATCCTCTGTGCAGCTTGGCAACACTCAGACACTCACCGAGATGGAGTTAAAATGGCAGCACTGGCATGAAGAATGTCAGCGGTATCTGCAGGATGGAACTTTTGCTTCCAATTCCCACATGGAATCCATCTGCAAGGTGTGTTTTTGCTGGGAAGGAAGGAAAGTGGACGGGTACTGGATCCATCCTTGTGTATTTCAGGAGCCCTGTGTAGCCATAAGTAACTTTAATCTGGATGATCTGTTCATTACTTCAGATTTCAGCCAGTCTTCTGTACTGTGTTCTTTGTTTTGCAACAGCCTTTCAAAGCCTGGGCGGATTGTTTTCTCTTCATGTCCAAGCCATAAGGCTGATGATAAAACTGGGCTCTGAGAAGGATCTCTGTCTTTTGTTATTTAATTTTGATTAAATCCTCAGCTTTGCAAAATGGGAGCGATGCCTCTGAAGAGTTACGATGCAGCTATATACATTGCTGAATTTGTAGAATTACTTCTATGTTTTTTTCCCACTAGATCCTGCTGGGAGATGAGGATGCCATACTGGAGAAGAAGGAACTCATGACAACTTGGTACCACTTTCTGGTTACCCGACTCCTGTATTCCCATCCAACTGTGAAGCCAGTGGAACTGCGGTTTTATGCACAGGCATGAAATAGAATTATTTTTATATTCACCGTTGCATGCACACAAGGGTTACTGCATTTAAAGAAAAAGTTTGGGAGGGTTGACATCTTACAGCAACTATGTAACTGAGACATTTCTTAGAATTTGTAGGTGCACTGGGAGACTGATACAGTGGACAAATAACTGTTGAAGACCAACTCTCCTCAGTGTCTTGTGGTACCAGTCTTGTTCCTGCAAATTGTTTTCCCAGTTCCCTTATGCTAAAAGAAGGCAAAATCTTTTTGGTTAAATGTGTTCAGTCTCTGACATACTCTTTCCCATAAAATAATCTAAAGGAGGTTTCTACAACCAAACAAATGTCTTCCTTTTACCATCTCACAACTTCTGCATTTATCACGTCTTGTAATCTTATTCCAGTCCAGTATGGACCTGTTCCTGGGTGGAGAAAGCAGCCCTGAGCCTCTAGACACGATTTTAATGGCAGCCTTTGAGTTTGAGATGCATCAAGTGATCAAGGAATGCAGGTCGAGTTTCCAGGTTTTTGATTTACTCTTCTCCAGTGTTGCCTCTGTGTGCATGCACTCCAGTAGTATTTGGGGTAGAGGATATGGGTACAGCCCACCTGATCATCCTTTCAAATAATTTAGCGAAAATATGTGAAACAGGCAGGAACTAAAAGTATTCCATTAGGTCTGGGACATTCCAACCAGACATTAGACTGTAATATAGCTTCTGTATCGGTGAGAAGTGGCTGTGGGAAGCCTGACACATTCCTTGGGAGTGGGAGGCTTATTTTTTTCTTTCTTTTGCTTACTTCAAATACAGCATTGCCCTGAGCAACTGGTGGTTTGTGGCGCATCTGACTGACCTATTGGATCACTGTAAACTCCTCCAGTCTCACAATCTCTAGTAAGTATTCATTTACATTGATAATTCAGACACCCCAAAGCAAGGATGACTGAACCAGTATGTAGATTTTGGTTGAAAAGGAGCATTTTGGGCATTTACACAAGATGGAGAATAAAGGTGCTGCATGTGCCTCAAGTTACAGGCAGCCCGGATGCTCTGAGAAGCAGAAGCAGTTACTGGCCTGATGAATTTGATGTGCTGTCCAGCAGTGCCCCAGTACAGCATCAGGATTTTTTTTTTTTAAGTATAATTTTATCTGAAATACAGTCAAGGGCCCAGATATTTGTGACAATTGGAAATGGTGAGAGACTAATTTAAAAAGAATTTCTGTACTTATGTTCTGAATAAATTTGAGCAATTGAATTTTGCTATCTGAATTCCCTTGAAGTTTTAGAATCTTAAAGCATTTTCTCGGTTATATTCACTAAGTGCTGTAAATATTTGGCAGGTCTCCCCAAGGAGAAAGCTGACCTACATGCTTAGGCCTGAGGTACAAAGCTTATTAAGATAGCCCATGAGAAAACACGTTGCATAAATTAAAAGCACTTCTGAAATAAAGTCAGCAGATCTTTCCAATGAGGTGCAAATAATAATGCCTGGTTCTTTTCTCCTTCCCCTTCCCAGCTTTGGTTCAAATATGCGTGAATTCCTTCTGCTAGAGTATGCCTCAGGACTCTTCTCCCATCACAGGTAGCAACTTTTTTTTTTTTTAACTCAGAGGATAGACTAACGTCAAAGCAGCCAAAACAAATAACTACATGTTAATGAAGTAAAAAGGCAAAACTTAGAGAAGCCACCGTTAGGATTTCGGCAAAGGTGTCCGTAAGGGATCGTACAACACTAGCACGTTTCCTTTCCTGACTGAGAGACAAAAGCTGTCTATTGGAACCCGTCAAACATATTGACCAGGGTAGAACTACTCCTGCCACGGTGGCTTTTTTGGTACAGAGCAACTTGCACCAAAGCACTCGTGAGATGCAGGTAACCTAAAGTTGTATAATAGGCAGCTGGTATTTGGTAGAAAGTAAAAGCCGTTTTAGTTCTTAAAACTAAGTTAAATCAGAGCCAACTGTTATTAATGCAGACTCAGATTCTCCTTGTGGCTTTACAGTTGCACCTATTTAAAATTTATATGACCGGAATGCTTGATGATTTTTTTTTTTTTTCCCCTCTCAGCCTGTGGCAGCTGGGGGTAGATTACTTTGACCACTGTCCAGAATACGGCAGGGTATATTTGGAGCTTCATATTGAGCGGGTACCCCTTAACACAGAACAGAAGGCCCTCAAAGTGCTGAGGATCTGTGAGCAGAGACAGATGCATGAGCAAGGTGATTGATTTTTAAATCTCATTGTTTTACAAGCGAAACTACATTGTGATACAAGCGAAACTACTGAAACTAACTCTTTCCCTCTTCTCCTATGTTTTCTCTGAAGTTCGTAGCATCTGTAAAATCATGGCCATGAAGGCTCTGCGGAATAATCGCTTGGGGTCTGCCCTGTCGTGGAGCATCAGAGCGAAGGACGCGGCTTTCGCTACGCTGATATCCGACCGGTGAGTCTGAATCGGCAGCTTCAGAGGAGGGCTGCCGTGGGGTGGTAGGAAGGGGAGGAGGCAGCCGTGCTGCCAGGGACCAGAAGAGGTTCTGCTGCCGGCACCTGGGGATTGTCTTTCCCTCAGACCAGGTACCTGCTTCTGCACCAGAAGGTCTCATCCCCGGGTACTCTCATCTGCAGCACCCTAGCTGTTACTTTTCTACACCGTTTTACTTCATGAAATCTCGAGGTGAAACAGATTGGCTTTATCTAACGGTTCAACCCTCCTAGATCTTGCTTTGATAAACATTTATTTCAGCAGTATCTCGTAGGCACTGCCCTTTCACTTGCCCCTTGTTCAAGGGGCTGTAGAGCGAACCAGGGAACTGATCTGAGTGAAATCAGATTATCCCCTTCTGTGCTTTATTCAGGTTATTTTTAACCAGTCTAGTTCACCATGCAGTCTCCAAATAAATCAGTGAGAGCCACTTAAGCCACTATTTCTGCAAAAAATCTCAAGCACGTAACGTGTAACAAAGAGTAAAGTTATATCACATCCCTGGTTTTGCATAAGCTTGTCACAGTATCTGACCTTGCAGGGGAGGGAAAGTTGTTATAAAATTGAAGAGGATGCTAACACTTAGCTTGGGCCTAGACAAAAGATAAGGCAACTCTCTTTATGCTTTTTAATCTCTAGCAATCTGTGTCATGTATTTTTTTGCCAATTGGAAATGGGTAGGTACCAATCTCTTTGCACAGTTAAGAGTATAATATTGAAATTACACTCTGGGTAGATGGCCAGGCAGTACTCCGCCTTCAGCAGTTAAAAAAAGTGAGTAGTAAGAGGTTGCTGAGGTTTTTTTCATTTGTTCTTTGAGGGAGTGGGAATCATTATATTTCTTTCAACAGAAGGTGAAAGAAAACCATCACAGGAAGCAGCGTGGATAAAAGCAGCATAATGAAGGCTGTGACCAAACAGATGAAAAGCTTTTAGAATTGTTTTTTTGTTCCTACTGCTTATCAACTTTTTCACACAGCAGAAAAATAGAGCTTTTGTTATGATCTGGGAGTGTTATTTATGCATCCACCAGCCTCAGCTTCCTGTGCTCCTTCCTCCACTTACTCCTTTTAAAGAATAGATCTCGACAACCACAACATCTAGAAGAACAAATCAGGTGTCTGTTAAACACACATTACACCAGTTCATTGGCCACTCCCAGGAAATGTTCTGATGTCTCTGAATCCCTCACAGGAGGTGGATTAAGATGGAACACAGTTGTATAGTAAAGTTTTCTGGGAAGGGATTAGGAGATGCAAAATGAATGTGGATGATGTTCTCCCCTCTAAGCTTTTATTGTGTTTTACTTTCTCCCTAGGTTCCTTAAAGACTATTGTGAAAGGGGGTGCTTCTCTGACTTGGACCTCATTGATAATTTGGGACCGTCCATGCTGCTTAGTGACCGGCTAACGTTTCTTGGTGAGAAGTGTCTACAGTTTTTATTCTGGTCTGTTATGTAGAACATAGTTGACTCCACAGAATTATTTGGATTTGTCTCTTCCTCCATTTGGCCATTGGTGATGAGGGGAAAGCAGATGACTGAAGGTGATTTGGGATGTAGCCTGCTTGCTACTGGGAGACTGCATTTCCAATTGCACTTGCAGTGGGCATCTGTTCTGCATTGCTTTCAGCAGGATAGTCTTCAACTCTGACATTTGTATGCTTCTGCTTTCTTTGTCTTTTCCCAGACTGTATCACTACCTACAGGGACTTTGAAATATTAACAAATGCAGTCTGGAAGACTTAGGGGGCTTCCGTAGAAGAGTAAACCACTGGTTGCAGTTACTTTGGCAATGTGATAATTTTACTACCTTCATGAAGTTCTCCAGAATCTCAACAGCTTTTGTTGGTTCAGTGTGCCAATTTCAAGCTCACTCAAACAAAAGCTCTCTCCTACCCCTTTGCTATGGCAGTTGTGCCAGGTAACAGCTGAGGGCCTCCAGCTTGTTTCCTTTACATACCACAGCTTCCCTCTGGCTGGCACAAGCATGGGCTGTGGTAACCTGTCCATCTGGCTGCAGCTGCTCTTCAGCCTTTTTGATTAATGGACCAAGACAGGAAATTCAGCTAAAACGCACCTTTCTCTGGAGCTGTGGCCATTAGCAAGCCCAACTATGGGAGCCAAAATCTAATAGGAATTTGGAATAGCTGTTGGCAATTGGACTGACTCCCCTCTGGCTGACACCAGCATTACAGTGAGGGTGATCCTGAATTTGATCTGTTCCCACTTGGTCCAGGCTTGTAAAACTGGAATTGTATTTCCTTCACTTAAACCTTAACCTAGATTAAGCCTAGAAGCTAACTGTGATTTACCAAACTGGTAATCCCTCATATCTCCCTATGCCCAGGGTCACCCAGTGACCCTGGCATTAGCCCCAAAGGGTTGTACTTTAATTGTGTAACTGTGTTTATAAACTGTGTTAGTGGAGAAATTACCTCCCTTTCTGCTTTTTATATTTCTGCTTGTTTTTCCTTTGGAGGTTTTAGAAACATCAGGTGTGCCTTTGCTGGACAACTTTCACATGTCTCTGGCTTGAGCTCAAGCATTTGTCAAACTTGAATCTGAATGGGAATCATAATTTCCAGTATTTTGACAGTTTAGTGGATACAAAGCTGCAGAATAAAACTCTCATCCTCAGCCAGTTCTCACGTGCTGGATGTTGATCCAACTAATTCTTAGCAAAAGCAGAACTTTCCACATGAACAAAGATCTCAGTTTCCATTTAAGCAGTCAGGAAGACAGTGAGGCCTTTCAGACCTCCTGATATTCTATGTATCAAAAAGAACATTCACCCCCCGCCCGCCCCGTCCCGTTCCTGGTTTTTGCAGACTCCACCAGGCTCGCTAAGCCCCTCGTGCTCACCCTGCAAACACTCAGCACCAGACACTATTGCTTAGCAAGCACGCTAGATGCAACAGTAAACCCTACCAAGAGCAGTAACAGGTTTTTGGCTGCCTCTTCAGCCAGCCTCTATTTTAACGTTTCTTCATGCCCAAGATTCCCCTTCCCCCAGACTCAGCTGCTTTGGAGACTCATTTCAGGTGGGGCTGGTTCTGCCACAGGCTTCACGGGAGCAAAGGGACCTCCCAACATCCAGTAGCCCAGGCCTGAGCCAGTCTGACGCACACTGACACCTTTCACCCTTCACCAACACCCGTGTGTAGGCAAGTACCGAGAATTCCACCGGCTGTACGGGGAGAAGCGGTTCCCTGAAGCTGCCAAGTTGCTCCTGATGTTGATGACGGCTCACATTGCTCCTTGCTCCTTCTGGATGACCCTGCTGACAGACGCCCTTCCCCTGCTGGAGCAGAAAGAGGTGAGCACGCTGGTCACACATGACAAAGAGCCCCCCACACCCTTTCTTTTCTTCCCGACACGACACGGTATCTCAAAGCGGAGACCCCCTTCCTGCCCCCAGGCTCGCGCTTGCACTTCCAGTGCCAAAGAACTGCTTGTGGCAGTTCCAGACCTGCGCAGGTATCCGAGTGTCCCGTCAGCGGGAGCACACGGGGTATCCAGGGTGGGATAATCGACTCTTGCCTTGGTTCCCTGCTTTTAGAGAACAGAAATACATATATGTTGATGATTGAAATACACACTGCCTCCACTTCCTTCTGGTGCTTGGCTGGAAGATTTCTCTAGTGTGCTTCCTTCTAAGCCCAATTTTTCTTTAAGATCCATTAGGAAAATGACTGGTTGGCAATTACAGACCCATGGCTGGATAAACCCAGAGCACCTGCTCTCACCTCATGGCTGACCCCGCTTTGCACAGGAGGTGGCACTAGAGACCTCCCAAAGTCACCTCCAGCCCCCCTTATCCTCTGATCCTGTGATTTAAAGGGTCAGGATGGATCTGTGGGAGCGTGAAAGGTTTCTCCTCCTCTCAGCTGAATCACCAGACTTTGTGATGTCCTTGAACTTGATCATTTTCACTAAGTACCTTTATTTCCCCAGGTCATATTTTCAGCAGAGCAGACTTACGAATTGATGCGATGCCTGGAAGACCTGACAGCAGGGAAGTCAGCTAAGCAGCAGTTCCAGGTAGCTCCTGTTTTGAGGACAAGGGGATAATGAATGGGTGGGGTGGTGGGGAGGGCTGGGGAAAGCGAACTCCGCCTTTATGTGCCTGGGTGGGGGCAGAAAAGAGGGAGAGGCTGAGTTACCAAGGTTGGATATGGTGTTATTTTTAAAGGCCAACCAAATGAGGCCTCACTGACAGGTAGCTAAGTACATGCAAAACCAGTACAGGAGTACTTCTGCTCCTCACTGTTCTGCTGATTTGGACTGGACTGTGATGCTTTTCCAAGAGAAATAATTGAAAATTACATGGGCAATGAAAAGCTGAGATGCTGCCATCTAACAGCTCCAGCCAGGAAGCGTTCCAGGCACAGAACAGGGAGCCATGTGCTGCACATGCAAACCTCTGCAGCTGCCAGAGAAAGAAAAGGCTTTGGCAGTGCTGATCTAAAGAGTAGGAAATGTAGCTTTTGCTCTTCTCAGGAGGTCCCTGTAACAGGTAAATATACACCTAACTCTTCCTTTCAATGACCTGCATCCTTCCCAAAACGCAGAGAACCCATCATCATCTAACTAATGGTGTGTAGCCATCTAACCCAAACTCTGCTCGCTTTTAGGATGATGACGTTGAGATTACGAAAGTGGAAATGCTGAGACTTGCTCTTGCACGAAATCTTGCACGAGTCATCGTCAAAGAAGGCACATTGGAAGGATCCTGAAGACAGCAGTATGTGACCTTACTCTTCCTCTGTGGTTCACTGTACATAAACCTGACTGCTTTTCTAAGAATAAATGTCTTGTTTTGCATATTGCTTGGTTATTTGTTCTTGTCTTCCATAAACATAACTTTAAAACATGTAAGCGTAACTTGCAAGAAGTTGCTGCATGAAAATGTTAAGGTTCCTTGTTCCAGCTTGGCCTGGCAACCCTCTCCTGGCAAAGTGAACCTCATCACCAGGGGCAGCATGACCTTGGCTTTGGCAGTTGCTTTACTTCTAACACCCAGAACTGAAGTTAAGCCCACCTTGTAAACCATGGGGGGTTTTAGAAAACAGCAACTTCTCAGTTTTTGCTTAGTTTGGATGGTCTTGAGATGATGGGCTGAGTTTTTGGATTTCTAGAAACAGCACTGAACTCCATAAGCAGTCATTAGTAAGGGCTATCCACAGAGCAAAGTAGGGAAAACAATTTATTTACCATGCAGCAGAACAAATGCATTTGAGATGTATATACAGTTACGGCTGTTCGGTATGAAGCAGGAACCTCACCCTACAGACAAGGAACATTCATAGTTTAATTTCCAAAGCTTTTAACAACACACTTCCACGCAGCGAGACTACAGCATCTTTCCATTTGGCTGTACAGCGCAGGCAGCGCGCTGCCGTTAACACTGAGAACAAAGCTGCTCTGCAGAAAGCACTTGTGCTCTCCTGCCTTCCGAGTCACAGTGAGATTCACGTGTAGGCATCTGAGGCAGTGGAACCTGCTTCCTCAGGACACGCCACCGTGACCTAAGCACTGCCCCCATGCCTACTGTGTCTAAAGTGCTGGCAAGAACATGTCTGAGGCAGAAAGAATTCTCTCCTTGTCCCCTATCCTAGTCCACCCATTTAAAACTGCTCTAAGGATCCACACAGCGTGCCCATCCCGCTCGCCTGCCTGCCACATCACGGAGCTGACAAGGCTGGGTCCTCATGACCTTCAGACAAAGAGGTTACAGCAAGTTCCTCAGCCAAGCTCTGATGCCACTTTCAGGGGCTTCTACAACTGCCTCCAGCCCCCTCTGATTAGGACATCAGGCCTTCCAATCAGCTGAGTTTTTCACCTCTAGTGCTTTTTACTTTGTATCAGTAAAGAAAAGTCAACTACAACTAACTCCAAGCTGCGTGTGCAGTAATGGGGTTTATAGCCACCATTAATTTTTCCTACAGCAGGCAGGGGTCTCCTCCTGTGCACTGTTTTTCTCAGTGTTTTAGCTGACAGCTCCCACTCACAGCTTGGGGGTAGCTGTTGCTTGCCAGCACTGCTAGAATTGCTGAGCTTAGTGTCCAAAGACCCACCCTATCTGTGCTTCTGTCAAGGGATGTTAGAAAAAACGGTTAATTTAAAACAGTGTGTCTCAAAGCTAGCTGAGGCACTGCTTGAGATTGGAAATCAAGAGGGAGAAGGAAGGGACTGTTAGAATCAAGTTCAAGTGATCTAAACCCAGTTTCTGTGAGACTGTAGCTGGAGGTGTCAGTTCTGGCCCCTGTTAGCACAGAACACAGATGTCCAGCAAAACTGCTTTCCCCTTGGAGACAATTGCACTTCGCCACTTTGTACAGGGAACAAATAAAACAGGGCATTAAACCCAGCACATGCATCGTCACAGCCCAGCGGAGCCTTCTTTCCTTTCACTGTCTGCTTGTTCCTATTGAGATATCCTAGAGCTCTATTATTTACATCTTGTATGTCATTGTACTCATCTGAATAAAACACAGTATTCGACTACAATAATAATACTGCCTGCATGAAGGGACACGAGAAGCATCTCTCCTTATCCCTGGATTCAGTCACTGTACCTGATTAGTGATTGTAAAGACATTTCTGCACTCCAGGCGCTGTCCTCCACCAACATTGACCGCTCCTTTCCAGCCCCCTTTACCTCCTCACTACACCTTTCCTCTTCTCCCCACACTGCGGAATGCAACGAAGGCAGAAAAGTAACCAGTGTGACTATTTGCATACAAACCTCAGCTCCAGCTGCCCCAGAGGGATACAACGGGGAGACAGCCGGCAGTGTAAAATAAATATAACAACTAAAGATGCAGCAGTGTCCACAACACAGAGCAAGGGTCTCCTTACAGCAGCTGTTGGGAACGAAGCAGCGGCGGGAGAGGAAGGGAGCTAAGTGCCATTTCAGTGTAAAAAATAAGCAGTCCCTCACGGAGCCAGCATTATTGCTCACCATGCTTCGCGGGTCCGGTCTGGCACTGAGGAGGTAAAAAGTCCGAGGGAGGGCACGTGTAAGGGCTCTGCACTGAGGAAGCTCATGGTGGCATCATCACCCCACCAGCCTGCAGGTATCTCTGGACAGCTGTACAGGAACAAGCCAACTAAATCCCCTTCTGCTGACAGGTCTCCCCTCAAAATACAATAACTTCAAGTTTAATAGAGTGGAAGATAGAACCAGATTCACCCAGAGGTCAAGATAAAAGCAGCCAGCTCTGTCTGTTACTGGCTGCCACTCAGTTCACGCTTGGCATAAATGTTCCAGGACCCCTTCAATGTGGGGCAAAACATTCTGGACTAAAGCTACAAGCAGAGTGGTCAGGACATGTAAACAAAGCTGAACATCACCAGTGGATAACATGTGTGTCCCTCCCCACGTCACATTCATTCCAGGCCTGTGGGATCCTTTCCTGGTCCTGTCAGAGTCTCTGGCAGTGTCCTAGGGTCATAGACTCCCCCACTGCTCTACCGGGGGGAACTGATCCACTTCACCAACTTCTGTGCTGGGCTGGTCTCCCAGTGTGAAGGTCAGTCTGTATCTCAGCCTCACCTTCTCCTGCAGGAAAGACAAAACCCAAGAGCAACATGAGAACAGTCCTGGTTGCTCCCGAACAAAACATTTCACTGTTACAGCTCTACAGAGTTGCACACAGCAGCGGGAAAGGGGCCAAGGTTAAGTTCACAGAGTAGGTTCAGCTTTTTAGCAAACCCAAGTTATTTACCTCACAGTTTTCATACCACAAAAGCTTAGTAGGAGAAAAGCATGAATGGCCTGTGATAATAGTTTGCACCAATGAGCCTGAAGAATGCTGCTGGAATAGTTCAACATTTTCAAAATTAAATTCCTCATCATGTGGAAGAAGATAAAACAGTTCCTGCTCTGCAAAATTCCTAGTAAAACAGTCAGCAGGAGATGGAACCAGTCCTTCCATGACGGGATCTCCATGTACCTACAAAGCTTTTCAACAATCCACCAAACCCTCTGACATTTCTCCTTTTGAATCTCAAAGCTTTCAGCTGATACGTTAAGGACCCTTTTGCTGTAATTCTCAAGTAGTAACATCTAGATTTGTCAAATAATTGGAAAGCTTTGAGCTTTATGGAGCAGGCTACTTAAATGAGTTGCTACAGTAAAGGCAGACAGCTGCTCAGGTGCTCCCAGCACGTTCAGCAGAAAAGAGTTAACCATGTTGTCTCACTGGTCGCAGGTACATCCTCAAAGAATAATGAAACAGACATGGTCTGACCTTTGTCTATTGGTTCAGGTCTGTCAGGTTATAGCCTTAACAGCAAAAGTATTTCTACAGCACCAGCTAATTTGACATCAAATTATCACCAAAGCCAGGTGCTTCCAGTGCACAAGGGAGTCAGAAAAACTCCTGACACAGCTTTGACCGCTGCCCTTTAAAGCTGAGTCTTATATGACTGTTGCCCTTTTGCTCGGAGAACTGTACCGGTCCTTCTCATACCTTTCCTTGCTGACAAAGTCAGTTGGGGAAGAGCCTTCCTCTAGCCCTGAACTGAAACATGAATGTTATGCAGTAACCACTTCTGGAGGGCAAGTTAGGAACGAACGATTTTATCTGCTCAAATGTTTGGTCCAACCCCCCCCTGCAGAATTCAGCTTACATCAAATTTGTCTGACAAGGACAGGATAAACCCCACCACCCCTCTCACCTTCGCAGGATTTGCCAGAAGCATGACTTGGGTGATGGCAGCAGGCGGCTGGACGGGATTGAATGGAGACAGCTCTGTGCCAGAGGGTGGTTGTAACTTCACTTTCATGGACTGCAAAGGAAAAAGAAAGTGGAACCTCAGGGATTACCTCCTACCTTGGGGACAATGAAAGATGCATGCACAGGCTGGGGAGATAACAGCACACATCCAAACTGAAAAGAATCAACCCACATGTGAGGATGAGGAACCAAGAGCCAGCCCAGCTTGTGCAACATGACAGAACAGGTAGACTGACAAGTCAGCCCAGAGTAAAAGTCAGGTGAACACCAACAGCATCTTCCTATCTGAGCGCTCTTATGTCAGATGTTCTGATGCAAACACCTTCACAACAGTAGGCAGATCACAGCTGAGATTGGGCCAGTTTTCAAGATGCAAAATTGGCCATCCAAAATTATCTAAGTGCAGTAAGACTAGAATGGAACATATTGTCAGATTCAGGATGTCTGCTAGAAAGACTGATTCTGAAGACCTCAAGGGTTGCCGTGTCCATGCAACAGTCCTGTCGCTGTGCTATCTGAGCCACCTTTGTGAACAGAGACAGCTGCACTGATCTTAGATAGAAAGAAAAGCAGAACACTAACTACCTGCAGTTCTTGACTTACCCTACTCAATGTTTTCTGCCTCTGACAACCAGCTTTATGTTTTGGAAACAGGCAGAGCACGGCCTACAGAAGAGTAGAACCAGGCTGTCCCAAGTCCCCAAGTTCATAGCCAGGCCTTCCCGATCACGCTGCCTCCCGTCGCCGTGGGGCTGAGCCACACCCCCCTACCTTCGGCACAGCCGCCTGCAGCACGATGTTCCTCACGGGAAGCGGTGCCGTGTTCAGCATCGAGACCACCACGACTAGCACATCCGACCTCCCCGGAGGGCACTCCCTGGCAAAGTGCAAGAGGATCCGGAAGCCGTTCTTGTCGTAGGCTGTCACCGGGAGGGCACTGCCTACCGCAGGGAGAGAAGGGGGGAGGAATGCAGATTTATGCTGCAGAAAACGATCTGTAGCAGCGTTCGGCTATCTGACGCTTCGGCTGGGACATCTCATCCTTTCTCTCTACTTCGTAAGATTTGTCAAGAAGCTTTGCTTTTAAAAAACATTCAGAGAAAGGTGAAAACCCCGAGATACTTACTAGGTTTAATGGATTCCAAGGGAACATGGACATTAGCCAAAGAAATTTCAGGTGCTTTCACGGGACTGCCTTGCTGCTGGAATGATGCTGGCTGGAAGAGAGGACTTCCTGAGCCAGCAACGGAGCTGCTTGGGAAAGGGACTGGAGGGGCTCCAGGGGCAGTGGCCGGCAGCCCTGCGGGTGCTATTAATGGCGCAGAGGTGACAGTGGTTGGCAAAGTAACCCCAGGGAACACTGAGGGTGTCGTCATCCCTTGGGTGGCAGTCCTGCGAGAGACACAGAAAAAACATTGGGAATTGAGCTGAAAGTGAAGCAGGCATTTCACCACAAACCCAGAGGTAACAGCAAATCACGAGGACAAAGCAGTGGCCCGGAGCCAGACTGGAGCCCTCGACTCTGTATGGTCTCATGTAAGGAGAGCTACAAGGAAACTGGTGGTGATAGGGTTAGGCATCACTTCTCTAAGTCAAGAAGAAAGCAGAGTCCTGCCTCGGCAAAGGTGGGTAAGGCTAAGGTGGACAAAGACCTCTGTACCTCAGCAGCCTGTTCAACTTTACACTGTGCATTTGTACCAGGCAACAGCACAGCTGCTTTAATAGTGCTGCCTTTCCCTCACGGAGGTAGGACCCTTGTATTAGCCTGTAAATTGAAACCCTCTTGAGAAGAAAAATCCCAATCACACATTTCTATCAAACCAGAGAGCTGAAAGTCTGTATCTGAAAGTGATATTGCAGAAAGCCTGGCTTTCTAACTGCAGAGAAAGCAACGTCCAAGACTTTTGGTTACCCTTTGGCTTCTTCAAGGAGTTGTCCCAATGCATCCATCTTATGTGACATATTGCTCCCCACAGATGAGCTGAAGTACCCAGGAGCAGCTGGAATAGTCTTAGGAGGCCCTGCAGGGGCAGCTGGTCCAGCAGAGAATACAAATGGTGCTGAGTTTGGTGCTGGGATGCTGGGAGCAGTCTGAGAGGCTGTGAAAGCAGAGGGCAACGTCGCTGACGTCCCACACGTGGTCTGTGATGTGTGATGGAGAAGAGGGTTCCCTGCAGGGTTGCAAGCAACAGTCACCATCTTCGGATTAAAGAAATCCAGGTCCAGCTGGTCATTCTGAAAGAGAGGACAAGTAGATACTCTAACTCACTGCTACCCCTTGTTGTAGAGATGGCACTGTTACAGAGGGAGATAGATTTACCGCAAAAACAGGTGCTGGGTGGCAAGCAGCAAAGTCTGTGGCCTATGTCAGGACTACATCTGATCTGTAATTTAAGCAAAGGAAGTGCTAACATCATGGGGGACAGATGGGAAACTGAGATAGCCAGGTTCAGGGATATCTACTCTGTTAAGAAGCAACTATCCCAGATTTTAGGGCTAAGCCAGACTTCCCCTCAGGAACAGCTGCCCCTCTGCCTGTCCGTGAGATCTCACATTTCTCCAAGGTGACAGAGCGTGTCCCAAGGCCTCTCACAATGCCAGTCCCTCCCTCCCTCCCTCCCCTTCCTCTGAGACACTCCTTTGTACCTCAAACATGTTCCACTGGTTGTTTTCTGACGTCTCCTTCACTGCTGTAGGGGCTGGGTCATTCAGGCCTGAAAGGAAAAACAAGTAGGTGACTGGAGGAGCAAATGAGTTAGGTGTCATCCCTCGGCAGTTGTTTCAGTACCAACAAGCTACTTGATTCAGCTCTGCCAGAGCCCAAGAACCTGACGAAAGACTGAAATGGGCTGCAAGTCTATGATGAGGAAAAGAGACTGACAGCACCAGCAGCTGACAGTTACCCCTGTGCACAGCTCTTCTAACCCTTTCTGATTTGCCATGCCTTCTGCTGTTTGTATCTGGGCTCCACAGGCAGGCATTCTGCAGGCTCCTATACACAACCCCTCTAAGGAACCTTGCTCTTTAGCACAGCCACAAAGTCAGAGGTGAAATCTGTACCAAACTGCAGCCTGCATGTCCAAGCACCCACGGAGATCAGACTGCAATTACACTCAACTGTTATTGCACTTGCAGCCTACTCTGAGAAGATCAGATTTTAATATTGACTCAGCGATTGGGCCTTCTATTCAGGACGATGCAACAGTGTCCCCTGGACTTCTCTAGAAACTAAAGACATCTCATGCTCCTGTTAGGCATGCCACATGCACGGCCAGCCCTCACACTCACACTGAAGGAAGAAAGCAGTCTTTGTTAGGCGTGGATTGAGCAGCCCTCTTCTGGGCTCCTCAGCATCTTACCTAAGCACAGAAGCTCCTCATCCAGCAAGGAGAGAGAGTTGGCCGTGCTGCTCTGCTGAGCGGGTGCGGCTTCCACTTGGCTAGAGGAACTGCTCCGCGAGTGCGCGAACGTCTGGGGAGGAGGTGGGAGAATGGGGATTTCTGCTGGGGCTGCTGTGGGGGCTGGCGTCAGGGTGGTGGGTGGCATTGGAGGTGGCGGGGTGCTGGTGATGTCCAATCCAGCAAGGTCAATGAGGGTGTTGAGATTACTTGTGGAGTTACTCCCTGCAGTAGACAGAAGAGCACTACTAGGAAAGAAGGCAAAAGGCTCAGAGCAAACCCAGTGTACAGAAGAAATTATCAGAGATGGTTTAGATAACACAGATCTTCATTTAATCATGGCTTATGGCCCACATGCTTTCCACAAGCTACTTAAATCAGCCCAGAGACTTAGGAAATTTCTATATGAAAAGCTACACCTGCTCCAATCACTGCTCCTTCCCCAGTGCTTCTTGTACCATAATTCATATTCTTTTCAAAATCTTTTGAGCTCAGGTGAAGCTTTGGGAGATCCTACAGAATTACAGTAAACAAAGGCTATCAGAGAGCTAGAAAGCTGAGGAAAATCTACACAGTCTGGATCTTCTTATTTCGGACAGTCTTGTCCCAGGAAGGTGCTGTCAGGCAGCATCACACATTCCATGCAGAAATGTTTAAGTGACTCCCAGATGGTAATTCTGCCACATGTACGTCCAGAGCTTTCAATGGTGAAGCTGAAGTGTAAAGTGGGCAACTGGCCTAAATTCACAAATGGAATTTCTGGCAAAGCCAGGAACAGGACCTCTGGCCCAGTTCCCACTCTCCTGCTTTTGTCCTTTTGATAAAATTGTCTTTTTCTTACATGTCACCATTAAGAAATAGGACAAACGTGGAGAGGAAAATGTAAGAGAACTTCCAGCCACACAAACTGTTCAGGTGCAGGTGTGCTACTGACATTATCAAAGGTTTCAATAATATGGAAGGAGTAATGGAAAATGCAAAGCTGCAACACTGTTGCTCATGTTCAGAATTGTGTATCCACTGCTTAGGAGCTGTCTTGTCCCCCTCACATTCACAAAATGTTGGCCACAAGAACAACTGATAGCCTACTTTACCACAATTAATAGGAAATCCTGTCCAAAAGACTTAGAATTGCAGGATTCAAAAATTAAACAGTTGGCTTCCCGGGAACTCACCTTCTGCTACAGACATCACAGGGAGATCCACTTCACCATTGATCACTTGCCCCTCTATTATTTTTTTATAGGAATTTATCACACGGGATAAATTGTCACTGGCCTGCAGAATATCCCCTACATGCAAAAGGGACAAAAAAAATCTCCAAGACTTTAGTCACTTTGCTCCCACTACATGCTGAGAGTACTGAGTTATCAAATAAATAATCAACAAGAAAAAACATAATTATCTGGCTATGAGCTCCATTACTCTGTCTCTGCTATGCTTCTCTAAGCAATACCCTGATGTTTCTAGGTCCATGCATATTACAGTAACAATGAAAAAATTAGACCAAGGTTTTGTTTCCCACAGCAATTCCCTTTCCCTTCCAAAGCAGCAGATGTTCCCCACTATCACCCCCAGCCTCCCTAATCACCAACTCTACTGTCAAGTCCTTGCCTGAATTTAAATGATAAGCATAAAGAGGCAAGGATCTTGTCTTTTTTCTGCTTGCTCAAAGCAAAGTGCATCCACAGTGAAGAGGCATCTTTACAGCAGCCGTTCCCTTGCTGAACCCTTGCACAGTCACAGGTCACAAAAGCAATTAAAAAAGGAGAAGTCTAACGTAGTTTACCCAAACTGCTGTCATTATCCTCTGTTTCACTGGCCAGCTTGAATAACGTCCGTCTTTTAGTTTCACACCTTTCATAGAGCTCCTAGGAAGACAGATTAGGACAAAGGGTTTCATCAGCCAGAAGCCACTGTCAGCAACACCAGTCAGCACAGAATGACTCCCCAGGCACGCACTGGGAAGCCCGGAATAGAGAAACCAGTCTCCCTGTGCTGAACATGCCAATGTGGCTGAACAACCAAGATCCCCTGTCCCCACCCTATTAACAGAGCTGTGACGCATCACGTTAGCCTGGGAATCTAAACACAACCTGCATTTTCAACACATCTCTCAGTCCTCTCTCATATCAGCACTTATGGCCAAGCTCTAGTCCAAATGAGACCTTTGGTCCTTGTATTACAACGATTGCTAAAAGCCCGAGGAAGAGCAGAATTGTGCTTCAACAATTGTGCTTCAACTGTGCTGCAACCACTACTCAGAGTATGCAACCACACAGAAGAAATGTGGCAAGAAGGAAATGTTTCACAGAAACAAACCATTTTCTTAAGCTTCTTGAAATTGTTTCAGGAGCTTGTTAGAAGTTAGTAGTTTTAACTTTTTAAATTAGATAAGGTGCAACTCTTCAAGGCTCTGGGTCTATCCAACCATCCCTAGTGCCTGTTTTGATTTTTACCTTCTTGATGTTCTCCCAACCTTATAGCACTAGCTAAAACTCTTCCTTTGAAGAGTTTTCTGTCCCATTCACACTTTAGTTTATCCATTCTCATTGTTGTAAGAGACAGTTGTGATCTGCAAACAGTGCATCCTAATAGGAACAAGAAATACAACCTGCAGCTTCTTGATTCTGCCATGCTGCATCTCAGGAGAACAGCTGTACCTCACTTCAAGCATGTGCAAAACCAAGCTACTGCCCGAGTCCTTGGGTGAAAGGCGTTAAAAACATGGTTATTTTCTTTCCTGTTTTTTCCAACAACTGTTCTTGTTTCTTGCCATTGCTCCCCATTCTACTGCACTGTTTGTAATTCTCTGCAAAACTCAAGTCTTTAAGAAAGGACTGACTGCAGGATTTCTGGGAAGAAGGAGCAGCTCAGACCCACCTTCATGAGCTCCCTATCAGCCTCTGATGAGTCCTCTTTGCTGTAATGAACCAACATCTCATTCAGCAGCTTCACATTGTTATTTACTTCCTCCAGCGTGTGCATGCGTTTTGTCACTTTTTGAATCCGAGCCTCATCCTTCAGGATGTAAAACACAGACATAAAAAGTGAGTTTCCTCGTGAAAGTCCATGGTATCACAACAGCAGGTATTACCTGTATATCATGTCAAGTAATGTCTATTTAAGGTTAAGCTAGGGAAACAAAACAAACCAAAACACCAATCATATGAAGTTTTGCTTATTTTATTGTCTTTTCACCACCATTCCAAAATGATAGAAAAACATGTATTTCCAAAAAGTCTCATTAAATAGACTTTAATGTATAATTATACCACTAAAAATAGAAAAGTTCCCAAAAGTTCCTTTCCAACCTTTTCAAAAGATTTTTCTTTTTTGGTCACTTGATGCCATTTCACAGAAAAGATGTGTTTGAAGCAAAATATTTACTAGGAACAACAAGCACCCTCTGGTAGAAAATGCCTACCCTTGTCTGATTTGAGATTCTAACTAACGATAGGACAGTCTGCCCTGGGGACATGAGAAGATTGAATGGAAACATTTCAGTAACCTATACACCCTTTTCAGTCTAGAAGCTATCCCCCTTTTTTTTTTTTTTAATCTCAGAATCAGTGAGTCATTTCCTGGACTCCAGAGTTTCTAATGACTGACATGGGTGGATGCATCACAGCTCTACAAACAGGAAGGTGTTTCCATGAAGCCTGCTTGTGAGAAGACCCAGTCCAATGACTCAGTCCTCAGTATTGAGGGGTGGTACTGTGGTACTCCCACCAAACCCTGACACGAAATACCACCCTGAGTGATGAGGACGTAGTTAATTACAACAAGGGGCATTCAATCCTTGCCCCTTCTTGCCCTGTCCTCCACCAAAGACACCAACTGTAGACATTTCTGCAATACAAACACCTCCCAGTTGCGGGCTAGAGTCAAAATTACAACACAGTCATATCACACAGAGCCCGACCAGGTCATCAGATGGCCCCCCTTTTATGTTGTTAACTACGGGGACCAGATGCGAATTGGCACTGTTAGTGGTTTTAAAAAAATCATAAGAGGCTGGATGTCGCTGATGGTCAGGCTCATTCAGTCCCCACAACTTAACTAAGAAATGTACTATAACAATGATCCTCAGCCTGAAAACCTCAGGTTCTGCCACTCATGTGATCCTAAAGCTCTCCATCATTTTGAAATCAAATTGCTTAAAACCTGGAAATCAGACTGCTCACCAGGACCAATCCTACATGAATTTCTTACCTCTTTTACCATGGATTTTATAAGCTTGTTGGCCTCTTGTAAATCATCTGGGTTTTTGCTTTTCAGCAGTTTGGCTAGAAGCTGTAAGTTGAGAAGAGGATATTCAGGAAACAAAGACCCTTTGGCAAAGGGAAACAGCGAAAGGAATCTAAGTGAACAATTCAGGGGAAAAGAGATACAGCCAAGTATTACAAAGCTTACACTGCTTTCATAGTTACAGTGACTTCAGCAGGAGCCATTTATGGTTTATTATTTTATGTGAGTTACTGCATCCTTGCTTCTACACAGGACATATACTGTGAAATCTCAGAGACTTCTGACACTAGATTATTATTCTTCCCATACATGATTTTTGGTCCTGTGTGTAAACTGTTCTCTGCCTTCTAGTACTACAGGAGGATGGAACTTTAACCCTGGTTAAAGTATATGTTATAAAATATATAAAATACAAGGCCTTAATTGGAACTTCAGGTTAGGTAGGTGAACCAAGCAATGAGTTCTGTGAAAGTACACATCACCACCCCAAAAATAAAAGTCAAATTAGTATACTTTACTTCCTTATTCTAAATGTGCATTGAGTAATCATTTTTCATTAGTGATTATGATAAAAGTCTTCACTGTACCTTGGATTTCTCCTCATCATCAAACACAGGGTTTTTGGGACGAGGCGGTGGAGAAGGAATCAGGGTTCTGTCTGCAGGAATCACAGGATCAAACATAACGATCCCTGAAAGCAGAAAGGGAACCCACATGGGTTTGTACACGCTGGTCACACCAGGCAGTGCACCCAGATATTCACAGGCTGCCATCAAAGTGAACACACAGCCGATCTGTCCACTGATACTAGCACACTGTTGTAATGAACAATATAGGATCAAAAAATCACTGAGCATGCTAGCTGGAAAAACAAAAAAAGTTTTCTTAGATAAAGGCTAAAAGCCCAGCAAATGTGTTGCCATGTCCATACTGCTCCTCTAATAGCTCAGTATAATCAATACCGCTCCACTATTTGTCTTTCCCCCTTTCACTTTAGCTGTTGAACCACTAAGTGAAGCCCCAGACAACCCAGCTTTGTGCAAACTCAAGGGCATGACTGAGCTGAGCAGGGAAGCAGACAGCAGTGCAAAATGGGGTGATGAGCAGAGTCCTAACCATGAGTGGGGAAAGAGCTAAGCTCCCTGCGTGTTGCAGTGTTAAATCCATAGGTTTGTGCTCTACCTCAAGAGCTTTTCTGGAACCAATTTTTCTTATGTTGAAGCCACATGCTTCTCAGCTGAGATTTTTCACTATGCCTACACAAGAAATTTGTATCAGTTGAACTAAAGGTACAATTGTAAGGCGATCTAGTTAAAAGAACACAAAAGGCTACATGGAGGTTCTTATTTCACTTTAGACTTGTTCAAATCATTTAATAACTAGTTCCAGAAAAACTCACAAAAGGCTCTGCAAATCAAAACAAAAGCATTTGCAAGGCATTTAACTTATCTAGCTAAAAAAGCCAACCCAACCCAGCCCAAGGCATCTGAATATAATAAGAAGCTTTTCAAGGAATTTCTACCTGGTTCTATCTCCCCTCAGAGCTTGCCTTGACCCCATGTAATTGGAAGATGTATATTTTGTGACAAGTCTGCTTAAAGCACGGGCAGGAGAGAATGCATGAATGAGCAGCTGACTTCCTACCTTGTCGCTTCAGCATGTAATAGGCATCCTTGATTTTGGATTCTTCTGGCAATGCCACTGTCCAGCTATACAGCAATTCAATGACTTTGGTTTTCACCTTCTCTGAGACTCGGTCTCCCAGGTACTAAAAATGGCAAAAAGGTGTAAACTCTCCACATAGTTCATTTATTTTTAAAAATAAAGCCCAAACCCAGAAAATGGAAGTTCAGTGATATACATTAAGAGGTATATAATCCAAGTTCCAAGATGATCTCAGATACAACTTACCAAGAGGCAAAAATGCTGCTCTAGTATGTTTGAAATAACAGTGAAGAGAAGCTTTGTGATTATCTTCAGCAAAAGAAAAAAGCAGCTGTTCTGCTGGTTTCAGGATTTTGCTATTTAAAAATTACAGCAATACAGATAACCACCCCCTCCCCTGTCTTATGGGAAAGAATCTGGGAATACTTTGCTGCTGCAATCATGCCATGAGGTGCCTCTATTTTTTGCCACCTTAAACTGATGATGAATGTTGAGGGACTTAGCCAGGCACTCTTTACACAGCAAGTCGGCAGCAGAGTGAAGACTAGAACTCTGTAGTGTGTTGCCAAGTGGCTTTAACCTCTGCATCACACCTCTCTTCCATTAATGCTAGAGTTTTGTTTGTTTAAAAAAAAAAAAAAAAAACACAGCCCAAGCTTTAGAAGCCCTTAAGTTATATGAAGGATTAGAACAGTACAGAGACTATACTCTGATGGTAAATAAGCACAACTTACTGAGAAAAATAATAAGCAGAGCATAAAAAACCACCCCAAAACTCAGCTAACAAATGCTCTTTAATATAGGCTGATAAATGCAATGAGCCAAACAGAGCACTGTAAACATTTTGGATGTTGCCTGTAGCTTAGAGGCCAAACAAAAAGTAAATACAGCCATAAGGCTCAGGGACTAACCTTTGGAGACACAACTTTTATTAACTCATTTAAAAAGCGAAACTTTCCTACTTCATTATGAAATCTTCTCCCACAATTCTTCATACAAGCTTCTAGCACCTGCATTCAAGTAACAAAAACAGGGGCTGAAATGAACATGAAAACTCTTCAATAACAGTGTAGTTGTGTTCTGCATACAGGGGAACTGAAAGACCCATGTCAGTGAGACACCTCTTCCTGCTCTGCAATACAGGCATGAACCTCCCATCTTTAGGGGTGACAAATTAAGACAGGCTGGTCTCCCACTCTCAGCCATGTATATATGGGTCTAAGTCATTTCACCATTAGGTCTCGTAACAGTGAACACAAATCTTACCTGAAGATGAACTAAATCAGCTGAAACTAAACCAGAGTTATTGCTCATTAGCAATAGAGCAGTCAGAAATCTGGATGCTTCAGTTACGTAACTGCTCCCTCTCACGGTCCACTACCCCCCAGCAAAGGGGAATCAGGGCATTCAGCCCCAGAACTAGCCCTGGCTAACCCCACTGACACACAGTTCCACTCTGCACAGATGATGTCAAATGATATATAACTGCATTTAAGAGGAGGGGTAAAGACTACCTACTGTCAAAGCTTGGACTGCCTCCCATTCCTGTGGCGACTGGATTTTATGAGCCAGAAGTCTCACAGCTATCTGTGGCCTGAAACAGAGCAAACCCCCATTACAAACAAAGCAGGTGAACACATTGAAGGATTTTCAGACTTTCACAAATTCTATTTAAACAAGATGCCTTCCACATAATTAAAGGGAAATGCCATTTAGTGCTTTTTATCTTTCCATCAGTGCACAAAGGCTAATAAGAAACGTTCAGGGCATCTTCATAATCCTGGGTGTTTGCACATACAAAAGGCTGGTAGTCTGAGCCAGCAATTCCAGATTCCTGCTTGGGAGGGGCCAAACAACTCCATGTACAGTCCCCAGCCCCAGAAATCACTTCATTTCTCTTGCATTAGTTTCCTTTTTCCAAAAGAAAACACTTCTTCCTTAGCTCACAGGAATGCTGTGACCCAGGAGGTTTCCTCAGTTAAGCCTTGTGAAGATTTTAAAGACTTGAAGCCCCATCAGGCACTAAGAGTTATAACCCCATTTTACAGACTGGCAAACAGACTGGGTTTGGCTAGATGAGAACCCTGCAGCTGCAGAAGCTGACATTAGAGGCAGATTCAGAATTCCCTTTTTCCTAGTGCTTAGACTGTGTATAAGCCATGCCACCTTTCACAAAAGAGAAACCACACTCTGCAGCATCTCCTTTCTTTTGTAGACAGATCTTCCTTGTAGTATCAGTGTATATAAAAGAAAACATGAAAGTTTAATGATCAAATGATATATTTTAAACTGTGAATGTTAATTTATTAAGTCTAGAGAGGTTTGGGACACCTACCCTTCAAGTTCTTTGTTGATCTGGTCACAGAATCCAATGATGTATTCCCAGTCTTCTTGCCTGTTAGATGGGTTAGTGGCTTTATCTTTGGTAAGGGAAAGAGAATGTATTACTAATCAAGCAAAAGAAACAGTATAAAAGGTCATACATTTCCTAGAGAAAAGCATTTGACATCTGCTGCCAACTATTAAAAAAAAAAAAAAAAAAAAAGAGAAAGAAGTTCACACATGGTATGTCTGTTCAGGGAGAAGGGTGTGTCCAAGTTGAGACATCCAAATATCCAGCAAGAATCACTGCTTTCCAAAAAAACAGGTGCCAAATCTCAAGTACGTAGAAACATGCTATTTCCATACTCTAAATTAAGAGTACAAGATAAAATATTTGAGCTCACACAGTTCCCCTCTGCCTGAAATGCTATCTCTTTCCATTTGGCTGTAACATTAAACTCTTTAAAGGCTAAGCCCTCACACTTTCTACATAGGAAATTATTTTTGTATTCCCTGGGAGTTTTGTAGAAGTAAAGGCTGGAACATCAGATGTTTAATACAAGTCATTTAGCATTAACACTTGTTTTTAGAGTGCCAGTTGATTTGTTCGATGCCTTAGCATTTCTCCTGGGAATTATGAACTGAAATTTATTATTATACATCAAGTTGTTCCTGCAAGTAATAAACACCACAGCCTGTACTGATCAGGAATTCAAATCCTATATGCTCAAATTGAGAGACTGATGTTCTACTGACTGGGCTATTTCAGGCTCCTGAAGGATCCTCCCTCGGGTACCAGGGCCTCGCTTATTGTACTGACTGCAGAATAGTGAGGCTATCAGCATCCTTCTTTCTTGTTATGAATGCATCTTCTCCATGTATTCTACTTAACTCTGATGGAGCACTGAATTTACAGTAGACAAGATTCCTGCTTTAACCTAATTTTCAAGCCATGATAACCAGACATGATGATTTTTCTTTCTTGTAAGGGAAGAAACAACACACTGTAGCAACATACCTAAGGGCTGGCATTTAAGAAGACTTCCTCAAACTCTTAATACAATGGAAAGGGATATAGAAAAAAAAATTGCTTAGACAGGTAGTATGGAGCAGGGGATGAAGGACAGGTAAAAAACCAGCACATATCCCTGTACTTGCATCATAGAGGGAAGCATAACATAGTAAACATATGCTACATTACAAATTGTCATTTTTTATCATCATTAAAACATATCATTTTACCTTTACGCAGGCAGATAAAAACAGCTGTCAAACATCTACTCCAAAACCTCACTTTCACCTTAGTCCTCCTACTGTGCCAGTCCTACAAGCTTCACTTGTATTTTCCTCCTCACAGGACAGTTGTAAAGAAAGCATTTTTGTAAATTTTCCATGGATTGCATCTGTAAAATATTCTGCAGAGGTAAATCTCTGTGCCCATTGCTGACCTTCATGGGAGCCTAGATAAGCAAAAGGCAGCAGCCAGGGAGGTCTGACTGTAGGATCACAACTTGTTGTACCAGCTACGCTAGTAAGCTATTTTTTGAACTCAAGAGATTCAAGGGAGGCTTAGTTTAAAACACAGCTGCTGCAGAGCCAACACCCGTTCAAAATGTATGTGGCACTTAAACCGTATTACCATACTCACAACACCCTGGAAGCATCATGAAACCACGGACTTACAACAATCTAACGTCTTTTCATGCAAGTCAAATGGCACTGTGCATGGTTTGGTGCTCCAAAGGACCTCTGCTGCTCTGCAGGCTTAGGTGAAAAAAATACAGTTCTTTCTGACGTTAATGGAATTTATTTAATAAATACAGGAAGACCACAAACAAGTAAGGACACTCAACCAAATGAACTCTTTGTTGGCTGCACATCCTGAAATCAGGAAAAAGATGTGGTACAAACAGGAAAATGTAACCGATATTTCCATGTTCCAAGTGCTAATTTTAAAGCTGCTCCAAACATCTCCAAAGATTGCTTGGAATGACACTGGATTATTTCACACACTCAGATTGGGTTCAGACTCATCTGAGTTTTTGCACCAGAAGCTCTCACATAAAGATAGTAAAGTCTCAGAAGGAGAGAGAGCATTACTGAAGGGAAGTTATGTTCCACATGAAGAATCTCCCTATTTCTAAAATGCATAAACTCTCCCTGTGAAACACTAGTTCATAGAAGCTAATAAACTTGATCAGAAGTCCTGCCCTGACTCTGAAGATCGATGTGTTTGCATGACACAACAGTGTCTATGGATACTCACTACCAATCTTGGTACCACCACATGAACACTGCATCCCAGGTGAGCTAAATTACCTTGCTTAACCCTTTTAGGACATCCCTCCATGAAACTGCATATCTACTAAGGCATAACTTAAAGTCCTCTATTTTTATGTAGAACGCTTAAAATGTGGGTATGGAGCTCCTCTGCACTGCCTTGTAAATATGCTTCAACCCTTAAATGGCAGGATCCACTCCAGGAAGGAGAGTTTGGTGCTCTGGAATACCAAATCCTTGCCTTCTCTGTTGAAACTGCCAGCAAAGGCCCATTTGGTACCAGTTACAAAGTCTGCTTTCAGAGACACTTCTCCACCAAGTCCCACTTCACATTGGCAACCAAGTGAATCTGAATTGGCAACTTGGGAACAGAAGTCTCAGCACCACCCCAGTCCTACCACCATCTCTGCCTTAGCTTTCCGACACCACAGCTGTGCTTTGGACACAGACAGTTGCTTCATTATCTGACCTAAGCGCCAGAGCCATTCAGGGCTGCTCTGCTAGACCCCAAAATGTTAAATGCTAATAAGTCAACCTTCAGATGCATCATTAGATATGAAACAAAGGTGCTTATTTTCTCTATAGAGAAGCCACATTGGAATGCAGAGAACCACAGGCCATTAACTGATTGGTAATGAATGCTCATATTTTCCTGGGTTAACTTCTCTACTGAAATGAGACAAAAGCCATCCCAACAAAGGGTTCCCCCAGGTCAGGCTTAGCATGTGAATTGGGAATCCCCAGCCCAAGCATGTCAAGTGTAACAGTTGGATTCTGTTTGTATCCCTGAAAGGAGAAAGAGAATGATGACCCATGATAATACAAGGGAAAAAGAAATGAAGACAAAGCATAATATTTTACCCACCTGCATCTATCACATAGCTAGACTTTGCCTAAGCCTGATATGAGTGTGATACAACAAGCTTCCTTTTGCAGCAGAAAAGGCAGCGCTAAAGTCAAAGGGTCCAGCTGTGTTTGTACAACTGACATTATTTTCTAACTGTTTCAAGTGCAGCTAAGTGCAGAAGAGCCTGCTGGCAAGGAGAGAATAGAAAGGATCACCTTCTCTCATCCCAGCTGCCTAAAACGAGGCAGGAAACACGAAGATGCTAGATCATCCCTGGCTGAAGTGCAGATCTTGCTGCAGTATTAGGACACGAGGATGATGTTACTTCATGGATCTATGACTTCACCTGATGACAGAGACAGGGCAGCGTGGAAGGCTTTATAGCACTGGTACAACAAAAAATAATCATTGACAATAAGATATTTTGCATCTTTCTGTGACTGGGAAGTAGGCTGTGCTGCTGAGCAATTGTGGCCTTTCCCTTTAGTAAGGGCACAGCAGGTGCACGCCCTCAAGGTTAGCATTAGACACAGCACAGCTTTGTGACTGTTACAAGGAAAAAAACCTCAGGAGGTCTCAGGAAATCACTCAGATGCACCAGCCTTTGCACTCTGCCTTCCTGGTCTGCACAACTCCTCCAGTGATTTACGTACACTAAATGCTCCATGCTCCCCTACAATGGGAGGAGCGATACCATCACAACAGCACAAATCACTGTAGCAGTGACCTGGCATAAATGCATCCTCTTAAATGAGAGAGCATTGATAAATCAAGCCTTGAAAAATGTGTACACCTCTGCAATCAAGCTCACTGCAATATTTCTTACAGTGAGTAAGGCCTTTGCAACACTACCCCTTAGCATATGTTCTCTGGTGCAGAATATCCTACTGCTTGGCCAAGGGGAGATAACTTCTCTCCTAACTTCCACAATTAAAAAACAATCCACAAAACACACAGTCAGGAAGCTTTACAGGCTAATACAACCTAAAATATCCTTCCTACTAGAGATATTTTCACACGCAAACTGAACTTGGTGAGTCAGTTCTCCTCCAAGAAGGATTAAAAGGAAGGGATGTGGGTGTTTCTTCATGTGTCTCACTGGCTACAATAAAATATATTGACAAACTGTGGGAGTTCAGAGGAGGAGCAAAAATGGTAAGGGGACAGAAGGGAGTGATCTAAAATGAGAAGAGCAAGCTGAAAACATCATTTAGCCAGTAACTCTTATAAAAGATGATGATACCATGTATGCATTTGAATTTTATATAAAAATACCAAGAAAGAACATGAATTATTTAGTCTTGCTTACGAAGGAATAACTCCAAAAGGGTAACAGGTTTTATACTCTAAGGTATTTAGGATAATGACCAGCTTCTGCTGTTTGCCTAGTGCCTGACTACTTAGGCACTTCACTCACTGCTGTAATCAAACAGCTATTAAAAAAAGGAAAAACTGGGGCAACAAGCCAGTGGTGTGCAGGATAGCCTCCCAGAGATGGCAGCAGGAGACCCTGTCCATCGAATATATGAAAAACAATTACACTTAAGACTGATTCATTCAAGAATCACCTCCTGATCCACCTGCACTGGGTTGGGATCCCACAGCGCTAGGTTCTGTACAGCCAACAGCCCACAAGCCAGCCGACTCACTGGCGGCACGGACAGACACACAACGAGGAGATACTCAGCACTGAGCTGTGGATGAGCAACCCATAGGTCTGTTTTTCCCCTTGTCTCTAACATTTAAGATTCTGTGGTAAAGAATACCTTATCTTGACATAGGATTTTTAAATAATCCAGTCTGTATGGAATGGACATCCATAACTCCTACCCTGAAACCACAAATAAACATAAAAGCAGAATTTGTCTGCTTGAAAATCATGGTTGTATAACACATGAATACAATTTATTTGGGGAATCCCTACAGTTCTCAACCTCGCAAACAGCACTAAGGCTCTATACTTGACTAACCAAAATCCGAGCTGGGGAAGAAGGGACAGTAGGGATGGACACATACCATGAGCTTTTATGACAAAAAAAAAAAAAAAAAAAAAAAGCAACAGCCTTGCAGGTGCTGAACAAGGTGAGCTACAAACCCGCCCGTTCCTCACACCTCCCAACAAGCAAATCGATTTACGGACCCAAACCGCTGCTGTGCCCCAACAACCACAGTCCTGCCCCTCTCCTTCACGGATGCTGCCGCGCCGAGGGCGCGGGAGGCCGGAGCGGGCGGGTCGGTGGCTGTGACCGCCGGGAAGCGGGGAGGCCTCAGCCCTTTCCCCCGCTGGGAGGGCGCATCCCCGCGCAGGGGCAGGTCTCTGCTCCTGGAGGGACCGTCCCCAGGGCGCTCACAGCCTCACGGCCCGGGGCCGCCGCCTCGCTGAGGGGAAGGGCGGGAGGAGGGCGGCGGTTGAGGCGATGAGAAGGGCTGGAGGGGGGGCAGGTCGGAGGAGGGGGTAGGATGGCTGGGAGGCCGAGGGACCCCGGCCGGGGAAGCTGAGGGGCCGAGGGGAGCGGAGCGGCGGGCAGCCGGAGGGTACTCACTCAGCCACGACTCCAGGCTCTCCCCCTCAGCCTCCGCCATGTTGCCGGCCCGGTCCGAGGCCCCGCCTCGGCCGCGCGAGAGCCGAGCCGGGGGGGGGGCGGAGCCAAGACGAGGACCGCCCCCCCCTCCCGCGCGCTCCCCGCCCCTGGCCCCGCCCCGAGCGCGGCGGGAAGATGGCGGCGCCCAGTGCGGCGGTGCTGAGCCGGCGGCTGCGGGCCTGGCTGCCCCGGTAAGCGGGGCCGGGGGAGCGGGCGGCCGGGCTGTCTGCGGGGGTCGGGGAACCCGGCCCCTACGCGTGGGGTCCGCTGCGGGGGCGTGTGCTGATCCCCTGTGGCGGAGGGGCATAAGATGTCTCGGTACCCCCCCACACCCCGTGCCGCTCACCAAAACACACTAAAAAGCCGCCTCCTGCTGCGAAAAGTTAGTAAAATCCCAGTTTAAGGTACTCGCCCCCCTCCCACGGGAACAAAATAGTATTTATTCAAGCCACCCACAACCTGGGACCTCACGGTGCGGGGTGAGGCCTGTGGGCCGCTCGGCCCGGGGAAGGCTCGTCCGTGGGTGCAGGCAGGGAGGCGAGCTCAGCCCCCCCAGTCCGGCCCAGCGCTCCCAGTCTGGCCCGTCTCTTTGGCGAGGGGATTGCCTGATAGTTCTGCAGCAAAACTTGTGCCTCTGGCTCTGCTGCAGTAGAGAAGCAGTGACGGGGAGGAAGGCGGCAAAGCCCCTCAAGTCTCAAATGTCCTTCTGAGACATGTTCGCATCTGTCCACGTCCCCATCACGACAGCATGCATGTCAGTTTACAGCCCTCCTCTTCTTGTTCTTGCAGGCTGATGCAGGTGAGATGGAGTCGCTACAACCCCAGTTTCTTAGAGCCAGAAGTGAACAAAGAGTTCTATCAGAAACCTTGGGAGGAGCTGTCTGAGGAGGAACGGGAAAAAGCGGAGCTTAAGGCTGTTCAACCCATAAAAGCTGCTCCTCCCAGTCTCTCCACCTCTGTGTTCAGCGACCCCATGATCAGGTCAGAGAAAGCATCATCTCCTCCTCCGTTACAGCTAGGTCCCATGGAGCCAAAATGGTTGGGAGCTGTGCTGTCCTCCTCAGCCTTTACTTGCTGCGCTGCACATTGCCTTCTGTTGCAGCACAATCCTTTTATTTGGGTTAATCTTTTCCCACAAAGCCAGTCCATTGACTGACAGTGATTAGAGATAATTACAGCAGATCTAGCAGCACCCAGACTTAACCATGGGAACAACACAAAAGCGGGGGGCTTATTTGTGTGGGTGATAAAATCAGAATTTAAATCAGATTGCATTTGGCTTTGTGTTTACAGTAAATTCACCAATATGATGATGAAGAATGGAAATAAAGTGCTGGCCAGAAGCCTCATGTCTCAGGTGAGAAATCAAGTTTCTTCTCACTATTATGTTAAAACAATATAAAATGGAAGGCTGGGATGTCAAGCCCACTGGAATTAGGAATTAGCAGAACTCAGGTCATCTCTGCGATCCTAATGCATTTCCCTCTGCACACACACATTATTCTCACCATTATTTATCTGATAAGATTCACATTTTGTACAAGCCCCAACCTCGCTCAGCTCACAGACCAGGTGGTGATAGCTTAGTGGATAACGTTCTGTTTCCACTCGTCAGTATCTCTTAGACCTTATGTACTGCATAATCTTGGAGAATGTCCTTAAAAGCATAATTTTCTCAAAAGATCTTCCTTCCAGCTCTCTTTCATGCCTTATCTTCTGTGAAACTTGCCAATGAAGTCCCACAAATGTGTCACCTATATGACACAGCTCTGACCCCTGCTCTTACCTACAGTAACTGCTATTAGCCAGTCATCTTATCTGGTGTTTTCCACCCTTGAAAGCCCTTGAAACAGGGACACACATTGCCCAAATGTTCCCTAAGTAACTGCTGATTCCTTGTGACAAAAACACACAGGCTCTGGGCTCTTGAGTCCAGGCTTTGGAGGGGAAGATGCTTAGCGCACACAAACTTGTATTCCTGTCTCCACTTTGTCCCTGCCCTTCCCTGGCTTCTGACCCAGGTTTGTGGTCCTCAGCCTCCTGCCTGATAAAGAGACTGAAGAGCTGGAGGAGGATGAAGTAAAACTTGAGTTAGAGAATCTCAACTTGCCTGTTGCCTATAGGGCTAGAAAGCCAGCTGCTCAAGTGAAAATGGGGTACTTGTAAAAGTCATGGAGTGGGATGATCTGTCTGGCATGTCTCCTTTCTTATCTTTGTCCCAAGACTCTAGAGGCCATTAAGAGGAAGCAGCTGGAGAAGTACCACAAAGCTCCAGAAAACGAGAAGGAGACCATTGAATGCAACCCTTATGTCATTTTCCACCAGGCTCTGAAAAACTGCCAGCCCATCATTGGGCTCAGCAGCATCACAAAAGGAGGGAAAACCTACCAGGTGAAAACGGGGGCCTGGGAGCACATTTGGTCGGGAGAGAATTAGCTAGGGAAGCAGATGAACTGGTTTCCACCCCTTCAGTTTAAGGTTTCCTCTCCTTAGAAAGAGAGTGACTTTGCAATCTGGATTAAAACAGCACCTAGAAACTCTGTCCAAGATCAAGACCCCAGCCTGTAAGCATGGTAATTCCCCTATCAGCAGCAGTCTCTGCTTTTCTGACCAGTTAAGAGGGGGAATACACCGCAAATTTTGTTCAAGGAGACAGAGATCAATGATGGGCAGCAAAAGAATTGCCAGTCCGGGGACTACCAGTCCCATCCTCTGTGCTGCATTGTGTTGCCTGGGTAGAGTTCCTAAAGCCCTGGGGCAGGTCAGCATAGCAGAAAAGGTCAACTAGATACAATGAAGTATTTAAAACATGAGCAGATCCTGTCTCTAAGTATGGGCTCTGCAACACTTGAGACCTGCATGACCTCAGCACCTGTATGACTGTTGGGGAAGAGCAGGTTATTGCACCCTCACAGTTTGATACCTGTTATGGTTTAAACCTTTCCCAGGTCCCGGTCCCTCTGAAGGACAATCGGAAGCGGTTCCTGGCCATGAAGTGGTTAATCACAGAGTGCAGGGAGAACAAGAACCGTCGAACGCTGATGCCTGAGAAGCTCTCCCAGGAGCTGCTCCAGGCCTTCAACAACGAAGGGCCCATCATCAAGAAGAAGCACGTGCTGCACAAGATGGCAGAGGCCAACCGGGCTTACGCCCATTTCCGCTGGTGGTAGGGACGCTGTGCACCGGCCACGGTGCCACCAGCCCCACAGCCTGGGGAGCAGAGCTCCAGGGCTGCCCGCCTGGGAGGAGCTGGGGACAAGAGGGAAAGGTGGAAGATCCCTTCCAGATGGCTTCTGAACTAAGCCAGGGAAAGCTCACCTGATCCCCACAAGGTTCATTTCCTTTGTGCTTGCTTGGATGGGGGAATCTGAAAGAGTTACCGACCCCTGCACGGATACTCTAGTTATTTCATAATCACTTTCCTGTGAAGACAAGCCTTAGACGCTTTTCTCAGAGCAACGCTGTACAAAATAATCTCCCACTTACCTGTTTCCTGGGGACTTGTAAATCTCTGCTCCTGTAATCAGCAATGGTTTTGGCTGCACAGCTAAGAGCAGAGCTGCATTTTTTTCCACATTATAACCAGCCTGAGCGGGATTGGTACAAAAGGCAATAAAAGGCCCTTTTCGATTTTTGGTTCTGATCATCAGCAACATTGTCTGCACAGATTTGATGGGAATGCTAACAAAAAATAAAACCAGTTTTATGGGGAAGGTTTCTCAATTCCAACCTTTTGTCTCTGTTGCTCA
Source organism: Tyto alba (assembly GCF_018691265.1). Taxonomy (NCBI): domain Eukaryota; kingdom Metazoa; phylum Chordata; class Aves; order Strigiformes; family Tytonidae; genus Tyto; species Tyto alba. The sequence goes on from NW_024881314.1 coordinate 7,694,755, forward strand.
AATCTCACACTGCACGTTCCAACTGCCCTGGTTGTGTAAAGCCACACTGACGCTACACCGGAGGAGAAAATGAGTATCATAGCCTTAAGGCTTCAGTCAGGAGCAACCTTTAAGTATTGTTCATAGCTCAGCAGCTGCATAGAGAGAAAGCAGGGCACCTGTTGGTGGAAAACTTTTATTAGAAAAAAATCCTTCAATATACTATTTTGTTTCCTTTCTTCCTCTCCCATTGTTGTAAGAAACATACCATAATTAAAACTCCCTAAATTCTGAAAAAACAAGACAGTTATTGTATAAAACTTACAAAAACCTGTTCTTAGCTACATGTGCTCAGGGACCTGTCCTGCTGCAGGCTGCCTTGGAGCAAGTATTGGTGGCTTGTGACCCGAGGGGGAGGCTGTGTGCGTGCAGGTGCAGCCAGCGTGCTAGAAGGAGTCTCCGAAAAAGAGCACTTTGTTGAGCTGTTTGCGAGGCCACAGTGTTTTCTGCGACTTGTCCCAGAGAACCAGGTATAACCTGAGGTGTGAAACATTCCCTCTCCGCCTCCCGCAGCTTTGCTGGCTCTCAGGTGAACCAAAATGTTCTCAGCCTAAACTGTGCTTTCCTTAACGCCTATATAAAATGCTGGTTTGAGCTAGAAGACTTCATTGCCCATTGCTGGCAGCAGCCCAATATTAGACAAAATCAGTGGGAGAACTTGCTGAGTTAAATATGCCCTGCCCTTCCCACCTCTACAAACCTTCAAAGTCAGGCCAATGCCAGTTGCAGCCTGACAGTTACATGCCCAGAGGCTCTAGCCAGTATAAATCCTATTTACAGGAAGTGCTAGCAAAACATTAACGTGAAAAGAAATTCAAACTTGGCATGAAGCTTGCTGGTGAAAGTGCCGGGGACATCTCTCCACCTCTGCTGTAGAGAGGTTAATCCATCACTTCGCTGTAATAGTATTTCTGGGCAGCGTCCGTCATCTTCCAGTCGGCAGCCCGAAACTCGATGATCTCCAGCAGCAGGAGCTGGGACAGGGAGCTGAGCCCCTCCTGCAGAAGGAATCCATCTCGGAGGAGGGAAAAGAGCTCATCCATCCGCTGGGAATTCATCTTCTCCAGCTGCTCGCCGATGCGATGGAGCTGTAGGACCAAGCAGTCCACCTTCAGAAGGAAGAGAAATAGATGGCTGAGTACAAAGGAATGGAGAGCTTGGGCACATCTCTGCAGAGGTCCCCATCAGTCACTCATGGACCAACTCATCCTGGTCCTTCTGGATTTCCAACAGGTGACAGTTCTGCATCCCCCGAGCCACTGTGACAGGAGGCAGGAGAGGCCGAATGTCTCTTCTGGCAAAAGCGCATCCTAAACTCCCTTGTTTCTCAGAAAAAAATGCCAGAGAAATGCACCTGCAACAGGTGGAAAAAAGTTATTTCCTGCAGGATGTCCAAGAGATGATGGCAAGGCTGACGCTGAGGCCAGAGCAAGGAGGTGTCTCCAAGAAGAGGGGGAAGTGGTTGGAACATGTACTAAAGCTTTTAAAAAGTCCGGTGATTTGCAGGAAACAGAGGCACTAACTGAGTCTTTGGAAAAGACGGGAAAGTCGATGGGCTGCAGGGGTGGAAAGGTTGTGCTAAGATAAACCCAAAGGGCCCATCCAAGGGCCCCTACACCTTACAGGAACCCCTCGCCTGAGGGGTGACTCTGCCATGCCCCATGCAAGTTGCCGCACACCCAGATGTGTGCGAAGCTCCAGCTCCAGCAGAGCCTCCTCCAACCCGCTGGGGTCTGGCGCAGCATCAAAGCTGCGGGCCCAGGCAGGTGAGCAGCAGCTACACCAAGCATTGCACAGCACGCCCCGGGACCTGCGGGGACACAGAGCTGCTCTGCACACCTGCAGTCACTCTGCCGTCACCTCCCGCGGCTGTGGTGCCTCGGCAGGTCGGTGTGACAGCTCCTTTTCCAGATATCCACCAACCAGGGCTGCTGGAAAAACAGCTGGTTTCTGTGAAAATGGGAGAGAGTCATTGTCTGCATTTTTCTCACATGATGGGAGGTGAACCTGCGTAACACCGGACAGTCCCTGCTTCAAGGGACAGCTGGGCTGCTGCATCTCCAGTGACAACGTTTGGGCAACAGGGAGAAAAGCTGCCGCAAGGGAGGATGAAGGGAGTCACAACCAGCACCTCCATCCTGCTTCCTTCTGGGCTGCAAACCCTCCTGCCTGGCAGGTCTCCTTCCAGCACGTGCCAGGGAGGCAGCCCTCCCTCCTTGGCACCAGCACCCTCTGCATCCCTCTGGGCTCTGATTTTTGCTGGTCCTTGGCAGGACAACAGGCGCAGTAGCAGCCCTCTTCCCTGTGCTCACCTCTTCCTCCTTCCGCAGGCTGTCGGGCTGTGCCAGCCGGAACAGACAGTCATAAACGGGGTTCACCAGAGCCATCATGGGCATGTTGTTCACCTGTAAGGAGGCAGGAGCCATCATCAGCTTGGGGCCAGAAAGGGAGGAATCTGCAGCTATTTTAAATAGTCGTTCCCTTGCTGGTCTTCAAAGGAGAAGGGAACAGAATTTAGTTGTGCTGCCAAATGCTGTATTGGTGGGATTTACATGACAGACCAGACGTTCAAGTCTCCAGGAGCCAGAAAGGCTGAACAAGTGATGTAAAACCACATATTTTTAAACATAAGCAGGTAGTCATGGGAAACACATTTGTTGCAACAGCATTTTTCCTGCCTGCAGCTCTACTTGCATCATTTTTACATCTACTCCAAGCAGGCATCCAAGTACACACGCTGCAGCAAAGGCTTGCAAACAACTCTGTCAGTATGTAAGCTAGAAATTATGTAAGCACCCATGGATGCCCCACCAGGACCCTGTAGCAACTAAACTAATCCGATCTGGGACATTTGGGAGCAGGCAAATCAGAGGATTTCTAACACCAGGTACAAAATGAGGAAGCTCAGACTCTGCAACTGTTCCCAGAGATGGCTCCCCCTCTCCAAGCCTGTTTGCTCACCTGTAGGTAGCATTAGCCCTGGCAGCATCCTTATGCTGAGAACTGGCTCTGGCCCCCACTTCTGAGCCACGGCCCTGGGGCTCTGTACGACACCCATCCAACACCCCTGCCTTGGCATCGTTGGATGCCCAGGCCCTTCTGGCACCCCTAGGCAGCAGCAGCTGGGTGCTCCTGCTCCAGCTCCTTACCCTCAGGTAGTCAAAGATGTTGCAGATGAAGGTGACGTAGCAGATCCATGCCTGGAGTGAGCGGGTGCGCAGCTCCTCCCTGTCCTTGTACTCCTGCTGCAGCCGGTTCAGCAGGCTCCTCCGGAAGATGCTCTGGCCGACTTGTTTGCTTTCTGCCTACGAGCCCACAAAAGCAGGATGGAGTGATGAAATGCGGGTGTGAGAGGATGCTACTTGGGTGATGTAGGACCACACAGATACCCTCCTGTGGTTGCCCAGAGAGGCAGGAAAGCTGCAACTTGCCAGCTGCTTGTCTGGGTGCTGTCACTGCACAGGGCAAGCAGCAGGAGAGGGAAGTTGGCTGAGGGGTCAGAGCGCAGGGCTGGGATGAAGCCTCTCCCGGCCCAGCCAAGTGGCAACCCACAGAGCTTAAGTGTTTCACTGTCTGGACACGAGGAGCTCTCACCTGGATGATGGTGTAGCAGATGCGCCCTGCCTCCTTGCTGAACACACAGTCTTTGAGGGACTGGTCCACTATGATATTGGCCACTTTCTCCAGGTCCACGTTGCTGGGGTCTGCAGGGAAGAGAAACACTGTCAGGACCCAGCACCCTTTGTGTCCTGTTTGCTTTGGGATACCTGGAAAGCAACTGAGGTTGGCGCAGGGGCTGATACAACCATATTATAAATGTGCTCACTCGCACATCAAGAGTCACAGCCCCTCTTGCACAATAGCCACTTTGGAGATACCATCTCCAATGGTGTGCGGTCCTCCCAGGCTGGAGACACAGCCATCACGATAGGAAAGCAATGGAGGAAGAGTAGATAATACGGGAAGCAAGAAGTTGAACTGAATCTCAAATCCCAGCACTGCTTCCAAGTTGCATCAGCGGGAGCCAGATGTGCAAACTCCCTCTGGGCTTGGAACAGAGATGTGACTGGTGAGCAGGAGACGTCGGAAGGATGAGATGGCCCCGCAGCGGGTAGGGGCAGAGGGCAGGAACTAGGCACTGGAGAGGGGTGAGAGGCCAGGTCTGAGGAGAGATGCTAGGTTAGAGCACGAGAGGAGAGTACTCCAAAATCAGAGAAAACCTCAACAATAAGAACCAGGAGCTGAGTTTGAACAGCTGCACCACTAAACACGAGGGAGAAGGTGAGAGCTGGCAACAACAATCAGGGAGCAAAGACCTTATCAGAGAAGATTCACCAGCAGGACCCAGTCAAGGATGAACAGAGTTTAGGAAACAGCTTTTCTATGCTTAGCAATCGGTGTTCCTTAAAGGGGTCCAAGCATCCAGCCTCATCTGCCAGCCAAGCTGCACGTGGCAGAGGAGCTAGTAAAAAGCCTGCTGACCTTTGAGGGCTGTTTTCAGCAACTTCTGAGTCTCAGTGTCGAACGACTGTATTTTATACTCTTCTTTGCCAGTTTCCCCCATGACTGGCTTCCTCCAAGGACAAGAGTCAGGGCAACTGATGGGCTAGTGACAGTCCCTAGGGAAAGAGCACACACAACTTAGTTGGACAGAGAGGCAGACCTTCACCCAGCCGTTTGGCAAATCCCATCTAGTGCTGGAGCACAGGCTGTTACCCTGACAGTGCTCCACCCCAAGGAAACTCCTCTGTTATTAGGCCACCCAACTCCAGCCCTAGATCTGAGCAAAGCCTCACTCCCACATCTTTTTAAGCCTTGTGTCCTACCAGCCTATGATAAGAACTCATCTTCAGAGCCTTTACATTTTTCTGATATGAAAAATGTGTTGCAGTCTGTTGATCTGCAGGTTCAAAGTGGACAGCACATCAAGGCAGCCTCAAAATCTACCTATTTCACCTCAGAAGGAGGAGCAGCCACTCCCTTGTGCCTTTGAAACACCAATTCAGCTGGTTTCACACAAAAGCCTGGAAAGAATCAAACCCAGCACCTAAGCATCCAACGCACACTCGCCAGAGTGAGCAGAGCACTTCTCCTGTGCTGGAGTCAGACTCCCTCAACTCCCAACGAGACACAACAAGCTCTGCAGCCAAATCCCCAACAGCAACAGCTCCCCATTTCATCGCCCTGCAGTCAAGCACAGCTCTCTGCAGTACCAATGGTGCTCCTAAATAGTCTCTAGATTAATTTTCCTCTGCTTCATGATACAGTGAAGACAGCAAGAGGGTACGCACGGCACAGAGAGGAAGGGCTTGCTTTGACACACGCACGAGATGATCTGCTGGATGCAAAATGCCAGCTGGCCAGACCCGCAGCACAAACACGAGAAGGCAATCGGCCAAATGAATTTTGCCAGCTTGTCGAAATTCCTGGGCCGTTACTCACCTCTCTCTGCAAACAGGTCCCTGCTGGGATCAAAGCCGAAGAGCCCATCGCCCTTTAGAGGCACGGGACACGTATTTGTAGGCAGCCCGACCCCTCGGACACATCACGGGCCACGAAGACATGGTACAACATGTAATATGTAATAACTCAGAGCAGAGAGCAGATCTCACTGGTGGGTAGAGGCCTGCCTCTGCCCGCCCCACAAGGCCCAGGGCAGACCTTGCCCCATGGGGGTGACAACCTGCTCACTCAGCTCTCACAGCCGAAGCTCTCACCTGCGCAGGGTTACCTGCCCTGGGACCTACACAGAGGTTTCTTTCCCAGATGGATTCACAAGCAGCTTGGGTGCCCTCCGTGCCACGTCTTGGTTAGCAAACGCCTTCCCATCTGACCTCTCCTCCTTCTGCACCGTCTCTCTCCCTCTGTACCAGCACTCAGGACATCCTGCACTGCCAGCGGAGCGGCCTGAGCTCGCCAGCAGCCCTGTATCCCACCGGCAGTATCGCCGCACAGAGGGAACCTGGCGAGAGCTCAGCACTGCATGCAGCGAAGCAAGAAGTGCCCAAGCCCGTCTGGCAGCGTCTCTGCTGCCACCACCCAGCACCTCTCCCGGAGCATCCATCCCCACGGCTCCCCAGGGACGGGCACGGCTGCTTTGAACTGCTGTGCCAAATAACCCTGCCCAGAGCAAACCGGACTGCCCGAGTGTAAAACCAGCCAGGCCTCATCTGCACTAGAGATCCTGCTGCCAGGACCACCCTGCTTGAAGGGCTGGTGGCAGTGGGTGACACTGGGCACAGTCATTTGTGGGTACCGATTCCTCCACTGCAAGTGGTCCCCGCTAGACGAGCTGTCCTGGGGACTGACGTGGTTGGGATTAGCACCCTCAATCTGCTGGGTCATACCTGGTGGGACGGGCTGGATGTGCCCGGGTCATCACAAGGAGAGGGAGAAGAGCAGCGGGTCTCCTCTGCCACCCCTGAGCATCTGCCCCGGGGCCACCCGAGAGGCACTACCAGCCACCCGGGACACCCGTCCCACCCGTGCCGAGCTGCAGGTGGAACCCACCCAGCGCCAAGACGCCTCCTGCCCGGAGTACCTGGGCTCCCCCCGCTGCTGCCTCCCCTCACCCCAGCCCCGCCGGGAAACCTCTCCGCCGGCGGCACAAACCCAAGGGCCCCCGGGACGGAGTGAGCAGCAGATCCCGGGGGAAAGCAGCCCACCCGCGGCCCCCGGGCAAGGGCAGGGGGAGCCGGGCGCAGCCCCACCGACCTGCCGGCCGCCCCCGTTGGGTCCTCTGGTCGCCGGGGCATCGCCGGAGCGTCCCGGGGCCCGCCGCCCCGGCCCCGGTTTCCTCTTAGGTCATTTCCTCGCCCGAGCCGGGGGAGGGCCGGGCCGGGCCGGGCCGGGAGAGCAGCGGCAGCGCCACCGCCTGCGACCGCCGGGCCACGGCGGCCCGCGGGGCTCATCCCCGGTGCTCCCGCCTGCAACCCCGGGCACGGCCGCCTGCTCCCCCGGGAACCCCCCCCCCAGGGACGGCCGGCTGCCCCCCGGTCCCCCCCAGCCACGGGCGGCTCCCCGGTCCCTCCCGCCGCCGGGCTGAAGGCAGCACTTACCCCTCGGTCCCGGTCCCCTCGGGGCTCCCCCGCCGAGCACCGGTCGGGCTCTCCCGGTGAAAGCTGCACCGCGCTGCCGGTCTCCGGGTGAAAACCGCGTTTAATCCGCCCTCCCCTCCAGGGCAGGGCAGGCTGCAACGGAGTGGCATAAAAAAAAAAAAAAAAAAAAAAAAAAAAACAAAACCAAAAAAACAAAAACACAACAAACCCACAACAGGAAAAAAAATTAAATCAGGAAAGGGGAGATGCACTAAGCCAACTCACTACAAGAAGAGCCGAGTATAGTATAGCATACTTTTCTCTAAACTCCCAACCATTTCACAGGGGAAGACCCCTCTGGGGGTGAAGCCTTCGCAGCGTTTAGAGGACAGCAGAGCAGCCAGGCTGCTGAAACCAGAGGACAGCCTCAGGAAACGCAGAATGAGCAGTTTGGGAACATTTTCTGCAGCGCTGTGGGGCCTGGCTAAATACAAAACAAGCCTGAACACATCCCCCACGGGTGCACGGCTCGGGACCAGCCCCCACGGCTCCGACAGCCCCTCTCGGGCACAGCGGCGGGTCTGGGCCGAACAAATCCCCTCGGTGGGGTTCTCAACAGCCCTACCCAAAGCATCACCCCATAGCCCAGAGGGGATGGGACGGTTCTGCCTCCCGGTGAGGAGCACCCGGGAGCCAGCGATGGGATGGGAAAACCAGATGGCTCCTGCTGGCCCACACTGAGCACCAAACATCCTCCCCTCTGGGCAGCAGGAGGGTTGCTGCTGCCCCACGAGGTCCGGCCGAGCATCAGCACTGGGGGGAAAGCAGTAAAAAAAAAACAAACAAACAAAAAACTGCAGCCAGACATGAGCGTAACAAAATATTTAATGTACCTTTTCTCAAAGGTAGGCACACGTCGTGCACAGATGCTTTCAGACAACAGCAGCTGCAAAAGATCCACTCAGGCAACAGAGCAAAATGCTGCAGAGAATTGCAGTTCTACATCACAAGAGAAACTTAACACAAATTAAATACAATCTGTTCCAAGTCCAACTGTAAAAGATTAATTTATTTCCAAAAATGATGCGGTGCCGCTCTGGATGAACATCCTGAGAACAGGACTGTCCTAGAACCTCGGCGAGTCAGCCAGTGCTGCAGGAACAGTGTGTTCATCCCAGAACTTGTGCGTGGATGCTCTCCCGTGCCAGGCCAGCTAAGAGGGCTGGTGGATCCCCTAACAACCTCAGTGCAGCCTGACTTGAATGCTTTGCCTGCTAAAGTGCTTTTGGACATTCTGATGGTAAAAGGCACTAGAAGAAAACAGATGCAATTGCTGAGCAAGTTGTGAGGTGAATTTCAGGCAACGCAAATCCCCGCTGATAGGATTACATCAGAGTGAAGTCCCAGCCATCCCAAAGGGCAAACTCTGGCGCAGTCTCACAGCGAGTCACTCACTGCGTTGAGTCACTTGAAACTGAACCGGTGCACAGAGTTTCTGAGAGCAAATCTGTCCCAGCATGTGGGAAAACAAGGTGACTACAGATCTCTCCCATCTCTCACTCCTCTAATTCTAGGAAATTGAGCTTCAAACAGCATGTGTTTTGCCAGAGCAGCATCAGAAATAAGACCTGTCCTCCTAATGCTTTGCACTAAACCACTCTCATTCCCAAAGGGAAAACAATATTCCCATTACAGTCCTTTCCCCAGCAGTGACTCCCAGTTAGCCAAGTCCATGCTGGAAATTTATGAGACAGATGCTGCTGACCAGAAGTGAGTGATGAAGACTGTTAGATGCAACTTCTCATATTGTATAGTTGCGGTTGTTATTTCTTTCTCTTTCACTCACTAGAAGACCAGGTGCCTCTATGGGCCTGTAACATTCACAACTAACAGCCCAGAGCGATACATAAACCAGGCTGCATGCCTAAAGCCTTCTGACCAGGGAGGGTCATCCACAGCCTGGCCCAGACTGGCCCAACTTGAACTCCGACTGTGCCACCTGTTGGACAGAGGCAAGCTCATTTAACAGAGAGTAGCTACGGAAGAAAACTATCCCAGAGAAGAAAAGCAGCTCTATACTCTCCACTGCTGCCCTTGCTGTGGAGCAGCCAAGTTGCATGCCCCTACAGCTGTGTGCCTGCTTCACCTCAAGCTCCACAGCACACTCAAGGAACATCAGCTTATCAGACCAGAGTTTTCAGTTCTTTATTCATAACCCCTGTGACAACCAAAGCATCTCACCCCCTATTTCAGAGGTTGCAAATCCCACTGCCGAGTTCCTAACCAGTTTCTCCCTGTTTTGTGCAGTTTAACAGCAGCTCTTTGACATGAAGTGGAAAACAGGAGTTTTGTAATGTTTAGACAGGATGGATGGGTCCTGATTTCCTATGGAAGCCTAGGTCAGCACAGAAAACTTCCTGCTGTGGCCAGTCCTGTCCCTGCTAACCATGACAGCATTCCTCTCTACCAGCAGCCAAAGGACAGTAACAATCCCAACCTATCTGTGTCTGTTTTGAAATGAGGTATTTCTCTCCCTCAGAAGGATGTCATGAGGCTAAGTTCATTACTGTTATGATGCCTTTCCAAGAACAACAGATGAACAAATAAAGGCAAAGTATTGTTAAGAAGATTATGGGGAAATCTCAGAAGAGCCTAACACAGGAAAATGCCAATAGAATTGAGACACTTCGAGAAACTTTACTTCACATTCTTTCCATTTTCTCCTCTAAGCAAAAGTGCCCATTTTTAGCGTACATGCAGCTAACACTCCCTCTTTGAGGTTCACATATCAGCCTCCTGTCTGACACCATTCAGTGAATTTAATCTTACGTAGCTCTCCGTCATCTGCAGTGAAACAGCCACTTTGCACACCAAGATCTCAAACCACAGCAGACACAAAGTTATTTGGCCTGGGCTTCCAAGGAATCTCTTTACATACCTCAGCCACCAGTGAAACAGCTGCTCTTTAAAAACAGCCTCTCACAATAGTTCAGGATAAGTGAGCAATGCTGATATGCTCAAAATTGCCAGAAGAAGTTACGTCAACAGAATGGAATTGGTCACACTGGAATCTGGCCAGACCATTTGGGATTAGCACCCTGAATATCACAAAAGAGCCACAAAAAGCTCTGCATTAAGAAAACTACCATCAAACCATCCTCTAAATAAATGTAGTGCTCTGCCCTATCCACCACTTGCCAGATGACTTTTTTATCTCAGTGGCTCTTCCTCAGAAGTCTGCCTTTCACACACTCATCCAGCCACACCCTGCTCAGCTTTCAAAAACAGAATAAAAGAGGTGGAAGAAAGTAATTCTTCTATTTTTCCCTGTTATGTAAATCGGAATTGGGTTTGGGGTTTTTTTTTCAACCACCCACAAAACCTTTGAAACTCCAGAAAAACACTTCTCCAGCTCCAATTCAATCATCCTTTTCTTGTCAAACTCCATGCTAAGCCAACCAATTCCAATTTCATGTTCAGACCTCTCACTTCCACTGATCTTGTCAAAACATTTTCATCTGTTAGCACCACTATAGGACTGAGGTTCAGAAATGTTTTGAGGCCACTACAGAAATACTTGCTAGAAACATTCAAAGGTGGTTTTAAAAAAAATAAAATACATTTACTAGTTTCCACAGGACTTTTCCTTCATTATTCCATCTTAGACTAAATATTTCTAAAACTCTATACAACATTTGTTACTCAGGGCACTGAAGCAAAGAACCCTGAAGTAAGAATTGGGCTTGTGCGTTGAATCCCCTTAGAGTGGGGTTCTTAACCTGCAGGTCTACTTGTAAAAACCATGACTGAGGCAGTGCAAAACCCTGAGAGATGTATGGCAAGATGAGGAGAAACAGGCACTCAGGATACAATCAAACTCTCCAGAGTTAAAGAAAGTTTGGGTCAGCATGATTCACTAGAAGTTTCTGTGTTTAAGGCGGCTGAAAACGCACAGCCAGCAGGTGGTAATCAAGAAGCAGCAGCTGGCAGCAAAGAAAAGGAAAATCAAAGGTCTGTGCACATTAAAGAGTTTTTAACTGACTTCACAGCAGCAGGATAGAGCTACCTGTGCAACACAGAGAAAAGACTATGGTGCAAACAGCAGGTCACAGAGCAAGAAAACAAAGCTGTGCGGATGCAGTGATAGGGAGTGATGTTAGATTGGTTAAACTAAGCCAGGATTCCTCCCTGTGATCCAGGGCAAGGAATTCACCTGCTTTATCAGGTGCCTTTCCAGAGCACAGTCTTTGCTAGGTAGTTGTCTGCTTGGTTCCCCCCTCTCCCCACTAAATGTGTGCTGATATTAGAGGAGACAGAGAAAAAAAGTGCTCAGCTGAACAGCTTCCAGCAAAGCAGTTCAGTATCTTCAGCAGAACTGCAGTCGCCTTCTCCTTCTGCTTGGTCCCGGGAGGTGATTTCCTACAGGCTGGTGGAGCTCTGACATTTCCAACATGCTCATGACAGAGCAGAGCCATCAGTTCACCCTCCTTCAGGAGACAACAGGTAGCCGCATATATGCCCCCTTCAGCCTTCCTTCCTCGTAGTGCTGTCGGTGGTTTTGAGGGCACACAGCAGGCTGCAGAACAGCTCATACCAAAAGAAGACAAGGCCAGTAGAGACAGCAGCCTTCAGCAGGCTGGGCGAGAGGCCCTTAAAGAATCCACCTGGGCCCTCCTCTCGCATGATCTGCCTTATGCAGTCCAGGAGACCCCTATAGATCTGTACCTGGGAGAGAAATGTCAAAAAGGTTAAACAAGAAAACTCCTGGACAACTTACCTGGAAAAGAACATAGAGATCCCCAAACTATACCACAGAAACATAATCCAGATGTGCAGCCTGGAGATGCCTTTCTGGCTATTATTATAACTAACCGAAAGTTTGAGACAGCCAGTTTGTAGAGACTAGGGTAGAAGAAAAGTACATTTTTTGCATCAGCAGTGGCTTATGCAGATCATTCTAACTAAATGGCCATAAAATCTTTATGCTACAACAGCATATATTATTTGTGGTACAAGCTTGTGAAGTAATTATTTCAGATTGTGCTGCTACTGTTTTCCATCCCCTTCACTTTCTAAGGAGGGACAACTTTTCAGTTTTCTGACAGAAAGAAAACACAGCTAGAGCACTTAGAAGTCCCTAAATGAACCATCTGCAAGTCATTGTGTCACTGTGAAGGGTTAACATCTTGTGACACATCAATGCTAAGAACAAATTCTGTACCTCACTGGAAGAGGAAAAGCATTCAATGCAATGGGTTAAAACTTCAAATTCCTACCCCAGTTTCTTGAGGTACAGACTGATTTGCTTCTCAGATCCAAGGAATTTGAAGGAAAAATTTCCACATTTCACATAAAAAAAAAAGATAGTTCCTTGAAAGATCTGTATTTGCTTTACAGCTTATTTCAAGGTGGTAAAGATGGTGCTAGAGAACACTGGAAGTATTTAATTTGCTCTGAATTTCAGGATGTTCTGGTACATAAGACACCTGCTGAACAGTTGGTGCCCATTCCTTGTATCAAAATATTAATTGCAGAAAAGGATCCTGACAGCCAGGAGATCCCAGCATAAAGTCAGTGTTACCCTTTGCTAGTAATTTGGTCCTGAATCAGAAATACCAAGATGCAACTAGAAAAGCAAAATAAATCAAAACTCCTTTGCTGGCCTAACTCATCCCCAGCTCCAAGACAGCCAACTTGATGGAGATGGATGAGAAGGCAGAGCAGAGGTATGTTGGACAATGTCATAAAATTAACCCAGGATATTCATGCAGCTATTCCCATCATCAAGCAAAACCAATGCTCAGCTCCCAGAAGCTCCCTGGGAACCACCAACCCAAATATGACACAACAGGTACCACTGGTGAATCATCACTGCATTCTGATGCAATGGACCGGCTCTGAATTGTATTGATGCAAATCCCTACTCAGGAAAATCTGTCAATTCCAACATTTCTCACCTGCCCAAAAGCTGCCCGGGCATGCTCAAAGCCACACACTTGCAGTCGTTTTTTGAACAGGTCAAAAGGGTAAGTAAGGGTTTTGCTGATGATTCCAGCGCAGCTGCCACAAACAAGGTTTTTAACGTTGCCTGAGAAGCAGAAAGGGGAGAGGATAGTGCAGAGGGAAAAAAGATTATCAAGGAGTTCTGATTAAAGTTCATGATAGGTAAGTTAAAAATCACTTTTCACAAGAAGTAAGGCTGAAAAGGCCCTTTAAAGTTACATCACCTCTTCTGCATAGTTTGGGCCACAGAATCTGTATTTTCTACATCAGGCTTGCAGTATCCATTGGAGCCAGAGTGTAACAGCTCATCTTGGTTCATGACACTGATTTATATTTTTGCTCTGCCAAGTGGCATTGCACAAAAAAACTCCTAGTCACCAAAGAACCTACCACTAGTGGATGGAAAAGTTTTTATGTCCCCAGTAAAGGCCCAGTCTCTGGAAATCTTGCACTCCTGATTCCTCAAACTGGCTTATTCTGGATTGGAATAAGTCACAAATTGGCACTGCCTGATGATTTCAGAGGCTTGAGGGAAATGGGTTTTGTGATATTAGATTATTTCCTGACAAACATGAGTTCCCAGCACAAAACCACCATCAGCCTCTGCCATCTAAAAATAAATATGCAGACATGATATGGAAAAGTCTATTTCCTCCGCTGAAGAAATTCCATTAAGGAACAACAACACGCTGATGCTGCATACACTCTCTAAGGGAGGCACTAGTATCTAGAACTGTCAAGGTGACAGATTCTCTTATAAGAGAGCTAGAATTCAATGTAAAAATATCAAATTAGGAGCTTGGAAGTTTTAAATCAGGCTAAATTAATCCTCTTCTGTAACAGCTGTGCTACAATCTGCAGGCAGATTTCCTGAGGAAATCCAAGAGTCCTGTTCCCGTAGCACTAATGAAACAGAGAAAGATCACATCAGCACTGTCTTCCCACAGTATCACTAATGTGACACAGCTCAAGAAAGAGTACCCCAGCCTGTGACACTTCACTTTCCCACCATGGTTATTCCATAACATGAGCTGTTTATAAACTTCCTGTACTTATTTTTGCAACATCTGTGCAGAGGTAAGAATAAGAGAAGAGAAATTGAGATACTTTTCAGACTTTGTATCAAAAAGGGTGATAGGACAGAAAACTGAGCTTATGTCATTCTCCCAAACTAGCATTCATCCTCTCTTTCTCTTCAGACCACAGACATCACTGTCCCAAGTACCTACCTCCTTTCTTTCCTTCAGCTGGAATCACCCATTCAGAAAACTGCTGCAGGATGTTGTAGAAGGAGAACTGGAGACCAGCATATGGAAAGATAGCAATAATTGTGGGGGTCAAACCTCTATAGAAAGTGCGAGGCCCTTCTGTCTGGTACATCATCACCACTGCATGGCGAAGGTTGCGATAGATCTAGGCAATAAAGAAGGGGGTGAACCTCTAGTGAGACAGGCTTAAAAACAGCAAACCAAAGGTCAGGTTATTTCCCAGTAACAAGGATAGGCATTTCCCACTGCCTAAAATACAATGGACTGATTTTCAGCACAAAGCAAGGAACAAAGTGATTTTGCACATCTTCCTGTGGTATTCTCAGCTAAGCCCTTGCGCCTCTTATAAATAAGCTGACAACCTAAACCTACCTCTGAGCCACAAGGGACTAACTGAATGAATGATTGTTAGCTCTGCACTGAAAGACTGACACTGTATCCCACATCCAAGCTGTACTTCTGAGGGAAAGAAACAAGGCACAGAGTTGAGGGCTGTGGCCTGAGACCACCTCCATCACAGACACTTATTTTTCTCTTAACTGCTCTGCTTGCTCCTGCAACAGAATTCATGGAATATATATTGTGATTTTACTACAGGTTAAGTCAAAACCCAGAAATGGCTCTTATACAAACCCATATGGGTCTAGCTATTACAGACCTAGTCAGCATGGAGACCAATTCTTGCACAAATAAGATGAAACACAGGTGAAAGGTGCCTGGCCTCAAGTATCACCCCCATCATTATCTAAACACGACTCTGTGAAAGTGGAAAATTTCAAACACGCAATGTTTGACAGACTGGGATTGCATTCTATAAATGGCCAACAGGCAAAATGAAAATTGAGTTATCCTGTTAAGAACAGTTTCTCCTTTCTGGATCACGTCAGGAGTCAAACACAATCACGAGCAGCAAAACATAATTAAGGAAGCTGTGTCAACAGCACAGAGGATAACTTGGCAACAGTGCAAACATTGCCCAATAACAGCACCTGCTCCTTTATGCTAACCTACAAACTGCTACATACTTT
Source organism: Tyto alba (assembly GCF_018691265.1). Taxonomy (NCBI): domain Eukaryota; kingdom Metazoa; phylum Chordata; class Aves; order Strigiformes; family Tytonidae; genus Tyto; species Tyto alba. Next base: position 7,710,130 of record NW_024881314.1, read on the forward strand.
CCAAACCTCCTGTAGTCATACACATGAAATATTGCTACTGCTACAGGTGATAATTCCAAACACTGAATCCTCAATCATACCTTAGGCTCACCCTGCGCCGCAAAGCGGGTGCGTAGCGTGTCAACAGGTTGAACTGCAACAGTGGCTGTACAAGCAGCCAGTCCACCACACACAAAGTGCACAAAGGAATCACGGGCATCGTAGGAGGTGACGTTGTGCACCAGTTTTGTCAAGCTTTCAAATGCCATGAACTTAAAGAAACAAACATACACAGGTCAAGGAGTCAATCCTTATCACTGACATCGATCTCCCACTCCTCTCTCATTTTACCACAAGAGCTCCACCCAGTGCTTGTAACCACCTTCTCCCTCTGTCCTTCAAAAGTCCTCCCAATCTGTTGGAGCGTGTGCTCAAAGAATACCTCCTAAAAATCACTAAGCAGGCCAGGGAATCCTTGCATTTCAAATTGTGAAAAACTCATTTTAATGCTTTATATGTCCTAAAGAGTATCTGCTGTATTAAAGATAATGTGTCCATTAATCTTCCACCCACCTCTCATTAAGTATGTTGATAGTATTTACAAATTAAACATAACAATGCTGTGTAAAACACCATCATCAGCTTCACTGATTTCCTAACAAGCTGTTAGTCAACAGTGTGAACAAAAGCAAAAAACTACACAGAAGTGGAACATAAACAGCTAAGCCAAGAAAAAACTGGGTTTGTCTGTGACACCAGATATGGACAGAACTCAGTTTGCTCTAGCTGTGCTCCAGGCTGCCCAGGCAGGTCGTTCAGCAAGATCAGGAATATTACCTTAGGAATTATACATCAGCATTATACAACTACACACCTTTGAGACTGGAGCTCAGTACAGTTTAAACCTGGACCTTTTTGCATCTGCCCATGCAGCTAGTCTGAAGAGGAGCAAAGCAGAGTTGTATGTATGTATGCTATGTCCAGGTGATGTCTGGTCAGCTTACCTGAACAGCTCCATAGCCAACTGAAAGGAACTGAGCAGGAACATGGCCCTTCCAGAAGGCTACCAACCCCTCTTCCTGGAAGATGCGCTGTACAGCTTGCAAGATGCCATGATACTTAGCCCCTGGGTTTCTGGGGGAGAGCTGCTCGATCTGAAGCTGGAGGAAAACAGAAAATATTTTCAATTCCATGTCACATGTCAACAAGGTTCAAGTGTCCAATTCAGGAATTCACAACCCTGTCAACCAGCCAATGTCAAGAGGTGACATTCTGCCTTCCCACAGAATCACATCTAGAACAGACAGGGATGTTATTTACATAGAGCTCTAAAAGAATAAAAACACACATGCAACACAATGGTAATCAGTAGGGATGATGATGAAATTCTGTTAAGACAGTGGAGATCATTCAGAAAAACAGAGAAAGAGAATAAACTATGAAAGACACAAGATCCCATTCAAACACACAAGTTAAGTTATATAAACAGAAGCAGCCGACACAAGATAGCCCTACTGCCTTGCATAACCTGTATGCAGTGCAGGTGAGGGCTGAGGGGCAGATGTAGTGCTTTCTGGTTGCACAAGTGACCTATCCATCCAGGACAAGATCAGCCCTGCTCTGTAACTGCTTCCTTCACCCTCCGTCCCTGAGCATGCCACGAGGAAGGTACCTGAAAGCGGATCTTGATGACATCCAAGGGACTGATAAGGACCCGAGTGACAAAGCCAGATGCTGATCCTGCTGCAGCTGCTTCCACCGAGGAGACGCACTTGGCCTCAGGGTCATAGCCGACCATGCCTGCCTGGTGTCCCCGCAGCCTGGGCAGGGGGACAGGGGCCCCAGTGAGCCCTCCCGCTGAGCCTAGAGGCTCCTTCCCACACCGAGCCTCCAGAGCCTCACCCGCCTTATCTCACAGGCACCCCCTCCAGAGCCGCCCTCACCCCAAAGGCCCACAGCCCCTCCTCTTACCCCAAACCCCTCCCTCACTCCAAGCGCCACACAGACACCCCCCCTCCCCCAACAGCCTCCCCCCCGCCCCGCGGCAGGCACCGGAGCTCGGGTATGGAGCCAAACGGCGGGCGTGGCCGCCGGCTGCGGTCCGCTCGCGGCGCAGGCCCCGCCGGGACGCTCTCACCCGCCCGCCGGCGTCTCCGCGCCGCACTGCGCCTGCGCGCCGCGGGGGGCGCTGGGAAATGTAGTCCCGCGGGCCCCGCCCGGGGGTGCGGAGCGCGGTTTCCGAAATGGCGGGCGCGGCCCAGAGCACGTTGGGATGTTAAAAACGGCGCCCGCACCAGCGGCGCCCGGGCGGCCGACAGTCAAGGGTGCGGGGGTTTAGGCCTTTTCCGCAGTCCAGCACCAGCTCTGCCGACCCACACGCCAAAGCCAGTAAGTGGAAAAGGAAAACACCCATAAAGAAATCACTTGCTTACAGCAGTTCTTCCACGCTGGCCTTAGCCTTGACATTTTATAATCACAGTAGCAACAGACATTTTTCTTCCCTCTGTAAAACACAAGGAAAGGAAGTTTTTCTAAACTTTTCAGTAGAGATCCAATAGCACACAGTTTTGAGCAACACTTTGTTACACCATTACAAAAAAGCCAAGAGCTCTGAACCACTTTGCAAACTGTTTCTATATTGACTTTACTGGCACAAACAAAAAATAAAGAACTAATCATAGGAACATCCAGGCATTTATGAGCAACCACAAACTCCTTGACTACATCCGTAGCTGAGTATAATACCTAAGAGCAACTGTCAAAACCCCCAAACCCTCATGTGAGCCTTTTCCTATCGTATATTAACATCGACCACAAAACTCAGAAGCACTTTCTGAACATAAGCAAAGGCCGGGGAGAAGCTGCAGAGCCAAGAGATCGGCAGTTCCTGACTGGTAACTTGCAGAGCCGCCCGCACACCCTGTTAGCACAACTGAGCAGTTCCGTCTCTTCCGTGAGAACGAACCGCAAGGCACTCACCAAGCAGAGCAAAAGCTCCCGCCTGCTGCGCTTACACAAGTCATACCCCCTTTTTCCCCCCCTGTCCTTCAGCAAAATGCTCCAGAAATAACGGGTGTAGGGTTCTCCCTGACTGGCTCCTTTTGACATTACAGTCCATACCATTGGGGCACTGGAGCAGTTCAGTAAAAAGCTTAGAAAAAAGGGAAGAAATACTGAAGTGCCACCCTCCCATTCAGCTGATACACAGCCTTCGATCCCAGAAGCGACATGATCATTCCTTTCCCCCCGCCTCACTATTCATAATGGCACACATGCCGAGTGACACGGCTCCCTCTTGAAGAGTCTGAGCACTTCAGGCCAGAGCACACCTTACGGGAGCTTTTCCCTCCCACAGCGATCTAATATCCTATAAATCAGCTCAGTCAGTCATATTTTGGTCAGTTAACTGAAATAATAGACAGATGCTCAAGTGAAGAATTCAATGTATATTTATTATTCACAGTTAATTACTATCTACCAAATGCTGCTGCAGAGTTAAAGGATTAAGTACATAGGCCTTTTTTATTTAAACACTGATTTTTTTTTTTAATATATATACACACACAAGACATATGTCTGCAAGGCTGCATGATATACACCAATTCCAAAATAAGGAAACAATCAAATGGTCCAGGTGTAGAATGCCATAGATTCCTTTTCCAATCACTTTACAAAGAAGGAAGAAAGTGAGTGACCGCTAGCAAGGAGAGGGAGAGAAAGTAATACTCTACAGGATAGCTCTCTCTTTCATCTGCTGGAAAATTAAAGTGTAAGGCAGAGTCCATCTCAGGAGTAAAACATTTGTAACACTTAGTACAAAAAAAGGCACCCTCCAACAAAAGATTGCCCATGCTTAGGCAGGGCAGGAGGAGATCTCTGCTGCATTTTTTGGATTCGTTGGTGGGGTGAAGAGATCCAGACAAATGGCCATCAAAAGGAAAAATAATGCAACTGAATATTGGCACAGAGAGCGGTGCAGCTTGATTGCTTTCCTTTCTGTCCAATTTAATGTTGCACTGCTCTGGTGGAGAAGCACATGGCCACAATAAATGCCATTATGGTGCGGGGTGGGGATTACAGTCATCACACAGCCTGCTGTGAATGGGGAGCGGGGTGGGGGGAATCTACTTCAACAGTAACACTGACCTGAGGAGGGAGGAGAAACTGGAGAACAGTGATGCCGACCCCACTTTTCAAGAGCAACACGACTGCAAATATTCCCTATCCAGGCCAAAGAGACAGGCTGATTACATGCATCACATAGAAACATTCACTAATAGCATAAAGTTTTTTCAAGCACTATTTCTTGAGGTTTCTCTGCATTATAAAGTTTTCCACCAAAGGAATGTACATTTTATAGGATATCTCAGGGCTATTATTTCTCAAATTCCCCCCTTAACCCTCCCCCCTCCAAATATTCTTCCTCATTTTCCCTGGTCATAACTTCCCCCTTTCTCTTACTTCTTTTGCAGCTCCCCACTTCTGAGCAGCCTAAGCTGCCACTTGCATGTCTTGATTTTAATTTTCCTTGGTATAAGGGAAGTTGAACAGTAAGACAAATCTTAAGATTAAAGCTCCATCTCTGTTCATAGATTTTTCTCAAATGTCCATTGATAAAACCACCCCCTCCTTTACACATCCTTCCCCCAAAAGTATTTATTTACACATAGGCAGAAAAAAACCCTCTGAAAAGCTCTGGACTGTCCTTTTAACTTAAAAAAAAATAAAAAAGAAAGTAAGGGAAAGGCACTATGGAAAAAGTTACAGAATGTGCTCAACCGTACACCTTTAAGAAAAAATAAAAGCTGTCAGCACAGCATTAACATACTTCAGTTGTACGTTGGAGTTTTTCAAAGCAGCTCTGTGACTCAAAAGAAAAAAAAACAAAAACAAACACAACAGAACAAAAAGCCACATAACTCTTCTCCCTTCCCCTGCTTGGAAGCTGCTGAGCTTCAGAAGAAAGTGCCAAAGGAGAAGAGACAACAAAAATTAGATTAACACCTCATCTTTCCCAGGCAAGAAGAGCTGAATGTTGAAGGCAAAAGCAGAGACTGATGATTTTTGTTTTGTTTTTAAAGGCAGGACTGTGGATTTGGTTCTTCTCTCATGTCCCTTCATGTCAAATGAAGACCGTTTGCAGAGAGAGAAAATACCAGCAGAGTTTCTCCCTTTTCCTTTAACTGCATGGCTAGGACTTTATATGGCATTAAAACTTCATGCACTGATGGACAGAGGAGGAGGGGGAAACAAAAAGAGTGAATAAAAGGGGGTAACCCAGGAGCAGCTGAGGAAATTTTATTTTCTTTTTCTTTTTTTTTTTTTTTTTCTCTCTCTCTCTTTTTTTTTTTATTTTTAAAGATAAGTTTTGGTGTGTAAGTTGAACTCTTCCCCCCTCCCCGCCCCTGAAGTTCCGTACTGAGTGAAGGAGGATCACCTCACGGTGAAAGGTGACTCAGGTTTTATCGCCGTGTGATTTTAGTTCACTGGCTGCAGTTAGGCTCTGTATGTGTATTTATTGTTTCTCTGGTTTCTTTAAATAATCTCTAATATTTATCTCTAGATGTTCCGGTTCACTGGGGTCACATAGTTGCGTGGAAACATGCCCGTCTGTCCGTGGCAGGCTCCCTTCCACCAGTTGGGGTCAGAATTGTCAAGGACTTGGATAAATTCTCCACGACGGAAGCCCAGCTCTCCTTCCTCCTGGGGATCAAAATCAAACAGGGCCTGAACGTATGTTGGTTGCTGAAAGGGGAAAGAAAAAGATAAACAAAGTGAGAATCATCCACAGTACTCAAGACACCTGCTCCCTCAGGCAGGAGCTTAACTTACACTGGAGTTTATTGTTAATCATTCGGGCTGTTTCATTTCCCTGCAAGCCAGCTTCCAACATCTGTAACAAGATGCTAAAATAGGAAAGCATAGTCTATAGAAGACCTTAGAAAAAAGTCAAGCTTCTGTGAAAGAGCTGAAAATAAAGACAGCAGATGACTCAGATGTTTCCTTAGTATTTTCCAGTCTTCATGACCTACTGTAAATTTGTACTCTATCTCAATACAAAAGTTTTTTTGCTTATTCATCCTGTTTTCACAAACTCACAGCATGAATATTACTAATCTAACACTGTGATACTTCCCCTAAAAACTGGATGTTGGCATTTAACACATTTTCCTTAAATCCCTCCAATATCAAGAAATTCTGTCACAGAGCATTTTGCCTGGTCAGCAAATACTTCCATTCTCATGGAAAAGCTAATGGTTTGTGTAAAATGGATTTAAGGCTAGGAAGGTATCCTCATGCTTGTCATTTTCAGCCAGTTGTTTTCTCATCCTCTGCTTATCACTGACTCGACAGTGTACAGCCAGATGTTATTTCAGACAAACTGTGGCAAAGGGTGCCAGCAGCACCTGGAGAGCAGCACGAATTCCACACCTTATCTTCAAGCTAGAACTACAATACAGCACATGGAAGCAAAATGATTTATCCAAAATTGACAAAGGATCCAGTTACACGCAACATAACGTTCTGATTGCCCTGGAAAATGGAACAAACCAAAGAGCTAGATATACACAAGCTGCACTGCTGGCACATAGCAGTGGTTTTTGTATTCTCTTAACACTGGCTAGATCCAAATCAGAAGGCTAGAGATGCACCTGTGACCACCTCTTCAGTAAAGACCAGCAGCAAAGCTTCACTAGCTACTGAGGGGTACAGTTCTGGCTATAAACTGTATAAATAGAACTATCCTTTCTTGCTATGTCCTAAACCAGGAGTAAACACATTTTTAATTCACAGGAATCAGGTGACCTTCCTGCAACAGTATCCATAAACATTAAGAAAATCTCTGAATAGTGCACTCTAGGAGGACACTTCTCTTACCTGTGGCACCTGTTCAATGTCCCGGAGAAATATTTGCTGGTTCCTGGAGACAGATGTGGATCTGTGATAATCTACCAGCTCGTTCAAAGAATTGAACTTCACCACCCAGAGGAAATACTTGCCAGCCCCATCTCTAAGCACCTTGAAGTGCTGAACATCATTTCCAAACCTGTGCGGAAAGCATGAAGAACACAGAAAAAGAATGCACATTATTAGTTGCTGAATACTCCTCTTTTGGGATCATCAGCATAGAGTTTGGAACAGAAAGGTCCTTCAGGGCACAGTGAAAACTGACAGTATAGATACCAACTGGTTGCTGTAAAAAAGAGGTCCAAAAAACCACTTGTCAATTGTATTTCACAGAAATCAGTGATCAGAAAGATAGAATCCAAATACTGAATTTATTTTCAAAAAAAATTCTGTGAACTTCACGTGTGCTTTTTTAATAAGGGGACTTCAGTCTAAACCCAGCTTTTCAAACCACTGTGAATTTGCAGAAGTTTGAGGTCTTTTCGTAAAGGATGTGTCACAACACCATCTTGGATGACATGCAATATTTCAGCGTTTTATTTTAGACTACATTGCCACATAGCTGGTGTCCACTGCATGTAATTCTTTATGAATGTATGAAGCTACCTGAGGTGTAGCTTCATACCAGTGCACAGAATACCTAGGACACATGCCATGGACTTTGCAGTACCAATACAAAGTCACATTAAAGTAGCTGCACTACGGTGCCTTCCACTTCACATGCCCAAATACAAGATTTCAAAGTCAAACAGTACAAGTGCTTCAGTTTCACACACAGCAATTTCACAACTGATTTGAGCCAGTTTAGGTTTATGCTACTCTTGCTATGGTCCTGCACTTCTCACAGTCTCAGTCCCTCCTTTACACAGCACCACTGTGTGTGTGTGATAATGCAACATGTAAACACCAGTCCCATTATAGGCAAATTGCTGGGAAAACACTGACACCGGGAAGCTAGAATTGCCTCTTTTGGCAACAAGTCTGGATATATTCAAAGAACTGTCTTGCAAAACAAAAGGATCTCTCTAGTCCCTAAAACAAAACAACACACCCCCCGCCCCAATGCTCGAAAGGTGATGCCGCACATGTAATGCAGCAACTTCCATTCTGTGTTAATTATTTCTGACAAACGGTGGCATTCAGTTGAAGCTACTTTTCCATCAATTTTATTCTGAATAAAGAGAAACTCCGAAGAGGTCCACTGGGATTTTCCAGATGAATGGCACATTGGCATTTTTACTTCAGTCTAAAACACTGAAAACAGAAGACAACTGTTCCCCACTTGGCATGCACAGCCTCTATACATTGGCTGAAAAAGTAGACACTATTTTGTCTACAAAGCTAACATGAAACAACTCATGGGTACTGCCTCTGCTCCCCCTTCCTCAACCTGAGAGCATCTCACCATTTCAAATCCTGCATATCACTGCTTAGGAAAAAGACTTTTCTAAATTAAACAAACAAGGGAAATAAAAATCAACTGAGAAATTACCACCAGATGGCAACACTAAGCTAAAAGGCAGGCAGAGCTAACTATGTTTCTTAAAGGAATGCACTTTCTGGAATGAAGCTTCCATTCATATCTAGTATTCCAGCTCAGATGATTGTATCCAAGACACAAATATAAACATCTCTAAAACCAGTGGATTTAATCCAGTTTGTTGGCATGACTCAGTGCTGCTGTACAGGACAAATTTGGTTACAGATCAAAAATTATGAGAAATAAAAAAAATCCTGCTGAGACAGATCACTGATAGTCATAGAAAACAGAGCACACTAGGAATTGTGCATGAATAACCAAAAATTATCGTTAGGATTCTAAAGAAAATCTTGTTAATTTCTGGTAGAAAAGGGGAAGATTATAGAAAATAATTAAAAAAAAAAGGGCAAAAACAACTGCTGAGGACAGAATTCCTCCCATGCCTAACCCACGTCCAATTACTTCACATACCCTTTTAAGTTTCTAATACTTCTATTTTACAGTGAATTCAAATGGGCAGTAGCCTGGTATGATGTGGGCCATGGCTAACTAGCAGGAACTCCTGCTGGTTAACAGCCAGTACTTCTAGTAAGGTTACTCAAGGATGAGAACTGCTCCTCCCCACTTCATTGTTATTAGACTAAGTTTCTCTACCAACGTGGAATGTACTTATGAGAGATTGAAGATGCCTCTGTTTTCACAGCTCCATGTTGCAGTGCTAGACAACATGAATACTCCCAAAGTATGTGCCAAGCAGACATGAAAAACACATCTGGAAATGTACTACACAGAGGGAAGACAATGTAGTAACTTGCAGTGCAAAAGAGGAATGAAGGAGGATGAGAGAAAACACGTACACACTGGGCACTTTGTGGCTGTACGGAGGAGGAATAGGATCCACAAACAAACCAACGAATAGTGCCTGGGACTACACCAGGCAGACAGCAACATGCCACCAGGTTGGCCCTGTAGGCTCATTACAAACTAGAGCATATATATTTGTTCTATTAGAGAGGGAATAAGTATCACTGGAAGAGGAATGTTATAGGACATCTGGAAGATTATTCCTGCTCCTCAGTGTTGACAATCACCTGCCCTTTACTCACCAGTCTAAATGAGCAGTAGATGCACTGATTACCACACACAATTGCTTCTGGGCATTACTTACTTGACTGAGAGGGAGAAGTCCCCAGGAGCGCTCTCACTCTCCCTGATGAGGAAGGCACCATCGTGTCTCTGTTTGCCTAACATCTCTTCAGCCTTTGCTCGAGGAATCTTTCCAAAAAACCACCTGTGTGGTGAGGAAAATAAAACAATAGGGAAAGTTAAGAATTGTAATCCTTTCGTGGAAGAGCCAGACGTAGATATTTACACAGAGATTAAATGATTCCTAACAGAAATAACCACACAGCACCCCAGTGCCGCTCCAGTACAGGCTACTGAACCACAAAGCTTTTCACACTGCTTCATCCTGGCAATGAAGCAGCCGTAACTTGATAAGCAGGTGCTTGCAATAGGCCTATTTCACCCAACTGTGGTAAGAGTGAAATCCTCAAATTACAGGGTTTATTTTCAGAGGTGGAAACCCATCTGCTCAAAATTTAATGTATTATTCACATTGTTTTGCTCTCTACTGTATCTGCAGTTTAGCATATAAAACATCACAACCTAATGTATGCAATCGCTTCACCGCAAAGCCCAGCTTTGTGAGACTAAGACGACTACCCCGGGAACCAGCTACAACCTTGGACAAAGTTAAAATGTCTACTGTGGTCTACACCGATATCTTAGTAATCAGGTCTCATAACCTAAAGTCAAACAGATTAAATGCCTAGTGCTTGAGCAAGAAACTCAAGTCCCCTTCCTCTATCACTAAGGAACAGTATCTCATGTCTCTACATGCAAAGTTTTAATTGTCCAAACTGTATGATGCCATCAACTCAGAGACAACAAAGAAGTCCTGCACTGTGGCTGGCCACTATTGAACTTCCCTATGATAGAGCAGCATTTCTTTCACTATTAGTACCCAAAGATAATCAGTGGGGAGTAATTACACAGTCTCCTTTATTACTTATGCCTCCTAAAGAAAAGCCATCCATGCCTTAGCTGTGATTTGCAGAGCAAGCAATATAGAAAATTTAAGGATTAAGCACAGAAACATCACAATTTTAGCAGGTAGAAATCTTTTTTTAAAAAATGTAGTATTTGCAAAATGCAAGGGGAACACTGGGAGTTCACTCACAGGCTTATCTTCAGAAATATCACAGCTGTAGAAACAAGATCCTGTCTATGGATTGACCCATCCTGCACAAATGTAAAGTGCATTTTCATTCAAAACCAAATTTCTAGTCTCTTTTAGATCAGTTGGTAAGACACAACTATTTCAGCGGAGAGAATGAGTAACTTTATTCAGCAGCTGGTAGTTTTTGCAGCCCATAGCCCAATCCTTCTGACCCCTACCAAAGCACTGTGGTCAAAGACAGATATCCATTTGTCAGAAAGCTAAGGCGGGTGCCAGGAGTGGAGTCACATACAGACCGAGTGAAAAAAGTCCTCACAGGTTCTCTCTGATTCATTGCAGAGGAGTGCTGAGCTAGGCATGCAATTCGGTTCCAAGAAAGATGCTGGTAATATTTGTTTCAGTAGCCTATTTTCTTGCTTCCTCCTGTAGTCAGGACAATCTATCAGCTTTCACATAAGCAGTCACACGAAACAGCTTCACCATGGAAGCCACATCTGAAATTCTTGACAGCTGCGCAGAAGTCAAAGCCACAGGCTGACCACCTCTGTGACACCAATGGTGAACCCACCTCAGGCAACCAGATCATCAGCACTGACCAACAGCCCCTGGTCACAGGATTCTTACCCACATTCACATTTGCATTTCCAGACTAACCCAAGATTAAAGGCAAACCAGGCCTGAGCGGTAGGTCACATGGTGTGGGAAAAGCAGAACCATCTTCACAACCAAGAAGTACAGCTTTCAGTTCTGGGTAGGAGATCACACAGGATAGAAGCACTTACCACAGACTGTAACCACGCAGATGATTGACCTTAGAGGAGAGCATTTAATAACAAGAGCTCCACTCACAAATATTACTTTCTATAATGAAGGTTTTGGTGCAACAAAAAGTCAGAATCCTCCTTGAAACAGTCATTCTTAAGAGAAGTTGAAGCTTTCATGAAGTCACAAAGTCACCACATCTCCCTCTAAGAGGAAGACCAATTACTTGATTACCAGTCTTGTTAGCTACTGGCAGCCCTTGTTCCTCTCACTGGCTGTCTTCAGTATCTACCATAGGAGGCTACACAAAACCACATCCCTATATTGTATCAAGGCTGGTAAGTCCACAGATGTATTTCTACTAATATGCAACACATCAAATAAAACAACGTCAGGACATCCCCCTTGTACAAGGAGTATTCACTTCTTTTATTCCTTTAGCTATGCAGCACCATTATGAAAAGCATTTTGGCACTGAAAATGATCCATCTTGTTTACAAACTCTGTTTCCATGATCATCTATACATGTATACATGTTTTACTTGCTTCCAAGTCTTGTTGTGTACTTTTTATCCCCTGGAATGGAAAAGCTTTCTCCCACAACCATCCTATTTCTAGTGATAAAGAACTTCATGCCATTTAGTACTTTCTTGGTGCTTTAGCATCTGTGCTGCTTCTTGCTACCCGAGGTGGTGGCAGAGACAGCAGAAGGGGTGTCTGTCTACCTGTTTCTCACTTCACTCTGCTGCCTTCAAAAAACAACACAGAGAAACAATTATGTGAAACTCCTTCAGAATTCAAAGCTAGTATTTTATTTCCTGGGCTTTTGGCACAATTGTCAGAAAGATAAGGAAGTCTTGAATTTTGCCTCTGCTAAATACTACATAAAGCAAGCTTTATATTATGATTTTAGATATCTTGCCATAGTTCTTGTTTACAAAGTGTTTAAATTCTATGTAGTTCTCAAATAATTCTCAATTACTTGCATGTGACTTGGAAATGAAACCTCATGTTAAAAAAAAAACCAACACACCTCACCAATCTCTGTGAAACAGAAGGAAAGCCTGAAAGAGCTCAGAGTATCTATAATCCTTCATGAAGCCTCAGAAGCATACTCTACTTTTCCCCTAAATTTTACTGAATTATCACAAAGTAGAAGTGTACAATTTGATAAAAGGAAGTAACACTTCCAAAGTAACAGTATCAAATTCTTGAAGTTTTCAGCCAGCTGTTTCTAAGGCACTTTAAATAGAAGGACTAAAAATCTTTCACAATTCTTGAATTCCCTTGCAGTTTTATGAAACTACCACTTTAGCCATCCAGAGTAAAAGAAGCTTGAATTCGGAATATAAAAAAAAATATTAAAAGAAAATCCCACAGATGAAAGAAACAAAGTTATTTTGAAGGGCTACTGCCTAAAGAACACACTTGTAAAGCATTAGAAGTGTTGTGCACTTATGAATCTTTGCTACAGAATGACTGAAAAAGTAACAAAGATCACAGGATGTCAAAAATCACACATAGAGAATTAGGCCAAAGAAACCAACCACAATATCCCCACAGTTTCCCTGCTGAAGGGCTAAACTTGATCACTTGTCTCCAACTACCTTTGTAACGTAGGTGAAACTACTCATCCACTCAGCACTGCAAAACCAGACCCAGGCGTTACGGCTGCTGCTGCACAGCTAGAGGGAGATGCACCGACTGGTCCAACACAAAGTTCACATCACCTTCAGGCTCATTTCAATCAGCTGTTTGGCAATTCTTCTGGCTTTCCTTAGCATAACCATCTAGCTTGGCAGATTTCCTCCATGTAAGTTACAATATTGCAAAGTGAGACTTCAGCAACAACTTAAAGAAAAGCTGATTATGAATACAAATACTTGAGATACACACAGACCACGTTTCATAAATGGCAAATTCTTTCCCCTGCCCCCTTAAAGAGAGAAAGGTAGTCCTGCCACTGAACTGCACTGTTGTGCCTTCACAGGAAGCCTCCCTGCCCAGAGTTTCCTGTAGCTCTTCTCTGAGTATCATACCTATGTCTACTTACATCTTTGCTTTGTTAATTGATGTGGCAATTCAGATTAACCCTTCAGAACCTAGGTGACTCAGCTGGTGACCGAGAGGCACCACATTTTCCTTTCAGCTTCATTTGCTAGTAGTTACAAAGCAGACTGTAATATTTGCAAAATACAAGCAAGAAGAAACACTGCATTTAAGACTAGCTGTGGGGCTGGAGGATTTAAGTCTCAGATCCTAGGACAGGATCTAAAGCCGTTTTCAGTTGCTTTCTTTCCAAATCCTCTTGAAAAGCTCTCCTGCTGCCTTCCTACAACATGATTTGCTACTAGTGTGAGAAAAGGAACATTCTCTTTCTCACAGCTGGTCAGCTGCCTGCAATTTACTTTTTGTATGACCTGTATGACTACTCAGAGAGCTTTGCATTACAGCTAAACAAACATTATACTATAAAAACTTCTGCATAATTTCCCAGGGTTGTTAATGCACCAGTTACGACTCCCAGCATTGCTGACACATGGAGCTAACTCCATCCAGCTGCCATCAGCAGTTTAAACATCTTCAGAAAAGGTCAGATTAACTATGCTTTAAAACCACTACCAAATTCACCCACTTGTAGGCTCAGTATTGTTCTTCCTTTTGATAGCAAAAAATGAAAAACTGACAGCTCTATCCCTCCAAAACAAAACACCATGGATGATTACAGAACAAACTGATCATCATGATTACAGAAGACATCACTGCAGTATAACTCGAATGCCTGCAGAACTTATAAGAAGATTTATGATGATTCAAACCAATGAGAGAGAAATTGCAATGTACACTTGTGATCCCCAGTAGACTAGCACAATCAGGGTAAACTAGACATATTACTGCAGCAGACAAGGCTTTAAACAATTTCAGAATTTTCTTGTGTATCCTTGCTTCACTTCCCACTTGGCCGTACACCTCTTCTCCTTGACGCACAGTCACTCAGAAGCTTCCTTCTGCTATTTCAAAAGAGCCCTTAGAAAAATAATTCTTGATTGGATTTAACTGCAATATCTTCATGATATAATTACAGCCAACAATTAACAAATCAATCATCAGTTTTTGTGAGCAACTGAAACACTCCTTGTAAAAGCCCTGATTACAGGTTTTGCAGCTCCTTCCTGAACCTCTTCTCTGTTACCCAGAGCTTGCTGTTTTCTTGTTTGGATGTTAAAGGATCTCAAAGGTTGGCAGAACCAGTGTTTAGCAGAAGACAGCAGAAATACATGAACTGACACAAAGAAAATACCCAGTAATGAAACACTCATATGCTAGATTCTTTATATTTAAGAGGAAATGTTCAAATTACTCAAATACAGTTCTCTGGAGCTGTAAATCAATGCAACTATACCTGTATAACAGTACACATCCTTTAAGGTTGGCCTGTTTTGCGAGGAAGGCGTTGGACCAGATGACTGTTAGAGGTCCTGTCTGACCTAAACAATTCTGTGATACTATGCTTAGGATGTGACACAGACATAGTATGAGTTCAGATCCCAATATCCTTAAACATTTTTCTGGTGAGCTGTGAACGCCACAATTTTTACTCATACCTGCTATGCTAAGTAAAATAGAGAATCATCACAAGAACACACTCACTTTTTTTTCTGGGGCAATGGTGGCAACAACTCTCTACTAAAGAGTTTTCTGCTGGTATATGCCTGTTACCCCCCAAGATCAGTCTGTCTGACCTTACAGCAAAACATCAGAGCAACCACCAGAAAAGCTTCCCAAAATACCCTGCTATATAGCTAGATGTGAAATGCGATACGGGAAACACTACAGGCAGAGATAGAACTCAATAGCCATCCTTTATTTATCCATACAGTTTGGTAGATCTGGTACACTTTGCATGGTGTTCAGCAGAAAACCTTCCCTCAGTTTGAGAGGATGCACAAGAGCAAGATCAAGGGGGCCTATCACCAAAGCTCTACTTACGGATGTGGTTTCATTTCTATGTAGTTCTTGGGAATGAAGCCGTCTTTTCCATTGAGTTCTGCCTTGTACCAATTCTGATCGCATTCTTCATTCAAAACCTGAGGGAAGCAAACAAAAAATAAGCTTACCACGTTTCAAGATACAGCAAAACTGATGAAGGTACTAGCTTATTCTTCTCATTCTTGTTTCCAAGACTGCTCTTCTAAGACGAACCTATAAAGACGGTGCTAGTCATCCTGCTCCACTGCATCTCATGAACATTCAGAACTCCGGTGAACAAAAAGCTGGATGAGTAATTTAAAACAGCCCAAGGATTTTAGTGCTAAACCCCCAAGCTTTAGTAAGAAAGTCAATGTAAGTCCACAGGTACTTTTAACAACATAGCTGAGATTTCTGCCAAAGATTAAGTTGGCTGTCATCACCAAAAAATTCTGTCCAAAATCTCCAAGCCAAAAAATTCTGATTCTTTATCACTTCTAATGATCACTTTTTCCTGAATTCAGCTCACAAAACTGATGCTTACAGTATAAATGTGATTTCACCCAGCTGTTCTGCATTTGCACTGGTTACACACTGGATATGCTAAAGATTCTAGGCAACATCTACATTATAGAGAATTTTACAAAAAAATCTCTCCCATGACAACATTAGCACAGGCCTAGCTGCAGATACAACTGTCAGCTTCAGATATTTTGCTGATACAAGTTAAAACCAGGTTAAATTGAACAGCAGAAGCAGTAACTTGCCTGTTTGTTAATAAAGCAAGTTAAACACATACAAACAGCAAAGCTAGATACAAATTTCTTCCATTTTTTTTTTTAAAGGATACCTTTCTTAGTATAACTTTATTCTAACATCAATGAAAAAAATCAGGAGTCACAGGAGATGAGCCACATGAATAGGTAGCTTTAAAAAGCACAAATTGATAATTCAAAGCATACTTTGATATATCAATCATATGATAAAGAATATTTGTTATAAAAACTTTGGTGCTTTATTTTTCATTGAATTTCTGTCAACTGAAGCAGTGCAATAGGCAAGCCTGGTAAGCTGACTGAAAGTAGTCTCTCAAAGTAGTTTTATGTTCTGTAAATAAAGCCACGCTATAGTTTCAAACTACCTCTTGTCAAAAAGACTTTATTTGACGTTGGAAGTAAACATTGCACAGAACCTGCCACCATCTTTAGAATTAAGCACCAAAACAACACTTTTTCCTGAGCACTTTCATTCCTTCTCAGCTTTCTGAGGTTTAACTTTGTGACAATGGTCATCAAAAGGCTGGATCTAAGTTTTTTTTAAAAAAAAAAAAAATACACTTAAAGACTCAAGTAGTCATCATAAAAGTATCACATGATTAACATTGCCTGAATGTGGGCAGATCAGGAAATGCAAAGAGAAAGGCAACATGAATGCAGATCCAAAAATCACATACTATATACACATGTAGTTACGGTGAAGATATCCACCAAAACCCAAAATCTTCATAAGCAATTATTGTCATCTCCAAATTTTTTTTTTTTTTTTTTGCTATCTCACAAAGTTTTTTTTTTGGAAGGGTGATGAGAAGAACTAAATAAAAAAGTAATCAATAGTTTTCAAGTACAGGCCTTAAATTTCTAATAGCTGATGGGAGTGCTTCAGAAAATTAAACTCTAAAGATAATGTTTGCTGCCTTTCAAAAATATGTCACGTCAACGCCCTAATCTGCCTCACTGCTGACTGCTACATATAAAAGAGAAAAACCTCAACACCTACTGAAATGAAATCCGAGAAAAAGAGAACAGAATCCGAATCTCCTCAGTGAATTACAGTGGGTAATAGTTACCTGGCAGTTCCTGAACTCCCAACCGAAGAGGCTGATGGTGGGATGTACAGCCCCCAGGTGCCAGCACTTCCACTGCAGAACTGGCACAGTAGCAGGGCCCCATCTACCGAACTTTCAGTGAGCAAAGATATGCACCTTTATGGCCCATTTCAGGATATTTTCCGTTGGAATTACTTTAATATTTAAAAGATCCTAAGTACTTCTATATGGATGAAAATAGTCAAGCTATCTTTTGTGCAGTTACTACGGTGGGCTTCCATTTATTTCTTTATTTACAAGCACTGTTTTAGCATGCATTACAGTTCAGTCATTTAGCAAGGATAATCTGACCATGGGTCACGAGCAGTTCAAGTGTGGCTCTGTTACAGGTTCTGAGGTAAAAGTTTGCACATGGAGAGCTGACACAGATCAGCTGATGTCTGCTGAATTGCCTTTAAGCAAGAAATGGTGCACATCTCTCACAACCACTGTACTGACTGTGAGACAGTGTTCTGTGCAGACATGGATTCAACTCCAGAATATGACACACAGGTAGGTGACACCAGCAGGCAGGTCTGGGACACTGAGCAGGGAAGATAGAGATTAAAAAAAGATATCTAAAAAAGTGAATTGCATAGAGACTAGGGACAGACAGAAGGCACAGACTGAAGCCCAGGTCTACAACTCAGTCATGCAAAGATTTTTGGCAAACAGCTTGAATGATCAGGAAATGTGGTTGTTATATACCTCACCTGCTATCACTAGAGTAATTTACAATACAAAAGACAAACGTGATACATTTTGATGTGATTTCTAATAAGCCAAATCTTATGCAATAATGTGTATTCCTTTATCAAAGATAGCCCAGATCAAACCTTTGATAACATTGTGTACTACAAACTCATTTCAATACTATCAGAGAACGGTTAAGTGATATGGCAGTCTGTCCTTTTTCCAAGAATAAAAAAACTGGGTAAATTGTAGCTTCATGTGAAGGACATTACCACATTGTTGTGATTTTGGCAGTAGGTGTTAAAAATTATCAGAAATTCTAATACCCAAAAGTAAATTATTTTAATTAGTTTTATCTTGCTCTGAAGCTATGCTAATAGATTTGGAAAAGCCAAATCACATAGGGCTGGGGGTACTCATTAATGATTGGCCTGCAGCCAAATGCCAGTGAGGGAGTATTGCTGAGGCACACATTAAGCTTTGTGACCAGAAAAAAAAAAAAAAAATGGATAAAAGGCATAGTAAGGTGAACTGCCTACACACACGCATGAACAACCTGTTCAGGGGACTTCTGCCGTAATAATGAATCCTCCACAGCTGCCCCCCTTTAGTGGCTTTGTCTGCTCCAAGGACTTTTTCCTGCTTCACACCCAGACTAGGGTATCTCCATAGCCGGCTGCCCTTTCTAGGATCATTTTAACTAGCTGTCACAGCTCCATTCACACCCTGGAAGACAGCCAAACTATCCATGCCCTATCGTATATACCAGAGAGCTTATACACACACCGTCGCCCTGTAAACACCCCTGGTTTCCCCTTCCTGGGTCTTTCAGCATGCACTCTTCCAGAGGCAATAGAACGTAGTTTTCTTCACAGAGCTCCATGTTCACGTATCACTTCAAGAGGAGTCACCTCCACAACACAGATATCTACAAAATATTTTTTTCTGACAATGTCTCAAACAGACACTGCTGGAGCTGCTCCCAGTGCTGAGTCAGGCAAAATGACTTATACTGAAGAACCATAAATCCAGAACAACTTTGGAGTCACATGCACAAGGCTGGAATTCCGGTGGCTGCTATGAAATTATGTAGCTATTATTATGACAACTGCAGAATAGAGTCATGTACATTTCAGCTTTCAAAAAAACTTACGCCACTAGCATCTGCTAGTGAAATACAGCTGAAAAATGTAAGTCAGGAACACACATAAGAACTCTCTGCACTGGTGTGCCTTGCTTAGACATTTACATCTGACATTGCTCTCTTTCTTTTGAATTGGAAACCCACTGAAATTAAAGAACTGACTTTAAGTAATTAAAGCATTTTGCAGCAAAACATTTTAAGGAACGTATCCAGTAAATCAATCTCTTACCTACAACTGGCCTCCAAGTGATTTCCAGATAATAATTAAAATTTATCATCTGGATACATAAAAACCAGTACTATGACTCCAAGAAAAACAGATTCTTAAAGAAACTGTGGTAAGATTTGCTCACTTACCAAAGCTATAAAATTTAGTCTAAGTACCGCACATATCACTAGAATTTGCTTTGGAAATTTCCCCAAGTACAAATAAATACAGATAAATTAAGCAACAAAATGAAACTTAAAGATTCACTGTCTGAAAAAAAGAAAATAAATCTAAAAGGCACAAACACTTATTTAGCTCAACAACTGTTAAAAACTGCTACTCTTTGCATAGGTCAAAACATAAAGCATTCCTTTGCAGCCCATCCCCTTGTCTGCCATAGATCTAATCAAGTCTATGCCAGAGTGACTCTTCCTTTCACACTGGGGCATCTGTGACTGAGAGGAGGAAGAAGGAAGGGTATTTTTAGCCACTACATTTGAACACATACTGCCATGTGATGTCTTCAGTCTGCAGTCAGCCCTGTTTTACAGTAATAGTGGCTCAACTGCTGCCCTCAGTTTCCTAGTTTGATAATAGATCTCTTATCAACAAAAGCCCATCTGTTCCCATGGAAATGGAGAAGAGGCACTGCTGAAGAGCAGAACAACAAGGCAGTTCCCAAGTTTTAGCTAGAACAGTTCACACAAAGCAAGCATCCCCAGACATTTTCAATTCCATGCCTGGAGAATATTTCCAAGCACAGCTTTTCCACCCTTGTGAATTGTTGCACACCAGTCTTTATCCTCTCAAAACCAAACAACTTTCAGGAACATGTAGGCATTAAACTGGAACATAACAAGCAGATCTGGCATCTCAACTCTCAAGATGACTCCCATATGCAAACATGAAACTAAACATAAGGCCTCAAACGTATGGCTTCCGAATTTAGCCAAATTCATCAGAATGCTTGGGTTTTGGAGAGACAAAACCCAAAAAACTTGTTCAGAGAGAGCTCTGAGTTTTGGCTGAACCTCTTCTTTTCCTTGAATGTTAAGATTTCAGGATTCTTGCTGTGCTGACTGAAACAGAAGGCAACACAACTGCTCAAGTACAACCTGTTAGCTACCAGTGTGGTCCTCAACAAAGTTGCATTGACACTGCTACTAAGAAAACAATGCAGTATATTAAAAACACTCCCAAAATCTCAGGAATCCAAGGAAAGTGCTCACAACACTTAACCTAGGGCAGGAATTAAAATTTTAAAAACGAACAAATGATTCAAAGGCAGCAATGCCGCAATGGAATTTTTAAGCCTGGAAATTCTTCATCCCAGGGTGGAATGGTGGTTGGAAGGACAGTTCTCACCCTCGGCAGAGGTGCTTAACACACCTTTTCATTTCAGAGAAAAATGGCTCCTTTTCTGCTCCAAGAAGAAAGGTATGAACTAGCTACAAAACCAGCAAGCACCCGCTGCTTTAAGGGAAGCTACATCTGAATTCAGCAGAGCAAGTTCAACACAGTCCATTGTGTAGCATTTTTCTTCCCCACAAACTCACTGCAAATGGCACCACAAGATATTCAAATTCATCTCTTCAGGGTTTTGTAGAAGACAAACCAAGTCACTGCCTGGTAACCTGGAGCTCCTTGCCTCATCCTCCTATTACATAAAATCCCCTAAACAAATGAATCTCCCTTGTTCTGGCTGCCTAACGCAATCAACAAGGTGGCTGCATGGAGGAAATGGCACCTTAAAGAAACCTAGGGTAATCTGCTGGTCAAAATGGTGTTGTAATTCAGGTTAAGCCAAATCAGAATTCTTCTCTTCTTGGTTTACTCATCATGACACACAGTATAGTTAATTTTAACTTCAACCGTTCAATACAAAAAGATACATTAGACAATTACGGTGACTCGCTCAAGAACACAACTGTTATAATATTTTAGGCTTTTCCTTAAATTCAGTTTGTCATAATCACACATAGGAAATGCAAAATATCCACATTTTTCAGATCAAAACCTAAAGCACCATGTTTAGACATGCTTTAAGATTGTCAGAACTTGCTCTAGGTGGATATAAAAAGCTGTGAAAACGCTTAACAACCACTGATCAAGTGTTACTGAAAACAGCCAGAGAAAGATTGTTTCTTAAACTGCACTGAACTACCAAGTATTAGAATATAATACCTAAATAATGCATGTAGACTGTACTATAATGCAATAATGTGTTATGGATACAGGTTTTCATTCTCACCCTCACCCCAATTTTCATTATCACTATAGAAACACTTCTTCCACCCTTATCTTTTCAAAGGCACAAAAAGAATACAAAATACAAACTCAAAAAAAAAAAAAAAAATCAAAAAGTCTTTCCGCTGCAACAAATATAAAAGTACAAGGGCCCTTCTTCACTACTTCTCAAGCAGTGCTTTTGTCAGAAGCCTTATCTGAAGTGACGACTGTTACTTCAACACGACACACACACTGACTTTTCACATTGACAGCATTTTCAGCAGGCCAAGCAGCTGAAAGCAGGAATTAAGGAGAACAAATTTTGAAGCTATGCAAATCAAAAGGCTAGTGTCTGGGTTATATACTGCTGTCTTTAGACATATCTTCTTCTTAAAGAAACTAAGTTCTTTCAACTTGTCTTGAAGGAATCTGACAATCTTGTCCAAAGTAAAATACAAGAGAGTGCTGAAAGACAGCAAACCAAAAATGACAATGAAAGTGACAGTATACAGACATTCTAGTATGTAAGACTCTCTTTCCAAACTGTAAGTAATATTGCCCTCCAAATCCATTGCACAAATCTACTCAACACTGGAGGCTCGATCCATGTAAACATTTGTAGGTAAATACAGTATTCGCCCAACCTTCAAAAAGGGCTGATGAGGAGAAGTAGCTGGGTAAGATTAAGGGAGAGGATATTACTTTTAACCACATGAGATAAAGGCAAGTGGAATTACAATTCCATGCAATATTTCACCATGCAAAACTCCAGAGAGAGCGATAGTGGTCAAGAAATCCATAGTAGCACTGGCTGGCATAACAAAGGATGTTGTAACAGTCAAGTCCAAAGAGAGGAATGTAGCTAGGAATTAGCATTCAAGCTTTCACTTCAAAACCACTTTAATTTTGTGTAACACAGGAACACTTGAGGCAACTAAGTTAGCTGAAGTACAGTCAAATCTAGCCACAAGGACAGAACTCAGCACAGACTAACTTACCCTGCCGCTCAGGCCTCCCAAGTCTCATACTACTACTTCTCCTCTGGCAAAAGCCTTCAATTATGAAGACTTATTTATTTAAGATAGTAAGAAATAGAAAGAAGTAAAAGAACAATCTAGACAACTCTCTCTCCCTATGGCTCATGTTTTTTAGGTTTATATGGCACAAAGATAGGAGAAAAAACCCCCAGTATTTAAAAGTATATTGTAGAGACCTCCAAATTGCCTAACGGAGATCCTGGAAAGAGTCAATAAAGCTCAAGGAACTTTGCCACAGGTCTCACCTTCAATGAAGTTTCCTTCTCTGTAGGAAGTTTCCACTAACACAAACACAGAGGTAAAATGGTAACAAATTCACCAGTTCTTCCTTGCTGTCCTTCACAAGCAACGTAGATGTCAGCCTCAGTGATTATAGAATTCTCTTTAAATTAGTCCTCCCAGTATTACCACTTCTATAAAGGCTAAGACAGTGATACCACAAAAGGCATATTTTCAAGAAGGTTAATGAAAAATCTCCATTATAGAAAGAATGGTAGTCTGCAGTAAAAATCAGTATTGGTGATTTTGCAACCCAAACAAAAATAGCTTTACAGAGCTAGAAGTAGCTACAGCTAGTGTTCTAATTAGGCTTCTTATCTAAAAGACTCCCAAGTGTTTCAGTAACAGCAGGGACTCTCAGAAGTGAAATTCCTTTTATGTTCAGCAACTTCTGTGGTGCTTAAGTGAACGCTAATTTTGACAAACTTCATAACGAAAGGACCACTGTTCAACATTTGGATGTTGCAGTGAATGCACTGCCTCATTTCAGTGCTTGATTAAAATGGAGTGCAAAAAAGGGGAAAAGATTGTTATCACAGCCTAAACTCCGCAATTCGGCTTGCACATGTAGAGAGCAGAATGCTACGAAATTCAGAAGAACAGTTTTTTAAAAAGAGGAAGGGGAGTGTTGTTTTTCTCTAACAGACCAAGGGTTAGTTTACAGTGACTAAAGACCAGGACCAGCCGCCTTTTATAACTAGCTGTAGTGCTCAGGATGTTATCACGGAAACAGAAGACAAAACATCCTTCCTTAATCTCAAACCCAATCCACATCGAATTTGGAAGCATTGAAAAGCACAGCATTTTGTCAGTTTTCTGTTGTGCAGTGTGGATTAGTTTACTCCAGTACCAGTGAGGATGATCATTTGCCTGCAAACGACCGTCATTCCTCATTGAATTTTTAAATAAAAAGTAAACAGATTAGTACTGTTTAATTTAGGTTTAAGCAGGGTCCCAAAGGAAGAGCCGTCAATGAAGCACACAAACTGAAGCACAGGTCAAGCTCTGAAGCCTAGAGAGTTCTATATCATCCTCCCCTATTTTTTACTGAGGAAAGAAAACAGCCTTGAATTCTGAGTAAAAACCTGCTCTATTTGGGAAAGGTGCAAAATCCAAAACCACGTCTCAAAACAACCCAAATGCATATATGCACATCTGTACATAAAGAACAAAGTATGCCTTGCCTTAAGCATCTAAATAAATCCCTCATTTTGAGAAGAAAAATTCTGAAAGAACTATGTCTACCTAGTGGTCAGAGTAACATCACCTGGTTTCTATTTCTATATGTCCTGCTAATGCAAATGCTATAAATTCCAGACCCTCTTAAAAGAGGGGCTGTTTCTAGCTATCCCTTCAAGTTTAGCAACACGGACATTAAGCATAACATATATCTCTTATGCTCTAGACTATTTATCCAAGTATACCCAACTACAACTTTTCAGGCTTTTAATGAAATTGTAAGGCTTCTGTAACAGCTCTTGGCACAAGCTCTGAGGGATGAAGGTCAAAAGTCACTCTATGAGAAAGTAATAATAAAAAAGCTATCAAGCATTCCAGTAAGAATGTTTCAGAGTTGCTTTCAAGCTTAACAGCAAAACACCACAGAAGTATCAGCAGCGGTCTTCTGGCAGTTTGCAAGCATATCAAAATCATACATTTCTCACACAACTTCTCTCATCATGCCAGCTCTGTTGTAAACCATTACTTGATGGTGTGTATCAAACAGAAAAACTGAAAAAGGTAATGAAGAACAAGCAATCATAACACATGCTTGTCATTCCAGCTGTGGTTGCTCTTTTAGAGCTTTACAATACAAATGAAGCTGGTCACATACAGTAAATGTGAAAAATACCCTGGGGAAATACACATGCATGACAGTCCATAAATCAGACTAAATTCATAGCTTGTGAAATCCATTCTTAATCTACTTTGCATAACAATTTTACCTGAATACCATATAGTTCCTATTTCTATTGGCATGTGCCCTATTTTGTCCTAACCTCTCTTACTAAAATGCACTGCTGGAGAACATATTTCTCACCATCTCTGAGGAAGGGGATACATCTGTTTCTCAGAGACAGGGACAATTCCTTTGCAATTCTTCTAGGACCAGAAGGCAGAATTCCTTGCTAGGTGTCCCACATGTTGCCTTTAAACACTCTACTTCAGTCAACATGACTAAAACATTCAGTGAAGGACAAGGAAAGGCTTGCATTTCATTGAAGAACAGGATATCGCAACAGTACCAAGCAGCCCTTAATCATCTCATGCTTGGTACTGCAAACTTCTATGGGCATAAAATCCACAAACTCCTCTATCAAGAACGAACAATAAGAAATGCTGAAATTAAGAAAGCACCACTGTCTATTTCAAGTAGAATGTGTACCATTATCTCTGCTATACTTCACTGCCCAAGAACACACCAAGTCCACACTCTACTCCGGTACCTGCATTTTTAATTACTGCTTTTCCTAGCACACAAACTCAAGGAACTTACATATCATTTTTAACCAGATGGGAACAGTTATTTGTGGAGTGACATCGAGCAACTGCTCCATGTAATAGGTTCTCTATTGCAACCATTCTAATGCTTGTACACAACAGAGTTGCTATGGTGTCCGTAAGTAATAGCAGGTTAAAGACTAAAAGGATGAGTTAAGGAAGGCAGACTGGCTTACAAACAACTGTGCAATGCAAACCTTCAAAGAAGGTGACTGCAGCCACTGGAGGTGAGTATTGCCCAGTTCACTTGGAATCCTGAAAAAATACCACACCACATAGGGCAACACTACCCCAATGCTGGAAAAGCTGGGCAGGAAGAAAGATGATTACTAGCGGAACAACCTGGAATTAATCTTTGATCAGAAATTTTGGGTATGTGACTAGAGAGCAACTTTATAGTAGTCTTGTGGACTTCAAACCATAGTGCTCCACAGCCAAGGCCTTACACGTGCCAAGTGGAAGAATTTCTTTGCATGTTGTATAGGTACTACAGCCCTGTCTATTCATCTCATTACGAGTTTTGCCTAAGAGCGGGACCAGTCTTCCACTGTAATGTCTGGGGTATTTTCAGAGGAACTGATACCTAGCTAGTTATTCCCCAACCTGTATTGGTGCAGTTGGTTATTTCTGCCTAGATGTATGACAGTACATTAACCCTTGTTGAACATTTTCCTGGTTTTACGTAACATTTCTTCAAGCCATCAAGATAGTTTTAAATTGCACCTTCAGCATGCATAAGCCCAACTCAACTAATAATCACCACAAATATTATAAGTATGCTTTATTACATCATCCAGTTCATTAATGCAATATTACCATGCCCAAGATTATAATATGGAAAGACACTCAGAGCCTTCAAGTGTAACAGTGAACCACCACTACCTAAGTTTGATTGTGGTTTTCTAAGTATCTTCGCAATCCCTCCTACATTAAGTTTCACCTAAATGAGGTCTCCCTGGTTGCTTATAAAACAAGCTGCCAATGCCAGTGGACTAGGTGTGATACCCCAAGATGCACTGGCAAGTTTAAGTGACTAACAACATGTCTAAACACATTATGAGAACTTCAGTCTTGATGTACTTTGAAATCCTGAAAAAAGTTAAAAAAATGCACATGGCTTACACTGACAAGCAGACTATTTGGTGAGAAGCAAGACAGATACCAACATTAACTGCCTGCTACAAAGCAAGCCAGAAAAAAAAATAAATGTAAAGATTGCCTGAAACCACTACCAAAACCCAACTACATTTCAGTGGGAAATAAAATTAGATACACTATCTGCTACATTTTAAAGCACACTAAGAAAAGATACAACCCATAAAGGCCTTAAAGAAAAATTTCCAAAGTGTTCAAAATACAGAGTTTAATTTTTTGCTCTTAAAAGAACTAAATTAACTTGATCTGCATCTGCGCTGTTTTTTCCAGCAAAAAAGCTATTGCAATTCCACAAGCAAAAGGTCCAACATGCTTCCAAATAAAAGACAAGAGGCACATTCCTGCTGACTATTAGCAAAATTACGGAAGAAAAAAAGCTTTCAGTGCAATTGGCATATATTTACAAGACAGCTAATCTTCAAATTCTTTTTTTCTTTAAATGCATGGTTTTGTTTAAACTGTTTTATTACAGTATTTATTATACATTCATTTTACAGTGCAGACAAGTTAACAGAGCAATAAAAACCTTAACTTTGCTTCGTCTGGTTTTGAAATTTAAGGGCTTTAGGATTCTACTAGTACAGATACTTGCATTTAATATTGATTGCTTAATATTTTATAGCATTGTAAATTTTACAGAATGTGAAACAGACTTACTCAGCTCTTTGCCAGAAAGATATCAGGAATAACATCTGACAACTTATTATCTGTAGAACAAAGTTTCCTCAGTCCTTTACACCTGATATGCCATATTTTTTAAAAAAATATAGATATTTGAAAAGCTATGCAACACTTGAGGTATTCTGATGTTACTGAACTTTTGTATGCTTCAAGTCTCTTGTTGATGGTCCTCAAAAAAACACAGTTGGTGAGTTATGCCTTGGAAGGTAGAACACTTATTCAACACAGATCTATAAACCAAAATCCAGATGACTTAAACCTGCAGTCAGGAATGAGGATGTTTGCAGTCATCTCTCAAAACAGTCAACAATGAAATCGTTAATACTGATATTGTACACATCTTGACCTCAGAATTAGCAATCTTACTAGTTAATTCATACTTCTGAAGATGAATTCCTACCCAGCTACAAACTCAGAGGCTACACTATCAGTTTATAGTGGCTAGATGTTTGGCAGCAGTACTGTTTGAGTTGGTTTATGCAGTGGCTGCTGTGTGGCTGCAGCCTCCCCCACGCACTCCCTGCAGTGCTAACAGGCACTTGTGTGGTTCAACAGATCAGGGAACTCATCCGACTGCAAAACAGTTTAGCGAGATGGTGTATTTTTCACCTGTCTCAGTTGACTGGTTAGCTACACAGATACTTGTACCTCTAAGTGCAGGGTCCAACTCTGGAACTGAAACAAGTGACTGAGGAGATGGGAAGGTAAGGAACAAGGCAGGACTGCTTGGAGCAGGCACTGCCATAGAGGAAACACCCTTCATTGCAGTTTCAGAAGACATAAAAAAGGCCTGGTCTACAATTTTTGCAACAACCAACACCAAAACTTACATATGCAAGGATTAATAGTTCCACTTGCTTAAGGATTTATCTAGGCAGAGTTAAACAGAGCAGGCTATGAGAAGAAGTGGACAAGAGTTCATGAAGGAGCATGTGGGTAGCCCTGCAAAGGGCCAGCAAAAACCCAAGACTCAATGTTCTGTAAGTGGGAGGAAGGGAAATGGAGAAGCAGGAATGGGGGACTCAGCTGAGGCTTACAGAGGTATCTGTGTCTTCTGATGACAGGCTTATTTGAGCAAGTGTTAAGACAGCTTTTCTTCAAGCTGTATACAAATTGAAGCTGGGAATTTTAATGGACAAGATGGAAAGAAAAGTTACCTTTGGGTCAGCCAGCCAGGTTAAGCTAAGCCTCATACTGATCCTGGCAAGAGACATCGGAAGATTTCTGCAGCATAGACAGAAAAAACACAGACTTCATGCATGAAACAGCTATCAAGTTCGGGGACACTTAAAGGAAATACTGGTGGGCCAATCAAGTCTCTTTTTCTGCTCCATACTTTCAACGACAGCTGTTGGTCATTCTGACAAGTTTAATTCTTTACGGGTTACATCACTGACATGCATAGCAAAAGTCGCTCCCCCTTCCATCCAACTACACATTGTGAAGCTGCACACATGGGAAAGAACAGGGCTTTATGACTATATATTTAAAAATTACACAATAATACCAGTGCACAAAACTCAAACCTTTTAGACATAGGATGTCAAGCGAGTGTTAACTGCAATATTCTTTCTGCAGCAATTGAACAATCAGTATTTACTATGAACATTCAATACTTACTAATTTCTTGCACATCTAAGACGCACATGTACTTTTTTTGCCAGTCCCTAGAGCATACTCTGCAATTTGCATTTGAAAGTACAGAAGAGGGTAAAGCCCAGGTTCCACTACCTTGAATGTCATCACTATTCAGTTCAGACCCCAGCTGCAAATGCTGAACACTTTGGCCAATGAAGCTGAAGTCTGCCATTTCCTGTTAGCACCAAAAAAGGTTTACAGCTTGAGTGATCTAAGAATAGTATTATCACCATCTATTTGAACTGCATTTTCACCAGCTTCAAAATGCATCTATAACTCCCCACCTATGCATTTAAATCCTCACCCTACTGAACGTGAAGTAAATGGTGTTGAAATCTCATTTTGAGATGAAAAATTAAAATTACTTTTTAAAAGCCTGCACAGGATTTTATGAGCAATCACTGCAAAGCAACATCAGTGCTCTGGGCAGGATCTGAGAATCCCTCCACAAACAGTTATCAGTCCATTCAAAGAAGCCTATTTTCTATTGTCGTCAGGATGGGCAATAGTGGTTGCATCTACACCTTCGGGAAAGTATAATTTAGCTTTGGCCATAACATTTACCAGGCATACTCACAGAGAACAAAATTATATGAATGCTTGTGGGACAGAAAACACAGATCTTTATTAGGCAGAGTTCACACATCAGCAAAGTGGAAAAGACTAACTAGTGATAATTAGACCAGAAAATAGAACTTAAAATACTGCAGAAAACCCCTCTGCTTTTCTACTATGTTATGAAAAAAATCAGCCTCCAATCTCAAGGCTATGTGAATCTTTCAGATGCAAGGCTTACCACAGTTGCCTTAAACCAACAGGTACCACAAATTAAAGATTTGCCTCATCAATGAAGAGCCTCCACAACTCTGTCTGCTAGAATTTTATACAGAAGTCTTACAGTTCCTTGTTTATAGAGACAACCCTTAGACTGACTGTTATCTATACCCTGCTTTGTCAAAAATTAAGTTCATGGGAGGAAAAAGAAAAGATTTGCATTTGCTACAGTAAGGGCTCACTGTGCTCATTTAAATTATCATCCTCTTACAACAGAGAATATGTGACTCATATCAAGTGTCAAAGTCACCAAATCATCAACATCTTTATTTTTCCTTCCACCCTTTACAGCTCCTCACAGAAGTTATTACTGGGGGAGTGTCACAGTAACAGCCCTTACATCACCATCTATTCCCCCTTCCTCCTCCACTACACCAAATGGAACAGGCATGCTATCACTAAGCCAGCTCATGCAATTCTTTATTCTTTGCAATTTCCTACCTCTCATTTGAAAAACAAATACTTCACTGTTATCTAAAAATATATTAAAACATTGCCAGCAACGCAGCACTCAAAGCAAAACAACCATCACCACCCAGTGTGAATGCACAATAGAAGCAGCATTTTTGGTAAGGCAAATTTTTAAGGAGTTCTTGAGAACAGCAAGAAAAATAATTCAAATTACAAAAAGAAAGGGCTGCTCTCTAATTGCCAAGAGAACGTTGCTCTGCCATCATGAGACTCAGCCAAACGTACAACCCGAGGGCAGGAATGAAGACTGCAGTTTGACAGCAGAACAAGCATTTAGCAGCAATGCCATCTTAGAGTATGCTGATCCAACTCCCATGCCAAAACTGGTCCACCCCGACCCAGTGCAGCCAGCACAACTACTTTAAACCAAATCAAAGATAACCTTAGCTAAAAAAAACCAAACCAAACCAGAACAAAACCCAAAAAACAACAAACCCCTCTCCACTGCTGGCTCTCTTCCCTGACCAGTTCACAGTACAACCCTACAAATGTCTACGCTACCACAAGTAGGAGTGACACATACACAAGAGAACATGCTGTTTGAAAAGCAAAGACATGTCCCCAAGGCAGTGATTCCACAAGTGAAGTTTGTGACAGAGCTAAATTAAGCTTTTTCCAATACCTTCTTCCCTCCAGCCATTCATTCTCACCTCTGCACTCTCCATCCCCACCCTGTGCTGGCCCAAATGTTTGGGAAGTTAGTGAAGACTGAACAGGGCAAAGAAAAAACCTCATAATTTACAAGGGCTTCATTTTTCCCAACTTGCTCATTCATGTGAATTTTATATCAGCAGAGCACAGGAATTAGCAACTAGAGAAAAAGCGCAAGTGGTAATTGTACTACAAAACAATGAAGCCTAATTAAGAGTCATACACTCAATGTACTCTAGGCAGTTGGGGCAGCAACTAAGTGATATTCCTGCATTGAATGCTTCTCTCTAAGCAAAACCAGGTGTAACAATATGTATCATACTAAAAAAGGTCCAATTTAGATGACCTATAAAAACAACAGGACAAACACAGAGGGAGAAGCAACTTGTGTCCTATCTCAGCTCTGTTTGATGCATTAACACATCTTTGCCTATTCCTTTCCAATCTTCTTCCCTGTCTTCCAAATGCAACTTCAGGATGGAAACTGGCAAATATGCTTGATGTTCAAAGATGAGCAGTAGAACAGTCCTGTTCAAACAAGAGTTACAATAAAATACAAATCTCTTAAAGACAGAGAATCATACTCGCTTTTTAACTCCCACAATCAACATCTGTCATTTTGCTTGCTTTTAATTTACAGGCCTGAAGAAGCAATAACATTTCGTAATTGGTGCCTGAAACTGTGCAGAAAGGACATAGCTTCCTCTACAAGTTTAAGACAAAGACCTGTTGTAATCCTCAAAGTCCATCTGACAACATTTGCATTAGTGTTCTCAGTAAAACTTCTTAGTCCAGTGCAGAAAAGAGTCCCTTTCTCCATCAAAGACTAGAAAGTTAACCCTTTGCAATCAAAGTTGACTTCCCAGTAACACTAGTGGAGTTGTTCTGTAGATACAGAAAAGCTAGGGAATTCAGTGCTCCGAGTTGTCTCTTCTTCACTTAAAATACACAGCTACATATTTTTCAGCATCTTGCATTAACTTCTGTGTACTTGTAATGAGATTAGGAGACACTCCATTACATTTTATATTTTTGTGTGTCAAACACCAGGATAAAACTCTGAAAAGGCTAATTTCTTTTTAGGAAAGCTAGAAAAAACGTAATTCTGACTTATCATTAACTAAGGATCTCCAAAAGGTGCTCTTATTTTAGATTCCCCAAAGTATTAAACTGAAAATAGAATTCTTAATAACCATTACTTATTTGTTGTCGTATATATTGGTTGAATTTCATCCTTTGTAACTCAAGTGAGTTGATTTACTCATAATTTTAGATAGTCTCTTTAGACAAAAAAAAAAATCCCAAATCAACAGCAACTAAATGTATTACTCTAACTAGGAAAGTCTTTGAGAGCTCGATTATTTTAGGTTGATATAAACATTTCATCCAAAGTTTGCAGAACACATCTCAACTACCTTTTCAGTAAATTTTTTGTAACTGTTCAAGAAAGGGTTAAAGCCAGGACATTTTCAAATCTAGAGACTAAGTGTAATGAGATCAGAATAATAAGATTACCATAATCTGCCTCACACACATAGCTAGGATCAACCCTAATCTCTTCATTTTGAGACAGATGGAAAAAGCATGAAATCAGAGATAACAGGAGGCCAATTTCCTAAAATAGGCAGCTTTTCAAGGTTCACCATAGCTGTAAGTCAATATTTTGCTAGATTTGTACCTATTTAACCAATTCTAATATGACATATTGGAAGGGAGAATTAGGCGTCTCCAAATCCATACTACATAAACAGTAAGAAAAAGTAATACATCAATGCCATTTTAACATGTTGCAGAATATTAAAGACTAAGAGACTCATTTACTGAGACTCTAGCCAATACCACTTCCAGCTGCTTTAAGTCGAAACACAGTGAGCAAAGAGCCAATCATTTGAAAAACAAAGATCTCAAAACTACACAATTAGAGACTGCTTATTGATTTTTACTGTAAGGTGGATAAACACTGTTAAGATAGCAATTTGCATCTGCAACCAGTTTGACAGAAAGCAGTCACAGGAAGGGACAATTCTAATCTTGGTTTAGAACAGTATATTAAAGAGATGCAGCATGGAATGACCTCTTAACTCTAATTCTGCAGGATATGAACATAGGCAGGAGGGAACAGGGGAAGCATGAAATAGCCTCAGATATACAAGATAGCTGAGAATGATTATGGTGGCCACTATCCAGCTACCTCAGTGGAACCTGGTCAAGAATCAGCAATATGGAAACTCGGAGAAAAGAAAGAAAAGCATGCTATATTTTAGCACTAAATAGGATAAGGAAAATGCATTGAGATTAAATAATACTGTTAAGGAAAACAGAGGTAAGCAACAAATCATCCAAGGAATTAAAAACAGACTGTTGGCTACAAGATAAATGGAAAATTGTTTTTCAAGCAGCTAAAAGCTCCTAACTTTTTGCAGAAAAAAAGTTGTACCCTGTAGGTCAGCAAAAGCCTCGGGGTCTCTAAATCAAAGCCTGCAACATGAGACCTTTGAGGTTCGATGTGAAGTTTAGCAGTATTGTAAACTAGGTATGCAGAGACCTGAGAAAACAAAACAAAACAAAAACACACCACAAGATCCAATCTCTTACCAAGCAGGTTCACCTGTTAGTTCAGACTAATTATTCTCGTAACTCTTAGAGCACATTAGCAGTTTGCATGCATATGCTCTTAGCAAATAATTTTACAACATGTCTTAATTCAGCCCACAAAAAGCCTGTTCACACTCTCACAGCCCTCATGATTTTGCAATGTATTGTATAGACACAGCCACAATTAATAATTCTTTTGGTATCCACACAAAGCTCTTTCTATATTGCCTCAGCCCTGTTTGTACATATGCATAACTTGCCTCACCTCTTATCTGTGCCTTTACAATGTTAAATTTAACTCTCCTTCATGGGCAAAATATGCAGATCTGCAAAAACCACTTATCCATTTCATTTTGGGATGGTTCACTGACAAAGGCTAGAAGAGGAGTGATCACATCAGTTCTGCAGGGCTGGTCAGACAATTCCATCCACATAAAAAGAACAGCAAAACCAACAATAGTGTAACTTTAGTCTCCTGGCAGGGATGATTTTTTGTTCCCTATCAGAATCTTAATCCATCTGCATGTAAACAAACCCTTTCTTAAAACAAGACCCTTCCATAACTAGACTATAAATTCAGTGATAAATCAACATTGACTAAAATAAATTAATGAAGCTTGTATTTCCCTGCACAAATCAAGGCAATTTCAGTGCATACAATTAACATTTTGCCTCAGTTTTGCACAATATACAAAACCCCCACCACTTAAGGCATCTAAAATATGAATTTAACACTAAGGAACTGCAGCCATATTCATTAGAAGATATTTGTCAGCTGCAGAGCGATGTTTTTAATTAGCATATTTATTAATACAGTTTATTTAATCTGTTTTTATTGACTTATGTCTAGAAACATCTCAAATTGGAGAGGAAATGCACAGGTACTCAGTGTCGCTGATCTTCAGAGAGTTGAGAATATTTAAGAGAGATGGGAACTCTTATTTTCCAGTAACCGAAAAGCTGCTCAGACTTCCTCTCTAGTGGGACACACATGCAAGAGGAAGACACTTGCAAATGGTTTCTGATCAGAATGCTGAGTATCGTCTGACTCATTACTGTCACATTTGCATAATGCAAAGCACACCAAGAGATCTTGCAAACCTTTGAGAGTATAAGCATATGTATCAAACTAAGAAAACTGAATGCAATTTGCACAATCGGCTCTAGAACATTATACCCACTTAAAAAATTTTCACAGAATGTCTCCAATCTCAGAACACAGAACCAAACAAGAAGAAACGAGATGCAGCTTTACTGCACAACATTACATTAGCACCAGTGATTTTCCTGCCCACATAACACTGAATGAAGGAAAAAGAGGCCCTTTAATGGAAAAAGATTTTTAGGGGACTTGCTTTTAAAGGCCTGAGATGGCACATTGTCATTTTCTTGCATCCACGTTTCAACAGACAGGCACAGCTCCCAGCAAGTCATCAGCCACACTTTAAAAAACAAAACCAAAAAACACCAAACAAAACCCAAACAACCTGTTGGTTTTTTTTTTTTTTTTGGTTTTTTGTTTTTTTTTTTTTTTTTTTAAAAAAAGAAGGTACGCCAGGATTATGCTGGTGCTGCACTAATGACCCAAAGTTCAAAGTGAGTTCAGACAGTCCTTTCTTACAGACTGTTCAAGCCACCACTGGAGGTTGTTATGAGATACAACAGAGCTTTTGCCCAGCAACTTTGGTCATTCAGACCTGCTCAGGTTCTGCTAAGTAAAAAAGATTTCAAATAACAGATGTACTGAAAGATCCTTGTCAGCCAAAGATGTCAGATAAACTCCAAATTCAAACTTCTGGGCATGCAGGAAGCAAACTAAAGTTCCAGAAAAACAATCAAGGCAAATACATTAGATCAAAAGAAATATCCAGAAAAAAAAAAAAAAAAAGTATTTCATTGGATTTTGCAGCTGAATAACCTTTGTGAAAATATATTCAATCAAAACTCTGCTTCACAAGTTGTTTTCAGAAATGTTTCTAACAATTTTAAAAGCCAGTAAAAACAAACTGCACCAACTGGTTACGCTCAGTTACCTTTTTATATCTACACGGTGCCCTGAACAACTTGTTTGAGATACAAACCCTTCATTTCTTTTCCAGGTTTCCTTAGTTCCTCTATAATGAGGTATACAACTTTTAAGTCAATATTCTTAACATTGTATCCTCAGTCATTTTATTAGGAAGACTTGGGCAATACACTTACCCACAATCAATCTCTGCTTTTACACAACAAGGAAAAATGCCAGCCTTTTCTGCACAAAGCTTCTTCAGTGCTTTCAGAGCAACGCATGCCTTTCGCATATGTAAACCTCAATGGGGTAAAGGCACCAAATTCTATAAAAACACAGAGCAGGGTTGCTGTACTAACATCTCATGTTGATCTTTAATTCATGATAACTTTAAGAAGAAATGTATAATTGTTTTCAGTCTGCTATGGAATAATGAACTATTATATCCCAGAAAAATTGTAATGACATTTCAGTTTAGCTTATTTTTAGGTCGCAACAGGCCGTAGTTAAAAGTGTTGCTTTACTCCAACACTAATCCATTTTTCTTTCTTTTTTCTCCGAACGCATCATTAGATTATGGTTCAATTTCTGGAGAACCAGTATACAAAATGAAACACCCACAATGACGCTGGAGTAACAAAATTCAGAACTACAATGGCCTCAATTTAACTATAAAAAGCCCAACAATTTCTGGCAAAACAGGAAAGATTAGTCTTTCAAAAAGAAAAGAAAAACACACACCCCACCAGAGCCTGTAAAAATATGCAGTCTCTGATAGACTGAAAAAAGAACATGCTTTGAGAACTAATGACTGAATGAGGAGATGGAGATGAGTATGTCTGAACCATTAACAAGGAATTAGATGTTGAAGAATAAGGATCATTCCTTTAAAACAAGGAAAGCTATCAGAACTAAATGGCCTACTTCTAACCGCAAAAGAAGCCCATGTGAAATGCCAGAAATCATTATGAATGGCAAAAAGTGGAGATACCAAAAACCTACTCTTATGAGAAGAAAAAAACCTTCTTTCTTCAAAAGAAAGAGAAGAGATGCCCATCATACAGTAAGGACACTGATGCCTGATGGCCTGCAACATTCCACTGTCAGTACAGTGTTCCTGCTCTGACAAACTGGCAACGTGCAAGGCCCAAGAACTCCAAAGCAAGTTTAACTTGCATTCTACCTCAGAAAAAGTCCAAAACCACAGTTGTGGGGGCTTACTGAAAGTAAATTTCTGAAATTGTGGGGGAGAGGGGAAAAGAAGCAACATCTGCACATCAAAGCGATGCTTTAAGAAAATTCCCCTTCTGTTACAAAGTTCCTCTTTCACTTCAGAGCTAATAAAATAGCATTAGTTCATGTCCAATTCTCTCCATAAAAGGAAAATAAAATATTTAAATGGAATTTGCTCACACCAAGTTAGAGTAGGAGAACTTTGTATATTTAAGAGACTGAGCCTACAATAGTCATTGTAGCTCACTGTCACATGGATCGGGAAAAGAAACACTCATACAGAGTTATTTGGGGTTAGGAAGAAAAACAGTATACTAACATAGGAATATTTTTTTTCATTTAAAAAGATGCACTATCTACATTTCAGAGGAACAGAGAAATATAAAAGTGATAAATAAGTACTGATACATGCTTTTTTTTTTTTTTTTTTCCCCCCTTAATGTGACATACAATTAGAAACACCAGCAATCTCTACGAGAAAAGTCTACTGCTGCTTTCTTGGCTTATGGGCAAAAAAGAAAATCAGAGTGTCTTTACATGAATAATTCAGAAATGCAGACACTAAATGCCAAAAGCAGTAACTTGCTCCAGAATCCTAAAGTCAAGACAGCTGAGGCACCAAATTCTTTATGGAAAAGATCAGAGATAACTAAAACCATCTTCTAATTAGTGTCTCAAATTAGAAGAACTGTTCCAGGTCAAGAACAAATTAAAACAAGAATAGAACTCGTTATGGCTCCATTGCAATAACCTGGAAGGGATATCATAATGCAGGTCACTGACACCCTAGGGTATATCATTTGAACACAGACTAATTTGAAGCTCCCAAGTACATTATAGTAGCACAATATCTCCATTGTAAGTCTCAGCAAAAGCTAAGGCACTAAAACTCTCCCTTACTGGGAGATTCCAATCAGAAGATCAATGCTTTGACCATAAAAAGCTTCCCCCAGGGCCCTGACAAGGGGTCAGTCATTCCTACACATCAAAATAGGATTTTTAGACCATGCCTTAGTGTGGATACACTCAAAAACTTTCCCAAAAGTGAAGTTCTGGGAAGACCTCAATACATGGAAGCCATCTCACTAACATACTCACAAACTAGGCCTTATCTAAAGATATTAAATACACGTCTTGCACCATGACAGATGCCAGTTGGTCCCAGCTGGTTTGCAGCAATATTGCTAGTATGCAGCCATAAAACCTCCCTGGAAATACAGCTAACTAATTAAATTGACTTCCAAACAGCTGTTTGGAAGCTGGACTCTTCTGGCAAAGCTATAAAAGCAAAAAGCAGTCTTCACCTCAGACCTCCATTTAATCAGTGGCAAGAGAAAACAAAAATGTAACTCCATATAGAAGACAGGTGAATCACTAATTGAGATAAACTAGAATAAATTGCAAGGCCAAGACTCATGCTGTTCTAGGTTTTATATGGGTTGCTTCATTTAAAAAAAAAAAAAAAACAACTCATGTTTTCAGCTACTCATGTCCACTAACATACTCATTAACAACACAGGAAACCTCCCCCCTGCCCAGTGGCTTAATAAAAGGTTTACACAGAAATCAAAGGGTCAGTGTCCACAGTTGAGGGAGATGTCCACAGAGATGCATTCTTCAGCAGCTTCACGAGTGGCAAAGTCCGCCAAGACAGTTATTAAGCGTACTCAAATCCAAAAATTGATGAGTTGCACAGGTAACTCTTAATACTAACAGATCAAGTGATGTCATATTAAATACAATATGCAAAATAATATGCATGAGGAAAAACATAACCAAAACCCCCAAAGAACTGCAACTATCTGAAGCTACAGGTTTTAAACAAACTATTACTCCTCAGCAAACATCCTGAAATCATAGGGGTAGTAATCTGAAAACAAATGAGAAGCATTACCTAATATTCTATTAAGAAGGAACCAAAACAAATATTTTGACACTGTAAATCTGTTCTGTGTCAGCCTCTGAATGCTCTCGAGTACCTACACTCAACCCATCTCAAAAAATACTAAAATGGACTAAAAAAGTTGAGAAAGGAACAAGGATAAATCAGCCTATGGAATGTTTTTTGCAGTATAGGACAGACTCCTCCAACTTCCTTCTCAGAAGGAAAGCAACAAAGACAAGAGGACATTTTAAATCTATTGTCCCCATGAGAAGTACAGGGGGAGATATTTTCCTACCATCTCTTGCAAAGGGACAGGGATGGAAGAGGAAAAAAACCCCAAGTCAGTAAAATTCTCTGGTAACATGTTTCAAACCAAAGGGAGTAACTTTTTCCCATGCAGTACATGTTTACATTATGAGAATTTAATGCTACAATGTACAGATGGACTGAAAATGGGTTTAGAGAGATGCACAGAAGGCATGGCCATCAGCGGCTGCTAAAACACAATAGTCCAGATACAGCCTCCAGCTGAGAGAGTCACTAAAGCTTGACTATAGAAAGCCGAGACCTTATACAAGGACAAAGATGATGTCCAGTGCTAAATGTCTCACCCACTACAGCCAGCATTCAAGGAGTCCATACCATATAACATCATGCTCAGCACATAAACTGGGGGGAGGTGGCCAGGAGTCAGGATTGCTGCTTGGGGACTGACTGGTCAGTAGGTGGTGAGCAATTGCATTGTGCATCGCTTGTTTTTCTTGGGTTTTATGTCTCTTTTTGTTATCTTCCTTTTCATTAATATTACTACTATTGCATTTTATTTTGTTTCAATTGCTAAACTGTTCTTATCTCAACCCATGAGTTTTTGTTTGTTTGTTTGTTTTTTCCTGACTCTCCTCCCCATCCCACTGGTAAGGGGGAGGAGTGAGCAAGTGGCTGTGTGGTGCTTAGTTGCTGGCTGGGGTTAAACCACGACAATTATGAAGGGCAGGATTTACTTCCATAGAAGAAAGTCTAAAGCATAATCCATTATAAAAGTGTAATAAACTTAATGTTATCTGTGGCAATGAACTGTGTGTAGAAGAAAGCTAATACAGGTAGCTGGCAACACAGTAGGAGGGCCGTGTAAAAGATCAGCTCAAATCTGTCTATGACAGTGCTGGAAAACCTTGCCAAACCCAAGCACACCTCAGCAGTGTTACTTGTTCCCTGCACTAGGACATAAGAGCCAGCTCCACTCATTTGGATGATGCCCCCTCAATTACTAAATTAGGAGTTTTGGGGACGATGACTGAGGAAAGACAGGTGGTTATACAAGAGCTTGATTAAGCATGGCCAGACTTATCTTGGACTACAATCCTGAACAAAACCAGATAAATCCAGTTAGATTGAAAGCAAGGTAAGAAAATGACATAATGGTATTTGCTTTGTGAGGACTTTAAACTAGGGAGCCCAAAAGGGTCAAGAACTATACCCTCATAGGGTAGCTCAGACACTTCCACAGAATGCTAGAATGCTAACCTGCAACTCGTAAATCAGCCATGGGTAGATTTCAGTAGGTGATTAGACTGTAGAGTGGCTCTTTTACCAAAATATTGCCTTATGTTTAATAACTTCAGCTTTTTTTAAAGTTAAAAATTTTTTTTGCTCTCAACAAACAAGAATTTACATGGAATTTATTACTCAATATGCAAATAGCATCAACAGTGTCTCTAATCTTCCTGCAACATTATGCACATGTTTGTAATCCAGAGACAGGTGTAATGAAACACAAGCTTTTCAAGGAAAATAAAGCTCAAGAAAGTTTCTATAAACATCGGAAGCCTCTTTTTACCTATGCTCTTCGTTTTACATTACCTAAATAAACTGAGTGAAGGTAACAGCTTGCAAGATTTCCAGACATAACAAGCTGTAAAGGAAGGAATGTAAGCCAGGAAAGCTGGGTCAGCTATAACCACTTCAGTTATCTCTATTTTTTGTGACCCTGTAAAAAAGTTGTTCGTTTCAATCTGTGTCTTCCCAGGTAGAGTCAGTCTTCATCTATCCATCCTGGCAGAGTGCAAGTTATACACTTAACCTAAAAAGAAATTTTCAGGAAAAAAACTGAGGAATGTATCACTTCCTACTAAGGAGTAAGGCAGTGTCAAGACAGCTTGATGCTGGAAGAAATTTTAAGCAGCCTGGTACAAGCAGTCAAAACAGACAAATCCACACACTAGTTTTTGACAAACTATAGTTTCAATAGAGGTAGGGCAGAGGCATCAGTGCCAAATACATTTTAAGAAATAAGTACAGAAGGGAGGGCAAGGAGGAAGCAGAAGCAAATTCTGCTTTCTCCATTCCAGTAGTCAGAAGAGAGCCTGAATTGCCAGCCCATGCTTTATCACTTCCAGGGCTAAGGATATGTCTTGACAAAGTATTCTTCAAGGACACGTAAAACATTACAGAAACATAAAATTTAGCTGTGGAATATACAACAGGTTTTCCTGATATCACCCCCATAAGACACGTCTGTCAAGCTGGTGTTCATCTCATCAGAATTCAGGTACTGTTTGAAGGCAAGGTTGAAAACCCCAACATATTAAATGCCAAATTTCACCTTTAAAAGTTTTCATTGTACTTGTCTCTATTACAGCTGCCACTTCCTCATTTTCCTCCTTGCATTTTTTTTTGCCTTCCTCTGCAACTGTAGGAGACACTCTGAGCACTTGTTTGCCTTCCTCCCCCACTCTAAAGAATTTGAGAGTTTTCCCTGGTTAGTTACACCCCCAGTAGTAGTAAAGATTAGAGCAAAAGACCTGAACTACACAGGAGCTCGGGGAAATACCTCGTAAGTAAAAGTGGCAGATCTTCCAGAGGAACTAGTGAAAGATGCACACTTCTGCAGCTTAAAATCCTTCTTAATATTCTGAAATAAATTTCCTTACACCTGGAATCTAAGCATAACTCTTTCCAAGCAGTCCATAAGCTACTGTTAACAGCAGCAAGTAAAAGCCAGATCAAATAGTTAAAATATAATTTTCATATTTATGCTAAAGAAGTGTAGGTAACAAAAGAATACTCAAAATTTGACTGCATATAAGGATTTATCATGGAAAAACCTACTCAAGCCCAGCAAGAGTTGCAAGAGTTTAAAATTTTGTGCCAATTTCTCACAAAGCAGAGGGCTGACTAGCTTAGACCACAAGTCTTCTACACTAGCAGAGCTGCTATGATTAGTGGAACCTGCTGGCTCATACATAACTCATGAAGAATTCCCCCTTTCCTCCCAAGGGAAACAATTTTGCATAATAGCAGCACTTTTTTTTTTTTTTTTTTTTTTTTACCTCGACATGTAAACCTGTAGAGTTTTAGTACAAGTTAGAGCAAGAAGGAGGCTGGCTCAATGCAGAAAGCATGAATTCCAGAGACAAATTATTTAAATAAGAGGTTTTAGAGACTAACAGTATAATTACAGTTCAGATGAACTAAAAAAAAAAAACAAAAAAAACGCTTTCTGCTCACTGCATGAGGTCCAGCTGCAGTGCAGCCAACATGCAGATCACGACAAAGCCTGCATGCTGGCATGAATGCATGCAAAGAAGCTAAATTCAGCAGGTACAAACAGAATAAATCTACTCTGTTAAATATTCTCTTTCTATATTTTATTTATAAAGGTCAGTAATGTTTGAACATCACAATTATAAACTAATTACATTACAGAGGTTGACAACCTACTTCCTGGACAAAAATAGTTGTCCTAACTTTTGCCTTATTCCAGTCACCATCCTGACCTGCCCCCATGGGACCAAAAGCCAACTGAATTGATGCATCTTCAATAACAGGACTATTTGTTTTCACAATCTCAAACAATTGGACACAAAAGGATCCAAGATCAGGTACAGAAACTCAAGTGAGCAATCATTCCTTAAGGGGAAAAAAAGCCTCTTCAGTTCTTCAAGACATTTAAGACATTTTTAAAATGGGCTTTTATTCAGTATCTACAGTAAAACACTATTCTTTAATAAAAGAGAGAAATACAGGCTGAGGAAAATTATGAACACAACCATTTAAAATGCAAATTTCAGATGCATCTAGTAACTAATCATGAAGTATTGTAGAGTAGCATCTGGGTTTCAGGAATATAATAAATATCCGAAATATAATTATCATGAGCAGTTTTGGAGACTGTCAGTTCACTTTTTGCTCTATTAGAGCTCAGCTGTACAATCCCATGTGTTTAGCACATGTCACCGGAAAAAAACACATTCTTAAGTTTGCTAAACCAATTCTCACTCAAGTTGTCAGATGGTGGCACCAATCATGCATATAAGACATGGGAACAAGTTCAGGCTCCACCGCAGACAGTCTGCTTCACAACCGTTTTTCTAATCCGTTTGAACACCTACTCTTATGAGGTGTTACAAGATGAATTCAAAGTTGAAGGCATGTGCCACTCATGAGCAATGCTTTAAATACTCAGCAACAGGGCATGAGCCTAGAACATGACAAACAAAGTGCAGCTTGAAGCTTGACAGATTGAGATCGACAGTGCTGCTGTTCTATCTAAAAAGATACAGCTATTTGAGGGAAAGGAACAACTTTCTACAATGTTCCCCACACTGTAGGGTAATGCAGAAAACCCCAAAATAATTACAGAATGCATTCTCCTACCCTATTTTCTCTCCCAAGGACCAAAGCATATAAAAGACACATTTTCACATCCTTGTGTATATTCTAGTCACTGGTGTTTGCCCAACTTGGGAGATAACATTAACTGCCACTGCAGGGCCAGCAAATTAAATAAGAGTAAGAACTGCTGTGGGGTAAAGCTGCAGATAAGAACTTGTGTAACAAACTACTGCAGTATCAGTTTGCTGATCTGCACAGAAATGCAGAATGCATACCAGTCACTCATTTGCATTTTGAATTTAACAGAATTTTCAGAGAAAACTGGAAATTACAGAGATCAAAGGCAGTTTTCCTAACAAAATGCTAAATAAAGCAAGTAAAAAATGACAAAACATTGAGACCTAGTGCTCCTTTTCACTACTGCCCCAGTGAAATGGATTACTACACAAAAACTCCATTTCTAAACCCATAAGGTTAGGCATCAGAGGAAGAACAAATGCATTTCCTTGGTCACTTTTCTATCTAAACATTCATACATCACAACTTCATCTCTCTGGCTAGCACCTATCCCACCAGCACAGAAAGGATGAAGTGCGGGCAGGGGGGGAAGAAGGGAGATAGGCTTATCCTTTGCTACACATGATTAATGGAGACCTCCAGAGTAGCTAGCTCAGACATTAATGCATCACACACCCTGTAACACAGAACTAAGCACAGGCTAAGTATTCATCCAGAGTCCTGTGTAAGTTTTGTAAACCGTGTGGAATCCCGTAATGTGATTATCACTACTCCAGCTACTTGAAAGTTAGCTTGGACCTAACTAGAGAAGATACAGTTCCATCTCTTGACTATGCAGTGCAGACATACCCGTAATCCTCTGTGCAGAGGTGTGCAACAGACTCGGCTCAGTTCGGCTTATTGCTTTAACAACACTCTGCTGTCAAACCTGGAAAGGACATTCTGCAATTCAACACCATAGACCAAAAGAAGTATGATGCTATATACACAGTCATGCAGGAAGAGCTCAAACAAAACTCATCTCAACTAGTTTGTGTATGTTGTCAAATCCTCTGCTGATGCCCATTACACGAACGGCTTTAAATGTGCTTTTTGGGGGGCAATAGGGGTTTCTGTTTGTGTTTTGTTTTTTTTTTTTTTTTTTAAAGTTGTTTGTTGTTATGGTTCTACAACTAGCTTTAATTTTTCAAGCCTTTCAAGACCTAAATAAGTGAAATTATTAACAATTTAGCAAATGTTTTAATTCAGAGGTAACCAGCAAGTTAGGTATGGAAATCTGGCATCATTGGTATAACTCCCT
This sequence comes from Tyto alba, assembly GCF_018691265.1. NCBI lineage: Eukaryota > Metazoa > Chordata > Aves > Strigiformes > Tytonidae > Tyto > Tyto alba. The sequence goes on from NW_024881314.1 coordinate 7,754,510, forward strand.
TAAACTAATACAACAGTTCAGTCCCACAGCAATCGTGAAAATGTCCTGAAGCTATCCTTTGTAGTTCTTCCGGTTTGGATTTATATTGTAAAATTCATCAGGTTTGGTAAATTACATTCCCTTTTGCTCAATGTGAGATTATAAGATTTTTGGCTCCAGTGTTGTTGGGGGACTAATGCTTAATTTACTTTCATTTTCAAAGAAACAGAATTAGTTTTGCCCAGAGCACTTTTTCCCCGAGGTTTAGGCTTTAGTTATTTATTTCTGGTACATAGCCACTGGCAACTTTAAAGCACAAGGGATTTTATCAAGGGGTCATATAGTTCACTCTTTATGTTAGGCTGAGCTGTACACAAATTGGATTCCCTGTCTCCCCTTGCTTAGTGGGATCCTTACTGGTTATAGTGAGAAATCAGAAAATTCTGAATTTCACTACAAACAGGATCCCTCCTCCTTCTTCAATTAGCAGGGCTCTGCACAGAAACTGGAAAACTATGAATATTACATTTATGACATACTCAATCCTTTATACATGCCACTAGAAGTCATAATCCCTCTTTTCTTCCCCCCCAAACTGTGATCAAGCTTTTACCATTCTAATTTAAATAAATAAATAAAAGTTAGTCCATTAACACCTGTGCTACCCCTTGGAATAACAGATTTTATTGATCTGAAATTCTCAGACATTTGCTTATCATATAGTTACGAGAGAAATGTCACTAAACCAAAGGGGAGACATGACATTTTTGTGTTACCAGTAAATATAAACAAAAACATGTCACACTGGTTGCACTTTGACACACATGTTGAACAAAGCAGATAAATAATTTAGCAAGCCAAAATTTGATTGGCTAATATGTCTATGCTAACACTTTTCAGAAGTCTGTCACACAAGTCATATCAAAAACTGGACCTTGCAGAGAAGCTGTAAGAATAGCACTACCATTAAATTGGGAAAAGGCAGCTGGAGCTTCAAATTAGCATAATTTCCCTTAGTTATAATAAAATGCAATACACATTAAGTCAATATAATAAAACTAGCTGAGCTGACTGCTAGCTTTAATCAGTGTCTTATTTGACATTCAAAACTTCAGTAGGGTTCAGGTAGCACACAGCTCACAAGAACTAATTTTTCTCTGCTTTCCGTGACAAGTTTAAATAATCATCACAAATAGCTACTAAATAAAACAAAGATGCCATTCCATTTTTAAGGAGGAATGTGTTTACTCCTTGCTTGCAAAGACTGCTTTACACCTTCAGTCTGGAATACTCCATATTTATGTCTTCTTCACAGAGGCACTTCAGCAATGCAGTCTTGTTCTAAAAAGGTCCAAGCTCTTTTACAAATAGAGAACATGAGCGCTTTCTGTTTTGAGCACACACACCTTGTGGTGGTGAAGTAGTTCCTTCCCACAACCCTTCCCCCCGATGCCTAAAGAAGTTGGCTAATAAAACACATCCCACCTTCAGGTTATATAAGAGGAACAAGATTTGAGAAGTTTGCACTAAAAACACAGACATTGAGTAGTTGGGTAGACCAGAAGAATGCAACCTCTTACAGCAACATCTTTTTTTAACACAGATCTCTGACTGTCAGGATGCCAAATCAACTACATTTAAGGTAACTGAACTTGTCTTTATGAGTCTCTCTAATTTTCTGACAGTTTTGTCTTCTCAGACTGCAATATTGATCACATATTGATGACAAATATCATCTTCGTTCAAGGCTGCCAGCCAAGGAATATGACATAAGGGCACCTTTACAAATCAACCATCACATACAACAGAGCTGCCACTCACTGTTAAGTCACAGAATAACATAGGTTAGAAGAGTCTCTGGAAGTCACCCAATCTACCCTCCTGCTCAAAACAAGTCTAATTAGATTAGAGCACTCAGGGACTTGTCTGAATATCTCCATGGATGGGGATTCCACAACTTCTCTGGGCGACCTGTTCTAATATTTGACCTATTTCACTATAAAGCATGCAGTGCTTGCAATTTTCTTCAATCATTAATTCAGAAAACTGTTTCTCATATTAAAATCAAGACCACACTGAGTCTCCTTACAAGAAATGGGGAAAGATGAAGGAGGTTTGTAAGGATGGGAGAGGAAGGATGAGAGTGAAGACAATTTCACCCAAAACATAGGAAAAGTCTTTGCACTACTCTTCAGCAAGCCATGAATTTCTGTTCTCTAGCACAGACACCATGATGTAATAGCTGATGCAGGTGAGGTCAAAAGACATGGGATGAGGAAAAAAAGGGAGACTCATTTATGCTCCCCTCGTTTATCATACTCCTCTCTCTCTTCAAAATTGTTTCGCTGTATCCAGATACAGAAAAATGGTTTTCGTGCAGGAACTGAAAATGCCATCTCAGCATCAACTGTTTGCAAACACTCAATGGTCTTAAAGGCTGACTGAAAGAAAATAAGTCTGGTGACAAACAGTCACATGAACAGAACTTGAAGTGACTGTCAAGTGTATGATCAGAGTAGGAGAAAAAAAATTATTGACTTTGCTGAACAAAATTGTCAAATGATCAAAATCCTATTGAGGAATTCCTTCATTTAGCATATAGGGAAGCTGGTTTGCGTGTCACACAACAGTGAAAACCACAAAATTAAAGATGATGGCCCTCTATTTAAAACACCACCTGAATAATTTTACTCATTAAAAAAAAATCTGTAAGTGCCCCTGAATCAATTACGCTGACAAATACTGGGAACAGGAACTTAGAAGATCACTTTCCAGCTATGCCCCAACCCTATGACAGAAGAAGGAGAAAGAGGAAATGAAGCAGTGGTCTGTAGTTTTTAAAAAAACCCACAATTCTAATGTTCAAGATATTAATGAATGTGCTTACTGCTTCTGTATTAACCATGCAGAAACAGTTATCAGAGCACCATGGTATTAATTGTACACTTCAGATTAGGTGTAGGAGGAATAGAGAAAAGAAATGACGATGAGATGAGAAAAATAATGATTTTTCTTCTCTCCTCCTCTCCCTTGGCTCCTGCCAAACCACCAGCAAGTATTAGTACGCTTCAGGTCTGGATATTTGCCAGTTAGCACAAAGGCCAACAAAACCAGAAGCTGCTAGAAATACAATAGTTTTTGGAGACATAAAACCTGAGCAACAAATAGAGACTGAAGTTAACTACTCCCTATTTCAGTAAATACAGCAAGTGAAAGTGGAAGAGACTGAAAAAGCATCATGGCAACTGCCAACTATTCAAAGTCAAAAACAGTAAAACAAAATTTCAAGCAGGAATCCCTCAGTTTCCTTTTTTTACTTTTTAAAATAACAGGACGTGCTATCTTCACACTCCCAATAGGATGCCAGTCACCAACGAGTTTTTGTGAAGCAACCATCAGTACATGAAAAGAATGGTGATCTTAAGAGCTGCAGCACTGTACCGTAAGCAGAAGACACAGAAGGAAGCAGCAACCTTTCCTTTCTCTGGAAAAGGCCCAGCACGTAGTATTTAGCATATTTAAAGTTTCAAGAAAGGTGTCAGATTGCATCTCCTGAATGGCAATACCACACACTGCTGCAGAACCACTAGACAAAGGGTAAGGGATCCAAGTGTACTGTCAGGGTTACAAAAATCATAGAAGCAACTTTTACCATATAGTGCCCACAAAAGAAAGGCCAAGCTCTTTTCCTCTTCACTCAGCTGTTTTACAACTGCAAGCCAAAGGTCAACTATCTTCACTCACTTTTGGAAACCAGCCACAAGATTACTAACAACCAGCTTAATGGCTACAGTTCAAATGCTATTCAATCAAGTCACTAATATGTGGGTATGCAGCAGTAATGGCACCATGACATCATAGGCAAGTTATCTGCTGAAATCAGAGGGAATCAGACAGTTTGCATCTTTGCCTTTTCTTCCCACAAAGAGAAACATGAACTTTCAAGGAGTGGGAAATGCAGTGTTAGAGATTTTGTTCTTTCCTTAGTGTGGCCAAGACATAACATTTCACTATAAAACAATCCTTTGCCATCATCATATATGACATCAAACTCAACTTTCTCGAGGTGTCTAATAGCTAGATTTAAAGTCTTCGCTAAGTGTCGCTACGTGTGTGCCTCGGCAAGGAATGTCTAAAGAGCAAAGTGTGCAGGTGTATTCAACATGTTACAAGTGTCTTTCTCTTCCCAGTTCATTCGAGGGCAGCAGGATTGACTTTATTAATAAAACAGATTACATGAGGCACATGAATGGGATACCCTGAGATTTCTCAGTCATGAGCAAAGTACTAACAAAACAGATCTGGCACGTCTGGCAGAAATTAATTTCCACAACCTGAAACACATTTGAAGTGAACCAGATTTTCAAAATGACAAAGAGCCACCAAGTTTGTCAGTTTGAAAAGTGAACTGTAGCAATTCTACCTGGTTTTGGCTTATTTGTCTGAAATTTGCCAGCTTTAGACAGTGAACCTCACCATGCTGCATAGAACTATGTGCTGAACAAGGATTCCTGAAACTCTTGGAGTTTTCACTAACTTTAGTGATGACCTTGAACAGTTTACCATCTCTATGACTCAGTTTGCTCGTCTATGAAGTAAATATGTAAAATTTGTAAGCATTTTCAGAATATGAGCTGAAAGAAAATACAGTTTGAAAAAGTGTTCATCAACACTTTGAGGAAGTGTTCAGCCTAGGTTTTGTGTAGAGTAGGAAAATCCCTCTCTGAATTCTAGGAAAAATACAAGGATTAATGTAGTGTAACAGCATACATACCACCATGTTTCTATTATTGTGGCAAAATCTGTATCTGTGGGATGACATCAAGTAGCTAGAACGCAAGAACATCTTACTATCAGCCACGGTACGCAGCTGTAAGTTTTAGCACAGACTAAATTTTTAGAAGACTTAAAAAAGTAATTTCTCCTTTCATTCTTAGAGAAGAAAATATCTTTAAATTAATGCAAATTTTACAAGACCTTTTCTCATGTACTTCAGCAAGCTTCTATACTAAACTAGATGAAAATAATTAAGAATACACGTTAAAATAAAATCTACTTCATTATACTGATTTTTTCCTTCCTGTTCAGCATTTTTTACAAACTGACTTCAGCTGTGCTCTACTTCAAATACACTATAAAAGCCGAGGGTAGCTAGCAATAACCCAAAATAGAAGAATACAGCTCTGGTTAAGAAAAATAAATGCGAGATTATCACAGAAGACTTCTAAAATTCTGACAGTCCCAAGTGTTTAAACACAGCTAAAGGGATTATTCTGGTATTTTTACATAAACACTGGAATTGAAGTGTAGGAGTTTAACAGGCATTTTTAGGCCAATTATGGGCCAGGGATGTATAGGATATATACAGATGCAATTATTTTTAAAAAATTAACAATCTCAAAGCAGGATACATTTTTGCAACCTTTATCTGTTGATGGCCACACTATTACTGAACTTTTAACAAAGATACAGTTATGTTATTGAAATACCAATTCTAAAAGATGCATATTAAATTTACATGTAGAGGTTGTTTTTTTCAACTTCTCTTGAAAGAGTTGTTAAAATCAAGCCCTTCACTGGCAAAAATTTTGAGCAGATGAGTAATCCCATTGAGGTCTGCAGGACTTGATTTGTCAGCATACACAAAGTTACAGCCTTACATCTACAGGATAGGCACCTCTCAAACCAGTTTCTACTCAAAGCATTTTAGAAAGAAGCAGCTTAAAATACTTTAATACTAAATACATCACACTAGGAAGTTAAAGCCCATCTTACACGTTTATGGAGAAATACTGGCCCTGAATGAAACTCCATTAAAACATTCTGCAATATGGTTTTTATTACTTGGAAGCGACAAAGCTCAGAGGTATGCCTCACTGAGGACAAATCACTATGGATTTATATATTTTACTTCCCCCCAAAATAAAATTTTGGACTTGCTCTTTGTGTCCAGCTTTTTAAATAAAGTTTTAGAAATTCAAATATTTTTCAAATTTTTTTAATATAGCCAAGATGAAGCCTAAAAAGCCCTTGATATAATGAAAGAACTACAGACCAGAATTCCTCTAATGCACTCCAGCATACACTTATATCTGCACAGATCCATTAAATATTCAGCCACAAGATTATCACTCAAGTTCATCAGGACCGAAGACAAAACTCAGCACCAATATTTGTCAGCCTGATGCTAAAAGATTATCTGCTGAGAAATAATCTAATCACTGTTCTTTGATAGTGGAATCCTTGGCAGGAGCCAAAGGAAAGGAATACCAAACTGATCTTGTTTACTTTAAGGGGTTTCCTCTTGCAGAAGTGAATTCAGTGTACAGATTATCTTGCACTTCTGCTTATTTGCTACCGTGTTTACAACCAAGTTTTCAAATATTCCATTCTTGGAAGAGAGAAATATGAGACTTCGGGATGCATGGTCAACACTTTCCCACTCTTAAAGAAGTCAGACTGGGATTGAGGAAATCTTGAGGTACCCTGTCCAAAGGAGATGGCGTTTGCTGGGGACGCAAAGGAGGGTCAGGTCTGTCGGACAGGAAGAGCCTCACAAGAGAAGCCGAAAAGCCCAGGGCGAAAGGGGGAACTCCGGGGCCCTTACCCTCCACTTACCTTAAGGATATCCCCCCGTTTGAAGCTCAGCTCGTCATCCGCGGTGGCTTTGAAGTCGTACTTGGCGATGGCTTCCATGCTGGGGCTGCCGCGCACGGCGGTGCGGGCGGTGGGAAGGAAGCGCTCCCCGAAGCCTCCGCTCCTCCCGCGGCCCGGCTCCGTCCGAGGCGCCGGCCCCGTCTCTCACATACAGGGAGGCCGGGGGACGATCCGCCCTAGGGGAGGGGGAGGAGGAGGAAGAGACGGGCCATTAGGGGAAGTGGCACGGATCGATGGCCGGGGCCGCGCCCAGAGCCGCTCCCTCCGCCCGGCGCGGCGCGGCCGCCGCTTCCTCCCGCCGCCGCTCGCCCAGGCCCGGCTCGCCCGAGTGACACGTCCCGCGGCCAATGGCCGCCCCGAGGGGGGGGGGGGGGCGGGAGGCGGCACCGCGGCCGGTACCGGCCCGCCGGGAGGAGCTGCCCTTCGCCCCGGGGCGGCGGGAGCCGGGCGGGCAGCACCCGCCGCCGGCGCCGCTCCACCGCGCCCGGCCCCGGGAGGGCAGGTCCTGCGCTCGCCCGCCTGGCAGCGGCACCGCCTCTCCCGGGAAGCCGCCCGCTCCCCGCGGGTCTCCGCACAGCGGGACGGGACGGGACGGGACAGGCGGGAGGAGCAGAGCCGGGGCTCGGCACCGCTCAGGGCGCACAGAACTGAACCCCACCAGCTCCAGCCCACCACGGAGACAGGCGGCGGTGGCAGGGCGACGCGCTCCTCTCCAGACCGGTCACTCCCGGTGGGAGACGTGCAGCTTACACCAATAATTTGGGGGTTTTTTTTCATTCATACAGCTCATATCAATGTAAAGACAGCGAGTTAGACAAAGCAGAGAATACTTCCGTGGATCCTCTATAACAGGACTTTCTTGGAATTGAAAAGCCTATCAAAGTGTCCTCAAATAATATTACAGAGACAAAAGTTTGGGCCCACTCTAACGTAAAAGCAAATGTCCTGAAATTCCAGCGTCCCGAGCAACAGAACATGTTACAAAAAAGCTTCATAAGCACAGCACGAAAAATCAGCCAGTTCGCGTATCTCTTATGGGCCCAGAGAAGAAATTACATCAAACATGGCAAGGCATATATAGACCCACTGAAACCACTGAAAAGGCTTAGATCTTGATCTCGGGTTAGAATAGGAAGGATTTAATCTAACTCCAGCTATATCTGATAGCAGAGAAGGTAAAGGATCAGGAAAAAATCAAGTAAGATAGTCTGCAAGTTAAAAATCATCCTGAATACTGCTCTGAAGAACCAGCAGAGAGCTTGTACTTGTCAATGACAATTCAAGAGAGAAGAGATCTGACAAACACCAGTGAACCCACGCACCTGCTAATTCAGTCTCTGTGGTTATGGCCCAGAAAGAGCCCTGCTATACGCAAAGGCAGCAGATGGCAATAGTATTTTCTCATTTCAGAGAAAAACTTGCCTTACATAAATGCAGTTCAGCAATTAACATGCTTATATTCCATGAGTCCCATGTTTGCCCAACCTTCAGCTCCCCATAAAGAATAACGAAGCTCAAGGCAAACACCAGAAATGAGATTTCCATCACAGGAAACTGGCAGGATGAGAAGAGGTATTTACGGGATTCACCCTGGTCAAAAAAAGACCAGCTTAGCTAAGTCCCCACATGGAGAGGGCTCGGGGTTTTCTTTGGTACTCCTACACAGCACTACTGAAATGTCAGTAAGACTGACAAAGCTGTCAACAGCCATGAAGCTTGCAACTGAACAATCTGCCTGTGATACTGCAGCTATTGGAAATAAATATACTGGATCCAAGCTTTGACCAACACACGTAATTTAAATCAAAAGATGTATCATCTTAGCTATTTTGATGATTGTAAAACACTTTAGTTTTAACGCTGACGAAAAAGTATCTGTCTGATGTCAGTCTTCCACACTGTATTAACATACTCATGCAAACAGCAACAATAACTTCCCTTCGCTGGGAACATTTTCCCCTTGCCAGACTCCATCGTGTTCAGTTCACCATCTCCTCATCTTTCTAAACTGGCATCTTTTTTTTTTTAACTGATGGTATTTATATTTTTCTGCTATTGTAGGAATATTAAGAAGCAACATGAATGGCTGCATATGAAGCACTGGAAAATGCGAACATTTGTTCAAGCATTCAGTCTACATGTCCTGTACAGTTCATGGTAAACATCATCAATTTCTATGGCTTCTTAAATGAAAAATAATACTGGCAGCAACCTTTGGATGTTTCAAACAGCACAAAGCTACATTTGAAGATGCATACCATTATATGGGCATGCAAACACCATCAGCTAAGGGAACACTGCTTGAAAACACGAAGTTCCAAACCTAATAATGTAACAGCAAGTTCCACAACTTTAACAATACATTACAGGCTCAAGACACATTTAAAGAAAGAAATTACTGCCAGTTGATAAGTGTTCCTTTACTTGGGGTACACAAGTACTGCTACCTACTACTGCACTAGCATCTAAGAATTTTTTTTTTTTTTAACTGAAGGAGTTAATACACAACTTTCTTAGAGAAACTGATGCAGCATTTCCAAGAACTATACTGGCATTTCCCTGAGCTTAGCAATAGTACAATGCTGGGAAATTTTCCAGCACAATTCAAGATGAAAGAGATTCATCACGCAATTTTCTTTAAACATGCATTCATATTACTACCACCATCATATATATTGTCAGCATATAAAGCAGTGATGTTTCTAGGTAACAATACTAACAACAGTTGCAGTGTAGAGCACAACCATTATGACTTTAGGCAAAAGTGTAGGCACGAAAGTTACATGTAAATTAGGCAAAAGCTTTCGAAATATTAAATCAAGATACACAGCAAATGTTAGAAAAGGTAAACTTAGAACATCAATTCCCTTAAGTCATTTAGAAATCATTTGCTGTTCACTAATCTTATTAAATAAGTTCTTATAGACAGTCAGCCACATAATTATTAAAATACAAACAAACCAACTGCACAACAATGGAAAAAATAAGCCTATTGGAGAAGCAGCTCATGTTAGGTCTCTGCCCACTGAGAGCACAGCTGTAGGTATTCACTTTAGGCAGACAGCACTGAAACAGGACACGTAAATACTATAGTGTACCACAGCTCCACAGACTTCACATGAAATAAGATAGGTATGAATGAATAGCAATCAAAATATTAATACAATGAATACACACTATAAGATTTATCAGATGATCTTACTAGAGAAATGACTAAGATTTCTCAGAATATCAGTTTTTCCATGCCTTCTGGTGATTTGGGGCAAGATACTTTTCTTGCTCTTAAAAAATCTGGGATGGGGAGAGGAAGAAAAGGCAGCACATGCAGCTAACACTGAATTCTTACTACCAATACAGTGCTACAGCTCAGGATGGAATATAAGTAATTATAAATACAACTCTCCCTGTTGTAGCCACTAGGAAACAATTCTCACATTCTTTTCAACAGATTATTTCAAAAACCACACAGGCAAAGGTAGGTTTTTCATACTGCTCTTACAAACAGCATTTTTTCTAGCAAGTGAGAGCTTTCTCACTGTTCTCTTTCCACTGTTTTACTGTTCTTCTGGAAAGTGATATGGGCAGGAATAGAACAGACAGCTTAGAACACCCAAAGCAAGGGAAGAAAGAAGATACATTCACTGGAAGATTTCACAAAGAACCGGATCCTAAGCTTCATCAGCTGTTATAGGACAAAACATTACTGAGGGTGGTGGAAGACAAAATGTGTGGATACATCATCTGGAAGACATGCAGAAATGTTAAGTGCCAGGCTCTAGACAAAAGAATAGAAAGAAAGAATCATAAGGGCAGAGCACTAATTCAAAATAGCCAAATAAGGAAGTGTAACATAATAAATGAGTGAGGAAAAATATAAATTAAATTATCAACATATAAAAACCAGAACATTCAGTGTCATAAATGACACTCAAAATCTACCAGCTTAGTATGTTTCAACTTCCTTAGGCACATCTTGTCAGAGAACACTTACAAAAATAAGCTACAGCACAAAGCACTGATAATACTTATCAGATCAAATCACTTTATCAGGTAATAGAAAACTTCACCTCTGCCAAAATTTATTCATTGCCGCTTTTTTTTTTTCCCCTTCTTTTAAACTGTATAAAGGAGCTTTAAATGTTACAAGCTTGCCTAGTATTATGAAATACTTAAAACACTACATGACTTAGTCATTGTAAAAGATGATAATAACCGAAAGGTCTTTTTTTGGCACAAATTCTCAATATCCAAAGTTTGCACAGAAATGGATTGTAAACAACACTGTGTCTGAAGAAGATTAACAATCTACAACCGTTCAAATTTTGGCCCTTGACCACAGGCATTTAATAATTTTTAAGACAAGGAATGAACTTCCCTAAACACTACATTTATCTATGAATTACTCTCCTGGTTATTAACTGCACTACAGAATGTTTTATAACCTAAAGAGAAACATAGAAGTCCGAGACAGATGTAGGAGTTAACAAGACTGCATCCTTGTCTTCTATAAATGATTTGAAACTATATTGGCAAGTTCAACTTTATCCCACAAAACCAACACTGAATCTCAAGCAGGAAGTTCAGAAGAGAAAGAAGAGGCTAAGAGAAAAATGTCTGTCTCTGTCACAGAAACTCAAGTTTGAAGCATGACTCAAAAGGTCTTCGGAGAAAGAAAGGTATGGATGTTAACCTGCCTACAGGGTATTCACAACCTTTTAACCTTTGGAAGCGGCCTGAAGTTACGGAACTCTTCTGGGGAATATGAAAAATAAGCCCCAAGAACTACCACCAGCCACCAGTTCACAGACGACGGCAAAGCGGAACGTGTCCCAAGACTGAAACCCGTCCGGGGGCCGCAAGTGCGGAGAGCGAGGGCGTCCCGCCCGGCAGATAAAGCCTCTACAGCCCAGGAGCTTACTCCAACCCCCACCCGCGGCGCGGCCAGCCCCGCGCCGCACAGCCCGCACCCCCGGGACGCGCCCAGCGCCCCACGAAGGTTGGGGCCCAGCGGGGCGCAGCCCCACGGCCGCGGGGCGCAGGGGCAGCGCGGAGGCGGCTCCACGGCGGGGAGAGGCGGAACACCACCCCACCCCCCCACCCCCCCGGGGGGCCCAGGCCGCGGCACCGGGGGACGCCCGCCGCCGCCGGGGCTCAGCGTGTGTCCGTCCCCCTTCTCCCCCCGCCCCGGCGAGGCCCGCGGTGGGCAGCGGAGCGGGGAACCCGCCAGGAAGGGCCTTCCCCGCGCCGCACCGGGGCGGGAGGGGGGTCGGCGGCCCGCCGCCCGCCCTCCACACACACCCCCTTGACTCACCGCGCAGCGCTGCGGGGCGCGGCGCCGCCCCGACCGAGGGTCCTCGCCGCCCGCCCGGCCCCACGCGGCCCGGCCGCCCCTCCAGCGCCGCCTCGGCTGCCGCTACGGCCCCGTCCCGCTGCCGCCGCCCCCCCCCCCCCCGCCCGCCGCCTCCTGCTCCGCTGCCGCCGTTCCCGCAGCAATTCTCGCGAGAGCGGCCCTGTCAGCCGCCCTTCACCATCGCGCCCCGCCCAGTGCGGGAGCCGCGCCTGTGCGGGCGCCTCCCGGAGCGGCGGGCGGGCACTGCGCATGCGCAGCGGGGAGCGCTCGGTGCGCGGGCCGGGGCTGGAGCTGCTGTGCCCGCGGTTGCCGCGCAGCTCGGCACACGGCCGGCCACGCCGCGGGATTTGCGTGGAAAGGCAGCAGTCGAGGTACAGAGCCCTCCCGAGGATCGGAGCGGTACGGGCCGCGCACTATCTGAGTGTATTAATCCCCGGGAGAGGAGGCCCTGAGTACAGGTTTCCGGAGGTGAAACGGCTCAGGGTTTGTGCAAAGTATTTGCCTGATTTATCTGCGGCTCCGCTTGTCTGAGAGACAGGGCAGTCTACCACACCGCGGAGCTAGGAAAGAGAAATTAATTTAGAAGCTACCTGTAACTCCCAGGGAAAACTCGGCGTTAAAGCCGAGCTTGTGCAAGCAGCGGGGCGCAGAACTGCTCCCCCAGCTTGGACAGCAGAGGCTACACCTGGCAGAGCCGTTACGTGGCAGCTCCCGTCCCTGCCGAGCACTAAGGCACCCGTGCTGTAGGAAAAACAGACAACAGTGTGATCACACATTGCAATTAAAGTATGCACGGAGGGCACAATTCAGATTGCGCAGGCGACTAATTCCGGGGTTTAAATATATGACCCTCCTAACATTCTTTTAGCTTGAAAAGACTAATTACAACATACAGTGAAACAGTTGCTCAGGTAAACATCAGGCCTCCATTCCTTGATAAAGCCACTGAATAAAAATGCTTTCCTTTGGCTCTGGAGAGGAAAGCTGGTTTCTGAACTAGAGGCTTCCTACAACTCTACTCCCACTCCTCTGAAAGGATGAGCCAACTATAGGGGGTTACTTTTTTGTCTTTTTTTTTGGTTGTCTAGGTTGCTCCCCACTCCCGCACCCCCAAAAAGATGCTGAGATTTGGAATGTGGGGTCTAAGCACAGCATGTACCACCACATTGAGACCTAAGCTGCAGAGTTCACATCTGAGCTCATGTAAATTCAGGATTATTCTGGATCAAGGTCTCGGTTCAAGACTACATCTAATTTAGGCATAGATAATTGATATTTTGTTTTATAACAGATGTGTATTTTTAGCCGCCAATTAAACCCACTTTTAAGTAAACCACCACACTGGTTGATCTCCCTGGCTGTACTCTACCAGGGGGGTTTCATGGTTTCATCCATACCAAGATCAGAATAACATCAGACTATATATTGCTACCTCAATACAATTTGGCTTACAAACCATGTTCTGTCAGCAGGCAATGTTTGCATTCTCATTCTAAATGCTTAAGCAGCTTGATAAAGATTCCAGAGAGGTTATTTTTAGATGAAATTTCTGGTTTAAACCCTCAGCAAGATTATTTTTTCATCCTAATAGCACTGTACCTAGGGGGTTTTATCTTATTACCAGATTTGGGTGTTGGAAGGTATGAATTCTCCCAATACTTCATTCAAAAATTGGAAAGGGTGGAGAAAAGGAGCTATAGGAGTTGAAGATGTTACAAATGTTTCAGACATTCTTTCTGAGGATGCAGAAGTGATTTATCTAGGATGACAAGGATTTATGAAATTGGAGCTAGATTCCAAGATCCCTCAAGTCCCCAGTACTTGTTCCCAGAACAGGTTTACAGAATCTCTGGTTTCATGTATGACCTCAAAATGAGGATTTAGAAGTTCTTAGTAAGCCTTCTATAAGTTAAATAACATCTCAGAAAAGTTATAGCAGCTACTTTTAGCTGGACTTGAAAAGCCAGATATGGCTAACAGCTGCCAGTTGAATGATAGCTACTTTAAGAGGCTGCAGCTGCCCGACTTTAAAAGGGCAGTCCTAGAAAGTCAAACAAGCAACAAATTTTAGAAATAGCAGAGATCAAAGTGTTATAGAAGGATATTCCTGATAAAGCAGTTGCTGAGATATAATTGCTTGCAAACCAATTAATGTAGAATGTTCCTCCAGCTTGCAAACAAGTTAATGCTTTAGAAAAATATACAACTTACTGTGCAAATACAGTGCAGCTTCACCACAGCAAAAGCTGTGATCCTGGTGTAGGTAAGCAAGGGTGAAAAAGGCAACAGAGGCATTGTTTTGCTAGAGGATCAATTTCAAATGTTTCTTGTAGTCTAGGAATAGCTTGAATTTTCTATGACAGTTCATGGTGATAAAATATAATCTAAGATTAGCTCTGAGTATTTTAAGAAGTACTAAGGGGAAGAAAATCTTGGTGTTTGACATTTCTTTTGGATACCTTTTTAAACTTCAGAGCAGTCTGGGGAAATAAATGTATGGGTTTTGCTATCAATAGATCAGAGAAATATTTGTTAAAAACTGTATTTTTGTGTAAGCAGCCACTCAGTTTAAGATTGCTGCTTGGAATATTCATCTTAATACCATGTTACTGACTCAAGATGATAGTTACTGATGACATGATGTTTAACATTAGTAACAGCAATTATGTTAGTGCAAATGTTACTGAAGGCAAACCATAGTGATAATATGTGCTTTATCTTGACATGGTCTTTAAACTACGCTCCATTAGTGTCTGTGTCCTTGCAATGGAATTTAATTATTGTGGAAAATTTTATATTATTAGGACTCAGAACTCCCACCATATGTCATCTAAAGATTAACCTTTTCTAGTGTTGTCACAGCAAATGCATGAACTGAGTGTATGTTGTCCTAATGTATTGCTTCCCCAGCTGAGCAACTCTGGCATGTATTAAGAGATGCTATGTACATGTTCCTAATTTTTGTCACAATCTTAGTGCTACTGTATGCAGTAAATGTACTTCCTTGTAGGGCTGATGCAAGAAGCTAAATGCTAGCCAGGAGATATTCTAGACTGTTTCTTTTCATTCAAGGCAATAAAGTGACCTCTTGCTCCCACTTGCTGAGAGCATCAACACATGCAACTTCAAAGGTGGTTTTGAAAACTAAGCATAAGAGCTTAAATTGGAGCCCAGGGGCCTCTGCCTCAAACAAAAGAGCAGCTAGGAACTATTGGGAGAGCTATTGAACTTAGAGAGGGTTCATAGTCAGAAAATATTTGCTCTAGCTTTGATTCATATCTGTTTTCTCTATTGGCAAACACAAGTTAAAAGCTTGTGAACTGACACAGTAATGAAAGAATGAGCTAGTGTGGTCTCTGTGTTCTGCGTACACTGTGAGCAAATTTAACTACAGCAGAATCTTTCTGTTGATAATGAAGACACAAAGCACCCAGAAAATTATCATATCTCTCAGGTGGGACAGAAGCTGCCACAAGAAAAATCCAAGCTTGAGTGGAGAACAAAAGTGATCCTTAATTTGTGGTTCCTTGATTTGTAGATGTTAACTTGATACAAAGTTGCATGAAGCCAAATTCTTTAAGGCTTCTAGTTAATGAAGAGGAAAAATCTAACATCCGATTACTTGAGATACTGTCAGTATCAAAAATAAAACCGGGTGGGTGTAATTCCCTTGCGCATGAGTAGGAACTGGTTGGTGGTTGCTGAAATCTGACATCACGTCCCAGCTCTAACAGAAGGAACCTCTGGCCTTGAGTAAGTCCTTGCTTCACCAGCACTGGTGTTTCACAGGCAGATCACCTTCTTGACAAACTTCTGAAACGTAAGCAATTGCTTTAAAACAATGTGGCTTAACCCTGTGTTCCATGTGCTTCAGCCTCTGTGTCTGCTGAACCAGAGGGAGCTTTTCTGCTAGAGCTCTCCAATATGTCTCACTTCATCCTTTCTGCAGTCTTTACAATTGTTCCTAAGCCTATTCTCCTCAGACATGAGGATCTGCAATCACCATGAACTACAATACACAGTTTCCAGTTTAAGAAACTTTGTGTCTGTGGCAATGAGGTTTTTTTAATGACATATGGCACAATAATTATAATAAAATACATTGCTAATATGCACCCTTCTTCCTCTGATGCATTTCCTGATTTCAAATAATTGTAGTGATTTTTTTTTTTAAATCCCTGACTGCTCAAAATTTCACATTGTGATTCTGCATTATGTTGCTGCAGTTCACATAGCGTAACACTGTATGTGTCATCTGAGTTGTACATAAGCAACCTGATGTATGAACCAAGACAGAAAGCTTCCTCCTATAGAGAACAATTCAGACAATCTGCTATGGGGAATGTAGAATAGAAGTAGATAACTCAAGATAGCCCTGATCAATTTTCTTGCAGGCTGAACATTTAATGCTATGACTGTTCTGACAGCTGTAAAGGAACTGACTTAACTATATACCTCTGTCTGAGATGCGCAGAAATAAAGTGGGTGCGGCAAATAGGAGAATGCCAGGAATGTAGGCACAGCAAGGAGGGAATGCTGGGAATGGGGCTGTTGATGTTTGTTGCATGAACATTACCTTCCTGCCTTTGGTTTCTCACATCAACCCATGTTGGCCTCCGTGTAATAATCAAGCCAGGGGCATTAGCCATAAAGTCCAAAACTATTCCATTTACTAGATATTTGAGTCTGTCTTGGAGAAGTGGCTTCATCAGACATGCCTGATGCAACAGAAGAGCAATTAATATGACCTGCTTAAGGAAGATGCTAAACACATTGAGAAAATGTAGCATCTAGGTGCTAGTCTTAAAGTCAAGTCATGTGCAACAGACCTGCAGATACTACTGACAGACAGAAAAGGCAACAAATCCCCTTCATTCATAATTAAGTATTAAAATGGTCACCAAACGAGCTTGGCCCATTGATGGAGTCTACAAGACTTAACTGGTATTAGTAGAGTTTCTCTGAAACCTTAATTCAAGATCTAGGTTTCTGGTATAGGATCTCCCCACATGCCTGTATCTGGAACATTGTGTGACTGCTAATCAGACAGCAAAGCTGAGGAAAAAAACCCTGTCCAAATGTGTTTTCTGTGTCTATTCTTTAGAGACCAAGATAGTGAATGGATTGGGTAACTCCTTTGCTATATTTTGACTTGTTTCACTTTAGTTTGCAGCTTTGCCTTAGTGATAAAGGCAACAATATCAAAGGGATAATAGATGTATACACATATACACAATATAAATTTCCATATTCTGCAAACAGGGAAACAGATACATAGAGGGCTTGCCCAAAGCCATACCATAAACTAACACCGCAACGTTCAACAGCATTAGGAACAGAATCCATAGTTCTTGACTTCTGAGTCTTGCTGTAACCATCAGCCAGTTCTCCCTGTTCAGAAACCCTCCTAATGCTCTGCTCTGGCTCTCACATACGTATTGAAATGTTATCACAACTGTCTGTTTCTGTGAATCTGTCCAAGTGCAGTAAATAAGTGTTGGTGCTTGTGACCCAGACAGAACAGCTGATCTGCTGAAACAGCTTCACAATTTTAGTTATTACAGATCTCAAGAGCACTTGTAAAGCAGCTTAATCACCACATGAGACAAACAGGGACTGTTCTGACTTTTATAGACCAGAAGACAAGAAAAGTTAGCTTAGCCTCAACACTAGAAGAAAAAAGGTCCAAAACAAAACCACCCATGAGTCTTACAGTAGAGCTGAGTGAGCTTGGAAGAATGCAATAAAAGCAGATTCTCTTCCACACCACATGTGTTTCTATGGTCACACAGAGAAGAAAGGACAAGATTGCAATAAAAATGACAACGTAGGGAACGCTGTTCTACCTGGGAACTGTAATAGCCATTGCTGACATTAAGAAATTAAACAATAAAATGAGTTGGCTAGGGTCACCCAGAGCTGCTTAAGCTCTGAAAGGAATCTGTAAAAGGGAGCCAGATCCAACTATAGTGTGCCATCTCCCCTTTCTTCAGTACAAAAGGGCTTCTGCTTTCTTCCTACTCCCAATTCAGTCATCTGTCATTTTCAGGACAGCTTGGGATTGTCAGTTCAATTACCTTTCAGTTTGGAGAAAAACAAAGCAGATGCTGTTTTTTACTAAAAGGCAGAATCTCTCTCTTTTGAGGAATATATCATCTCATTTTTTATAATTAGACATTGAATTATGATCATCTCCCTTATTTATTAAACAATACACAGGAGCTGGGAAGTAATATCATTCAGCTAAAATGAAATACTACCTTCCCTACAGCTTTGGTAGGGGTGTTGGTCAACTCAACTACTGCTTTTAATTTTTAAGACTCAGACAGCTATTGTATCAATCTTCCCCTTTTAATTCCTCCTATCACTACACACATACTAGAAATATGGTCAATTCTTAGTATCTGTCATGAAATGTGCAAAGGGGTGGGGGAATCAAACATACAGCAATTGCCTTTTCTAAACAATACAAAATTTTCTCACCAATTTAATTGATTTTTAAATTATTTTCCACCACTGTTCAGATATGCTACTCATCAAATAATGATTAAAATGCAACTTGAACATCTTGCCAGAGAGCTTAACTAATAATAAAAAAGGCAAAAAAATATTTTTTTGCATACAATACCTGATTTAAAGTGGTCCTACTCAAATTTTCATGTCTGCTCTACCCGCAGCAGCACACTGATGAGGACTGACTGAAAGGCACATGCAGGGAGGTCAAATAGTTCCCTTGGATCTGTCAGGCACTGCAAGCCATTCAGAGGCGGAAGCATACTGCAAACTGAGCCATGAGCCATGCCTCTGCCCATATGTTGTGGTCCCAAGAGGAGACAGTATATCCCTGCGCTGAAGACATGGTGAGCATGAAATTAAGCATTTTCAGACTATACACATAGGTTTGCAGTAGCTGCTTCATTTCTGTAAACTCACTTCCTACCAAGATGATATAGGAGGCCTTTACACAGTGAAGCAAATCCAAGAAGTACAAGGAGGTGGAAAAAAGCACCCAAGGAATAGTTTTAATAGGTATTTTGAAACAAGTATGGGAAGTGATCTTAATTTGCAGGCAAAATTGACTGATCAGAGTTTTCCATACCAGAATATTATATTACTATAAACATCCAGAAGTAACATTATCTTGTTTACCTTTAGACCATTCATTCACAATTCTGCAATATTAAAAAACAGAGAGGATGGTGACTTAACATAAGACAGAGCACTTCCTTGTAGAACATGTCATTATGCCAAAGTTCTTAGATCCAAAAATCATACCAGTTTAGTGCCTCTTGAGTACTTCACAGCCTTTGCCTTGAGTTTTCCCTTTGTCATCTAGTACTAGAATACATGGGAAAAGTGCTCTCTGGATACCTGTCCTGTTTCTGAATCTATAGCAACATTGTCCAATTCAAGGGTGTTTCTACTCTTCCAACCAGCCTTGTAATAATGCATTTTGATAATGTTTTTCACTTAATCTCAACATGCTCTACAAGCACTCGGTCCTTAAATCACTCCAGGGTGAACAGTTAGATCAGATTTACCAAGGAGGAAATAAAGGCACAAATAGTTTTAAGGTCCACTCTATCAGCCCCTGTAACTGCATGTTTCATTGACAGAAATTCTATACGCAGCATATTTGTGAGTGAAAACAGGTTTTATTAGTGGCTTGTTCAAGACCCACAGGGAATCAGTGTCAGAGGCAAAATAATCCAGACTCCGGATCTCTGCTCAAGATGTACCTTTACTCTGACCTTTTATTTAAAACCTTCTAATTAAGTAGATTTTATTGGGGGGTGGGAAAAATCTAAAGAGAAATTAACAAGATGCTTATGTAGCACTAAGCACAACTCATGATCTTACGTGATTACAATTCCAGTAACACATTTATCCTTTTCCCCTTCCTTGTACTGTCTCTAAATTACACAGTAAAATTCCCCAGATCTGCCATTTTATTTCCTTCTGAGATACCAAAACCACTTACAGTGTCACTCAAGGGTGTTAGAGTTGTGGGGGTTTTTTTAACTGACTCTAGGGAATTGTTCTAGGTAACAACAAGCTCAGGAAAATCAAGAGTTTTGTGGCCTTCGTTCTCTTCACTAAAATTTAAATTGCACTTAAAAAGAGTTG
Source organism: Tyto alba (assembly GCF_018691265.1). NCBI lineage: Eukaryota > Metazoa > Chordata > Aves > Strigiformes > Tytonidae > Tyto > Tyto alba. The sequence continues at coordinate 7,774,623 of NW_024881314.1, forward strand.
AAATTACACTTGTAGAATCATGCACTCTGTATGTATCCAGGCACTGTGAAAGTAGACTGTCTCAAAGGAGTATCAAGTATACTCCCAGAATACTACATTCTCATCCAAAACTGCATCTGCAGGGAAAACATTGCAGAGCTTAATTAAGCTCTTCGTACAATTTATTGCCATAAAATTGCAAACAACTGCACCAGGCTTTGGCATCTGTAATTCAGCACACTAATGAGCATCAGTTTTGTAAAGAAAAATCTCAGGTGGGAACTGTCGCATCATAGCCAGGGATAACAGCAGCTCTGCAATGAATTACAGACACAGGAAAGGGCTTAAAACTAAGGGATATGCATCTTTTCAATTTAGACAGTCCACTATGAATTCAGAAAACAAAACGCAAATCTCTATACAGAGGCACACAAGCGGGCCATCTCTGCCTCACACCTCTGATTTCCTTTCCAGATTCTGCGTTGGTTTAGATTTCCCGTTAGATTACCGGCTCGGTACGTTTGTGTGCTCCTTCCCGCCACGGCTTCCTGTGCATCTGGCAGCCAGCGCGCTCCTTGGAGACTCCCGCTCAGTTGGTTACTCTACGGGAAAGACGGCTTTTCAGAGGGAGAGCTGCAGGTGTCACCCTCCTCTCGCAGAGGCACAGCCCTGCCAAAGGGACACCCCTCCTTGGCTGGGGCACCCACCACGGCCTGCCTTTGCCAAGGGGCTGGAGCCTCAGGGCGACCGGCCGCTCGCGGGCTCTCTCCATCCACGCGGACGTGCCCTTCACGCCCGAGCCGCTTCCACCGCCCCTCGGCACCGTACCTCCGACTGCAGCCGCGGGGCCAGGGGGATGGCCGCCCTGCCGACCGCCCCTCTCAGCGCAGCCCGCTCAGGCTCCCCTCAGGGCTAGCCCCGACCTGCCGCCAGGGCGGATGCTCGGCTTCGCGCGCCACCCTGGCCGAGCCAATCACCGCGCGGCATACGGGCGGTCGTGCGGGATCTCACCAACCAGACACCGGCTTCTTGAGGCCGCCCCGAAGCGCCACCGCGGGTCCCCACCGCCGTGGCGTCCCGCTTGCCAGTGACTCTGATGGCGGCCCCGGCGGCGCGGAGGGAGGCCCGGCGGGCGAGCGGCTCCGCCGCCGAGATTGCCCGGCGCGGCTGGTGAGTACGGGCTGAGCGGCGGCGGGGCGCGGCCGGGCTCCGTCCCGTCGGGGAGCGGGGCCGGGGGGGCCCGGCCGCTCCCTCAGCGGGGTCCCCACCTCGGCTGGAGGCTGCCCGCCATAGCGGGGGAGGCCCGAGGCAGAACCGGCGGCGATCCCGCCGCGCTGCCCTCCGTCCTTCGGGCCGAAGCTGCCGCGCAGCGCCATTCCCCTCACACACCCTCCCTTGGCACTTGGCCGGAGCGTTACTTGGTGGCGTATGAGGGACAGGAAATCATTAAAATAAGACCCAGAAAAGGCGCTCTCACACGTGTTAGCGACTCGGCGGGACATCTCCCACCGCTGAGGGACAGACTCCGCCTCGCAGCATCCCCCGCCGGTCACCGGCCTCGCCACCCTGCCCTCAGCCCCGAGCGAGGCGGGGGGCCCGGGCCGAGCCCCCAGCAGCGCAGACCAAAGCGGGGTGCTCCGGCAGCTGTGGTTTTGTACGCTGCTTAAGGGTCTTGGGGATGTCCCGAATTCTGACCAAAACGCCTTCACTAGTTTGCCTAGATCCCTTACACGCCTAGATAGCAGCTTCGACTCAGGCAGTTGTTTCATTTTGCTTCACTCCTGCCCCTACCTCGTTGCAGTCTTGGATCAGCAGTTGATAGCACACTTAATTTTGCCTCAGATGTCCACTTGTTTTATTTCCAAAAGCTGTGATCCACGTAGTTCTTGGATTACATTACTGCTGTTTGTTCATAGTTCGGGAGCTTTCTCCTATCAGGATAACACAGGCCATTATTGATAAGAAGAGGCCTAAAAATCCCAGTTAAAAATCCATTACATAAAGCATGAGAAGTTTGTTTTAGATTATACTATCTACCCAAAAGATAGCTAGAGGGGAAGGGGAGACCCACAGGCAGGAGCAGATAGTGTTTTAGTTACGACTCCCTGAGTTTTCACAGGACAGCTTGTGCCACAGAAGAGTTCCTTTGAATTAGTCTTATCAGTCTTAAAAGTGACTAAGATAGCAGCAGATGAGCATAAGCACCAGTCCATCTCCCTGAAGCAGCTACCAAGTAGTGCATATTTTCACACTTTCTGAGAAGAGGAAGCCATTATGGCATGGTTGTATAAAATCTTATTATTTCCCCCAGCAATTGTAGAATAAAGTTCCTATTTGAACAAAGAGCTTATACACCATGTGATACAATGGTATAGTAGTGCATGATCTCTATGAAACACTGTAGGTTCCTTAGAAATGCAAACTTCTATATAAACACACTGTTACTTAACAGCTGCTATACTGCATTAAACTACAGGGCTTGCTCAAATATAGCAAAATTTGAATAACATAGCAAGCAAACTAGATTTACTTTTTAAGAAGCCTGCTTAATACAGGCATGAATATAAATGTTATGCCAGTTTTATGCAAGGTATCTTTTTTTCTTCAGAATAGTGCTTTATATTTCTTTGTTGTCTTTTACTCAAGCACATTAAAGCACATTACATAATATTCTTAACCATGACCTTTTAAATAAACATGTTGCCAACATTTTTTATCTGATGAGAGAATTAAGATATTAGTGCTTTGAGCCTAGGTCACAAAACAAATCACTATTACTACTGCAAGTGGAACCAAGAAAACAAACCTCCTTCCTCTGATCTTCATATTACAGCTCTAAGTTTCTGTATCTTTGAGGCCACCCTTGCTTCTGTTAAAGTCCTAACCAAGCTAGAAGCCACAGCAAGTACTCCAGACACCAAACTACTCCACGCAGAAAGACAGTCCTGAAGCAGGTGCAGGTTGTGAGGGTTTATATACCCCTGTGGCTGGGTGGGACTGGCCAGGGGCCACAGGGGATTGTCCAAAAAAAAGGTCCTGTAGGGTTGGCCAAAAAGAGTCCTGCCAGGGCTCGGGCAGCTCCTGCAGGGAGCAGGATTTACTTTGGGTTGCTTGAGTTAATATCTGTGATTATGAGTGGGACCATTTGTACACTAAATAGGGCACTTTGGATCTTTGTCCAGAATGCTCTTGAATGAATAGTGGAGAGAAGTTCTTAAGGAGCTGCAGAGAGCTCCTCTGTTTTCCTTTCACAGTAGCGTGAGTCAGCTCACTGCCCTATTTCTAGACACAGTTCATCATACAAATGTTCATCATAAAACTTTCATTGAGCTTGTTGTGAGAATAGCAGAATACACCATCTACTGAACTGATCACTGTCTTCTAGATAAGGGCTGTGCTTTGCTTTGAATGAATGTGAACTTGATCTTGTTAATGGCCTTCAGGTGCTGGGCCTGCTTTGGGGAATGCCCAGAAAACACCTTCCTATCAGCATGGTATTTATTAAGTATCTCCAAATGGCAAACACTGGTTTTTGCCTAGATTTACTATAAGCTGTGCATATAACACCCTTATTTATAAACTGGAATTAAGAGAAAAAGCTATGCTTTTATCTGTGAGTCAGTGTACGTCAGCAAAAATTGATTTGCTAGAAGGTCCTATAAATATAGCACAGGCTTTTTCATTTTATTTTGTGCTGCTGCCTTTTTGTGTTTTTTTTTTTTTTTTAGCATTTCAGAGTTATTTTTTTTTTAATTGGAATTAGTTATACAGTCCTGGTTTCTGTAATAACTATTATCATGATGATGAATGACAGCTGTCACTTTAGCAGTGAATTCTTCCATACCTTTGCTGTAAAATATTTTAGTTGTCATTCAAGGCATCGTGCCACAAAGCAGATGATGTCTCATCGCTCTGCAGAAGCTGGAGGGGCCCTTACAACTTTCAGAGTTGTGCCTTTTGGTGCATTTTTCACTTTGATCCAGACTGTACACATGCTGTGTCTTTCTGTGGCAGGCTTAGAGTACCTGAAGCAGAAAAGATAAAGCAACCCTTTAATTCGCAAACACTCTGTTTTTTTTTTAACCAAGTAGAGAAAAAATGAACACAGCAAAGATATTTCAGATTTACTATACCTTAATTTGAAACAGTATCAGCCCTTGTGGAAACAGTAAGGTAGACTAAACTAGTTTGATGATTCTTTTGATCGTATCCATCAATTACTTCTCAACAGAACAAAATTAAAACAAAAATAAATGTGTTTTCGATAGTGTAGCATCTTGTTTTACCAATTTTTATCTTGCAAGTAAACCAATAGTCTGACTCTTACAAGCATGCCAAAACTACTTCCTACTGCCCTTCTCCCTCCTTGTTGCTCAGTTTTTGTTTTAAGCCACTGCTGTTCTTTAAAACAAATCTAATGTGCAAGTCCAGTGCTGAAGAAAGAAGAAGAGACAGAGCTATTTTTTACTGGAAAACTCTCAGCAAGTGAGATTTAAACAGGAACTAATTTTACCTCCAAAAGGCACACTTGTCAGCTGGAAGACAAAATTTAAGTTAATTTCAAGTTCAATCCTATTCCTGATTCAAGGTAAAATAGATCTCACTCTAATTCCTGTCATTTAGTGAGGGAAGCAAAGAAATCAACTCCTGATTCTTCACAACCGTGCACGAATGAGATATTTGACCACTGCCAAGTTGATAATACTTAGCACGTATACCACACTTATTCAGAAGATCTCACTTACTTCACAGGTACAAATACATTTATTTCACAGTCTTTCACTGAAGCAGATATGCATATCCCTATCTATAATCTAGGGTTACTGAGGCAGAGAATGTTTAGCTGGCCCAAATTTTGACAAGTTTTTTCACAAGCAGATACTGAAGCCAAGAAGTGTGGCTGCCAGCTCCCTTGCTGTAATTATGCTGTGCTCTCAAGGGGTTTTAAAGCAATTGACAGTATCACTTGATGCACCTTTGAAAGCACATGTATCAGCAAATGTGCCCATGTTGCAAATTATCAGGCAGACATCAGTTACTCATGAGTAGGAAGACCGTATGGTTTTGCTGATATCAAAACAATCAGCTCTAATCTAAGCCATTTTTCTCCAAGGCAGCTGCTTTTTTGGTTATTATCTGTTCCCCCGTGTTTCTATTCTCAGTGACAGATCAGTTCTTGAGGAATTCACTTTTGGCAGCAAGAAATGTTCAGACTCTCCATCATTTTTCATAGACTAATCTATGTCAGGAATTTTCAGTAAATAACATGAAAACATCAGTGATTGAACACTTCAGGGAAAACAGTATTAGGTTGATTTATTTTTCTCCCTAAAGACTTGCAGTTTCTGAAACACGTTTTTCTTTCCAAGTGTCTATAGGTTGTATAGTTTTCTGATCTTTCTGTTTGCTAGTTATTTTATACGTTCTCTAAGTAATTATCATGCTGTATAGTTTCTTAACAAATTTCAACACTGATACCTCATACTGGTGTGAGGTTTGGTTAAGTTGTGCTTTGAAATCCTTGCATTTCACAGGAGGATCTGATAGCACCTAGGTTTATTACCTAGTGTTATTTGAAAGATGATTAGGTAAACAAAAAGTTTGAATGGACCCTTGTAAAACTCTGCTTTTGCTGTTCAGAAGGATGTTTCAAACACTTGTTGATACTCAGATGAAGCTAGGAGACTTACTATTTGCTCAGGGCACTTCCAAACAGAAGTGAGTTTTGGGGTGACGAGAATGTATTTTTCAGATCTGAAAAGGTTTGGGTATCAGATACACATGAATACTGAACTTATTCATTCTTATGAAGATATTCTAACATGCATTGCAAACCTCTCCACATAGCTATGGGCTAACTATTGGCCAAGTTCAGCATACGGGATTTCCAGAGAGTTAGCTTGCTGTTAGTGATATATGCATTGGATTGAGTTATTTAGTGGACGCTATGTTGGGTTTCACTCTACCTAACAATTTGGAAGTATTTCTCAGGCTGAATGCAGCGTGATGACACTTGAATGCCACATCCAGCCATTTCCAAGTTTAATGAACTGCCCTAGGCATGAGAAACCTGAGGAGTATGGAGTGTGCTGGTAAAGTGAAAGGGGTAAACTGGCTGCAGTTTGAGCCTCTGGTGTCAGATTAGAGCAACCACAGCTTCAGGCATCTCTGATTGTCTGTGGCAGAATACTTGATGCCCAGAAACATGTTCCAGCAAAGCAGTCCCACTTCATTTCTGTCCTGCTGTCTGGCAGTTTCACATGTCAGTGTTATGAGTGACTAATTGCCTGGGCAGGCAGAAGAGAGGTAAGAAGAGGGAGGACAGAGGAAAGCAGATACTCTAATGTGGAAGTAATAGTACTGCACAAAACTCCTAGCATGGGTCCAGATTGTGGTGAGACCCTGCTGTTGGGTAAGGGTGATGGAGGGACATGTCTGGTGGTGGGAACTACAGGAGTCCCTGAAAGAGATGAGTCTGGGAGGGCAGCACACAAGGACCATGTGGGTCATGGAGTAGATGAATGAATATCTCTGTGCATCAGCATGTTGCCTACAGAATTCATGAACTGCTTCAGCTTCATTGTGTGAAGCTGCTTTTTGAGTGTTTGCAAGACCTCTGTAATGCATATGAGGTTTTTAGTTAGTATGACATAATTCTTGCAAATATGCTTGCAGGCTTGTTATTTTCATAAATTATGCACTTGAAAGAAAGCACGCAAATCACGTTTTACATGGCTCCAGTGCCAATCCTGTTGCAGAAACAGAAGGAAGATGGTTTATCATTGTAGCCTGTCTTTGCTTTTGACTTCAGTTTTCCTAATACTAAGATATTCTAACCTATCTAGAATTATCTGTGTTTGGAATTCTTGGTTCTAAATGAAAATTCTTGTTAAAGTGTAGGTCCACTTTGAAAAATGAAACATTCTGCCTGTTTTGTATATCCAGATTGGCACAGGAAATAATTGCTTTCTTTGCTTTCTCTGTTTGAAATGTTCACAATCTGACCATTGTTGGCCCCTTAAACTGGGGACATGAGAGGAACTGAACTGCTTGTGGGTTGCAGGGCAGTTTTTCAAATTTTGGAGAAGCCTTGAGCATGTAGGATGATGAAGCAGCACTTCTTGCACCACTGATTACTTTTGCAAGCTGTTGTTACATTGTTCAATATAATAGCTTTTGAATTTCTCTAGATGGGGAGTATTCACTCTTTCCAACCAGTATTTAATATTTGTAATACGCTTGTTGTGTATCCTGCTTCCTAGCACTCAAGGACTTCAGGGTGGTGTTCCTAAGCATGAGGATGATGTGCCTTGAACTTTAAGGAATGGTGTGTTTTGCATTCAGTATCACATTTCAGTTTGCTGCCTAAAACAGAATGTCACCCACGGCAGTGCAGCAAATCCTGCCTCCTGCCCAGCTGCCTCCCCACACGGCCCCCTGCCCTCCAGCCAGAGCCACCCACCGCTGCTAATGAGAGGGGCTCCATGGGATTAGCACAAACAGTCCAGGATGTTTTCTCTTGTTCTGCTTTTGTGACTTTGGCTTCCCAGTTACCCAGCTGTGTCACGGATAATTATGCTTCTGAAGTCTACCTCCAGAGAGAAATTCAGGCACTTAACTTTTGTTTGAATGAGTGAGAGCACAGTGCATAAATCCTTCAGTAGATCTACTAATAAATCTTCTGTTGGAGAGGAGTAAAAAGAAGAATCATGAATTTATTTCTTAGCCCTTTTATTGTTAGTGACCATTTTCTCCTTAAAATCATCTCCTCTTGCCTTCCCTTATATTGAAGTCACTTGCGAGTTAAAAGCAAGATACTGAGGCTCTAAGCTGCTGTGTGCAAGCATACAAAAGTACGTTTTCCTCCTTCCCACTCCCAGCCCTCTTTGTCAGCTTTGCTCCAGTAACTTTGTCTGATCCTCTCTTTGCAATTGCTAATTGGCCTGGCAGGGATATGAAGTGACTGAAAATAGCTTCATTCCCTTGGTGTGTGCACATTGACAAGGGTCACAGAACAGAAAAGTAGGGCAGAGTCCAGACTTGTGGCTCATGCCAGCCAGCCGGCAGCCAAAAAATGGCACTTGCAGGTGCTGGATGCTGTACTGCAAGCAGTCCTTTGAAAACCAGCAGTCTGAATACTGAATGCTGCTTCCTGGAGTGCAGGTGCAGTTGTCCACATGAGAGGAAAAACATCTAACTCTTCCGCATGGGGCAGCAGTGGCTTCCTGAGTAAGCTTTGGATACCTTTTGTTTTCCTTGGAATGATAGAGCATCATGGAGAGTAGAGCTGTAGGTGACTGCCAGAAGGATGGGATCTCCAGAATCCTTCTTTGAAGAAGGCAGTATGGTATAGATCAGGGTAGTAATCCCAGCTGGCAGAAGCCAGTGCTGTTGTATCTAGGAAATGTGTAGGTGGTTTGGCTTGATTTGCAGATCTAGCTGCTTCATTGTTTGTTTGGATTTATGAGAAGTATACATCCAAGCCGTGAATTTGTGTGTGATATTAAAAAATAGATTCAGGAGTTACCAACCAACAAAAAGACTTTCCCAAAACCAATCATAGCATAATCTTATAATATCTTGTTGTGTTTATATATAAGAGAATCCTCTGGAGCAATGTACACAGATCCTCTGTTTTGACCAGAAAAGACATTTTGCATATGTGGAAGGAGAATGAATTTGTACCATGGGAGATCAAGGGGGAGATGGGCTAGAAGAAGGGTGTGAGTTCCAGAGCTGCTTCTTACCTCAATTCTATTAGAGTCCCAGTTTTGATAAAAAGAAAAAAAAAAAGGCCTAGTTCCCTGGTAATCTGGAATTGTTTTTATAACTTCTGGCCTACTTAATGGTGGTCAGATACATGTTCAGCCCAGCAGCGTAGCTTTGTCAAAGATTGGATGTGTTGTTCAACAAATGGAAGAATCATTACTGCAGGCTCTGTTAGAGATTAGCTGGACAAAGCTCCTGGTAGATAAGAATAGCAAGACAAATAGCTCTGGGTGACAGCATGCTCTAACACCTGGTGGAATCCAGTGCTTTGTCAGCTTTTTTTGGAGGCTTGCCCAAAAGTGTGTCAGGGCTGCAATGATTACTCTTACTCTGAGCTGCAGGGAACTTAATTCATCTGCTGCCAGTTTTTGGGGGGACTTAAGCTAATGGGATCAGTTCTGAGGGAGGGGGAGGGTTGATGGACTATTAGAAGCACTTTCAGCTCCCCAGTTCTTCTTTTAAAGACCAATCCTGTAATTTAAATTTTGTGAATATCATCACTTTCTTGTCCTAAAGGGAGTGATATGGGGAGATTGACTGCTTCTCCTTCTTGTTTCCACAGATGGTGATGTGATAAGTGTAGCCAAGCTCGTCTCTGCCTAGGAGACATTCTCCCCTGAAGAGCAATCCCCTTTTGCTGGACATGCTTACAGAACTGCATAGCCATGGACCTCAAGGAGAAGTGTCAGGTAGGCTTCCTGATAAGGGTGATGTCCACCTTAAATGTTGAGTCCTTTTAATTGTCTTTCATTATTTTGGGTCAAGACTCACCATTTGGTGTTATTATGTGATGGTATAATCCATGGTTAGTATCAAATTTGAGAGTTCTGTCACCTTCACATTGCTAGGGATGTACATATGTGTATCAGTAGGTGAATCCTTTGCAGGTTGGGACTGAGGCACCATGGTGGAACAACATAGGTGAAGTATATGCTATAACATATGCTGTGTCTTTCTTGAGGTTAAGGTAGGGCTTCGGTCCCCTGGACAATTAGCTTGGCTTCATTTGAGAGGCTGAATTCACTGAGAAGATTTTTTAAATAAACTAAGGGAATGAAATAATCTGAGCCCAATTTTCCTGATGATAAGTATGTATTTCTAGGGCAATTTCATGTCTTTCTAGGGAGTGCTGCAGGATGGTATTTCTAGATCTGTTTTAGAAAGTGCCGGATAAGTCTAGATACTGTATGGAGGAGCAATCTGTCTTTTGCTATCTTGCCATGCTTTGAGCTTCAAAGGAAAAAGGAGAGAGAGAGATCTTCATGAATAGCAGCTATAGAAGCTAAAAAGACATATCTGCTGTGGCTGACAGGAGACTGTAAACCTGGCACATGTTACTACTTCCCAAAGGTAAAATGATTTTGATCACTTTAGTGAATAATCTGATGATCACTTACGTTATAGCCATACTTCAGCAACCACTTGAGTATTAAATGTATTTTTCACTCAAAAAAATGAACTGGTTCTTATTCTGGATCCCAGTCAGAAATGGGACAGGTAGTTTGAGACCAGTGGAGAACATTATACACGCCAAGTTCTCAGCTGGCTCTGGTAAGAGAACATTCTTGGCTTTCCTTTTTGGTGTCCGTCTCTCCAGCACACTGCATACTTTGTCTGCCAGATCATGTTTGCTCTCTCTCTGTTACTCTGTGTGCATCCCTTTCTTGCTGTTTTATTTACAGTGCTTCCAGCATCAAGAACTGTTCTTTTTCACTAGTGGGAAAGTACCTGTTAGATAATCACCTAGATTCAGATCTGCTCTAACAGATTACTACAGCAGTGTAAGTGACTTAAAAGGTACTCAGTTTTTCACATCAGCTCTTGCACTTGCCTGCTAGTCTTCTTATTTGCTGGGTTTTCTGCCCTGTAGTGTGCTAGAACAGGGAGGCCTGGGCTTACTAATGCCTGAAGCCCTTGCTGGTATGCTCAAAGGATGTGTTAGAACTATGTTGTTTTATCTCAAATTGATGTATTACTATGGAGGTAGCATTCCAATGAAGATAATTATCTATTTATTCTCTTATTAATGACATCATGGGCTAATCTGGTATTGATCATTTTAAGAGATGACGCAATTACCATTCTGTACAGGAGTGTGTTCTGTTTAGGATCTGAGAGCACCAACACGGGCATTGCTGAGGCTGTGGCAGAGCACAGCAGGGACAATTTCACTGTAGGTCACTATCTTTGGTTCATCTCTTTCTCGTATGACATTCTTCATTGTACAACACTGGAAGAGCGTGTCAAATTGCTGGACAGGCAGCAGCATGGAGAATATTGTAATAGATTGTTAAAAGGCCTATTAGGAAAGTGTCCTGCACAAGGAGATTACAGGGACAATCATGGTGTTCTGAAGTCCTAGTCTCCTTTCCTGACTTACTGGAGTTTTTTCCAAGGCGAGATGATCACATTATTTTCAATAGGAATTAAAAAAACTACATTGATACATACAACTGCATTTTACAACTTACTTTGGATTCAGAGGAAAGAACATGGTTTTATTCTTGTTAGCTGTATATTATTTGGTGTTAAGGAGTTTGCTTTTTTTTTTTTTTCTTTTTTTTCAACACTGCAGATCCTTGTTTCATCCCCGTTAGGTGGAGTCCATCTTCCTTTCCAAAGTGAAGAACTTGGACACATATATGCTGATATGGGAACAAATTAACCTGCTATGTAACCTCAGTAGTAAATTTGATGCGCTAGGTTTATTTTAAAATGCTAAAAATAAAATGGACCCAAGTGAAAACATCAGTCCCAAATCTAGTTGAAAGCAATCTCTTTGCTCTAATATATGTGTGTGATGAAGAGTTAGCACTCCTGGAACAGACGACGTGCTCAGAGCACTGCTGCAGCACAGACATATGTCACTCAGAAGATGAGAGACTTTTCCTTTGGCTCCAGTCAGCTAATACAGTTCTGCTGTCAGAAATGGCTGAGGATCAGAGTCTGTCAGGTGTAATGTAGGCTGTCTTCCCATTTTTGCCAGAAGCCAGTCACTTCAGCAAAAGGCAGAGAGTATTTTAGGAGCAGTGCCAAAACCTTCTTAAATTAAATTGCTGATATCTTGTTCTTTCCTCTCTTCTCCTGACTTTTTAATTTTCTGTGTATTTCTGAAGTGAATTTAATACTTGTGAAAGGTGCCAGAATCTCTGCCACAAGACCCACTCAGCATATACGAAAACAGACAGCAGCACTGATCACCATAGGACAGTGTGACGCTCATGAGTTCGAGTTACTTTAGATGTAGGCTGTATTTGCAGCAACACAACTATTAAAAATTATTGACATCATCCATTCCCAGTTACCAATAACAACTGAGCTGTATTATCCCAGTGTGATTGCTGCAGCCTCGTTACAGCACCGTGCCTCCTGGCCAGAGCCTGGAAACGTGTTCAGGGAGCCTGTGCTGTACTCCACATTGCTCCAGCTATAGCACCGTTGGTCCTGAGCTATCTTGTTCCAGGACACCTAGCAAGAGCTTAAGTCCTACCTTTGGACTGAAAAGTAGCCCATGTCTTTTGCTTCTTCTCCCTTTGCCAGTAACTGTATCCCTGTTTTTATTCCTTCTTCTTCTGTAAAATCTCAGCTCTTCTTCCAAGGGCTTTTTCACAAACTGATCTGTTTTCCACAGGCATCTCTCATCTATGCTGCAGTTTTCATATGGGTCTCAGTCCCTGCTTTTATACTCAGCCTTTTATTTCAAGCCACAGTTTTATCTTCAGATCTGAATTTTACAGTTTCTGCTCTTTCATTCTGTTATTTAATGCACAAATGCATGTCCAGATGCAATTGATGATACCAGCTGGTATCAGAAGGAAGCTACATAGTACAAATTACTGCCCTACACAAAACACTTTAGAGCAAGGTCTCTCAACAGTGGGCTAAACAAGAAGAGGCAATTTGATCCATTTCCATTTGTGTTTATGACCAAAGCTGGAGTGTTTGAGCTGGAAGAAAGTTATGTTGGGACCTCTTAACTGTCTGAAGCACAAGGGTTATTCCTGGTATTGTACTGTCACTGACAATTTGCTTTATTCACATTCATTTGAGTCTCCAGAAGGTGCAGAGCCATGGGAAATAGATCAGCAAGCACTATGATAAGAGGGAGGTGTTATATGTATGTTGTGTGAGGGTTTGTCCATTCTTACCCGATGTTGTTGATCCTTTATTTTTTCTCCTTACTTTTTTGTGTTGAAGTGAGTAGGTGAGGAGTTTCTTAGCAGGAAAAGAGGAAGGAAGGAAAAATTGTGCCATTAGGACATTTTGTTCCTCTCTGCGGTTTAAAATTGTTGTCTAGGAAACAAAGTGCCCTACAGAAGGATGAAGGATGTCTTGCCTCTTTCTCCCCTTGCTTTCTCCTGAAGTTACATTAAATGCAGTGTCTGCTTCCCTTCAACTTTGGCTTTAAGAGCTTTGTGAGATTATGTACTGATGCATAACTCAGTGCCAACACAGAGGTGATAACTAGACCCTGCCTTGGTTTTATTTGTAAATATTGAGACCTCTTAATCTCTGCACTTCTGGCTTTAAACACAGAATATGAGCTGTGCCTATTTAGGCATTTGAATCTCAGGGAAGGAAAGGCAGTGAAGAGCTTGGCCAGGGAGGTTGGGCGAATCCTGACAGCTGTACATGGTCTTCAAAGCTACATGATCTGCTGAGACTGGAAGCTTTTGCAGTGCCTGTCTGTTCCATTCAGTACCGGCCAGCTGTCATCCTTGGAAAGCTGTTGATATGGTTCTTGGCTGGGCCAGTTCTTTACCCCTTTCTGTGTGGAATGCAAGTAATTGGTTTAGTGATTGCTCTGCAGAACTGGGAAGGCCCAGACAGAATTAGGACAGCACTGAAGTAGGAGCTGTATAAAAAAATGCTCATAAAGATGCTTCCCTCCAACAGTGAGAAGGAAGCATTCCTGTAAAAGATAATGAGAGAAAAGGCTCATTCCTCCTTTACCTCCAAAGGTCTTTTATACCATTACCTGTTGTTCTACTCAGCCCTTCCCTGTCTACACTAATCCTTTGCCTTCTCTGTGCCACTGCCCATGTGTCAGTAAATGGGGAGCCCCAGGCATGGCGCATGGCTACGAAGAATTTACGTGCACCTTTTGGTTTAGATTGTGTGGCTCAGGATGTGTGAATACTGGATGCTGAGAGAGGCTTTTGCTGCTTTTTCTATTGATGAGAGAAGAGGGATGGAATACTTCAGACTGGGCTTGTAACCATCTCAGCTTGTTTAAATACAAGAAGACTGTTTAAATACTGGAAGACTCTCCTAGATTTATGTAGCAGAGTTAGTATTCCTGGGTCTCTCTGTCTCAACCTAGTCTTTTTCCTTGCCTGCTCAGGTGTTCCTTCCCCTGTAGTATATTTTATAGCACTTTGTCCTGTCTAATTTGCCATCTGCTTTTCCACAGACCCCTGTCTGTCAGCATCAACCCTTACTGTGCATGCATATGCATCTCTACAGGCAGGGAACCCAGAGATTCTGTCTGTGTCGGCTCCATCTGATGAATGAACCATTCTCACAGACATCTGGTGCTATCCTGGGCAAACTTTTTTCTCTCTTGGCCTTTTTTTTGCCCCTTTCTCTCCCTCACCCCCCCACCCCCATCCACCGCCTCCTTGCTGGATCTGCAGCGTGACTGGAAACAGGCTGAATTAATCAGCAGACTGGTGCTTCACTCTGCTGCTTCTGTCTCATTCTCTGCAGCGCTGGGCTCTGCACAGTCTTGCTCTCTCTCCCTCTTTGCTCTCTCATTTTCGGAGGGCAGCAGCAGTGCAAGTTGCTGGGGAAGTGGCACAGGAATTTAGCCCAGATGCTCTTCAAGCAGGCTGATCTCTGGATCCCCCGCCAAGGCAAATGCCACAAAGTAAGTTTCTCTCCCTTAAGATTTAAATTCAAAATGGCTTTCCCTGTCTCCCTCCCCAGCCTGCATCCTGCCTGATGCGATGGTGTGTGAAGAGCTTTGAGGTTTTGGGGGAAAAGGTTATGGCAGGACATGAAGCAGTGAATGATGATTTTAGTTAGGGAATGGCTTGGTGTTGGAGGTGATGGGGAAAGAACCTGTGTTCTAAACTGCAGATTTAACCCTAGAACCAACAGGAGGGGCCAAACATAATTTTAGCTGCTGACTCCTGCTTTGCTGCCTCTCTGTCTCATGACTTAAATTTGTTTGTTTCTTCTATGGGGTTTGACCTGTAGTTGGTGAACCACCTTATCCCTTTAAAATATATCTCACAGTGTACCTGCTAGGCTGTATTGTAGTTCCAGTCCCCAAAGTCTTCTGCTAAAGAAATGGGGATGGGAAGGAAGCTAATGGGGGAATGGAAGATATCGTGAAGTTCTGTGGATTTCTGAGTATTGCTGGCCTCTGGGAGGGGATTAGCATCCTCTGGAGTAAGCTCTGCATTGGCATAAAACAGTATGCAATGTGTTGAAGCCAACATAAATACAGACCCCCTAACTGCTCTCTGAATTTGGAGAAATAATGTAACTGGATAAATTACAGTAATTAAAGCATATTGCATAGTACAGGTGAGCTTCAAAGCACTGCATAAACACTGCCTCATCCTGCCAGAAGCCTGGTGGGGCAGGTAACTATGGTTGGGGATTCGCTGCTGCAAACAGGACCAAAGAGACAGATCGAGGAGTGTACAATTCAAAACTGAGCTGTTACCTGGGGAGTGGTCAACTGTTTCTCTGCTGTTGAGGTGCTACCAGCTGAGGGAGAAGCAAAGCGCTGAGCTTTGCATTACCCGTGTAGAAAGGTTGATTGTGCCTGTTGGCTTCTTACTCTGTGCTTTACGGAGGGCATAAAATGTGAATGTTGTTGTCTGGATTAAAATGGACTCTGTTCACACCAAAATGCGGTGGTGATTCAGATGGCTGATTAGCATTGCTTTGGCCAGATTTCTGAGAGATCTGTGCTTCTGCAGCTGTGTCTCTTTGCAGTGTAAGTCTGCAGGCCCTGTTAGTGATGAGCTGTGGGGAGCCTCAAGCCAACATCCACACGAGTCCCCGCAGACACGCAGTCACCAAACTGTGGGGGCTCTTTTGTCCAGGGGCAGGGGGAGGTCTGGGGCTGCCTTTCACAGTGTTGTTGCAGATGGAGGAAGAAGACAGTTGTTGACTATTGCTCTGCCCATTAATTTGGGCACTGCTGTGCTGAAGACTGCTTGTTTCACTTGATTAGAGACCACCAACAGCTAAGCTGTGTCTGCCAAGCTCGTGTCAGGTGGCATTTAAACCAAGTTTAATAGCTGTGTTTATTGTGCCTTCTGGTACCTGTCCCGGCATGTCCAGTTCTAAAGGCACTGGTCCCCACAGAGCCATGACCTGCTTGATGGAACTTCCTGAATTGTGCAGGTATCAACACATATTTCTTTTTTCTGTGCTTTCTGGTAGTGTTCAGGTGAGCTGGTGAATATTAAAATCTTCATGACTACATTGGTAGGGAGTTGATAGTCCCATTATAGAGATTTTCACACTGTCATGCAGAAATCTGTGGCAGAAGAAAGAACAGAATCCAGCTGTCCTGAGAGTTAGTCCAGAGTCTTAATCAAAAGATCATCCTGTGGAGGAGGAATGTGTCAGGGTGGAGGCTTCATGTAGCCTGAGTCACTAGAGAAGCAGTCTTGCTAGGAGTCAGGGATCAGACCTCTTTTCAAAAGTAACCAGGTGAGTACTAAGAAATACAAAAAGCAAATAGGGACCAAGGATGTAGGTAGTAAGGGGAAACTTTTGCCCAGATTGGCTGTACACTGGCTTTGCTGGCTACATCTGTATCATTCCGCAGCACAGATCTGCCATTTCAGGCAGTCTGAGCACTAACTCAGCAGCTGTAGTTGGACAGAGCTGTAGCATACTGATGTATGATTTGCTTTAGAACAAGAATAAATCCCTGTCTAGCATTAGCTTGCTGTAAGAAATGTTGCCCGAAGAAATTGCATGCTGTTGCATGTCTCATGTTTGCCATCCTCTCTGATGAGATGCAAAAAAACCCACTGTGTCACATTGTGACTTATCCTAAGCAAGAATCTGACTTACAGTACTAAATGCAAATATATTGGATGGAGCTACTCCTTCTCATGTGTTTTTGAAACTGTAAATAATGCTTACATTTCAGGAGGTGTAATCCCTGAAGTAGATTAATAGCCTGCAAAATGTCATTGTTAAATTAAAAACTGCCTTCTTTTTCTGCTAAGGAATACAAAATAGCTCTCAGAAAAAGGAAGAATGTTCTGCTGCCCGGTTTCCCGCCTCCAACTGTTTAAATCTGAAAAGCAACTGAGTAGAAGTGTTAAAAAAAGGGGCCTAGTGTGTGCAGCCTGGAAAGAGGGAAACAATCTGACAGCTGCCTTGTAGGGTGTTTCCATACCACTCTGAATCAGAGGGATGGATCTGCAGTCTATGAAAGTTGAAGCTTCTAGCAAGTCTTCTGTTTTCTATTCCCTTATTTGTTTAAACAATCTTTGTAAAGGCAGTTACATTCAAGTGTACAACAGTCTTGGTGAGAAACCCTTATTCTGCAAGAGAATGAATCCACAGAGGACAGAGGATGATTCAACCCACTTTGCTAGTAAAGCAAAGAATATATTTGTGCTGCAGTATTATTTTAAAAAATCTTTGGCACATGCGATACAACACCACATATTATATCAACATTTACTGGTACAACAAACAAATCTGTTACTATGGCTCTGTAATGGCTGTATGAAAATATGAGGACTTAATTATACTAATATTTTGTGTCCATTTCTCACATGTATACATTCTGACCTCTGCTCATTTGTTCCTCTTGAAAGACAGAGCAAGACCTCTGTCTTTCATCAGATAGCAGAGAGTGTGAGAATAGCGGATACTTTTAAGATATTCTTGAATCATTCTATGTGTAAAAGAATGGGATGGGAATTTTAGGAAGAGAGATCAGGAACTAACGGTGATTTTGTGTGAGGATGAAGGTGAGCTGTGGGAAGCAGGCATGAGTGGGTGGTGACGCTCAGGAACAACTTCACATTGTGGGAGGAAGAATTGGAAGATAACCACTCTTTCCCTGCCTATCAGTCTGAAAATGCTCCTACAACACACGAGGAAGGCAAAGGAAACCTTTTTGCTGTGAGCCAGGCAAGGCTACAGATTTAAACAAGCTCCTGGATAATGGGGTATTTGCCAACTAATATCCCCTGTCAAACTCTGGAGAGTCAACTGAGAGAAGGCAAAAGAAAAGTCTACAGATTCTGTGGCTCCCTATCTCCTATTGTCTCCTTGAAGAGGCAAACCACCTCCTAAACGTGTGCATTTGCTAGCTCTAGATCAGGTTCTCTTTCCCTAATGTTTGCAGGCAAGCTAAGCAGTAATTTAACATGTAGGATATTTACCTAACATGGAGAAATTCACACATCTTTTCATCTTCCTGTCCACTCCACACTTCAGCACATTCATTCCCTCTAGAAAACAAAATCACATGCACAAAAAAATCTGCACTGTGTGTTTTTCCTTAACAGCCATGCTGCAGATTACAACTCTTTAGAGCTGCGCTATCATCCACAAGGCACAGGGCTGCAATCATCCTGTGTTTACCTGGCTTCGTTCGTGCCTCTAGGAGTAAGGCTGGGAGAGCCAGGGCAGGGGTCAGCTCCAGAGGAGCTGTAAGTGCACTTAGAGACTCCTGTGCTCTGCAGCCTCCCCGGGGCAAAGGAGGAAGCAACTGCTTATTTTCTCCTCAGGACTTTTTCTCTTTAGGCATGGGCAGAAGGAAAGTAGAGCTTTTTAAAATGCCTCCTGATACCCATCAGGGGTTTGCTTTCACTGTAACATGGAATTTACTGTCTTTTTCTTTTTTTTTTTTTTTTTTTGGTTCTTCACTGGAAATCCTATGCTAAGGCAGCTGGATGGGAAGATGTCTCACTGTTTTTGTTTTGACCTGAAAATTAGCAGATTACTCTTTGAATGCAACTTTTCAAAGCAAAGATGTGAATGTTGAGGTTTTTGTTAATGAACTGACACCTCCTGTGAATGGCTTCTTCACCCTGGGGTGCTCACCTCCTCTTTTGTAGCAGGAAGAGCACTTGCAGCTGATGAAAGGCTGGAAAGATCCCTCTGGGACAGTTTAAGAGCGCCTAGGTTTGCCATATACAAAGGTTTACTTCAGGGCATTTGAAAAATGCCTCATTAGCAGTTGATGACATAGCAGGGTAGCTCTTGTTTCGAAAATCTAGAGCTGCCCCTTGCCAGGAGCTCAGGGTGGCTCTTCTCCCCCGTCCCTTTCATTCCTTGGTTCCCAGCGCTTTCTCTTGATGCTCACCAGCAGTGGCTTATCTGAGTCACCGCAGGCAGCCTCTCACTCACATTATTACAGTGTTTCCCAAGCTGGCTCTGCCTGCTTTGCCAAATACTCCAAGTGTCAGGACAGGTGTTTTAACAGTCCCTTCCCTGCCTGCCATCCTTCTTCCCCAGCCCTGCCACACTCTGTACTTGTCCTTTCTCACCCTACAGCCACCTTCCTTTGTGGCTGCCCTTACCTTGACTGATACTACAGCAAAACAGTAACTGCTGCATAAAGACTGGAGCAGGTGTGCAAGTATTTCAGGAGCCTTTTTGATTACCTCTGGATTTGGTGCCTTTTTCTGCTGGCTGCCTGCTGTGATGTGGCAGTTTCTCTTCCCAGACAGTGTGTGACTGCACTAGATGTTGGCATTAAGTGCAGCTTCCCTCTCATTTCCTCTGTAGCTCCTGATGTAGCCATTCGAATCAACTCAGTGTCCAAGCAGACTTTGCTTTTCAAAGTCCCTCTTAATATTGCTGCCTTTCATTTTGTGTCTTTTATTTATCTGTCTGCTTTCCCAGTGTTGGAGAGGATTAGTGGTTTTGTGGGTGCTTTGCTATGCCCCAAACAGCCAGCATACAGCAGAGAGAGAGGAACCTTATTGTCACTTGCTCCGTGTTGCTCTCAGGCACTCCTGTTTGCAGCACTCCCGTGGTGCAGCGGCGCATCTGTTGCCAGCTACGCTGCCTGCCATCTTCTCCTCTGGGAGTCTTTGAGAGACTCCTATGTTTAGTCCTGTGCTGATGTTACCTGGGCTGCTTCCAAGAACAACACAGAACTGCTTCCTCTATTCCTAAAACTGACACAGAATGAAAACCACAGCAGGATTATTTTTAGTTCTGTAAAAGTGCAGCTAAAGCAGCATTGCTAGGCTCTGCCTGGCCAGAATTTGCTGTTTCAAATTGTCCATGATAGGTGGGGAGTGTGTGTGTGTGTGTGGTAGATGGAAGTTTAAAGACCGTCTATCTGCTATTTGTTGATGCTTATGTTACAGTTTTGGATTGGACCGTTGATGCAAATATGTCTGAAGTCCGAGATTAGTTTCCTGTAAATGTTCATCACAAAACCACTCAGTTAAGGAACAGGAAGAAAAGTGCAGATCACAGCTGAGCTACACTTGCAGAGCTGGGTACGCGCATGCAGCTCCAGAAGAGCAGAGCTGCTGCAGTTTGAGGCCATGGTGTATTTGGCAGGGCTGGGGAAAGCTGGTGGCTGCAGTAGCAGGAAAAGTTGCAGCTCCTGCCTGAGCTGTATTTGCTGGGCAGTGTCACACTGGTGGGGACCGGAGGGGGAAGCTTCCTTCCTGCTTTGTGTTCAGTAGTTCTATACTCTGTAAACAGCATGATACACCTGAGCATTTCCAATGCGCAGGATATCCTATGTGGTGTGCACCCTCAGGGTGTTTGTATTTAAACATGAAATGCAAATGAGAACTTTTACTGACCAATTCCATGATGTCTGCTGTAGCCCTCTCATGGACACCTGCCCGCTTTTCCTTGTGGATTCACTTTCAGTGATCTGGTACCCACAGGACCGCACAGCTTCTCTGGGATTGTAAAGAAAGTGCTTGTGTTCTTGCCCCAGAAATGCAAGCATTTACCCCAATTTCTTGTTATCAGCATCTTATGGCATCTTATGGCAGTGTTTTCCAGATGACATGCTCTTGGGTTGCATCTTTTCAGGCTGCTGCCTCTTTGCTGACCAGTGAGGGAGCAATGTTCTGGACTTTGTGTGCTTCCTTCAAGTCCAAATACCTCCCTTGTATGTTTGTACAGTTCAGCACTTAAAACTCTAGTTCTTTCTCTTGTAAAAGGAGGAGTTGATGCTGCAGTCATGTCTCCTCCGGAACTGATCCATGGCCTAGCACTTAAATCTGGGCCTTCTGTGTCAAAGTAGCCACAGGGGCAGGATTCATAACGAAAAATTCATCATGAGCGGTTGTGGAAATGGGACTGCTCTTATTTAGAATTGCAGGTATTCTACTACTGTTAGCAAAATCCATCCTGTATCATTAAATTTCTACCATAACTGCCTGTGTTCTCTTGTCTCCACAAGCTGATACCGGTTCAAGCCTGTGTAACCTCAGAGCTGAGCAGCCTCCCTTTGTATTGTCCTCAGCCTCTGCTGATTAGAATCTTGTTTCGCAGAAATGACTTGCTATTGTGCTTTGATAAAGTATTTATCCAGCACAGTCAGGACGGGTTTGTTTACCTGATATTATCTAAGTGCTCTAACTCCAGCCAGCAGTCTAAAGTTCACAGGAGGGAAGATGATTTCAGGAAAATGGAGAATCAGACTAGTGGTGATGAATGCAGGGCATTTACAGTAGGGTGCTCAGTCAGCCACTAGTAAAAAGCCTAAAAAGAAAACAGTAAAGCAATAAACAGTTTGTTTTTCTGGCACCTTAGGATGAGATGACCTCAAGTTTGGGCCTTACCACAAAGAAAGCCCTCACGATCCTGAGAGACCAGTTGTCAGCACTTCTGGAGGGGCATCAGAAGGAACGGAAAAAAGTGACTTCATGGAAGGTGAGGCACCAGACAGCAGAAGGCTGGGCACTCAGTCTCCCCGTCTCAAAGTAAAGCTGAAGATTAAACAGAAATTGGCTGCATTTCCTCCCAGGCTGCTGCTGCAGAGTGTCTTGGTGTAGAACGGCTAAAGTCCTTGGGAACATAGCAAGGAATCTACCTAGGGGTATGTTTCTCTCAGCACTTCTCTCCTGGATGCTGGAGCTCTGTGGGAGCTTAGCTTCACCTGTGAAGGATCAAAGTGCTTCAAGAGCCACGACTGGCTGTGTGTCTGTTGGGTTTGGTATCAGGTGGGAAGAGCTGTGATGCGTAACAGTTTCCCCTTGTCCACCATGTTTATCTGGTGTGTGTGTGCAGTACAAAGTGCTAGTGTTTATGCACAGTGCTTAAAAGTGTTCCTCACTTTGTTAGTGACAATGGGGCAGACTGGCACAGAAGCCTTTTCATTCTTCCAAGCAAGAGTAAAGCAGAGAGTGTCCACCCAGACTTGCCAGCTGAGTAACCGTTACTGCTGTAGCATTCACATAATTGATCTGGGATGCTCTGTATCATTTTCAGGGGTTTTACAAAGCTGAGTTCACCCTGGAATGTCAGCTGCTGCCCTCACCCTTTCTCACTCTGCTTTTTCAAACGTCTCTCTCTGTATTTCATGAATGCTGACTGTCTGCTGCTCTCCTTTCGTAGGAGGTGTGGAGGAACAGTTTTCTCTACCATGGTAACCGTTGCTCCTGTTTCCACTGGCCTGGTGCATCCCTGATGCTTCTGGCAGTGCTGTTGCTGCTGTGCTGCTATGGGAGCCAGCCACAGGGGAGGTAAGCAAACATCCTATGCTGGCTAACTGAAGTGAGGTGGTAGTTTTATATCGTCTTGACACTGTTTGTGGCTGACATGAGAGAGCTGTCCCTCAGTCTGTCTAGACATCTATACATGCGCATACTCACACTGGTAATTCTATCCCTATCAGTTCCTTTCACAAAACTTCAGCCAACTTAATTCTACTTCTAAAAGACCCATAGAGTGTCCTTTGGAGAGATTGAGATTTTTTTTCTACAGCACTTGCAGATCTTGAAAAATCCCAAGGCGTTACCATAGTTAGGAAGGATTTTGAAACTGAAGAAATTAGTGGCTCATAGGAGAAGTGACTGTGCTGTCACATGTACCATAACACACATTGACAGTATTTGTAAGGGCATTTTTTAGTTGACACAGGTCCTTTCAGACTTCTCTGGTGGCATTATTCTAAAGAAGTGTGTTCATAGCTCTCCTGCTTTTCTTTTTTAGCCATAAGTCTGTGGGATGTAGGAATAAACAACTGAGCAGGTGTGCATTTATCTCTGTGGGTGGCTGGCAGTGTATTCTGCTCATTTACTCAAACCTCATCTGCTTTCTGCTTTCTTCTGTTTTGCTGTGCAAAGCCAAGGTGCTGAGATAGTTAATGCACTGGCACTCTTCCTCCTTCTCCTCTTGGATCTCTTCATGATTGGGCGTCAAGAGAGGCTGAAGTGCAGAGAGGTGGAGAGGAGACTTCAGACAATCATTGATAAGATAAATGGTGAGGTCTCATTTATCTGTCTCTCATTTGAATTTGTGTTTTCCTCCCATTGGATTTTTCTTCAAACCTGATCACTTAATGTTACTAATTGATCATACTAAGCCTTCCCCTGTGTTACACAGAAGCAGGCTGTGAGAATTGTGTCCTACTCATGCCTGTCCTGTAGAATAGTTATTTTGAGCTGTCATGTGGCCACGTGCTTCCAATCTGTGTGTTATCAGGTAGGCGTCTGTTATGTCTGTGCTTTGGAGTGATTTGAATCCTCAGTATCTTACAAAAATATCTGCCTTGCAGCAGATGATGAGGGAAAAATATGTGGGGTTGTACCACAACATAGAACAGAAGGAAATAAATTTCCGTGCATGAGCATCGTCTCAGCAAGGGCTTTTGAACCTGAGGAGGCAGTTTATTTCTGTGCAGCAGTTTTAAGGACAGCCTTTAGTTTTTCCACTGTACAAGTATGTATTTAAGGTTATAAAATGACTATGTTTAGTTGTTAATATTGTGTGGAGAGAGAGGGAAAAAGCCATCAAGAAGAAAGAGAGAGAAGATAAAAGATCATGGGAATGGACTGAGCTTAGCACTGGAGGACCTATAGCCACTACAGGGTGTACATTGATGTATATTGGCCCCTCCAGAATTGTTATCACTTAATTCTTTCACACTTTGTGCTTTCAGATACACTTGGCAAAGAGGTGAAATGGCCAGACTCCATGTACCCTGACCTTCACATGCCTTATGCCCCATCCTGGTCCCTTCATTGGGCCTACAGAGATGGTCATCTTGTCAACCTGCCTGTGAGCCTGTTAGTAGAAGGAGATGTCATTGCTTTGAGGCCAGGCCAGGAGTCATTTGCTTCTCTGAGAGGGATTAAGGTAACTTGCTTGTCTTATTTCCTTGGCCTGTAACAATGTATTGCCCAGGATTTTCTTGCTAATACTCTAGTTCCCAGTGTACAGATAACTGGAGTGTTTGATTTCTTCTGACCTTGAAAGTAGCTTGAAATTCCAGTTCGCTCAAGGACAGTGCCTCATTAGACTGCAACTTCTCTTATGAACTCCCAAACCCAGTGGACAGGAGACACTAATGTGATACCAAAGCACCATATTTCCATCTCTTCCAGGTCAAGGGGAAATTGTAATGTGCTGCTAAATATAGATGGAGTGAATCTATCCAGTAGGATGATATGATATACAAACCCCCTACTTTATCCTGATATGTGGAGAAATAAAGTTTGTTTGCTTTGACCTTCTTACTACCAATTCATTATAAAAGAAGATAATATAAAATACCTGGGGTAGTAATAGATTAACAAATCAATTACAGGAGCTATGCAAAGATTTTTCTGCTTGAAGAAGATTGGAAAAAGTTCAAAGCTTGAAATTCACCTTTGTTGGTTTTTATCGTAACGTTCACTCCAAATGCCAGTTTTCATGAAGTAACCAGATGTGCTTGAACACAAGGATTTCATTTTGCTTCAGGTTTGAAGCTAATGAATTTTTGAGAGCTGAGAGCGGGAACTGTGACAAATAATTTGCAGTGGGAGGAATCCTGCTGGATTAAACCTCCAGTCCCTCACAGCAGGATTCCACTGAGGCCCCAGCTGTGCAGCCTTTGGGCTCTCTGGCTTCTTTTCTAGGATGATGAGCACATAGTTCTGGAGCCAGGAGATTTGTTTCCACCTTTCTCACCTCCGCCCTCCCCAAGGGGAGAAGTGAAGAAGGGACCTCAGAACCCTCAGCTGTATCGTCTCTTCCGTGTCTTGAAGACCCCAATAATTGATAATGTCAGGTGAGTTAAATACAGTGCACAGTGCTTGCACAGTTTGTCTGTGTCCTTGTTGCTGCCTTGTATTGGCAAAGAATGAGGCTTAACAGTCCAGGACAGGAATTTTCAAATATTCTGTGCTGTGTTTTCTTTATTACTTGGGAATTCTGTAAGTCTCTTACTGTCTGCCTTCAATAGTCCTCCTTAACTGGTAGGTTAGGCTAATATATAAAACCACGTATATACTAAGTATTACTGTTCAGCTCATTACTTTCCAACTAAATTTGAATAATGCAGGGAGATTGCAAATTTCATGCATTTGATATAACCAGCAATGTGACACCCTTTGGTCAACTGGAGATACAGAGATCTGAATGTCCTGTTAGAGTTTCAGTACATGTTGGGGCGATGGAGCCTTCCCGTTAAGTGGGTGAGGAGACCTGGGAAGTTTGCTCAACAGCACTGTAAATTTACCGTGGCAAGTACAACACTGTTATTGTAGAACTTGGCTTCTCTTTTGAAGGTCAGCCCTCATAGCACAGGGTGAACACTGTGTTCTGATCAGGTCTGCTAGGAGGTTTGTATCTGAGGAAAGTGCAAGGTTAGGATCTTGGTTGCTGAAATCTCAAGCTGGTTTCCATTTTTTAGGTGGTGTCTGGAAATGGCTTTGTCACGTCCTGTGACAGCCCTGGATAATGAGAGATTCACCGTACAGTCAGTGATGCTGAAATATGCTGTCCCTATTGTACTGGTAGGTCTCATTTCAAGCCTTTGTTGTTGAATATAGCCATGTTTTGTCAATAAAGGTGAAGAATTTGCAGCTGTTAACAGGAAACTGTGGCCAGGCCCTAACTCATGCAGCTGACTCTGTGTGTACCTTGGGTAGTTCAGAGAAGCAAAGATGCTGAGCCATTTAGCTGTGACAGTGGAGGGAAGAACAGCAGCAGCAGACCAACTGTATCTTCCAGATTTTCCCAGGGCTGAGAATATTACGAGGCTGTGAAAACTCCTTCCTTACAAGTATTAGTAGTTAGCTGACAATGTCCTTTCTGTTTGGATTGCAGGCTGGCTTCCTGATCACCAATGCTGTGCGCTTCATTTTCAAAGCCCCTGGGATTGCTTCTTGGCAGTACACTCTTCTTCAGCTACAGGTAAAGGAGAGTTTTGAGCTCCACTCCACCTCCTCCCCAGAGCATCACTGAGACCAGTTCCCTCCCTGAAGCGACTTGCTTCATCCTATGCGTGCCCATGTGCGTGCTGGATCCAGGAGCTCTCAGTGGAGCAGGACAACAGCTCTGCCCTGGCCATTCCTCCTAGAATGCCCTGTACGTTGTTTGCTCTCTCTCACTTGCCATGTATCCATGTGCGTATATATATATGTATATAGTATCCTTTGCCTTTAAACTTGTAAGGTTTATGTCAAATCCAGCAGAAAAACCAGCTGCAAGTTGGTGTGATTTATTCACAGCCTCCTTCATTACAAACTCCTAAGGGTGTGTGTGTCTCCCCTCCTGTGCTTCTCCTTGTATTGCACTGCTTCCAGTGCAAGCAGTCGTCTGTCTTCCTGCCACTGCCTTTTACCCATCCTCTCACTGTGGTGGAAAAGATGTCATGTGAGAGGTCTGACTTCTTGTTGTCTCCGTGCTTGCTGGTGATTACAACTTTTTTTCAGGTGAATGGTGTCCTACCCATCCTTCCATTGCTCTTTCCTGTCCTGTGGGTTCTTGCTACAGCCTTTGGAGAAGCCAGAGTTTTGGCTCAGATGAGCAAGGCCTCATCCACCTCACTGGTAGGTATCTTTCCACATCAAACCATTGCAGAGAAAAGGGCAAGAGATGAGAAGGACTCTGTGAAGTGAGCACAGTGAATTCAGCAGATGTGTCTACATAACTGTAAAAGCTTTGGATCTTTGGTTGTCCTAGCTATGCCCTCTCCCTGGAGCACAGTGTGGCTGCTTGAACAGATGTTTTGATTTTTTCAACCTGTCTACAGATATCCCAAGGTGATAGGAACTTCCAGTGATTCCATAAATCTCTTCAAGGCATGTGCTTTATATTAGTTAAATATAAGCTTTCAGAGGGGCCAACATGGAAATAAATACCCTGTGGTGACTATAAGTAGAGAATGTTTAGCCACTGAGAAGGAATGGGATACATGAGATCCTCTGCAACCTCCAGTTTTAACATGTGGGCTGAGGCTCTGAGGCTTCGCTTGCAGGCATGGCCTTGGCAGTGGATCAGGGAGTAAGAGGAGTTTCTGGTGGTTGTGCTGGTCTGGGGAGTGGAGTTTGGTAGCCTGATGGGTGTGTGATCCTGAACTGGGTGCGCTGATGGGTGTCTCTTGTTCTCTCCTGGTGGCAGTGTTGGTGAGATGCACTGTGCTACGTTTGTCTTATGTACTGAATTCTGTTATGCCTGCACTTGGACAGAGTTTCTCCTTCTTGTCCTTCCTTGGCCTCTGTGGCCCTGGGTCTGTGTTTTCTCTTATTTTGTCTATAGGTTGTACATGACACTAAGCTGCCTGTGTCCTGGGAGGGGGGGATACATATTACCTCCCTCAGTGGCTTTTGCACCTTTACCATGTCTTTTCAATGTTTCCTCCACTTTACCTTTCCCACTCATTCTCAGCATCACTTGGTTTCTGTCTTTGGAACCTCCCTTTTTCCCTTTACACCTTGCTATTTTGCTGGGAAAAGCCAGAGCTCCTTGGCTTCCCTGCTTTGTCATTCTCAACATACCCATTTTCCCTGTCACTCATACTTGCACCTTCCTTGTGTTCTTTCCTGTCTTCTCCTTCTTCTTGTCCAGGCAACTCACTCTGTCCAGCCGCTCTTTTTGTGACATCTCAGACATGATCCTCCATCTTTGCTGCTGCAGAACAACTGTTGTGATGTGCCTTGATCTTTCTCCTCTTTGACTAGGGCAGCCTTCTTTTGGCCTCTCTATTTCACTCCTTCCTTCTCTCTACTCTGTTCAAAATGTAGCAGGTAAGACCCTCTTCCTCTCCAATCACTTGGCCTGTGTGATGCTCTTCTCCACCTTCTGCCCCCTCCCATCATGTTCAAGCTGTCTGATTCCCAGTTTTTCAAAGCCATAGGTGTCTCTCATGACTGGCTAGTCAGACATCCTGCAGGACACAGACTATTGCCCCCCACAAATGAGCCCCTGCCTCAAGTTGCATTACTATTGTTGGAGTAC
Source organism: Tyto alba (assembly GCF_018691265.1). Taxonomy (NCBI): domain Eukaryota; kingdom Metazoa; phylum Chordata; class Aves; order Strigiformes; family Tytonidae; genus Tyto; species Tyto alba. Next base: position 7,802,739 of record NW_024881314.1, read on the forward strand.
ATCAGTGTTCCTTTTAGAAAGGAATTTGATGTTGGTTTGAAAACATTTGTACTGCCTTTGATAGGTTGTTTCAGTAATTATTTACCTTTACTGCTAAAAATGGGCATTCTATGTTAGTGGGAATTTTTGTAGTATCTGATTTCCAGCCCTTGGAACATTTACATCTTTTGTCTCCTAGATTTAAGAGCACGTCAGTCAAATTTCTGGTCTGTTGTAGCTACTCACATTCACTTTTACTGTCTCTTTGGTTAAGCAAACAGTTTAAGCACCTTGAGTCACTATAAGCATATTTTCCAACCCTTTGATCTTTCTCTCGGCTTTCCTCTTTGCTTTCTCCAGTGCTTCACGATCACTGTAGAATTATTCATCTCCAAAACCCACAAAATATTCCAGTAACAGTTGTGCTTATGTTAGATTTCAGAATAATTTGGACTTCCTACTCTATGTTCCCCTGTTAGTGCAGCAAAGGATCATATTAGATCTCTCAGCCACTGCTTTGAATGGCCAGGCTTTGTTTAGCTGATAATTTACAGTTACTGCTTTCTAATATAGAGTCCTCATCCTATAAGTCCAACCTTCATTTTTGCTCCTAGGTATGCAGCCTTGGTTTTGTGCCTGTTGGTATGCATGTTTTTGCTTATTTACCAAGCAATTCATATTGTTCTGTAACTGGTCTGTTCTCTTTATTATTGGACCTTGCCCCAAACTTTCCATAGTTTACAGTCTCTATCACTAATGTTTTTTAAGTTTTCTTTCAGGCTACTAACAAAATATCCAGAATTTGCCCCTGCTTGAGCTAGTAACATTCTATTGCAAATAATTCCTCAGTTTCTGTTCCATTTTGAAATACACTATATCTAATATACTTAATATGGGCCCTATTCCTCCAGTATTACTCTAGTTTTTGTTAGAAAACCAGTAAAGCATTTTGTATCAAGTCAAAGTACCAAGCAGTTTACGTCAAAAGCATTACTTTTATCAGTCAAATTTGTAATTTTGTCAAAAAAGATATCACAATAGTATGATGAGATTTATTGCTCATATACTTGTGATGTTTGGCACTGGTTTTATTATTCCACTTATTTTCTTTTACCGGAGTCTCATATTAGTAACTCTGTTATTCTGCCTGAAATCAAAGTCTGTCTGGGGTCCTGTGGTAACTTGATTTGTTCTCCTTACCTTTTTTAGGCGTTGGCACCATATTAGCTTTCTTCCATTCAGCATTTCTTCCAAATCAGCAGTAACAGTCAGAAAGTTGTCCAGACCTGCTAATTTAAACATATTTACTTTCAGTAGCTAGTGTTAGAATGGAAAATATTTCATAGTTATCATATGGTATGATTATATCACTGAATAAGGAATAGCAATATTTATTTAACGCATCGGCCTTGCCTGCAATATCATTTACAATTTCACTGTCTTCAACAAGCAGTGGTTTTAGTTGGCTATTGGTATACTTTTTCTTATTTTTATGTTAATTTTTGCTTCTATTTTCACTTCCACTCAAAACTGGACTTTTTTACTTTTACTATGGATTGTTGCTCTTTAAAATATTAATAAAATATTGTTAAACAGTTCCTAATTATCCTTCATAGTTCTCAGTTTAAATTATTTCTGACAATTTTTTTTTTTTTCAGCTTTTTTTTTCTAGCTGATCCTTTCTAAAGTGCCAGATATATGCATTCTTATTTGGGGTGTCATTTTATTTACATACAAATGTAATTTCCATATTCACTTATGCTTATGAATATGCTTAAATTTAAACTGTTTTTCAAAATTACATCTACTGTGGAATTCTCTTGTGCTGGATGCACAAACTTTGAGTTAGTAAATTTCTCGGTGTAATTCCAAGAGCCCCATGGTAGTGTCCTGCTATAATTTCTTTTCATTTCCTATCCACATCCCATTCATATCACCTCATTCCTCTGTGTTCACTGTGTTCCAGGCACCTGCTTGTACAACCGCTCTTCTAGTTCCCTTCTTTTAACTGCCCCATATTGCTTAAAACCAGATCAGTCAATCCTGGCTCTTTCTGTCTAAAAATAACCATCCAGAAGGAGCCTCCTCTGGGTCTAATTGCTATTATTTTCTCTGTAGACATTTAGGTAATGACTGTGTGTTCTTCCGTGATGTACAGCACCAAGCGCTTCGACTGTGCTTTGCAAGTAGATAAAGACATAGTCCATTAAAGCTTAATTGTTTGGATGAATTATTGGTCTGCCTTTGTATAGCGATTCCCACAGAGCAGGACTGCTGCTTTCTTCTCTCTGAAGGCACAGGATTTAGGGAAGGATGTTCCTCATGACACATTTCTGAGCACGATTATAGTAACTGGTCTCTTCTCTTGCTGCAGCTTGCTAAGTTTTCAGAGGACACTCTCAGCAGCTACACAGAGATGGTATCTTCTCAGGTACTATTATTATGAATTGTTTTCTTCCATCTTCATTGCAGAACTTCATGATATCCTTTCCCTTCTTCTCTGATCTCCTGCTTGTTCCTAGACCCTTTTTACTTGTCTCAGTTGTCCACTGTCACTCATTTGCTGCTTTAATTTGCTATGCATGGAGGTTGCATGTCTTTCCCTACACCTTCCCACGTAAATGCTGCTCTGCTGACCAGACATTGAGGTGACTTTGATACTGTGTCCAGTTGTGCTTTTCTGAATATTGCAAATGATTTGAAATCAACTTTTTCTGTCCTGAAGAAAGTACCTCTTTCAAGCCCTTCCGTTCCAGGAGTAAAATAAACTTTTTATGGTGTGTGCCAGAAAGAAGGGAAACATTCTTATTGTACCAGAAAAACTTCCTTCTTCAAGCCAAAACTAAAGAACAGAGGGGATGGTGGTCAGCACTAAGAACAAACGTGTAGAGGGGACCTTTTGATGTTCAGGCTTTTAAAAACTCTGATCCTGTTTCATGTGCTCCTTAACAAGCTTAAGCACATTACTAGTGATTCCAAAGCTGGGGAAATAAACATTCAGAAGACCTTTTTCTGAGGGAGCAACTGCATCTGGCCACTCCATAAATTGCATCATCCAGATTAAACTGGTGGGTAGAGGAAAGACACTTTTCTGTCTAATCTGTCATTAAGATTCCCCTTCCCATAAGGAGGCAGATGGACTCCAGGAGTGATTAAAAATCGCTAGATACTATAAGAATCAATTCATATCTCCTCATTCCTAGCCACACAGAGGAATGCACATGAACACACACACACACAGACGCTTCCTTTGCTGAATATTTTGTTGTTTTTTCTGTGCCAGTTCATCATTTAGCTGAGATGTTTTTCAGGTGTTAAATGATTTGAGCTGACCTTCCTTGTTGAAGAGATCTGCTTCTTTCCTTTTGTACCTATGTAACGTTTTTGCTTGTGAGAAACTGGTTTAAATAAGAGCTTTTTTTTCTTCCTGGTGATAGCTCATGCTTGTTTTGCATTTGAGCTTATGGCTTTACTAACCCTAAGGAACTTGATCTAAGGAGCTTTAGGGGAAGTACTCTGCAGTGACAGCATTCCAGAACAACAGCTAAAAAGCAGTAAAATAACACTGCAATGCAAACTTGGTTTTGTTGGCTTTAGGAGTGCACAGAGAAAAACACAGCTCTGGTGCTTGGGTTGGTATGCTGCCGTCTAGACTCCCTCTGAAACATTTTCATGTGGAAGATGAAGGATGCCAACTTGACATTTTAATTTTGCAAAATATCCCCTTTCAGTTTATTACCATGTTGATTACAATTAATTTGTAATGGTGGAGTGGTCAGGACACCTTGGCTTTATTTCCAACATTGTCACTGCCTCAGTAAGCAGCCTTGGTCAAGTCACCTCACCACAGTGACTTCATTTACCCGATTTACAGCTTGGTGAGTGTAAGTGTAAGGTCTCAAACTCTGTAATGCAAGGGGATGAGAGTTAGTTTAGGAAGAAATACTAAGAGTTAACAACGGATTCACCCCAAATGAAATCCCTTCAGAATTCTTTCCTGTGTTTTTGGATAGACAAAGGTAGATTCAGTTAATTCTTGATTCAACAATCAGACTGTCTGTTAGCATCCTCTGGAAGGGCAAAGAAATGCCCTTCCCTTGAGAACATCAGCACTGTATCAGTTAACAGGTTCCCATGGAGACTGGTGTTTATCTTACAGTGTATCACTGTGTTGAACCTGAAAGCAGGTAATGTCATACTCCCTATTTTCCTTCTCTCCCCTGATCTTTCACTGCATAAGTTTTTAATTGGCTGATGTCCTCTGCTTCCCTCGGCAGGAAATGATACGCTGTATCTGGAGCCACTTCCTCTGTGTTTTAAAAGGCAAATCCCCAACTCTGAGCTTCACTTCCAGCTTGCTCCATAGTCTGGGATCTGTCACTGTGAGTGTTGCTGGGTTGTCAGAAGGAGGAGCCCTATGTAGATGCTTCATTTGCATTGTTCATGTCATCCTTCCCTGAGCATAGACTGTTAGTAATCAGTTCACTGTGCTGGAATTAGAAACCCTTCAAGCACCTGTCTTTGTGGAAGAGTTTCTAACTGTCTTGTCTTGTCCAAGCAGCACATTTACAGGCTAAAACAATGGTTAGAGATACTCTGTGGCATCTAACAGGATGTCTGTATTTCCAGCTCTGGTTCTGGTCCCATAACCCTTTTGACTCCTGTTCAAGAACCAGCTGGTTCAGGTCCTGCTAAAGTACTAGCTGGTGAAACAGGTTGAGTAGTTGCTTCCTTCCCGTGGTCTTCCTGCCTAGTTTTGCAATATCCTGAGATACAATTGGTGTTAAACAACCCATTAATCCTGCTAGAGTGATGAATTCTTGGATTTCTTAGAGGGTTATTAGGTGCAGTTTCTTAAGACAGAAGGTTGTCGGAGATACTTGTCTGTCCTCCCATGTGTTTATTAAACTTGCAATATTTACAACTATGCATGAACACTGAGACATGTTTTCGCTGAGATTTTGCTTTCTTGGGGGTGTTGTGGGACGTTCTAGGTGCTCTGCTGTGTAGACAAGCAGGGGATTCTTTCCTGGCCAAACCCCAGCCCAGAGACTGTTCTGTTCTTCAGTGGAAAGGTAGAACCACCTCATGATAGCCATGAAGATCTGACTGATGAGCTCTCTACACGGTCCTTCTGCCATCCTGAGATGGAAGACGAGGTGAGTGATATGTAATGTAGTATGTTGGCTTTAATTATAGTTTGACTGACAGGCACAACGTGGTATTATAGAGGGGGCCCTTTGCTTGTAGAGAAGTCCTGTGCTGTAATTCTTTACTTAAAAGATAAAGAAGCAGTGAGGATAAGATTCTCTTCTACACAAGTCCTACAGCACCAGGTGAATCAGTAGTGGCTCACGTTCAACCACTGAATCACCACTGTTCATTTTGTTGGTCTCTTGCAGCCCCATGAAAGAGATGCTTTGCTCTCTGGCCCCCTGGCAGACACAGTCCACATAACCAATGAGCAAGAGAGGAGCAACTGGTCTAGTGACCCTCCAAAGGCTCCTGATGCCCATGCCCACCGAAAGCCAAACAGCAGAAGCAAGCATCCCTCTGGGTCCAATGTGAGTTTTAGCAAGGACACGGAGGGTGGAGAGGAGGAACATAATCAGGTAAGACATCCTGAAGGGGCATGCAAGTAATCTTTTTTTTGGAGCTATATGACAGATTTAAGCCTGTAGAGTCCCCCCCGTTAGGGAATTTAATTGGGAATTCCCTGCAGGATTCTAGGCTGAAGCTGTAATCATTGTAACCAACTAGAATTTTCCTGTCTGTTGGACCAGGTTGTTGGTGACAGTGAGGTGTTGGCTTGTGAGGCTGAAGACTTTGTGTGTGACTACCACCTTGAGATGCTTAGCCTGTCCCAAGACCAGCAGAACCCCTCCTGCATCCAGTTTGATGACTCCAACTGGCATATGCACTTGAATTCCCTCAAACCTCTGGGCCTGAATGTGCTGCTCAATCTCTGCAATGCCAGTGTGACAGAGCGTCTGTGCCGCTTCTCTGACCACCTCTGCAACATTGCCCTCCAGGAAACTCACAATGCTGTGCTGCCTGTCCATGTGCCCTGGGGCCTCTGTGAGCTTGCCAGGCTAATAGGTAAGGAGAAATTGGATGAGCGGACACAGAGAAATCAGAGCTGTCAATAGACACTTAATCCTTAGAGAGCACAAGAGAAATACTTCCCCAGGCCTGGTTGCTGAGAAGGTGGAATTACAGAGCTGACACTGTTGTTCAGTTGCCAAAAGAGTCTATTAAAGAGATTGCTTTTGGCAAGTTCTGACATTGTAGACACTATCAAAGGAACAAATGTCATCAAGGATATTTCCAGCCAGCCCTGGCTAAGCTTGGTATTCTCTGGCTTGAGTCTGCCAATCTCATCAGGAGACAAAGAATACCTGCTAATGGATAGATAACTGCCCTGTCTTTACAGTAATGCTTTAACAGGAGTTGGAATATATGATTTGAGATGTGAGGTACCTCAGCTCATTTTATAGATGGGAAAACCAAGGCATAGGGGAGATAAGAGGTTAGAGGTAACACTAGGGTTAAAACCTGGAAGCTCTTGAACCCACTTCTGTGTCTGTCCTTCAGTGTCACAGTTCCTCTCTTTAATGAACCAGAAGCATGAAAGCTGTAATTACTAATAACATCTAGTTCTTCTGAATGTTTTTCATCATAGATCATAGATCTTGAGCTATCTTGGTATAGATGCAAAGTGAGCACCTACCTGTTGCTGGGGACATGTCAGAATGAGCGCAGGCAAAGCGAGTGGGACAAAAGCAGGAGAGAGTCCCTTTCTTTTGCTTTGGTTAGAGCCTAATTTTTCACTTCCTTGTGTTTACATTTCAGGTTTCACTCCAGGTGCTAAAGATCTTTTCAAGCAGGAGAACTATTTGGCCTTGTACCGCTTGCCAAGCGATGAGATGGTTAAAGAAACAATCCTGGGGAAGCTTTCATCGATCACCAAGAGAAGACCACCCCTGAGCCACATGATTAACCTTTTTGTGAAGGACACCACTACCAGTAAGGCTGCCTGTTTCTTTGAGCATCTGCTTGGTACAGGAGGACCTTTTCTGCAGAGACCTGAGAAAACATCAGACTGGAATAGTCTGGAGTTCCTGTGGGGTGATAGCATTGCTCTGCCCACGGCCAGTGTAGATATGCTCAACAAACCTTAGTGATCAGTGCTGTGGCATACTGAGGGAGGGGTTCTTCCCAGCTCTGGCTCACTCCAGGATCATAAATCATTTTTTTAAATGATCTTAGATAACACATAGTAAACCTATTTTCTGGGGCCAAATGGCAGTGCAGAGCAAGGTGGGAGTTTTATTGCGTTTTGAATAGACTTCATTATGGTAGTGAAACTGATACTGCACTGGATTGAATACTACTCAGGGTTTTAGCTAGGGATGCTCATTCTTCTGATAACCCAAATCATAAATCATTATCTTTGTGAGTTGTCTAGTATATTGCACACTCTATTTCTATATTGCATACTGATAAGAAAGCACAGAAATCCAGTGCAAACTCATGGTGACCATGAATACAACACCTGAAGCCATGCTGACTTCTCCATGCCTACTCCTTCCTATTCTAATAGGAATGAGCTGGGATGGAAAGGACATATAGCTGGGCACTGTGAGGTCTTAAAGCACCTTAGCAAGATTTAATGGCTTGCCTGTCAGAGCTCTTAGCCTCTTCATAATACCTTAAATTGGCTGAACTTGGCTCTCTGGAGTTGACATATGTTCAATATTGAATCTGAAATATGATTATTATGATGACCAGAGATTTACTAGGTAAACTGTATTCTCTTGCCCAATTCTTCTTAAATCTGTACCTTAATCTGGGGAGGAGCTTTTTCATTTGCCCTGGTTGCTGCTATCTTGCCTTTGAGAGCAAGAATTTTTCTGATACTGAGATTCTTAGTGTAGGGAAAAACCGTTAACATTGCCTCATTTCAACTCCTTATCCTCATTTTTAAATGGTTTAGTTTAAAAACCCGGAGCTCAGACGAATACATGTGTGATCTGGATTATGCTGTCTAGAGAAAATTCTAAGGAATTTTGCCAGCAGGGGTTAGTTAACTATTGGAACACCTCTCACTTGATAGTCTTGTCCCTTGAAACTTTCTTAAATGCATACAATCAGAAATAATGGATTATGCAGATAATATTGGGTTAATTGAGGTAAATTGTCTCTGTTTATGCAGATGAGTCAGACCAGGTGATCATAACTAATCTCTCTCGATACATTATTTGTGCATAAATCTTTGAATCCACCCACTTCCATGACGTGCTGAAGTCAAAGGGAGATACATAATAAATTCCACAGCTGTCGCAGAAATAGGAGGTAGCTTATCTGTATGTTCTCTTGCTATTCCGTTGAAATATGTGTCTCACCATCTGGCAGTGTTCATCCCAAATCCATAGTAACCACATGGAAATGAGAGGCTCACCGACATCTTCAGCAGAGTAAAATGACTTGGTACCACCTCTGTCTTCCTTTGCTATAGCTGCACTCTTTGATTCCTTTTTCTCTGTCTCACTGGCTTGGCTGTAGCAGCTTGGTTCTTCCTAATGAGTTCCAGCAGTCATGAATGGCTAGTCATACTCCCTGTCCTATTCATCAGTTTTCTCCCTTGTGCCAGGGAAATCCTGGCCTTCCAAGTTCATGATTTAGGAAGGGAAGAGGCTGACCTCACTTTACTGGCAATGACAGCTGAATGAACTCCTTCCAGTTTATAGTGTGTGCTGTCACTGTCATTTACCCCTTGGAAAGATTGTCCTGTAGGATGCTGATGATACTGAATGGGAAATGAATTGCAGTTTTGTCAGGCATAAACATAGGTACGTCTGTGCGTGTGGTCATCTGCAGGCTCTTGCTCCGTGTCCAGGACATGGTTTTGCATGAATCAATAAACATCTCTTGCTCCCTGTTTCCTAGCCAGGACTATCCGACTGGAGGAGCAAGGTGGGAAGGATTAGGTGTTTATACAATAAAATTAACCAGAGTTCTGCACAAGTACTCCTTTGTGTTCCTGAGACAGGCTCCCTCTTTCACACACAGCTTCTATTCGTCTTGGAGGTTTGTTATGCTGATAAACTTGGCGTGTGATGACTATTTATAGCAGAAAGCAGAGAGCTGCTATGTTTTGGAAAATCCTCTGATGTTCCTGAAGGTCCCTGCTTGGTTTGTGCATATGGATATTCTTGGCTCTTGATTTCACCAGCTAGTGTAGCATTTGCAGTTAGCAACAATGCCTGCAAGAAGCCTTTGGGCTCATTTTTCTTGGCAGTAATGTTTTTTTCATTAGATCAGCTTTGAAGCTGTTGGGGGCAAAGTCACAGAGCAGCTGGAGGAGGGAACCTAGACAGAGAGGTCTACGTGTGTGCAATGTTAATCTCTTGGTGCAAATGAAAGGAAGCAGGAAGCATGGAGGGGGAGGCAGCCCTGCATCCTTTAACTTGTGTCCTGTGCCTGAGACCTGCATCAGACAAGTGATATCACACACTTTATAATGCCTATGTCTACAAAAGGGAATAAAAGATTTTAAGTCTGTATTAAAGAGTAAAGTAGTGGAAGAAAAAAACAGGACAGGCTGTGGTGTCCATTGATTTTCAATTCTTCCCTGATCACAACATGAGTTACTTTTTTAGAGTCTGTTATGTTGAACTTTTGACCCATCCTGATTTAACACATTTTCAGGACCTTTTGTGAAACAGGCTGCTATCTAATGGGTCACACTGTTAAATTATCTTCTGTTACTTGAATGGAAGATATTCAAGAATAACTCTTACCCTCTAAATCCACACCTGGCCTAAAATTGAATGCACTTTCCAGTGCAGGCAGACTTTGATCCCCCCAGGCTCATCACTGGTGCTTGTACTCTCATGAGAAGAGGCACACAGAAATATCTTTTTCTTCTGCTCTGTTGGATACAGGAACAAGATATTATCCCACCTTTTGTAGAAGCAGGATTGTTACACAGTGTAAGGGGAGAATAGGAACTGACTATGTGGCTCACATTTTATTACAGCCTTGTTTGAACTCACAGTTCGACAAATAGCAGCTGAATACATATCATCCAGTCTTGAATAATTTCTCGATGGAGACTGAAGACTTTCAACAGAGGAAAGGGGATATCCGGAGTACATCAAGGCAGATTGTGGGAACACTTGCTTTTAACAAATAAGGGAACAGTTGATATGATATCCCTTTCCTGGGAGCCTGTATGTTTGATGCTGACTCATTGTTCTCCTACATTTCAGGCACTGAGCAGATGTTTTCTCATGGGACAGCTGACATCATCCTCGAGGCCTGCACAGACTTTTGGGATGGTACCGATATCTACCCCCTTTCTGGCTCTGACAGGTGAGCAGCTTTGTCATTTGGTGCATTGAGGAGCTGCAGTTAAATTGCTGCAGGAACCTGGTTACTCTTTGTTAAAATTCCCTTTACTGATGCTTGTTAAGCTATTTAATAGAAGCTTCAAGTAGGTTATGAACATGAGTCATCTCTGCTTATAATTAATTGTTACATGATTGTGGAATGTAAGACTAAGCTACTTCTTCCTGTATTTGTTAACATATTAGCCCCTTATAAGTGGAATCTGACTCTACTATGTAGTAGGACTGGAAATTATAATCAGATCGTATGCTGGTGGCAGAGAATTTTTTTTTTTGTCTTACATGAAATGCAAAGTGATCAATTCTACCTGCTGTTGACCGCTTCAAATCAGTCCACCACAATGCATCACACCCTTTTAGTCCTGCTGCACTACCTGACAGTGTTGCGTTTTCATCTACAGGCTAAATCTCTGTTCCTGCTATCAGAGCAGACCAGTAATGTTTAGTTTCACTGACTAGCAGCACATTGTTCTTCTAAGCCTGCTTATCATCAGGTGTAAGAAAACCCCCACTGGTCCTTTTTGGAATACTTATCATCCTAGAAGCCATTGAAAAATCCCATGTATAGTCTAATTTGTTACCTTTGTGAGTTCAGCATAGAGAAGGAACTTTACACTATTCCAGTGACAGAATATTGACTAAATGGAGACTTCACATACAGCTCCTGGGACCCAAACCCTGCAAGTGGATAGGAGAAAACTACTGTAACTATCTCTGCCATAGATACTGCTGCCAGAGTTGTAGTTCCTTCCTTGGTGTTTATCTCCCTGCAGATAAATTCTCTCTGACGGATTAAGCTTCTGCTGTCATGCAGTGAACTTATTTGGAGTCATCTGGTAGCCATATAGGGCATATTATATTAATAAGTGCATTCAAAGAGTACTGTGTTCATACTCATCAATCTGGTGAGCAAACAGAAATGTTCACCACTGCTCCTGTTGGAAAAGGTGTTTTTGTTGCCCTGTAGTGCCAGTAGATAAGAAAATGCAGAAACAGTAAGGAAAGGCTTTTTCAGAGTATGTGACCGCTCCTCATAGAATACATTTTTCCAGATACCCAGCTGGTGATTTCTACATTAAACTACAGTGTACGTTGCCAGAAATGCAGCACATTTCTGTTAACTTTGTCTATTTTTTGTCTCTTCTACATAGGAAGAAGGTGTTAGATTTCTACCAGCGAGCCTGCCTCTCAGGGTACTGTTCTGCCTTTGCGTACAAGCCAATGCATTGTGCCTTGTCCTCCCAGCTCAATGGCAAGTGCATAGAACTGGTGCAAGTCCCTGGGCAGAGCGCAATCTTCACATGCTGTGATCTTCCTGGGACAACCCCCATCAAACAGAACAGTCGGAGGAATAGCTGGAGCTCAGATGGTATATGTCTTCTCTGCTGTCTATAATAAAGTCTGTTGCTGGGCCAGGTGCTTGCTTTCTGATCAGTCTAGAGCTGTAAGAACGTTATTATTCAGAGTAGCAGATGGAACTTGAGAACTAAGGGTTTCTGAAGTAAATGCATTTCCAGAGGAAGTAATGATGTAGCAGCTGGTAGGTATGTTTCTAGTTAAGCTATTGAAGCTTGTGGAGAAATTCTTTTACTAGTGGGAAGTCTGTTTCTTAAATCAGGCAACCGAGAGTCAAGACTTCTGGGTATTTGCTATTTGTCTAACTTTATGGAAATCACATATGTTGAGTTTTTCAAAAGAATTAAATGTATGGTGGTATGCAACTATTCTCCCTTGATGGATTTTGTTGCTGTACTGAAGGAACTGATTCCCACTAGATGAATTGTACATCTCCAGAACAGCAATGTAAACTGAGAAATAAGCACATACTATTACATAAGTTCAAGAGGCTCTTTTGGAAAAGCAGTCTTAATCACTTTTTGCTTTGGTCTCCCATTCTGTAAAATGTGAATAATGGGGTTTCCAACAGCTGGGAGGCAGTTGTGCCAGTGTTTTCAAAACAGCTTTCAGTCCCACCCATGGCAAGCTTTGCAACTGTGTCAAGTGCTTTATTATTTTGTTCCTCATGCTGCATCCAGCTCCCATTCACCACAGGCTGATCTGGTGATGATGAAGGAACCCTGTCAGAGAGCCTTTTCAGGCTCTTTGGGAGTATCTGCAATGTCACTGGAGGGAACATGATCCAGTTCCTTTGCATCAGCCCCTCCTCCGATGCCACTATGCCTCAGCTAGACTTGCTGTGTTGTTTAAGCACAGTATGGCGTGTTTAAAATGCACATGTGAACATTATGCAGCATACATCCTGTACCTTTCTGCCTCAGTTTCTTGTGACTGATCCTTGTCTTCTATTTTGTCTTTTTTCCTTTCCATGCTCACTGTTTCACGCTTGTATTCTTGGTCGCATATGTGGGGATGTCCTGAAACCGCTTCTGTGACTGGGTATGCTGGGACAAATGAATATCTCTTCATCTTTCCTCCTTTATATGTGTGCGTGTGTACCTGCATGTTTCTGTGTATCTGGGTGCTGTGTCCTTGGATGTTATCTTGGTGGCCTCTCCCACCATGTGTACTTTGCCCGATGCATGCGTGGCCCCTTGTGTCTCAATGTGATTGCGTGTTGTTTGCATGCCTGAAGAAGGGATTGGGGAAGTGATGGAGAAGGAAGACTGTATCCAGGCTCTGAGTGGACAGATCTTCATGGGAATGGTCTCGTCTCAGTATCAGGCCCGTCTTGACATTGTCCGCCTCATTGATGGATTGGTCAATGCCTGCATTCGTTTTGTCTACTTCTCCCTGGAAGATGAGCTCAAAAGCAAGGTAAGCTGTCTTTGCAAAACCCCCTGAACTTGCACGTCCCCTGGTTGTCTGACTGACTGGAGAGTTTAGCTCCAATGCAATATAAGGTTAATCTGATTCCACTACCTGATGGCATTGGTATACAATACTCCAGCCTGGGCAGCTACACTGAAATCTTTCATCTGCTCACCTACAGGTGTTTGCTGAGAAGATGGGTCTAGAGACGGGCTGGAATTGCCACATATCTCTAACGCCTAATGGTGATGTGCCTGGCTCAGAGATCCCTCCCTCTAGCCCCAGCCATGCTGGCTCTCTGCACGATGACCTACATCAGGGTGAGAGAACTGCGCCTAAGCCACTTTGAATGCCACTTGTTTCCTGGATGGTTCTTTTAAACCCATTCATAGGTTCCTGTGTCCTCACCAGATACCTGATCCTTCAGAGCTTTGAGCACAAAACTGGATGGGCCTGAGGTGTGTGTGTGTGTGTGAGTGAGAGCACCTTACATTTATAGCCTTTGTACCCAGTCAGCACCACAGTTGTTGGAAACAAACATCCTTCTGTGCACCAGCTGCTATGATTTTACAACTGCTCATTAGTGCTTTTGGTTCTTGCTGGGGCCCCTGGTCAAGCCACTGAGAGTCTCTTGCCTGTGCATTACTCTTTTTTCTTACTTCAGGTGGGATTTCTTTACTCTCTTCTTCCCCTTAAAGGAGAGCAGAACAGCTAAACCATCGTGCCTCAAAAGGGCAGAGACTAGGCTCACATATATACCTCTGAGCAGATTAGTCATCTAAAAATACTGCATTTTAGATGACTGAGTGGGATCTAAGTGTTGCTAACCTAGAAAATCAGGCCTCACGTTTCCTGGCTTCTGCAGCACCACGTGAATATACCATGTGGGTGGCACAGGGGTGGCAGAGGCAGATTTGTGCTTATTGTTTTGCTGCTTCTCTCTGCTCCAGTTTCTCGAGATGATGTGGAGGGACTTCTGCTGATGGAGGAGGAAGGGCACTCGGATCTCATCAGCTTTCAGCCAACAGACAGCGACATCCCCAGCTTCCTGGAGGACTGCAACAGGGTGAGGCCCCCTTTTCCTACACACCTTGTGCTGTTGTCATGGTCAGCAGTATCACCTCTTCACTCCCAGAGGGAATTCCTTTTTTAAGCAGATTGACTGACTGGTTTGCATTGGGACTCCTGATTTCCCCCACCCTCTTCCAACTTGGTGTCTAGAGCCTGGGAAGTTTGGGATTCTCTCAGTTAATCCCTTTTGCTGAACAGGCCTTTCTTTGGAGTTTAGGAATGGAGATGACCACACATGGGGTAGCCTTGAAAGCTACATCTCAGTCCATCTGGGTCCCCTTCCCATGTGTGGGGCAGGGAGTGGGAACATCCCCACATTCCATGCAAACAGAAGAAATTCTATCTCTCCTCCTGCCTCATAAAGAACTCAGACATTCTCAGAGGTTACAGGCCTATGAGATAGATGCAGATTTAAAAAATAAGTAAGAAAATCTACTAGGCCTGGTTTTAGAAAGCAAGAACTGTTCCCTTGCTGTGTTGATGTGGCTGCAATTAAAATAGATCTGGTTGCTGGGAGACAGCACTTAGTCTCTGACTAGATTCTCCACACAGGTGAAAAGTCCTTAGAAATCCTTGAGCACAGGTTTATCATGCTGATCTTACAAACCCTGAGGGCAAGCACAGACAGCCTGGCTGTCAGTGTAGAACTTCAGCAGGAAACTTTTTACAGTGGCTTGGGACTGTTTGCAGGGACATCGATTTGTGTCTGATCTTGAAGTTGCATAATTCTGGGAATTTGTATCTGATCTTGAAGTTGCATAATTCTGGGAATCCTAATTCTAATTTCAGCAGTTTCCTCTGAAATGCCTCTCCCACACACGTGCTCCCCTGCTTAGTCTCTTCATTCTCTTTTTCAGGCCAAACTCCCACGGGGGATCCACCAGGTGAGACCTCACCTGCAGAACATAGACAATGTGCCTTTGCTGGTGCCCCTCTTCACAGACTGCACCCCAGAGAGTAAGTGGCACAGAGCCTAGGTCTGCCCATGAATACCTTCCCCATCTACTTGCTCTGGCCCACCTGGGTGTGGACATGGGTGAAGGGGATACAGTCCAGAAATCTAAAAGGGCATTTTGATATTAATGATCCTCTGCTGCTACCTGTGGGAAGCCAGGCGCTAACTTCATTTTAATGCAACTGTTCCCTAGCTACAGAATTGGGCTAAGAACCACTCCTTTCAATTTGCATTTAGAAGAGACACAAAAGCAAACATCCAAAATGCTACTGCCTTTCATTAAATAAGCATTATCGGTGTGCTGGGAGACTTTGATCTCTGCTCAAAACTCTCTCTGCCTTATGTAAGTCATAAATCACTTCCCAGAAGAATTTTGTTCTAGCTGTTGCTGTTAACACCTTCGGCTGCTTTGCAGAGTTTTTGATTGCAGAGACCAGAAAGGACAAAATTTCTTTCTTTTGAGATATACTATTTTATCTAAGAAAGGAGCCGAGTGCTCAGCTGGCTAATATCTGTCTAGTCTACAGTAAAAGTGCTAAGCGTTATGATTTGGCATTTTAGGTACCTCTGGGCACAGTTCACAGAGTGCCAGTGAGAATAAGTTACAGCCCAGTCTGCCCAAGCAGTCAATGTCCAGTAGATTTCCTCTTTATTTCCAAGAGAGGTGGCAGTTCCCCACTTGATCTAAGCCCTTGCGGTGCTACAGATCTGGGTGCACCAGTCACTTAGGTAACTTGTTTACACAGGAATCTGCAGAGGGTGTTTTTTTTGGTTTTTTTTTTTTTTTTTTTTTTTTCCTGGAGCATTCTAGAAAATTCATATACACACAAAGCACTGTGCATAGAGCTACAGAAGAAAAATCTGATCAAACAGCAGCTTTGATTTAGAGGCCTCAGGACAGTGTTGATAAGATTAATGAAGGTTAGATGTTTAGATGTAGTGGTGGGAGTACAGGAACAGTATGGCTAAGTGTGGCACTGCTTTTGGAGTGGTTTGTTACATTCCCTCTGTTCCTTTAGACTTGAAACAGTAGTGATGTGCTGCTGAGCAGAATTTAAAACTGTGTATTAATTTTAGGTTTGTATTTAGGTTTATCTAATTTCTGCTGTTTTATAGCAAGGCCATTTGATGCTGAAGCCATCTGTATTATATACCTAGGCTATACCTACAGCTCTTGTCTGAAAGAGATGTGCTGGAGGTGCAAATCTCTAGGTTACAATTCTGTGAATCATAGCTCAGTTCCTGCAGGAGGCAGGTTTACAAGACACTTAAACTGCAATTAATTAGGTGTCTAATTGTGTACTTTGACTTTGGATGCACTATATACATGACTGATGAATAGCAGTTGGGGCAATTTTAAAAGATCTGACAGCTTGTTGTCCACACTGGAAAGGGTATGTGAAGTACTGCATCTTTGTGTGCATAATGAGATTAATGCACTGTCTTTCTCCTTCTGTCCCTCTGCAGCCATGTGTGAGATGATCAAAATCATGCAGGAGTACGGGGAGGTGACTTGCTGTCTGGGAAGCTCTGCCAACCTGCGGAATAGCTGCCTCTTCCTGCAAAGCGATATCAGGTGGGCCAAGATAGACTCCTCCAGCTGCCTTTGCCTTAAGCATAGCAAGAGCCCAGCCATGGTCTCACCAGACCTGTGGCTGGTGCAGGAGGATGCTCACAGTTGTTCTGCCCATTACTAGCTGCATTTGTCTCCATAAGGGTGGTAATGGATGGGATGACTTACCTATATCCCTTGACACCTAGAGATATTTCTCTCCATCTCTGAAAGGAAGATGCTACTCTTTCATGCTGAACTATCGTGCACCAACTGGCATTATAGACGCTTCTCATTGGGTTAAAAAGTGGAAGTGCGCCTCTGGATCAGCCAATTTGTTGACCTTGAGCCACAAACCAATGAACAAAATATACTCATTGTTTCTCTGGGAATAACTGACAGTCTAGAACGATTCATCCTAAATTCATGTCACAGCTCAGGACTTCTCTACAAGTGAGGTAGATAGAGGTGACATTGCACAGCACAACTTTACAAGCGGGACTGCAGTGAAACAGTTTCTCCTCTGGGATGAGGACTCTTACTAATGCTTCGGTGTTCTCCTTGCAGTATAGCACTGGACCCTCTCTACCCATCTCGCTGCTCCTGGGAGACTTTTGGCTATGCCACCAGCACCACCATGACTCATGTCTCTGATGAGCTCACCCCACTGCAGCTCTCAGGGCAGCTCAACAGTCTGCCTTGCTCCATGTCCTTCCGCCAAGAAGAGAGTACCAGCATCATCAGGCTTATAGAACAGGTAAGCCAGGCATATCCCTCTCTGCCTACAGCTCACAAAGAGCAAAGCTAGAAGCTCTTGTGAGCATTCTTGTTGAGTTGTCCACAGTAAGCTGCCAGCATTAGCTTTGCTCATGTCTCCTGTCCTTTGTTCAGGAAGCACAACAGAGATACTCTTCCTGCCCAGCCCTACCTATCCAAGGTGTAAGGGGATGGTTTGGGAACGGTGCCTTGTGGCAACAGAACACAGATATCGTTCAACTGGATAAAGTATAAACTAGCAGAGATCCCTAGCCAGGCAACAGTGCAGTGCTAAGGAGAAGTGTTACCCCAGAAAAGCCAGGAGGTTTAAGCAAACTTAGCCCTTGGCTAAATTCTGCCCTTCCTTTGCAATTTCTACATCTAGGCCAGAGACCTTCCCCTTTTGCTTACAGTGTGTCCAGATCCTCTCCCCTCCCACTTCCCCTGCAGGCCACATGTTTTGCCCCTGCCTGCCAATAATTGCTCTTGGCTGATAACTGCTCCCATCGCAGCAAGGGCTGAGGGCTTGTGCTTCCTTCCAGGCCAGGCATGCAACGTATGGGATCCGCAAGTGTTTCCTCTTCCTGCTGCAGTGCCAGCTGACCTTGGTTGTCATTCAGGTGAGTCCTGGCCTGGCCAGGGACAGCATTTAGCTCAGAGGACAGGAGTGCTAGCGTGGATATGGGTGACTGCAGTGGGGCAGCCTTGTGAGAGGAAGGCAGCCTTCAGTCAGGTTTACAGATGGAAACTCTGATCTCAGCCTGCGTTGCCCCTTCTCCCTGACACTTCTACAGGGCTTTCCCTTCAAACCCTTTTTCCCCTGGAGGAAAGCGTCCCCTGCAGCACCTGCCTCAGCAGCCTGGAACACGTGGCGGGACTGTGCAGTGGCAGCCTAGTTACCAGCTCATCCCAGTGTTTTGGGGGAGGACAGTGGCATCTTAGTTAACAAGACAGTCGAACACTGCTCATGCTCTTCACTCTGGATTGTTCCTGTCTAGTTCCTCTCCTGTCTGGTGCAGCTGCCCCCCATCCTCAGCACCACAGACATCGTGTGGCTCTCCTGTTTCTGCTACCCACTGCTCAGGTGAGTCTCTCAGACAGGGTAGAATCTCCTGCCTCCCACCCACAGGATGCACAGACCAGTCCCCCAGCCTCGTAGTGTCCATGTTGAGAGCTAACATCACCCACAGCATGCTAAGAAGGCAGCAAGGATTCTTCCAAGCACCTGCTTTGTCAAGCTGCTTAGAAACACTGATAGAAGCATTTGTGTGCTGCTGTGTTAGCCCTGCCAGCTGTTGAATAGTTGCTATTATCTTGTACCTTGAACCTCCAGCTGAAAATCATCTTTAATCCTGATACTGTTGCAGTGCCTGGAGTGTGACGGAGAGCCTAGGGTGTTTTGACAAGGCCAGGTTACCACGGGTGGGTAGGGTACACTTCCCCATCACATATTTGGAGGTCACCTCTCTCCCTGTCTGTACCTGCCATGAGTGACACCTTTTACAGCATACGCTTAAGGCAGTGGCCAGATAAGTGACAATGCTCCAAGCAGTCCAAGAAAGTTATTTGCATTCAAATGTTAGACACAGATGAAAAAGTAATAGTTCTGGTGCCCGAACTTGCTACTGAGAGACTAACTTACCTTTCTCCAGCATCTCACTCCTGGGCAAGCCTCCCCACAGCTCCATCATGTCCATGGCAACAGGAAAAAACTTGACTTCCATTCCTAAGAAGGTAGGTGGCACATCAGACTAAAATTGTTCACACATTTTTCTCTTCTACTTTATCCCAGTGTTGGTCCATAGCTGAGGCCCTGTGCCTTCCCAGCTTGCTTCATAAATTGATCCATGGCATGAGCCATGCTATCCAAAAGCCTGGCATGGACAGAAAGGGAATCCCTTAGTGCTAGCATGCCTCCAGGGCAGATCCACAGTGCAGCATCTCATCTGTACTACAGCTTGTCTTCTGCAGCCACTGATTCCCTGCTGGTTCATGCAGGGGGAAGTTGGGCCAGTGACATGCCCATGTCATCCTCCTGCCTCTCCCTTATTCACAGACTCAGCACTACTTCCTGTTCTGCTTCCTGCTGAAATTCAGCCTGACCATCTGCTCCTGTCTCATCTGCTTCGGGTTCACGCTGCATGAGTCCTGCAAAGAGGTGAACACTACCAGCCTCAATCTCACAGCCTGCTCCTCCATCATGCTGCACAGGTGAGGAACTGAGCCTGGCATACCCTACCCTCACCCTGCAGGGCCTGTTGCTCTTCCCCTTCCCAGGTAGAACTGATTCCCCTCTAACAAGCTTCAGACTCTTGCATGATCAGCTGTAATAGCTATGCAGAGGGCTGGGTGCTCTCCCCACAGCCTTGACAATTGCATCTTTGCTCACTGTTGCCTCCTGGTACTAGGACAGCCTGGCTCCAAGCTCACACTTAGTTCTCCCAGCTGTCAGAGGAGGACATGGCCCTGGTGGGAACAGGTCAGGCAGTAAGTCCCCACTGTTGACTTTTTCCTGTGTCATCTCCTTTACTAGCAATACTGATGGTGCTCCTGACTGGTTTGGAACATTTTCCAATGCCCTTCTTGTAGCCCAGAAGCTCACAGCTGGCCTGATTGTTTTACACACAGGTAAGTTCCTGTTCCCAGACCCCCAATTCCCCACCCTGAGGGAAAACCTGCACCCTTTACCTCTTTTTTTACCCTCTGTACCAGAACACAAACTCCCTGGTAGAAGCAGACACTGCAGTGGGCTCTCAGCACAGGCATAAAGCCCCTTGTCTTACTAAACATTGACCTAACTGATTAAAGGCAGCACCTTCAGAGCTGATTCTGCTTCCTACCAGCCTGGTGAAGTGCCGATTCCTTTCCAGTCTTACCAGAAGAACAGCATCCTGCAGCTCTCCAAAACTGTCCCCGTCCTCAGAAGTCCTTATGTGCCTGCTGCCATTCTGTGAAGCACACCACTTACTTTCCCCAAACAGCACTGGTGCAGCTATGACTCCCTGAGAGCTGGAAGCCTTTTTAAACCCTCTGGAGGGGTGGAGAGCTCTCTCCTGGCTGACACTCATCACCTGCATGTGATTGCTTGGCAGAGTAGGTCCAGCTGCTCTCTGCTGGGTCTCTGCTGTCTTTCCACCATGTCGTGTGGGCTGTGCCTTGGTGCCAGGCAGAGCATTGAATGCTGAGATGTACAGGGTGTCCAGGCCAACAGAAATACTTCCTGATCTGAGAGGCAGGCCCACTCTGAAGACAGGTAGTGTGCATTACTGTTTTATGTCCTTCAGACCACTGAGGCTGGGCAGGAATGCTCTGTCTGTCAGGTGAGAAATTCTGTTTTGAAGAGCCCAAGCAAAAGCTGAGTAAATGCTCTGTCCTGTGCAGACAGCTCAGGGTCTCTGGCTAAATATCTTTCTTTCTCTGAGCTGAAGCTTTCCATTGGTGCAGGCCTGCGGTGACCCAAATACAAGGGCAACCCCGCTCACCTTCCACTCCCTATTTCTGGTCCTTTGCCTGATCTGTTTTAGCATGCCAGGCTGTGAACCAACCTTGGCATCCCCACAGTGAGTAATCCTGTGCAGTACTGCTACTGCGCTCCCCCCTGCCCTGCATATTTGAGGACTTGGAATTACTGTGGGGACCCCGTTCTGAAAGGACTTTGAATGAAAGGTTGGTTTCAGGGACACAAACCCCATATCCTTTGGAGTAATAGCTGTTGATATACACTGTAAAGTGTTGTATCTGTGTGTGATGCTAAATAACCCCGTCTTCCATCTGTCCCCATAGTGTTCATATCCATCACCCACGTCCATCGCACCAAGCCATTGTGGAAGAAGAGCCCCCTCTCCAACCGGTGGTGGACGCTCACTGTGGCTGTTGTGTGAGTATCCCTAGTCCCCAGTGAAGCACTCCAGAATGCTGGAGGCAGGGAAGGAGGGCTCTAGACCTGCTCCTGCACCAGTTTTCCTATAAAGGAGAATTATAGTACCTGGCAATTGTTCTCCACTGCTCAGTTGGTAAAGGGTCTCTGTTGTGAACCCAGGAGTGTTACATCTAGGCCTGAACCCTGATCTGCAGATCCTGGGAAGCTTATGAGCTCTGCTGAGATTTGTTGTCTCTGTTTATGATCTTAGATTGCTGGGGCAAGTGGCACAGACTGTGCTGGACCTGAAACTCTGGGAAAACCTCAGTTCTTCATTGACCTTTAACCATGTTTCCATCTCCCCGGTCTCATGGCTCCTGGGTTTCCTTTCCTTGGTCCTTGTAGTTATCATCAATGAGATTGTCAAGCTGCATGAAATCAGGTATGGGGGTAGTAGGGAAAATGGGGAAAAAGGGCTGGTGCCTTGCTCCAGCCTGGCCTTGAGCTGCAGAAAAATGATGCACAGGGAACAGGGTGGGGAATAAAAAGGAAAAGATGATTGCATTGTGTAAATCACCTGGCTATTGTGTGCAAGCCATGTTCCACCTCTCAGGGAGGAAGCGCAGGGGAGGAAAGAGGGTCAGGAAAGGGCAGTGGCAGTGATTGGGAGCAGGAAGGGAGACCAAAATTTCCTTATCTCAAACCAATGAGAGGGAGACAGCCAAAGTCTATGAAATACCAGTGTGGAATTGGAGAGGGCTGTTCTCTCCATCTCATCCCATGAGGACAGAGAGGCATTGAATCACAGCAGAGGAAATACGTCTTCACACAGTGCCTGGACTGTGGGACTCATTTTCACGGGAAGCAACTGAAGCCAAGAATTAGTAGCAGGCAAAGTGACTGGCTGTTCTTCCTAGCACAGGGAGCAGCCGGAGCTGGGAGTTAACGCTAATGAGCACTGATTCAGGAAATGGGTTGGTGAGGAAAAGCAGCGGGGAATACAGAGGACCCTGATGGGGACAGAGCCGCTGCTCTGTTCCTGGGAAGGATTTCTGGACCTCTCCTTGCTGTCTCGTGGCCCTGGAGATGAGGCTTGGCTGGAGGGGGTAGGACTGGGACCATGGGTTCCTCTCTGGATTCGATTCCCCACCCAGGCTAGAACAGGGCCCAGGCCAGGGGCTTCTCTGCTTCTTGGAGCTGTGCAGCTCTGGAATTGCAGTGGGGCAGCCTTGCTTGCTTTTCACCCCTCCACATACTGACTCTCTTCTTCCTTCTGCCTTCTCCAGGGTCCGGGTCCGTTACCAAAAGAGGCAGAAGTTGCAGTTTGAAACAAAGCTGGGGATGAATTCGCCATTTTAAGCACTCCCAGCTCAAGTTCCCTGGAGCCAGGGCCACACAGCCGCATCCTGCACTGAGAGAGTGGCTGCACCAAAGGCTCGGGGAGTTTTCCCTCACACATGCAAACCAGGCAGCCTCCTTGCAAAACTACATCAGCACCTTCCAGGGGGCCCCGGGCAGGGCACTGCTATCAGGATCCCCCAGCAGGTGTGCAGCCTCTCCCCAGCCTGCTAGAGTACCCTCAAAGGCACCTGCAAGCTCAGGTGGCTGCTCAGGCTGCTCTTCCTTTATTTATTTATTACTAGAGGTTTTTGTTAATATCATGGTGACGCTGAAATGAAGTGACTCCTTCCCTTGATGTGAGCAGATGGGTTTCCTGGACCTGGCAGGAGAACCTGGGGCCAGCACGTGAGACATAGGGCTACTGAAGCAAGAGATCTCTATTGAAAACCATTTTGTTTTTCCATCTGTACGTGCTCTCCTGGGTGATGCGTGTATGTGCATGCCTGTGCCTGCCCTCACCCACCTCCCTGTCCCTGGGTCCTGGGGCAAAGGAGCCATCTCTCTCACAGCTCCAGGAGTGCTGGGTGCCAGGTGAGGACTGGAACTCACATTCCCGAGGGGACAGGGGGAAGGGTCTCTGGCAGGGTGCTGAGAAAGCCCCGGCGATGGCCAGGCTGTGCCAGGCCTGCCCTCTAGCGTTATTGCTGTAGTCATATGCTGGCTGTTAAGTGCTTTGAGAGAAGAGGGATGAGATAAGGCTTTAAGAAAAGCTGTCTGCATTTGACCCTAGTGATCTGGTGCAGAGGGAGTCAGGAGGGCAGCTCTGCCTGCCCGCAGGGAGTCAGCAGGGCTCAGCTTCCTCCAGCCCTGTTGAACCAGCTCTTACCTGCTTTAACAACTCCCGGAGAGGTTTATAACTGTCCTCAGTTTTGTGATTGGAATTGCCTTTCTGCTTCAGTGAAATACCTGCTTGAGAGAGCCCTAGCTAGAGATAAAACCTGAGACCTGCCTATCCTGCTGTGGAGGGAAGGGGATGTCCTTCCAGGCAGAATATCTGTATCTTGCAATTGTGACTAACGCAGAGCTCGTGCACGGTTCCTTTCCAGTCCTGGGACTGTGCTGCATCTGGTACTTGGTCTCCAAGGAACAGAGAAACCACCCTCATCGTGTCTTTCTTTGGTCGTGTTTGGAAGTCTCTTCCCCACCATGCTGCTGCCCTCACATCTGTTCCCTGTTTTTCTGGAGGTCTCTTCTTCATTTGACTGGGGGAAACCTTCCCCTGAGGGCAGCTGCAAACCATGATTTGCCCCAGTGCAGCACACGTGCTCTTGAGCTCTGAATAGACCCCAGCTGTACTGGGAGCACTGGTTCTGTTGTGGGCTGGACAGTTGAGGGCCACACAGCAGCACCCAGGCTTGGCTACTGGAATAGTGGCAGCTCATGGAGATGTTGAGTCCCTTCCTAGCTCTAAAAACTGGCTAAAGCTGGTAAATCCTGGCACTGATTTCTCCCAATATTAACACTACAGTAGACAGCTGTTACTTCCCCTTTGGTACCCAAGACTAACAAATGGTTGCTGGTCCTTCCCTGGCGGGCAGGGAGCTGGCTGGGAACCCCCAAGCTCTGCCCTGCTGCTCCACTTTGTCTTCCTTACATTTCAGCATAACCAGAGAGCATGCACTGTGTGTCTAAGCAATACCCTTCTCCCTGCTGTGGGTCTTGTAAGACAGCAAAGCAGGGGTCCAGCCAGCCTCTGAGCTCTGGGGACAGATGGAGGATGCTGGAGGGGGCAGCTGGGGTGTTCAGAGGCCTGGACCCTGTTCCTACAGCTACAGAGCGCACGTTTAGATTCCGTGCTGCTGGCAGGGTCGCATGGGACAGGGAGCCAGCAGCTCACTGGGGAAACACAGGGCTGCTCTCCTGCAGAGCAGCAGTACCAGGCCACTCCTGCTTGCAGAGCGGGTCTGCTCACCACTGCCAGCTAGGCTGAGCTTTGCCTTCACTCCTCTCGGGCCTGCATTGCTGCCTGGCTCAGGGAGAACAAGCTGCATCTTTCTCAGTCTCACTTAATTCACTAACTGCCAGCTCCAGACCTGTTAGCCCTGGCACGTGAGAAATCAGCTTTTCTTTCTGATGCCAGGGTCGGCTAGAGGTGGGATGTGGCCTCCTCTGTGGCTGAGCTGAGCTGGAGTCAGAGGCAGCACGGAGCTGCTTACTGCTATTCCTGCAGAGCAACCTCTCCCCCGCCCCAGACATTAGCTCTTGCCCTGTCCCACTAACTGTTGTAGGTGATAAAAGGCAGCAGACACTGGGGCTTCCTGCTGGCCCCACCTTCCTTTAGAGGAGGCACCTCCAAGGTTTCCTTCTCTGGGTAATCACAAATGTTTATTTTCCTGCACCCTCCTTCCCCTGCTAGACTTGGAGGGAGCCGAGGCGTGTGAATGGAGCCTTTTGGATGGTCCTGCCAATACCACCCTTCCCTCGGCCACTGAGGTGTCCGAGGGTCAGGGCGCACGGCTTCAGAAAGAAATTTCCTACATCAAGATGTTTTTAAATGGTGTATATTTTATATTAAATTTTTGGGATGTATGTAAAAATATTTGATTTGTATTAAAACTTGTAAATTGTATAAAAAAAAAAAAAAGGAAACAAACCCAGACCCACACGCATCCAGTGTATGAACGGCAATAAATGATTGTCCACACACACGGAGTGGGAGGGAGTTTGCACCCAGCAAAGTGAGGGGGTGGAGGCGTGTTCGGCTGCTCCCGCCGTAGGGCCTGAGCCACCTGGTTCACCTGTTGTAGGGGCACAGCCCGAGAGCTTGGTGCTCCTGGGACCTGATCCTGAAATTTCTTCCCCACATTCTGCTCAGCTTTGGGCAAATCTGTCCAGCTCTGAATGCCTCTTCCTACGGAGTCACAGTCCGCTTACCTGGTGGTGGTCTGGGTCCCAGGCACGGCACACGGGGTTGTTCAGGCGCTGCTCCGGTCCTGGCTGGCGGCGCGGGTTGAAGCCCCGGGGCGAGCTGGAAGCCTGGGCTGCTGCTGCTGAGCAAAGCAGGACCTGGTGTCACTGCGGCCGCGCTCCCATCACCCAGGAGGACGGAGATTCTTTGCCTGGCAGGCAGGGCTAGTGGGCAGCGGGGCGCTGGAAGGTAAGTGTTGGTCCCCAGCACTCTCGCCACGTTACTGCCAGGGTGGTACGACCCAAACTGAACATTAACCTCGCTGGAGGTGACAGCGGGACTCTCGCCAGGGGAGATTATCTGAGGAGCCCAGATCTTAAGCACTCGAGGGGCAGGATAAAGCTGATCCTCAGCTTCGGAGTAGGAGACAAGCTTGTGCGATAGTTGTCACGAAAGACACAACTAGGCAAAACTATCAAAAGGGTAAAATATGCCCCACTGTTTAATAGAATTTAGTCTTAATGGATGTTAGTGGAAAACAAAACACATGATTAACACAAACAGAGCAGATGGTTTAAAATCTGTTGTCAGTCTGGTGATTACATGGGCTATTTTTTTCCCCTCACTGTCTTGCTGCACGGAGCAGGTGCAGCTGGGATCAGTTAGTCCCAGTTGCAGTGTACATAACTTACACACCATACAGTAGCTTCAAAATAGAGATCTAGAGCTTAAAAAATAGGCATTCTTCTGCAAAATCAAATGTTTAATTCCCTTATTGACAATGAGAGCAGCGTGGTGCTGCCCTCAGGTGGCTCAGACAGCGACAGCTCCACCCCAGTGTCCTCTTATCCCTGACCCCAGAGTACAAGACTTGCAGTTCTGGTTAGTAAATATATATAATAAATCACATTTAAAATATATACATTGGCCTTTAAAAAAAAAAAAAAAAAACCAAAAAAACATTTACAGTTTATCAACATTGGAAAAAAAATAACTGGGCTTGTCCCAGGTTGACTTGTGAGAGTAAAAATCAGTTTTAAAAGGTTTCTGCAAACCTTTTGATAAAGTGCCACTGGTTGTAGCTATTTAAAAACAATCGGGTCTGTGACGTAGCACTTGCCTGTCAGACATGGTCATTTAAATACACGCAATGTGATACATAAATCAGAGCAACCAATTCGCCAGGAGAGAAGTGTCTTAACCGCCTCAAACTGACCTCAAGTCCCCGCCAACACCATGAGGATTTTTTTTTTTTTTTTTCCCAGGGCTTTTTCATCTTTGTTCCTCAGCCTGGAAGCCAGGCTGGCACCCCCCACCTGCCTGGCCCGTGGCACAATGCTGCTCGTGAGCAGAGACCCTCGCGAAGGTCCAGGTGGGCTCTGCTCACAGGGCTGCTCCCCTTCCCATGCAGGGGGACGAGGGGCTGCAAACAATCCAGTTCAGTCACAAACACCCAAAAAGATTCGGAAGCACCTACCTCTTCAGCCACCTTCTCCCTTTCCAGTTTGGTTTCGTGTTGGTGTTTTTTTAAAAGTGGGGAGATGTGGAATTCTTTTTTCCCTTTGTTTGGAATTTTTGTAGCAAATGGCACGTTAGTACAATCTTAGGTTCCCTTCTGGTGCTTTGATGCTTTCATTTGCTTGGCATGCCGAGTGCAAGCCAAGTTTGGGGCTTTTGGACATATTTAGACATGCACTACCAAACAGATCCTGCTAGAGAAATCTGTCTTCAAGCTACGCAGCCGTTCCTACCGCTTGGATGCGACGGGGCCACCGCCGCTGTTCCCCGGCTGCAGCCGCGGGGCTGCGGCCGCATCCAGCCCGGGGGCACGGTGGCTGCTGCCGAGCTGAACTCACCCAGAGCAGGCGGGGTCACCGCTCCCGCTGGGTTCCAGCGCTGCGAGGAGGCATCTCGCAGAGTCCCAAAGGCTGCTACTGTTCAACAACGCTCGCAGCAGAGTTTGTGCCAGCAGCTCCCTGCAGGGAGGGGGGAGTGGGAAAAGGGACCGTTTTCTCCCCCAAAAAGGGATAGAGTTAAAAAAAAAAAAAAAAAAAAAAAGGAAAAAGCATTAACCATGCTGCTGCTTCACCCTGGAAGCACCAGGGTGGGGTTTGCACAGGCACGGTGTTGGCAGAGGGCAGCGTCCATTTAGCAGCACAATCCAGTCGGACTGGCACAAACGCACAGGCCTTCGGCGCTGCCATCACCATCCTCATCCCTCCGGGGAGGGGGCAGGTAGACCTCCATGTCTGGCAGGGCCGTGGCGGAGCATCCGCTGCTTCGCAGGCTGTGCCAGCCCCATCTCGGGGGGTTTGTGGGTCCTACCGGAAGGATTTCAGTCCACTTGGATTACACGCTGCCTGATGCTGACGCGTTTGGAAAAGCAACAAATAAAGCAGAAAGGTTCCCTCTCGCTCCACAGGCTGCCAAACTGCGACAAGCCCTGTCTTCTTTTAGCTGCTGTCAGGCCTTGCCGGGGCTGGGATCGGCTCAGTAAATAGCCAGCTCGGTGGCGGCTGCCCGGGGAGGTCTCTCCTTTGACACATTGTTGGCAGGGGATCAATAATGAGAGGCAGGACTCAGCAATGCAGTGGGGAAAGAGAAAGGTCCCTTGTGGAGGCTCCTCGGCTCTGTGCAAGGGAGCGAGGGCTCCTCCGTGGCCTCCAGGACCGCGTGTGCAGCCCCTCTGGGCTCTCCTCCTGCCGCCAGTCTGGTGGGAAATGTCTGACCCCCTCGGAAAGCAGCCCGCGGCCGCGCCGGCACGTGTGACACGGAGCCAGGGCCGAGCGAGGAGGGGCAGCTGCGTTCCCAGCCGCAGTGCAAAGCGCGGGGAGGGGAGACCTGGGGGCACCGCGCAGTGCCGGACCCGCCCTCCCCCCATCACGAGGGGCACCGGCGGAGCAGCCGGAGGGAGCACGGCTCAGTCCAGCATCGCGTCCAGCTGGTCGGCCAGGTCGTCGAACATGTTGCTGATGTCTTCCAGGATGTTCTTGGCGGAGTGCACGGCCCCGGGGCGGCTGGGGAGGAAAGAGAGAGACGGTCAACATACCGCCCGAAGGCTTCAGGTGCTGGACCCAACCCCGCTGGAGCTCAGCACGCAGCCAGACTCGAGCACGGGTGATCTGGTGTGACATAAGGCACGTGTCCCTGCCCAGCCCTTCTCCTGCCCTCACTGGGGACTCCCCAATTCCATCTCGAGGGGCCCAGCCCCAGCGTCTCCCTTGCCCCCAGTGCTGCCTCACCTCTCCGTCTCCTTCACCGTCATCTTCTTCTCGGCCGCCTGCAGCGCGGCGGCCAGGCTGGAGTTGGTCTGTTCCAGCCGCTGCTGGGCCAGGGCAGCCCCCGGGGCTGTTGCCAAAGGCTTCGCCGACACCTTGCCGCCCGCCTCCAGTGTCAGTGAGCCGGGACCGGCCAGGGGCCCGATCACATCTGGCACCGCCTCGGCGGCCGCCCAGGAAGCAACGGTGTGGCGCGAGGGCTGCAGGACCTGCTGGTAGATGGTCTTGGGCCCGGAGAAGACCAGCTTGGTGGATGCCACAGAGGTGTGCTTGGCAGGGACATCTGCAAAGGAAGGGGACTCATGGCACGCAGTGGCACACGTCCTCCTCGCCGCCCATACCAACCCAGGAGGGAGCCTCAGGCCCCTCCACCACCCTGGAGACACCCCCACAACCCCACGTACCTGGAATGGGCGTCCTCACCACGCTGGTGCCGAGCAGCTCCGTGGGGCTGGGGGCTTTGGTGGGGCTCGGTGTCTTCTTGATCCCCTTCTCCAGCGACAAGATGCTTTTCTCTATCTCGGCAATCCTGAACTCCACGCTGTCGTCGTCAAAGGCATCCCCGGCCATCCCAGCCCGTGGTGCCGGTGCCGGCACGGCGGGCCCCGTGATGCTCACTGCCTGGGCCTGGGCATACTGGGGCGCTGGGCTGGCCGCTGCCTCATCCTGCCCCGCCGTGCTGAAGGCCTTCAGCACCGCCTGCAGCGGCTCCCGCTCCCTGAAGCGGGGCCGGCGCTTCACCGTGTCCGACTCGGTGAGGTTGAACTCCAGCACAGGCGGCTCCTTGGCAGCAGCGGGCAGCGCCGGCTCCTTCCCAGCAGAGCAGGGGGGCTCTGCCGGTTGGGAACTGGGCTCTGCCTCCAGCACGGCTGCGTCGGCCTTGGGGTGCCCGGTGGGTTTTGGCCGCTGTTTGATGGTTAAGTTGCCTTCCTCTGCAAAGGGGATGCACTCGCTGGAGCTGTTCTGGGAGGATGAGGAGGAGACCCCCGGCTTGGCCTCCTCCTCTGTGTCCGAGCAGGCATCCTCCCGCCCGCCCTGCGCAGCCACCTCTGTCATGGGAGCACTGGGCTCGCTAAATGTCCGTCTCCGTGGCTTGCTGCTCTCAAAGGGGTCCCTGCCGGCATCAGGAAGCGCGGTGCTGCTGGTGTCACCGCCGTTGTAGGACTCATTATCCACATCTGCCCCGGGGTGACAGTCCTGAGCTACGAGCGACGGCTTCGGGGCCAGGAGGGGCTTGGGCGGACTCGCCCCCGGTGTCCCCTCCAGCGCGGCCGCCAGGCTCTTCACTGTCCTGGCGTCACCGGAGCTGGCACCCGCGTTGGCCATGTCCTGGGGGGCTGCGGGCTGCCGCTCGGGCTCGGGGGGCTGCTCGCCATCTGCCTCAGCTGTGAGGGTGCTGGAGACAGAGCTGAGGCGCTTGGGAGGCGGCGGCGGAGGGCCCTTGCGCTTGGCCCGGATGGCGAAGGACTGGCTGCGGGTCACCTTGGCATCCGCCTGCAGACAGGCCCGCGGCATCTGGCTGCGGCCAGGCCGCCGCGTCAGCGTGGCGTAGGAGCTCAGGGTGCTGGTGGGTGCCCCCTCCTCCTCCTCGTGCTCCCCGTCTGACAGTGCGTAGCGGTTCAGGCTGTGTGAACGCTTCTTGTACTTGAAGCCTTCGCCCCCGTTGTGTTGCTCCCCGGCCGGCCAGGCGCCCGGGGCCGCCCCAGCTGCGGGTGGCATGGCAGGCGGCTCCGCAGGGCCACACTGGCTGTGCAGGTAGGAGAAGGTTTTTTGGGCCGACGTCTGCAGGCTGCTCTTCTGCCCGGAGGAGATGGAGGGGTACGGGTGCGCCAGGGTCTTGGGCTGCTCTGCTCCCAGGAGAGAAGGGACCGTCGGAGATTTCAAGGAGACGTGCGGGTACATGAAGACGTACGGGGCCGTCGCCTTGCTGGGGGTCTGGGGTGGAGTACAGGGGGTGACCGCCGGCGTCCCAGCACCTTTCTGAGCCACTGGCCGGGCGTACTGATCCGTGCCTTCGGGCAGGTTCCTCTCCTTGAGAGGGCTGCCCCCACCACCATTGGCACAGCCGTTCAGCCCCTCGGGGGAGACGAGCTTCCCGTAGGGCTCGGGACTGGGCCGTCCCGGCAGGCTGGCCGGGCTCTCCTTGCTGCGGGGCGGCGCGCAGGACTGCCCGCTGCTGCTGCTGCTCTCCCCGCTGCCCAGGCTCTCCTGCGAGGGGCTGGAGAGGTGCCGGGACAGCACGTTGTCCTGCGAGTGCCCCGAGCCCCGGGACCGCACCCCGATGCTCTCCTGGCTTCGCGACATCCCCTGGCTGCTCTTGATGCCAAGTGTCTCGTGGCAGCTGTTGGACATGGCCGTCTGGAGCTCGTAGCTGAGCTCGCTGTCTTGGAAGGTCATCATTTTGGGGGTGTGTGGGGACTGGCACTCCCCGTTCTCCAATGACTCGATGGTGACGATGTCCAGGGCACCGGGGACTTTGCGTCTTGCCAGAGTTGCTTCTGCTTGGTTGAGGCTTTTGCGGAGGTCTCTGAGCTTCTTGACAGCCAACATGATCTTCTTCTGGTGGCCTGCAGGAAGGTTACAACAGGAAAGGGGTGTTAGGTCAGCTCCGGCCCCCAAGGCCTTTGTTTCCTGGCCAAGAAGAGTCACGGTCACATCACCAACCGGGGCAAAGGCCTCCGGGTTATCCAAACCCTGCCTGTGGGAGGAGGAAAACTATGGCCGGCATCCACCCGGCTCAGCGCAGCTCCAGCCTGCCAAAGGGAGCCCTTAGGGACAGCCACGAACTGCCCTTTCCAGGTGCTCAGGACATGCCTGCACCTCCCAGCCTGAGGGAGAACGGGGCGTGGGGACCTGGGTGGGAAACTTGGCTGCCCTGGGTCACCCCAGCACGGCTGCAGGGACTCACCCAGCTTGTTGATGCCTATCTCTTGCAGATCCTCCCACGTCAGGTCTGTCACGATGGTGATGGAGTCGTAGCCGTTGTTCACCAGCTTTTTGTGGTACTGGGGCAACCCGATGGCACTGAGCCAGTCCATCAGGTCAGCCTGCGAAGAGCAGAGACGCTGCCGTGAGCACCGAGGCACGACAGCACCTTCATCCATCCCCGCCCTGCCCCTGGCCAGGAGACTGTATTTTTGGGCTCTCTCTAACTGCATTAATGCAGGCCATTACAGCATATATTTACTTGCAGACCCCGCTCCTGTCCTGTCCTGGGGTAAGACAACCCTGAGAAAAAACCTGGGGAAAAGAGGGTGCTGGACCAAAGCCCCCAGTGTCAGGGACTCACCGGGATGTAGTTGGGCAGCCACTCGGCGATGCTGAGCTGCCCGATCTCGGTGGAGATCTTTTTCCTGTGGCCCGGCTTGGTCACGCCGATGGCTGTGAGATCCTAACGTGAGCAGAACGGGGCTGTAGTCAGCAGTGGGACAGGGAGCGGGGGGCAGCGGGTACCCGCTGCCAGCAACTCAAGGGGATGCTGGCCAGGGTGGGGGAAGGACCTGCCTCACCTCCGGGGTCATACGGCTGATGGTGGGGACGTCGTAGCCGGCGTTGAGGAAGTTGGAGGTGTACGACTCCAGCTGGAACTCACTCAGCCAGTTGTAAATGGCTTCTGCGTCCTGGGGAGAGGACGGGGCAAAGACCAGCCTGTGACAGTGGCTACGGGGGCTGGAAGGACCTGGCTGTTCCAGGCAAGATGACAGGATCTCCTTGGGCCCACCTGTCCCCAGTGTCCTCAAGACTCAGTCCCCTGTATCCCCAGTGCAGCAAGAGCCGGGCTGAGAGCCCTAAACACGGCCCTCTCGCCCAGCACACCACGTTCCCAGTTGCCCCAGTTACCTTCCCCTCGAGGAGCTGCTCAGGCCGCAAGAACTGGTGGGAGAAGACCCTGTCTCCAGGGGGGCAGCTGCCTGGGGCCTGGTGGCTTGGTGGCCCTGGCAGAGAGGACAGAGGAGAACTGTCATGGGGGCACTTGAGCAGTGAGCAGCCCCCAGGGCCAGGGGGAGAGGTGTCCCCAAGGCCCCATGGAGTTGGGACGTCGGGACGTCCCTCACCTGCCGTGGAGGTCAACTGCCCGTTGCGTGGCTCCGATCCCAAAAGGTGTTGCTGGAGATCGTCACCGGCGGAGGGCAGCGGCTGGGGGAGAGGAGTGAGTAGAGGAGAGACCCCCCCAACTGCAGAGACAAGCCCCATCACACCCCCAGGAGCGGATTGGGGGTCCCTGTGCTGGGCTGCTGGGCACAGCTTCACCCAGTGAAGGGCTGGCCCCTAGCAAGAGGTCTGGGCAGGATTTGGCCCACTGCCCTTTTTCTCCTCTCAGATGACGCAGGACACGATGGAGACGCTATGTGGTACCAACCACAGCCTCCAGCTCCACCCAAAAAGGCCAGCTGTGCTATAGGGGACAACTGGAGCCCCCCAGGAGCACCTCCCTGCTGAATTCTGGCAGTAAGTAGGTGTTTGGTGGAGGATGCTCAGCCCCTGCGGCTCCTCCTTCACTAGGAGGTGCAGGGTTGACAGGGAAGGTGCTGAGGCTCCATCTCCAGCCCGGGGCAGGCCTGGGGGAGCAGCACGGGGGGAGCGGGAGCTGGCACCTACCCTGGCGTTCTCGATGAGGATGCTGGTGCTCTGCCCGTTGGTGCCCTCGGTGCTCTGGCCGCTGCCGGCGCTGCGGATGCTCCCGATGCTGCCCTCGCTGCCCACGCTGTTCCTGTCTCCTGCTGCTCGGGGCAGGCGGGGAGGACATCAGCAGCGCCCCGGGATCAGGGCTGACACAGGGCACAGAGGTCCTCGGCAGGGACCCGTGTGCCGACCCAGAGATGCCAGTAAAAAACAGCTTCCCACAAGATCCCTCCAGCCACAGATGATGCTCCGGTCCCTCCCGCCTCCCGGCACGCACAACACAGACAGGGTGACCTGGGCTGGCAAGGGACGCACGAAGGGGACAGAGGGAGGCAGCCTGGCCGAGGACACGGGGAGGGAAGGGGCTGCTCTATGGGCTCCCCTAAACTCCCTTTCCCTGCGCCTGCTCCCTCTCGTCTGGTTGCTTCCCCACTGGGAGGTGGAAGGAGAGTCTCCCCCCGTACCCCCCTGCACGGGCAGGGCTGGGAACAAAGGAAGGCCCCCAGCCCCTCTCCCTCCCCAGCTGCACCCCTGACCTGAGCTGTCAGGGCCCGGGGCCGTCCGGGTTAGGGTGAGGTGGCCATAGGCCGCTGGGACGCTCGGGGCTGCCTGGTGAGGACACTCGTCAGGGAGGTGCTGCAGCCCGCCGGGGGGGGCCGGGAGGGCCCCGGGGGGACCCTGGCGCTGGTGCGCGGGTGCCACGCGGGGGACAACCATGCCTGCATTCAAAGACAAAACACGCGTGGTCAGAGCTCGTGCGGGAGGCGGCACCGGGGAGGGGGGGAACATCTGAGCCCCAACCCCCAAATTACCACCCCACTGATGGCACAACCCCTTGCACCCACCCGAGTTCTTCTCTTCCCCCCCCCCTAGCTAGCCAGGGCTGCAGGGGCCTGTCCTACAGGAGGTGCTGGGGAGGCCGGGATGGTTTCACACAGGGGACTGTCCCCAGCATGCCCGCTGACCTGTTCGCTTGCTGATGACTTCAGCAATGGAAGGGGGGAAATACCCGACCCGATCGGTGCCTTTCTGGGTGTCGTGGATGTGCCCCTTCCATCGCCCGTCTGGATGCTGCTCCAGCACCTGCCGCAGGGACGAGAGGGACGGGGTTGGTACCTGGGGCTGTGACGGGGCAGAAGGACAGGGAGCAGGGAGCAGCCTCACCGTGATGACGTCTCCTGCCCGGACGTTGAGAGCAGTCGGGTCGTGGAGGTTCCAAAAATCCTTCAAAGCTCGGACCTTCAGGATTCCTGATGCCTCTGAAGGCAAGGGACAGAGGGAAGAAAGAAGGTGCCAGAGTGCAGGGAGGAAAGAGAGCGGTTCAGGGAAGGCAGAGGGAGAAAACAAGAGTGAGGAGAGGGGAGAAGAAAAAACATTAATACTGCAGGAAGTCCCTGGGCATTGCCCACACAGAGGATGGGAGCACGTATGATGGGACTGGGATGCTGATGCTGGGAGGCTGTTCGGGAGGAGCACTGGGAGCCCCAGGCAGGTCCCAGGGGGAAGAAGCCCCTCTCAGTGCCAGGCAGCGCCCGGCTGTGTGCTGGCCCCACCTCACCTCTCAGCAGCTGCTTGATGTCCTTGCTGGCGTGAGAGGTGGTGAACTGGTTCACGATGTCCAGCGCCGTCTGGTTGTAGGTGTTCCTGATGTTCACATCGACGCCGCCCTGCCCGGGAGGGGACGCGGTCACGGCCAGACCCCGCACCTACCGCCGGACCCACGGGGAGACGGAGGGGCCGAGGGAAAGGGGGTGATGGCTGATCCCCAGGGGCTTGTCCCCCCTGCGCTCACCTCCAGCAGCAGCCGCACCACCTCCGTTTTGCCGTAGAGCGCAGCCTCGTGCAGGGCTGTGCCCGTCTTCGTCTGCTTGTTGATCTCGATCCCGGCCTTCAGCAGCTGCCTGGTAGGAAGGAGGGAGAGGCATGAACATCAGGACAGGGACACCAGAGCCGGGCCGTCAGCAGGGGACAACCCCTTGCACTGCTGAGGCTTTGGGGACAAGGGACCGAAGCCAGCAGCAGGGAGGTGGGCTCGGAAGGAAGCGGGACTGAAGCCGTGATGGGTTTTTCTGGGACAGGGCAGGGCCCCAGGCTGGCAGGACGTTACCTGATAATCTCCTTGTGCCCGTTCTTGGCTGCCAGGTGCAGTGGGGTGGTGTAGTTGGGGTCGGTGGCATCCTTGGACTGTCCCTCCAGGAGGGCAACGCACAGATGGCTGTTCAGCAGCAACTGGGCCACCTGCATGGGGCACAGGGGTGAGCAGTGGGGTGCTGGTACTCCCACCTGCACCCTCCCAGCAAGAGGCTCGCCCTCGGGGCCGGCCCTCTGCTCCCCATCCCACCGCTCCCCTCCATCTGCAGCCCCAGGGCTTGGCTGGAGCTGGCTGGTGCTTGGCACGGCCACACTGTCGCGAGGGGCCGTAAAAGGTCACAACAGCCAGAAATAATCTTCCCATAATCAAGTTTTTCAGACCAAGCCCTAAAAATCTCCAGTCTCTTCAAGCCCAGAGCGACTCTCGGCATCTCAGGGCAGCCCAGAGGCACAGAGGAGTTATTTTTACTGCCCTGTTTATAGCTGCAGACATTATAGATACTCCAAAAATGGAAATAACCCCCGGTCCCCTCCCCAGTGGGGCACGGGATGGTCTGGCTGGCCGGACTCCAGCCCAGCCCAGCGGTGTGATGCTGGCTGGGCTGGGGTCTCCCAGAGCACAGGGTGGCCCTGTCCCCATGAGCCACGTTGGGGACATCCAGCAGCCGAGCAGGGCCAGCACTCAGGGCTTGCAGGGATTAGCAAACTCGGTCTATCTGTGCTTAAACAGGAGCAAAGCTGGGGTCGGCAGCAGGGAGACTGGGGGGGGGAACCGGGAGCGAGGACTCCTGGCTCCTCTCCCAGCCTGACGCTGCCCCGCTGTGAGGTCAGGAGCGAAACCTGCAGCACCCAGGTTCAGGATCTGGCCTTGCCCGGCGGCGGGAGGAGGTGTGTGCTGCCTGCCGGGCTCCGAGGCTTGTGGCAGTGGGGGAGCAGTCACAGCCGGCCCCAGCACTTTGCTCCTGGAAGAGCCAGATGGCTCCAGAGCCGTCCCTGAGAAGTGCCCGGAGCAGGACAGAGCCCCACAGCGCTCACCTTCAGCCGCCCGAACTCGCAGGCCAGATCCAGGGGGGTTTTCTTCGCCTTGTTGATGAGGCAGGGGTTGGACTGGTGCTGGAGCAGCATCTCCGACTGCGGGGGAACAACGTGGTACCAGGGCTCAGCATCATCCCGCACGCCTGCCTGCTTCCCTCCCTCCCGGCACGATGGGGTTCGCCCCCCACAGAGACCCGGGGCGGGCGTGTGGGTGGAACGGGGCTCTCACTTACCACCTCGTAGTGGCCGTACTGCGCCGAGAGGTGCAGCGGGATCTGCCCGTCCAGCGAGGCCATGTTGACGGAGGCAGCAGCACGCAGCAGCACCCGCACCGGCTCCACACGCCCCTGCCAGGCCGCGTAGTGCAAGGGGCGCATCCCTGGGAGGGGGGGGAACGGGGCTCAGCAGGGCTGGATGTGGCCCCCGGCTTCACTCGGAGAGCTGAGCCAGATGCTGGAGGCACGGGGCCGTGCCCGGGGCAGGGGGGGGGATCACCCCTTACCGTTGCTGTCCTTGATGTCAACGGTGGCCTGTGCCTCCAGCAGCAGCGAGATGAGGTCCAGGCTGCCGCCCAGGGCTGCGTGGTGCAGCGCTGAGAATCTGCAACACAAGGCAGGGCTCAGCCTGGCCCCGGTCCCTGCCGTGCTGTCCCTACAGCCCCCGCCTGCACAGGGACACGAGGGCCGGGCTGGTGACCGGCTGTTCACGGCTATGTCCCTTTCGATTCCCCGCTCCCAGTGCCTCAGTTTCCCCATAGCAAAGAAGAGATAAATCCCTCCATGCTGTCCACGCCCCAGGGCTCAGTGAGGGATGCAGAGACCCTCGTTGCGAGATGGGTCCCTCACCCCCCCTGCCCTGTGCAGGGGGCAAGCAGGCAGGTTGGGGAGAGATGCATCTCCCCTCTCCACAGTGCAGCCAGGCAGCCCGAAGCCACGCTGCTCACAGCAAAAGCACTGGCCCAGCGGCTACTCCTGGCCCCTCTGCCAGCCACCCCCTCCCCATGCCAGCAGGGATGCTGGGAGCCCACGGCACAGTGTGGGAGGCCGCGGGTAATGAAAGAACCCTGTGTCTCGGGGCTGTGAAAGCGGCCTGTCTGCCCGGCGCTCCCCCCGTGCTGTCACGTGAAGGGCCACGGCCAAGCAAGAGGTCCCTGTGCCGCTGGGGATTAGCCCGTGTGCTGCTCCAAGGGGCGTGGGGGGCTCCGGACAGCGCTGGCCCAGGTCTCCAACAGGCTCAGCAGCATCCCAGTCCCGTGCTGGGGATGCAGCTCAGCCAGTGTGGCTCTCCTCCCAGTCTGCAGTCAATCCTGGAGCACCCCCAAAACCCTGTGCAGAGCCTCTGCGTGTTGCAGGAGGGACACTAACCCCAGCAGAGAGGGCTGTTCCCTCCTTCAATGCAGCCACCGTGTTCCTGAGCCCCCGCCAAAACCTCTTCCTCGAAGCAAGAATGCAGGGGGTACCAAAATCCGCCCTGTGCCAACCCTGTGGGGATCTCTGCGGGGCCAGCTCTGCCCTGGAGGTGGCTGCACAAACCCTCCTCGTCTCCAAGTCGTGAGCAGGGTGACGCTGAGGACATGGCCAGGGGCACGGCTCCCCCGGAGGCTGCACACTGCTGTCCCCACTCGCAGGTCTCACCTCCCCGCTGGCCCCTTCCTGCACCCCAGCAAAACCCAACACACCCCCTGCACTGTTAACACCCTGCACACAGCCTTCTGATGGGGAACGAACCCTTTACCCTCGTTCCCATCAGCAGCCCTCCTGGAGCTGCCCGAGCACAAGCCCTGTGCCTTATCAGAATCAGATCACTGCTCTATTATTACATTTTTTTTCTATTAAGCTCCATCTGCACATTATTATTTTAAGACAGAGCCATCCTGCACATTTTCAACCCCCCGCTGGCCTGTTAGGACTCATCACGGACACCTCCTCCTACAGAGTCCTCAAAAAGAAAACATGTAGAAATTAGGTACAACAACAGTACATAAAACAATGCTAATAACTCATAGGTCAGAGTTAATTCAATAAGAATAACGTGCTTATTTATTTTATGGGCCTCTGTGGTTTCTTTAACTCTCAGTACCCAGCTTATTAAGTGCTTGGATTTTGGAAGTGATGAGCTACACAAATATGCTGTGGTCACTTGGCAACCTCATCTTTTCTTTCTCTAAATTCCCCCCAAATGAAGGAGATTTTGCTCTCGTGATATTAAACACAGGCACAAGCACATGCAGGTGCGAGGGCCAGCCCGGTGCTCCTCCATCCTTCAACCAGCACTCGGGACATGGGGCACCGGCTGGACACGCTGCGATCCCTTTTCACCCCCAGCCCTACGGAGGGGGATGCAGAAGAGCTTTATGAAGGATTTTGGAGGATGGATTGAGCGCAGCCCTCAGCTCAGATGCAGGCAGGCGTTGGCTCTGCCTCGGCAGGGCTTGCCCTGACTTCGGGATGCTGTTGTGTTCTTTGGGGCTCAGCACCTGCCCTAGAAAGCTTTGTGATACCCAGAGCTGCAGAACCGACTGGATATTGCGGAGAGCAAGCCCACCCAGGCTGGCAGCAGCAGCACCCAGCACCCTGCCAGGGGAGCACTCACCCGTCCGCATCCTGGTAGTTCACGTTCAGGCGCTTGGCAGATCCCAGGAGCTCTGCAGAGAGAAGAGGCCAAGGTCAGGGCAGGAGGCAGAGCCCGCACGGCCCCGCACAGCCCCCGGGACCCCGCATGAACCAAGTCCCGCAGCCACACCGACCTCCCAGCGCGCAGAACAGTGCCTGGCCCATCCCGGCGGCCTCTCCTCTCCTTTCCTCTCCTCTCACTCCATGTTCACCTCCACAAACCCTCAACGGGCTGACCCAGCTCGAGCTCAGACCCTTTCCTCCCTTCGTCCCTCCTGCCCCATCTCTGTGCGCCCCCGGGAT
Source organism: Tyto alba (assembly GCF_018691265.1). Lineage (NCBI taxonomy): Eukaryota > Metazoa > Chordata > Aves > Strigiformes > Tytonidae > Tyto > Tyto alba. Next base: position 7,842,283 of record NW_024881314.1, read on the forward strand.
GGGTCAGACCCCACTGCTCCTGTCACCCCAACTTGGCGGGACAGTGCTTCCCTCCCCTTTATAGGCAGCAACACCCCAAAACCGCTGAGCAGGGCTGTTTTGCCCCCCACTCACTCCCTCTGCTCACCACTGCTGCTGAGCCCTGGCCCACAGACCACATGGTTGGCATTTTTACAGCCGGGGCAGAGGCTGAAGCCTCTGGCCATGAATGCAAGGATTGTGCCACCTCAGATATCCCCGTCCCCCCATGTGTCCCTCCCTCCCCTTCGGGGACCACTGAGCAGTGGAGGATGCTCACCCCACCCTCGGCACAGCCTCACGCGCGCCCCCGGCTGCCCGCTCCTTCCCGCAATTAATTCGAATGAATTCCTTCCTCCCACACAGAGAGGACGTTTTATTCTTCACCAAGGGGTTGAGAACGGATTAACATCTCTGGAATTCGTCCGCCAAGTCAAAAGGGAAAGAAAGGGGAAGGTATGCGGGGGGCAAGAAATGCCGCCGCTCCTCCTCTGCCTTTCCAAACAGCCTCATCATTGAGCCGGGGAGGATTAAATGCTTTGAAAGATTTCTGTGCCGTTTCCTATGGAAAATCAAAGTCCAAGAGTTGGGCTCCAAGCCAAGGGTGAAACAGCTGCTCAAACCCCACTGAAATGTGGTGGGGTCCTGGGGAAGGAGCCCCCTCCCTCTCAGACAGGCAGATTTCCAGGGCTGCAGCTCCCTCTTCTCCTCCTCCTCCCTCCTCCTCCTCCTCAATTCCCTTCTCTTTTCCTCCTCTCCCAAGGTCTCTGCCCACCTTGCATGGCCAGTCCCATACAAAGCCATTCTCTGCTTCATGGCCCCTCCACTGGAGGGCTGAAGAGGGGGGCCAGCTCATTCATCATGCAAATGGATAATTAAAGGAAACCAAGGAATGGTGGGTTCATTACTGCAATTTACAGTGTTTTGTAAACAGCCTAATTAACGCAAAATGGGCTTGCAGTGGCTGCTGGTGAAGGACTCGTGACTCGTTGCCACAGCTGAGGGGATCAAGATGGGATCACCCTAATTACCTCTTCCAGGGGTTGTTCGTCTTCAGAGTGGCAGCAAGTGGCTCCACCAACCCGAAAGCCCTTCCCAAAGGAACCGGCTCCCAAAACCATCGCCCCGCTGAGCTCCCACTTTTCCCTCCCAGCACCATATTGCCTGAGAGCCCAGGATCTGGGGTCTCCATCAAGTATAAGTTCCTTCCCTCAGCCCCACCAGCCGGGAAAAAATATTTCACTTGTAAACTGGCCACTTCTGATCCAAGTCACGGAGCGACCATATCCACTGAGCCCCACGGTGCCACTTCCAGGGAGTCAGGATTGCACTTGGGGCGTACGGCAGAGCCAGCAAAGGGGTTGGCTGTGGTGGGCAAAGGTCTCACCCTGCCCCTCCAAAAGTCTTGGGACAGATTCTACAAGCAGGGAGCAGGAAGGGCTGGAAAGCATTTGCTGCTGGGGGATTTCCAAAGGCCTCAATCGGGATAAAATTAATAATAAATAAAGGGTTCCACTAAGCCACAGTCAATGCCCATGAAGGCATCACCCCCTGCTCCCCAAGCAATTCCCAGCCCCCCTGCCTTTTAATCGGGGTTTATAAATAGGTGTTTCTAAATGATGCTCTGTGCAGTGGGAACCAAAGGCCAATGCAGATTTGCTCCCATCAGCTGCAGCTGAAAATTTCTATGGGGTTTTGTTGCTGAGAAAGGTTGGGGAGGAGGAGGAGTCGTCCTTACCCAGGGCAGGAGCCTGAACCCTGCATGCCAGGCAGCAGAGCGGAGCCAGGGAGGTGATGCTGGGAAGAGAAGGGCTGGATGGAGACGCCCAGAACACGAGCACATCCGAAAGAGGCAGAAACATCCCACAGCCCCTGGGGGCTGGTCCTGGAGTTAAGTGATGGCCATTATTTGAAGAGGGAGAGCTCACCCCAAAATCCCATCCATGACCCCCTCCTACAAGAGGACTGGGCTGGCTGGTGGGGTCAAGTAAGCAGGGCTGGGATGTGGTGGGTGCCCCAGGACACAGTGGGGTCCCTGCTCGCTCCCCGGCTCCAGGAGGCAGCTGCCAGGATCCACACAGCAAAATGCCTGAGTCTTTGCTCCTCTCCTCAGGCAACATTCCTCAAATTAGTTCCCTGCTCCGGCAGCCCAGCGAGGTCACGATGCCGGGCAGGACCATACAGATGTGGTGTGGGTGGCTGGGAAAGCAGCAGGTCCCAAAAAGTGGAGTTGGGAGCAGCACCTCATTCATATCCACCTCCGGCAGGAAGGGAAAAGAGTTCATCCCTGGTTTGTAGCTGGGTAAATTGCTGTTTAGAGAGCTGGAGGGTCTACAGCCAGGCTGGAAGGTGAAGTGTGGGTAGGAAAGGGGACAGGCACCCTGGCACCGTAGGCACAAAGGCATGAGCAAAGAGAAGAAGAGCAGAGGGATGGAGGGGAGAGCAGAGCCCAGCCAGGCAGCTGGGACCCCTTCGCCAGCGCTGTCTTGCTTGCAAACCTCTGCACCGTATGGCACACGGGGCCAGCAAAGCAACCCCAAAGGCAACTCTGCCTCAGCGGGGAGCCAGCGTCGGGATGGGGTGAAGCAGTGGAGCAGCATGAGGGCTGCCAAGGGGGTGCCACCAACCCCTGTCATGCTCCTGGGGGACACAGTGACAGGAAGGCAGGTGACAGGATGCTTCCCTGCACCCCTCTTCCTCGTTTAAGCTCCTTTTGACACCAATTTTCTTCCTATTTTTTCAGCCCCCTCTCTCCCTGTCGGTGCCCTGGTAGCTCCAGGCTCCCTGGCCTTTCCCACCCAGACATTCTGGGGCTCGGCAGAGGCCAGGCCAAGCTGTTCCAAATCCCACAGCCCTCCCAGACCGGCTGGTTCGGAGGTGTGGCTCTGGCCAGCAGACCACGGAGCTTGGCTGGAAAAGGGCTGCGGGGTCGGGGTTGATCCAGCCGCGGCACTGGGATGGGGGTGGCTGGACCCTTCCCAGCTGCATCGTCACCTTCTTTGGGTTTGCACCAGGGTGGGAGCACCCGTGGGCTTGATCTGCACCCCCTGCTCCCTGCCGGGCGTGCACTCACATCCTGGGAAGATGAACCCAGAAAAAAAAAAAAATGCAAAAAGCCCCGAAGGGGATATTTCTACGGGAAAACCCAGCTTGGTGCACCCTGAGGGTTAAACTCCTGCCATGGGTTCTCCCGCACCCCAACACAACCCCTCCAAGGGGTCCCGCCGGGGCTCCCACCCCACTCTGCCCCCGCCTCTCTCCGGCGTGTTCGCCGGCGCCTGCCTGGGCAGGATGAAGCTCGGCAGCGTGGGGCCGGGGCTGAGCGAGGCCTCGAGGGAACCAGTGAGCTTCTGTGCGGCGTCTGGCTGCCAAACGGCAGGCGGGAAGCACCTCCGGAGTGCTCCGGCAAATTGCTTACAAATGTAGGGCCCGCGCGCTCCGCCGGACGCCGGCAAAGGCAGCGCAGCCGCCTGCTCGCCAGATGGGGCTGAGACCCTCGTCCACAGCTGAGACCCTTGTCCACGGCTCGCTCTGGCTCCGGCCCCGGCCAGGGGGAAGCGCTGGTGGTGTGTTTCCAACCAGCTCCCCCAACCAAGCAGCCCCCTCGGGTGTGCTGTACCCCGTGCTTTGGTTTCCCCGTGGGGCTGGGCTGCACCCCCAAGGAGGGGGATGCCAGACTGGGCTGAGCTCCCCGTGGGGTGCAGGGGGGTACCCGGAGAGCAGCTGGCCAAGGCGGGCGCCTCACCTGCACCGCTGGCAGCCGTCCCAGCACAAACCCATATTTACCCTCCCCGGGCACTCGCCTGGCGCCGGCTGTGTGGAGCCAGGCGTGCCCTCGCCCGGCCCGGCTGGTACCCCCTGTGCCAGCACGCCGGGCACCCAGCGTCACCCCGTGCCCTTCACCAGAGACCTCATCTCTGCGGGGACACCCCTGGCCTTCACCCCAAGGTCTCGGAGATGGACACAATCCCTCCGAAATGCTGAACCACTCACCGGAAAGGAGCGACACATGCTTGCCTGGGTTTGGCCGGGGAAGGAAATGCCCAAATATCCTGTGTCCCCCTCGAGGTGCCCCTTGGAGACTCTGCCCTGGCTGTCACATGGAGTAGGCTCCAGAAAACTGATTTTGCTATAAGCCCTCTCAATTTTGTCCACGCAGTGTGGCCACAGCAGAGCTTCTCCACTGCAAGCCTTTGTCTCTGTGCAGAACAGACAGACCTATAACTAGAGACCCACCTCCTTGCCAGAGATGCCTTAAAAAACACACCCTTCTGCTGGCCCTGCGTTAGACACTCGTCCCTTCCCCTTGCCCTGGGAAATCGCATCCTCACACCGTTGGCTGCAAGTATCCCTGTGCCATGAGCCTCCCCCTGCTGCAGGTCTGAGCATCCCTGTATTATGAGCATCCCTGTACTGCCAGCCACGAGCATCCCTCACCATCCAGCCCGAGCGTCCCTGCACCACGAGCATCCCTGAGCATCCCTGCACTGCCAGCCATGAGTACCCTGCACGCAGCGATGCTCTGTCTGGGCACTGCAGGTACAGCATCCTGCTGCCCCGGGCAGTGGGAGAAGGACAGTGTGCTCCGGACACACCGAATACATGCACATACCCTCTTGGGAAAATAAAATCCACCTGGGGACTGTCACCACTAAGCCAATAAACCAGCTGGAGGAGCTAATCAGCTGCGATCCTGCAGAGCACCAGCCATCTCTGATGGTGGTGGCAGCTTCCCCCAACCTGCCCTGCCCAGCCTTGACCTGCGCTGACGGCCTGAAGTGGCCTCGGCATACGGTGGGCTCCTGCCAGGCCTCAGGAGACACTCAGTGCCTCGCCCAAAATTGAGACCCACAGAGGTGACGTCCATCCCTCTTCCGCAGGAATCACCCTTCCCTGTCGCTCCTCTGTCCACAGGCACGTCCGCTGTGGCCACCAGCACCCAGCTCCTCCCGGCAAACCGGCTGCTTCAGGTGCAGTTTCCCAATAGGTTCAGAAGAAATTTGCCCGCTTCGATAGGGAAAGAGCTTGGCCGCAGACACATTAAGAAACTCAACCAAAGTTGCCCAGCAAGCTTGGGATGGAGGCTGGGTGAGAGCCAAGGGCTCCTGACCCTGGCTGCCTGCCGTAGCCACCGGCCCGCACCCCAAACACCGAGCCCAGCACTGGGCCCCGCTCCCCGGGCAGAGAGGAACCCCTCTACTTCCCCCGTGGTTATGGTGGGTGAATTTGGCTGCCAGGGTGCTGCTGCCTGAGATATCCAGCTAAGCACCCATCCCTGCGTCCAAGTGCCACGGGTGCTTTCCTGCCCGCAAATGGCGTGTGCCAGGGTTTGAGGCTTCGCAGCATGGTTGTGAACGGGCCCCCTGCCAACACCGACAAACAGGTCCTCCACCAAGCCAGGCACCGTGGGGTGGGTCCAACCGGGGCAAAGCCACCGGGTTAACTGGCAGGGATGGGATGGGGTGGCTGCAATCAGGAAGGCGGATTCCCATCAACACAAGGCAAACGACAGCAATGAGAGAACGTGACATGGCAGGGAGCCCCTTATCTTTCCCTACCCCAGCATCTGGCAACTCCTTGAGAATGATTGGTGTCTTCAGCCCTTGAGAAGCCTACCAAACCCGGGTGCGAGACACATCAGACTTGGCCAGGGCCCTGCCCGCTTTGACGCTGCACAGGCTGCGCGATGGATGTCGCACCCGAGCCCTGCTCCTGGTTTCGGCAGCCCGGGTGCCCCTGGAATGACCCCAGCAAACGCAGCAACCTGCCCAGAGCTGACCTCCCAGTGATTCCTCACAGCATCCTAAGGGCTGGACACAGCACTCCTGCGCTGTGAGCATCCCCACACCAAACACAGACTGCTTGTCTCTAACAACAGCCTCCACCATTTACCTCTGGCTTGAGCCCCAAAGCGTAGGGCTTACACCTACGCAGAGCCCAAGTTGTCCCTGACACCAAGTTGTCTCTGCCGATGGCATGTCTGAGCCTCCTCTGGCAGCTCTGCCTCCCTCATCTGTGCTTTCTCCTTCTCTAAGCTCTCCTGTCCTACAACATGTTCAGATATGACGGTGGATGATGGCGAAGGCAGGTGATGGCAAAGACAGAGGAGTTTGGGAGGTCCAAGAAATTTGCCTTCCTCCCTGGGCTGGGGACCCACGACAAGCAAAGGGGAGGGTTTGGGGACATGGCAGCAGAACCATGGAGTCAACTGGGAGCCTTTTCACTTCTTTGGGAAAGTCTGGGAGCCTTTTTCCCAGGGAAAACCCAACAATTAAGTTTTTTAAAATAGGTTGTCAGCAGGAGGAAGCAGGGGCAGCATCCCTGCACAGCACAGACATTGATTGCTCACCCCCAGCCCAGCCGCACCGGGACCCCTGGTTAGAACCCCAATTTCCCCCTGCTGCTTCCCCCCCACAAGCAAAGCAGGAAAAAACAGGCAGCCTGTTCAATGCAAAGGCTCCCAGAACAATGAAAGGAAAAGCAGAGTCGGAAACCCTGTCCCCGTCCACACAGCTGGGAAGAAGGTGCAGCTCTCACCCCCAAGGTTTGATGGTCGCAGCGGGGATGGAGGGGGCAAAGAGCATCACAGGAGTCCTTTGGGGCTGGATTCACCCCTTGCAAAAGCCAAACATGTGCTCCTGCTTTGAGTTTTAAGGCCCCCAGAAGGATCTCAGCTGTGTGGTGGAATGAACAGTGCTAGCTCCCCTTCCCCACAATAATGTGGGGGTTCACACCGGCTGCCCTCCCCAAAGCAATGCAGCCCAGCCTGGCTCCACCAGCAAGGGGGAATGTTAACACCCCACAGAGCCAAAATCGCATCCCCCAGCCCCAGCCAGAATGGAAACAGCTGGGAAAGGCTTTGGGTGGGGGAAGCCAGGCGGCTCCTTCAGAGATACAAGGGCTCCTTTCCCAGCTGGCCAGGGAAACGCGTTACCGGGAGGTGAAGTCACCGTCCCTGCTGGGACCTGGCTATTCCGCTCTCCAGGATATGAACTCAGAGGAGCTGTATTTGCCCAGGGAAGAGGTGGAGCCTTTTCCATTTCCCCCATCCTTCCGAAAGGACAGGACGCCTCCCGAGCGGGAAGAGATGGGGCGATAGCGGCGGGGGCCGGCGGCCAAGCGTGGTGAGCTCTGCCTGCACCCGCAGGGCATCACCGGGCACGCCGTGGGGCCAAGAGCCACCCGTGGGCTGCAGGGGCTAGGGACCAGCAGAGCATCTGGTCCAGTAGTAACAACGCATCTCGGCTCCCGTTCAGCTGGTTCCATGCTGGTCCCAACTGGTGCTCTTGGGAGCCGAGGAAGGGGCTGCAGGGTTCTGGTGCCCCCCAGGTACCCAGGCAAAGGGGCTGCACCCACAGACACCCTTAGCGCTCTCATTAATGCGATACCAAGCAAATAGTGCATTAATATAATCTGCGGAGGATGCTCAACAGATTGATGAGGGCAGAAATAACACAAAAGAGACTTAGAGAGATTAGGAGAACAAACCCAGGCAGATTCAACCTGGGAAAATTGCAGACTGCAGCATCTGGGGAAAAATAATCCAACCGGCAGACAGTCAATGGGAGGAAGAAAGAGGGGAAGCAGGATGCGGGGGGACGGTGAGAGCAGCATGAGTGTGAGCACGGAGGGAGCTGCTGGTGAGGAAAGCAATCTCGGCAGCCCTGCACAGGGCGATGCCGCTTCCCGGGGTACCATCTTCCATCGCGTGGCCAGGGCTGTGAACATGATACGGGCTCATGGGGGACAGGAGAGGCTTGGGACACGAGAGGTGAGCGGCAGGAGCCAGCAGCTGAAGGGCTTGCCTTGCATGGGAAGATTAGGGCAGGTCAGTAAGTCTGGATTTGCTGAGCAACAGTTAATTAGGGAGGGCGGGCAGGGACGCAGCAACCCACCTACACCTGGAGGGTTTTGACGCTCAAGAGGAGCACGTAGCTATTTATTTTATGGTTCTAACAATGAGTCCCAGATAAAAACTAGAGCAGCCAAGAGTGGCCAGCAAAACCCCACGAGCTCAAGGAAGCGAAACGAGGATTCAGCCCTCCTCTGCAGCTTGTCGGAGGGCTGCAGCAAATCACGCAGCTCCCGGGGGTGGCGGCGAAGGTGGAGGCTGGGGTCCGGGGCTGCCATGGCCCTCCAGCGCTGTCCCTGTCACCGCCAGCCTGGTACCCGCACGTGGCAGCCGGCACCTGGGAGCTGCTCCAGCCGGTGGAGCCGGTACTTGAAGCACACGACGATGCGGTGGCTGGAAATCCTGCGACATCCTCCCCCTCTGGCCCCAGGGAAGTTGCTGCGTGCCCCGAGCAGGCGCTGCTGGGGCGGCCAGGGCGGGTGTCCCCACCCTGGATGCTCTAATCTAGGCAAGACACACACAGGATGGGAGGGGAGGCAGCGGGAGGTGAAGTCGTTCGCTCGAGGTCACGCAGAAGGTCGACGGTTCAAGTGCCGTCACTCCTTCCCGAGGCCCCAGTGACCAGGAACTGAATTTTCCCCAAAGCCCCCGCCTTGCCCCCACCACCAGCCCGTGGGAAATCAACCATCGGCAGCCGAGGACTAACCTCAGACCGCTGCCAGTGGCTGCACAGCCAGGGTTTGGAGTCACAGGCAGTTAAAAATACCTTGCGGATGCCTTTCCTCAACTCTGACCCTGCGAGCTGGTGCTGCTGCCAGCCCCGCTCAGAGCCGTGCCGGCGGGGTCCCCTGGGATGCACACAGCCTGATCTGTGCGGGGACAGGGCAGACGCTGCCTGGGGACTGGGTTTTCCTCCCTCTGAACCAAGGACTTCCACTTCTGGAGGTGCTGCTGCCTCTACCCTCTATTGCCAAACTGAAACGAGAGGCTCTTGGCTTCCTACAGCCATCTTCCAGCAAACAGCGCATGGGCTATCCGGCTCCACAGGAACTGCAACTGGGATCCAAGCAGCTTGAGCAAACAGTTTCCTTCTCTCCTGGACAGAGCTGAAATGTGGCTTCCAGCTCCCACTGGTCCCAAAGGATGTTGGATGGGCCACTGCTCCCGCAGATGCTGTGGCACCGCAGCCATTTGTGACATTTGCATCGGGGAAAAGCAAGAGGATCTCACCCAGCAGCAGCTTCTCGATGCTCCCACACCACGAGGGATGGGAGGGATCCCTTTCCAAATTCCCTCTGGGGTGATGGCGAGGGCGCAGCGGGCACCCACCTCTCCTTGACGCTCCCATCCCCTGCACAAGGTCACCTACCAAAGCAAGCGGGAACTGCCCGGCTGCTGCCGGCGGGGAGAGGGACGGCGCCGTCCCCAGCAGGCACAGGCCGTGCTCCCTCCAGCCTGGGACAAGCAGCCCGAGCGACACGACCCTGCCGCTGCACTCTCGGTTCCCTGCCAAGGCTGGGGAGGGCGGCGAGGCTTTGCCTGTGCCCAGTGCGAGGGCTCTCTGCCAGCCAGGTCAGACCCGCCGGCTGCCCGCCCAGGTTTCCAGCTTGCTGGGCAATGCCGTGAAGTGGGAGAAGCCGTCGCCAAAATCCAGCTGAGCATCTGGCCGGTGGCGCTTTTCTCCTGCCTTGGCTGGAGCGGGATGTTTGTGCCCAGCTGCGGCAACGAAGGATTCCCCCAGGACCCCGGCCTGCAGCGGGATCCCATCTGCAGGGGACAGGAGAGGGACACGACAGCTATATCACCACGGTGCCCCACACCACCCTGCCTGTCCCCAGCTAGAAGCAGCGATCGCTGATAAACGCACTGAGCAGCCAGTGACACTGTACGTCCCAGGAGAGGCATCTCCCTGTCCCCACGGTGGAAGCAGGAACCTGCACCAGGACCCCGCACCCATCTCGCCATCCCCATGTGGGCCTTGGTGGCCGCTGAGTTATTCCAGGCACCACGTTCCTGCCCCCCTCCCCTCGTCCCAGCTGCTCTGGGGCCGGCAGGGAGGGCAGCGGGTTCCTCCCATCACCCAACCCAGACGCCGGAGCCAGCCAGCAGTTGCTCGGGGACCAGCTGGGGACAAGGGCGACACGGCACAGCCCTGTCCCCCCACATACCATGAGAGGGACAAGGGCTGATTTACAGCAAGGCCAAAGGCATCCCAATACAACGGCCATGGATAAGGAGGGGTTGGATCTGAGGACCCCCAGTCCTCAGCTGCATTCCAGTTGGCAGCTTCCCACACAGATGGGCTTGGGGGCAGCACATCAACACCTCCAAACCCCTAAAGAGCAGGCCCACCTTAGCACCAGAGGTAAACTGAGGCAGGGGCAGCATCCTCAACCTCTCACCAAACCAAGCCTGTGGCCAGTTTCCCACAGGGACCCTGCCACTTGTGGGGACCCCACCATCAGGTTGGTCCCCTGCATCGCGTCCCCCTGCCTCGGTGCTCCCCACACCCCAGCCCGACTGAGCGGTGGTGGGATGCAAGCCAAGGCCTGCCCGCTCCCTGGACCCCTGCCGGCAACCCGATCTGTTTACGCCTTTCCAGCACGGCGGGTGCGTGTCGGGAACGGCCCCGGCAAGCCCGAGTTGGCGGCGGAGGCAGGACGTGGGAGCTGAGCGCAGAAACCCCCGCCTGACGCCTTGCAGCATCCCGGGGTGGTGGTGGGGAGAAAGAAGGGGGTGAACAGTGGGGAAAAAGGGTCCTCCAAACTCCTTCGGCTCCTGTTCATAGGAAAAGGCACCCTTTCTTGCACAGTGTCACCCCTCCTGCAGCACCCCACGTTCTCCCACCCTGGCCAGGAAATTCACAGCAGGTTTCCTCATCCCCAGGCCCCACTGGCAAACGGCTTTCTGAGCCACACCAACCCTGCTGGGAAAGCACTGGGAGAGCAAACCAGCCCTGGAAGTTGCATGTCCCTTCCCAGCCAAGGAGGTGCTGGCTTTGCCATCACACAGCCGGCCACGTGTGGGGGCTCAGGGGGCTGGTGGCCACACACTGGTCCTCATCCCAGTGCTCAGGTTGTCCCTGGGGGGGCTGAGCAGAGGCACCCACCTGCACTGCTCCTGGGAGGAGATGTTTATCCAGGACAATACTCACAGGTGACACTGACACCAGGTGTGAATTCAGGTCCGCAAAGCCTACAGGCGTTCAGAGAGCGCTGCAGCGGGACAGAGCAGCACCATGACTTTGGGGGCTCAGAGCTGGACCCTCCCATGGCCACACCAGGTTTGGGGTGGAGGGAATGGACAAGCAGCTCCAGGACGTCCATATGCAGCCCAGCACGTGCTGCTAAATATAACCAGTGGGACAGATGCTCCGAGACAGGGAGCTGCCTGTGCCCCAGCACTGCCCAGGAGGAAGCTGAGGGCTCCCCCAAGGCTTGAGCAGCCCTCGGGGTTTGGAGACACAGAGCAGGGTCAGAGGCAGCTCCTCTGTCTGTGCCGGAGCCTCTTCCCCTGCAAGGAAGAACATTATCCGTCCTTTGTAACCCAGCAGGATTAGTGGGTACTTGTTCAGGGAAGCCAAGAGGGTTCACGCACCCCTTCCCACCTGCGTCAGCCCAACAAAACCAAACCCAAGGTGCATCAGGCCAACCAGAGCAGCCTGGGCTGCAGCCCAGAGCAAACCCCACTGCCGTGGCTGTGCCAGCCAGGCTCACCATGTACCCTCATCGGCAATGATTAGCTGTCGGGGAGGACTCTGGCCCTTTTTTGGAGGCTGACAAGGCAAGCGGTGCTCACGTGGCCTCACCATGGCGGGGACACATCCAAGGAGATCCCCGAGGGGTCACACAGGTTGTGAGATGAGTGTCCAGGGAGAGAGAACACCCATGGGAAGGTCCATGTGGGTCCTGATCCACACCTCCTTATTCCTCTTTGCACCCAATTTGGGTCCAGCCACAAACCCCCCTTCAGGCTTATCCATGCCCATCCTGGCAAAGAAACAAGATGATGCCCTAAGACGAGCTGCTTGAGGTGTGAGGAACAAGGGCCAGGAGCCAGCCAGACCCTGGGACTGATGCTCCAAGGGGGCAAAAGGCATCTGCAAAGCGAGGGGGAGACCCTGAGCCAGCCCTGCTGCTGGCAGCACCTCTGCGCCAGGCGCCCAACACCCCCGCCATGCTCACCAACTCCCTTCTCAAGCAGACAGGGCACCTTACACAACCTGCCGTGCCCGCGGCCGGCGTTACGAAACCCGGGGAGTTTTCACCCCTCACGGCACAGTCGCCCACCGGTGTCGGTCGATACAAGCTCCGGCTCCCGGGATGGCAGGTGGGGGAGGCCGGGGCGGGGGTCCGGGCACGGCGGCAGCGCCGGGGGCTGCGCTCTCTGCACAGCCTTGGCTGGGGCCCACCGCGGGAGCGGCTCGCCGGTGCTGGCAGGGCTTGGCGGAAGCGCAGCCGGACGTGTTGCACCAGGCCTGGGATGCTGCGGGAGCTGCATACCTGCTGCGCGCGCAGGTCTTCCCCTGCTCCCTTATCTCGCCATCGGAGCTGTTGCTCAGTTGCAGCTCCGGCCTTTCTCCCCGGGGATTGCCAACAGCTTGGGGTGCCTGCATACCTACCCCCCCCCAGGCACAGGCTGCCGTGGCCCCGGGCATCCCGCAGGAGCGAGGGATGGGTGAGGATGTCCAGCCCTTCCCCGGGAGAGTAAAGATTATCCTGACAGAGCCATTTCCAAGCAGTTTGGGCATCTCCAGACAGGTCTGTGACTCACCAGGACACCTCGGCAAGGCCCGGGCGATGTTGCAGCCCCAAGATTCAAGCGAGTCCCTCCCTTTTCATCCCGGGCACAATTTTTTGGGGGAAGCCAGGATGAGATTTGGGGGAGCCAGAGTGTTCGCAGCTCCTCCCCACCCCCCTCGCTTGTTAGAGCAGCCAGAAAAAAAGGTGGTTTATTGTTATTTAGTTTCTGCCCCTTTCATACTCCTTTGCCGGAGTTTTTGCCAGCGGCGGGCCCCGGGTCTGGCGGGGGGCCAGGCCAGCCGAGGCGCTTTTAAAAACAAAGCAGGGCGCGTGCATGCACACACACACGCACAGCATCCAGCCCCTCTTTTAACTCTTGCCGGGACGATGCTGCGTGGAAGATGGTTTCCAGCCGGCCGGGAGCGCGCAGCAGCGCGCTCCCAGCTGGCTGGAAACCATCTTCCACGGGGGGTGTTGTTGATAGCCACTGAGATCCGATAATTCACTCACCCCCTTCACAGGAAAACCTTCCTGCAGCACCAGAATCCCGAAGAAGAGGTGGTAGGAGCGATGCTGGTGACGCTGTCGTGGCCCACAGGGACCCACTTGTCCTAAACAGGAACAATGCTGCAACCCCCCTTTCTAGGTCGCAGCCAAGATATTTGGACCCAGCAGCCCCGTGGGGAAAGGAGGAGGAGGAAGAGCACGATGATGTTTTCACCTAAAAGCAGCTCCTCTCCCACATAGTAGAAAGCCGGGGAGTGCCGGCAACGCACACAGCGTTCCCAAACCCGTGGGGACCCTTTTTGCACGGGTCGCTGCCACCTGGAAAGTCTTTATCCACCAGCTCCCTCCTGCCTGTAACCAGCCCCGTGCCCCCAGCACGTTCCCAGCCCCAGCCAGCAGACGGGACATCTGTGCCGACAGTGTCCTTGTCGCGTCCCCCTCCTGCCCTGGGGAGCATCGTCCCCATTACGGTGCCCGTGTGCCGCTGGCAGCCGGGCACACACCGTCCCGTGGCTGCCTTCGAGCTGTCGTCATCCAAATCGTCCCGTGTTTCTGGGTCAGACAGCCCAAACGGCCTCCGCAGCTCTTGGGAAGTGGGGAGCTGAGCCTCCCCCCAGTCCGGGCTGAGTCACCGGGAAGTGCCCAAAGGATGGAAATCCCCCTCCTGCCTGTGACACCGGGGATGGCTGCCAGCCTGGCTCCATCCACAGCCCTGAGGGATCTCTGCATCCCCCCGAGAGACCAGCAAGTCCCTGGGATACCCCAGTGCTGCCCGGCCATCCCCAAGGGAAGGCAGCGTGGCCCAGAGCAGCCCCAACAGACCCCACACTCATCCCCTTCCCCCAAATCAGCCCTTTTTCCCCCCACTCTTTTACCCAGGCAGGGAAAAGGCAGCTGCAAGTGGCCCAGCGTGACAGCAAGGAGCCACTGCCAAGGGGTTTTCAAAGGCTGGGGATGGAAATAAGAGACCTGGGACAGGGGAAGATGTGGACCTATGAACACGTGGAGATGGGGTGCAGAGGGGCACGGGGCTGGGTGCCCCAAGGAGCCCATGCCTCCTTCACCCTGTGAGACGCTGTTTGCTCGTGCCTTATCCCCCGCGCTCAGCATGGTGACGCTTTCCCCAGCTCCGGGCACACCGGTGGCAGCTGGGCCCCTTTCCAAACACAACACCAGTTAGAGATCAGCTTTGAAAAGCAACCGCCAGTTCACTCCTTTCACCACTGCTGCCTGGGTAGGGCTTCTCCTTCCCGGGGAGAGAGGCAGAAAAAAGGGGCTAAACCCCACCATGAGCTGGGACAACTAGGACGCGGATGGGAAAACCCACCAAGCAAACACCAGGCTACCAGAGAAGACCTTCATCCCAGGGAGGCCAGGAGCTGCAGGAGGAGGAAGGAAGGATGGACCCCCCTGTGCTGCACAGCTGCAGCCCTGCCACCATCCATCCCCACAGCCGCTGAGCTCGTCGGAGCCTTTGAAGCTTCTGTTCTTCCCCTCCCACCCACCCACCCACCCACCGTGGGCTGGTTCAAAAGCAGGTTTTGGCAGGCTGCAGGGTGGTGGGGTCCCCGGCATGGGGCCACCACCAGCCAGGCTCCCCTGGGCACGGTGCCTCACCCCACTCCTGGCTCGGTCTTGGCGGAAGAGGGAGTTTTGCCCGTTTCGGCAGAGTTTCTCGGCGTCTCTCCGCAGGCGTGCCCACGGCCTTTCCAAGCCGGCGTGCGGCTGCGGAGCCGGTCCAGCCCGTCAGACCTACAGCACGCGGGGAGAGGAGGGGATGACATGGCCAAGGACACTTGGGAACTCATCCTCAAAACTTGGGCTTCAAGGGATGTGGCCAGGGCCAAACTTGGGCTCGGTGGCAGAGCCAGGTCCAGCTGCCTGCACTGCCGGGGGTAGGACCGAAGAGTGCAGAGTGCCCAGACATCCTTGTGCCACTGCCAGCAGGGAAAACCATTGGCTGTAACAGAGCCCGAAATGATAAGGATCCTGCCCAAGGCTGGACCTGGCTCCTCCCCACAGCCAGACCATGTAGAGCAGCCAGAGCAACCAGGGCTTGAGACAAACATCCCCTGTGAGCAGCAGCGAAGAGAACAGTCCTCCTTGGTAAGGGGGGATGGCACGCTGGGCTTGCTGGCTGGTACAAAGGTGCATCCAACATTATTGCAAAATAACCCCCAAGCTGCAAAAAGGAGCAACTTTTTCCTCCAACACTTACGGACTCGCTGCTGCTGAGAGAAGGGAAAAGCCTGGCAGAACACGAAAGGAGGGCGGGTGTTTCTGCAGAGGACGGGGACACAGAGCGCCAGCGGCAAAGGCTAACAAATCACAGGAGAGGTATTAAACCTCTCGCTTCAGGGTTTAAGCTGATATAGCTACTAGGGATTAGGAGGAAATTTAAGGGGGAGGGAGGGAGTTATCCCACATCTGCCTGCTGCACTCTTGCAGAACGTGGAGGAATATTGTCCCTCTCCTGTCCAGCTGGACAGGCAACAGTGGCATCCGAGGGTCAGCACCACTCTTGGGAAAACCTTGCTCTGCTCTGTGCTGCCAGGATGCACCAATGAGGGGCACCAACCCAAGCGTGAGGATAAAGCCAAGATCCCCTGCAAGCTTTGATAGAGTTTAACAACTTGCTAGGTCACAGCTCAGACACAGCAGAATCCCAAGTGCCCACCCCTGTCCTTGATATATCCAAGGTCTGGAAAGCCCCAACGTAGCTGGTGAAATGGGGCAATTGGTTGGCCGAAGCCAGCTGAACCCCTGTGAGGCAGCAGCTGAACCCCAGCAGGGCTTCGCTCCCTGCCCTTGAGAGTTTAACACCAGTTTGCTCAGCTGCCGCCCTTTCTTTGCACTTCACGCACGTTTAAACAAAAACCTTCACCACTCCCTTGAGGAAGACAAACAGTGAGGCCAGCTCCCGCCACCCTCCACGGCTACTCCAGCCTCTGGCTATCACAGGGGCATCACACACCCCCCCCCCAGTGTCACCCCAGCATCCCCCCATCTCCTGCCCCTTAGCCCTGCATGTCCAGGGATGGGGACACCCAAACCTTGCTGGGCACCATCCAGCTCCAGGAGCCGTCACCCCTCCCCAGGGACAAGAGCCCCAGCCGGGGGTGCTCTGCCTCTCACCTCCCCCGGGGAGCCCCAGCCCCTCGATACCGCAGCGGCCGCCCCAGCCAACTGGCGCATTGTTGGCGAACGCAGCCAGCCCGGGGATGTGATTGATCGCCAGGGAGAAAGGCCAAAGCCGTGACGGGTCGTTTAACAATTTCAATTAAACTCTGCAGCACTCCGACACGGAGGGGAGGGGAGGGGGGGAAGGAAATTAAAAAGCGGGACATTTCTATTGCTGTGCCGGGGAACCTCAGCAAAGTGTGGCCGGCTCGGCAGGAGCAGCCCGGCTCTCCCAGAGGAGACCCTCTCCCTGGCTGCAGGAGTGACCACGGCATCGTCCCAACGTCCCCTTCCCGCAGGCAGGACGCCCGCCCTCGCCTGCCCTTCCCCTCCCCGCTCCTGCTCCCAAAACTTTCTCCCTGCCCGTCCCACCGCCTTATAATAATAGGTGCTGTGACCCACTTGTACGGCAGCGCTTGCGCGGGGAGGAGGGCTGTGCACAGTGAATATTAAACAACGTGTCCCTGAAGTTCCCGCTGCCGGGACTGGCGCTTGATTTTTGCTTACGTGCAATGACTTTTTTAGGTACAGGAAGCCCCAGAGGGCTGATCACAGCGACCAAACTCCCAATCCACTGAGACAGTAGAAGGACTCTTAGAGAGATTTTTAAAAAAAAAATTAAAAACAACAAAAATAAAAAAAAAAACATCAGCATCTCAGCCTGTCACATGGAAAAGGCGCTTTAATGAGCAGCAAAGGCAGCAAATGCTCGGCTCACATGGCGTTAGCGAGAGGAGGGAGAGGGAACTGTAAGGGATGGGGAGTGGCGATGCCCTCCATGCTGGGGATGAGCCCCTGGGACCAGGCAAGCCCCCACAGCAGGTCCAGCACAGGAGCCCCCCCAGGGGCTTGCAGCAGTGGCCTTGAAGGGGTCTGGGCTTTTCCTAACACACACACACCCCGCCTCTTTATAGAAATAAAATGAAAATAAACAGAGGGAGTTGCTGACACCACTGCAGCGGGGGAGTTAAACACACATGTTCACGTGGGTGCCCCACGGCTGGAGGGAGGGGAAGATGCCAGAGAGAAAATGCAGATGGGGTTTAACCGGGAGAGAGTTACTGGAGGAAACAAGTGTAAGTTCACCCCTCTGGGTGCGCAGGAGGAGGAGAGCCACAGGCAGCCCAGCCTGCCCACACCGCCCAGCCATGGGACACCAGCTCAGGGGAACGGGGCTGTGTCAGCCGGCAGGACGCTCATGTCCTGACGTTATTTATTGCCTTGGGGGTGTCCTTCAACCCGCCTGCGCAGGTAAACCTCTCGTTCCAGTTCAGGGACCCCGTACAGGCGCAGTCCCTGAGCTGCAAGCAGAGGCAATGGCACCCGGTCCCTTCACCCAGAAAGGGGGCACCAGGCACTCCCTGTTCTGGGGAGGAGGTAGCCCCCAGCCCTCCTGCAGGCCCAGCAGTTTGGATTTACAAAGTTTTGGCCGCAATCAGAGCTTTCCAGTAGCCGACCCAGGGGAGTTGATCCCCTTCTCACGTTTATAATCCTCAGCCTCACATTTCTCAGCACCAGTCTCTCTGCCCTGAGCCGCTCCTGAGAAGCCTTAAAGCTTCTTCTGCCCAAGTTTCCCCTCTCCCTCCCCAGGACAATTTTTCCCCCCTCCAGCTTTCCCATACACATCCACAAGATCCCCCCACAATGAACAGCCCTGGCAGAGGGCCCCACACCCTCCAGCCCATAGCAAGCTCCCGCAGCCCAGGCGGGCGCCGTGCACCTTCCCCCAACCACACACTGCACCCAGAGCCCTTTTATTTACTTTTCCCAGTTTCCTTCTCTTGGTAGGTCACAAGAAGTGACCAGGAGCTCAGCTCAGCTCTCTACAAGGGCACCGTGGCACCAGCCATGATCTGCTCCTCCACCTTTCCACCCTCCCCATCTCCTCCAGGTGCCGTGCAGTGCCTGCAGGACCCCTGTGCCCTCGGGGAACCCCACGAGCCCGATGTTTGCTCTGAGTCATGCTTGCCGATGACCTTTTCGAGAACACATGCAAGAAAACAGCCCTGCTGAAGGGTTAAACATTACCAGACTGAAATTCAAGGCTTGACGATTGGTTCCAGTCGACTGGCTGGGATGATAATTTTTCGCAAGATAAATACAGCCAGGAGCGAGTGGTAATCGCTAAAGACCCTTTGTAGCAGCGTCCCCCCCCACTCAAACGGCTTCACTTCCCCCTGCCGCCGCTGCCGTTTCCCTTTGCCCAGCCCTGCTCAGTGGCCCCTGGCCCCGAGCCCGAGGGCAACCCCAGCCCTGCCGGGAGGCTCACTTACAGCCAGTCATTCATCCGCACGCACGGGCTGAGCTCGCTCTCCCGCCTCCAGCCGCGGCTTAACTCATGTGCTGGGGTTCAGAGCCAGCACTTGGCTTGGGGGGCACCGAGCCCGCTGCCAGGACTCGCACCCCAGGACAGGCAGTGGTGCCCGGCTGGGCAGAGGGAGCCTGCAGCTCTGCGCCCAGGTACTCACTGCTCTTGGATGCCTTGATCTTGGCCACCAGTTTCTGCACGCCGGGTACGTCCCCGTTCTTCACGGCCTGGATCAGCTCCTGCTCTCGCCCCATCGCAGACAGGTGGGAGCGGCAGCAGCACGGAAGGCAGAGACCCTCAGATCACGGTGGATTATAAAGCCATAGGAATAAGACCGTAATTCCTCAAAACACACTTTGATGGGAGATGAAATCCAGCAAGAAAGACGCTTTACAATCTCACGGGACATAAAAACCAGAAGGAAGAAATCTCTCTGTTAAGGGCAGAAGTCCCTTTCTGAGTCGGGAGGAGCACAACCTGGACGGGTTTGGTTGGAGAACATGCGATCAATTAAAATGAGAAATAGTTCAGCACTCAGGGACGGGCTCCTGGCAGCACCAGGGCTCTGTGAGACAAAGCCAGGCGGCTCGGGGCAGGGCGGCCAGCGCAGTTGCCATCGGGATGTCCTCGGCCTCTCACAGCACTCCCAGAGCCGGAGGTGTCGTGCTTCGCCCCCCTCGCCAGGCTCTGCTACGCTGATGAGTCCCTAATTCTTCCCAAAGGGATTATGGGCTCGTCGCCATCTGGAAGTTATAGATCCTCCCTCTCTGGTGCTCATTAGCCCCTTCGTTTTGGCATTCCTCTCAGCGACGGCGCTGCAGCCACGCTGGGGAGCCCCATGCACGGCCGAGCCCCGGCACGGCAGCTCGGGACCTGTGGAGGGGAAGAGCAGAGTCAGCCCTCGAAAGTCATTTACCTCCCAGCTCCGTCGCGACAGCTTTTGTATCCGCGCCGAAGAACGAATACTTTGACTATATTTAGTCCTGGCAGGACTTGGCTCGTCCCCGTGTTAAACAGAAAGGGAAGAACCTGCAGAGGAAAACTCCCGAGGGTGCTGTCGGGGGGTGGCCGAGGAGAGGAACAGTGGCACAGCTCCTTCCCTGTCCCCCCCTGGGACCACACCACCATCCCCTCCCCTAAAGGCAGCACATGGGGCTCGGGGCACCGCAGTGTCTCCCCTCTCCTTTCCCAGTGGCAGCACACAAGGGACAGAGCTGGGGAGGTTTAGCCCAAATACTCTGTAGCCCACGGGAGCGGGTCAGTCTGCCTGGCATTCTTCCCCTCACACTCCAAATTACCCGTGAAGCGCAGTGCCCTGGACCCAAGACACTCTTTAACCAGTACATGAGCGTTCTCTGGCCCGAGTAAAGAGCTGGGTGTAATTCAGCAGCACAACCACATTCAGAAGAAGATCAAGCCCACGTCCTGGCCAGCTGGGGTACCCTGGAGAGGCCACAGGGTCCCACGGCAGTGGTCCACACCTCCCAGCCCATGCTCTCCCACCATGCTCGGGCTGCCCAAACTGGGTGGCAAGAAAATCCCTCCTGGTTCAGGGCCGTGCATCTGGCAGGCTGCTCTGACGCCTGGGGAGGAGCGTGAGCGCAGGAGGGCAGGGAGCACACGCCGTGCCAGCTCCAAGGCCATCGCCAGATCACCCCGCAACTCCCCCTGTGCTGATCTGTGCCGGATGGGAACCTGCCCCGGTTCCCCCAGCCATGGCTCAGGCATGCCATCTCCCTTCACAGAGCGCTCACCCTCAGCCGTTTATGTAACAGCGGGTGTCGCTTCCTCCGAGAGATCGAGGTCACTGTTTTGGGGATGGAAACCACAGAAAGCAACAGCGGGAAGAGGCATCCTGCCTGGGTTGGGGGGGTGGGGAGCAAAAACAGAAGGGGTGCCCCATGGCACAGCACTGCTCAGCACACCCATGGCAAAGCTGGAAGCTGCCGCTGCCCCACGAGCACAGACCCCCCCAGGGCTCCAGCCCCCCCCAGGGTGCAGCGGCGTTCAGGGCAGCCGGGGAGGCGATGCTCCAGTGCTGGCTCAGCTTCTGCAACAAGGGGATGCTGAGATTCCCACACCAGGTTGGGAGGAGGGGGGCGTCTCCCCCCATCATCGCTCCCCTGAGGCTCACAGTTCATCCCCCTGATGAGCCTCTCAACACCAGGGCTGCGTGGGGGCTCGCTACCAGGCACCGATGTCACTTGTCACCTCCCTGCATCCTGGGGTGCCTGCACCAGCTTATCTATGTTACAGCAAAGTTCCAGCCGCTTGATTCAGACTAACCCCTTGCCACAAGCAAATCCCCTCCTGAAACCTCCTGCCTTACACTGGTCTTCAAAACTATTTCATTTAACCCTGTCCACTGCATCCAACTCTCTGCTGCTCTTCAAAAGTGCTCACAAAAAGTGAGTGTGATGGTGCTGAGACTATTTACTCGTTTATTTTTAAAAAATCTGCACGGCCTCACTTAGAAAACAGCCCCGTGCTGCTGCCCTATCTCTTCCAGAGCATGTGAGGCTCAGCGAGTAACTCAGAGGTACAGAGAGCTCCAAATACCAATCTCCACCTCTTCAACCTCTCGAGAGAGGAGCAGCAGAGAAGGTAAAAGTCGAGAAGTGCAAAAAGCTGGAAAAGCAACAGCAAACATCCCTCCCACCCTCGAGCAGAGCCAAGCCTCCAGCCCAGGAATCCACCTGGAGAACCAAAGTATCCCAAACATTCCCGCAGCCAACGGCAGCGCCGGGGAAAAAAAAAAAAAAAAGGAGGGAAAAGAGAAAGATAAAAACAAAAACAAAAACAAACTAATTACGTAAGTGGAGAAGGAAAGATGCGAAAGAGCAGTAGGCACCCAGACCGGGTCCCGGGGGGGGGCGGGCAGGGAAGCTCGCCTCCCCCGGGAAGCCCCACGCTGCCCGCCGCGTGGGGGGGCGGGCGGGCAGGCAGCGAGGGGAGGGCACGGGTGGCGCCTCCGCGCCCCTCTCCCCGAGACCCCCGGGCTGGGCTGCTCCCTCCTTGGTGGGGGGGGGATGTTTTGTTGTTTGTTTGTTGTTTTTGTTTGGTTGGTTGTTTTTCCACCCCCCCCCCGAAACGAGTCGCTCCGCTAGTTTTGCGAGCGGCCCGAGCCGGGCGCCCCCCCGCCCCCCCCGCCCCACTCACCTGGCCGCGCTGGGGCGAACCGGACAGGACCGTGCGGCTCCGCTCCGGACCCGGCCACACCGAGGAGGGCAGAGCCGAGCCGAGCCGAGCCGCGCGGAGCGGAGCAGAACCGGCACCGGCGGCGCGGTCCCGGCTGCCCGGCTCGCAGGGCGGCGCGGCGCTCGGCAAAGTCCCGCTCGGGCTGGCCCCGTCCCGGCAGGAAATCCCTCCCCGGCCCGGCCTGATTGGAAAAGCCCGGCGGGTTGTGCGGGCTGGGCAGGGCCGGGGCTGCTGTCACTCACCGTGATGCGCCGGCAGATTTGGGTAAGGGGCAGGGCCGCGGCAGCCCGCCGCACCGGCACCGCTCCCGCCCCGGGGGATGCCCCTGGGGCTCCCGGGCAAGCGGTTCGATTTGAACGGGGCGCGGCTGGAAAGCCGAAGCGGGCCGGGACCGGCTCCGGGGGGAGCGGGACGGGCATGGTACGCGGCCAGCCCCGGGGGGGGGGCGATCCCCCCCGCCCCCTCCTCGGCCCGGGACCGGCCCCCCCATCTTCAAGCCGGTGGTCCAGGACCAACCCCGGGGGGGGGGGGGGGAGGGGGCGATCCCCCACCTTCAGCCCCATTCCAACCCGGGTCAGCCCTTTGCCCCCTCCCACCACCGACCACCCTGGCAGAGGGGCTGCACAAAGCTGATGATGGCACCCACGGGACCAAAATCCACCGATCCCCAGGTGTCCAAAGCCCAGATTAATCCTACTCTCACAAAGCAGTAAAACCACCAAAAACCACCCATTTCTGTCAGTCCTCAACAGAAACACAAAGAGCCAAGTGCTCCCCCCAGCACACTTCTCTTAAAACAAGAGTTTGCCTAGTAAAGCTGGACAGCTTTTGCTGCATGATACCCCTGGATTATCATCAACTAATCAGATTAAAACACACAGAGGCTTTGATTTTATTCACTAAGTGCCCAGCCCACAGCTCCTGGGGGGAGTTGTAAAAATCCAGTACCTCTTCAAACCAGGCCCCGAGACATTTTGCCAAATGATGGTTTCGTGAGCAATCCCAATAAGAGGGATCCTCAGCAAGGAGGAGGAACTGACGTTTCAAGACACACCCTGTCTTTTCAGTTCAGGAATAAAGAGATTATTATGCACATCTAATTATAAATGTCAACATTTTACAGCTGCGATGTTGAAGCATGAAGCTGTAAGAAGCCCTGCTAGGAAGGGCTGTGAAGTTAAATGTCTTGTTATTCTTCCTGCTAGTTTTTCCAGAGCTTGTAAAGCGCAGTGACATTTATAATAATCCCCTGAATTTATGTAGTACCTTTTGTCCTTTTAAGGATCTTAATTAAGCTTCGCAGCTCCCTGAGCACAGACTAAACCCGCGTTGCAAAAGAGGAGCCCAGGCACTACTTTGTACAAACTGTACATCCTGTTCCAGGCAGGGGTAGGACTTTTCCACCCCAAAGACCTCGGGCAGCACACTTACACTGCAGTGGGGACCTGTCACATGGATATTCCCACCCAAAGGTTATGTCACTTCAGTTACACCCATGTGGTTAGAGCTGGGTAAATGAAACTTTAATTCCTGGTGTCACACAAGCCTTTTGAATGGAGGCTTTACCCTGATTTACTAGAAATCCACAATTTTTAGTGCAGCCTTTGAACGTTAAACCACGTGTCGGTGCTCCCGCCTCTGCACCGAAGCCCAACGCCTTCTCTTTACGGCCCTGCCCGCAGGCAGGCAGCAGAGCAGGGATGAGCAGGCAGCAGCCCCCATCTCCGATCACGTATCTCACAGCTTTCCATCGACCCTCAGAGGTTGAACGGCTGGTGTGTGATCCCAGCACAAAGACCTGACAGCAGCTCCACCCATGTCTGCCTCCAAGAGCCGACAGACCCACCATGACATTTATTCCCCCATGTCCGCAGAGCAGATGCCGAGAGCATCGATTAAGTTTCCAATGCAGAGAAATCTTCAAATATTTTGCTACCTCTCTGCACCAGGGCAGGATGTTTGCAGACTAGGGGGGTTTTCAGGGTGCAGGCACCCTTGGGTGGCTGGCCCTGTCCTCAGTCCCTGCAGAAAGGTGCCCAAGGCAGCACCAATTCGTGTTCCCTACTTCAGGTGAGGGGCCTGGGGGATCCCCCAGACTGGGCTGCTGGGGTCCGATGGGGCCCTGCTCCTGCTTCAGGTCGATGTTGCCATCTAGAGGCCCCTGCTACAACGATCATCTTGCAAAGTATTGAAAAGGAGTTTCTTATTTTTTAATTCAGTGCAAAACTCCAAAGCAGCTTTTTTGGGTTAGAGGCTGGGCAGGAGGAGCAGGTTAGTTGCTCCTACAGGTGATGTGGTTTTGACTCAAAATGACACTGTGCACCGCTTTGCCAGCTCTCCCCAGCCCATGTCTCAGATGGCTGATTGGTGGCCACAGCTCATCCTGGCTCATCTCACAGCCTCAGCAGCTGTGCAAACCCCTCCTCTCTAGTCTGAGATTATTTTGAGGATGAGGTAAAAAAAACCTCTGTGGCATTTGCTGCCAGGGAGGGAAGAACCCCACAGGCAGGAGCAACACATGCAGCAGCATCCACAGCAGCCCGGCTGCCTGCGCTGGCTCCAGGTGAGGCCGGGACAGACACAGCTCGAGGGTCTGAGAGTGCAAGACTCCCACTCCCAAAGCCAAAGTTGGAAAGTCACGGCTATCTCATCCCTGCTGACGGGGTAGGAGGTCTGCAAAGGCCCATACCAGACATCCAAAACATTTTAAGTATGTTATGTGCCAGCTGGATAGAGATACAGTTCTCCCGTCTCAGCTGTGGCTCAGGCTCCTCCTTTCACTGCTGTTTAAAACGTGCCCAGCTCAGCTTGAAGATTTACTGTTGCAACCCCAAGGCTGCCTCTTGTACCCATCCAGGGGGATGCTCAAACTGACATGGGGGCGAAGGCAGCCGTGCAGGGAGAGGATGATTCCCACAGGCAGACAGGGTTGTTTTCCCTGGGTGGGTGTGCAGATACTGTCACCAGACACTCCTAGTTCAGGGCCAGAGCGGGGCTGGTACCTGCACACCCATGAGGGCAACACCACAGTGGCAGAGGCTGTGACACCCCACACATTGGCACCATGGTATCTGTCCTGCAGGGAGGAAGGTGCAGGCTGAGGAAGAGCCTCTCCTGCACTGAATCAGGCCACAGCAGAAAGCAGGTTATTGCCCAGATTTAAAGTCACTCCCAGGAGCCCTTCTTGCAGCTCCTGACATTCATTCCCCCAGCGCCTGGCTTGCTGAGCACCAAAAGGTTCCAAGTGCCCCACTGCTCAGCTTTGGTCCTGTCCATATGCAGCCCAGCAAGTCTCAGTCCCATTCCCAATGCTCAGCAGTCACATCCCATCCCCAGGGACACTTTCTTGCACAGGCATTTGTACCCTCCCATGTTACATCCAAGAGAAGCATTTCTCACCTGGCTCAACATTCCACTTCGCTGGTCACAATGTCAAGGGCAAAGCTAGAGAAGGACAGGGGATCCAGGCACAAAAGGTGCTGATGTACGCATCGCCTTTTTTAAACTCTCCTTGCAGTAGCTGCTACTGGAAGAAGGCCAAGCAGAAAAATGAGGGGGTTTGATCAAAGAGGGAGATGCACTGCCCCCAAGGAGGAGGCGTCTGCTGTGCTCCCAGGGACCAGGCTCTGCCAGAGGGGTGCTTGGGCCAGTTTGGCCTCAGACACCTCCTGCCCGCACACCACAGCCGCTGCCTACAGCCTCTGGCCAGCTACCTCTGCCAGGAGGGCTTCAGTGCCAGGACACATCCCAGCCCCAGGCCAGAACCTGGACACAGCTCCACATGCACATGCTCCACAAACCTGAACACCAGCCGTGACTGCCCCTAGCAGAGCTGGTGGCAGACGGCAACATAAACCGCACTTAGAGTCAGATCTCCAGCAGGTAACGGGGCTTTGGAGGCGATTTAGGAAGCTCTGCTCAGCTACAGTCTTTTACAGCAAAGAAATCCCCCCACACATATATGTGACACCAGGTAACCAGCCATTGGTTCCATCGTTCTGCCAGAATCCAGCTCCAAGCTCCCTTAAAAAGCAACTCTGCAGCCTCGGCTCGAACACGGGTGAGCTGGGAGTTGCAGCCCGCACCAGGCTCTGCCCTGGCACAGCAAACCCCACGCACAATCTCTTCCCTGCATCCGCGTGGGAACTTGGGCTGGTGCTGGCACAGGGCTCCCGGCCGGAACAGCCTTCCCACGTGCCAGCACTCGCCTCCCACCAGACTCACCTCTCCAGACACACGTGTGCTGCTGCTCGCACAATCCTCCCTGTCCACCCGCTTTCCTCCTCCTCCACGAGCCTCCTTGTGCCGACAGCCACTTCTTTCTGGTCCTGTGCCTTTCTTTTCTCTCCGTCTCCCTTGCTTAGTCCCCCACTCAGGAAATTAAAGATAATCCTCCCTTTTTTTTGCTGCTGGATTCCCTGTTTAACATTCGCTGCGTGTGCTTGCACTGATTCAAAATGGGATTAGACTTTCTGTTGCTTTGATGTCAGTTGGGCTTTGCACTTAAGGCAGAGGGAGAAAAAGAAAGTGACTGTTAACAAACATCTTGGGTTCTGCCCATCCACTCATACCCATCCTAGAAATAAAGGTCAGGCACATTTACCTGGAAAAACTGGGTCCCTTTCCAGCATCAACCTGGGGGGAATAGACCAACTTGCAATGCCAACACTGGGTGTTAGTCTCTAGAAACGTCCAATATTCACCCTGACTGTTATCATCCGGCAGCATGGAGGCTGAATGGCTCCCGTGAGGAGGGAGGTGTCATTAATCATCAGAAAACCACAGCTCGTTGGTTGTCAGTGAATATTGCAACCTCCAGCTGCCGCACGGCAGGGAGCATGTGGGCCACCGGCATCGCTTCAATAGAGATCAGGACTCAGGGCTCCCTGCCGGGAATACCAAGCCGCTCCTTTCTAAGGGAGAAGCAGGTGCTGCAGGATGGCTAAGATGGAAATCTGTACCCTGCTCCCTGTGGTGTGACACTTGTGCTACAGCACAGTCCATAAATCGAGCATTTCTCTTTGTTTCCTTGGGCCTGAGCTTCTCCCTTTAGAGGACAAGGACTTGGAGTTATTTTCATTGGCTAGTACCTCCAACATCAGTCTGAAGCAGACTAAGAATATTTTTCTTATGCTATCTGCAACAGTCTTGCTTTGACTCTGAGACACTGCTCCTTGAGTCCACAATGTCTAAAGAAGCCCACAGAACAGTTTGGAGCTGGGGCATGATCTCCCTCCTCTCTGCCCTGATCTCACACCAGAAGAAAAGAGCCTTTTACATGGGATTTTGCAAACTGACAGCCAAGACTAGCATCTGACAGTGGGTCCTGTTCCTGCTCACGCAGGACAGCCCTTTCCCGGAGTCTCCAGGGGCTCACAGGTAGTTTCTGCTGCCTGATGATCCAGCTCCATTCCCATCTGAGCTTTACTGCACAGGCAGCCAGGCCTCCTCTGGGTAAGAAGTAGACCTGGGGGCTACAGAACTGCAGATGTTCAGATGCACCTGAAACTATCCCAGCCACTTCCGCAGGTTATTTGGGAAAGTGGCTCCGCAACTGAGCACAGTCCAGCCATGTCCAGAACCCACCTCCCTGGCTGGTCCCCAGGGAGAGGCACAGCCAGCAATGGCAGAGCAGAAGCAGGGACACACCTAAACTCTCCCTGGGATCTGGCAGCTGTAATCCCTGTCACCCATGCCATGCCACTGCGCTGCAGCCCCGGCTGGCACTGCCACCACATCAGGCATCCTCCAGGATTGCCCAGGGACTGGGGGAACACCTCTGCCAACAGCAGTGTCTAATCCATTTTGCCCGGTGCACGCACACAGACTTGATTAATGCCTGCAATGAGCTCCATCCATCATCGGGGAGTAAAGGAGATTAACTCCGCAGCACGCCTGCCTCACGTTGATCCTGTTCTCCAGGCCTCCTGATTAATGGCGAGGCCGCCTTATCTGTCAGGCCAGGAAACACGAATATCCGGGTTGACGGGGGATGAAGGGAAGCTGTGGGCGCTCAGGCTGTGGACAGGGTGCTGTCGGCCTGGCCACAGCACGCTCTGCCATCGGGGCCATGCCAATGCAGCCCTGCTCCCCATTCCCATCGCTCCCTCCATTCCCATCGCTCTCCCTGCCCCTCTGCACTCTCTGCTCCTTCCTCCCAGCCCTTCCCACCCGTGCTGGCAGGGATGGCCGCAGGGAGAGCAGCAACTAGAGCACTGATGCATCCCTGCAGGAATTAAATGCCAAAACCCAAAGTCTAGGGCTCCATTTCCCCTCCTTGGGCAGCAGGGAAGATGTCACTCCTCATCCACAGATGGAATTCCGATGAGCCAGTTTGGAGGCCTGGAATAGTCCAGGCCAAATCCCCTCCCAGGGCTGCAGACAAGGCTGCAGCTGACCAGCGCTGCGGAGGGCGGCCGCTCGGCCGGGCTCTTCCCCGAGAGGACACACACATGTAAAGTGGATGCAGGGAATTAGAGATGCCATCTGGATGGGCTCCAGCTCCTGCCCCTGGCTCGCCACCGATGCTTCATTAACAGCTCCCTCCTTTCAGCTCCCGTCTCCTTGGCTTCTGCCACGATCAGCTGGGCTGGAGTTTTGTTGTCTTGGGTTTTTTCCAAGTGGAAATTATTCCTCATTTCTTTTAACAATCAGGACACAGAAAGAGACAGGAGAGGAAGGAATTTCCAGGAGATGAAAGGGCAGGATTAAGGACACGGCTTTTGCTTTGTTATCCCTCTAGTGTGGCTAAGAAATTCCTTTCAGGAGAAGGCTTTAATTAACTATGTTTTTCTGACAGGAAAGAAACCTGGACCTAGAGATAGGATGTGTTTCTTGGGTCTGCTGACAACCCCAGCTGCAACCTCAGCAGTCCAGATTCATACACACACACATGCTCTTATACAAAACTTAGCACAGTACATTTCAATTTGCTTTACAAAAGCACTGACTGTTACCCCAATCTAGAAAATAAGACGTGGAGGAAAAAAAAAAAAAAAAAAAAAAAAAAAAAACAAAAAAAAAAAAAAAACAAACAAAAAAAAACAAAAAAACCAGGCATGAGCAAGGCTACTGTGCATGGCATCAGTGGGAAGAAGATCTGCATGCACCGAACCACAGGGCTACAGTGGCTCAGGATGGTGGGAAGGGGCTTTTGCGTAGAGGAATAACTCAGGGCAGGAGGTAGTAGAAATATCTCTTTTGCCTTCTGGAACAAGAGCACTTCTCACACAGCAGGAAAAATCAGGGAGAGGGGGAGAGGAGAGAAAGAGGGCTGGTGGCAAACTGGGACATTTAGAAAGCATTGCACTGATGTATCTGCATCTTCTACTGCCGCAAAACCCTCCAGGAACTGAGTCAATCAAAAATAACATTTGGGGCTGATTTTTATCCAGATGAACTCCCTCCAATTATTTTAAGGCAACCAGCAAAACGGCCAATTTCTGGCTTGTTTAACCCTTCTCCTGAAATCTGCATCGAGTCTGAAAGAAAGCACCATCTTGGAAAACATCTCGTTCTGTGAGCTTGACCTGCAAAACTGGACGTGGTACCAGGTCTGCCTGTCCCCCGCATCACCCCAGTCACCTCCCGGCACCCCCACTCTGTCCTGACCTGCTCAGTCTTTCTGCAGCCTGACTTTCTATGAAACCTGGACACAAGAGACTGAAAATCCACACAGGTTTCCAGAGGAAACCTCACCCCCACCTTACTCTACAGCAGTAATTCCTGCCAGGAAAACATCTCACCTGGTCCCTCTGAGAATCGCATTTGCCTTTTTCTGAGCCACGTTAAACAGGGAGCTCACACCAAACCCACACACCTTGCTCCTTTCCCGTCTTTCCAACTAATGAACTCCCAGCTGATAACAAATGCTGATTGCTGTTGCTGAAATGTCTGTCTCTGCTCTTGGCGTTTAACAGCCCAAGGGGCTAAGTGGTTTACCAATTATTGTTTTCATAAGTGAGGACTATTTTACTTTTTCATTATCATTTTAAAAGGTTCCCACCTCTTCCAGTACCCTCAGCCAATGCTTCCAACCCTGGCAGACATCCCCATGCCCAGCGGCAGCACAGGGCACGTATGGCTGATTTGCCAGGGGGGAAGCAGAGAGAAAAGAAACATCTGGCTGCTCTGGCAAACTGACTGCTGAACTGAGCAGAGCTTTTTCTGGGGCCTGCAGGTCTACTTCAGGGGAGTTTCCCATCCCATGCTGCCACTGCTAGCAGCCCCCCTCTCAACACAACACTTCAGAGTCACTTGTGATTCAATTCCTTATTCATTTTACAGGTTTTGTGATTCTCCATGTCTTCTCCAATCTAAGAATTTCTTGGAAGATGCTGTATCAAACACTTTACTAGACTTCAGGTAGATTCAATGTACCACAGCTCCAAAATAAGCTATTACTGCTTTCCTCCCTCCTGCCTCTGCTCAGAATTAGGCAGCAGGATTGCAGTCTGATTATAAAACACCACCTTTTTTTTTTTTTTTCCCCTTTCATTAGCTCTGTCATAAATCCTTGCGCTTAGATTTGCAATTTCATGTGACATCTCTTTCCAGGCACTGATTGGAGTTTATCTCATCTCCCTGACTTGAGCCTCTCAGGATTTTTAGTTTTGCTTCATCTCTGAGCTGTAATTTCCATTTCCAAGTTCAACCTCATCATTCTCATTGAAAAGGGTGGCAAAGCGCTCATTTTGGTTTGGGCAAACATCCACTCTTGGTCATTAACCCCCCTGGATCAATCCTCCTGCTCTGCTTCCTCTGGAGCCCCAGTCACAGCTATCCACAAGCTACAGACCTGAGCCAAAACTTTCCCCCATCCCTGTTAAGACTCAGGAGGAATTCAGGTTACAGCTGCCTCCTCCTTCTGCTAATGCCTGTTCTTGTAAAAGGGAAGCACAGTAACTAACACTGTACACCCTGCAGCAGGATTTGCCTCCCTGGGGGCTCCTGGTTGTTTCTGTCCGACGCCGGGAGCTGCCGGCAGCTTCGAGGGGATCTGCCTGTTTCGCCAAGCACACATCCACATCCCTGACCTCAGCATATCGGCTGTGGATGGCCGGGGGAGTCCACCAGCCTCTCGGCTTCCCTGTCACAGGGCAAGCCCTGCTTGGCCCTTTCTTGTTATTTTTGGCTGGGCTTTTGTCTCTGGGATCGTCTAACCTTTAGCAATGAAAACAAAGCCACAGAAGGCTGCTGCCCCGGCCTTTGGCTGGCTGCGAGCAACTGGGATGGGCAGAAGCTGAAGGCTAAAACCTCAAATTAGCAGCGTGGGACTGGAATGAGCCAGGACTGACCAGGCAGCTCAGACCTGTCATTTCAAGGGCAGGAAGCCTGCAGGGAGAAAGGAGGTGGTCATCTGGTTTCAGATAAATGCCCATTTTGTGCTAATTAATTAGAAATCCAGCATGGATAACAGGAAGATGTAGATGGTTGTTTAGCTAAGTATTCCTGTAAAGCCACCTGTGACTATGGATAGCAGCTGAGAAAGGGGCTTCACCCTGCTGCTTTCATTAGAGACACACGCATAAGAGAAAGCAGAGTCTGGGAGTTGGAAAATCAGGGGTTTGCTCATGGCTCAGTCTCAGGCCATAGCTCCGTGTTCGTTCACACCAGCTCAGGGTAGTACCAGATCACACGGTAGCACTGATATGTATCGAATCAGGCATCAAGACATGACAGCAACTTCTTTCCAATCAGCCAGACCATATATGCAGTGCACATCTAGATCGATGACAGCAGTGCCTGAGTCACTTATCAAGTTGTCTTTGACAAAGCTACTCCTTCAAACCTTTGGGTTTTCTGTGTGGTTTTTTTAATCAAATGATTACATTCAGCACACATCCCTCTGTGGGGATACAAACAGTTGTGCTGGGATAATCATTGCAGGAAGATGGATAAGATGTTGCCTAAGCTAGCGCTGCTGTAGAGAGAATTACTGTCAATTTTTGACCTCAAGCTCAGCATGTGGCTTTAGGGAAATTATTTAACTTTGCCAGATAACATTTTCCTTCCCTGTAGACGAGAAGTGATAGCAAAGACTCACTTTCCAGAATCAAGGGAGGCGAAACGGATCAGTAGTTGGAAACTACTTTACCAATCTTGCCTGAAAAGGGGTGAGACTGATGTGCAGCTATCAGACAGAGACAACAATATTCAAGTACTCAGACAGTATGGAGGGTTGACACACCATGTCTAACACATCCTGAATGAAATCATCCTTACCCCTGAGGCCAGTGCAAGGGCAAAACTTCACCCATTAAGCTATTCGATCAATATAAACAAAGACAAGGAGCTAAGCAAGAAAAATGCAGAGACCCATTCTGTAAATCTGGAGTTGTGAATGAGAAGACCAGTGAGTTAGAGGGAAGGATTTGCAACTTGGCTTTTAGTGAAGGCTCTTCTCTCCAGAGTGCAAATCATAGTAGTAGCTAGGTGCTAAGTAAATATTTAGCAAATGAGAAAGTCTCCATTTAATGAGAAATTATTTGGTGAAACGAGCTGGGGAAATGGTTTCAGTAGCTCAGTAACAGAAGCCAGCACTGCTTTCTGCCCCACAGGATGCTGTGGTTCTACTTGTGTTGCGTAAGACAGGATCTCCAGCTGGGACAGACGCAGGAAATATAACTCATTACTGAAACACGAGAGCCTTTCAGGGTTAAACCACTGTTAGACCAGCCAGATTCATTGCCTAGTCACAGAATTTGCCTACCAGCAGCTTTGGAAGATTATTATCTTTCTTCATAACAGTGATGTTGCAGACAGGACAGGCTAAAGATAGTGGTGATGCCAAGTTTGTAGGAAGAAGTAATTTTTTTTTTCTTTTATGTTCAAGGGCTGAGCTCCATTTCCACACCTTTATCCACATCATTAGGCTGTCGAGATGGCAGTTCCCTGCTTAAATGTTAATTACTGTATCTCTCTTTTAAGATGTGTTTTCAAGGGGTTAGTGCCTCAATCTTCCTTGTAATTACATGGAATGGTTAGTACTACTCCGCAGCTATATCCCAGGGTCTCTTGAGAGCTTGTCCCAGCTGCATTTTCCAGTAGATGAGCATTCACTGAACTAGTCCTTCAGAGAGCTGCTGCCTTCAAGTGTTCAGCCAGATAATGAGCCGATTACTGTGCCTGCTCCTTCTGGCGATGGCGAGCTTTATGCACAGACAGGCTGTGCATCACCAGTTGCTGCAGTTAATATTCCCCTCCGTCTCTCTATCCTTTCAACTTGGTGGGGCTGGTTTTACAGACCAGCGCCCCTCTGGGGCAAGAGCTTCCATAGATTATTGACATGGCAAAAGGGAGAACAACCAAACCTTGTCAAAGTCTGAATATAAAAGCCCAACAATAAAACAGTCACATAGCCATTCTGGTGAAGTGAATATCAAGTGCTGAGCACGGCTTTGTCATTGCAGCTGTGACACATGCATCAGGGATGGTGCCGCTGAGGTTTATTATGCCCCTACAGCCGAGAAGAAGGAATTACAGCTTCCTCAAATGCAAGACGGTTTCTAAATGCACAGCAATATTTGAGACTGCAAATTAAAAATAATGCTGTGCTTTGGAAACTGCTAAATTTAAATGTCAGGTTCTTCCTTTGAAAGCTGTAAGATAGCTCGTTCCTCTGCAGGGAGAGTGAGTAGGAGCTTGTCTACACAGGGAAAATGTTTGGAATAGCAACTGCCCACCAGTTTCCCATGAAAACACTCATACTCTGTACTTCAAGACTGGATTAAGTGAAATTACACGAAGGCAATCACTGCAGATGACAGCACCCTGTTCGCAAGAGCTCTCCCGCCTTAGTTCTGTCATCCCAGAGCTTGCTTTGCAGTAGCAACTCCATATAGATAAACACTAACATTTGCCCGAGTCATGAGAGGGGGAAAAAAAAAAAAAGGGTCTTTTAAGAAAATATTAAGTGACCAATACGCACCACTTTTTCGCAAGCTGGACAGGTTCAAAACTGTCTTATATACCATGGATACCTGTTAGGGAAAATCCTCTTGGGCAAATCACTGACTGCCGCAACTCCAGAGACTGGAGAAAAACCTCCCAGCACAGCAGACAAGTTGGGCCCATTTCTTTAGAGCTACAATGCCTGGGCAAAGCATGCTCCAGATTTCTGTCTGCTGCTGGTCCACTAGAGGACAACCTAATAATGATGAACTCTTTTGGCTTACACAGATAAAGGCCCACACTGAAAATGCTGCTGCCAAATCTGGCTTACAGCCCATGCTGGGATCGCTGCTGGTGTGTGTGTTGGACCTCATTTTTAAGGGTACGTATCACTTCTAGTCCTGACTGACACAGCCTTATGAAGCTCCAAAAAATGGTCCCTACAGTTGACGCCAGCCTTTGCAATTACAGAGAAAGACACAGAAGCAAGGCAGATTTCCAGACAGACAGATGTAGTTTTTACAAAGCAAACCCAATCCCCTACACTGCACTACCACAAAGAAAAGCTGCCTGTTGCTGCTGGGTTTCTTGCAGACTTCTGACATGGTATCGTGGCTTTTTCAATGCAGGAAGTGCTCAGAGGTACAGAATGATCCTTTTGCCCTGGTAACATGATTGACCAAACCATAATGGAGGAATCCAACTCATATATAAGCAGTGGGCAGGAAGCACAACAAAATCATCAGCTCAAAGCCACAGAAAAGAGCAGGCTACTGCTCTGGCAAGGCAAAGAAAAAGAGCAAAGCAACTTCTCAAAACCCAAGGGAGTTCCTGCCTAGTATTTTTAAGGCAAAAAATAATAGAACATAAATAAAATCTGAGCTAGCAGTAGAGCTAATTTCTGGAGCTAGGAAACAAATGAGCTGTGGCAAGAAGTGGAACAGCAGAAAACAGCAGAAAATTAATTACAAGTGAAGTGTCTCAGGTTGAAATTAGAGTTAGAGGGGTCAGAGGGTCAAAGCAACAGTTTTCAGTGGGTAATTTGGTGCTTTGACATCCCCCAGCCTCACTAGTGGGGATGCGCCTGTGACTCAGGGATAAAAAGCGCGTGTGTGTCTGCAAGAGAGAAGAACACACACTGAAGGCAGCAGACCAGAGCTACTTCAAAGGCAAAATCTGCTACTCCTCTCCTCCTGACGATAGCGAGAGCAGGCTGGCTGTAATTGGGAGGGCGCAGATCCTCACCAACCCTTCGGGGGCGGCACGGGGATGCGAGGGGCTGTGATGTGAGGGGCCGCTCGCTGCAGCCCCCGGAGGGCAGCTGCCCCCGGCCCCGCTCAGCATCGCCGTTCCCTCCCACCCGACGCGGGGGCTGGCGGAGTGGGAGTGGGCGAGCGGGGCGAAGAGCGGGCGAGCCGCAGCCGGGCTCCTAGCCCCTCCGCTCCGTGGTGGAGGTGGCTCACCCCATCGCCACCGCGGATCCACCGAGGGAACTTGCCTAACTTGCTCCATCCCTGGCACCGGGACTCATCGCCATGGCCCCCACCAACTCTTCCCGCAACTTCTCCACGCCGGAGGCTCGGAACGGCTCAGGTGAGGAGGGGCTGCGCGGGGCTGAGGGGGCACGGAGAGCTTGGAATGGGGGGGGAAAATCCGCCTGCACATGGCTCTTACACCAGTCGTGCTCAGCGGGGACCCTGTGAAGCAGGAGAGGCTGAACACAGGGGCACCCCCCCGTGTCCCCCCCCCCACTGCCGGCCGGGGCTTGCCGCCTTCAGCACCCGGGGGCGGACAGCTCCGGGCGCGGGGCAGGGGGGGCTGGGGGTGCCGGCCCCCCCCCCCCCCCCCCCAGCACCCAAATAACGCCCGAGCAGCACCCTGAGCCCCGGGGGCTTGAAGCGATTCGCTACCTCCCGGCTGTGAGACAGCTGTAACCCCCGCAGCCCACTGGTCCCGGCTGCGGCCAAGAGCTGAGCCAGCCCGGCTGGACCGGGAGGGGAACAGGAGACATCTCTGGAGAGGGAAGCTGAGCTGAGGTCCTCATCAGTCTCCGGTTTTCTCCACACTGCCACTGTTCCCAAATCAATAGCTCAGGGTCAGGCAGGCCAATTCTCGATGGCGCAAGTTGGTGAAACTCTTTGACAGAAGGTGTTAGATATGTGGGCTCTGCCTCCCTCTCCACCAGCCTGTCCCTTATAAACTGAAAGTGTGCCTTAGGTGCTTCCTTCTGAAATGCAGTAAAGATGTAGTTTCTTATGTATCCAGGCATGGCCTTACAGTAAACAAAAAAAAAAAAAAAAAAAAATTAGGCCAGTCCTCATTCAGTTCACATATTGCAGTCCCTTTTGGGACTTTAAAAAGAGTAACAAGGCAGCCACAGATTTACAAGCAAGGACAAATCAATGCCTGAGGTATCTGTTTCAGTAAACAAAGTGCAGCCACTTACTTGGATGTGCACAGAAGCAGCACTGAAAATTCAGATTCAGTGGTATCTCAAGATGAAAGAAGCTTTAGAAAAGAGATAAATTTTGACTATTTGATAGTCATGCACTTCTGGCTCCAACCTATAATACACACGTGAACTATAGCTTTACACTAGCTTCCAGCTAAAAACACCTAAAGTTCCTGTTTGTACAGATGCAAACAGCAGGAAAGAGGCTACAGGTCCATACACACTAGCTTTCACACAAAGCCTTTGGGCTTGCACACATTCTGCTTTAAGGCCAGCTGAGCTCATTCCAAATGTTACAGGATCACCATGAGCGCTGTATTGATTATACTGCAGGAAAAGGACGTTTTGTCCCAATTTCCAGCTAACCAAGCGGCCTTTACATTTCACTCATACAATCCATTCCCACCACATTCATAACAAAGGGGGCTAAAAAGAAAGAACTCAAAATAGCTACGTGCAGAACGGCAAGACCATAGTTGTTGTCTTCCAATTCCTAGTCCTCCATCTTCAAGCATTAAGGAGGTGTGAGATCTGTTTAGAAGTTCAGGGGATGCACAGGCTGGATGCTGAAGAGTATCAGGTCTCATAGGGTGCTGATGACAGTATGTTACCTACCAAAAGCCATGTAGTAACAGGGGGCATTTCCTAGCATTAATGAGCAGCCAGGAGGAAAAGGGATCATTTACACCACCATGAATGTCCTGGACCAGGCTTTTTTGTCTTCTCAACCAAGCCTAGCATTCACCTTCAGGCCCCTGCCAGTTCTTCTATGCCTCATTGGCTGTTTTCCATCATCTGCATGGAGGCTTTCTGATAAAATGATGCAGCAAACCCTCTACTGGATTCTGACCTTGGCCTTGCTTATGCCTAAGATGGCTGCTGCTTACTAGAGCAAGAAGGACTGAGACAGTGGCAGCTCAGCATGTCCCACTTCTAAGAGCACTGAAGTATTACATACAATTGATATGGTACACACTTTTCCAGCCACAGGCCAGGCCAGCAGTGTAGCCCCAGTTATCTTGCCAATTCAGTCGCTTCTCTGCCACACCAAAGAGAATCTGTAGAAGTTTGTACTCAAGAATTCTAAAGGTCAAATTCAGCAAATACCACCTCAGCAAACAGACACCACTTTGACAGAGACATCACCTTATGAGTATGTTATTTTACTTAATCTCATTTGCAAGATTTCCCCAAGTTCTGTTGGAGGAGACTTCCCCACTTCTCCTACAGGTGTAGGCTGCTAAGGAGATGGAATAGTACAGTGAGTAAGAGCATTTCCAATTAACACCACATTGAATCATCTGCAATTCCACAAAAGACACATGCAGTCTAGCGTGGGGGCTGTCATACATGTCTTTGTAACAGCCACACAAATATCTCACACAAAGCCTTACCCTAAAAGAAAAGAAAAAAAAAAAAAAACAAAACAACCAAACAAAACAAAACCAAAAACCACCACCAGGTCCCATAGGAGAGGAGTAATGAGATAAAACTATATTTGCCTCAGCTGAGAAAGATGATTTCAGACTCTATCTCACACTGCACATGGCAGTCTTGCAGAACAGAATGCACCATAATCAGTGCCTTAGACACCACCTTCTGTGCCCAAGAGTGGAAATCCCTGTTGGTTGGCACTGAAGGCCTGTGGCATCAAAATATGATTTTAAACCCAGGTTAGGGACAAGGAAAATGTGAATTTGATTATGTTTGGGCCTCCCACCCCAAAGAGCAACAGTCAAGCATCAGCGCTGACAAGCTAAGTGATATCAGACAAGAATTTTTCCTTGGAAATCCACCTACATCCAGAACTCAGAGCAGCTTTAAGACATGTTTTTCTTCTTGTAGAACCAGGGCATTCCCTGTTGAAGGACCACTCTGAAACACACTCCCAAATCCCTGTCTGGCCACACACCTGAATTTCTTTCTAGAAAAGAACTAGAGAAAAGGAGAAGGGCAGGGAAGGAAGGTGGAAAGGAGTGCATGCTCTGACCTAACTCTGACAACAGAGCTGGGACACAGCCAGGGTACAGGTCTCACAACATAGATAAGCATTAGTTATCTGCCTCCATGGCCAATGAACTCCGTCTCTTACTGTACCACGGATAAATCACCCAACAGACCAGCTAAAGCTTTCTGACAACAGCTTGAACACTGACTATATCCAGATTTTGGCACCCACATAGAGGCTTTATTTCTCCAATGTGCAAAGCACCAGCTGCCTCACGCACTCCCCTCAAAAATGGTTGGACACCCACCAGCACTCCCTGAAAAGGAAAGTTATTATTAACTGTCAGACACTGGTGAGTGCAGAGACACACCAGCCTGATGTTAGTCCTCCAAAAAGAGCTGGAGAGTTTCAGAGCAGTACAGAATTACATTAGGAGAACTGAGGAAAGATGCCTACACATGGCCAGATTTGGGTGGTGTGCTGCATGTACTGAGTGGCAGAGAAGGAAGTGTCAAATCCCCAGCTAAGCCTCTCCAAGTACAGCAGAGGGTCTTAAATATCATTCCAAGCTACATCTTTGAAGGGGATCCAGCTGCAGGACAGGACAAGCACACTGAGATGTAAAGAGGTTGCCTCTGGGTTGCACTCACTGCTTTGGTTTGTTTTGACAGTAGCAGAGAAGCCAGCACAGTACACCAATGTGATCATGCCCAGCCTCTTCAGCATCATCTGTTTCCTGGGCATTGTGGGGAACCTCATTGTCATCTACACTATCGTCAAGAAGAAGAAGCTGAGATGCAAACAGACCGTGCCTGACATTTTCATCTTCAACCTCTCCATTGTGGACCTCCTCTTCCTCCTAGGCATGCCCTTCCTCATTCACCAGCTCCTAGGCAATGGCTCATGGTACTTTGGAGCTCCCCTATGCACCATCATCACCGCCTTGGACACAAACAGCCAGATCACCAGCACCAACATTCTTACTGTGATGACACTGGACCGTTACCTGGCGACTGTCTATCCTCTCAAATCTACCTATGTCCGGACCCCATGTGTTGCAGCTCTAGTCATCTGCTTAGTGTGGCTCCTCTCCTTCCTGACCATCATTCCCGTGTGGATGTACGCAGGTCTTATGCCTCTGGAGGATGGGACTGTCCGCTGTGCTCTCTTGCTTCCCAACCCAGAGACTGATATCTACTGGTTCACCCTCTATCAGTTCATGCTGGCTTTTGCTGTGCCACTGATTGTGATCTGTGTGGTCTATTTTAAGATCCTCCAGCACATGGCCACCACTGTGGTCCCATTGCCCCAAAGGAGCCTCCGAGTACGTACAAAGAAAGTCACTCGCATGGCAGTTGCCATCTGCTCTGCCTTTTTTATTTGTTGGGCACCCTTCTACATCCTCCAGCTGGTTCACCTCGGCATTGACACACCATCCATGGCCTTCTTTTATGCCTACAACTTTGCCATTAGCTTGGGCTATGCTAACAGCTGCCTCAACCCCTTCCTCTACATTGCCCTCAGCGAGACCTTCAAGCGCCAGTTCTTAGTGGCCATCCGCCCCACAAAAGAGCCATGTCACAACAGCAGCTCTGTCAACAACAACAGCACAACAGAGGCCAGTGTATGTCTGAAACTGGCACCAGAATCCACCCAGCAGACTCAGTTTCTGGAGGACTTTTCCCCACGTTCACTGCCTGTGACTGTGGCTGTTCACTAGGGCACTCTGACGGGACCGCAGCAGAAAGCCTTCAGACCTATAAATCAATGGAGAAGCAGAAGCTTCAGGCAGTTCTTGGTGAAGTGTATGAACTACAAGCTTCCACCTCCAAGAGTCCAGCTGCCTTCTTTTTTCATCACAGGGCTGTGCTCCTACACCGCCCTTGGCCTATGAGATGCTGCATACTGCTGCTTCTTTCCACTCCTGCCCAGCAGGACTCTATCACACAAGACACTGGGCTCCCAAAGAGGATGGAAAAGAGATAAAGGACAGAAAGAGGATTTTCAAGGGGGAATATTGACCCCTGGAAGAATAAAACCTCTACCGACAACACCGCCCAATGATTCCTCACCTCTTGTCCTGACTGAGGTTCCTACGCGACATGTCAATATAAAGCTTATTCATTCAAAACTTGAACCTTTGAAACAGTGTCTTTTTTTTTTTTTTTTTTTTTTTTTAATAAGAAATCTGACCTGCAAACTTTGATGGCTGTGCTCATATCCTAGCAGCATTCATCAGCGAGAGATCTCGGGACCAGAAGTCTCACCTGGGTCTGTCGCTTTGTCTTTTGGTCCAACCCCATCTGCCTCCAGTGGGCTATATTGTTCGGCAACCAAGACATTTTCAAGAACTGGCTAATCCTAAACATTTCAAGCAAAATCAGGAAGATAATTGCACTGCTTCAAGGGACTGCAAGCAATTCTCAAAACTACTGCTGCTAACACCAGCTTTGTGGCTTTTCATGCCAATGAGCAGATTTTCACACTGCTAGTTCCTCATGCTGCTCTTGTGCCTCACAGTCTGCATGGCCATTGGGGAACCCCAGGCAGAGGGTTTTAAAGACAACTGAAAAACACAATGCAGATATCTGTGAAGTGAGAAGCTGTGAAAAGGCAGCTCTGAGGAAGCAGAGTTGCTTATGCAGCTTCCTCAAAATAACAAATGTTTTACAAAGTTAAAAGGGGGAAAATTAAATGTCTGTGTTTTGTATATGTGACTTTAACAGTCAGAGATTAGGAAATAACTTTTCTCATTACAAATACTAGAGAAGATAGCAGAGATCAGCTAAACGCGGGGGATTACACTGATAGCCTACACAGGGCTCCCAGGGGACTGTGCAGGCATTGTTCAACACTTTGTCAAACATGGGGAAACTGGTTACTGTAGATTAATTTAACATAAAAAAGAATTAAAATCAAACAGCACAAACGAATTTGTTACTACACTTCTGGTTTCATGCCACCAACCACCCACAATATACCCAGCACAGAAATTCATCCTTACACAGCAAAGCTGTCAACTGCATCGGACTTTTCTAAGGCACATGTATACTTACAGGTGCACCTAACGCACACACCCCACACTCAGCTATTTTTAAGTACAGCCAATACTTCTGTCTACACCCTGTAGAGAACATACAGTCATTTGTTCACCTATGGCAATCAAAGCAGGCTGGTGTGCAACACCAGCACTTTTGGCATCATCAGATGCAGGACATCACCTTTTGAGTCATTGAACAAATCTTGTAATAGGGTTTCTCTGTATTTTCATCCCAGGCTCTGTCAATCTGTACCCATCGCAGCAGTGCATCCACGCCACGACTGTATAGTATCCTGTCAATTTTTTGCCCCTGTTTCCCTGGGCAATAAAGCCAGACACACACATACGGAGCTTTCAAGCTTTATGACTTTAAAATCTTTGTCCCATTTTAACTGTGAGAAATTTTCACCTGCTGGTTTTCACGGAGCTGCTTTGCTCTTTGGTCAGTACTCTCCCCAAAGGGCTTGGGAGCGAAGGTCAAGAAAGATGTGAGCTGTGCCAAGCCAGACTTGCTCTCAGGACAAGGGAAGCTATTGTTACCTTTCTCCCATAAGGAAGTTAAGGGAAGGACTGGCAGACTTCTCTGTGAAAAGAGGTGGTAATGGTTGGGTGGGTTTTTTTCCTCCTTTAATATCAGCAGTGAGGAAAGTATGAGGGAAGTGAAAACAAGCTGAATTGTCAGGGCTCTCAGAGAGCAGCACATTGAAGATATTATCTTGCTTACACAGTAAAGGTGTTCATGGCTGAACTAGTCTGTTCCCGTCTGAAGTGAGTCAGTCTGACCTAGAATGGCCAAGCCACGTGCTAAAAACCACAGGGGCACCACGGGCTAACCAAGAAGGGAAGCCAGCACTAGGCTGGTGAAACACTCAAAAGGGTCTTGGTGGGGTAGACCTTTTCCAAATCTCATCATGCTGAAGTCAAGGCACAGTACAGAGGTACTTTGCAGGCTGAAGTCTTTTTAGATCTCATCTATGTGATGTGGAAAGCCATGCTAGAGACACCTGCACCCAACACCAGTAACAAGGCTTTCCATTTAGTTGGTGTCCCAGGGGAGGTACCTGTCCCTTCCCACCACCCTGCAAAGGCTCATGATTTCTATTCCCTCATGTTCCTCCTGCCTGTCCCCGAGGGGTTTCCTAGTACACATGTCTAAATACCATCTGTGGGGTCCCTCCCTTTCCCGATACATCCATAAAAGCTGTGGTGAACACACCTCGGGAAGACAAGGATGTGGATACTTGTGGATGTGCTGGGAGGTTGGGAAGAGAGGTACAAGACAGCAAGCAAACTAGCAAAGAACGCAGACAGCGTACAGCTTTTTTGCCATCTTCCCTAAATCACCCCAAAGCACAGTGCAAGGTGAACAAAAGCCTCTCCTTTGAAGACAAACCTTTAAATCAAAGACCTGCAGAGGTGTCATCCTACCTAGGGGGTAAGGTAAGGCCTTTCCAGTTGCTAAACAGTCTCTGTGCAACTTGGTGTGACCTACTTCAAACATCCTACCCCTATTGCCTATTTTTCAGAGCCAGCTTTGTTAGGCTGGAGAGTCTGTTGATGTTCTGGTTTGTGTTCAGCTTTACCTCTTTGTCTGTTCTGTTCTTTGTATTTATTATTCGATTCCTCCCATCTCAGTGCCTCCGTTACTGATGGCAGAGCCTGAATAAAAGCCATCACTAAGTAGAAAAGGACACAGCTACTTGCACAGAGATAGGCAGCTGTAGTGCTGCAAGGTCCATCTGAAAGGCACAGTGAGAAGGGCACAGAGATAATGCCACGTGTTTCCCTGCAGCCCTGCCTCCCATGCACAGCCCATTGTCTGTCTTGCTTGAGAGAAACTAACGGAAATCCAGCTAAATAACCAGGGGAGGGAAACACTCCCAAAACCAAAGGGTAATAGAAAGAAACTATTGCAATCTAGTTGTTTGGATCAACACCCTGCTATGCTGGATGAGACAAATTTCCTCGGCTCTTTTTGCCGGCACTTTTCCCGTGTCAGGCAAGCTGCCTTGTCAGACAGCAGGAAGACAGATGGGTTCACTCTCCACCCCCTCCTGTTCCCCTCCTTGTCCTCAGAGGTGCGACTGAAGCCACGTGTCACAGCTCTGCTCTTGATAAACTCTCACAAGAGGCAGATGGCCCACTTTTACTCCTACTTTCCCAGCTACCGACAGAGCCCTCCTTGGCTGGTTGCTGGGGGATTCAGTCACCAGCTCAGCCTTCTCAGTTACCTCTTTTCCGCTATCCACATACATCCCTGTGTCCACACCACACAGTAAAATATACTCCTGCCTTCCCCCCAGTCACAGCTCTACCAAGTCAGCCTTAAGGACAAGCTAGAGCTGAGGTTCCCACAGTCCTGCTAGGCAGCAGGCTGGTGACATCCTGACCCAGACACCCTTCTCCTCCTGAAGTCTCTGCTCAGTCAAACCTGCCCAGGAGCAAACTGTAGCCACGATGGAGAGCAAACACAATGCTGGCAGCTGCCAGGTGGGGAGGAGGGAAAGGTGGGGTGACTCACTGGCCCCTGGGACACAGCCAGAACCTGACTAATCATGTTTCATCAATCCTCCTGGGCTGTTAATTGGATGCATTTCATTCAACAGACTCACCAGTGGGAGAGGAGCTACACGGCAGGTACAGATATGTTCCCAGCCCACTCGCTTTGCATTAGTCTTCCTGCCAGATGCAGGGACCACACAGCAATACCTTTTTCTCACTCACCTCCTGTTAGCAAAGCAACCCAGCTAAACCCTGGCAATCCCCCACAATCTCTCCACTTGTTCCATCCCTGCTGCGAGGCTGGGGAGGGCACAGCATGCAGGAAAGTCTCACCAACAGTAGAGAAGGGGCAGGGATGTCTCATTTAGAGCCCCCATCTCCCACTGTAGGGCCTGAGCAGACAGGTGCCCTTCAGTGCCTCTGGGCACAGAGGCTGTATTCTGAAGCTGTATTCACAGGTCAGCATTTGAACATGGAACTCATTGCACCACTGGAGGGAAAAATCTTTGTTAAGAGATGTAGACCCTGACTGCAGGAGGGCATGAGAGATGATACTTGCTTTTAGAGCCTTTGTGCCCTACCCACATCCCATTTGGAGAACAGCTGCTACAATCATACAGGACCCAATAGTTGTTCCTCTCACAGCATCTTCCTACCAATACAGTTGTGCTGGCTATAGAAAT
Source organism: Tyto alba (assembly GCF_018691265.1). Classification (NCBI taxonomy): domain Eukaryota; kingdom Metazoa; phylum Chordata; class Aves; order Strigiformes; family Tytonidae; genus Tyto; species Tyto alba. The sequence goes on from NW_024881314.1 coordinate 7,886,605, forward strand.
TGTCACTCCTGATCTCCCAGTCTGGTTCATGGAAGAGCAGCAGCACTGGCTCCTCCTGAAGGGTAGAGCTGGGCTTCAATAACCGCAAAGTTACACTTGAGAAGTGGCTTACTTCAGTATGAGGCATGAAGGTGCAGAATTGTGCTTTCATAAGCACTTCTGGACTTGCTGAGGACAAGCATGTTAGCAAAGCCCCCACGGTTGTCAGCTCAGTACCTTTCACCATCTCTAAATGCTACTGGAGTAACATCAACACTCCCCAAGGTCAAGCCTTTGTATAAAGGATTCCTCCTCCAAAGCAAAGTCAGATTACATCGGCATTGCCCTCCCCAAGCACAGCAGCTGAACAACATGAACACCACCAAAGGGCCAAGACCCTGTCCTGCAGGTCTATACAGGGTTAGTCCCCTGACAATGAGAGCCAAGTTCTGCCCATTGCACCAGGGTGAGTTTGAGTTTACACCACAGCAGTCAGAGGGTTTTTAGCACAACAGGGAGCAGACTCTACCCCAGGTACCATCTGCATCATCATCTGCCACTGTACAAGAAAAGGAGATCCGCAGGGCCTGGCTCCACAGAAACACCTTTGGAGCTGTGATTATCCCAAGTTTCAGTTAAACAGTGACACACACAAGTTTTGGTTTAGGCCTTAAACCTTATTTCTTCCACTTAAAGCTAACTTAACAGATGAGTCAGTCCTTCCCTACAACCTGTGCTCTTAGAAGATCCCCTACAGGTTTCCACCCACAGGGTAGGCAGGCTGAGAGTCAATGACATGACTTTAATTATTCTGGCGTTTTGGTTATTAAGTTGCCTTTGCTAAATCTGAAGCAGCTCTTACGATTATCTTCCTACACATGCTGCTGGAAGCACAACAGCTTGGCAACATTGGGCTGCCATGCTCTCTGCTCCACCAGACATTTCAGAGGAGAAAGTACAGCTCTCCTTTGGCAGCCATAGCAAGGAAAAGACTCCTGCCTTATCCAGGAGCAATGCTGCTCACACCCACATCCCACTGTGGCTCAGGGATGCGGTCCACTACCTTTTCTCTCATGGGGCGTGACCACAGAAAGCCAAACACATTTTTGCATACATTTTGGCATAGAGCACTCAACAGGGATAAGCACAGTGATAGAAATGGTGGGGAAGTTATCACTGATGGGAGCTACTTAAAGCTCCTATTGTCTTATTCCATAAGGAGGTTGGTTCTTGCTGCCTTCTCCAGCAGCCAGGTCCCTCCCACCAAGAAATGGAAACAGGTTTTGAAAGGAGCAGGAGCAGGCTGTTCACATCACAGTTCCCTCTGTTCTCCTTCCTGTCTGCTCATAAATGAAGACTTTGGATTTCAAACTGTACAAAGTATTTGGGGGATTTAAATTCTGTCCTCCCTCCCTTCCCCTCCCTTTTTTTTTTAAAGGCCGAGTCATTACAACCTCCTAGACCATAATCCCCAATTTAGACCTCCAAGTGCTCTGGCAATGTAAATTTGTTATGTTATCGACACAGGAACTGCTTCAGAAGAGAAAGAGTAAAATGTCACCTCTCAGAGTGAGAACAAGTTGCCCGTCCTTTGCTTTTATTCAAGTCCAGATACTTTTCCCCAGCCAACCGCTGCCACTGAAGAAAACACATAAACATTTGCTCCCTGGCTGAGGCGCGTTGTGCCAAGCCGTGGCCCCCAGCCAGTACTGACACAATCTCTAGGTTTAAGAGCACAAACACTGGCAGCCCAATGAGAAGGGACCCATTTGCTGGAATTAATATTCAGTCTTTCTGCAGCATGGGAAAGATCAATTGTTCAGTGTGAAATAAATTACACTTCTTTCTTGGGGGGATTTTAATGAGACCTCCTCCCTCTTTTTCTGACAGTCCCAGACTCAGGGTAAAAGAAAAAAGCAAAACAACATTCCAGCATCTCCCCATCAACCCTGCATCGTAATGGCCCAGTCAGGGTAATTAGGATGTCTCCTGCATGCTCAGGGAGGCTTTAGCGAGCAAATCCAGACCGCTGTTCATTATATTGCTGCAGCATAGCTAATTACTTCTGGTTTTAGAGGGAAGGGGAGCAGACTAGCTTTGTACGCAGTTGGGAAAAGGGCCGTGCTGAGTACAGTCATGTTTTTGGCTTTTCCTCTCATCCTACTAGATCTCCTGGTACACTGATGGCTACGGGATGGGAAGAAAGGCTGCTCTGGGTAGTTAGTTCTTAGAAGAACCAGCATAAAGACCTACATGCCCTAGAGACCCCTTTATTTATCTGCAAATTCTGGAGCAGAGGGGCAGCTCCTCTTCCCCATGACTCCAGTGCCAGACTGAGCACATGCAAAAGCAAAGAAACACACGTGCAGAAAACTGAGACTCCTTCCACAGAGACTGGGCAGCCCCTTGGGGCTGGAAAGCATCACACACTGTGTAGCAAGGAACACAGATAGGAGTCTTTCCCAAGGCTCCTGGAAGCTGGACAGGCACTTCATCTCCCTCACCTTTCCACACTAGAGTCCACAGGTGTGCATCTATATCCAGGCTGGCAGATGCTACCGAGCCCTTCTGCTGTCAGGTTTATGGAGCCCCAATGGGGATCCCATTGCCCAGAGAGGTGCTCTGGGAGCATCTCCAGCCCACCTCCCAGCCCCTGGCTAACACCTGAGTTGCCCACAGCTCCACACCAGTGCCCTGATTTATCATCTTCCCTGTCCATGTGGGACCATGTCCAGCTCAGGCTTGCTAAGAATGGATTAGATCTCCACTGTTGATATCCTTATATTTTCTCATCTCCAGATTTGGCTAAAGAACATAGCAGAAGTGTTGGTGTGTGGATGTGAGAGGAGGGAGGACACCACTGTGGTCTCAGTCAAGATTGCACTAAGCTGGCCACATAGCTGCACAGTGAGACTTGGCCCAGTTTACATCACTGTCTGCTTATTTCTTTACAACAATTTCCAGACAGGCCTGGCAGGTAGATTCAGTTCCTTGTTTCATGGCTGTCTGCCCTTTTCCTTCTCGGTGCCTTAGTTTCCTCAAGCCTAGAGAAGTTTTTTTTAGCAGCAATAATTCCCAACTCACACATTCGTGAAACTTCACAAGTTATCATCTGCGCCTGGAGAGGAAAGGCTTGAAAGAGTGAATGGCAGAGAGGTTATAAACCAAGATCTAAATGCAGAAACTGTGACATATGCTGCGGGGGGGGGGGGGGGGGGGGGGAAAGAGGTCAAACACAAGGCAGCTGTGGACCAGACACCAAGCACTCTGCCATGTTTCCATATTATATCCCCCCTTCTGCACACCCATAGTCTAACTCACTCCTAGAACAACAGTTAACCAGGGAACCTGCCCCGAACAGCCAAACATGCCCTGGGACCAAACTGGCCCTCCAAAGGGTACAAAAAAAATTGGTGAGTATCACCCAGTCTCAGCACCCATGCTCAGACAGGTATTGAATCCCTTCCAAAATGGGACAGCACCCTACACATTGCACACATGTACCCAAGGGTTAACACTCGTTGGGCAAATTGCAGGCACTGGACAGTCCATGATCACACAAGGAAACGGGCAGGTCGCACAGGCAGCCTCAGACACCCTGTACTGCTTGGCCACAGGAGGAAATCCAGAGTCTGCTCTCCCTCACACCACTGCCTCCACTGAAATTAATGACATGGGATTAGAGAAAAGCCAAGCAAAACAAGGTCTGAGTCATGCCAAAAGCTTCTTTTGTGGCTACCCAAGAGTGGAGCTTGACATCTTGGGGCTCCGATTTCACCACCAAAACGAGCTGCCAAGAAGGAAAGCTGACATGTTGCTGCCCTCTGGTTCACTGAGTCTAATAATTTCAAATGCTTTACAATCATTAATGACCCAAACCTCAGATGATGGCTGGAGACAGGAGAATAATGATGACCATTTTATCCTTGGAAAGTGTAAGCTGTCATCTCAGATAAAATCTACAGTACTGCTGAGAAAAGCAACTGCTTATCTTAACTCTGTCCTTTAGTACAGCAAAGGAAGCCAGAAAAGAGTAGTGGGTGATTTAGGAAAAGACAAAGTTACCAGAAACACTTGTCTGCAGCATTACAAGTGACAGATAAAAGCTGCAGCACTGACAAGCCTGCCAGCATGAGGGATCAGGCAGATCAGATGAGCCTTGATATAGTACAGACAGGGCATATCCTCTCTTTTATCTCCCCAATCACCTCATTGTATTAATTCTTTAAAATGTGCTTATTCCAGTAGCTGCAAAGATATCATATACATCCCATGGGCTGGGAGAGATCACCTAGCAGCGAGAGTATTGCTGCAGATGAGTATGAGACTGGCTAAGTGACATGCAGCTGACTTACAGAACTAGTAGCAGAAAACAAGCTTCTGCAACCTGTAACAAGCTGCGATACATTAGATCTGTCAGAAGTGTTTTCCAGGAGTGTTTAATCTCTTCTTTAAAGAGGAACCATCAATACTAATGAACTACAATTGTGACAGCTCAGTGCAGAAGCTGAAATTTTAAATTCTGTATCTGACTTTCATGTGGTAAAGGGACTCAAATAATGCTGCAGGAACACCAGGTCTTCGTAGGAATTCTTTGACCCTTTTGCTATTGTGTTAGATGTTATAAGTGTGATAGAAGGCCTCAAAGACAATACGGGCAGTTCACAAAGTTAGTAAGCAGCAGTTCATATTTTGGAACATATTTTCCATTAAAAAAACTCTACAGAAACTAATGTATCTACACACACATTCTCCAGAACACAGCTCTCTTGGGACAGGAAACAGCAGGGCACAGTCCAGCTACTGCAAACTTTAGAGAAACGGGATTTAACAACCAAAATCCTTCATTGCAGCTCCAGTAGAAAGAGCCATGAGATCAATCATATCAGGATACCTCTACCAACATTGAGTCACAAGCAGAAAATCCATATCACATTTCTCCCCTTGCAAGTTTTTGGCTAATGTCCACCAAGTCATTTGCAAAGGAAGCTTTGAAGATGTGTCTCATTTTGGAAGAAGCAACAATGCCAAATCCCAGCTGGAAAAAAGCTTCTTTATCTCACCCTCCCATCAACTAGAATGGGATAATGCCTTAGGATATTAATCAAGTTTTAAGCAAATACCACAGCTCCTTTATTCTGCTTCTTCCTCACCTTGATGACAAGCTAGAAGAGGGCAGTACTGTCCAAACTGGGTTTGACTTGTAAAGCACTGCACAGAGGGAGGAACCTGGGGATGACACTGGTGGTAGTGAAGGGACAGGAGCTGGCTCCTGCAGAACAGGGCATCAGGAAACAAAACTCAGCTTAGTTAGTCTTTCAATCAAACAAGTCTGACTCCTGAAAGGCCAAAGCTGATACATCTCAGGGTAAAGGAAGCTTTGAGAAATAGGGAGTATAAAGGACAATAGAAAGACTACAGAAATTTTGGAATATATATTCATTTTAATCAAATGGAAGGATGAAGAAACAGAAAAAAAGGAAAGGCTGAAACAGGTTTATTTCTCCCAAAATCCAAGTAGGAACTTTTATGACTTGGATACTCTTATTAACTCCCAAAAGAAAAACGTCTATCTGAAAGTGGGAGTCACTCAGTGACCTGTGAGACACCTGCCTCCACTTGGACAGTGTCACACAGACAAGGACACAGCTGGCAGTGGTGGCTCTGCAAGAGGCTTATATTACTCCTTCCTCCTGCTTCACATCAGACATTGTGTCAATGGCTGTATTTCAGGATGCATTAGTGCGAACAGCAAACACCTCGAGAAAAAAAAAATAAATGAGCCTTACTTGAGTTGTAGGTGGTTGGGGAAAGATGGAGTGGGAATGAGTATTGATTAGCAGATGCTATACTCCTTCTGAAGCTTGAAAAATTGTCTTGACACTTCTGCATCACCCTGTGGCTCATGTTATGAGCATTAACAACTCCATGCCCATAACTCGCAGAGGGGGCAGAAATAAATTTATCCCCATTTCTACAGTTGGAGAAACGGGTGCTCATGATGGTGGTGATGTGTTCCAGTGAAACACATCAGACCATGGCTGTTGCCCTGTGATTTGCTCACCCTGGAGTATTTACATCTTTGCTCCGCAGACTGGAAGATGAAGCAGCAACCTCTCCAGCAGTCTGTCCACCAGTGTTTGCCCCCACAGGAAAACCACACTCCAGCTTAAAATGAGATGAACTGATGGCACTTCAGAGGCTTTGCCCCAGATGACAACAGGTAAAAATATCTCAATAGTTCAGCATTAAATTTCCTTCCTCCTTTTACTCCTAACCTGACTTTTTCCCATTGGGCTTCTACTCAGAGGTTCCTTTTTAGGTTCTCGGAAAAGGTTTTCACCCGCCACCAAGGTCAGGAAACCATGATGATGAGTGTGTCAACTGGACAAAGGTGGTCAGTTTTCATCAAATAACTAGAAGTGAGACACCTTTGATCAAAAAGATCCATGACCAGGGGTGATGATACAGACACTGGGAAGGGAAAGAGATGCAAGGAAGCTATAAGGACTTGGCAAAGAGACCAGTCAGCACCATTTGTGCCACTTTGGGAGAGGAAATAGTCAAGAGAAACTAGCAGCACCCCTGGAGGGGCTTGTTTTCAGCTCCAAAAGGAGCAATGTGCACTGGAGATTCAGAGTGCCAGACAGTTTCGGCACTGAGGTAAGAGTAGCCAAAGAGAAATTGTCTTCTTGTTTTATGAAATAAATAATTTGTGAGTTTGGTTCTTTTTTAAATAGACCACTTCCAGAAGTTAGTTTCTGCTACTTTCTCCTAGGGAAGAAAGTAAATTAAAAAAAAAAAAAAAAAAAAAATCATCAAAGTCAATTCCAAGTCTTTCAAGCAGACTTTGAAAATAGAATTATTGAGCTAATTAAAACCAGAGGTGAGTTTTACCAAAATCTATTGCAGTCTTATTTGCCTCGTTAGTAGCTCTGTCAGGACAGTTGATTTTGGCTACTTATGAGACTCCTGCTTATAATACTGCTGTTTAGCTGCCATAGCTGTTTAAAGATATATGTTCAGCACCTGCTCAGGCTCCCCTCCCCAGGCATGTCCCAGCCATGCTGTTGCTGAAATACCCCATGCAGCAAACTAAATAAACCCACCAAAGCTCAAAGCAGCATTCAATGTCAGCAAGGGGATGTTGGCAACATAACCATCTAACATAACAGTGAAAAGTCCTTCCTGAACATGAGAGCTTTATCCTCCCTGACAGACAAAAATATTTTAACTGATCAGAATTAATCTGGTGATTAGAGCATCTCTGCTGAAATATCCTAGAAGTTGGGTGACTGAACTGAGAGAAGACTTAATTTTCAATCCCAGACTTAGGAAAAGTTCCTGTCCTTATACCCATCTAGCTGAAAGCAACTGCCAGGCTTTGTTGGGCTGAGCCTGAGCCCATCCCAGCAACCTGCTGAGCAGATCTGCATATGAGAAAGGGGCAGCAGCGTCCCTGAGCATCCACCACAGGCACAGCCACCATGGCTGGCACATGCCTGGCTGTGCTTCCTGGTTCACACAAGTTTGTTTCCATAACCATTTTCCAGGGTCAAACAGGAACGCTTTTTCAGCAAAACTTCCCTGTCTTCTGGGGATTTATTATTGATGTTACTATGGTTCCCATCTTCAGCTCAGGCCTTAAAAGTAAGTAGCATTGCTGTCTGCAAATTGAAGGAATTTTCCAATTGCAAACTCATAGTGCAAAGGGACACTGGCTCTTTTCATATCTTGTTTTTATTACATTTGTGCTGAGGGACAAGTTCTCATTGTGCTACACAGCCCTCAAATCAGCAGCACTTAAAGCACAGCTAGTCAATAGACCTTGTTTAATTTAAAACCTGAATGAATTTCAGCTGATTGAATTAATTGCATAGCTTTTTTTTTCCCTATTGTATAATTAGTTTTAGAAGGCAACCCCCACATTTGATTTTCTATCAAGTCAGAAACCGACTTCAGTCTGTACTGTTGTACAGTAACAGATCCAGAATCAAGTGAATCAATACCTTTTGAATGGATATCCCTGCAGCTGTGCTCACACCTTTATTTACTTCCTGCAACATTCTAGGTGAATTTACTTTACTTGGATAAGCCAAAGCCTGAGCTTATTCTTCTAGGTGTATGCGTAAGAACTATCCGTGCTCTTCATGCACGGTTGAGTCAATATAACAGAAGGATTAAACATCATGTTTTATTATGAACACAACTGTGCACACACGGGCCTGTCGCAAGCTGGCATACAGAATTTAACAAACCAGAAATGCACGCTAAACTGCTATAAATGCAATGATTATTCAGATAGTCACAGCTAGGGCATCCACACAGGGGAGGCAGATCTGAATAGCTACAGCACAATTATAACCCTGCCATTACGCTGGATAATTTCCTAGCAGACACGCCAGCCTCCCCCAGCACACAACACAGCCTTTGAGCCAAAGATCCATAAGCCAATTTACATGGAAAATTAGGAGGTGTCAGAAGAGGCAGAACTAGACAGGTCTCAAGGATATTAATTCCTGCTCCCCTAGCCTTGAGCTTTCAACATATCATTAATTTAAGATCATTGATGTTAGACTTTTGTCAATGCTGTGAAAAGAGGAAATACTTCACTTATACTGTGCTTGTGCTCGGTGAAGATAAACCAGCTAAATAACCAGTCTGCATGTGTGGGTTAAAGCACTTGAACACCAAGACCCTTGCTCCAACAGCAGACAGACCACGGCTTGCTCCCAGCTCTGCCCTGTCTGCTGGGCTCACCCCAGCCCTCTGCATCTCTGCATCACAGACCCCAACTGTGTGCAGTGGGGAGGTGATGACAAATGACACCAAGATACTTCCACAAAGAGCTGTTAACTTCAAAGATTACCCAGCACCATCCTTTTCCTATTTTCAACTCCTCTCAAGCACCCTGACCAAGGCTGTAGGCACCCAAGGCTGTGATGACTTTGCTCTGGAGCACACCTCCCTCCTGAGCACTACAAGTTATTAGTCCAAGTTTGATACAGAGGGGTGTAGAGAACACCCAGCACCCTGCCAATCTAGTCTACCATCTATGAATTTATGATATAACTGCAAGCAATTTGCTTTGGGCCAATGAAGTAGCAGCCAATTAATTTGCAGCTGTGTGCAGTTACATCAATAACAAAGTGGATAAGGGATGCAAACTAGTAGTGCCTGCTACAAGCAAATTAACTGTCTGTTTAGGCAGAGTGGCACACAGTAATGAGCTGATAGCCATATCAGTGAGTCATTAGAAGAGAGACTAGAGCCCTCACTGGATGCTGTTAGCAAGTTTTAGCTCTCCCCAGAAGCTAGGGCTTTGCACAAAGGCGGGACAGAAAAGGCCATTTCCATCAGGTTTTAAAAAATGCAGTTGTGAGATGCTGAGGTTCGGCCATACTGCTTCTCACAGACCCTCCAGCCCACAGCTGAGGTGCTCCCCAGTTTGGCTCTGAATCCCCTGTCAGTGATGACCTGTGTGCATCCCCTCGTCTTCACCGATGCTGGGAGGCAGCTCAGCTCACCGGGCAGGGCTGTGCCAGCAGCACAAGCTCACCTCACAGCACCGAGTTCCTCCCGCCCTGCCCACCAGCACACAGCAGCCCCCGCACATTTGTTGGTTTGAATACAGACATCTGGGATTTGGTTTTTTCCTCCCTCTTCCCGCAAGCAGCAAAGGCTGGAAGCCCAGAGGATCACTATGTCTTACTGTGCATCTGACACAGCAACTCCCATCCTGGTTCTCCAGTTCTGGCCTTTTGGACATGATTGCAATATAAACACCTGGCTTGCTCCAGTTAATGCCTGCAGTGCTGCAGCCCCCAAGAATTCAGGAACATCAGACAGACTTGACACCATCTATAACCCAATAACATGGCCAGCATCCTTCCTACTCCAACAATCTCTCTGGCAATGTAGGAAACCAGATTTACAAGGGCTACAGGTATAGATGGCAGCAGGTTCTCAGCTCTCCAAATACCTGGAGGGTACCTGTAAGGACTCTCCAACCCACTTCCCACCCTATAACCACGTTATTTTGGGTTCTTATCCTTGATTATTGGTGCTTGGCATGACAGAACTCTAACCCTCTGGCATTTCAACTCTGCCATAACAGGGCCAGCGTCAGTATAGTACATGCCAGGCATGATGAATCTGTCCCTGGGATCACATAATTTCCTCCACTTTGAGAGGAAAGCTGCCTCTGAAGGAAAGGACAGCAGCAGTTAAAAATCAAACCAGCCAGCTAGACTGGGACTATGAACCACATCACCACACATGTTGCTACTGTAAGCAGTGCTTCTCCTAGGGCTTTCACACTCTACCTTATTAATAAGGCCTTTTGAGACAGGCCATGAAATTATGTTAAATTAAATGAAAACCAAGACTAAAACTACCACATTGGAGGCACTCTTCTTCCTCCCAGGAGGCTGAATACATTTTAGCTGAAATTTAAGAGGACTGGTGAGGGGAAAGTGCTGCTTTTCCCCATTAGCATTTCCCCACTTCTCAAAAGAAACGCTAAGCAACAGCTCCAGAAACTCATTTCTCTTATGAGTTAAAGCTGTGGAGGAAAAGCAACCAGGCAGCACTGCTCTTGAAGATCAACAGAGGAGGGAGATGGCCTTAGCAGCCGTTTCAGTCTTCCAGCTGAAATAAAGACCCTGCCCAGCAGCAGCTGCAGCTCCTCATCCAATTTTACCCCTGCAAGGAGGCAGCTGATCTCTGGTCTCTCCATAGACACCCCAAACCCTGGACTCCAGCCTGCCAAACCAGCTGCCCCTGCAGCAAAGCATTTTCTTCTCCCAAATCTCTACTTCAACCTGCATCTTTTTCAAGAGATTTAAATTCATCTAGTGCTGCAATTAAAGCTCAACCTTTCATGTTCTTTTTCCTTAGAGCTACAAAACCAGAAAGTCCTTCACATCTAAGAAGGGCCGGGTCATCCTACATTAAAGATGGGGCAACAGAGCTGCATTTGTGCAGTGGTTAACAGCTAAAGATTAGTTCACACACACTGAATCCAACCCAGGCCAGTCCTTATTTTGCTGAGCAACCACACAAGAATGAAACTGGACATCTTTCAGCAGCAAGCACCTGCTGAGACCTTTGTGGAAGGACACCCTTGACCTCATGTGGTTTAAAATTTAGAGCTCAGCTCAGTCCTCTCCCCTTGCTCCAACTGAGGGGCAACATCTCCTTCCAGCCAAAGGATCGACCAGTGACTCAGCCATGAATCACCAGCCAGCCTCTTCATATCCTCCACCAGGCACCAAACCTTGCATATGAACAAATAGAGAGATCTATTGTCATGCTAAGCAGCCTGTGGGGCCTGGCCCCCCGACAAGTCCTCCGTTCACCATCTGGGTTGCAGGGGCAGAGGTATTTTTAGTACAACCAGTGTTTTTAAACAAGAAATGGAAACGGTGCTTTTCTGGCTGATTTACTGGTGGTGGTTGCAGAGTGCAGGGCTCCGCGGTTGCCATGCCACCTCTAACCAGAGGCGAGGAGCAGGAGCACCGAGACGCAGAGCCCAAGTGGATGAATCACGCAGAACAGCGAGGCTTGGGGGAGTCTTGGCCTCTGAGCTGTCAGTGATGCACAACTTCAGAGATGCCCTTTTGGGACTGAGGTCAGCCCAGGTCTGTGTGCTGCATCCTCCAGAAAGAACCCTGCTCCCAGCTGCAGGCTGAGCGACAGCTGCTCATGACAGCCCTGCTTAATCATTCAGATCAAGCTGGACACCCTCACTTTTGCCTATGGACAATTAAAGCGGCAAAAGGCAAAACCAAGATGTTTCAAACAAGGGAAAAGTCAGCAGGCAGACAGTGGCTCAACATGCTGCAGACACCCCTTTGGGGAGATCGCAGCAGCTCTGCCGCCATGGAGTGGCCCATCTCCAGCCTGAGCACATCACCGACAGATGCAGGGCAGGTTTCTGGAGGTCTTCACATTCTGGCACTGTGGTAGACATATCTTTCTCAAACCGATAGGCAAAATTATCTAGTTTTCCAACCACACAGGGGGATGAAGGCAATAACAGAGAGGCAGAGGACTGCCAGCACTGGGTAACAGTATCCTTTATCCTGTTCAGGTAAGCTACATCCTACAGAAGTAACAGAACTACGTCACTTGGATGAGATGGGGGTGAAAGGGCCCATCCAAAGCAAAACTTCCTCCAGCTCACTTTGCAATAATTCACTCACTATATTGCCCTCCAGAAAGTGTTACTAACTAAACCTTGTCAGTCAGTCACACATTAAACAATTTCTGCTTTGTAGGTTGTTCAAGAGCAGTTCTGAGAGCAGATGACAGTTGAGATGGAGATGTTTTAGTTCTTTTTGCTAAGTGCAAGATATCATTTGGTTTCCAAGATAAAACCATTTTTATTTCAGAAGACAGATAAGAAGTTTCCAGAGTTCATTACTCTCATAACCTCTTCTGACAGTAAATGTAGCTGGTGACTGTTCAAAATGGAAAAGAAGTCCCTTGTATGAGACAGGGACAAGACATTCAAGGATCTGCTCTTCAGCATTAGAGATGCTTCAGAAGGCAGCAGCTACATCCAGAGTACCTCAAACACTCGAGTAGCTCAATGTGTCTGCAAATTGGGCAACTTACTTTTTAAGGATCACTTAAGGAGCTGCAGTAGCTAAATAGCTTGTTCACATCCATCCTGGGAGCACTTATTCATTCCACTTTTTCCAGGAAAAAAGATCAACCTCTACTTACCCACAGACACGAAAGCAAGTTCCCCAAAACTTCTTTCGCCACCAATGACAGCAGCCTGGCTTGAGCTCGGCAGGGGGTCTGTTGCCCCCAGTAGCCATGTCCCCACCCCAGACCAGGACTTGGGGCTCATGCTCATCCTGCACCAGTCACTGCAGCTCGCCCAGCTCAGGACAGCCCCATTCCCCACAGACACACGCTCTGTCCCAGCCCAGCTGTGGTGGGAGCCTGGACTGGGTAAGCTCCAGTGTCATCTTCTGTCTAGAATTAAAACTGCTCATCCAGCAAAGTTGCAGGCAGAGCTTATGATTTCCCAGCATAAGAGAAGCTTAAAAGAAGAGATCAACTGGAATGAGACAGGAGACTGGGAGAGTTGCCATTACCATCATCTCCTCCCAGAGGTCCAAGAGACCAGAGGTCCCACGCTTTCCCATGTCTGTGGGAGGGGAATAGGCTCTCGGGTGTGGACACTGTCCCCTCCTGAGCTGCCAGGGCTCTCTGTGCACACACAGCCAGGAAAAAGGCCAATGTCCTGGCAAGCAAATTTGCAATTGCATGGCCCCAGAGCCCAACAACCTCCCTGAGTGTGAGGTGAAAGAAGCATAGCAGCCATGGCCAGCGTGGCAGCAGCAGGAGCCACACAGTAACAGTAACTTTGCAGTTTTAAGGAAAAAAAAAAAAAAAAGCACAAATCTCTTTAATAATGTTTGCTGGAGGCAGAGGAGCACAGAGGTACATCATTAAAACTGATCCATCTGCCCTGGAAAATTCAACTGGTCCCTTCTGCGGGGGAGGAGCTGGGTTCCCTCCTATTGTCCCTGTCCAGCACCAAGGCTTCGTCTGCATTATAGGAGACCTCTGTCTCATCTGAACGCAGGCAAATCTCAAAGAGAACAAACGATTTAAATGGGCCGGCTTTTATTTCCAAAGAGAAGGCGAACTCCTATTTGTTCTCAGGATTGCAGCTTTCTCCCCATGCTGCAGAGGATATGAACAAACAAGCAGGGAATGAAAGGGATTAACGAATGAATGTGTTGGACCTGGGCTCCCAGCTGCAGGAGGAAGGGGGGAAGCCAGCCACAATGTGAGGGACTGACAGATCAAGATAACCTGTAGGGCTAGTGGTTAGCATCACAGACACCAAGGGCTCCCTGACACCCCCCTACCCCGTTCAAATGGAGATGAATTAACAAGCATTTCTGAAAGGATTCGCTTAAGGGGAAATCAAACAAAGAAAAAGGTAGTAAGGGTTTAAAGTTTAGACCAATCATATATTGCATAGAAAGGGCTGGTTTTGCAAAAATGCTGAACTTCTAGCTGCTGACACCACTCAGTTCCCAGCAGCTTAAGTCCTTGAAAGATGGACCCACATCATAACAGTTTTCTCCTAAAATCTTAAAGGTTGCAGAAAACCAAAATGGCATTTGGTATTTACTGAGGTATTTATAACAAGCAGTGCTCATCTAAGACCTATTGACTCTCCTGGATGGATCAGGGAGAAGTAGCCCTGTGGAAGCTGCAAAACAAGCAAAAATTAAATCTTTTTTCCCTTATTCTCAAATTACTTTAAATCAAGTCCAACATCAGGGGATTAGAGGCAAAATTTGGGATTAGGATTAGTTTTCAGTCTGGCGAGTGAGCTGGTCTGATTCACATGGCAGTTGGTTCCTGGTACTGATGGTTTCCAATAAACTGCATCACCATACCCTTTGTCTTCAGTGCCCCAGGATCAATCTTTTTCTTGGCTCCCCAGTGCTTGGGAACGATGGGACACATGAAAGCCTCATTAAAGCCACCACAGTTTGGGTGGGAGAAGCAAGTGACACAGCCCTCTAAATCTAAAGAGTTAGCAGTTACCCATCATGCTACTATAATGCATGGCTTAATTTAAAAGCAATCTTAATTTGCAGATTAATTATTATACTGTCTGACTGGATGAGCTTGCAATAAATCACCTGGGTGTGAAATTGCACAGCAATTACCTGATTGTATACTGAGCATGTAAATGTTGGTAAAGAGATGTCACCTACTGGAGACTGATGTTGGGAAACTGCAGGCTACAACCAGCAGAAGAAAGTCACAGTGCAAAGCAGGTCAGGGGAGTAGGTGGCAAACAGATCAAAATGTTTAGCACCTTTCAGATCAGCCTTCAGAAGCAACATGCAAAACCAATGCAGGATTTTCAGAGACCAGCAAGTTATGATGGAAGCGCTGCTGGAATTTCTCACAGGCAGCGCTGAGACAGCAGATTGGAGAGATGAGCCACTGGTCAGGACAGCCCCAGCCTCACTAGCTTAGCAAGAAGCAACATGGACAGATCACAGGGGGGTTTACCTTTAGCCAACCATGAGGTTGCAGCAGATGATGGTGACACAGACCTGGGTTTCAGAAGCATCACATCTCACCATGGACAGCCCAGTCCTGTGAAGCAATTCCCTTACAACAGCTATTCCATGACAGCATCCTTCGGAGGAAGCAGATCTCATTGACCTGCTGATCCTGGGCCTGGGCAGCATATGTGACCTTGGATCACACAAGCAAGAGACTCCCCACCCGAGTCCCAGCCTCAGCCAGGGGACAGCTGGGTTTTCTCATGAATACTAACATCCCTGCACCAGGGAAGGTCTGAAGCAGCCTGTTTCCACCACAGTGGCTGTCCCAGGTGGCACCCTTCTGACTGAGTCAGAGCAGTAACAGGCAAGTGTCTGTCCTCAGCGTGACTCACACAAACCCCTAAAGAAACTTCTTGCCTGTTTTTGTCTGGCTGCAGCCTCACTGCTCAGTGCTGCCAGGCTCTGGTTCTATTTGGGACTCCCTTTTTGAGGAACCATATTTTAAGCTTCGTTTTTAAATTGTGTCAGCTCAAGGCCATGGGGCACTCAAGACTAGAAATGACTTTAGAATAGCAGGTCCAAGTGTGTTATCTTCTCTAAGCCATGATGAACTGGCAACAAGGCAAAGTTCAGAAGTTATTTTTTCCACTGTAGCAGGGCTTAAACCTTGAAGAGCAGTTTGTCACCCTCAGGACCCACCTGCGGGATATCCAGGTGACCTCTCCCCCTCCACAGCACCAGCACTCTCACCCCATGACATGCTGCCTTGGCAGCCCAAACACTCACTGCCAGCAGAGCACCAGCACTGCTGGGCCAGTCAATCCAAGAGGCAGAGGAAAAACCTCTCACCTCCCTGGAGGTGACCCCAAAATGAGCAAGTGATCTTGCTGGAGAAAGCCAGGAGACAGCAGAGCACCTCAGTCCATCAATGCTAACAATGCTTAAAGCCTCAATTTGCCAGAGGAGCTGGGATCTATTAACATGATCAAAGCGCTAGGAACAAATGCAAACAGGGCTTGATGGAAGCTGTGAACACTACAGCATTATAAACACTCACCCAAGGCTCAAGTTAAGAGGAACAGCTGAACCAGGCTGCAATCTGTATCCAGGGCCAGGACCTTGATTAGAGCCAGCAAGAGATGTGGATCCTTCTCTGATTCACAGCTACCCCCTTCACAGAAGGCTGCCCACAAGGTTGCTCAGCAACACAAGGGCCAATACTGCCAATTCATCCAGAATGAGCCCCTGGGCTCCCCAGAGGAGATGTTCTTACCTGACATGGTGTGCAAGCTGCATTTGCACTCAGCCATGGTGAGCAGTTGGGGAAAACCAGGAGCCCTTAACACCCCCCACAGTAACGAGGACATTGTTCACAGGGCTGTGGCCTTGCCTGCCTTGGAGGCACCAAGCAAAAAGCAGCACATTTGCATGGCACAGCTGCCTGCAACCCCCCATTAACACAGCCCAGCCCAGCAAACAGGATCCTGGCATCAGCTCCAGCTGTCCAAACAAAAGTTGTGATAGGGTTAGATCCACCCAACATTGATGCTCTCCTCTGTTTCCCGGTAAGCTCTTGACATGAGGCAGACCTTGCAGGCAAGCAGAGGAAGTGCAGATCTGCACCTGCCTCTGACAGCATGTTCACAGGCACAGAAACGCAGCAGAGCCCTTCTCCAGGATGAAAAAACCATTGGATTCCTGCAGCCATTGCTGCCCACAACAGCAGGATTTCCATCATGCTCCTTCCCTTTAACTCCCAAATGCAGCTTTTTGCCAGCAGCAGGCCCCCTGATGCACAGGATACTCCCAAAAAAAGGGTCTGCTGTGTGCATGGCCCCTCCACTGGAGTATCAGGATTTGTCCAAAGCCACACAGCAGCACCTGTCAGCATTCCTAGATCTCAACTTCTCCTTAACCCAAAGTACTCTTGCCCACAAGCCAGCAAGAGCCCTATCTACTTTCCAACATTAAAAGACCCCAAAAAAGGGAAATATGGAAAGCGCAATTAAATATTTATGACTCTTGATTATCTGCATCATCAGGAAATTAGCAATGCTGTCTGGGGGAGCCGAGATAAACTGATCTTCCAGCCCCCAGACAGCCCCATGAGCCATGCCTGGAAGGACTGAAGGCAGCACGAAAAAAAATAATTCTTTACCAGGAAAGAAAAGTTTCATGAGGAATGAAAAGACGACAAAGCTGCTTTGCTGTTGCAGAGCTCCCAGGGAAATGGGGCCAATTACAAAACCTGCCTGGGATTTAGTAGACAGCTGCTGGGAAACATGCTGATTCGAATAGAGAAAGATAAATTAGGTTGGAGAATTATCAGCAATAAAAGAGGAGTTTTCTATGCTCTACACCCAAAGTCAATGCAAGTACCTGTAGCACTTAATCCTTATCGACATCTGGTTGTACAGCTGTAGCTACAGGCCCATCACCCTGGGGATCATCACAGAGCCTGCCCAGGGCTCAAGCCTGGCTCTCCACCCTGCTGTGGGTAGTTTCAGCCTCATCTTGCAACAGTGGAGCCTTTGCCTCTTCCACCCGTGACCCAATCCAAGTTCCCTTGTTCTTTAACACTACACGCAGTGGATAAGTATGCTTTTGTTTTCAGTTGTATGCAAGTTTTGACACGTAGGATTGAGACAATCGGTCACATGTCTTATTCAGTGTAAGGGCAAAGGTGGGGCTCTTCTACACCCAATGACATTCAGTGCTGAACAGGTAACAGGGTCCCAGTCCTGCCCCGGGTCCCCAACACCTCTTGGCACTGTTTTCATTCACCCCTAGGAAGTATTTACCCTTTGGGTTGACACATCCAGTTTATTAACTTGCTTGCCTGGGAGCTGGTTATCTTGCTGCTAGATAGCTAGTTCCCCACAAAAAACAGATGCATCTTTGGTGTCCCTAAGAAGCAAGGGCATCCCTGGAAGCTGTGGGTCTTCATTAGTCTCCAGACAGTTTTCCATCCTCAGCAGAAGGGAGACATTTCATTAAGAACAAGGCAAGACATTCCCCAAGCAAGACAGCAGCTAACAAAGGAAATCACTCAAAGTCACCTCACAACACATACAACTTAATTAAACAAGGATTCTTCCTCAAAGGCACCATCAGATTTCTGGAGCCATGGGAGAGCTGAGAGAAGAACAGAGCTGCCTGCAGCCCCCAGGGCTGTGTTAGCAGATCACATTTCCAATGCCAGAGAAAGCCATTCCATTTTCTTGCAAATAGAGCTCATCAGGAGCAATGCTTTCCTGAAGGTTTCCCACCCTGGAGTGGTGCCATAGCCCAGTGCTGCACCATCCCATTGGCACCCCTACATACAGGGCTCAGACCTGCTGTCGCTCCAGCATTAGGGCAAGTACAGATGGAGCAGCATTTTAGGTGGGCATTTCCATGTTCCCATATCCTCCTTCAGAAACCCATTGTTTCCTTGCAGCTTGCAAAAGGAGATCTGCTTGACCCACACACCTATCATCTCCAGTTCATAAAAGAGAAGACAAAAACTTATTTTGTCAGGTGTTCTATGCCCAGTGTTCCATTTCTCTGTACACCACCAGACAAACCCACTGTCAGCTTTTCCATGTGTAGATATGTCATTTAAATGGAGTTATGCCAGTAGCAGGGATCACGCTGTTCCTGTTCCGTAGCCATGGTCTGGAAATGGATGCAAACTTACTTAATATCAAATTCTGACTTTCCTCAGATCTGTCAGTACAGCTCCCTTGGCTTCAGCGCAACTGAAGTGCTGGGTGCAACTGAAAGCAAGATCTAGCATACAGCACTCCGGAGTTATTAGCAGTGCATGAATAATCTGGATACAATGCCCTTTTAATGCCAGCAGCAGAGATAAAAGTAACAGAACAGAGCCAGCCGAAGGAATTTTTCTGCTCATGTATGAGCACAGCCTGCTTTCCACCCACTGCCTCTGGCAAGCTTGGCACTAGGGAAGACCATGTCTGTTGCTGACTCACTGAACATGCTCTGGACACTAGAGTTTGTGGATGTTGAGGCCAGGACAGGACCATCAGCCCACATAAGTGCACAGCTGCCTTGTCACAGACAGGATGAAGAGGTTGTCCAAATGTCCGAGGGTGACCAGGAGCCCCAATACTTGGACACAGCAGCCTCATGGTGCTGACAAGGGAGCCCATTCCCACATCCCGAGGTGGGAAACACCTCCTCTTCCCATCTGCCCACTCCAGTGACTATCACCTCACCAGTCAAATGAGGTGCTTGGTTCAGTCAAGATACAAGTCTGGCCAATTCATGCCATCCCATCAGGAGACAAAATTTCCCCCTTAGGGTGGAAGTCATTAGCAGATTACACTGTATTTCTAGCTTCAATTGGTCTGATTTTATCCTTCAGACACAGGCTCTCATTGTGCCTTTTTTTTTTTTCAAGATTAAAGTGCTCTTTGTTATCTGGGAAAGTACTTACAGTGTAATTAAGTCACCCAGTCCTTCATTTGATAAGGACTAAGCAGATTGAGTTCTCAAATTCCCTCCCCTCCAAGGCATTTCCTTCTACATGCCTTCCAAAATTTCAATATCCTTTTAAAAACCCCCGATACCAAAGCTGTACGGGTGATTTTAGCATCTCTAGCCTTGCCACTGCCCAAAGCCAAAAGAGATCACCTTCATGCCCATGCTCGCCACCCTGTAACCATTCCTCCTTCCCACTCAGCAGCAAGAAGCAGGAAGACAACCTTCCCCATCCTCCACCCCCATGGAGGCTCCTGTATTTCACTCATTTGATAGCAGTACTGAACACTGGTAATATCAGCTGGCTGCAGGCATCCTGTTACATCATTGCACACTGATAAAAGAAGGGTTTCTGTATCCAGGGTTACCTTTGGATGTGTAGGTATAATCAGAGGGTTTAACCTTACCTGTTCCCACCCCAGATCCCGCTAGACTGGTGGGATTATTGCTAACCCCTGTTGCAGATTGCTTCCAACAAGACTCATTCGCTCCTAATGCCGTCCCCCGTATTTCAGAGTCAGCTCAGGAAGAAGCATAAATTCAATCTCATTTTAGGAGTACACCAAGGAAAAAACAAGTAGTCTCTCTAAATGCATTAGGATAAAGTTACACCTGGCTCAAGTTGACACTGCACAGCCATTTCTGCTGCAACAGCTTTGCACTTAAATCTACCCATCCCTACAGCTACTGACAGCTCTCAGCAACAGGTAGAACTCCTGAAAGAAGGAAAATTAGGCTTTCAGGGGAAAGAAACATTTCTGTTCACTTCAGGGGCATTACTCTCACTTTCTCAAGTACCTTGTTCAGAGCACTATGTACAAATATTACATCCCAGCCCAAGTTCAGCCTAAGCACACCTTTTAGCTTTTAAAGCCTTATAGATAGACAGCAAAAGATTCATAATGCCAGTCCCCAGTGATCCCAAATGGAATAAATGAAATAAAAGCTGTTGATTTAGTTGCACACTAATTGGAACTACTGGAGCAACACCTGAGGCAGAACACAGCCCAGCTGTCTGGAGGTTCACATCAAGGGGCACAGCCCTTGCACTAAAGTTGTGCTTCCTGATGCACAGGAGCACACGAGCAAGGGAGCAGCTAGCATAGGAGCCAAAAAGCCACTCCAGGATCAAACGAAGCTTTAGAGACTCCATTTCCATCATGTCCTCTATTCCCCATTGCAGATACACATTGAACTCTTCACTCTGACTAAAGACAAATATAAATAGGTACTTTTTTTCTCCTGTAAGACATCTTACACCTACATCTTTCATGCTGAAGTCTCAGTTCTGGTGTTTGAGGGAAGCTGAAGCACCTCTCACGAGAGGTTTGGTGGGCTGCAATAACCACTGGAGAACAAGCACTGTTCTTGCAGCTCTAAATCAGAGGGACCGGCCAACTGCTATTGTGAAGCTCAGTGCTCCCAAGATGACCAACAGCAGAAGCTATCAGGACAACTTCGCCCAAGCAGCCAGGAGCTCCCCCAGCTGCCCTCTGCTCCCAGGCAAGCACAGTCAGCAGAGACCAGCATGGAAGCAAGGCTATCAACTTATTTCAATTTCTAGCAGCAACTTTATGGAGGTAGAGGGACAAATCATCTTGGTTATTTGGAAAACATTTATGGGACAATCCCTGCATGTGTGGCAGGAGCTGCAGCATGCTATACTCATCTGGATGCCCCAGGGCTACGGCACACACATAGGTAGACTTCACACCTCCCCCAAGTGCTCCATCTAACACATCTGCTGCCAACAGGTTTTTAGGTGACTAAAACACATCTTTGCTGGATAAGGTGAAAATTACTCTATCCTTCAGCATAAAGCCTTCTTGAAGAGTAAAAAGCAGGTAAGTGGCTTTACAAGCTGGGTTCAGACCCATATGTGACTGGCAGAAAGGAACAGCCCTTAGGCATTGAGTGTTTTTCCACTTACACAGCCCTTTCAGTGCAGAAATGTACCACTTCTACAAACCTGCTTTTTTAGTCCAAATGGAATCCAATCACATAAAATACCACGCATACATCTGAGAGAAAGTTCTCAGGTTATAAGTTTGAAACAAGAGGGAGTTACAGCCATGAAGTGGCCTTGATGTAGGCTCTGAAAGTTGTGTACAACTTTGAACGCAAGAACCACCACTCAGTTGGGAAATGGCCTTAAGGCAAGGTCAATCCTGTGCAAGGGTGGCAAGAATTCAGCCAGTCTTTCACATCTATTTAAGGTCCCCAAGGGACAGGCCTCATCCTGCAGGATCCCACAGGTAGTTGGGCATCTGGGAACAAAGACTCTCTGGGCAACCCATCAACCCCACCGGGCTCCCAGTTTGGCTCCTGAAGCCACACATCCAGCAGTCCAAAGGGGATACTAAGGGGTCGTTGCAAGTGTCATATTGTTGCAAAGTTCATCCCAGCATTCAAGAGATGTTCAGGAGTGAGAGCTGGGTACCTGGCAGCAGTACAGAAACACAGGGGCTGGTAGGAAGAGAGCATCAAAGTAGTTAACAATGCAAAAGGGATGATATTCATTTGAAGATGATAACGTGAAGCCTCCTAGCACCTTCCACCTCAGACCAGAGCATGTCAGCCTCTCCAACCCATCCCACAAGAACCTTGCCAACTGTCATGGGCTAGCTTTCAAGCAACAACCCAGTTTTCAAAAAGCCCAAAGCATAATCACAACCCACCTTACTTCCCACTCCTCAGTGCCTGCTTTGTGCCAGCTGCTGGCGGGAGACATCCCTGCCCATCCCATCCAGTAACTACGTTGGCAATTTGCTTCCCAAAAGCAAAGGAGGAAGACAGTAACATCCTTTTTAGCCTTGCATAGAGAAACAAATCAACATACTGTAGTGCTCTAACTGAAGTTGTCTCAACTTGTCACCATCATGGTACTGTAGATGGGACTTTGTGTTCACAAGGCTGATTTGTTTGTTGGAGCTGTTAAAGTATCTTCATTATTCTAACCTCTTGCTATAGCACTTCAGTTTTAATTCAAGTGCCCAGAGGAGCACACATCAACACTCCAGCTAATCAAAGGACCTTTGAAACACAGGCAGCAACACAGAAGAAAGTTGAGTGGTCTCAGGGGCTGCTGGTGCAGACACTGGGCAGCTCTTCACCCTTCCTTAGCACCTTAATTGCCCACTGCTCCCAGCCTCTTCCTTATTATGGACTCAGCCTTACAAGCAATGCAGCACAAATCATTAATCCCATTTTGTTTAAAGCCTGGGGTGCCCAGAACAGGTAAGGAACAGCCTGGAGCGTCACAAGCTAATGAGACACTACAGAGCAGATCCTTGATCTCCCAGTTCCTTGCCTTAAACAATATTTCTTCCTTCTCAGTCCTCAGCACAGGCCAAAGACACCCTGGGAGTCACAACTCAGTTGCTTGTCTCTGACCCAAAGGCATGTCCCTATCAGACATCTCCTTTCATGGAAAGCCCAGCAACAAGCAGCAGGTTTTTGAGTGCTTCTCCAGACCAAAGCCCAGGGAAGACATTTCAAAGAACCTGGTGAGTGCAAACACATTGCAGGAGAAGTTATGAAACTTGAGCAAGGAGCATAATCTATATCCTTGAACTCTAAACAGTGGGGCTCCTTTACCCCAAGGCAAGCATCCCAGTGTAAATCTTCAATCGGTTCATGTGAACTGCAAGCAGGATGCCAAGGCAAGTTGGAGAAATGAGAATAGTTTCAGCCATTCTCTCCAGATGGAAATAACTCCGCATTTCTCCCAGCTTAGTGCAGTGCATTACTGAGGTAAGAAAGACTCCTGACTATTGCAATCAATCTTGCTGGATTCAGTCCATGGTTCCTTGGCTCTTCACATATAATTAACAATGTGCAGGTTCCAGTAAATAATTTCAGATAAATCCTTAGACAACTAACAGACAGCAGTTCTAGAATTTCACATAGTGGGGTTTAAAAGCCTAGATTGAGATCATTACTTGGGGCCTTAGCTAACTTATTGTATACCACAAACTTACATAACCATACTATATCAGTTTTCCCACCACAGAGCAGAGGCCCAAGAACTGTGATGTAGTCTATGGATGGTCACACCAAGGCGATTTCTACCACAGACTTATAAGAAGTGAGAAGGTGAAATTTAATTTCCTCCTTTTCTCAGGCGTCAGAAGGTAGCGGTAGATGCCAGTGATCCACAGCATACACACTGGTTATGTAGAAGTATTAAGCACTTAATCCTCGAAGTCCTGTACTCAGACAGGAACTTCTTCTGAAAAATCTTCTCCTTACACCTCCCAAGCCCAGCCCTGACAGGTGACAACATAGGTTTAGCCCAGAAACCTTTCTCAGTAATCTCCTTTTTGGGCAAAAGCCTCTTTACAATGTCCTGCCCAAACTCCCAGCTGTAACACGCTGCAGGAACGATCACAGGCATCACAAGCATCCTAAAGCAGTAAGGAATTTGCCAAAAACTCCTAGGTGAGGCTAGAAAACAGACGAATCCCACACCTCCCAGACAAGCTGTAACACCTGACACAGTCATCTGCTTTCCATCCAAAACAAAGTACTTTAGTGTATATTTAAAGTCTGTCAAATCCTGTTGAAATTGATTATTAAACCCTCCCTTCTAATGTTCTACTGCAAGAAGTTTAAGTCGTCTATATGATGCTCTAGAAGCTCAGTTCTGATGTTTTCCACTAGATAATAATTAAGTATAATAAAAATAATAATTAGACAATATTATGCTGAACTACACTTAACCTGTGATGACAGGCTTGCTGAACAGTGATGATATGAGCATAGTTCAGAGCTAAGCAATTGTGATAACACCACACATATTGCAACACACACAAGAATCGAAGCACCTGCCAGTTTTAGGGAGTTTGTAACATCCTTTTCTGTCCCAAATCACATAGAGAACCTACACACAAAACCTGCTGGTATCAGAACATGCTCCATGGGTTACAACAAAGTTGAAATGGATAGGTCATGTTACCCATCTCAGACACTATTTTCCAAGCATTAACATTTGTTGGCTAATATGTAAAATCTGAACCACAAACAGCTGAGGCACAGCTGGTTTCAGTATAGTTACTAAAATATTTCCAAACACCATGACAGGAACTGCATGAGTTGTTAACACAGGGATTACCACAGGTACCTGTGCCTAGCAGAGCAGCTCAGCTCAAGCACAGAGCACATGGTTCCCACCTGGTCGTGCCTTGCCCCCTACAAGAAACCAGAAAAACAATCTCAAGGCCACACTTTCTCTTATTTTCTCAAAAAAATACTGAGTTTATATACACCAAGTTCATCCAGGAGTTAACCACAAGGAACTTGAGATTACAGGGACTGTGCAAACATGACTTGGACACAGTAGAAAAGGACTGAAAGGGCTCAAACCCATCCCCTCGCTCCACAGCTCTGCTCTCCCCTGGAGCGCCAGAGTCAGCAGCAGGAAAGAATTGCAGGAGCAGGCTGCTCCATTCAGAAGATGCAGCCAGCCCACTTTTTCAATCCTGAGACTCTTTCTACACTTTATCAACATTTTTCCTGTCCCCAACAGAAAAGAGAGGAAAAAAGAGGGGAGAAAAAAAAAAAAAAAAAAAAGACACAGGCAAAACCAGCACACTTACCTGCTCTGAGAGCCCACAGTCCTGGCACAGAGCGCTGGTGCATTCAGTGTTGAATCCCTCCAGGCAAATCAAGCCCGTTCCCCTCAGGGCAAGGACAGGGTCCCACTGGGGAGCGAGGAGCAGTCTTGGCTTCCACCATCATCTTCCTCCACGATTGCACTTGTCACCCAGAAGATGAGGGCTGGATCCAGCTCTGCTACCTGGTATCATACACCTGTACTCTTCCTCCCTAGCAGCCTCTGGGTTTGCAGTCCCACATCCATCCTTATTTCAGTTCAGAACCCCCTGAACAGATCATTCACTCACAAAGCCAAGTTTTGCTACTGCTCAGCGACTTATTTTAGCTACAAGAGAAACATTTCCAAGAGCAGCTATCTACCTTCTCACTAACCCTACTACAAAGAGCTAAAGATAGTCCTCATCTGCTGCTTTTTAAGTTTTGGGCCATGCACAGCTGCTCCACTGGATATGAGCTAAGGTCCCACCCAGAGCAAAGAGAAAAGGACTTCAAACTTAAAAAAAAAAAGCAAAACAAAACAAAAACCACCATAAGCATCACAGTCATAGTTGCACGGCAACTGCATAGAAAATTAATGTTAAAACCCCTAACCTAAACTCAGAAAAAAAATCTAAAAAGAAAAACCAATCCCACCTTACCCTCCATTTGTAAGCAAGGAAAAGAAAATGCAGGCCCTCAGGACCCTGCACACCCAGCTGATGACATTCAGTCAATTAGGGCTGATAAGAAGCTTCAGCTGTGGAGAACATGAGCCCCACCATGGACAAGGTTCTGCTGGTGCTCCTGTGAGGAACAGGACACTCACCCCCGCCTCACCCCTGGCCATGACAGCTAAAATCCCCGTATTGAAACGAAACGTGAGCTGAGATTAGTCTTGACATTTCTGGGTCTTGTAATCACAGTGGGTGACAAAAGCAAATTCTGGATCAGAGCCTTTCCCTGAGCAATTTAAACACATCTATTTTAAAGAAAGGCTGAGTTAAACAAAGGGGTGACAGCCCGTAAATTGAAAGCCACAGGATGTGGTGTCCTGGGATTATGTTATAATCAGGCAGTCCGAGTAGCCTCAAAAATGTATGGTTTTTTTTGAAATGAGGGGGGAAAAAGCACTGCCACTGCACAGCCTGATACCCCTCATGCTGCCTGTGAGTCCTCATCTCCCTGCGTGCCGCAGAAAGGCACTGCTGACCAAAATTGCCTGATCCCCTTGCAGGATGAAGGCTCAATTCAGGAGGAAATAATCAGGCAGGAAGCAAAAATTAAACCATCCAGTGGAAAATGGAGGGGAATGGTTTTTGCATTCATCTGCCTATGCTGGCATCTTGTCAAAGGACTATTATTGGGAAACCGCGGTGGGAAGCAGGGACTTTGGTGGGGAGAAAGTTGTATTTTCCCTTCTTGAGGCTCAGTGACTCCTGCAAGCTATCTGGCAGCAACAGGAGCCGGGGTTGAGGTGAAACTTGAACTTTTGGTGTGTTTCCCCATCAGGTCTGTTCACGCCTCCCCAGGCAGCAAATGCAGCCGTGTCAGCAGAGACACGAGGCTGTGGTGCAGGGAGGTTTGTTGTTTTCCCGCCCAGCCAGACCGCTGCACGCTCCACATGGCCTGGTGGCACCGGCACCGTGCCAGCCACTGCTGGAGCCACGAGAAACCTCAACACTCGGCGAAGGGAGAAACCACCGTCCCCAGCACTGCTGGTTCTGCTCTGGGGGCTGCAGCACATGAGAGCACACAGCACCAGTTGTGGGAGCTCCATGAGGAGGGGATGTGGCTGCCCCGTGCCGGACACAGCCGCTTCCAGATGCTTCTGGCTGGTTCCAGATGGCTTCAATGAGCCCATGGCAGGGCATGGCCGAGTGTCTCAGTGATACTAGCTATGCCTTTGGAGAAATGTATTTAAAAAAGGGCAAAATGCAGTGTGGGGAAAAAAGTGTAAGGGATGGCCCTGTGAGCAGCATGGTCAGGGAAGAAGGAGGGGAAGGAGAGGTGGTCCGGGTGCTGGAGCAGGCGTTCCCCAGAGGAGCCCCCGCCAAAGCAGATATCCACACCTGGGACTGATAGGCATGGGCAGCGAATTAATTTTCCCCAAGTCGAGCCTGTTTTACCTGTCACTGTTACCGGTGAGTGATCTCCCTGTCTCTATCTCAACCCACACGCCGTTTCACCTCGCTTGCTCCCCGGCCCCGCTGAGGAGGGGGAGCGAGAACGGCTGGGCTGGGCCCTGGGGACCCGGCCCGGGGGGAAAGCTCGGTTGCACAGCCCTGGCACACAGACTCTGAGCGCAGGGCCCCCCTTGAGCCAATGCCCAGATCAATGCGCAGATCAATGCGCAGATCAATGCGCAGATCAATGCGCAGATCAAGGCACAGCACCCCGCCGCCCCCCTCAGCGCCGGGGCCTGGCGCCCCGCCTCCCGCAGCCCTCCGAGCCTCCAGGGGGCGCGCTAGCAGCCCGCCTCGCTCTGCCGGCGCTAGGGCCCGGCGGCGGGAGGAAGCGGCTGCCCGGCGCCGCGCCGATGGAGCCCGGCGGTTCCCGCCGCCTGAGGTAGGGCCCGCCCGGGTCGGGTGTGTGTGTGTGGGGGGATATCGGTGCCCCGGTGCCGGGGCGCTCTCCCCTCACCGTGCCCCTCGTTCTTGCTCCGCAGCGCGGCGGGGTTGCCGCCGACCCGCCGCCGCAAGGCCTCTCAGCGCTTTCCCGGCCAGAAGGACTTCATTCCCGACGGGTCGGCCGAGCAGGCGGAGAAGCTGCGCCGGTGCCGGGAGGAGCAGTGGCAGCTCCTCTCCGAGGAGCGTGTGGAGCGGCTGTAAGTCCCCGGGGCTGGGAGAGGAGCGGCCCGGGGGCCGCAGGGCTGTGCCCAGCCACCGAGCACGGGGCGGTAAATTCCTTTTTCCCTGGGAGGGTTCGTGTCGGGGAGGGGGGGGGTGGGAGCACGGCTGCCAGCGATTCGGGGGTTATTAGAACGGAGCTGTGAATAGCAGGTAGGTGTCAGCACGGTAAATGCCCTTGCCCATCCCCTCAGCTCGCCAGCTCACAGCTCCCTGGCTGGGGCAGCTGCAGGGCAGCTCGCTCTGGCTCCTTCCTCGGGAGCAGAGGGTCATACTGGCACACCAGTGGCTTCGATGGGAGCGTTCAGAAAGCCCCTCGAAGGCTCCTTACTATTTTCAGGTGCGTGCATAATCCTGTAGCCTTTGCAAGTAGCAGCCGCTGTCTTCTTGGGCATGCCCTGAGTCACAGGGCCCCTTGTTGATGCTCATGTGTGGCCCTGTGCAGATTCCACTGACTCTCGGTGTCCCTGACTTATCAGTTTTGGTGGTTTCAACAGTGCTACCAGTCTCTGGAGTTTATAATTTCTTGGGGGATTTTCACATTACCTCTCAGCACATGCTTTCTCTGTTTGGTCTGCAGTTTTCTGATAACAGTTTTTCTGTCGGCACTGATCAGTAGCAGCAGAAACTACTCACATAAAAATCACACTGCTGGGGAGTTTAGAGAGAGAATGGTGACCTCCAGCTGGTCAGACAGGGTGGACCATTATCTTCCACTGTTGTCAGATTCAGGTTTGTTCAAGTACACCCATAAATATGTGTCTGGATGGAGAGCGGTGGAGACCTTCAGGCTGGGAGGGTGACTGGATGGATTTAGGTTTCTTTTCAGATGGGGAAATTGTAGTACTGGCTAAAGAAGTAGAGCAAGTCCATGGTGAACCCTACAGGCCTTACCTTCTATTTCCTTGAGCCAGCTGCTAAAAATGCATGTCTGCATTCTTGCAAAGTCACCCTCCACTTACCAGCTATTATTTTTTTTTCCTATGAGATCCTGTGGGTGCAATACAGCAATCTGAGGGCGCTTTGGCAGCGTCAGAGCAATCGTATGATATAACATTGCTTCGGCCATGCATTTCCAGCAGGCTCTTCTGGCCTAGTCTGTGGTGCTGACTGAAGACACTCTTAACTAGTTGTTGGTGATAAAATCTTCAGCTGGTACTGCTAGGTCCAGAAGATGATGCCTTTCTAAGGCTTTACTCTGTAAAAATGCCACCTGGAAGTTTGCTGCCTTTTGATACCTTCCTGAGCTTGTTGTGTCACTACAATAGGACTTGATTGTAGGACATGCTAGTAATAAACTAATCTTTAACATTCTCAGGAGGAGTCTGGTGAAAGCTGAGTGGAAGCCAGGACAGGGCATCGTAGAGCTGCAGTCCCCTGCGGTGAGTCTGCTGCAGAGTGTACTCAGTGCCATCATCTCCTGCTAGCTGTTGCAGATTCCTTAATTTGCTGCTTGAAACAGGAGAGAGCCTGGTTGTCAGCAGGGAACAGCCAGAGCCCAATAGGGATTTGTGCTTCTGTTCCAGGGGAAGTTCTGGCACACCATGGGGTTCACAGAGCGTGGCAAACAGTGCCTGCTGCCTGAGGAAGCTCTGTACCTGCTGGAGTGTGTAAGTAGGACACCTGTGCGTGGGTGGGGGCATTGGGTCCTTCCTGAATGATGGGAAGACCTGTAGCAGCTTTAGACTGAAGGCTGAAATCACTTGTGTTGGTCACTGCTGCAGTTTGAGCAGCTGATAAACACTTGTTTCTCCAGGAATTGTCCCTTTTAGCCTGTTGCTGATGGGGCTGTTTGTCTCCAGGCCATGGGTTCATATGCTGTACTCTAAAGCAGCCCCTGTCGTTGACAGTGTGTGTTAGTTGAATCGCTGGCCAGTTTATTCGGCTGGTATTGTGTTTAACCCATTTCTGTGTCAAATATGACAGCAGAGACCAGGAGAGTTTTAGCTGATCTGAATTTCTGTTAGTACAGCAGTAATAAGTTAGCTCTCTTACCAGAGTAAAAGAAGCATGAGGAACATGTTACAGTGTTTTCTATTGAGATTTCTACTTTCTTGCCCTGGGGGAAATGAAACATACATTTATATATCAATTACTTATTTATCGAAATCTATAGACATAGGCACTTGAACTTCCACAGTCCAGGAAAATTCGCTGTTCTGGGAATTTCTGGAAATTAGATCAAACCATTATCTTCTGTTCCTTGCAGGAGTTAATGGGAATAAAAAGTTTGATACTGAGAAATCCTTTTCCTTAAAACTGGTGTACAGTTACTGGGGACATCTGAGACTGGTCAGTGCCTTCTTCATAAGTTGACTTCCTCCCTTATCCCCAGTGTATCTTACATATTTTGCAATGGCAGGGTTCATGAGTTCATCACCACAGTTTTTCTGTGCTTCTCTAAGAATCTGATAGGAATTGTTGAGATTATGCAGCTTGGTAGGGCCACATTTAGGCACTAAATCAGATCTTCCCATGTGAAGGGTGTTAGAATGGGAGACAGTTATATAGCAACCAGTTCTGTACACGCTTTACACTTAAGCAGAGATCTTTGGGATTGCTACTTGGCATGTCTTCCCAGTATATATGGCAGAGAGAAATTTAAATGTGTCAGACAGAGGAGTGAGACCGGGTTGCTTTTGGTGCTTCTCTGCTTGCAGAAATGCTGGTTAGGGCTCAGTTGAATTTCTTTGCTGTAGAGAGGGGGATTTTGTCTCTCCACTGAAGCCTGTTATCAGTAGAGTAGGTGCACTGATCTAAAGGGGAACTTTTTTCCCTTAGCAAAACTTAATCGGATTATGGGCATCTGATGCCATCCCTTAAATCCTAACTGTAAAGCTAGGACTTTTTTACCTCTGACATTTTGACAAATTGGTGAAAATTGTTTAGTCATTTGCTGAGTACAAAAATATCTCCCCACAAGCAGAAAAGACCAATTAGATGCCTTCAGCCCATCCCATAGGAGAGGTGTGGTTCCTAGTGTCTTGTTTTATTTGTTTATGAGTAAACACATCCTAAAAAAAAAAGAGGAAAAAGAGGTGTAGCCTAAAACTGCCTCCTGGAGGTTAGTTGGTATTGCCTGGGGAATCTACCTGTGGGATCACTGGGGCTGCAGTAAATGCTTCTGAGGACCCACTAATTGGTGGTGGGAGATGTGGGATGGCATTAATTTCTCTGCTTCAGCTCTCAGTTGTGCTGCTTCTAAATGTTTTTGTAGTTGCCCTGTGTCCTGAATCACTGAGATCATCAAAGTTAAAGAAAATTATCTCCCAAAGCAATGATTATTCTAACAGTTGAGCATTGTGCTCACAGCTGCATTCTCCAAACAGATGCAGCGCTGGAGCAGGTCCTGACAGCTGTGGGTGGGAACTTCTTACCTGGCTGCTAAAACCAGGGCATGGGGGAACTGGGCGTGGGAGAGGGACCGTAAGTGATCCATGTGGCACATGAGGAGACATGGATATCATGTCAAGGAGGGTGCTGGAACTGCCTGTCAGGACCAGTGGGGAGAGACTGATGTGAGTTGGTATAGATCTGTTCCCCGTGACTTTCTCAACACCAGGCTTTTGCCCTTCAGGGCTCTGTTCAGCTCTTTTACAGGGATCTGCCCTTGTCAATCCAGGAAGCCTACGAGATCCTGCTGTCCCAGGAGGCAGTGAGCCTGCCACATTACCAGGTGTGTTGGGACCTCCAGCTATTGAGGAGAGGATAAAGGCAGAGAGCCCAGCCTCTGCCACACAACTTCCAGTGGCTGAGGGTGGAGCAGGACAGTTAAGGAGGGAGGGGGAGTCTTTCTCAGTTTTTCCTGCTCGCCTTCTTCCAGATGATCAGTTTCTGTTGTCCCATCTTTACTTTGAGTCCTAACCGTGGCATTTTCTCCTCTGCCAGTGCCACACTGTGTTCAGTCAATTGTAGTAGAACTGAAGTAAATTGTTAGGTTTTAGGGTAGTCATTTAACCCTCTTGCTTTCCTTTGCTCTAAGGTGTTCAGCCACTTGAAGCAACTGGGTTATATTGTACTGAGATTCGACCCCAGGTAACCAGCTTTTTCTTTCCACGCTGCTTTCTCCTTTCTGAAGACCCTGAGTAGCTCTGTGCCCACTGCATGGCCCCAGTGGAACGACAGAGAAGAGGACTTTGACCCTGCATTCCATCTCTTGGGAGGATTAAAGGCTAAAAGTGGCACTCTACCCTTCCTTGCTTCTCCCTCTTGAGGAGGTGATTGGGCACATGAAGTGGGGTGTGAACTGAGGACCATCCTGGTCCTGCTTGTGGATTTTCTGTGCCTGGAAGAAAAGGTTTATGTTGCTGTGTTCTGGGGGCTGAGCAGAAGGGTAGTTTTGCTGCCCTGCACTGCTGTCAGCCTCAGCGTTGGTGTCTCCTTACAGCACTGTCCTGTCTCCCTATGAGAGGCAACTGAACCTGGAAAGTCACTACCATGGCTCTGGGAAACACCATCGCAAAAGGAGGAGGAGTTCCAGTCCCCGGTAAGGATGTGGCCCAAAGCCTTCTTCCATCTTCTCCCTGGCTCTGCAGCTTAGGAACAGCAACCTCAGGCCTTTGTGCTGTGGGTGACGTGTCTGGCACAGCTGCTCTTGACTGTCCCCAAGCAGTGCAGTGCTTTTCCTGAACATTTTGCAGTGTGCCCTTTTGACACATCTGTATTTCACGCAGGGCAAATAGGGGCAAACTGCTCCCTGAGCCTCCCAGCTGCAGTGGTGAGATGCCAGAATAGAAAGGTAGAGAGATCAGTGCAGAAGAGACACATGGCCGATGTCTCCTCTTGCTCTTTTTTAGAGGGAGTGCAGACACCACAGTGCTCACCTTGCACTTATCCACCCGCTCAATGCAGTTTACGTGCTAGGACTGTACAGCAGAGAGCGTAGTTGGGTCCTGTCCTTAAGGGCACATGGCCTCTAGACGTTGCCAAAATGCAAACAGAAGCTGAGATAATTAGTAATTTTGCTAATAGTTATGACAGCTTCCAGTAGGTGGCATCATCCTTTAAGAAACAGGACAAGACTGGTCTGTAAGTCCCTTCCTGTTAACAGGTAAATCAGTGCCTGAGAGGTTAAGAAATTTTGGGAATCGGGAGATAAAACTGCTGGTATAAGAAGTGCCCCATCACCTCTGGGACCAGAAACTGAATCTTATACCAGTAAGAGGTGCTGGCAGGAAGGTTTCTGCCTGGCCTGTGCTGGTTTGGCTGAAGTTCATCATGTTTGTATGGAGGTGTCAATATATGGAGCGTGTGGAGGCTGCATGGCAGGTTGGGAACGTGTGTCTATACAAACCAAGACTGGGGTTCTCCTGAGTGTTGATGTCAAACCTCATGCAGGACTGCTGAGAAGTTTATTCTGCCTTTGGCATTCACTGCTTGTTTTGGCCTGCTTTTTTCCCCTTTTCATTT
The DNA here is from genome assembly GCF_018691265.1 of Tyto alba. Classification (NCBI taxonomy): domain Eukaryota; kingdom Metazoa; phylum Chordata; class Aves; order Strigiformes; family Tytonidae; genus Tyto; species Tyto alba. The sequence continues at coordinate 7,919,981 of NW_024881314.1, forward strand.
TGTCACACAAGCAAACGCTCTCCTTCCAGCCAAGAGGATGTTGTCAAGGGTTTGCAGACTTGTCTGGGGGTTCCTGCCACCTTTGCTGTCCTTCTTTTGGGCTTGGCAGGCTGCATTCTTCCTGTTAGCAGGGGGGAAGCAGGATTCAAAGGGAATAAAGTTCCATCACACACTCTCCCTGTTTTCTATGCTGCTACTTCTGTCTTTAGGTCACATGAGAAGAAACATAAGGTATCTGAGGACCTTACAGAAGCTGAAGGGACCTCTGAAAAAGCCAGAGATGACCGTGGAGACTCCAGCTGCCTTCCCATGGATGAAAAGCCCTTGTCAGAGCAGCCAAAGGGATCAAATGGTGGCAGTGGAATGGGGGAACCAAACCCAGTTCCTCTTGATACAGGACAAAAAGACTCCCTGAGCCCCTCCAGAAGCCAGGCTGGAGACCATAAGGAGAGCAGCACTGGCACCCATGCACCCCGCTGGGATTTTACTACCATCATCTTGCCAAATGTGGCCCCAGACCAGCCGTGCACGCATCTGCCCTCACCTGACAACGGGCTCCTGCCAGAGAATGTTCCAGGGAGGGAGGTTGATGCAGCTTTCTGGTGTGCACACATCAATCAGAAACAGGAGAAGTTGTCACGGAAGGAAAGGGAGCAGCGAGAGAGGGAGAGCAGGTACAAGAGCAGTGTCAACACTGACCAGGAGGTGAGGCGCTGCTCCAACTGGCAGGAGTACAAAGCCCTTTTGGAGCAGAGGAGCCAGCAGAAGGTTTGGAGACGACCACCGCATCTCTGGGACCAAGCTGTCACGCCGCTTTTGCAGCCGGCTGAAGCTACCTCATCAGGTAGTGGCTCTGGGAACTTGACAGGGACCCCCTTCTCCCACAACTCTGTGAAACATTGCCTGGTATGCAACAGCAAAAGGGATCATCAAGAAGCTGAACATCAGTTTAGGGGACAGTACCTTGAGAAGGAGAATGTCATTAGAAGGCCTAGTCAAAGCAGGCACAGAGGAGCCCAACCATGGGCATAGAGAGAGAGAAGAGAGCTTGTCCTCTGCCTTTCCATCTCATTCTATAGCCCACTCAAGTGCCAAGATAAACAGGGCCTTGGGAGGTCTCCTAATCCATTCCCCATGTCCTACTGCACTGCAATCCTTCCTGCTAGGCTGTTAGGCATGTGAAATCGGGGCCAGTGCGATGCAAAGCAATTGCAGGGTGTTCTGGGCTGTGTGCTGGGGAGAGATGAGGAAGTTGAGGTCTTTGAAGTAGCCAGTGGTGACTGTGGTGCTGCCAGCCATTGTCGGAGGAGGAAGGCTCGTGGGTGGTGGTAGAGTGCTTGGAGTGCCCTGGGAGAGAAATAGCTGGTCTGATCCTTTCCTGTTCCTTCTCCCTCCAGCTGCGCTCCTCCAGCAGATCAGCGTGCTGCAGCCCTCCCACATCCTGGATGGAGCCTCCCGGTTAGTATCCAGCCAGCCAGCTCGTAGCTGCTAGGGAGTGGTGGTGTCTTGTGACTGTCCCTGCTTGTGAGGTCTGTGAGATGCTCTCAGTGGCAGTTTGGGAGCTGCCTGACATCCAGGATGCTCAGAGAATACAGTGCTCTGCTCGATGACCCTGTTGCATCTGTAGTGAGGGGCTGACATTTCCATGAAGTACCAGGTTCTGCAGCTGGGGGCATTCCAGGCAATTAGAACATCAGGGCTGCTGTCTTCCTGCTGTTCTCTCTCTGCACCCCAGCCAGGTAATCTCTCCCAGACGTTTGGTTGGGTTTCACCTGTGCCTCATCCCTGGAATGTGCTGCTGTCCCTGCTGCAGTGATTATAAAACCTTGGCTTTGGGACTTTTGGTTCTGCTCCTGACTCAGAGGCTGTGTGGTGTTTGTGTGCAGTCCCTGTAGGGCAGAGCAGTGCTCTGCTCCTGTATCTATTGGTGGTGCTTCTTGCAAAGGGGTCTGAAGAGAAGGGTGTGTGGCAGATGTGGAGCAGGAGCTTGCTCTGGTCTGACTACAGGAAAGATCTGCTGACTACAGGAAAGATCTGGAAAGTAATTGGAACAGTTGCAGGGTCAGGCCTTTGAGGAGTGAAGCATATGAAAGGGCCCAAACTAGCCATGCTTCAACAGCCTTTGCTCCCTCTTTCCTCTGCTTTATCTATACCGTACAGTGTTTCAATTCCATATGGATGTGTTCTCTCTTCTTGTAGGCTGCAGGAGGACCCAGAGGGCATGCACATAGACTTCAATGTGTATCAAGCAGATGCTGTGGCCAAGTTTAAGAAGACAAACCCTGGCAAGCCCTATGTCAGGATGTGTGTTCGGAGGTATTCATGGGTCTTACTGTGTTCTGAAACATAGCAGTTGCTGTTGTGGAAATGATGTCTTAATGATCTGTCAGTGACCCAGCATCTTGTGAGCTTTGCAGAATATCAGTGCTTCCCTTGAGGGTGGTCCTGCCCAGAATTTTTTTTTTTCTTTCAGTTCCTCCTTTCTTCGAGTCTGTGGCTGACAATTCACCCAGCCCTTGCATTCAGCCCACGCTATTTGGTCTTCTGGTTGCTGCTCATGTCTGAGTATTACTGGAGCCAGGAATAAGAAGCCACGGCTGTATTTATGCAATGCTTGTGAAACTCATGTAGAGCTCAATTTTGCAGGGAGCTGTATTATACCTGAATCCTCAGCCAGTGCAGATCCCTGTGGATTTCTGCAGAGGTGTACACCTCCCCAGAGCTTGCTACAGGCTCAGGGCCGTATGTCAAAAACATATTTTGATTTTTATCAAATGTAACTGTAAGATCAGTACAAACAGGATAGGTGTCCCCTTTCTTGCTGGATCCATAAACTGATATTTAAACTTCATAGGCAGATACAAAGTTTAGTCTCTGCCTTTTCTAATTTTGATATATACTAAAACTGTCCCTTCTCCACTCTCTGCATCTGTAGTAGCCAGAGCAAGGAAGGTGTTAACACAGTTCAACAAAGGTCTGTTGTGATCAAGTAGGGTGATCCTTGCTTTATAAATATTTTCATTTACAAGCAAACAAACTCTGCAGAATTAAAAGGAGGGAAAAGCAGGTCAGACGTTGATCCCAGCAACCTAAAGATCTTCCTAGCACAAGGATATTAAGATTGCACTGGCTTGGCAATCTGCCAGTAGCCCTGTGAGCTGCATCTAATAGGCACAGTGTGGAGCAGTGTGCAGTTGCCCTTGTTTTTGGCAAAGGATTTGACAGCTCCCAGATCCTGGCATACTGTGTACTCTCCCAGGGCTGGCAGCCTCCTGCTGTGACTGAAAGGGGTGGGGAGGGTCACCACCAACTCCCAAGACCAAAGTGAGCTGTTGTGATCGTTGGCCAGGTCAGCTTTGTATTCTTCCTGCTTTGAGAACAAGGGGATATTTTTCTCTCTGCAGCTTTGATGAGCAGATTCCATCCCTGCGAGCTTTGAAGCAGGTTACGTATCAGAGTGGGGACGTCCCGGTGGTCTTTGCCCTGGTGGATCATGGAGAAATTGCCTTTTATTCACTGAAGGAGTTCAAGCTGCCAGTTGATATTAATCACTGAAGTTGCTGATGCTTGCAGAAATGGTATGGGATGAAGGGAAGAGCTTTACTCAGGATTTGTTTTCTTAATTAATGAAACATTGCAGAAAATAGAGCCTGTGATAACTGGAACCTTGGGTAGTTGACCACTTTATTTACTGTTAGAGACTTCACCCAACCAGATGGCTCAGGCTTAATAGCAAAATTTACAGCAAATAAGTGTGTATGTCTTAGCTGGGCACTTCTGGACTGGAACACACACTGCTTTGTTCTCGAAGCCGCTGGTTCTCCAGCTTTCTCATCTTGTGGACCACTAGTTTGCCTTTTCTGTGTCATCTTTGGCTGACCTGTGGACCATTAGAAAACACTTTGCTGATGATTGTCACATGTTAAGAACCATGGTGTTACACCAGTCAAGTGGTTGGAGAGTCATTGAGGTCAGTCAGGGTCAGAATAAGCTGATCAGATCAGTGGTGGTATCCTGAGCCTCTGTCATTCAGCTATGCCAACAAGATTCAGATCAGATTCTGATCTGAAAAAGGCACAGCCATAAAACTCAGCAGCCTGAAGTAAAGTTTCCAGGCACTTGAGAGCAGAAAACTCTGCCTTGAACTCTATTTCATCAGCTAGAAAGCCCCAGGGCATTGCAGATGGCACCCCAGCCTCATGCTGTAGCAACTGCTGAGATGTGTTTTGGCCACACAGCATTATGCCATATTAAAGTTTGGTCACCGGTATCAGCATACTGTATCTGATAGTCTCACCAGGGCTGTATTGTGGCCCTCTCTGTTTCAGCCTGACGTCCTCTTTCCTAGCTGTGGATCCTTGTCTTTTGCAAGTGAGAGAGCCCTGAGTAAAGAAAGAAGCTACAAATTCCTCATGAGCCTTCCAGTCCTGTGGCTGTTGTGCTCCAAACTGAGGACATCATTGCTTTCCAGGCCCTACTGTGGGTGCTTTCCACCAGGATATCCAGGTACCCAATTTGCTTTAACCTCTATGCAAAAGTGCCAGAGTTTGTGCTCAGTGCATAGAGGCATGCTGACCACGGCTGCGCTCAGTATCGAGGTTTTCAGAACTGTAAAACCAACTGGTTTAGATATGTTTTATTTGATAATCTTTGAATTCCTTTTGGAGATGGGGAGAAGGCTAAGCAATAAAAAAGCCTTTTCCAACAATGCAAGCTCCTTAGTGTGGTTCTTAATTCCCCCAGAAACATTAAGTTATGCAGAGGGAGACACTCTGGGGGGATTACTGGAACCCCAGTAGCACCAGCTGGTGAATGCCTGCTCACGGTCATACAACCCTGTGGCTGTGTAACCCCACTCCTACGCCTGTCTGTGTTTGGATCAGCCGCTGTCCTGTGTCCTGGGAGGGCAGTGTGACTTGGAGGCTGGAGCCCCTACGTCCGTGTGTGGTTCCTGTCAGCACACAACACCTCGCCATCTTCCCGCTGCGTGGTCAGAGGTATCATAGCCCAGGGTGGCAGGGATCTGCTGCAAGCACTGTGCCTGGTCCTGTTTCACGCACACACCCCTGTTATCAGATGCTGGAAGTCAGCAGGGCTCTGCTGAGGTGAGGGTCTGGCAGCTCCTCCCACGCGCCCTCCCCTTCCTCTTCCTCCTTCAAGCAGTGCTTTTGTTTTGATAGTCCTCTTCAAACGCTGGGGCTGTTGGCAGCTCCAGTCTGTGCCCTCAGCGTTCTCCCAGACCGTTTTGCAGATTAAAGGCAGTGGGAAGAGAGTTTCTAAGAACAGGCGCACCCTGAAGAGCTCCAGTCTGACCCACAGAGCTCACGTTTGTCCTGGAATTAGGTCAGTCTCCTGTTGATTTCAATCAGTCTCATCTGCTTATGCCAAGGTGGAATTGTATTGATGAACTCCTCAAGAGCCACCCAGTGAGTTTCGCTGGGGCAGAGACTCCCTGATTCAGCACAAAACAATTACAATTTAATAAGCACTGCAGGGAGGATTGAGAAACTGTGGCTGCCTTGCTCAGCACCACAACATCTGACAGTGCCTTTACCAGGATGGGATTATGATGCAGACTGATACCACCACTTCGTTTTGGCCTGTGATGCAGATGGGTTGGATGTTGCAAGAAGGCGACAGAAACAAATATTTTAATTGAAAAGCATCGCTTTTGTAAGCTTGGCTGAAAGGACTGCTGCTGGGCCCTTGTCAGAGGTAATTTCAAGCCTTTGCATGGATGGGGAGAGGTTGGTGGACCTTGACGTGCCATCATGCTCTGTGGAACTACTGATTCCTCGCCCAGCTCTTGTTCCCCGCAGCAGGACAGGGGCTGGTGGCAGCTGAGCTCCGTAGCAAGATAGCGGCAGTTGTGTGGCTCTTCTCAACGAAAGCTTCGACTTTCTGTTAAGCTTTTCCCTCTCTTTCTTTTTTTTTTTTGCAGGAAGGTTGGCACTGTCCCTGCTGCTGACGGGCGGGCAGAGCGGGGCGGCCGGGGCCTGTAACGGCAGCGCAGCCGGCGTTCCCCCCCGCCGCCACCCCGGGGCCGCCCCGATGGCGCTGGCCCCGCTTTCTGATTGGCTCCGAGTGAACGGGGTGCCTGAATTATTCATGATCGCGCCGGATGAAAGCGGGTGTGGGGGGGGGGAAGAAGCCGCGGCTCATCTTAATTTGCATGCGAGACCCCGCCCCACGAGTGAGAGCGTTGCATATGCGAGGCCCCCGCCCCTCCGATGGGCGGTCCGCTCTCTAGGCCCCGCCCCGAAGAGGGCGGCTTGCAGGGAAGCCCCGCCCCGCCGCGCCCCGCCCGGAGGTGCCCGGGCAGGGAGGCCGCCGCGCAGGCGAAGGGGGAGCGGGCGCGGAGCGGAGCGAGGCCGGGGCGGCCCGGCTCCAGGCGCCGCAGGTGAGCGCGGCTCGCTGGGGTCCCAGGACCGGGGTAGGTTTGAGGGAAGGGGGTCCTTGCGGGGGGCGGGTCCGGCCAGCGCGGTCCCGGCGGGGCTCGCTGGGGCGGTACCCGGCACTCTGGGGCTTCGCGGTGCCCGGCGGGTTTGCTGCGGGATTCCCCCGGCGGGGCTGGCAGGTGCTGGCCGGTCCCCCCGGGGGGAAGGTCCGCTTCGCCGGGGGCTCGGACCTTCCGCGCTTCCCCGCTCCGCCGAGCTCGGCTGCCGGCAGCGGCCCGGAGGCGCTGCCCACACCTGAAGCTCCCGTGCCCCAGCGCAGCCCGGGCCACCTCGGCTCGCCCATGAAACTTCAAGCACTGGTGTTGAGAGGTTGGGTTTGTTCGTGCTGTTTTTTTGTTTTTTTTTTTTTTTTGGCTTATCAAGTTCGATGTGTTGCGTTTGTTCTGGCCGGAGCGGGTAGCTGAGGGGTATCGCACGGCAGCTTTACATCCTGGGATTTTTCTGGCGGAGGTCGCGACTGTGGCCGCCGGCTCCGTAACTTCCTGGTTTAGCCCCCGGCGGGGCCGCTCCCGTGGCCGCTCTCGGGAGCTGCTGCCGGCGGCCCCGGGACGGAAGCGCCGGCCGGAGCCGCGGCCGCTCGGCAGCCGTCCCGGGGTGGCCCCGGCGCTGGGGACTCGGTCTGCTGCGGCTGGCTCCGAGCCGATGTGATTAATAAGAATTGCAACGTTGCCTTTGGGACGCTTTGTTAGCATTTTTTTTTTTTTGCTTTAACTTCAAATACCTGCCCATATTAAATATATCATATTACTGTGATTTTGGTTTTGTTTTTTTCCTCCCCAAAGTTGTAAGAGCTTGATGGATGAGAGAGCGGGTTACTTCTAACAGTGAGCAGGTGAACAAGACAGTGAAACAAGTTGTTTAGCCTTTGCCCTGGGTTGCCGGGTTGTTGTGGCATGGGAGCAAGCTGGTTACTGACATCGCCTCTCCTGGAGGTGAGGCTTAGCCCTGGCTTTGGAGAAAGTTTTGTGTGTTTATACTTAGTGTTCTTAATGGTGTAGAGCAGTTGAAGTAGACTTCTGGGTCTGTGTTTCTGCAGCGTAGAGGCACAAAGCTTTGCACTCGTGGGGATAGCAACAAGATAGGAGGACAGCTTCACTGAGATAATAAAAGTTGTCCATTGTAATGTGTTACTTGATGGGGAATGCTGCTCTTCCCAGTCATCTGAGAGCGCTTCAGTCAACTGGAATATCTTGCTTTACCAAGTCCCAGGTGATGCTGTATGCCCAAAGCAGCTGCTTGGTGATTTTAGCTTTGATTCAGGAAGCCGGTGCTTCTGGCAAGCGGAATGCAAAGCGGTGGTACGTCCCAAGGCTTCTTCATGCATCCTGGCACGTTCCTTGTAAAGACGGCCTGGCCCACAGAGGGGACAAGGATGATCTGTGCAAATAGCGAGCAGTCCCTAGTCCTGCTCGGTGCTGCTTGTGGCCACTTGAGGGGCTCCGTTTAGCTTATGGTATTGAAAAGGGAGAAGAGTTCTCAAACATCTTTATAGGATGGTGCTGAGGTATGTCTTTTATTTGGTTTTGAACAAATTGTATGTGCTGTAACTACTGACTGGAGAAAATTATTGGAGGAGTTAAGCCAGCTGTGAGTCCTATATCTTCTAGTGGCATTCGGCTGCAGTAATGTGATTGTTTCTGGGAATTGCTTATGGAAGAGCTGTGGTTTTTTTTCTTGGCTGAGGTAGAGGCTTGAGAGATGTCAAAGAGTAAGAGGTTTTAAACACCGATAATGTAATGCAGTTAGTACGTGGCAATAAAAGTAAGTGATACTGCTAGTGGCCTGGTCTTTATTTAAAATAGTTTATCAAAGGAGGGACTGGTGGTAGCTAAAGTTTGATTTCTGTGCAGAAATTCTATGCAAACTGCAATTCTCATCTAAAAAATTCTCATCTAAAAGTTCCTTCTAGCTGGATCTCTTTGTGTTGCTTTAAGAAGCAATGCTTTCTGGTTTACTCCATTGACCATCTATGTTTGGTGTAAAAGGCTGTTTCAAAGTTACAAGACACTCTTCCATTTGAATCATGCTTCTTAGCAGAAGCATACAAAGAGTTTTGCATCATGTGCAATAATGTTATTCAGTGCAAAGACTTTGTTCTGCTGTACCGTTTTGAAACTTCATGTTGTCATGCTCCCATGACAAGGGAAACACAATAGGAATCATAATGACACACAAGGTTTGCACAATTAGTAAATTCATTGTAATTGGCCGTCCCTGGTAACTCCAAGCACAAACCTCTGAAAGTACATGAACTTGCCTGATTTGTATGATTGGCTCTCAGTTATATTTTCCAAGAGGTCTTGGGGAATCTATCTCTGATCTGTTATTTGATATTTTTTGTGCTTTGGGAAGGTGGCCACCTGCACGTGCTGTTGACACAATCTGTTCAGTTGTTCATTTAACTGTCTGTCTCTCCAGGTTCACAAAAGTAAATCCTTTTTACAGGAGTATCTTTTGGTTTACTTCTGTGCTAGTGCCTGCCTACTGTCTGCAAGGTGCATCTGAACACTCCTGTTTATAAACCTGCGAGTGCTGGGGGCTAGCAGTTGATCAGCAGTTCTGTTGTGTAAGGGAGAGCTCCTCATGGTCTCATTAAACTGAGATTAGTATTGTTAGAGCATCTTCCTGGTAAAGACTTATCCTGGAAAAAGGGGGTGGTATCTTACACTTCCATGGTTTCTATGTACTGCAACTGTTCCTTCCTTTGATCTAGTTGTTCTGTTTGACTTGTGCCAAGTATCTGTGTGAGACAATTCTTGAGTATCTGTCTTGATAGTGTTATAGCCAAGCATGATTGTAGAGATGAACTTTACAGTGACAGCCCAGTTAAAGAATAGCTAGGGGTTGTTTCATCGATTTCAAGCTAAAAGTGTTCTTAAACTTGTAATTTCACAGTGAGTCATGTCTGATGGCTCTTGTAATCGATAAACTTGATAAGACTAGTATTTAAATGATGCTTTGATCATTTTTGTTGTTGCAAGATCATTGGTGCTAAGGAATAGCTTTTTCCTTTGCAATTGATGCGGCCTGTGTTCTGTTGCTGCTGACTGTGTTGGCAGCAGGGACAAGGCAAACTTCTGGGTGCGGGAGGAAACCCAGTTCAGACAAGGCCATGGCAGTGACTGTTTGTTATAGGAGCACTAACTGCTTGTAGTTCAAACAAAGCTTGTTGATAAGGCCTCTTTTATTTTGGCAGGGTTGATAAAGTATTATCAGATGCATAGGTAGAAGTTTTCCCTTTAAGGACCTGTAAGCAGGAAGGAGTGATGAGGAAGGAATGAAAAGGAGATCTAAAGCAAGGCAAGATTTGAGAGTTCTTGAGATACTTGATGGCATTTTAAAAACAGGGCTGTTGGACCATACTCCATTGCAAACCTGTTCAGGTTGAGTAAAAGTTGCCTAGGAGCACACTGATGGTACCTTGCAACTCTTATGTGAGAAAAATAAACTTATTATGGGTATGTTTTTGTTGTGGGGTTAACTTGAGACCATATCCATGCTTAATACTGTCTTTGTAGTAAAAATTTCTGACCTGGGCTTCCTCATCTTGTAAGACTGGATTATTTTATGTGATTGGGACTTACAACACTGGTTCTCTTATACTTTTGGCCAGAAATTCCACTATCATGGAAGGACATAAGCAAAAATTGGAACAAATTGCTACAAAGGATAATTTCCCCCCAGCCCATGCCTAGTTGATGGAGAAAATCTGGAATGTCTCAACAAGCTGTGCACAGGCATCAAGATACATTGCTGTGTTCAAAAGCAATGAAGACAAAGCAAAACGTGGAGCTCTGATGTGATGGCTAACACACAGCAGTGAGGATCAATTAATGCTTATACTAGGAAGAAGCTTTTGGCCTTCTATTGAATATGCATCTCTTATGAGATGTGGCATGTGTACTTGCTGTAAATCTCAACATCTACAATGAGTGGAGCTGAGCAAGGAAGCCAGAATGCAATCTGGTTTTGATGTTAACTGTTCCTTAGTCTGTGATTGGAAACAGGATCATCTTGCAACTCATGCTTTCATTGCCTTTCTGTATGAATAGTGAAGAGCTTTTGTTTTGTGGCTGGATCTAATCAAATGAGATGAAAAAGGGTATGTCATTATATTTAGCTAAGTGTTCAGCTAACAAAGTGACAGAAGCTTGATGTACCGGGTGCTCTGAGTTTTGCTGTCAGGTGTCCATATACTGAATATGAGCAAAATTGGGATTGACTCAGCTGTGGGCTATTGTTGCCTATAAACAGCTGCCCTCTGCATCTTAGAAGAGAATGTTGCACATAGTTTTTGGTAAAAGACTCATCTCTGAAAGCCGAAAGAACTGTTTTGCTAGAAAAGAAGAACATTAGATACACACAGACCTGGCATGGCTTCAGAGGCTACTGAAGAATTCCTCTCTGGCTATTGGTAGCCACAACTGTTACCATATGGTTCTAAATGCTGACTGGCAGATAACTGCAGAGCACGTGGGATTAGAATTTTATGTAAGACACTGAAGGTGTGTGGGAGAGAAGCTGGTCTGCTAATATGTAAGTGTGCATTTGGAAGATAAGATTATACAGATCGTGGAATCTTTTTGTTTTTCTAGAATTGGAAAAGGCACTTGCTTACTATACTAAAAATAAAATTCTTCTCATTGACAAAAGCCTTGCAAACTTTTAATAATAATTCTGCTGGGACAACCTGTGCTGCAGTGGTTGCCATTCTCTTCACTGTTCATTCTTTGCCTTTGCTCAGAACTGCTTTTCCTCTCATCTCCTCCCATTCTGTGACACTCAGGAACTCTTTGGTCAGGCATAAAACCCTGGTACAAGTCAATGAGCGATGACACTTGTAGCATGCTTTCTCTGATCATAATGGACACATCCGCTTGCTTGGATGACGTTTCTTCAAGTGAGTTACTGCTTGATTCTGAACTACTATGCTCCTTAGCCAGTTGAGCAAGTTATTGTGGGCTGGTGTGAATGCTAGATCTCTTGCATAAGCAGGTTAAAACAGCGTGCTTCTAGATGCACTTAATATTTCAGGATAAAACATTCTAGCAGGGTGTTAAATACAAAGTTGTGTCTCTCAAGTCAAGCCCACTCTTCTCCCTACTTTTCTCATAACAGTGAGTTTGTCTTTGCTCTCACAGCTGAGGAAGTCTCTTTTCTCAAGTGGGGAGAATAATTAGTAGAGTTTCTCTGTGGGTTTGCCTAGTTTAACAAGTCCAGGATATTGATTGACAGTGGGAAAGGGTGCGTCTCTTTGGCACTTTCCTTTCCTTGTCTGGCTAAGGACAAACTGTGTTATACATGGGTGTGATATGCTTTCCTTGCATAGCACAGCAGCTTGTCACTGCTCTGCAACTTTTGCTAACTTGGAGTGAATATAGCCTCATGTAAATAAGTCCTTCTTTCTCTCAGGAATATCTGATGAAGAAGACTTATGATCTGATACTTTGACTGAAATTTCAAAAATTGTACCTAAATCACTATAGAAGAATGTACTTTGCAAGTAAACTACACTTCTATTCTTCCTCTCTTTTTTGGGATCCCCTGCTATATGTGTGTCTGTGCATATTCTTCACCCCTGCATGTGCTGATGGCACAGTTCATGAATACAGATGCCTGTAGCTGCCTGCTCAGTGGCACTTTTCTCTGTTGTGAGTGGAGATGCTAGTGATTCTAGGTGGGGACTAAGTGACTCAGGCTTTTGGTGTTGATGTGATCTTCTGGTCCCCTGAACAAGGACTGCATTGCAGTCATCTCAGTGAGCTCTGGACAATACTGTGTAGGTAGGTGGCTGGAGATTTTGGAGTGTGAGCAGGAAAGGTAAAAGGGGAGTAATGTAGCAGAGAGGTACAAGTTCTAGCTCAGGGAGTTTCTAAAGGGACTTCTCAAAATATGGCTATGGAGCATCCTGTTTATAACACCATTTCCTTTTTTTTGGTCCTTCACAGCTGGTAAAGCCTTGCTAGAAATGATTTGAAACACTATTCAAGGTCCCAGGAATGACTGGCTGATTTAAGTCATTAACCAAAGACTGTCATTATTGGCAGGAGCACACAGATAGCCACCTTGTTTGCCAGCTCTGCTATTCCCATCTATACAGATAGGCTGTGAAAGCTTTCTTCCCTCAATTACTCCCTAGCCCCACAGTTTGTACAAGGGCCCAAGGGCCCCTGTTCACTTGACAGTCCCTTTGGTGCTCCTGCTCCCTCTTTCCCTTCTGACACCAGCCTTCTTCCCCCTGTTCCCCACCTTACTGTACATGTGTATGTAACTCGTCTGATGATGGGTTACTATAGAATATCTATAATGATTCTTCATTGCACCTCAGAAGTTCTGGCCCCCACTGTGCATGTGTGTTTTGTACAGAGTAGCTGGTAAATTGCTATAATTTTCTGTCCAACAAATTAAAATAAAATACTGGCTTGAGTGTCCAGTAGCTGCTTCATGAACAGCTGAGCTGTCTGTACACTGGAAACTGGAGCTTGTGAAAGATGGCCAGGGCAGGCAGAAGCACTTATGCCAAGGTAAGTTGTCAGGATGCGATTCAAACCTTTGCTCTTGAGTTGGAAAGAATTTTACTTGCCACTTAGCACCTCTGCAGAGGGGAGATGTGATAACAAATTTCTTGAGCTGTACAGAATACGAGGCTGTAGCCTGGTATGCCCGGTTTGATTACTAGGATCCAAGTCAGGTCTAATTTGTCCTGCTTGGATCCTCCTGATGCTGTGAGAGACCAGGTAGCGAGATACACTGAAAGGCTTCTGCTTTTAGCTGCACATTGAACTGCAGGTGCAAGATTTCCTTCCCCTACCCCCACCTTGAGCAGGGAGTTACGCTTGATATTTTACAAAAGCAAGTTAATAATTAATGCAGCTAACCTGCAGGCAGCACCGTGCCCTTTCTACAATACCCATGGAGCAAGCTGAAAATGTGTTTCTTTCTCTTTTTAGCTCAATAGCTGGAGGGTTACTTGGGGTGAAAACTGATACTAGTCAATAATGCCTGTGAGCCTTTAGATTGGGTTTGTCTGAATGTTTATGCAAATACTGCAGTTTTGCTTGCCTCTTCTTTGGATGAGGTCAACTGAAGTGATCATAAAGTGGCCAAGTGTAAAAACTCTTCTAGAATCCTCTTGGCTTATCTGAACTGGTTTGCTTTAGCAATGTGAAAATGGTATTGTGTAAGTCGTGCACCAGAGATGTCGCTCTGTGGTGGTATCAGGTTTTAGTTACTCGATAGTGATGTTGTCTCATTCTGCTCTGGCTGATTCGTATTACCTACTAAACCAAAACAAATAACCTACTTCTGTTTGCTTCTCTTCTCAGGCTGCTTTCACTTATATGGCTTTACCTTTTTTTTTTTTTTTTTTTTTTTTTTTTTTTTGTTAGGATTTTTGGTGCCAAGATACTACAGCGAGGAAGATGAGAAGGTTCTTAAGACCCGGACATGATCCAGTGAGAGAGAGGCTTAAACGCGACCTTTTCCAGTTCAACAAGGTAGAGTGCTTTCCTCAAACTTCAAGGCATATAAGTACAAGGCAAATCTATCCTGAACCACTGCATGGTGTAAAGGGAAGGAAAAACTACTTGAGTGTGGGTGGAAAAGTTAAATTTAGGAGCGGTGGTTTGTTCTCTTTTTTCAATTCTGTCCTTTTTTCCCCAATGTGCCTGACTAGTTTTCTTTAAGCTCATGAACATGTTTTCAATTCTGGCTTTCATTTTTAAGGAAAAGGATATTGTCATGCTGTTGAGTGGCACTTGCTGAAATTCACAGCAGCTTCTAAATACTCTGAGCATTATGTAGTTTGTCCTGCTATGTGCTGTGACTACTTATGTTATAGGTAGTCTTTGCACTACCACTATGGGAATAAACATTTTTCTAAAGATATGCATAAGCCACAGCTTGTGATGTAGCTGAAGTCAGAGTTCCTTGTCCATGATTATACTTTGGATTTATAAGCATACCTCTGTTTTTAAATGTGAATTTAAAAGTCTGTGGTAGAAATAGAGTAGCATGTAGGCAGCACAATGGCATTAATAATGAATTTGCTATTTTCTTAGTCTGAATCTGTATCTAGATTTTTTTTTTTTCCTTCCCTCTGTGAAGAGGAAATAGAAATGGCTGTGCTCTCTATCCAACACTGGGCATTTTTCTTTTGAGCCTTGGCCAGGAACATAGTGCTTTCATCTTTGTAAATGCCTAGTATTAATTCTTTGCCAAGCTAATGGCTACTTACACCTTCATTGGGTATCAGAAACACATTTGTAGGTTTTTTATTTCCAAGGTTTAAATGGAATTTTGCTGAAAAGTATAATGGATAAATGAAGTCAGCCTAGGAAATAACCTCCTTGATTCATTAAAATTCTAGTGTAGATATATACTTAAAGTGGAACTTTGGATATTTGAGATAAATGACTTAATGTAATTTGGTACTAAACCACACCATTTCCATGCATTACATCCCCTCCTGTCGGGGAGACAAAAGGAACTCGAGTGCTTCAGAATTATTTTCTGCTTGCTACCATGAGGAAATGCTAGCGCAGATGCAGTAAAAATTACAATAAATGAAGACCAGGATTGAGTTGCTTGCATTTAGCTGAATGTGATGTCAGCTTCAGAAAAGATGTCCCAGGGATGGGTCAGAATTGTTTATAAGCGTATAAAATTGCATATACCTCGGAAAAACCTTTGCTATTTCAGGGATGTCTCTTCATTGAATATGCCTTTCTCTTATGAGAATGTTTGGCTAAACTTTACCTGCCAGAGACAAACTAGTCTGGATGATGCAAAACAGGGTTGAAAGAACTGGCTTTTTGCAGCAGAGGGGAACTTCCAAATGTATTAGCAGTTGGCATCAGGATTTGTGACTCCATTTGATTCAGTCCTGAAGGTAAAAATTGCATCTTGTTTTTAGGGAGGTGACTACTTTGGACACTTCCTAATGGTTTACTCTCATCAAAAACTTGATAATTAAAGGCCTTGCAAAACACATTTGCACTTTTAAGTCACAGTAACTTGTTCTTTTCTAACAATAATCGGAAAGGGAATGAACATTATACCATTATATATACCATATATACCAGGATCTTTTACATTATGCTTTTTTCTTGCATAAAGCTTTTTTTTTTTTTTTTTCCAAGTCTTGTCTGTCCCATTCCAGTATTTCCAGAGATAATGGATCATTTAAAAGCCTCTACCCTTTGATACAATAAACATATACTCACAGCTAGGTAGACTGAGAAGATCTGGGAAAGTCAGACCTTAATTCTGACCTGTTAAAGGTTGTGGTTTCAAGGAGCCAAGAAACATAGTACTTTCTGTGCCAAGACTGTCCTTGTCTAATGTGTTAGTAAAGCAGGCACATTAGTGCTGGTAAGCAAGTGAAGCTGGTAGCGACTAAATGGAAGGTCTGTACCTTAAAAGTGCTGGGGATTCATGCCCTCATTTTATTGTTTACACTGAAGTTGAATATGAATGCATGATGCCACACAAGTTTAGTGTTAATATAGTGGAATGTATTTGGCCATGCTGACCTAGTAATGGACTTAAATTAAAAAAGTCTTTTTAATTGGTGGTAATGGATTTTTTTGTTTGTTTGTTTATTCCCTCAAGTATAAATAGGTTACAATCTTTTTACTGTTCCTGTCTTGGACTTCTGTTCCAGATAAGAGGTGGTCCAGGTGGTTTTAGAAGACTGATATGACCACTGGACTACCTCTTCAAACTGTCCTAAAACTTGTGTTTGTTTCAAAAAACACCTTCCCAAATCGTGCTAGTCACTTAGCTTTGCATATCTGTTTCTCTGTATGAGTAAGAACTTCCCATACTTGTGTGTACCTGTTGCAAGAATCTGTTTTTAGCTCAGTGGATAGAATGAAGGATAAGGTATGTGGACTTGGCAGTCTACTACTTTAAGTTTATCCTGCTTTTGGAAGTAGTATTTGGATGCCTTTGGCTCAGTCCAAGCCCTGCAGAACAAACATGTTCAGGCTGGCATTGTCAGACTAGATGATGGGTAACACACAGGTGAACCAGCCTGTCTTACAGCTGAATGTTACCAAACTGGGAACATTGCACTTAATTTATGGCTTTGTGTTTTTTCCCCTCTTTTCAGTCTTCCTAACCCTTTACTTATGTGTGTGATAGATAACTTACCTTAAATCTGAATTGGTGTCTATGCGAAGTAGATTTAATGTATACAGGCTTCATTGTTTCTTCAAAAGCATATTAACAAAGGTACAGGGTTTGTATTGCCTGTGGTTGGGTTTGTCTGCTTTGTCACAAAACAATTTGAGAGGAGAAGTGGGGAGAAATGAAAGAAGGAAGACAGCACTGAATTTCATCTGCACAGCTTTAGTGTGGGCTGGGAACAACTGTTAAGCTTGGCCGCATTTTTCCTGCAGTAAATATGACTGACACGAAGCATTTCTGTTAGTTAATGTTGCTGACATCAGGCTTACTTTTACTGAGTCTGACAAATCTGTGGTCTGAAGAAAATGAAAACAAAAGCTCTTACCTTTCCTCAAAGAAACAAAGGCCCTTTTGAGAAGGAGGGCACATTGTGGGCAATCTAGTTTCTTATTTCAGTTCTGCTGAAAGGCTCCATTGTAACCTCTCCTGCCTTCTGCTCCTCTCACTCCCCCTTGCTGGGCTTACCTGCTGAGCAGGTGAAAGGACTGGCTGATGAAAGCTGCCTGAGAGAGGGGAAGAAAGAAGGCCAACTGAAAAGCTGACTTGATGTGATTTAACAACTGGGTGTAAATAAGTGCAAGAAAAAGATCTGGGTAACCAGTACAGTGAATGTGAATGCTTGGCCCTGGTGGTGTCAAATACAACCAAAAAGCCATCCTGATGCCTCTCCTGCCCAGATGTGGAAACAAATGAATTACATAAGAGGGAGTTATTTTCGTTATGTCTTATGGGCATCTTGGTTGAAGATTCAAAGCTATCAGAATCCATTAGCACATCACTGCATGAACAGTTGTGTAACACGTTGTGGTTGTTACTGATACTCTCTTCTTTTCCTTCTGCATGCGGTACTATTTTCTGCAGTGGCCTTCTAATATTAACAGTTTACTCCTGGATGTAATAGTTACTGTAGCTTTTGCAAACTTGTCTATGGCATGGGGAGGGGTACTGCAAATTTTCTATTGAAGGAAAATCTGGAGAAATAATTACCCTCCTGTTATTATTACTGAATGGTACACACTTGGTTATGCAGTTCATAGGTCTGATACTTGGAAATTAAAGCTTTTATTGACTTGTCTAATGTGTTTATGAGTTAACACATTAAACCCAAGATATAATTAGGCCAATATAAGGCTAGTATTGACAGCTTCCTAACAGGCAGTACACTACTGTATAAGTCATAGTTTTCTATTATGAGAATTATAGTTAAAGCCTTATATTCTGGGCTGGAAGAAATCTTGGAATAAACACAGTTTCTAATTGATGTTTCACTGAAAATGGAACCTAGTTGTGTTGATGACATGACAGCGCAGTGACTGTGAGCAAGTTGAAACTAAAACTGAGTGGAATTATACTGGTGTCTCCCTAGCAAGTTCCTCACACTATTTTGGGGGAGAGTGGAATGGTGTGTATTGTCCATGCTACACCTGATTCAATTAAATGTCTGATTTATTGTTAAGATAACATGTTACCTTGAATCTTCTTCCTAAAATTGTATACCATAGCTTCATACTCCCACAGCTTTGACAACTAGGGAACTTTTCTGTGTTGTCTCAGTAGCTATCAAGGTACAGATAAATTCTTAATTCTTCTTTGTCTGTGCTAGACTAGAAAGCTGCCCTGTTTCAATTCTGACTCCACAGATAATTTCCTAATTTCATACAGTCTCCTCTAGGAAGTTTTATATATGTAGCTAAGCAAAGGTTGGTTAGCAACAACTTCAAGGCTGACATTAAAAACATTGACTTCTCTGAATTTGTTTTTAATAATACAGTCTTAACACTTACATTACTTCCTTAGAGTATAAATAAGTAAGGCTGGAGATTAAGTTTTCATAGAGGCGAATAAACTCACTGGTCTTGGAGCCAGTAATACTAATCTTACTTTACTACATATAAAAGGTTCAAAATTAGTAACTGCTCCTTTGCCCAGCCTTATGAGTTTGCAAACAGAAGATTGAGAAATGCTCCAATGTTTCCAATTTTATATCCTCTAAAATGGCTTATTTTACCATAATAGGACCTTAGACTGGGGTAACTGATGATTTGGAGGAAGGAGCTCTATTTTTACAATTTATGAATTGTGATCAAATGCCTAAAACTGAAGCAATCTGGCAGACTATGGAGTCAGCCATATTGTCCTATGACTGTGTCTTTGAGCAGAAACAGTAAAAGAACATTAAACTACTTTGTAGCAGCTGGGAGCACCTCAGGCTAATGGCATGACCATAGAAATGAAACTGGCTTTATTTGAATCTCCTGCAAGGCATTAAGTTGGGAAATCACTATCTGGGAAATAAAGTCCAGGTGTTACTTTTAGGTTGAATAAACCATAAAGCCAGGTGATGTGGTAGCTCTGTCTCAAAGACATGATGGAAATGACGATAAGGTACAAGTGCTTACTTCTGTAGATGGAGGGTTCTCTGCTTATTCTTTTCTTGTTTGTTTGTGTGAGTGGTCCTCGGGCTGTTTTGTAACAAATCTCTATTCTGTAGCTGACCAGCTTGCCACGGAACATATTTTCCAGAAGCTGGGACTGTAAGGATAAGTGCTTTCCAGGAAGTAGCCCTACTGATCTTTGGGCACAAATCTGTCCTTACATGGCTATGTGTTATTGAACACTCATGCATACTTGTTTTGTCTAAACAATGATAATAACTGTACATTAGCACTTCTAAAAACTTGAATGGGCTATTTCACAAGCAGTTTGGTTGCATCCTGCAAGCATGGCAGAATATTACTCCATAGTGTGTAAATGCATCAGCCATGTTAAGTGTAGTGTGTACAACATGCTCCAAATCTTCCTTTGGCACAGTGTAAATTGTACTTTAGGCTCCAAGAAACATACTGGTCCTCATGATAGTGACTGACATCTTTTTATTACCAAATGGTTTTTAATTATTCTGAGGTGGTTTAGCAGGCTCCTGCTCTCATTAAATTCTAGTGTTCCTTGTGCTACCTCTGGAAAAATGGGTATCAGTTACATTAGTTTTCCTGATTGCCTCATAGGAAATCTGTTTAGTTTTCTTGATGAGCACCAGTATTAACTCAATAATTCTTCATAGCTTTGCACCATTTCTTGATGTCAGTCAACAAGAGGAGGTCATGAAGGCTGACCTGTGTGGAATTTGGCAGATAAAGCTGACCTAACAATTCGCAGTATTTGTGTCAGACTTTGAAATTGTGCTGAACAGTTGGTTTACAGAAGTAAAGTTGATGTGGAGTGATGGAGTGTATTGCGGTGACTAAGCAAGCTGTGCTTATGCAGAGCTATTTCTAATCTTAACATAAAGAGCTGCTTGGGTTACTGTTTTCAGAATATTTCTCTTTCATTTCTGTTACACATCTGCAGATCTGGACTGCAGAGCCAGGGGTTCTTGAAATGGATACATCCTTAGGCAGTTCAGCAAATCTTACCTGTGTTTGAACACTTTTCAACAGAAGAAGCTGGCATTAAGTGCTGTATATAAGGCTACCATGCCGTATTTAACTTCTGTTTTTTATCTGTATACAACAATACCCATGAAACATGCTATTGATCATGATTTTTCTTTCTCTCTACCAGACTGTGGAACATGGATTTCCTCATCAACCCAGTGCACTGGGCTATAGCCCATTTCTCCGCCTTATGGCCATTGGAACACGATCAGGAGCCATCAAACTGTATTCTTTTGAACAACTTTGACTAGATTTCTCTGACTGCATCAGAATGTGCAACTTTGAAGATGCTGTAAGAAGTTAGACTAAGTAAAAATTTGCAAGGAAGGGTTACTGAAACAGTTTGCCTAGGTTTGAAGTGATTGTGGTTTGATCATAATGGGGCTATCTTGCCAAGAGCTGAACTATAGCTCAAACAGAAGCTGAGCTGATATAGGTATTAGACAAGACTCTTTATTCTTGCTATGCAGAAGGTCAGACTAGATCTGGCTTAAGTTTAGCAATCCTTCATGTTGTGAATTCCAGGGTTGTTTAAATATTTGGGGCAGGGTTCCTTTTTTTTTTTTTTTTTTTTTTTAAAGCAATTCTATTTCAAAGGTTAAAACTGAAGTCAGAAATGCTTTCAGCTTCCTGAGTTTTTGACCATCCAGGCATTAAAGACCTGAACACTGAAGGTGGTGACTTTTTTTTTTTTTAGCTAATGATGGCCTGTCTGATTTTTGTGTATATGCAAGGCACTGAGGTGATTCCCATGGCACAGTACCAGCTAGGCAAGCTGTAAAACAGGCATATCACTCAGCCCAGAAAGGAAAAGTTGGTGTTCTCTCTGCCTACTTAATCATTCATTCCTGGTGTTGTTTGTGTTCAGAGGCTGGACTCCACATGCAGGCAGTAGCCATCTGTCTCTTGTGTACAAATTAGTTAAGCAGGATTGTAGTGTCTGGGAAATCACTAAACATCTCAGAAAAAACAGGGTCCAGGCACCTCTTCTGCATATGCTCAAAGGATGAAGTAAATTTCAGTGTTCTCCTGTAGTGTGCGTAACCTGCCACAAGCATATAAAATCAAAGTAGATTTGCATTGGTTCTTTTCAGCCCAGATCACTAAGAGTAAAACACAGTTTCAAACTAACTTCTTTTCATCTTGCTTGCTAGCAAGCTTCTTCTCAATTACTTGTAGCTGTGGGTCATCTTAAATACTGTAGATCCTCAACAAACTCTTCAGATATGGTGCTCCTGGGGTGGAGTTCATGGGTTTACATGAAGAAAACAATACTGTAATGCAGATTCACTTTATACCTGATCAGGTAAGTGTACTTTCAGTACCTCTGCAATTTACGTAAACCTCTCTTAAACAGGTGTTCAGTTTGTTCCAGGCAACTGGGCTCCTATTACCAAGCATATTCAAATGCTGCTTGGTCGGGAATGCTTATCCCAGTATGGTTTGTGCTCTTAGCAGCAGTTGTTGCTGTGGAGATGCTCGGTAAAACTTAAGAGTAGCTCTATTATTTGTAACTGTTAGTCATTTATCTCAAACAACATATTGGGAATGGCAATAAGGTCAGAATAGTTCAGGCAATGTGCTGCAGAAGCGAGAACGAGAACTTCCTTTTCCTTTTGCAGCCCTTATTCTTTCAGTACGACTGGGTGGTCTTTCTTCTGCAGAACAGATAGAACAGTAGCTGCTGCTGAACTGATTTAATTATTTTCATGAGTTCAAAACGGTACTGCTAACGTCGCCTGCCGTTAAGACTGCTTCCTTTGTGTTTTGGGGTATTTGAATCCTGCTCCTGGGGATTGCTGAACAATTATCACCACAAACTAAAAACAGGAAGTCAGAATTTTCCAAAGGTCTGGTGACTGTCTAACCACTTTCCTTTCCCTTGACTGGCAGACTGGTGTCTTGGTCACATACTTTGTTGCCTGATGCCCCCAGTATAGCACGAGTGGCCTCTTTGAGAGGGATTTAATTCTTGAGGCGGTTTTGGGTGTCTGTTTGCTTAACTAATGGTATAAGCTGAAACTCCCATGGGGAGTGTTACACCAGGTGTGGCTTCAGCAGGTAAAATACTTCAATTTGAACATACAGCCAGCAGGGCTGGGCTCATAAAAGGACTCTGACACAACCCTCCAGAATGAGGTTGGACATGAAGAATGCAAGGAGTGTGGTGTAGTAGACTGTATCAGCCCCACCCAAAGCTGGGGTGTGTTGCAGCAAACCATGCTGAGGGAGAAGGTGGTGAGCTAACATCCTGCAGCTACCTTGCAGAGCTTTACAGCATAGGCTGATCTTTTTCAAGGGCGTAAATCCTTGTCATCCCCCTCAGTGGTGTCCTGTATAAGAGGGTTTTTAGCCTTTAGGCTATTGCTTGTCTCCCTCCAGCCCCCAAATCCCTTGCTGTTAGCTAACAGTGCTGCTGCAGGGTATATCCACTGCCATAAAGAACTGTGGCTGGCTCCCCAATCCTGATTTAGCAGAGAATTATGACCAGCAGCAACTTTAGCGCTAGATTTTACTGTGTTATATTTAATACTGTGATTCTGAAAAAAACGTATTGTGTGGTTTTATAGTGCCAGCTGGTGACATTGCTAGATGATAACAGCTTGCATCTCTGGAGCCTAAAGCAGCACAGTGGAGCATCTGAGCTGCGGGAGGAGCACCGCTTCACGTTGAAAGGGCCACCTGGGTAATCTGCAAGAGTGTTTTTGAGCTAGTTTGGGGATAAACAAGCAAGTAAGAAAATTCTGCTATTGTTCTAGCTAGAGATTTTCCTGTTCTTACAGACTATCACTCCTGTGAATCCATTAAAGGGGCATCTGTGGAAACCAAACAGGAGTTGGATAGGGCCTGGGAGACCGTCTTTTAAGAGTGTTGTACCAATGTAAAGGGTGACATCTTTTTTTAATATTGTGCATCCACTTCTGTGTGTACAGGAGCTGTAAATCTTAAGGTTAAGGAACTCTAAGCATCCCTTAAGTCAGAGTTTGAAATACTGCTATGGTTTTAGTTTCACTTGATTTTGCCAGTTTTGGGTCATCTATTTTCATCTCCTTTGGGGATGCTTAATAAGAGAGGCGTTTTAAAAAAGGCATCTGGGTCTTTGTCCATGTGCTTGACAAAAGTCTTCTGACATAATTTATCTGAAAGTTAGTGTTTTCCTCTTCAAAAAAAGTCATGCCTGGCTCAAAATCTCTGCCTATAAAACAAATGACACTTGTAAATATCCCTGTTGAGTTACTAGTTCTCTCAAGTTCAGTGACGATAGTCTTTTTGCATGCAGTTGATGAGAGTCTCTTTGCATCGCCAGGTCTCCACCAAGTGCCACGCAGATAACAGCTGTTCTTCCGCATTCCTCACGAGAAGTCCTGTATCTTGGCACAGAGAGTGGCAACATCTTTGTAGTGGAGCTTCCATCGTTCAGAGTGCTAGAGGACAGGACCATAACCTCTGAGGCTGTGCTGCAGCGGTGAGTGAGCAAACAGGCACTGCTGTGTAGGGGTGGAATCCCATTAGCAGACATATCTTTTGTTAAAATGTCACCCTAGATTATGTATTGGGGCCTCACTGTTGTGTTAAGCATTGTACAAATCTGCATGACTCCTGTGAAAGTAGCTTTTGGTCCTGGTATGTGTTAAGTAGCAGTTTCTGTCCTGGTCAGCCCGGTACTGTCACCATGGAGGTATAGCATATAGGCAGAATTATACAGGAGACACGTGGAGTAAATCTGAAAACCTTGTGTCCTGTCCCTTGTATTTACTTCACAGCTAAGTGTAACATTTTTTGTATATTTTGCCCATTGGAAGAACTTTTGATGCTGCTTTGTCCAAATGAGGGTTTTGTCACTCTGGAGATTCAAGTGCTGATGAAAACTGTCCTACTTCATGTTGCTGTTGCTTCTTACTGACATTTCCATGTTACCTTTATTCTGTAAGGACCACAAGAGAATAGGGTGGATGATTCAGATTGTCTTTACACTCCTGGCATCCACTCCTGGAATTCATTGTAAACTTTGGGTTTTCCCTGAAGAAAATGGGACTGGATGCATGTTCATGTGGCACGTCTGATGTGATGTCTTAGTAAGATTTTTCTACTGCTTGAAGGATTTGTGGAAAGATTGTACTTATTCTTATCTGTTTGAAATGTTTGTTGCTTAATTTCTCATTCTTATACCTTAGCTGTTATTACAGTCACATTAGGTTGTAACTGGTATAAACTCTTGTTGGTTTTCTCTTCTGCTTCTGTAGGGTACCGGAAGATTACTGTAACAGACGATCATGTGAATTGGTGGAAGCCCTTCGGGAACATCCTAAGAACCCTGACCAGATCCTGATTGGATACAGCAGGGGTTTGATTGTCCTCTGGGACCTGCAGAATAACAAAGTGACACACCATTTCCTGGGCAGCCAGGTATTTAATTCAATCCAAAGTCAGTTCAGCAGGGAAGGAAAGGCTCTCTCCTATCTGGGTATTCTGAAGACAAGTAGGTGCGGGGAGAACTTGACAAAGCTTATTTTTTAGTAAGAATGCATTAGTTTGGGGGGGGGGGGGGGGGGTTAACAGCCTCTGGAAGGCAGTCATTGTATGTTTTCCTCTTCAGCAACTGGAGAACCTCTACTGGCAGAGGGATGGCAGTAAATTCATTAGTTGTCACTATGATGGAAGTTACACCCAGTGGCCAGTATCCAGTGACAACAGGCAGCCTGAGCCTCTGGAAAACCTTGTGCCTTATGGTCAGTAAGTAAGGTTTAATTATTGCATATTTGTCTAAATTCAAACTCATTTTGAGCTCGTGTAGGATATTTAAGTCACGTTCTCCCTAGTGATTAAACTTAATGGCAAAATGAAGAGCTGCCTTTTGTATGGGTCATAGACCTAGACTAAGGGATCATGGTGCAGTTTTTTCCTTGGATTTTTAACTCCTTTATATTGTTGAGGTCTGTCCAGAACATGGAGAGCAAATGTGTTGAAGAAATTAGTTCCCCTTATGGAGGAGGGTGTTGGTGATTCAGCTCTTTGCTTTAGTTCAAGTGTCCTGCTCAGCAAGAGTTGCTTGGATTTTCTGTAATTAATAATGAGCTAAGTGTGCTTTCTGTCAACCTGAACAGTGATGAAATGAAGCCTCTGATTTGCGGAAACCCATCAAATGGGGATGACCTCATCTTTCAAGCACATAGAAGCTTCTAAAGCTCTATCACCTTTATGTTAGTTTCAGGAATGCCTGTGTTTTTAGCAATCCTTTGTAGTTAACCAGCTTCTACAACAGCACTTCCACTCTTTGTTAGCCATCAGCAACATGGTTCAAAACTTACCCTGATTCTAAGTTGTTGTGCTTTGCAAGAAGACTTGTCTGATGTGGCTTGGTCTGCGGAGGTGGTGCCTACTAATTCCAGTGGCTCCCCTTGACTTGGAGGCTGAAGTGACCTAGAGGAAGCACAATAAGGAATTTGTTATGTAAAGATGCACTTCCTGAATCATGGCAAATAACTCTGTTCTTTTAGGTCCTTTTCCTTGCAAAGCCATCTCCAAGATTTACTGGCAGACAACAAAAAATGGGTAAGTTCATGGTGTATCCCTTCACTCTCACCTGTTTAAAGGCATTTAAAGGGTGCAGTGCACAATACTGTAAGAGCCCTTTAGAGTAATTTTATAAGAATTTTTTGTCAAAGTTTGACTTGCCTCATATCTTTGAAATTTTCCTTAGTCCTCACTTCAGCATACACCACTCTAACTCTGTCTTTCTCTTAAGGCTTCCTTACATTATATTCCAAGGAGGGATGCCCCGGGCTAGCTATGGTGACCGGCACAGTATCTCAGTTGTCCATGGCAGTCAGCAAACAGCCTTTGACTTCACGTCACGGGTGATAGACTTCTTTATAATCTTCAGTTCAGAGCCTACTGCAGGTATGTGATGAAAGGGCATTACTGACGAATTAGAATAGCTGTGTACGCATGTGAAAATCTGCCTGGTATAAATAGCATATGAAATGTGATAAGGAGGTCAGTTGTTTGGGGGTTTTCTGCAATTTTAACAGAATCGTAGAATCATTTAGGTTGGAAAAGACCCTTAAGATTGAGTCCAACCGTAAAAGAGTTTTGTCATTTAAAAGTGAAGTGTAAAATACTGGTATAAAGAATGAGCTGATTACAAATGCCATACACTTCTCAAAATTAAGCTACTCCATTAATGCCAAAAGATCTCTTAAGCTCATGTCTAAGCTGAACACTGGACATAACCATGTTGTGAAATGAGGATCTGAATATTGCTGTTTGGAAATAGCAATTCAAAGGAGGCAATAATTAAAAACTGAATTTACTCCCACTGAGACACTGTTTCTTTTAATTACTACCTGCATTTATGACTAGTGCTCTGGGTAATTAATCAGCAAAGGGTGACACAGAACCAAGGGTCAGTATATAGAGAACTTAATTTACTTACTGCTGGTGAACATGAATGTAAACAGTTCTAAACTGAATAGCACTCATTCCTCAGCTTGCTTAGAGCTTGTCAGATTCTTGTGTTGTCTGAAGAGCTTTGTTGCTCTTACTTACACAGTAGCCATAGTATTTTTTCTTTTCAAAGAATTATAAAGGATTTTCCCCAAGAACTGTTTGTCTGATGCTGGTGTAGTTCTTGCTTCTGGTTTACTTGAAGTAACAGAGTATAAAATGATATTTCAAGTTCTACAAATGTGCAGTATTGGAAGTTGGGTCAGACCAAATCACAGAAGTCTAGATGCTTTTTAGGAGCTTGCAAGCAAACCTTCTGTTACTGAATCTTCTCAGGCTTTCTAGTTTCTGGATTGCCTACTAGACTAGTTTCCAAACCTATTTGTCTTGGGTACTGCCAGCGATGGTGGTGACAGCTCCCAGCTACATACTGGGCATTCAAATATGTAGATACAGGTTGCCTGCCCCTGTCCTATTGTACAAAGCAGACCACAGATCCAGAGGAGGACCATCTTGGGAAAGTAAACAATAAAGCAACAGCTTTTGGATTCCCCTCTGCCTCTCTCCCTGGACCTTAACAGACCCTCAAGTCACTGAAAAAACAATAAAGAAATAGACAGAATGTAACTGAGATGAAATGCCTGTATATGTTTGTTGTTATTGATTTTCACTACACAACACTGCCTTTTATAAGCATCTTCTGAATGTGCAGAACCTATAGTTCTAAACCTTCAAGCTTAGCAATGCTGTTAAACTTGAGGTACTGTTTAGCTTTTATCATTAAAGAAACTAGACCCTTTTACTTTCCATGAAGTTGTCAGAGCTGAAATTCTAGATGATGGAACAAATGTCTTAAAGATGAAAGAAATCTGAGCTTTTTAGGTAAGAGATTGACTACTTAAAGTTCAATTCTTGGATATAATTAGAAGTCCTTCAGGATGAAGCAACTGAACTTAACAGGCTTTATATTTATACTTTGCAATGATTAAATTATCTAGTTAACATGACTTCTGGTGGGTACAGACAAGAGCTGCTGCAGGAAGCTGAAGATATTGCACTTAGACGAGGAAGTTTTTTTACAATAAAGTGAGGTTTCTGTGGTTGACAAGCTTCCTTGTGGCTGATTGCCTAAGCTTAGTGGATGTATGTAGCTTGCCTTGTTTGCCCTTAAGCAAGCAGTCTTCCCTGCAATGGCAATAAGAAGGCACTAATTGTATACCAAAGCCACTTAATTTAATAAGTGCAAAGCTTATGCATTGCAGCATGGTGGTAGATGGTGACTTTACCCTGAATATGCTGTGGAAACAATTTTTGAAAGGCTAGCCCTTCCTGTTTTCTTTTTTTTTAAATTAGCAGGTGGATGAGTGTATGGCAGTCATGACAAATTCTAGTATGCTTGCTACTTCAGCAACTTAAAATAGATTCTTGCCATAAGCAATGAGCTCAGATGTGTGCATTTGCAGGGAAAAAATTATTGTTAAAACAGAACATCTTTGATTGATGTTGGCAGCAGCAGACAGAGTGCAGGGCTGATCATGCATAATGTAGTACAGGTATGATATTACTTGTTCTGTTCATAAGTCCTGTGGGCAACTGCAAGTGACAGCACATAAGAAAGCAAAGTAAAACTGAATATAAAACATTTTTTTGTCATGAAGAAACTGAACTGATGAGTGGTGTGATATGGCTGTGGCTAGTCAGAGGTGAAACTTGGGGTGTCTAACTAGAATGGTGCCAGGTACTAATTACTTGAAGTTAATTTTGCTGAGTGAACAGCCTTGGTATGTGCTTGCTTATACACGTGCCTTCTTGCAAGTATATTCCAGGTAATCAGACAACTAAAGAAGGGAAGTACAAGTACAGGTTAGCAGGGAAGGTCAGTAAAAAGATGCTGGTTTGCTTATGGCTCACTGATTATCATATCACTCCCCCCTATGTGACACATTACAGCTGTGTATTCACTTAGGTGTCTGTAGTTGTCTTAATTGTTATTTGTGTGAACTGATTAGTGGGTTTGGTTTTCCCCACCAGTTGCCACTGTGGCTGTCTCATGAATGTTACTGCAGTACTATCCTTGTAGACTAAATTTTTTTCACCTTAATTCTAGTTGCAATGAAAAATCTTAATTTCTTGGTTATGTCAGGTGTCAGTCACCTGTAAAGTTACATTAACAGCTTTATTTTGTTTGTAATCTTATCTAATATACATATGAATATATATTAGATGATGTACCCACTCATTAAAAAAGAAAGTCCAGAGAATGTTTCATAACATATGAGAAACAAGGAAAACTAAAAGTAAGAGAGCTGAATTGTACATACTTGTCAGTTCAAGCAGAGGAGCATTCTGCAGAACCCAAGGCATTACTGTGTTTAAGCAGCTTAGCCTAGATGGACTGTGGTCCTACCACAGTATTAAATGGATCATTGCTGGGGTGTATGCATGTCTGTCCACTCCATGCTGTTAATTAGCTGTAGGTAAAGTCATTTGGGCTCTGGCTCTTAGAATGGTGATTATGAACTTGTGTTATTTAGCCATTCATGTTGTTAACAAATTTTCTGTTCTGGAGTGTAATCTATAAAAAGTGACTCTGACAGTCCCAGGAGTGGTGTAAAGAAATATGAATTTGCAGTAAATCTGTTAATATCTTAGAATCTACTAATGTTAGTGCCTCAATAGGCCCAGTTAAGACAGAAGCATTTAGAGGTTTTGCCAACAAAAATGTTTGTGTAGAGCACTGTGATAACAGTTTTCAAATAAGTCTTACAAGAAGCTTGTCAGCCTTAATGAATCTTATTTCTTCAGAGTTTGATGACCCTTCTGCTATGGTGGTGCTGGCAGAAGAAGAGCTGGTAGTTATAGACTTGAAAACTGCGGGCTGGCCAGCAGTCCATCCTCCATACCTGGCTTCTCTCCATTGCTCAGCCATCACCTGCTCACACCATGTCTCCAACATCCCACTGAAACTGTGGGAGAGGATTATCAGTGCTGGGAGCAAGCAGAACATTCACTACTCAAATATGGTATGGCAGCCTTGAATGTACATGTGTTCCCATGCATTTAAGAACAGCATGACTCCTCAGAATGTGGGTGGTCTGTGCTGCTGACTGCATGTGGAAGGATGAGTCCCAACAGACATCCTGCCTCTTAATAGGGTCAAGAAAGGCTTTTTCCCAGAGCACCACCAGTACAGTTACTCACACTGGGGGATTAAATGTGATATTTTTTTCACGCTTTGACAAGCTAGAAGGAAAGTCTGAGTGTTCCCAGCTGTCAGTGGTAACAAACTTCTCGTTTAGAAGCATGATGCTTTCGGCACAGCTTCTTGAGGAAATGTGTAGAGTATTTTCTAAAAAGCACAGCTGGTGTCAGAACAGGAACATCTAATCCAAACAAAAGCTAACAGCATGGACTGTTTCACTGCCACTTGCACTGAAATTCATGCTCTCCTGCTGACTGCATATTCTCTTCACACTGTCACTGCCTAGGAAGTCACAGTCTTCCCTTAATGTATTTGTAGCCGTGGCCGATTGATGGTGGCACCAACATAGCTCCAGATCCTCCGCAGAGGGACTTGCTTCTAACAGGGTATGTACTTAACTGATAACAACCAGGAAGCCCTTTCCAGTTTCTGTTGTTCCTTTTGAACTAACTGACGCTTTCCCCCGAGATTAAAGTCTGCTCATCTTGGAGGGAGAAGGCTGCAACTTTACTACAATTTCTTAAAGCTGGGCTGCTAGCTTTGTAAAGCTAACTGATTCTATTACTTCTGAGCAAATGGGTTGTGATGTCCACAGATAACCTTTAAAGTTGGTTTATTTGTAGTTTTGATGTGTTATCCTTTCCCCCCACAAACATCAGTGTAGAAATGCAGGCAGTAATCCAGACTGGTTCAAAGGGAGCAATGTAAAAGTGGAGCTTAATCTTGCAGGTTCTGAAGCATTTTTCCCCCACTTTAAACTGTTCTGAATCTCAAAAAAGAGGTTAGCTTGGACTTCTGTCTGCTTTGATCAGCCTGAACAGATCTAGCTAAGCCGTGGAAGTAGCTAGCAAGAGATGTCTCATCACATAAGAATGTATCATTTTCTTTTCGAAGCACTTCTAAGAATTTCAGTTCTTCAGACTTCATTCCTGATGCAGCACACTGTTAGAAGTCCTTAACCCCTTACCTTGGAAGAATGTTGCCAATTTTCAACTGGAGAACTAAGATTAAGACTTTATTTCTTTCCCTCCTTCCTAATAATAGTATTTCTGTCAGGATGAGTTGTTCTTTCTATATACTAAGCTTTTTTTCCTTTGCAATGCTTTTTGGAGTAATATTAAATTGTACACTGGTGTCAGATCATTGAGAACAAACTGGATTTAAAAAAAAAAAAAAAAAAACAATCTAAACCAAAACAAGACCCACAAAAAAGCCCAACAAAAAAACCCCAAAAATCTTCCTCTTGAAGCTCTGAGTTGCCACAGCTCAGGGCTTTGTAACCAGTGTGGTTTAATCTTTGACTGTGTTTTTTTTTCCCCTCTGTATATCATCTTCCTCTGGGTGATTTGCTGTTCTTCTGTATGATGTGTGTTTCTGTAATCCTCCCTCATGCAGGCATGAAGATGGCACTGTGCGGTTTTGGGATGCTTCTGGTGTCTGCTTACATCTCCTTTATAAGTTAAGCACAGTGAGAGTATTTCTCACAGACGCTGATCCCAATGACAATATGAACACCCTGGGTGAGGATGAATGGCCTCCACTTCGCAAGGTAAGATAGCTGTTGGTTGTGGAAGCTTTCTGAAAATCTGAAGAGTTTTAATTCTTGTCCTAGTTAATGCATCTGCAAAGATCAGCTGTTGTGTATTCTCTTGCCTAGGTTGGTACCTTCGACCCTTACAGTGATGATCCTAGACTTGGGATCCAGAAGATCTACCTGTGTAAATACAGTGGATACTTGGCTGTCGCTGGCACAGCAGGACAGGTATTGAAATATAAAAAGTCATCATAAACCTTGCTTTTAGTGCAGGTTGCAAAATTTGAAATACTCATTTCTCTAGTGGTAAATAGATCTGTTGCTGGAAATGTTTGCATTTTAGACATTATCTAATGCTATTTATCTGCCCTGGGAGATGCTGTAGGTTTGCAGCTGCTGAGAAAGCCTGCAGCTTAGAGGACTGCTTACATAGTAAAAGCTGTATCAAAGTTTGTCCTCTTCATTTCAGGTACTGGTGATGGAACTGAATGATGAAGATGCAGAACATGTTGTGGACCATGCTGAAGCAGATCTCCTGCAGGACCAAGAGGGCTATCGATGGAAAGGTCATGAGAAACTAAAGACTCGAGATGGACCTGTTCGATTTGAAGCTGGTTTTCAGCCGTTTGTCCTTGTTCAATGTCAGCCACCAGCTGTGGTCACCTCATTGGCCCTTCACTCTGAATGGAAGCTTGTGGCCTTTGGTACTAGTCATGGTTTTGGGCTTTTTGACCATCAGCAGAAGCGACTGGTCTTTGTCAAGTAAGTGTTTTCTTTCTAGGAGGTCTGTGGTAATCCTCTGTCAAAGATGGCCTGGAATTGCTAAAAAAGCAAGTAATGAGAAGTGATTTCTCAAGAGCAGTCAGTGTAGCAAGAAGCCCTGCCTCACTGGACTCTGTCTTTGAAGATATTCAGGAATCTATAAGCATGTTTTTACGTTTGTGTGTCCTGTTGGATTCTTGGGAGTGATTGCCACCCCGTAAAAAGTGACCACATGCCTACTGTCTCCCTCTTTCAGGTGTACACTACATCCCAGTGATCAGTTGGCCTTAGAAGGCCCACTGTCTCGGGTGAAATCTTTGAAGAAGTCCCTCCGTCAATCATTCAGACGGATCAGAAGAAGCCGTGTGTCCAGTAGGAAGCGACGAGGAGTTAGTGGAAATGCCTCAGAGGTGAGGGGTCTACCTTTCTGGGGTCTTGTCTGTTTACAGCTTGGAGCATGCAGAGTCCTGATTAGACTGCCTAGAGCAGGAGGTGGTCTGCGGTCCTGCTGTGGTATTAGTAGCTATTGGTATAAGGGCAGAAATGGCAATTTCTGGTGCTTCTATCTGTTAGATAAAAATTGTCACATTTTTAGAGAAGATGTACTGTTGAACATAAGATGCAGAATACATGCATTCACTGGTATGATGCTGCTTTCCCTTTCTACTGCTGCCACTCTTACTGTTTCTCCCTCTCTCCTATGTCTTTATCTGACTGACAAAATGTCTCCTTTTTTTTGAAGGTGCAGGAAGCAAACGCCAAATTTGACCAAGACACATTGCAGGAAATGGAACTAGCTCCAGTCCAGCGGAAGATTGAAGCCCGGTCTGCAGAAGACTCTTTCACTGGCTTTGTGCGAACCTTATATTTTGCGGATACCTTCTTGAGAGACAGTGAGTAGAAGAAGCATCTCTCCTTTCTTCTGAATGCATTTTTCTTCCTCCTGCCAAGGAATGTATTAGGATTTACTGCCAGGAAAATTCAGTACCTCCTGTGTCCTACTTTGTGCTATGCTGAAAAACTAATATAGAACAAGAGCATATGTTGTCATGCAGAATTATTATTTAGCCATTCTAGCTGCTGGCTGATCCAAGGCAAGTAGTAGTTTGTCCTTGGATGCAGCCTTTATGTATGGTTTTCAAATGTGTTGAATGATATGTGACTTCTTAGTATAAGCTTTTTGTTGTCTCTTTACTCTAAAGTTCACCTCTGCCCCCAGCAGAGCCTTTTAATTTTGGTGAGGGTGGTGACTGGTTGTGTATCAGAGCCCAAACTGATATCATGCATAAGTTTACTCTGCTCATATGTGATGTAAATATGTGAAAACTGGATGTAGCAATTGTGGTGTCTGATGCAAACAGCCCTGTGTTTGCTTCACTCACATGCCATGTCCTTTATCGGAGCAGCTGATGGACATGCACTGGGAAGAGAAGTGCTAAGAACCCGCAGCTTGCCTGGCAAGTTGGCCCTAATATAAAGATATTTAGGAAGTAAACAGAGGGAGGATGTGTGTAGCTAGTGGAAAGCAGTTATCCAAGGATGTCACAGATGGTGCCTTGCTCATGAGCCTTCTTGTTGCTCCAGGCTCCCGCCACTGCCCGTCCTTGTGGGCAGGCACCAATGGAGGTACAGTCTACGCCTTCTGTTTACGTGTTCCTCCAGCAGAGAGGAGGATGGATGAACCTGTCAGGGCTGAGCAGGGTAAGTATACCTTGTGAAAGCAAGATCTTAATGGATCTGAGCTATCACCCGTATAACCAGGAGTTACATACAGAAAAGCAAGGTAGCTCAATTACTGCTGTTATCAGTGAGAGTGGAGCTAAATGAGCAGTGTCTGAGCTAAGCAATGCTCACTACAGCAAATGAACTGAGGAGTGAGTGAGCTCCAGCACTGCTTGACATGCTTCAGCCTCATTTTCTACTGACTTCAGAAATTTTAATTTGCGTCAGCTGTCATTGAAGTTTGCCATCAAGCCTCAGTGCACATGCACCTTATTCTGACAGCTGGACCTGCTATCTTTATGTAATAATACTTACTGTTTAACACAGACCGGGTCAGACCAAATACCCTTTAAGTACTACATCTTTTTAGGCAGGGTTTCTATAACCACATTGTATAAGACTCCAGCTCTGAGAGGATGTGACTGAGGTTCTAACACAGTGTCTCTGACCAGACTCCTGCTTGTTTTTTCTGTTTGTTTCTTTTCCTCCTTATCTTGCTTGTCTAGCCAAAGAGATTCAGCTGATGCACAGGGCTCCTGTTGTGGGTATACTTGTCTTGGATGGACACAGTACTCCCCTCCCAGAACCTCTAGAAGTAGCACATGACCTTTCTAAGAGTCCTGATATGCAAGGCAGCCATCAACTGTTGGTGGTGTCTGAAGAGCAATTTAAGGTAAATATCACTCAGGAGGTGCATATGGGCTGTGCAGAAAATCTGTCAAAGCACTGAGCAGCGCTCAGTGGAAAGATAACTCTTGGAAGTGCTTATTCTTCTGTGCCTGAATAACACCCCTGGGACAATGTTCCTGTTTGGTGCAGTCCATAAATCAGGTGTGTGCTGACAAATTGGGTATTCAGCATAGTGGTGCACACGCTGAACATAGACCTTTTATTTCCATATTACATTATACTCTTGGACAAAGCTGCTTCTGCTTTTGGGAAAGATCTTTTGCTGTGGTTAGTACAGAAGCAGGAATTGGTAGGCATTTGTATGAAGCAACTAAAAATCTTCTGGATTTGCACACTAACTAGTCAGCATAAAAGAGACGACTTGAAGTAGCTTGTTGTAGGCTGGCCCTGTTTTTTTTAATGTGGAAGAGCATACAGTTAGTGTAAACCCTGTTCTGTTTCTGTAATAATTTGTAGCCAAATATGCAGGGGTTTTGAAAGAACTAGGGAACAAATGCAGTTTGCAGCCTGAAGGGTAGAATTGCTTGATGTCGGAACAGAAACAGATTCTCACACTGACTGTGGCTGATTACTATTTGTCCTGTGAGCAGGGAGCCAGGTTGACTCAGATTACACCTGTGTGTAGTCACTGTGAATGAAAACACTGTTAAAGGGAGGGAGCAGCAGATGTCCTGGGGTGCGGCTGCTGCCATTGTGTAGGAAAGAGATGTCAGTGTCTTGTTTCTATTGACAGGTATTCACATTACCCAAGGTTAGCTCCAAACTGAAGCTCAAGCTGACAGCCCTGGAAGGCTGTAGGGTACGAAAGGTGACGGTTGCGAACTTTGGCAGCTGCAAGACTGATGATTACAGCGAGAATGACCTGGCTGTCCTGACTAACCTGGGAGACATTCAGATCATCTCACTGCCCTTTCTCAAGTTACAGATCCGCTACCCTTGCATCCGCAAAGAAGATGTGAGTGGCATTGCATCCTGCGTCTTCACCAAATATGGCCAAGGTAAGGTGTGCTTCGCCTGAATCATCTACCTTTGTTGTGTGTTTGAGACAATAGAAAAGGGATTATAGGGTTTACTTTAGACCTGGCTGGGTATAGATGTGAATACTATGTAAATATGTCCATTATATGTTCCTGGCCAGTACTAGTTGCCAGCAAGTACTGACATGTGAATTGGCAGAAGCAGAAGTGAGTTTATTCCATTGTTGTTAATGAATACACTGGTTTTCAGATAACAGGTTGGATGTGCCCCATAGGTAGCTTCCATCTGGCCACCCTCCTCTTATCTGGGGTGGAGAGAATGGCTGTTCAGGCAGCAGGCACTGGAAATGCCTGCATTGTGCCTCCTATACATGCCTGTAGCTTAACACTCAAATTGAAAAATGGGGATCCAACATCCTATAGCTGCTGAAGGTGGATCGCTGCTTTGCAGTTCAGTTTTTACACTTTTCTATGCTGCTTTTTATGTCATCACAGGACAATACAATTATCTCTCAGCATAATCTTAAATTGTCCAGTGTAGACTAACCAATCCTTGGGAAACTGGGATATCTTCCTCAATGATTCCTCCTCGTTTAGTAGCTAGGAAGAAATGCAAACCCTTTCTGCCAAACATAGATCTGTTTGGGTTTTGTTGTGGGCTTTTTTTTTTTTTTTTTCTGGATCACCTCTAGTTCTGCAACTGTATTCTTGGACTTGAGATTGCTTATAAATTCCCAATCATCTTTAGGTTTCTATCTGATCTCACCATCGGAGTTTGAGAGGTTTTCTCTTTCTACCAAATGGTTAGTGGAGCCCCGGTGCATTGTGGACATGCCAGAAGTTACAAGCAACAATCACGTACACAAGTCTGGCATGGAGAATGCTGCAAGAAAATCCAGGTAAAGTCTGTAAAACCCTTGCACGCTGACTGTGTCTAAGTAGTGAGATCTACTCAGCTGTTTCCAACAAAGTTTTGTATTTTATAGAGAATGCAATTTAAAAAAACAAAACAAAAAAACAAAAACAAAACAAAAAAAACAAACAAAACAAAAAAAACCAAACAAACAAACAAAACAACAACAAAAAAAACAAACACAAACTTGGAAGTCTGTTAACAACACTTAGATGAATTGGCGTCAGGAAATGTAACCTTTTCCCTGATGGTTTTCCTACTTGCAGTGCAGCTGGTGGGACAAAGTAGTGAAGCACTGGAATTGGTATCCCTAAGCTAGAGTTGTAAGCTGCAAGCTCTGGCTTGCTTTACTTGTTCCCTAAGATGTGTCTGACTGATACCGGACTCTTGCATACTTCAGGGGCTGCGTGTTACTGATGAGGCTGAACTGTTGCTCTGAAGAGAAATCCAGTGTTCCTCCTGTCCTCTTGGAACATCACCAAATAACAGTAGATCTGACACTCATGGAGATCCTATAGGACTTTTATTTCAAAAGTTTAAAAATGTTCTCTGGTGCCTGCAAACTTCTGCATCAGCAACATGTGATGAAGCCCTTCCTACCTTCTTGCCCAACAAACCATTTAGTTAGCATGCACCTCAGCCTCTTGTAGCTGCCAGGAGTATACATGAATGCTCTGCACCCCTTTGCCTCAGAGCCCCTGATTGTCTTCTGCCTCCTTTACTTTTCTAGGGGATCAGGAATGAGTTCGGGTGACTATGGAGAAGACGGTAAGCAAAAAATAATTGTACTGGATGTATCATGGTGACATGTGAACCTGAAACATCTTTCCTATTGCTATAGTTGATATTTTCTACCTAAAAAAGGTGAAAGTAAAGAGGGACATGAGGGAAACATTGTGACCTGCCCGGACACAGTAGTTGCTAGCTCTAAAAGTAAGTTGCAGGTGGCCAGATTGCCTTGGAGGGATAGAACGTAGTTTCTGCTGGAATGAAGAGGCTGTGGAAAGATAAATTTTGAAATTACAGATGAGATCTTATATTAGGACTGCTGGAAAATACAGTTCAGTATGTGAGAGGCTTAAGAATTAGCTGTGAAGCATTCAGTAAAGTCAAAAGGTATTAACAGGGGGAAAAAAAAAAAAAAGAATCCATTTCTGTTGTGGGTTTCCAAAATTGCACATATTTCATGAAACAGGGAAAATATTGTTAGGTAAAAGCTTTTTTCCTACTCTTTTTTTAGAAAGAAAGTCTGGGAGGCTGATGGAACATGCCTTACTCAATGACGAAAGTGAGTGAGATGGAGTCTTGCTACTGCCAGGGCAGGTGCCTTTCTGGGTGGGAAAAGAAGCAAGCTGCTGGGAATTTTGTGGATTCCAGTACTTAGTTCCAATTACAGTAGACTGGTAGAAATACTGGATTTTCATCAATCAGAAGTAGTGAGGGGTTGGACAGATAGTCATGCCCTCAGGCAGGGGTTGTTCTGCATAGCTGCATTTCACTGCTGTGATAAGAGAAGGATCTTTAGTTTCCAATAGGATCTGTAAAATGACAGCTGGGACAAACTGTTCGTCTGGGGCTCTGGTACACTGGGACTGGCAACATTTCCTCTGGCAAGTGACTGCTTCAGTCCTTTATGCCAGCCCGTTCTGTAAAAATCTGGTACTGTTGAAGAGGCAGTGGTATTATAAGGTCTGACCTCTGTATTGTGGGAGGCAGGTTTTAAAGGCAGAGAGGTGGAATGTGGCTAGGCTGCTGCCTGAAAGCAGATCTCCACTGGTTTGCCTCACTGCTTTAACCCTCTGCTTTCCAGAAGTCCTGAAGGAGATCCAGAGTACTCTGGAGGGGGGGAGAGGGTGAGTATCAACCAACTTCTGTTCCTAATGGGAGGGGCTAGCAAGGGAGGGCATTTCTAGTCAAAAGCAGGGGGATGGCCGACATCATGACAGGGATGCTTGTGCTGGAATCTGGTCATGTATGTGTCCCACAAACTACCAAAGGACAATAGTAAGAGAGGCAGGTTCTCTTTCACATGTTGTCCCTTGATGTTTTTTATGAATAATGCTTTGTCTCTTTCTCTCCGAAAAGCAGGAGAGATCACATTCCCACATCCCAAAGGAACAGGACTCTGAGTATTCGCATACAGGTTTCTATTTGTGTCAACCCATACTGATCTAAGGGCAGGCCACATGGGCTTAGTTGGTCGAGGATGGGACTCTGGAGTTTTAATCCTGGCTTGACACTGTCACTTGGACGTGTTCAGTATCTCTGCTCCCATTCTGTCTATACAAAAGAGCTAAGCTACCACCATGGGTGCGGGGCTTTATCTTGTCTCCCTAGAATACTGATGTTCAGGTGACAGGGGCTACGGAAGTGTAGACAAAGGACTACTGTTTGCAACGGATGCAGGAAGCTTGGTGGGATTGGTAACTGCTGGTGTGTAAGGATAAGTGACTGCCTGACACGCTCTGCTCTGTGCACTTCCTCTGGACACTACCTAATCCTGGTCTTCTGTCAGCAGCTGGGAGTGGATGGGATGATACTGCATTGCAATAATGAATCTTTTCTTGTGTCATTGCAGGAGCTATGCAGAAAGAAATTTGGCAAGAAGTCCATTAGGTCATGGACTAAGTAATGGAGGAGGTAGGTGAAGCTAAAGATACTTCAGGCCCAGTGAAGTAGCCAAAGGAAGCAGAAAGTAGAATTAAGTTTCTTTATAAGATTCAGTTTATTTAAATGGTTTGGTTTTAGTGCAGAACTCTGATCAGAATTTTCAGGATAGGAATCTGCTGGCTCAATGTTGTACTAGCACTGTTATGTGCCACATGAATAAATATGCTGCATCATTTTTAAAGAGCTAAAAATCCTTTAAAGTTTCCTGCCTAACTCTTAACCTTACCGTAAAGCAAGTTGGAGAGGTAGCCAGAGCTCATGGCTCTGAGTATATCACATTGAGTATATCACATTAGCTTTCAACTTCTATTTTCTAAAGTGCTTTTTGCATTATTTTATCCCAAAGCAGATTGACCAGGACTCATCAGACTTTCTGGCATTGGATTGAGTGCCATAACACTACTGATTGGGCAAACCGTCCCAGGGGAGAGGGCACCACCACTGCTCCCTGCATCTCAGGCTAGTGAGCTGCAACTTGCATGCGTATGCATGCCTGCCTCTGCCTCCCCTTTTAGTGCCTCATTAGAGACATCTCCTCTTGGAGCCCGCCTTGCATTAGGACAGAAGTGGATCACCAGGTCTGATGCACCACAAGCCTCTGAGTACATCTAACTTTTAAATGTTTGCACATTTCTCTTTTCTACTGGGCTGGGTTTTAAATTATAAATGTTACTGCCTTGGTGCAGGATTTTAATAAACGCACACTGTTACCTCCAACTGGTTTAAAATTATTTTTTGTACAATTTTTTAAAATCATATGGGTATTTCAGTTTTAACGGAAACATTTTAGAAATTTACTTTTTAAAAAAAAACAAAACAAAACCAAAACATTAAATAATATATACTAGATTCCTGTGACTGCTGTATGTGGTATCTGAATGAGTAATTTTGGTTTTTGTTATGGTACTGTTAACTGGCTTTATGGATTTGGGTAGAATCTATTTTTGTAGCCATTCAAATCAGAGGAATACTAATTGATCTTGATTTTTGTTTCAACACTACATTGCTCTTTTTTGGAAATAAAACTCTGAATTCCCTTATGTGATCCTTGTCTGCTCTCATATCTATTACATTAGCAGCAGTCTCATGCTCACTTACCCCTTGAAGAAGGTGGAGCTGTCCCTCTGAGCTGTAGAGGCAAAGAACACTCCTGGAGATTAAGTGTTCTAGTTAAGCAAGGTGGTGGTTTGGAGAAGACAAATGTGGCAAGCAAACTGATTGTTATCACTGCCTGCAATCCATACATTTTGTTGCTAAGAAAGGGCGCTGGTTAAGATTATAGTCCCTAGCAGGTCATCTGCTAGTTTGTCCTGAAATAACTTGGGTGATAACACACTGAAGGGAGAAACAGTTACCTATCTGGCAATGCTGCTGTACTAGTCAGCCAATGCATTTTGCATTGAACCTGCTGAAACTCTGCGTAGAGCAGTTCATTATTGTTCAGACTTCTTGGTTCCTTTGTCCCTGACCTAACACCACTTCCTTCTTTTCCAGCTAAGAAAAAGCACAGAGTAGTCTCAGATTTCTCTTCTGCATCTTGCTTGTAGCACTATAAGAGTCAGTGAGAATTAACTCCTCCCAGATGGGGTGCTGAGCTGTCATCCTTGGCATGCTTTGAAACCTCTCCTTGGAAGCCCATTTATTTTAGGATCTCTTTGCTTTCCTGAGCAAGGCGGATGGATCCTTCCTTTCCTAGAGAGCCAGGGTGGCACTTTTTCTTCTGAATATGGTTGCAGAGTTGCTGTTGCTCAGGTGTTGTTTCAGGCACCCTTCCTTCTAGGAATACTAGTATCTCCTTTATTGCTAATGAGGTTTGAGAGAACCTTCCCTCCTACTCAGCATGGTCTGATAAACTATTTTCTATTTCCTCATTTCTACTAGCTACATTATTTCCTTGTTTCTATTGCTGCAGGATTGAGGCTAACAGAAAGGTGGGCTGCTGTTTTCCACCTCTTATGCCAGGTACTGATGCTGCAAATTTACAGGAAGTTATCATTTAATCCGCAGCTTCTGAGCTGGTGTGATCCTGTACACGTGCATCATCCTGGTGCACCCAGCTGCTTCTTTCTACTCTTTGCAGATGGACTGATTATAATGTTTTTTCTGAGTATTTCATTTGCTGGCAGGCTTGGGGTGAGTGATGTGGCAGTCCTGCTCAAAGGGCACTTTATAACT
The DNA here is from genome assembly GCF_018691265.1 of Tyto alba. NCBI lineage: Eukaryota > Metazoa > Chordata > Aves > Strigiformes > Tytonidae > Tyto > Tyto alba. The sequence continues at coordinate 7,961,156 of NW_024881314.1, forward strand.
TCTCCCCATTTTCACCCACATAACTTGAAAAATCCAGTAGGCCCATTGAAAGAGTTAGAGAAGTCACAAAAATGCTTTCATAATTTGTATACCTTAAAGTGAATTTAGATTTAAAAACAAAACAAAAAAACTTTATCCAGGCTTCTTGTTGTTTTCCTGAAAGCACAAACCAGACTATTAATGGGATTGAGTAGTTTAGGATGTGTGCTGATATATGGCAGATTTGTCCTAGCAGTGCTTTGAAACATATAGCTGAAGGACTCACTGGAGTAAGCTGCTTGACCTAATTGTTGTGAGTAGAGGTATTAAGAATCCTTTTAGATCTGCCATGCCTAAAATACAGGAGAAATAGCAAAGGGGCAAAGCAGAAGACTGGAACTCCTGTGTTGTGCTTTCAGTTATGTTCTGAGCTAAGCAGGAGAGGACGGAAAGCCTCATGACATTCAGAACTAGGCTGTGGGGTTTCTTTTTGTGCTGTGAGAAAACCACTAGCAAGTAAAATCAGTGGTGGGATGAGGTGTTCATAAAGGATGTGGTCTTCAGTGAATATCTGTAAGCAGTTTTTGAATGTAATAGGGAAAAAAGTCCCTCTCTATTTCTCCCTTTCAGGAATTGCCTTCTGAGTCTTGCTGTTGCCCTTAGTCTGCCCATCAGCTGACAGTAATCATAATAGCCTGTTTCTGATCAGAGGATTCAGCTGCTGCCAAACTCCTTGAGTTTTGTGCCTACCTCTACTTTTCACTTGAACTTCCCTTGTCTGGGATCTGATAGAAGCTTGCTGTATCCAAGAGCTAATGCTTAATGCTTGGAAGCACTCTGAGGGCTCATTGGCCCTTATTAACATTATTGTCAGCCAGGTTTTGGCAGTGTTCTCCCCTTCTGCTTTATGCAGCCTCACTGGGGTCTGGCACCGTAAGTGCCCCTTGCTGCAGGAGCTGAGTTGCTGTTAACACTGGCTGCCAGTGCTTGAAAAAATCCTTTCTTATAGCCATGCTGGCAGCATGTTCTCTAACCCTTGCAGACCTGTTTCTCTGCAGAGGGGAAAGTCTTGGATCACAACTAAAGAACAGCCCAAATTTTCCACATCTGAAAACACATACTGGGTACCTAATATGGGACGCTGCTTTATAGTGGCCTGAGTTTTAGGTCAAATGCTTTCTTGTAACATGAGCTTTTTTATAGGGTTGCATATTTAGTGCCAAAATTCTTTAGTCCTAGAAAAGCTTGGCCTGGGGTTCTTTTATATTTTTTTTTTTTTTTCAATAGTAATGCAAGCTTTCCTTAGATGTTTAGCAACTGAATATTTGCTGAATTTCTCTAACAATTCTATTAGAAGAACATAATGTGGGAAGGAAAAGTACTTTTCATCTTAGTCTTAAGGCCTGAGGCATGTCTGGTTAGTGAAATGAATGAAATTTTTTTTATAGCTTAATTGGTCTGTTTCTTAGAATATGGTTTATATCCATTGCAGCTAGAATAAATGCATGCCTGGACTGTAGTCCTAAATTCAGCCTGCAGAGCATGTCGTTGCCTATGTGGCCTCCTGAATTGGGATGTCTTTAATAAGAGCAGGACTGGGGTCTGGTGTTGAAGTGGCATGACTAAAGAATGAGACAGCCTTTAGTGGAAGTTTTCTTCTAAAGCCCAACAGTCCTTGCTAAGCCACATTATTTGACTTAGTGATCTCTCTTAAGCAAAGGCCAAGGTTGTGTTGCAACTGTAGCTGATTCCCTGAGGTAAGCCAGGTGAAGATTGATTCCTGCTGCCTTTGGTCACAGAAAACTTGATGCCTTCACTAACAGCCACAAGCTCCAAGTGCTTGGATTATTTCCACAGAGCACATTGACCTCTGCCTCTACCATCATGATGATGAGAGTGTTTGACAAGCTTCCCAGATTAGGTGCGAGTTACAAGAGGGCCAAGAAAAGAGGCTGCTGTAGCAGTAGGATGGACCTTGAGATCATCCTGCTGTTGATTAACTTGTTCCAACTGTTGCTTGGGTAGAAATGGTCCCTCACAAACAGAGCCACTTGCCAAACACATCTGGGTAGTGGTTTCTAGTTGAGGAAGGACCTTTTCCTTGTGCTGTGTCTATGAAGAGGGGTAGACTGAGGTGGCCTGGATTTCTCTGGTGGCAGTGGCAAAATCTGCGATGATAATAGTCAGTGGTTGCAGGGAAAGGAGGTTGTTTTCTCCACTTAACTAGTTTATCCTCTAGTTAGTCTTTCCCATGGCATGAGGAGTAATCAACTGAAGTAAATGCTGCTCTTAGTGCAAGTGATCATCTTCCACCGCCTGGCTGCGTTTAGCTGCAAGGCTGCATAGGCTTACATGTCAGGAGAGAGGGCTGAGGCCACGTCTGGGTGTCAGCAGAGTGGTGAATTTCTTCCCTCCTTGGCTGGGTGCTCCACAGCCTCCTGAGCTGAGCCTTCATTGCTTTTTATGCTTACTGTCACCACAGCCTCTGTTCAGAGATGCTTCCGGAGTGGGAGGGCTGAACCTGCCCTCTCACAGCTGCTGCAGGTCTCAGACCTCTCCTGCTGCTTCGCCGCTGAGCCATGACAGCCCTGAGGTAGGGTTCTGGCGCTTCCCGAGCGCTGCCCGCCCGCTCTCCCCGGCGGCTCGGCCGTCGCCTCACGGCGGCACGCGGAGCCTTTTCCCGCCCTTTCGTCCGCCTCGCCTCGCGGGGGCGGCAGAGGGCGCTGCCGCCCGCCATGGCCGCTTCCCTCAGGCAGGTCGGGGCCGCTCCCCCGGGCACAGAGACACTGGCACTGGCGTCTCTCTAGAGGTATAACCCCTAAAAAGTTTTTCTTTTGTGATAATGGTAGAGCAAGGGCTACAGGAGTCCCGGGCAGTCCCAGGAAGCACCTTGGTCTCCTAGGAAAGTGCTGAAGTGTCCTGGGTGAGGTCCAGATGCTGTTGGTGGCTGCCACTATTGAATGCCTTCTGATCATGGTGTAAATGCATAAAATACTTAACCATTCTGATACTTCACACTCAAGCAGGGCCCCAGTGTCCATCTCCAGCTCAGCAGAGGGTCAGCAATGCTGTTCCTTATACTGCCTTTGCAACAGCCTCTGCTTTTGCCACCTCAAATAGGACCGTGAAAGCTACAAAGCAACAAAGGTGAGAGGTGGGGAACTCAAGTGAGTGGTCTCTTCCACCACCAGCTCTGAGCAGAAAAGGAGACTGCCCTGATGCTGGGGAAAGTCATACCCTGCAAGGTCAGTCAGCAGTGCCAGGGACTCCAGAGGGACTGATTTTCTTGTAATGAAACTTGCGTAAACGAACTCATAATTGTCTTCTTACATTTCACAAAGATGTGCTTTTTATAGATGTTTACTGAACTGTGGGGATGCAGGAGGAGGGTTGCTGGGAATACAACAAAGACGGGAGAGCTGAAAGGCTCCTTGTATTTGTGGCCTGTTTCAGTAAAGTAGCTGGGAAGGGGTACTCGGATGTGTGGCTTAGCACTGCACACCTCTTCGCCAGCTAAATGTGTAGAGACGGCTGCTCTCCAGCTCTTTGTGGCATAGTTTTTGTGTCTAGAGCTAAGTTATATTTTAAAATGGCTTTTTGGTGAGGAGGGTCTCTTTAATATGGATGGTCCTGAACACATGCTGACAGCAGTCAGGGAAAGTCACCCTAGGTAGGAAGGACCTGTATCTCCATGGGCAGAGCCTGGCCTGTCGTGGACTCTTCACATTCAAAAGATGCAGATCTCTTCTCCCTGTATGCTCCTGTGGCAAATGAATCTGTATGTTATGTGAGTATTCCTAAAGAGACTCTGAATATTGTTCATTTTTTTTTAAAGTCAATCTTCTCTTCTTTGCTTATGCTTAGGGCAGGAACTTCTGAAAATTAAACTTGGATTCTGCTTACATTCTCCTTCCTTAACTTAGCTTTATGAGACTGCTGTGCCAAGCCCTTGAAAAACAGGCTGAGCTCTTAAAAACCCAAATATGCTACACAAGTACATCTCCGAGCTGCTGAATGCCACCCCAAAGTCAGATGTTACAGCTCAAGTCCTGATGGAGATAAGAGTCCATGGAAGCAGAGAATATGCAGATTCAAGTAAAGGCTTAGTGTTATTTTAGGAGAACCTGCTACCTTAGGTGGTGTATTTAATTGAAAGCTGTTTAAGCTATTGCTAAGGGAGCTTTATTCCATACTGCAAAGTCTGAAGGTTATTTGATCTGGAAGACTGTCTGTCGTGTTAGTCACACTTGAATTTGGTAGAGGTATTCTTAAATGGTGTGATTGTTTCACAGACAAGTACATCCTTCTGTCTTTAGTCTGACACAGATAAGAGCAGATGAAATGCAGGCTTGTGACCAAAGGATGTATAATAGCCCTTAATTGGTTTGGTGACCTGTGATGTTGTCACTGCTGTGACAGTTTGCTCACAGTTCAGACCTGATGATATTTGCCTGTACTTTCATTACAGGAAGACATCTTGAATGCCAGTGAACATCAATGAAAACTTAGAAAAATCCCTCTCAAGGAAATAAAGTTCTGTCAAGTTAGGCCCATGAGGCACAGTTTCTGGAAATAATAAAACTTAAGCAGTAAGTGGTAGTCACCTACTATGGAATTAACCTTTAAAAACACTGGTTTAATTTCATACTTGGTTGACTTGCTGGAGACTCCACAGCAGGTGGCAATGCCTCAGTCCTGAAAGCTCAGGAAGCACAGAAAGAAGTCTTTACTAAAAGCAGTTTGAGAGTCCAGGCACTATGACTTCTGTCATGCAACATTCAGAGTCCATCCTCAAAAAGACTTGCTTTGACTATGGTAAGTGGGACATAAGTTCAAAGTGAAATACTATCATGCTATCTCTCTGAAGTGCGTTGCACTTTCAAAGACTCTAACCTTGGGTTGGACAGAAACCACTTCTAATCTGTTTCAACTGTGCTTAATGATGTTGCATAGGCAGATTCCTCCCTACTGTTCTCTGTGCCCATTCCACTGTTACTTAGAGGTTTGTTTGCTAAACCACTAGAAAACCCTGCTTGAGGGTAAGATCTTCCTCTACCATTTTATTTTAGTGCACAAGAAAAATGCTAATTTCTCAGTAGCTCACATCACAGCCATGAATGAATGTATCAGAGCTCCATCTGTCTCATTAGTTAATAACATGAGAGGCGGGTACCGTTTAGACTGGTAGATTTTCTTTGACGAGAAGCAGCAGATAGTAGCTGTGATCTTTTCTTGTTTCATAAGGCTGAACAGACTTGGTTCAGCAGGTTAAGTTGCTCACTGATGTGCTTGTCTTAGAACTTTTTATGCACAGAAAGGGAACTTCCTATTAGAATGTATACTGCATGGAAGTGACTCAAATTCTATAAACCATTTCCTTATTAAAGTGATATCTATTGAGAGGTATTTATTACTCATGAGGATATCTCCTGCATAGGGACAGATGAGACCTCTCTTAAAATGAATAGGGATCTATCTACAGAAGATTAAAGAAATTATATATCTGCAGTAGAATAGACTATGAGATACTTGACAGGCTTGTTAATATTAAATAGGAGAAAATGTTCATCATCCTATAAAATAAATGGCAAGTTTTGGAGGCAATCCCCTTGAGAATAGTCTTTGAGTGTGTCTTCTAATGCCTGGCTGGCCAAACCACTCCCAGTTTGTCCCAGAGATTTGGTAGCAAAGCATAGTAAGAGTGCCTGTGCTTGTAAAACTGTAAAGACAATATAACAGGGCACAAAAAGCATGAGAGGGTCAATATCTCACTGAAGCTTCTGTTGTTCCACTATAGAATAACCTGATTTTCACAGAGCATGTGTCAAAGTTTCAAAACCAAGTCTTCTTTTAGGTACTCTAATCTCCCAGTATTCTCCTCACCATTCCCTCCCAGATCTTAAGACCCCTAAAAGAGTTTCACATCCGTGATGTCACTGCTAAGAACTGCACTGCCCTCCTGTGTCATTTGTTCCTGCTCCCTTTCTTCTCCTAGTACATATTAGTTAAAAATAGAATTGAAAAGCACAATGTTAAAATTTTGCTGAATCAGTTAACTTAACTAATGCCTTATGATCTTGTGTTACGATTTGGAGTAAGGGAATAACCAGCAAGAGCAATTGCAGGCTCACTCATTTAGAGGAAGTTCACCATAAGATCAACTTACCTGTAAGGTCAAATTGCACCAAGATGACCACCAAAACTGGTGCATAGGGAACAACTGAGGAATATAGAAGACACTGGAATGAAGGAGTGGCCCCTTTCAGGTGGCAGTCATAAAGTCAGTTGAGCTGTAATATGAAACCTCACCCCTAGCTGCATGATTCCTTTTACCTTTATCTCTTCAAGCTTATTAGCATCTGCTGGGGATTTTCAAATACCTGGGTGTAATCATTTCAGGCTGGACAATCTAACTTTCCACTTTGATCCTTTGATTTATACTTCAGGGGATATGATGCTTTCTACAGAGAAGTAATTTCTTATGGGAGAACCAGTTCAAATCCAGGGGATTTCACCAACTCAGATGAGTTCTGTATCAAACCCATGGTTCCCAGATATTCAGAAAAGGAGAAGGGAAACAAGGACTGCTCCTTATTTGAGGCCACCCAGGCACCTCAGTGTGTCTGATAAAAAGAAAGTATGATGGAAGAACAAAGATCACATCTTATTTAGTTACACTCTAGATAGCACAGGATACAACAGCAGTGAAGATGCAGTAGAATGACACAATGGACTGTTTACTGGTTTCCAGTTATCCTAGAGCTCCTTGTGTTGTCATTGCTTTACCAGTTATTCACTTTCGTTACCTACTCTGGTTATCAAACCAGCAAGATTAAAGTTAGTTCAGGCTTGCCTAGCCTTGCATCTTCAGTTTGATCTTTTTAGTCACTAACTACAGAGGTAGGTCAGGGGATTAAAAGGAGGAAGCCTGAGCTGTGTCTTACCATAGTGCAGAGTCTTTTGACTCAGGCACAGATGAAGTCCATCCCCCCCAGTAGGGTGTAATACCATCTGTACAGTGTGTTGGTCTATCATTTTGGCTGACCTCTGGGTAGGGGCCATGGGATGCTGGCTTCCAGCGTAACAGGATCATCCAGCCTCATTGAATGGCAGACAACTGGGCAACAAAGTGCTTCTGAAATATTCAAAGAGGCTGTTTTCAAATGTATGTAACTTAATTGTTTTGGTTTCTTCTTGCAGTCATGAATATTTTATTTGTCTTTCTCAGGTTATTGCTGGGGAAGAGTACCTTGGAGACCTTCTAGTTCATCTTAACGTAGCTAGAAAAAGAGAGCAGAGGGCTTACCAGTTTGAAACAGGGAAAGACCAGGAATTCTCTCTCAATAGCCTGGGATACAGGCTCAAGGGAGGATGTTTTCTGTCAATGTAAGTCAGCATGTGATATGGAAGGAACTGAGTAGATATTTTATATTAATGCAATGAGACCTAGGGGGAGGGGGGAACAAAAAAAAAAACACCACAAAAAAGAGGAAGATATTTTTAAACCAGCCTTACAGGCTACAGGCTCCTGACTGGATTGTCAATTCTACTTGTTACAGAATGAACCCAAGAGGAGACACTATTTATACATTTATCAAGTTTCTTCTTAAAAATAGTTAGGAACAGCACTGACCTTACCCAAACTACTACCAGACAAAATTGTGAATTTATGTAAAGTGTAATTTCTCTGATCAATCATCACCAGTTTCTACAATCTTATTCATGTGTTTTAGCCATTTTTTTTTAAATTGAGTTACCTTCTTGCCTTTCTTTTCCACAATATCATCAATGATTATATTTTATGTAGTTGACTTAAGAAGAATTTGCAGTGAAAATGGGAGTCAGATGTGTTATCTCTCTCTAATAGCATTTTAAAATAGTGGCTGAATACCACCTGAAAGGACCTGATATTTTGTGTAAATGAAGGAATCTTTAGGAAACTGGGGAACTTTGTACTTTCTCAAGGAATGTAGACTTCTGTTCCTTCCATCTCCTGCTGGATTCCCTGGTCAAAGCGGTTTTGTCAAGGTAAAAGGGCTTTTAAGTCAGAGGAGCTGGCCAGCTGGAAATTCCCCTTGGTACTGGTATCCCTGGGTAGCATATAGCTGGCAAAACCAGTATTTCCCAGCTCCTTACTGCACCCAGCATTGCCTTCTCAACCCTGCATATGCAGACAGAAATGGGCAGAGAGGGGTAGTAAAACTGGGAAAGTGCAAACAAGATGTTAGTTCAAAAGATGACTTAATTGCACTGCATGTACCAAATGTTGAGAGTGCTGTGCATGAAGGCAAGTTGCGTCAGTATTCATACTCATGTCTGAAGTGATTCTGTCTTGTTATTGAAGCACTGACTTGGGTAAAACTACATAGTAAGTCAGTGGTTGAGATGGGCATTGAATGCCAGTCTTGGGCCGCAGACTCCCCTGTCCAGTCTGCTCAGGGATCTGGAGCTGAAATCTGGAAATCTTTCATCTTTCCTGGTGCTTATATCCTGCTGCCTTGAAAAGATATGAACAAACTGCCAGGATCTTGCTAGGAGTGCTTTAAAAGACAAACAAATGCAATTCTTAGTCTGCAGAGAATTCAGGTTAGAGGTGCTGAGGCAGACAGGCTTGAGACTGAGGTGGAGAGGGAATATTTGCACAGTCTCAATTTAGTCTTTCTCATCTCAATGTAGCTCAAAGCAGACAGTAGTCTGATAAGAAAGTGAACATGATCAGTAAGTACCTTTATCTTGGCCATCCTCCTCAGGCAAAACCCAATCATACTGTCTGAGACTTCTGACAAATCAAAGAAACAGAGGGCTCTAGTTCTGCCTGGGGTATACAGAGCCTTGAAGGGGCTCCAGCTAATAGCAAAATAGTTTGTTAGAGCCACTTCTTCCTCAGGAACTGTGAAGAGTTGGATTTTCAGACTAGTTTCTCCTCCCCACCATGCATATGTTAGACGCTTAGAACTAAGAGCCCCAGGGCTGTTTTTCAAGATTGGGTAAGGAATTCATGATCCAGGTGACATTAGTCATTCTGGGCTTTACAAAAGAGATCTCTCTTCTGTGCAGAGAGAGATAGAATGTTATTTATAAATAATTAATGAAAGAAAGTAATGAAATAGTTAACTACTCTGTTGCTCTACATCCTCCTTCTTATGAGCTAAGGGAAGAGGACCATCCAGTGACAGAAAGCTTGGGTAAAGAGTGTTTCTTAAATGTTCCAGCTCAGTGCCCACTTTTTATCTTTGCTTCTTAGTGGAGGAGCCCTCAAAGTATAGTACATAATAGCCAGGAGGTTCTTGGAAGGAGATAGGAAAACAAGCTCCACCCAAACTAATGCTGCTAAGCATCTAGTATCTTATCTTAACAGCACTCATCCCATTTTATGTTAGGGTCACTTGTTCTGGTTGATGGCCACACCTGAGTTTATCTTGTTTAATCTCCCATTTCTATGGAGTTTTTGGGAGGGGGGAAGGGGTAGAAGGGTACTTTGCTTTAAAGAACCAGGATCATCCTCAGAGTGGTTAAATCCTGCACTAACCATGCTGTCATTTGGTGACCTGGTGAGTGCAGAGGGAGACTGCATGTACAGACTAGTCTGTGTGCATTTGTGTTGTTCTGGTACCTGCTTTATTGAAAAAACCTAGGAAGGGGAAAATGATCACTGAATTAGACAGCAATGTTGCATACATATAATCACCTGCTGGGAGTAACCTTGACCTGTCTGTAAAAGCTTTGTTTAAAGGGGAGCATGGCTGTATTTGGAAATTCAAGCTGAAAGGAGATTCTGCTTGATTTGGACTGAGATTTAGGCATAACAAGGACAAAAATGGTGTCAGTTTTGCTGTCTTTTCAGTGCTGAGCTGGAAACTACTTTTGGCAAGGAGAAGAGAGCACAGGCTGAACTATCCATTCTTGGCTCCCTGAAATAAGCTCCAGGGATGCAGAAGAAAGAGGCCTATGATTTAATCCTTTTCACTAGCTTAATCTCTTATTTAAATAGTATTCACTGTGCCTTCTCTGGTAGCCTCTTGGATTGTAACAGACATGTTTTGGTATTGGAACTGTCTTCTTTTCAGTCTTCCTGTGGAGATGTACCTAGTAATACCATGTCTGAGCCTGACTCTTGCCTGCATGAAATCCCACCTCTTCTTTTCTCCAAAACTCTGCCAACCAGCTGGTGATATTGCTGGTTGAAAAGTTCAAAGGTGCCATGAGAAAGTTTGAATTATTGATGCCACTTTCCTTCCATATGCCTGTAATCATCTGCTGTTTGGGCACAGCCCAACCAGAATTGATGTTAGACTCCACAGCTGGGCAGACTTGCAAGGACACTGGAACAGACTGTAGGCTGCATGGAAACAAGGTACAGGAGAGTGAATATGTTACTGTACACATGAATATGACCTATGATACGCGGTACTGAGAAGCTCACTGGAATCACGATGGACGGCGTAGGTACATTGGAAACATTACTGTGCAGAGATAAAGAAGGAGCTTGAACAACTTGTACAGGTGAATGAAAATAGAAATTGTTAAGAATTAAGTTCCAAGCATTTCCCTTTAAGATGAATGATTGTACTTCTTCCTCTGTATGAGTTGGGAGAAACCCTGGTGTGTAGGGAAGATGAAACTTGCATCTCTACTGGTCTTAAAATGATAACTATCTGCTCTTCTTTAGGTTCATATTGTGTTTTTTAATAGCATTGAAGTTCTCTTTTCTCTGATATAAAGTATTCTTATTTCTTCTAAAAAGGAAGAATAAATTTGAATTTGGTTTTTTTTTTTTTTTCCTGTAATGATTTATATGAAGTTGGTATAGTGAGGGGAGTTGATAAACAGATGATGAGGATCTTTCATCTGCTCCAGTGTGTCCAGGAGGCATATGGTCCAGGGCAGTTAATCAAAGCAGGTCTGATGTCAAAGGAATTGTTTATATAAACAGTGATTCATTTTACCATTCCCAGTAATAACAGTGGTGTTACAAAACAATCTGCTCTCAAACCTTGTCTCAGAAGAATTCTGAACACAAAGTTTTCTCACTCTAGCCCAGATTCAGAGTCTGGGGTCCTGTCTTTACAGTGAGTCAAACTGATGTCCTGTGTCTAAGCTCCCTACAAATCTGGGCAGTGTTCCTGATCTTCCTCATCATCCAAGTATTGCAGCATTTTTGTTTTGTGGAAGGCTTTATCTTTCCAGACACATTACTATCTAGCAGTAGCACATAAAAGCAGACTTATAATTTTTTTTTTTTTTTCTACTGCATTTGGCATTGTGGAGAAGCAGTGTCAACTTTAAGCACCCAGGAGGATAGAATTTTAACAACTATTCTGTACTGAGGATTTAGGGTCTAATTCAGCTACCATTAATCTCAGTAACAAAACTCTTGTTGCAGGATTTAGACATCTAAGCCACTAGTACTGGTGTATTAAGCAGGGAGGGGGGACTGAAATAAGGTGACCAGACACCTACATATTATAGAGACTACTGTTTAAAGAGAGGGATTAAAGAAGAGGATTTGATGTTGAGAGATGAACTCTGTACTATGCAACATAAGTGTCCAAGATGTTTTGAATACTGTCAACTATAAACCAGAGAAAAAAAAACAAGTTTAGAAGCAACACTAAAGACACTGATTGTTGAGAAATCCTTAACTGTACATAACAGTGCTTGCAGGGCAGCAGCTTTTTGTTCAGCATCAGAGTTGCAACTGGGAAAAAGGGAGGTAGTTTTTCCAGTTGTGGAATATTGTTCTGTCATGCAGAAGAGTACAAAATCGGTAGTATGCAAAAAAACCCATTTGTAATAAACCCATGTGCTTTACATGAGCCTAGTGTGCTTTTTTTAGAGCATGAGCCTTCCTGGGCTGTGTAGATCTCAAACGTGGTTTTGCTGCCCTCCTTGGGGTGATTGAGGTGAGGCAAACTTTGATTCACTGAGTTATTTTTGTCAGTTTGTTCCCAGAGCATTGGAATGTATTTTTTTAATGACTTTTTATTGGTTTGGTTTGTTGTTTTTTTTTTTTGTTTGTTTGTTTGGTTTTTTTTTGTTCTTGTTGTTTGTTTTTTTAAAAAAACCCAACTCATAAGGATGCTTGGACAAGTTTTAGTCTGCAAGCAAATCATAAGGTATTCTGGAGAGTGGATGGTTTTCCACCCAGCAAAGTAGGCTTTCTTCTTGAGGTACTGTATGTTAAAAATTCTCATTCCTTGTCAGATTTTGCAGTAGCTGCAATGATTTAAAACTTTATGCTGAATTCCGATCTTGACTGTGTACTCTTCCCCCATCACCCTATCCTAGGGCAAGGAGAGGCCTGTGGATGGAAGAAAGTTTCAACATACCTTGGGCTTTCAACAAGCCAGAACTCTTTTGGGCTTGTAGCGTGTGTACAATAACCATCAAGGCTTTATTTTTCATTTTGGGGAAGAAAACATTTGTACCATATAGTATAGCTAATCCTCCCAGCTCAATCCTATCTCTCAAGAATTCCCCACTGGCCCATGTGTGTCTTTGCAGTCCCCATTACTGTTGAGTATGTCTGTCACTTATATGCTGCAGCCATGATCACTGAGATGCAGGGTTTGGAGCTGTGAGACAAGTAAATATGTTGTCAGCATCCCATGATGGTCCAACATCTGACTGAAAGCCTCCAGACACTGCCTTTAAATAAATAAATTAATGCTTTGTGGAGTTATGATGAAAGTAAGAATTAGTAAAAAAATCTTGACTTCTAGGTCCTCTGTTACCTACTGAGAGAAACTGTAAGGCTATGACAGGCAGAAGGTTTTTTCCGCCTGTAGGGAATCTATGGAGTTGTCTGAAAATCAAAGAGAAAGAGAAAGAAGGAGCAAAGGGAGAGAAGAGTTTAACAGAAAAAGAAGTGAGTGGACAAAATATATAATGGAGTTTCCCTGTGTGCTGTGTGCTGGTTTGTTCCTCACCCATCACTAGCTAAAGTAATCTCTAAGGTAGTTACAAATGCCCCTAACAGGAGGGGCATTTAAACTTTTTTTCTTTGGAAAGATGTTGCAGACTGGTGTGTTTCCTTGCTATAAGATTTTTTTTCTTAGTCCTATTCTTCTCTTCCATTCACCTCCAAGTTTTCCTTTCTCTGGTCCATCATTTCCTTTCAGTTATGCCCTGTTTTCTGGTTTGGACTTCTGACTTGAAGTGTTTAGTGACTAGGGAATCAAAACTAGGCTCTGCCATTAACACTTCATTCAGACAAATGGGTAGAAGTGGAGTCTGGAGCCCAAGTGGTATTTTGGTCTGTCTGAAGCAGCAAGAGGTTGACTCATAAAATAAAGGATCTTTATAGCTGGAAAGGATAGAAGTGATATTTTCCAACAGGCTTGAAAGGTCAGGACTAATCCTTTGGGCACTTTTACATCCTTTATTTCCTGCCTATGATTAGAGGAAAGATAGAGATAAGTGATGCTGATTAACACTTAGAATACTGAACATTTCCTAGACTGTCAGCTAATAACAGTGCATTCAGGAGGAGCTGTGTGGAGATCTATTACATAGTGGAGGAGTATTTGCTTTTGACTTCTTACTCAGTTTAGCCAGTTCACAGAAGGCCTGTTCATGGAACATACCATTCAAAACCAGCCCCATCATGCTAAAAGAAAAGATGGAGCCAGGCAATTCTACAGTCACACACCAGGTCTGTATTAGGAACTTTCTTTGGTGTACAAACACTTGCCAGGATTTATGCAGTGTGCTTTTGTAGTACAGTTATGTATAAACAAAAATCCTGGTGTGGAGTCAGTTATAATGAATTGAAAATCTTTTTGCTGTAACATACACTCTCCTAAAAAAAAAAAAAAAGTAATCTTCTGTCAGTATTTTATGTCTTCAGAAGCAATTCTGAAATGTAGGCTTATGCTACAAAGTTAACCTAGTTTCAGCTGCCTTTTCCTGCAGATATTATCAGTTTACATGATTGGATTGTTATTGTTGTTGTCCACTCTATTATATTTCTTTTTCTTGATTTCTTCTCTCTTTTCCCCATTCCTCATTAATTCCTTTATTTATTTAGCCTTCTCTCCAGTAAGATTTCATGAGAGCTGTTCAGGGACAGATGTTATTTGCTGTGAGAGTTGATATCCTCATAAATTTTGCTATTTGGGCTAACCTGTTTTCATGACAGGTCAAATCCTGAGTATGATCTGTTTATTAATCTCCTTCTCTTGCACTGCAGAAAATTTAAAAGGTTATATCCTGGAAAATCAGCTATTGTTTAACTGAAATTACAATATATATTTAAATTTACCAAGTACTTGCTTGTTAAGAGACAAGTGCTCAAAGAAAAGGGGGAGAATATTAAATAATAAACAAACACAAAAAACGAGGCTTATATTTTTGCATCTTTTCTACTAATTATGTATGAGCTCAGCTTGTACAGATTCTAGTACAACAGTATCAATTCAGCTTGTACAATTTGGGTTACATCTTTTTGGGGGGTGTTAACAATCAGTTGTGGTCTTTTCAGTTCTATTCAGCGATACAGCATCTACTCAGTATTGTATTCATCCTGCAAGTCAGTGTTGTTCGTATGGGTCCAACTGTGATTCTGGATACCTTGGAAACTGAGTTAACTGTTTACTGTTCATTCATTTGATGTAGATCACTAGATGTGTTATTCTCTTCTTCAGCACAAGGAAATTTATTGGAGAAACAAACACTGAAATAAAATAATCATTCTTTCTTAAACTACAGTGTGGCCAGACCTTTGTCAACTGTGAAAAATCACGGACATTTGTTCAGTTGCCTATATGTGACTGGCCTCTGGCAAGAGTCCTAATAAAAGAAGAAAATAAGGGAGATTCATGACAAAATAAAACAGATTAACTTGGAACAGGACAATCAGTTTGGCACTCCTCAGCTGCACAGGTATGGTTCTGTAAATGTTTGGTTGGTTCTATAGAAATAAGGTAAATTACCGCTTAGGAGTATCTGGCCTTTCTTTGTAGCTTATTTCACAGCAAAATGCACAATATTTCCTTTCATAGGTGAATTGAGATAAGACCTCACATACTCCTGAACACTGGAGAAATGCCTCCTTCCCGATCCAAGGTTCAGCACAAAAAAGTTGGAAAAGAGAAAGTGTTGAATTGTGAGAAAAAGGCAAACTCCCCAGGAGATTCAAAGATCCACTGTGGGAGACAGTGGGAAGGCAAGAGTAAAGGCCAGCGTAAGAGTAAAGGCCAGCTGAACAGCAAAGAGTCATTGCCTGAACATGACGAGACCCTTGAAGAAGACCCCTTAAAAATCCAGAGGCTGGTGAGGCTTCACAGAAGCAAAGAAAATGGCCACAAAAAGTTATTCCGGGGAAAAAAAGCCTACAAGAGAAATGATAAAAGAGAATCTGGTTTAGGGAGAAAACATGGAGAGCAGTTAGTGTCCAACTTGGAGGGGAAAAAAGGAGAGGCCTGCAAGCAACAGGAAATGACATCAGGACAAGAAAGTGAGGATGGTAGTGATAAGAAAGAAAAAGCCATCACAAACAGCAAGAAACACAGGTTTAAAAAGAAGTGTGGAAAGTATCTTGCTGTTAGTGAAAATGTCACTGAGTCAGAGTCTGTAGAGTCAATTGCAGTACAAAGTGTTGAAGGCTCTTTTCAGAAACATGACTTGTCACAGAAGGCACATAATGCCAGGCCTAGGGAAAAGCACAATGAGAATCGTGTCTTTAAGGAAGCTTCTGTGCAGAAGTCAGCTTCTCAGTCCCAAGGCAGTGTGGCACAGGGAAAAGGTGAGAGAACTGGGAAAAAGCAAGTTGGAAAACATACCAGGATTATTGTCACTGAAAGTGCAGAAGAAAATATACTGGAAAGCTCAGATAGCTCCTGCTCTGACTCCATCAATGAAGGTGATTGGACCCATAAAAAAGGTACAAAAGAAACTGCAGTGGACAGCACTGCAAGCAGTGAAGAGAAGAGTAGTTCTTCAGAGGAAGATGACATCAGTGAGAAAGAAGCCACGCTTGAAGATCCTCCTGTGTCTCAAGGAAAAGGCTACAAGGAACCACTTGATGAAAGCAATGAAGCATCTGTTGAAACTGAAAGGGAGCAGGTGACTGCAGATGGAAGGAATGAATCTGAGGATGAAAGCACTGACTTTGCAGAATTGGAGGCAGAAGAGAAAATGAAGAAGCAAGATGACATGCCAAGACAACCAAAATCTATTCTAACTGAGAGCAGTGAGGAAGATGATGATGTAAGCATTTCAGGATTCCAACTTAAAAGTCTTAACAATAGACAAAACAGCAGTAATGAAGTAGGCAAGGAAAATACATTAGAAAATGACAACGTTCAAGATATGCCAGAAGATGCACATGATAATTCTGACAGCAATGGGGAGAAAAGCACTGAAGAGAGCATTGACAAAGGAAAAGAAAATGCAACAAAACAAGCACTAGCTAGTGCTGCAAAAGCAAAACTCCACGTTTGCCTTAGCAAAGTACTTCAAGAAACTGAACAGGAAGAGAAGGAGAATGATGAAGGCAGAACACTGGAAGATAGCTCTTGGCTCTCCAAGCAACAGGTGACATTGAAAGAGAAATCTGGGAGGCATGAGATTGCAGAACAAGGTAAAGTGGTAGGCCATAGACAGAGGGATAGTTCAGACTGCAGCAAGCAGGAGTTAGCAGTGACGATGCTTACAAAGAAATGCTCTTCTCAGTCCCAAATCCTTCTCAATCTGAAAAACAAATATAAAAATGCTGAGACCAAACTATTAACAAGCTGTAAACCAAATACTGTCCAGATGGCTTTGGAAACCAACTCTGACCTGAAAAATGTTGAAAGCATCTGCTCAAAACCCACGACTCCAGAAAGCTTCAGTATACAGAAAGAACCCAACATAGGTCAGAGTTTTGGAGAGGAAAGATTAAATATTTCAAATATTTCAAGCTGCTCCACTATTACAAAAAAATCATCTGATAAGCAGCTCCTTTGCAAGAAAAAGAAAGTTGGAAAAGTTATTGGGAAAGTTGAACTGAGTTCAGGTCAGACTTTAGAGGCAAAAAAGGAGAAGGCAGAAGAAGTGGTTGCAGAGGCACCTTCTAAAAAAGAAAATGTGCATGATGGAAAAGGATCCAAGTACTTACATACCCATTCTGCTTTTAGAAAAGTCACCAGCTGGCTTGGTCAAAAACCTGCCAAGAAAGCAAGCCTGAAAGCTCGTTTCCTGAGCGTGGCACGTGCAATCGGTGTTTCAAGATGGTTCTTGAAGAAATTTGGGAAGAGGAAGAGAAGCAGCAAACCTTTTGGATTCAGAAGTAGAGTGGCAATTGTGAGCACTGCTGCGTGGGTAGGCCGGTCTGGGAAAACCTTCCCTGGTACAGCCAGACATTTGGAGAAGGCTGAGTTGAGTGACAAAGAATCTTCTCCATTAGTGGAAGGGAAAGGTGGTCCTAAAATGGCAGAGGAAGTGGGACACACTGATTTACCTTCTGGTGATTCCCCTCTTCATGGAACCAGTTCCTTTCCATACTTACTTAGTTTGGATGAGGAGAACAATACTCCTGATGCCAAGTTTGCTGTAGTATTCCCCAGAGTCCACAGCAGGGTTAAGACAAAGAGCTCCTTATCCAGGGGCTCTGGGAATGGTTATTGCCTAGAGAAAGTGAGATCTCTATCAGAGAGAAAATCCATTATGCCTGTGCAACAGAGTCACAGATTCAAATCTGACCTTCCCAGATCTTTGACAGATCAAAGCCCTCAGAGAAACAGTGAACAGGGCTTCCTTCCACATCAAGAAGAGGATCCAATATGTACATCAGATCATTCCAGTGAGGTAGATGTCAAAGAGGTTTCAGGTGTCCTCCAGACTGCAGGGTCCACAGTCACACCTCGTGTTCACTGGTCTCAGCAGCAGGCTCAGGGATGTGATCCTGCAGCATGGCTGAACTCTGAATTGCTGCTGCCACGACTAACCATTGAGAACCTAAGCAAATGGGCTGTCTACAAAGACCCACACCTAGCCAACAGCCATGCGATGAAAGTCTGCAAGGATCAGTGGGAGGCAGAAGACATCACTGACAATATGCTAGAGATGGAATTAATGCAACAACAGGTACAGATGTTGTCTCCAGTATTGGAATGAAGCTGAACTTCTCCTGATTTTCAGTAATATATTTATGCATTTCAGGTGTACATGTATGAAGACCACCGTGTAGAAGCTGAGGAGATTGAAGATCTAACAAGACTGGAGTATGTATTTTCAGTAGTATTTTGCAGCTAATTCAAGGTCACAGGGGCTTGCTTGTTATCCTTCACAGCTGCTGTTGGCCCAACAACAGAAAGCACATTATAGATCTTTGGCTACCATGTGAGAAAACAGAATTAATTTGATGCATATCATAGCTGAGTAACTGATGCTCCACAGTAAAGCTAAGTAGAAGACTGGATTGCACTATTTAACTTATGGACCTACACCAAATCACATGGGGACGAGCACAGCTGCAGAGGGAACTCCTGACTGTTGTCTATACTGTGTCCCCAAGCTCTGCTGCACAGAGTGCACATGGAATTTCTGCAGTCACACACTAGAACGAGCAGCTCATCCTAGTTAGCAGACTTCCTTCCAGATGCCTCCAGGGAACTCTGCTTCTCCTGTTAAATCATTCCCAGTCCTGTAATGGGTTCTAAAAAGATGAAATATACTTTATGGGTAGGGGAAACAAGGTTTAGAGGCTGTGACTTTTGTTGTAGAGGGACAGAACTGGGAATTTGACATATCATTGCCTTCAGCTGTGGCAAACTGAGGCCCTACATCTTTAACAGCTTTTAAATCATGGCTTCATTGCTGTTATTGAAAGAGAAGCACCTACCTAACACTGCTTCTCACACGTGTCCTGCACCCTCTAACCTTGCCATCCTGTTGAGATGAACAACTGTACAGGCAGCGTGCAAGGAGGTGTGATTGCATGGAGATGGACAGGCTGGATGTTCTGAGCTTTGGCTGCTCTATTCTCTGACGTGTTTAATCCTAGACATGTAACCATGTGAAAGCAGTGTATAGTTTCAGATCCTAGCCTCCTACAAACTCATTGGGAGGGCAAAAAGGTTAATATTTACACATGCAAATGAAGCTTATGGCTGACTAGTCCTTTCCTCTGTTTGTAGGGAAGTCTGTGAGAGCTCAGTTCTGCTGTGTCTGAAGAAGAGGTTCCATCGCAATCTTATTTATGTATGGGTAGTGATGCTTTTTTTTTTTTTTTTTTAGTGCTAATTCATTCTGACAAATGAGCTTGAAGAGAAAATAATTTCTGTCATTCCATCAAACTTCAGTAATACACCAGGTAGACCAAGAGCTTGCTCATTACTGGGAACAGTGATGAAAAGGATACACTGCTTTTATTCAGAAAATGGGTAGCATGAAATATTTGTGGTAAAATCTGAAAGCCCCAGAGTTTCTCTTTAATTTTGGTATTTGTTGCCAACCCACGAGTTCAGTTTTAGCCTCAGCTGCTCCTAGTGGAACTCTCCTGTCTTAGCAAAAGAGTTCTGACTAAAAATAGTGGAACTTGAGAAGAAACTTCAGAGTTTCTGCCAACATTTCAGTGTTGCAGTCCAAAGCTAGTTCTGGACAGTTAATTGTTCTCTTTTTCATTTGCTGGCTCAGGTGTTTAAACCTGTGCCTGTAATTTCATGTGAAGCTTGGAGAATAGACAGTGACCATGAAGATGACCTTGGATCAGTGAATGCCCACTTATTGCAAAATATTAATGACAGAGCTTTGAAAATGACTATTGAAAAACTGCTATGCCATGAATAAGCTGGTGGTATAGTCAGAACGGGTCAGTATTCCTTTAAAAGTAATTTTAATCTTTGTATTAATATATGTGTTCAATTATGCTCCTCTTTCCGAAAATTCTAAGAAGCCACCAGATTTTTTTTCCAAGTTCTTATTTTTGTCCTAGACCTACATTGGGGAAATTTTGGTTTCTGTGAATCCTTTCAAAGACCTCAATATCTACTGTGAAGATGTGGCTATCCAGTACCACCAAGGGACTCTCTCAAAAAATGCCCCGTATGTTTTTCTTTCTCAAATAACAACCTAAATGGTGTTCTGTTTGTGCTCCAGAAAGTATTTTATTTTTCTCCGCTTGTCTGATAGAGCAGGGTAAATGCCACAGGAAATGAACAATCCACTTGACAATGTTGTAGTTGCTCAGATATGTAATGCTACAGAGCTAAACTCTTTAAGTGAGGTTTCTTCAATATTGCTTGAAGATCCTGAATTCAATGCCTGCTGGGATTGTACGAGAGGAGTTCTGACAGTATGTGGTCCCCACTGCTACCACTGGTACAGCTCTACCAGAGCTGGCAATGTAGGCAGGTTCCTCTAGTGCAGATAATACTGCTGGTGTCCCTTATATTAAACACCATGGCACAGAGATTTACTCGGGTTAGGCTGAAGAGCTCCTGGAGGAACCTGAACTTTGTGATAACTTGTAACAGTGGTGTTAATCTGATGTCAGCAAAGAACAAGGCTCTGATTTTCCTGGTTCCTGACATTTGTCAGATCAAGATACTGGCCATCTCTGATGTAGATCACTGATGAGAAACCTTCTGATGCTGTATTTATGAGGTCAGTTAACTGAGTTTTTCTTTCTGTACATCTAGACACATCTTTGCCATAGCAGAAATGGCCTACACACTATCCCAGTCATCAGAGCAAGAGCAGTATGTCATCATCAGGTAGGTAATAATGGTACTTTTTCGTAGGCTTGTTAATGTCCTTATGTAAGTCTTTCGTCTTTGTATTTCATTGTCCATAAGTTTATCATTCTGGCTCTTGTGTGAAGGCTGTCAGTAGAGAACATGAATAAGATGGATTTTTATTCCACTCTGTGCTAATACAGTTTGAATTTAACTTCACATCAGTTTGGAGGAGTGGAAGAGAAGGCGTTTGGCATTCCACAATGGAAGCTTATTTGGGCCTATTTTGTCAAGTTGTCTCAGTGTTTCAAACACCATGTGACAGATCTTAATTTGTTGTAAATCAGTACAACTCCACTGATTTACTGTAACAAGTCCTTTGATATGTCTAAATTAAGTAGTTCTGCTTTGATGCCAGCTTCCTTACCTCTTGTTCCTTCAGTGGACACAGTGGATCAGGTAAAACAGAAGCTGCCAAAGCAATTGTGCAATACCTGACCATGGTGTACCAGAGGTCAGACAGCCACAGGATCAGACAGGTAAGAGGCAACTGAGACTGGCTTTGTGCTGTGATAGTTAGGCAAGGAGTAGAAGCCAAAGACAGGGTAAAGAGACCATCTTGTTTATGTTATTTCTTTGTTCCTGTTTAACTGAGCTGGACTTTGGATGGCTTGTGGTTCAAGGTGAAGCTCCCGTAAAGATGTGAGGACAGCTGATGCATTTGTTGTTCTGTATTTTAGCATCTGGGAGCCCTGATGCTGTATAAAGTGCTGTATCTGTTTGAACAGAGAGATTATATCTGCCTTAGAGACCTTATGTGACTGTCTGGAAGGTGAGTCTGAACAAATACAGAGCAGAAGTAAAATGAAAGGTCATAGCAGTGAAGGTAAAGAGCTGACAGAGCAACTCACCAGTGACTAGAGTCAATGATACCAAGATAAATTTAAAAAGAGACTCTTAAGTCAGGCAAGAATTATTTCAATGAAGTCCCATTTTTTTTTTTTTTTTTAAATTTTCAAACTAACAGTTACTTAAGTCCCTTTTTGGTTTAAAAACTTGTGATTGCTACCGAAGCATTCTCTTCCTCTTCTCCCAAGCCCTGCAATGTCCTACCCATCTTGGAGAGTTTTGGGAATGCCAGAACCATCCTCAATAACAACTCAAGTCGTTTTGGAAAGCTTCTGAATGTCCACCTGCGACAGTGAGTTAAAGGAACATCTTGGGATGCCCTTCACAGTTGTTAAGGGGTGCTTGGATGAGAAAAAGACTATCAATGCTTAGAGATCATGCAATATCCCTCCCTCCCCTACACTCTTGTTATCATCAGGATAGGAAGTGGGTGAGTTTATACCCCTATTTTTCTTTTAGGTTTCCTCCACAAAAGAATAGACCTTCACCTCTCAAGATAGGTGATAAATTAAGAATGACCGAACTGGTTTATAGCAAGGAGCCATCTAATACAATGCTGTGTCTCCAACACTGGCCACAGGCATTCACTGAGACAAAAGAAAGAACAGACTAAATACATATAATGCTTTTCTCTAACACTCTGGTAGCTCTTAACCATTTGCAGCAGCTCAGGAGTTTTTCTGAGACTTGCAGTTTCCCAGTTTCCTCTTAGACTCATACAAACTTCATGACTCTGCAACAGTATTTGCAAGTGTTCTACAGGTCTAACCAGTTCCATGGAAACCACCTTTTTTGTTTTGAACCTGCCTCCTTTCTAACTTCTGGTTTCTTTTTTTTTTTTTCTTTTTTTTTTTTTTTTTTTGACTATTGCCAAGCACTGAACTACTGAACTGATATTATTTTCATAGAACTGTCTGTCATAACCCCAAGGTCTCAGTCCTAAGCAGCAATGGTTAACTCAGAGGCTGTCAGTTTATATGTGAAGCTGGGATTACTTCAGCCTGTATGAATCACTACAGAAATCTACAGTGAATTTCAGGTGCCATTTTCTTGCTCATTGACTCAGTGTTGTAAGGTCTGTCAGCATGTATTTACAGTCAGTCTTCATCCTCAATGCCTTGAGTAATTTCATACAATCAGGAAACTTTGTCACATTGCTGTTCAGCTCCTCTTTTAGGTCACTTATCAAACCTTGAGTTACACTCACAGGTCAGAGCACAAACACATTGTGGAACTCTAGTAGCTGCTTCCCACTGTTAAGCGGATTAGCCATTTACTCCTACCCATGTCAGGACCTTCCCTCTTATGCTGTGGTTGCTTCAGTTCCCTGAAAGTCCCTCAACTTTGTCAAAACCTTTTGGAAATTCATGTAGACTGTAGTCCTTAGATCATTCTTATCTGCAAGTTGGTTATCCCCTTCAAACAACTCCAGAGGGTTTGTGGAGCAGTATCTCCTTTTACAGAAGCCATATTGACTCTCCTCAAGTCAATTGTATATATTCAGATGCCCACTAATTCAGCCCTTCATTATACATCTGCCTAATCTGCATGGATCACATGATAAGCCTAAAAGCCAATAGATCCTTGCATGCAGCTTAACTCCAGGCTGCTGGCTGCATGGCATATTATTGCTGTAGTACTTGGACATCCTAGTTTTGGTCTAGCACCACTTTGTGCAAGATGCAGTTACAAAACAAAAATGTGGTCCCTGTCCCTGCAGGCTATCAGCCTGACATATGAAATGGGTGGTAAGGTCAGAATGGGGAGTGATAATGCAACAGCAATCAGATACGGCTGAAGGGAAGGGACATGGCATGTTCTCTGGACTATTTTCAGGACATATCCTGTGAGGATCATCCAAGTCCAAGCTCCTTTGTACTCTGGAGGCTGTTCAGAACCCAAACTTGAATCTGTATGTTTCATAGCTGCTTTCTCTGTAACAGTCTGATACAAAACACCAGTGCTGGAAAGCTTAAAAATTCAGACCAAGTCAGTCAGGTCGTACCCTTGTTTCTCAGCATCAACTCCCTCTGCTAAACCTTCAGAGAGATGGATCTACAGAAAACCTGTCAATAGCTTCTCACAGTATCTGTTGTTGTCTTATGCTCAGTGGCATCGTGGTGGGAACATCCATCTCCCAGTATCTGCTGGAGAAGTCCCGTGTGGTATTTCAGGTGAGGACCAGTAAGCCCCTTCCTCCTAGAGGGGTCCCTCTCTCCCTTATTCATATTTAATCTTAAATTTACTGTTAAATAACATGAATGGGAATAAGTATGAAAACTGCCTCCCATTTCTTCTGTTAGCAAGAAATATGTCCCCTCTGTGTAGCACAAGGTGATCACATATTTTATTTGAATAAATTAGGAAGTTGTTCTGTCTAAAATAGGTCAAATTGAGCCACATATTAGGGATTACTGGAAGTTAAATCTCTCCTCAACTATTTTTTCTTAGTGTCTGGAGTGTAGAAAAGGTCAGGTGTTGGAGCTGTGTGAAAGTGACTGCTCTAAGATGGAATGCTTTTAAGGTGTCAGTGAGAAACCCTGAAAACTTTTAAAATGAAATAGTTCTTGGATGGCTTCTGGCCTCATCTCACTGACCTCAGAGTTTCAGCATCCTGCTCTTTGAGTGTATTCTGTAGGGTTTTGGAACTGGGTATGAGTCAACTCTATGAACTGTGTCTCCTGTCAGGCCCGTGGTGAGAGGAACTACCATGTGTTTTATGAACTACTGGCTGGGCTGCCTGTGGAGCAGAAAGAAGAGATGTACTTGCAAGAGGCAGAGTCTTACTTTTACCTGAATCAGGTGAGTCAGGTGAGGAGATGCTCTGCAGCAGCTGCTAAAGTGAAATGGCCAAGACATCACTTCTGTTTTGTTAGTGAGGCACCTAATAACTTTGCTTCCCTCCTGATGTGTCCCTCACAGGACTATGCTAAAATCTGCTCTGCTTCTTCCACCTGACATAAGAAATAAATGCCTTTGTTTCTTATGTGATCCTTTTCTCACCTCTCAGGCCCTTTCTGTTCCCAAAGAAAGCTTTTTAAGACAGGAGCAATAGTGTAGGCCCGTGGCTCCACCCTGTGGTGAAGAAATCATTTTCTCCTTGACTTGCATTTGCAATTTATTGTGGGATTGAAAATAGTGGGGGATATTTCTTTCTACCTTCAGCAAAGCACTTGCTCCATTGAGTCAACAGGTGGAAATTTTAAACCACTGAAAAGTACTGCTGATTACAATCTATTTAAATTGGAAAACTGTTTGCCAGATTGATGGCAAGCCATCACCTTGGAACACAGTTTCTTTTATTTAAGCATGTTTTCCATACTCAAGGAATTCACAACAATAGCAAGGTATCTTCCCTATTTCAGCTGTGTGGGTCAGCTTTCCTAGGTGAACATACTCTTTACAGAAGCTGTGGTCATGTGAGGAATCCTTGACATCCATGAGACTGGTCTGTCATGAATGCTGAGCTCCCACTAGCGGTGTCTTTGGTCTTTTTATTTCTGATTCCTCCAGTCCTTAAAACATTGAACGCTACTCTGAAGATTGTTGCTGGTAGCTCAGCTCCAGCCTGGAGCAAAAGGTGCTAACCACAATTATCTGTCCCTATTCTCTCAGGGCAGAGCATGTGACATCCTGGGGAAGGAGGACAGTCAGGACTTTCTGGTCTTGGTGCAAGCTCTGGAGGGAATCAGCCTCTCGGACGACCAGCTGACCGCCACCTGGGCTGTCCTGGCTGCCATTCTGCAACTGGGGAATATCTGCTTTACCTCCTATGAGGTACACTAACCCTTGGCAGCTTGGAAATGGGCTACTTGTGCTGAACGTTGCTGTTATCCCATGTGATAGGACCGGGGACATTATTCTTGACTGAAGATGATACCTCCTGAAGACTATTCTGTTCTTTTGATATTAGGCTCTAGACTGACATAGGCAGGGACAGAAGATGGGAGGCAACCAAAGGTCATTAGAGCTTGTGTGGCTCTTTGAGGAGCCAAAATGAACATAGATGCTGGTGTTCTGACCAAGTTGTGACCAGATCTGTGCAGCTGAGGTGCTGTTGAGAATATTAATATTAGTTGAACTCTAGTATTCCATCCAGAATTGATTCTGTTGTTCTCCATTATTTAGAAAGAATCCTATGAACATGCAGCCATCGCCAGTGACACTGAGATTAAGATTGTGGCCAATTTGTTGTGTGTCTCAGCAGATTTCCTGCAAAGTGCTGTCACTCACCGTGTCACTGTGAGTACCTTTTTGGCAATTTCTCATACATCCTGAAGCATGGAATGCCCTACCCTAGTCCCTGTCAGCAGAAGAGCCACCACCTTAGAAGGTCCAAAATCTGGGAGGTAACAGCAGGAATAAAATGATTGCTGTACTGGATCAGTAATGGGGATGAGCTGAACCCTGCAAGACCGCTCTGTAAAGATGGCAGAACTCACATCTAGGAGGGCTCTTTTCTGACATGAGGTAGCTTTAGGCTTAACATTTTGGCCAGCTGACTCCCACCCTGAAATGTCGCAGCAGAATTTTGTTTTTACTTTTCCTTTGCTATCTGGGTAAATTCTCAGGCCAAATAGGAAAAAAAAAAAATTATTAGCCAGGATAATTTCCTTGTGGAATTAAAAAAAATATGTGTATTTGTGAGATAATAACAGTCAACCCAATCTCTTTATGTATCCAGGTGACATCTTATGATCGGATCTTCACCCCTCTGTCTGTAGAAGGAGCTATCGATGCCAGGTGACTTCTGCTGTTTTTGTCTGGGTTGGTGAGATGCACTCAAGGGTTCTGTCTTTGCAGTAACTAGTTTTACTCCCCTCTCCTACTCAGGGACTCCATTGCCAAGACTCTGTATTACCTGCTCTTTGAGTGGCTGCTGCTAAGAATCAATGAGTGGTTGGCTCCCTGGGAATCAGACTGTGCTGTGGGCATTGTGGACATACATGGTTTTGAGGTTGCTTTTTCTAGTCTTTTGATATCGTCTGGGCTGTAAGTGCATGTGCTGATTCTCCTCAGTTACTGGCAGAAATGGAATGATGTCTGATGGGTGGGGTTTGGTTTCTTCTTTGTGGTTTTTTGTTTTGTTTTGTTTTGGTTTTGGTTTGGTTTGGTGTGGTTTTTTTTTTTTTTTTTCCAGAAAGGAGACAGTAATTTTACCATGTAACATGGATGTCTGTGTTCAGGGGAGTACTTTTTTCCAATGGCAGTAAAGATGTCCTTATTTAGGGTGTGATTTAATACTTTTACTATAGACTCTTGTTATGAGTTGTTATCTGGAGGACCCTGTAGTCTTCCATGACTCTGTGGTATAGGTAGAATCCTAAGGTACATTGGACTAGATGAATTGCAAGTAGTAATGGTGTGAGTGGAGTCCTAACAATCGTAAGCAGTTAACAATCTAGTTCTGAATAGAGAGGTTTCTGGTGCTCCCACCACATCAGCCTTGCATGTTTGATACCTTTGCGTGAACTGACCAGTATCGTGCTGCATAGATAATGCACATCCCTGGCTTTGGTTCTGTCATTCTAAGGAAGAGGAAAATAATTTAGTTTTAAATCAGAAGAAACCCAGCACTTTCAGCCAACTTGCCTATTGAATTAGCTCATATGCTGTATTAAATACAGATCAAAACTGTCTTTTTAGCAAGTGCGATGGAGTTTAGAAACCAAGTAATATGTGATGTTGAAAGGACATGTGGGGATTTTAACTCCATGGTTTGATTCCCACCTAAAGAAGGTTTGACAAAACCCTCAGAAGTTTCTTAGAATGTTCACTTGTACATAGACTCCTGTAAGAAGCAGCTCAGAGTCCTTTCCCTTCAGCCTGTGTTCTGCTTCTCAGCAGTGGCTCAGGAAGCCAGATCGCTCATCAGCCTGTTTTAATGGACCAAACCCAGAAAAATACTTAGTATCAATTTGCTGTACTGATGAGGTGAGCTGAATGAGCTAATTATTAATGAATCGCATTTTAATTATTTCTGGTGATATTATTAACAGAAGTAAGAAAAATATTTTCAATGTTCTTTTAATCTAGCTGTTCCCATTTGTTCCTGAAGTCTTGGATAAAGCTGGATAAAGCTGGAAATATGTTAACACTATATTTTACAATTTATTTCTTTTCACATGCTTCAGCATATCCTGTTTTTCTGTTATTCTCAGCCTGAACAAGGACAAGTCGTGCTTGTCCTTGAGTTGTGGCTCAGGAATCATTACCCTTCCAGCAGGTATACACTCATGTCTGCCCCAGTGAGCTTCTGGGGGCTTCCCAGACTTGTGGTAAGTAAAAAAACAGGCAGAGCAGGGGCTTAAAGTGATATGTGCTCATCAAGGCCTGTGGGTTTTATACTTAGGATTCCTGTTAAAAATCTGTGTGTTCTGATGAACGCTGAAAACAATGGCACATACACAGGTGACGGTGTGCATCTAAGAGTAGATCTCTTTCTTTGTGCTCCTTCACAGCTTGTCTTGCTGCTTGCTGTTCAGCCTAGTCAATAAACCAGGCTGAGAGCTTGCAAAGGAGACATAAGATGATTTGAATTTCTCAGGTTCATTCACACTTACTGATCAGAACAAGCTGCCTGAGCCAGCAGCTCAGATCAGCACCATCTGGTGCTGTGCATTATTTGCATGAAGACACCGCCTGCTGGGAGGGCTGTGGGTTGGGAGCGATGCTGCCTTTTTGTCTTTGCAGGATCTAGGTGTGAACAGCTTAGAGCAACTCTGCATCAACTTTGCCAATGAGCATCTCCAGTGTTTTTTCATCCAGACTGTCATTGCCCAGGAAGAGGTAAATGGAACTGATGCCAGCAGGTGAAAGGCAGCACATGTGGAATGAGCTGAGGCAACCTCAGCTAGAGACTATCCTTTAGCAGGGAAGCGGGAAGCTGAATAGACCTGGCCCTCTTAAGCAGTACTTGTGGAACCCTAGTTCAAAGAGCTGGCTATTTAATATCTTTTACTAAGTCTGTAGTAAATTAAGGGAAGGGCAGATTTTTAGTGCCTTGCTCCCTTTTACAGATTTTATAAGTGAGTTGGTAAGGATCAAGGACCCCAGACCTCAGCTGGTACTTTTAAAGACTGACTGGAAGATTAATTGTAGAATTTTATGTATTCCTCATGTCCTGGAGATAAAAGTGTATTTATAAGACTTATTGCCTTTTACAGTTCACTTTATCACTCTGCTTAGCAGCCTTTCTCTCTTAAATTAGGAAAATTATAATTCTAGGCAAGTTCCTAGCAGCAGTGAAACACTAACTTCCTGATGAATAAACCAAATCCCTCTAACTTCCTCCATTTGTTCTTGTTTGCATGGCTGGATTTGACTGGTTGGTCTTTAACATGCAGGAGGAATATAGGCAAGAGCAGTTAGCTTGGATTCCTATTTCCAAGATGTACAATGAATCATGCCTAGATTTCATTGCTGCAAAACCACATGGAATCTTGTGTATCCTGGATGACCAGACTTCACTGATTCAGGTGAGAAGCTCTTATCCTCTTATGTGATTCCTTTCAAAGGGTGGTTATGGTGGGGCAGTTATACAGATTGGACAGGGACTGTGTTCACACAAGTACTAGATGTTTTTACCTTCAGTTTAGGAGCAGCTTTTCACCCTAATGAATTTGTTACAGCATCAGGAAACATGTTTGTCATTTCCTTTACAGGCCACTGACCACACTTTCCTCCAGAAGTGTCATTACCATCATGGAAACAGCCCTTGGTACACCAAGCCCAGATTGCCTTTGCCAGTTTTCACTGTGAAGCACTATGCAGGCCCTGTCACCTATCAGGTGAGCTGGCAGGGGGCTCTGAGCAGTTGGAGCAATAGGCCAGCTTGGAAGCCTGCTGTAGATGTCCTGATGGACCAACTCCGAGTGCTGCAAACAAAGCCCTCCCTTTGTAACTGCACATCCCTCTAGAGCATCAGCTTATCAGAAATTAGATGATTCCTATTAGGAGAGGCAACTAAGCTGCCTCTAGGCAGAAGCAAAATAGGTAATGGCCTCAGCTACACAACAGCCTACATTGCTTGTCTCAGAGCCCTGGAAATCCAGGAAAGCTGTTGCTGCTGAAAAAAAGCAAGGGGTCAAAACCTTCTGGCCAATGTGAAAGGGAAAAGGAGCAATCCCTCATAAAAGAAGTCTTTGCCCCCACCCCCACCTGATAGCAGTAACAACAGCAAGCTTCATTCTCTAGGTCTTTCCCCTTGTTCCACCTCCCAGCTGTCAGCTCCAATTCAAAGTGTGTGTAAGAGGGGTGTTTGCCTGTCTGGTTGGTGGTCTGAATGGTGCATTAAATCAGACTTTGCTGCTGCAGGTCCACAAGTTTCTTAATAAAAACCGTGACCAGCTGCGTCCAGAGGTGCTGGATATCTTCTCTCAGAGCCGCCTCAAGGTACTGTAGTGGTTCAGGATGAAGCTCTCTATTGCAGACACCTAATGAGCCACTCATTGCTTTCATGTGAGAAGCAGAAAGATCCTGGTCAGGTGTCAGGAGAACCTGGAGAAACAGAAGTTTTGTTCTACTGAAGGACTCTTGGGAATTGAGCAAGTCATTTATGCTCCTGATTGATGCATTTTATAAATGAAAAACACAGATTGCCTGAGGATGCAGTTGGGTTCCTGGCACTGCTAGGGACAAGGGAGAATGTTCCCCCAGTTTCAGGTAGAAGAGATTGTTCTTTCCATGTAGTTCAGAGAGCTTTTGTAATTTCTTTGTTTTTGCAGGTGGTGTCTTACATTTTCCAGAAGGCTAAAGCTGCCTATAGTCAGCAAAGAGAGCTTGGGGCCAGAGGCAAAGGGCTCAAGCCTCAGGCCTCCACACTGGTGTCCAAATTCCAGCAGTCTTTGCAGGACCTCACAGCCAAGCTGAGAAAGTGAGAGATACTGTTGTGGTGCCACCCCTGCCCTGGGATGATTGCTGCACCCAGAAGTGTGTGAAGTCTTCCTTGGTCAGCACAGAGAGTAGGATGATCAAAGATTCTTCCTTCTGTTTTGCAGGAGCCATGCCTTCTTCATTAGGTGCATCACCCCCAATCCCCAAAAGGTAGGGCAGCACCCTGAGCTCTTTATGGAGTCCCTCAGTTCCTTGAAGTCTAGTCCTCTCTAGCAGCTTTCCATTTGCAGTTGGAGTTTGGACTTCTTTGCTTCATTTGATAGCTTGATAACTTTTCTTCCCTTTTCTCTGTCTCTCACCCTTCCATGTGGTCATGTGCGCTGACCACGTGCTTGAAGATGAGACAACAGTGTCAGCTAGACACCAAAGGATGTGTTGGGTTTTGTGTACTGTTGCCCATAGACCATGGCAAGATCTAACCCAAGGACAGGACAATAGGAGGACAACCTTTCTGAACTCTCTGCCTTCTGTCTGCTTTCTTTTTTCTTTATTTATTTCTTGTTTTACATTTTTATTCTGCCTTATATTCACAGTTGTCAAACATCTTTGATGTGGAGTATGTCACTTGTCAGCTGCGACATTCTGGGATACTGGAGGCTATCCACATTAGAAAGGAGGGATACCCAGTCCGTCTTCCACTCCAGAAGTTCCTAGCCAGGTACAGTGGTGTACTTTCTTGGGATTCCCCAGCCACTCAAAGCCTGGATGAACTTGTCAGCACATTGTGATTTGTTCTCCTCTGAGGACTCCAGTTACAGCCCTGGCTTCTATCACATCAACATCTCATCTTCCAGGTATGGCCTCCTGGCTGGGCGAAGGCACAGTGGCTTGGAGGAGAGGGAAGGCTGTGCGGCAGTGCTGTCTCATGTGGTGGGGAACCCCTCAGATCTCTATCAGATTGGAGTAACAAAGGTGATGCCTATAGAGAATCCCATCTTAATCTCAAAGGCCCCACCAACTATTCACTAGCTGTCAATAGACAGAGCAGCTCGGCTGTCTGCCCAAAGAGGGAGAACATTGCATGCCTTCATCTCCCTTTTGCTTTGCTTCTTGTCTCAAGTATGAAGGAAGGATTTTTAGCATTTTGTATAAAGAAACAGGAGACCCTGGCTCCAGGCTGTTGTAGTAGCGTGGCCAACTCCTTTGTTTACCCAGCATTCCTTGATGGAGATCTGGGTTTCTGGCTTTCCTGCCTACTAACCTTCAACACTCCCTGATTCTCTGTCCTCCACAAATGTATCCATCTCTGTCACCTGCGCTTTCTGCCCTCCCCAATTAAGGGAGTGAAGTTTCTTTGGCAGGAAGACTGAAGAGCTACAAAGAAATAAACCAGCAGCTTTTATTACTGATCAACTCTTAGAGAAGCTGGCTGCTTTCCGTGTGGGTCAGCAGCTGTTTCCTTTGCCCAGGTCTTTCTAAAGGAGAAGGCCAGGCAGCTTCTGGAGAGACGATGGAACCAGAGGCAGAGTTGGGCAATTGTCACTCTGCAAAGGAACTTCCGACGTCTCCTTCGCCGCAGACGCCTCCGTGTCCTCCAGGAGAAAGTCACAATCATTCAGGCTCACTTCCGAGGTTACCAGGCAAGGTCAGGAGTCAAAGACCAGACAACCTACGGCCCTTTGTCCTTGCCTAGGACAGCAAGGTGGGGATATGCCTGGCCAGGCCCCTCCTCATGTTGGCTCCTGGATGGCTCTGCAGGGGGTATCCTGTTACTGGAATGGTGGAGGAGGGACTTCCCAGACTGTTTCCCAAGACTGAGCGGAGGTTCCAGGGGAAATACAGCTGCTGGCAAAACTGTTACAGTAACTTGTCTGTGCTAACGCTGATATTGTGATAGCTAGAGTATAGGATGTAGGGATAATATCTAAGAGAGGACCAGGCTTAACACAGGAAAACCAAATCTGGATTGACTGACTGTATTAATGTTCTGTTTGGCCCATACCATTCCATTCAAATGGAATCCACAGTCTGCCTAAATTTTGTTGATGTTTGCCTTACTATCAATTCTTCCCTTTTCACATCCCTCTAGGAAACGTTACAGGAGGCTGAAGAAGACTTTGATGCAATTTAATACCATGATTTTAATCTCCAGGCAGTTGATTCAAAGGAGGAAACACTGCCAGGTAACAACACTCTTCTCAGAACCAGGTGTACCACTGCTAGAGCTATACTACTTAGAGCTATTTCTGCTCTAAGCAGAGAGAGCTGGTGACTGGGTAAGGCCAGGGAAGGGATGGCTTCAGAAGGTTTATTGGAAATGATCCAATTAGGTGTCCTTCACTCTCTGACTGACATAAACGTACTCAGAAGAACGAACCACAGAGACTGGAGCCTTCCCTCCCTAGATGAAGTTCAGAATTGGCATAGGTGGTACAAATGCAGCCAATTCGTATGTCTGTATGTGAGCTTTTCCAGGTTGCTCCACATAAGACATGAGCTTATTTCATCTGTGGCCTCCAGACCTGCTGTCACATTCAAGCTCTAAGGAGTCATTCACGTTGCTCTTTAAGCTGTCCAGTTCAATTTCTGGTGTTTTCCCAGATGCTGACTGTCCACAGTATTTCAGTCCACAGTGATCCTTCCCTGACCCCTTACACCTACCTCTGGCTGTGAAAGTCCCTGGCCTTTTGGAAATAAGCTGGACCCATAGCTGGGGTGAGAACAGGATGGCAGTGATCTGAGAAGATGGAAAATTGTGTGCAGGAGAGCACCATAGTTCTGTCAAATGGGTTGTATATATTTTGCACAAGCTATTGAAAAGAAAATTGAAAACAGGAAATCAGACCATTCATCCTTAGAGTAGTAACTAACATCCCCATAGCTGGGATGAGTTCACGAGGGAGGGACCCAGTGCAGCTGCTGGCATGACTAGCAAAGGATGGGGCAGAGGGTTAAGGTCAGTGGTGGTGTTGGAAGACTGCAGAGGTTCATTCTGCCATGCCATGCCCAGAGCAGTGTTTCTGTTCCCTTTCCTGCCCCTTCCTACTTGGACATGATCCAGGTTTCCTTTCTCCCAGGTAACCACAACAGCACAGCTCTTTTGAATCTGTTTCTATTCATCCAGTGTTTGCTTGTTGAGGTCTCTGTACATGCAGCAGCAATAATAAAGGTCTCAAAGTTCACCTGCTGCAAAGTTCCTCCTTTCCCCCCACCCCACAGCCCTGCCCTTTGGACTTCAGCATGCCTACTGTCTTTCTCAGCCCAACCCTCAAAACCTCCCATCTAGTCACACCATTCTGCAACATAGACAAGCTGGAGAGAGAGAGGGAGAGACAGAGACCCTCCTTTGCCATCTTGGGGGAAAGACAGAGACCCTTCTTTTCTATCTCGGAGTAAGAGTCAGGTGAGTGAGGAGTCCAGGAACAATAGAATGGATGGGAAAGGTCAGAGGTGCAAGGGACTGTGGCTTTTGGTATCCCTCCCACCCGCTCTAAAGGGGTCTCTTTCCATGGACATGTTGGTCCATCCATTTTCAGGCTGTGTTATTGTATTTTTTGATGCTGGAGGAGGCAGGTGAATGTTTCTGACAGCTGCTGTGTGCTTTTGTCCTGAAACACATCAAATGCTAGGTGAGGGAGGCAAGGTGTGTCAAGGATGCTGGGCAAGTGGTGAAGGCTCTTGCTGTCGAATTGTGTTGTGCAGGGCAGGTAGTGTTTCAGCAAAACTCAGGGCTTTGCCTGGGTATCCCCTTCTCAATACACTGTGTTGAGTCCCAGGAAGGCTCTACAGCTGCTCTGTTATTTTATCTGCTGGAGCAGGACACCAGCTCCTGCCCATCTGCAGTCTGCCCCTAGAAGTAGATGGAAGTGATCTCATATACATCTTTTCCCATTCCCTATCCCCCTTTCATCTCCTAACAGCAGGAGTTAGAGGAAAGGAAACCAAGGAGGAGGTCCCTGGCCAGTGGTGACACAGAGAGCAGTCCCAACCAAGGAATGGTAAGTTGTCAAACAGTCTGGGAAAGTCTGAGATAAAAGAAGCCAGGCTCTCAGGGTGTTCTCCCTCCTCCATGTCTCCTCAGCCCAGGTTTGCTGGGGAACAGCAAAACGTCTGGACAGTGTACAGAGCCCACGTATCTGCAGGAAACCTAGCAGCAAGAATGTAGTTTGGCTTGCTATAGAGTCTTCTAATACATAACTATCTCATTAGTTCATTGTTTCCCAATCTCTGGGCATAGTCAGGCATCATAAAGTAGTCCAGAGGCACAGT
The DNA here is from genome assembly GCF_018691265.1 of Tyto alba. NCBI lineage: Eukaryota > Metazoa > Chordata > Aves > Strigiformes > Tytonidae > Tyto > Tyto alba. The sequence goes on from NW_024881314.1 coordinate 7,995,808, forward strand.
ACAATATCCAGTTCACAGCACTGGACCTGTTCTTTGGAGCTGGGAGGAAGGATATTTTTGATAACAAAGTTCTGTTGGGAAGGGTGGGAATGAGACAGTTCTGCACAAATATATTTATGGAAGATATTGTAGGGTAAGGGAGGTAAAAAAGGCTTTATAACAAGTTTAACATGTATCAACTACTATAAATAACACTGCTAACTAATGTCATTATTTATATGTTTAGACCAGGCATACATTTGCTATGATGTGTGTGGCAAGGAAATCCGAATTGACATAATTCACAATTTTGTACAGATACATCAGCAGTAAGGGGTATATTTAGCACTGGGTGCTCTTGCAATATCACCTGTTTCCTCGGGTGTGGATCCAGGACTGTGGAATGTCACAGTCTATTTCCTGAACACACCATTGAAAAATTAGACTTAAAGTCGAGTACCTTCTTATGAGCAAAACCAAACTGATCAAAAAAGCTGTGAATCTATCTTTAAGCAGTGTTGAGAGTTTATGTAGAGAGAGATGACAGAATAGCATGCTGGTGAGTAGAGGCTTTACTGTGCAGATCTTAAAAAAACAAATAGAAAACCCAAAAGCTCAGGCTTTGTGGCTTTGGTTTGGTTTCATAGTGTCTAAATCTGAGTAGTCTTGTCTGAAATGCCCTGAACTGATGTTATATGCAGGTATTGATGCTGATACACTGTGTTGCACTGGCTCATTTACTTCCTACCTTGCACAAATACATGTATCATGCAAGGTGTAAAACAGTGAAAAATCAAGGCTCTTTGGCCAGATTCTCATCTGAATTTCCCAGGTGCAGATCTGAGCTTTCTTAGGAACCTCCAAAATAGTGGCATGCACCAAAGATCAGAATCAGGTCTCTATGCTGTAGCACTCCTGGATACTGAAAAACAAAAATAAAAATGGCAGAAAAAGGAGCAGGAGAAAATGGCCCTTACCCTTCTACTGTAGTCTCTTCTGTACAATATGCCAAACTTGTCAGTAATGAGAGATGAGTCAAAGAAAGTCAACTTTCCTGTCACTTCCCCTTGTGGCAGTTGATATTTTAAGGAATTACTCACCTTTCTCTCCTTTGCTGACCCATGTCATATACCTGTATTAATATGATATTTTCCAATTTGTAATGTTTCCAAATGTTGCACAGACAGAAATTACTGGTTTTGCTCAGATGCTCAGTCCTTGTTCTGGCCAGCTTTTCAAATGCAGCTTTACACAGTCTCAACAAACAGCTCAGGATTTATATGTTGTTTCACTGCTGGTAGTGCAGTGACTGACTTGCTCACTCTCTCCACAGGATGTGGGACTGCTGGAGATCCCTGCAGAGCTTGCTGCCCTCCTGCAGTTAGCTGAAGGTGAGAAATCCTCCCTCCTTCCCTCTTTCCTGCATGGTTTTACTTTACTGTTTATTTCCTTGTTTTCTAGCAGTTTAAGTACGTGCTTGTTCTACCTGCTGTCTATCACCTGGATTGTATTTGATTTATGATTACTGCAGTGTAAATATTATAAAGGCAAATGGTGTCATGTGTATTGTTTCCCAACACAACAGGGCAGAAAAGTGACTCAGGCCAGTGAGCAGAACACTAGACTAAAATTCAGTATCTTTGCTACCTTTTCAGCTCTTGTGAATGCAGATAGAACTGATGAGAGTAATGGTGAAAAGCTTTTGGTCAAAGCTATGTGACAACAAACTGTTTCATGAACCCAGGTCTCTTGCAGAGCTGGATATCTGAGGTGTGAGAACTTAAATCCGTCTTTTTTGATACTCAACAATCCTTAAGGAAATCAAAGGTGAAGAAGTCAAAACTACAATTTTGGCACTTTCAATGAAATATTTTGGGATGTTCATTAAAAATTACTTGTTCAAAAGTAATTACTTATTTTAAAATAGACGTAGGTAGAAACAATGTAACAACTTCCGGATGTAACAGTATAACACTTAAGGGAAACGTTTGCTTGGGATGGAAAGTTATTTGTTTTGTTTTCAAATCACCAAAATACCACTAACTGAAACAATTTCCCAAGTCGTTGACCTGACCTTGAGCTTTAAGTCATTTTCAGTTTTGTTTCCTCTGTAACTCTGTACAATATATACATTTAAGTTGAAATAGGTTGAGGCAGGATTTGCCTCTTTATGGTGGTATAGCATCTAACAAAATGAAAGATTTACCTTTGGCCTTCTGTATAGTACAGTAAAAGATACAATCAGGCAGAAGAGTCGTGAATTGGAGCATACTGTGCTGGATTTCCAAATACCTCACACTTCATGGCATACCCCTCTAGAGACTATCAGCTGGTCTAGTGAGCAATGCTACCTAGAAGAGCTCAGGAGTGAAACTGCTGAAAATGAAAGCTGATGGGATGTAAACAGGGAGGAGGAGAACATCAGGACAGACATTGGTTTGGAGATATAGGAATGCACAGAAGCTATGCTGCATTGAGAAATCTCTTCATTTAGGAAAATGTTTGCTCCTCTATTATCCATGATAAATCCCTCATCCAGTGCCTCATCATGAAGACCTCTCATTTACTTGTTAAGTGAACAATTGTCAGCAGTATCTCTGCATAGGCTCAGTGTTTCCTGCTTTGTGAACTCTGCATAACAGGATTGAAACTCCAGGTGCTGACTGCCCTCTGGGTGTTACCCAGGGATGAGTCTGAAAGATCAGAGCTGTAAAAGTTCTATCCTGAAGTTGGGCCTTGTGATCTCAAGGAGGTGAGGATGTGCCTGCTTGGGGTTGTAGGGCAATGGGTGTGGACTGGGTGGTCCTGGAGCCAGGGGGCTGGTACAGGTGCTCAGGCAAAGTTAGATGCATGTTAGCCCCGTGTTGCACTGTGAGACAGATGTGTTCTGGCTGCCTTTCTAACTGCTACAAGACCTATTTCTCTTGCAGGTCAATATAGAGCACAGGCCAACCAGATAACTGAGGCATTGCCTCCAGAAGTCAAGGTCAAAGATGACCTTTCCCTCCCACCCACCATCAACAGCTATCCTTTCTCATCCTTCATTAAGTCACACTTCCAGGTGGGAACTCTTTTTATATCTCTTTATTGCTTCCCCACCGGGGAGACACTAGTTTAGTAATACCAGGAACAAATTCTATGTTTCTGTCCTTTTGTTTCTTTGTAGAAGACAGATTTCCCTGTCCCTGGTCAGCCTCTGCAGCATCCCTTAACCCATCTGGATGCTGAATACCAGGAGAGTGTGCTTGAGATCAACAAACTGGTAAGAGAGTCATCTTTCTTGATGAGGGCTTTATTGAAGAACACATGGGCATAAGGCAAAGTTTTGATGCCTTTATAACAACAAGATGCTGGTGGTGGCTACTGTTCTTACAATACATGGTGTGTTAGGAAAGCAGAATAAATTGCTCCTTCTGAGCACTGGAGCAGTGTGGCAGAGATCACATCTAGCCCCTCAGGGTTGCTGTGTTCTTGGTGAGGCATAGACCAGCCATAGACCAATGGGATCAAAGTGAATCGCCTGGTGATGTAGCCTCCAAATTTGGCAGGACATATAGGAATTAGGCTGCTAAGCCTTAGTTTCCTAACATTCCAGATTCAGTAGCAATGGCAGTAAAAGGGAGAGCTGTCTTCGAAAGCACTTATTCTTATCTGTCCATCATAAAAAAGTTTAATTTAACATAGATTTTTTCCATTGTGTGGTTTATAGTAAATATATTGATTGTATCTCAGGCATACAGTTGCGCCAGTACACAACAGGGGACAGTGAACTGTTGTATAAAGGCTCGAAAAAGGCAGGGACTTTGTCATCAAGAAAACTCATCTGGAACCACACCCTAATTCTGTAGTATTTGCATGAGGGGGATGGTGTTATTTCATCTCTGTGGATGTGAAACACGCATTTCTTCTCAAAAATGGTAATGTTGACTCACTGGAAATAGAATGAAACTTCAGATAATTTCTAAGTAAATCTGGTAATTCTTTTGAGAATTACATGCAATTAAAAAAAGCCTATTAGGAAAGGTAATACCTAAAACCAGTTGTTTTGTCCTAATGGTCCCAATTATAGAAGAGCATAAGCTTCAGAATAATCTTGTGAATAGGATCATGCTTAAGCAGACTACTATTATTTTTCCTGAAGATCAAAGATAGTATTTCTCCATTGCTAATCTTAAAAACAAAACAAAACAAGCAATTTCTTTGGCAAAGGCTGTAACACATAGGGATTTACTACAAAAAATTCTATGAGAACTAAACATCTCCTTTTTTTCTCAGTAAATCTCTGACATACTTACTGCCATTAACCATTTTAAGAAGTGTTCTCTGAGAAGAAATAGGCCATCACTCATAAATGTTCTTTCCAAAGCTGTCCATGGCACATTTTAGAAAAATTTCAATCTAATGACATATTGAAGTATAGAGGCTGAAAGAAATTATTTTATACAAAAGAGTGAGAAATACAAACTGCAAATGCATCCAAGATGTTGATATGCATAGGCAAGAAGCTGAATCATTGCTAAAGTGAGTGGGTTGAGATACCACATCTCATACTACTTGGTATAATATTAACTACAGCAAAGCCTTTTGAACGTTCTGTTGTCAGACAGTGTTTCTTCATGTCTGACACTCTGAGCTTTTCACAAAGATCAGCTAAGCATCAATTCCTTTTACATATTTTTATGGCTAGGTAGCTTGTGGGCTCAGAAACAATAACAAATAGCCCATGGTAACTTGCTTATATATCTGAGCTCTGCACAAAGGGGAAATATTTTGCCCAAGAACAAGTTCTGAGTCAGAGGCATAACTAAGAAGAGACTGAGGTTGTCCTGACTTTTAGTCATGGTCCAGTCTCTCTGAACACTGACTCTCAAATTCCCCAGAACTTAGGTGGTACACAAAACCTGAGAATAGATCCTGATCTGAGTGTTTGCTGCTCTTCTTAGCCTCACAAACACCCTGGTATCTACAACCCAGGTTGTCATCTTACAGCACAGTTTGGAACAGAGGGTTAGAGCTACAGCGCTCTCTTTTTTTTTTTTTTTTTTTTTTTCCCCTGGATGCTTCTAGATTTTGCGATTCATTGGTGACAAGAATCTTCATGGCTGGCAGGAGGTACTTCTGGGCAACTACATTGCTGGGAGAGGTTTGAATAACGTGGCTCTGCGCAATGAAATCTTCAGTCAGGTGGTTGCCCAGACATGGAAAAACCCTGACATGGAGCACAGCCAGAGAGCTTGGGTCCTGATGGCAACTTTGCTGAGCTGCTTTGCCCCTTCACCAGCACTGGAGAAGCCATTGCTGAAGTAAGGAGGAGAAAAGACCTAGCTACACTTTCATTAATGTAAAGAGAGATGAGCAGTGTCCTAAATGCAGTTGCCTTTTCCTAGATTTGTGTCAGATCATGGCATGGAGGGCTACAATGCTGTTTGCCAGCGCAAGATCTTGACAGCAGCACAGTACACCGAGATAGACTCTACATGCTCTCGGGCCTACCCTCCCACTCAGCTGGAGTGGACTGCAAACCAGAGGAGAGGGAGGATGGTGCTGGATGTTTATACCTTTAATGGTAATTCATGCTTCTGCCCTTCTACTATCTTCTAGTCTTCTAGCGTGTAAGACTTTCCAGCTGGGCTCTGCCTGTGTCCTGCAGAGCTTAGCTGTTGCTTTGGGTCCTGCTATGGAGGCTGTGTGTACTGAATTTCTTTTCTGTGCTAGAGGAGAAGTTCTCAGCTGAGGTGGAGTCCTGGATGACTGGGGAGCAGTATGCAGGCTGGCTCCTGAGTGCAAGGTACTGCCAGAGGATGGGAGGAGAAGATCTGAGGGTGTGAAAGAGGCTGTCACTAGTTCTAAGGTTCAGACTGGTTGGGGCTGCAGGCTAGAATTTACATGGTCAGATGTGGAATTCCTTCCCCACCCCAGCTTGTGCTCTCTCCTTCATCCTTTCATCTGTGTGCATAAACTGCAGGCCTCTTTAGGAACAGAGGAATCACTGGTGTTATCTGTCAGAGCAGCTTCAGAGAAAAGATGAAAAAAATTCATCAAATCTTGAGTGATTTTTGTTTTTTTCCTGACCCTGGGCACTTAATTGTTGATTCACACCCTATATCTTAAGGACTTAAGCCAGGATAGACAAGGCAAGAAGAAACTAAATGCAATGTTTTCCTTTCTCTCCCTTTCCTCTGCCTACCTGGACACCTTTTCTCTCCCTCCTTTCCCTTTTACCAGGGGCTGCGATAAGAAGCCTCGAGGGTGGTCTATCTCCATGTTTACTGGCAACACATGGCAGGACCTGCTGGGCTGTGACTTTGTGCTGGACCTCATTGGAGAGATGGAGGAGGCCGGCAACCTCAGCAGCCCCTCTCAGTCCTCAGCTGAGTACCCCATCACTCCTGAAAGGGACAGAAGCTTCCTCCAGAACTTTGACCTGGATTCGTAAGTCATCTAATCCTTCTGTCCCACCACTTGTTGCCCTGTCACCCAGTGGCTCAGCTTTCTCTCAGCACTCTGCACTGTCCTCAACTCATTTTCATCTTCAACAGGATCCCTCCTGCTCCAGGCATCCGGGCCCCCACCTTCCCACCACCTAGTCTGCCTCCAGAATTCAACAATCTCCATCCAGGTAAGCTCTTGCCTAGCACTGTGGATGGTACTGGGAAGAGTCAGATGGGCCCCAGTCAGGCAATGAGAGCAGAGGAGAAGACAGGTGATTCTTCTTGATGTAGAGCAAGGAAGGGCTCCACTCCAAAACATGACTGTCTAATAGGGACTGGAAGCAGGGGAATGTTCCTTACCTGCCTTGTCACCAGACTTCTCCCTGCTCTTAGATCCAAGATTCAGCGATGACCTGAGGACCCCCATAGGCTTGGATCACTATGTGGATGATCTCTTCAGTCCTGTGCTGCACCAAGGCTCCAGAATATCAGTAAGTCCCTTGATGTTCCCTCTTACTTCCTCTCTGTAGCTCTCCTGTCCTTGTGACTCCCTCAGGTATGCCTCTGCCTATTCACTCTGCCTCCACTCAGCTCAGATATACCTTTGGAAGGCTCTTCCTCTTGGAAGTCTCTCTCTCTGAGCTCAGATAACTCTGTTGTTTCTTGATGCAGGATATGGAGAATAGGGAGATTCTGACTGGACACATGAAAGGAGGTGGGAAGATTGGACCCACACAGAGAGGAATCTTTCCTTCTACAGGTCTGTAAGGGGATGAGGACAGCTGGGAACACCTGTGGGGCTACATAAGCTTCAGTGAGCACAAGTCAGGGAGTCTCTTAAATGCTGATTAGTGCATGGGCTCAGCTGATTCATGAAGAGCATTGGTCTTTAACATAGGTCATTAAAAATTGAACTACTCACTCCCAGGTGCTGGGAGACAGATGCTTTGGGGAAGGTGCTTGGTAAGGGTACCACCTTTGTTCTGCTTGTCCTGCTTTTAATTTCTCTCTCGAGTTGGTCTTGGGGTCAAGGCAACAGGTAGCTTGCTTCTGACCCAGGCCACCTCTTCCCTAGGCCAATACTTGTAAGTCCTATGTTCACCTTCTATTCACCTTATGCTTTCACAAAATAGTTACTGCCTTTATCAGGGGAGGGTTTTAATCTTTCTTATTGCTTCCTTACAGACTTTTCCATCATCTCTAGCTATTCCCTGGGTTAGTAAGTCTGAACCCTGCAGAGGTTCTGGTTTATGTGTTTGGTTTCTTTACTTTTCCTCATTTCTATGGACCTAAGACTCAGGCATTTTCAGGGTGGAGTCAAACATCCATCTACTAATGGCACTGAGAAATATGCCTGTGTAGGAACAAGTTTGTCACTCCTAGCTACTTAGATGAGTGAGGAATGTGAAGATCTCCCCATGGCATCCCTGGGCTACCCTCACTGGCAAGGAGGATGTCATGATTCAGTAGACCTGTGCTGTGTGCTGACTCACTCCAAGCTGAGACTGATCTCCATGCCCCTTGCTCTACTGGCTTTGCCCTCAGTGGAATTTCTGTTTTGTGGCCTCATGTGGGACCTGACTGCTGAGAGCAGAGGAATTCCTTTCTCCCCACAGTTCCTTCACATATTACACAATGCCACCCAGGCCAGGGCTCATTGTTCATTCACCCTTGCTACCCGCTGCAGAGACAGATATGGATGTGGCAGTCTCAGAGATCTTTGCCTATCCCACAAGAGAAACTCTTCTCTGTAATCATACACAGGCAGGAGTCATATGCTTCGTCATGAAGGATGGTGGTGTCCTAAGCTAGACTGCAGAAGCAGTGTCTGGATACTGCTATTGTAAAGTCTGGCAGGCCACATATTTCTCTGGTTTCCCTTTTCCACCTGAGTTTTGCTGTGTCATGCTGTGTGTGAAGAGGTAAACCATTTGCATGTCTCTGTGGTTGGTGCATGTGAAGAGAACCAGAGGTATCCAGCCTATGCGATGTGCTCTGAGAGACTGATCAGGGCTTGCACATCTGCGATTCCCCGAAAGCACTGCATGTGTGGTCTTTTGCCTTTAGGCTTCTCTGGAATGACTCAAGCACCAGTTTACCAGCCCATGCCTTCGATGATGGGGATGCCAGCAGCCATGCCTGTGATGCCAGCAGCTGGTGGGATTGCACCTGTGCCAGGTAATAATACAGCATTTCAATAACTATACAGGGGAAGAGGATGGAAGGGTGGGTGTCATAATAGAGCCGGTGCATTTGAATCTCAGTCAGGGTGCACAGTGAACACTCAGCTCTGAGCTGATGCTCAGGGACTGTGGGGAACAGTTGCCTGGGGGCTTTTGCAGATACCTGTGTCTTCCACAGCCATGGTTATGCCCCAGCCTGTGGTTCCAGCTGTAGATCCCAATCAGTTAGCAGCACAACAGCAAGCCTTTATCAACCAGCAAGCCATGCTAATGGTGAGTGGAAGGGACTGACTGGGAGGGGCCCAGGAACTGGGGAAGAACAATACACTCGTGTATGTTCTGTGAAGGGGTTAGTCATGCTCCCCTCCTGCCTTAGGCCTGCTCTGTAACACTGTGCTTATGTGCTTGGTTATCTATATAAAGTGGGATTATTTAAGACTGCAAACCTGGGAACCCCCTTTTTGCTCCTTTGTGTACATGGGGACACTGAAGCACCATAGGTGAGTGAGCAGCAGGGACAAGAGCAGGCCCCAAGAGGCTATAATTCCCGTGTGTTTTTAAGCTGGGATTTGCTACAGGTGCAGATCTGATGTTCTGATTTCTGTACAAAGCCTTGTGAGTGCATGGATGTCCCAGGCTATCTCACTGGTAGCTGAGTTTTTGGTGTGTTGTTAGGAGTTCTGCATACTTGGCTAGGTGGGAGCAGACTCCCTGGGCATGTCTTGTCCATAACACTGGGAAATTTGCAGTGGACCATGTAGATGTTCTGTGATTACCAGTGAAAGAATGGGGCAGTCTGGCTGATGACTGGTGGTTTTGTGTAACCTAGAGATCATGGACATTGCAATTCCTTCCTCCAGGCCCAGCAGATGACCCTTCAAGCCATGAGCATTTCCCAGCAGCAGCGGCAACAGTCTCTTGAGAACTCAAGGCCAAGAGTCTCAAGTCCACCACAAGCCCAAGCCCCAGTTCCAGCCTCGATTCCAATCCCAGCCACTTCCCCCAAACCCAAGATGCATCCCAGCAACCAGAATGCTGCACCACCAGCAAAGGCTCCAGAACCGCCAGCTAAGGCAGAAGAAGCGGTATGAGAAACACACAGTGGTGGTGAAGTTGGTTTGGATTTAATGATTTGTGTTTGCTCTGCTTCCCTCCCACTGGCAGTGGTTTGGCAGAGTGGAGAGCAGAGAGCTATGCTTACCTATGATACTGAGGCCCTTCAAACTCTGCTTGCTGAGTCTTTAAGACACAAGATCCAATCTTGGTGGCATTGGCTCTGTGGAGGTTTGGTGGCAGTGTTGGCCAATTGATTCCCAGCTGATCTGAATTATTCCATGGAAAAGTTCATCACTCAGAGTTCTTTATCTTCCAGCAAGCTGTCTCGGGCCTTTATCATACTCCTCATTCTCTGGACTTGGTTTGATGATTCATTGGATCAGAGACTGATCTCTTGGGACCCTCCCAGATGGGGAGAAGTTCTAAATGAGAAATTGGCAAAGGAAGGTTACCTCTGAACTTAAGGGCACTATGGAGGTACCTGCTGGCTAGTGCTCACTAACCATGTTGTGAACTCCTTGCAGGTTGATGACTACACGGAAGACCAGTTCTCCAACAGTGATGATGATGACTATCCTAGGGAAACTTTCCAGCAGAAGAGAGAATATTTTCAGAAGATGGGTGAGTATCTACCACCTTGGGAATTTCACTCATCATAACACCCTTTTCTGCAGCCTCCCTGACATAACAACATGTTCTTGTCTCCCTGTCTGGAACCCAACTAAACCCAGCAGGAGCTGCTGGTGCTGTGCATAGCAGGAATTTTGGGTGCGTGCTCAGCTGACTACAATTCAGATTGTGAGGTGTTATGTTGCCAGTTTTCTAGAGATCTTTGGTCTTGTGACTGTTACACCCTCCTTTGCCTCTGGAAAGCATAAGCTTCTGCTGAGTGATGCAAGTGTGGGAACTATACCATTAATACTAGGTTTTGGCTGTGGGTTTAACTAGCTCAGGTACCCCTTTCTGTGCAGGAGAGCAACAGATCAGAGTGAAGCAAGTCAGGCCTCCTTCCAAAACCTGGACCCCTCCAGCAAATCCTCAGCCAAAGCAGGAGGAGGAGAAGGAAGAGAAGCAGGAGAAAAGTAAAGGAGAGAAGCCTAGCCCTAACACAGAGACAGGTAAGATGTTGTGCAGTGAAGACTCAGGCAGGCTGACAAGCAGGAACTTTCTAGGAGCATCAGGCCAGGATATAGTCAGAGAAGGAAAGGATCTGGCTCTTCTGGGAGTCTTCATCTTGACAGGAGAGGAGAGGAGAGAGAGAAGGGCCTGAGCTTTGGGAAGTGGGATCCTAAAGCAAAGCAGTGGAAGACCAGGGCCAGTCAGCCTAGGGGTGAAAGACAGGGAGTTTCAGATGAGATAAAGGGATTTCTCCTGTGTCTTTGCTGGTCTGTTGGTTAAAGCTGTCATCCCAAATAGCTCCTGCTCCCCCTTTGCCACCTCCTGAGCCAAAGCCAAAAAAGCAGACACCAAAAGCAAAGAAGGATCCACCTGTAGTGAAGCCTTCAGGCCCTGAGTCACGGCCTGCACCCAGCCGGGAGATCCGCAACATCATCAAAATGTACCAGAGCCGGCCAGCCCCTGAGCCCCAGCCTATCGAGCCTGTCAGGTGAGAGGGTGGGATCCACCCCGGTGGGCAGGAAGGAGATGAGTGGGGCTATATATCCCAGCACTGCCACATGGCTCCATTGTGGCCACAACTCCTCTGCAGCCCCTCTAACTGCATTCTCTATTTCCTTGCAGAAGAGTATCCAAGCCATTTATGAAGAAGAATGATCCCAAAAATGAGGCTCTGGCCAAGCTGGGAATGATGAACCTCTCATCTCCCAAATCAGTGAGTTCTTTGCTCTCCAGTCACCTTAAGAGCTCAGGAGAGAGGGCCTGTATACCCAGTCTCCAACAGGTTGGGATCTACCTGGTAGTGCAGTAGCATCCAGGTGATTTCTTGCTGGGTTACTAGATAGCTGTGTTCTCATGCCATGGTGCTACCCATCCTAGATTGCGTTCCAGTCTGTAAAGTCACTTGAGGTCCTGAAGAAAAGGTTCTGGAGCATCAAGTTCTATTGTGGTATGTTTAAGGCTGGTCTAGAAGCAAACAACCCACGTTCCCCACATTTGGCACCAAGGTCTTGACCCATTAATGTATTTTTCTCCCTTCCCAACCGGAGGCTTCAATCTCAAATACTTGGTTCTCTGCACCTGGGTTTGGTTGAGCTTCATCTGTTTGTAGACTGTGTGTTGATTTAAAGGTCCTGAGATTGCTGTTCACACAGATCTTGCTTCCAGGGTTCGACTGCTGCCTTAGGGATGATTTATAACAGTGCCAGGACAGAGCACAGTAATGCAGAGAATGACTGGGTCAAATGATTTTGCTGTCTTGCAGCCAACACCCCTGCCACAAGAGAAGAAAACACCTCCACCTCTCAAGCCCAAGCCAGGCTCAGCTTCCAGCTGTATCAAGGAGAAGCAGTTGCCTCTCCTGTCTATCTTCAGCCAGGAGAGTACCCCACCTCCTGTTCCCCCTCCTCCCCCACCATTGCCTTCACCTCTCCTGCCTGGGAACCAAGGCTGCCAGGAATCCACAGGGAAGGGTGAGTACTGAATTCACCCAAGTGGGATTTAGTAGCAGGGAGGGGACAGGGTTGGGATCAGTCCAGTGACCCAGGAGAGCCACAGCACACATTCTGTCATCGGCCAGCTGGCCAAAGACTGAGTGAGCTGTGTGAAATCAGAGACTGTCATAGTTCCAGTCTGGCCCAGTAATCAGTGTAGCACTTCCCAGCTCTAACTCTTCCCTTTCTTCCCAACTAATGCAGCTAAAAACAGAAAGGACCTTTGAGCTACAGCTTTATCAAAGTCTAGTCCACAATACATTTTATTGCTTATCTGAAGCATAATTACTTTATCAAAGCTGCAATTCAATGGATGGACTTTAGATCAGGGAGGAATGGGAAGCTGGGTATTTTACCTTCTAGAGCCTCTGGAGGGTCCTTAGAGACAGGCTGAGGAATAAGGGAATGTTTCTCAAAGGGGGAATGAGAGCCTAGGAGATCTTGGACATTGGCCACATAAAGAGTGTCTGGATGCTGTCCACCTGAAAAATGGCATAGCTAATGCTTCTCAGCAGTAGTTTGGAAGTGTTATTCAGTCTTAAGTTTTACCTCTGGATTTCAGTGGGAGCCTGGAGCCATAATTCATTGTATACTTTGCTGCTATTTTGGATATTTGCACCAATATATTTCAAGCTGTTTAAAATTCTAATCAGCATCACATTTTATAACATGCAAGGAACAGTCAGTCAAACACATTACTGAAAGACTCCATCCTGCAGCAGTTTCCCTGGCATAAAAGATTTTCCCTGTTCCACTCTCCCTGTCTTTTCAAAAATGTTTCTTTAAGGAAGTCCTGCAAAAGTAAATTGAAGTAACTGGATTAGCCTGAAAAATCCTTACGTGCTTTTGAGTAGGGATATAGAAACAGCTGAGTGGTGCAATCTACTACATTTCTTGTCTATGAACTGGGACATTTTGAAAGTTGGCAGTGCTTAAATTAAAACATTCCTACCCCATAAAACAATGCCTTTCAATGGTTGTGTTCAATTTGAGTCTGTCTTTAGTAGATCTCCTGCAGATAGAAAATCCAGTACAAGTACTGGGTGCCTTGTACCAGAACCTTGCAGTCTGCAAGCTCGGGGGAGAACTTCTATGTCCCTTTGAAACCTTTAGCAGCCTTTTTATACTGACATAAAGTGAAACTTGTGTCTTCAACCTTAAGCACAGGGTTAGTATTTTGCCGGGACACTGTGTGCTCCCTATCTCTGGAGTGTTTTTATTATGAACACTGAACTTTGTAGCTAATACAGCAAGTATAAATGCCATCAAAAACACTGGTACTCACATGATGACTGTTTTGTGCACGCATTCTTATTAGCTGATCACTGACCTTCAAGAGGGTTCCTGACAGTAATCTTCAATCAGGCATATGGCACTGTCCCCTTTTTCTTGGTAGGTCTCTGACAGGTGGGAAGGTGACCCTGTAGTTAGCAAAGCCCATCTTCACTGTTCTTTCTCCTCACACAGACTCTGCTGTAACAGTAAAAGACGATGGTATCAAGACCCAGCTGTACAAGCTCACTACCAGTGTCAGCTTTTCCTATGCCAACCCTGCCTGGAAAATCTTTCTGCGCAAAGAGGTACAGTTCACTAGCTGGGGGCTGGTTATGGGGGAAGGGAACTGGTCCCACATTTGGTAAAAAACATTTTTTGTGATAGGGACCCAGTATGATATAAAAACACAAAGATAGTTCTGGGAGGAGGTCACATGACACAGGAAGCAGAGGCAGGGGATAATCTCATGGGAGATCTGGGTCCTACTCTGCCTTACTGGCTCTTGCGTCTTAGTCTCCCTACTGAGAAATCAACAAATAAAGTAAATTTGTTGTTATCTGGTGCTTTCCTGTTAAAGGAGTATAAATGTGAATCAAGTATTGAAGAGTGCATTGAACTGACCAGGGTTCATCCCATGGTCTCACCCCTTTACTTTTGGTCCTTCACTCCTGGTCCTTCTGTTCACATTCACAGTGTCTCTTCTGTGCCTGCCCCTGGAGATGAACTCACTCCTCTCTGACAGTAGGGCATATGGAATACAAAACAACCCTGGGGAGCTATTTCTGCAACATCTGTAAATGTCTGTAACATCACTGTTGTTTTTATCCTCCTCTTGCAGGTGTTTTACCCCAAAGAAAATTTTAGTCACCCTTACTGTCTGAACTTGCTGTGTGAACAGGTATGTACTGGTGTATGACTCAAGGCCTGTTGTCTCTCTGGAGACAAAACACTCCATAGTTACATTGCATAAGTTGCCTTCACTTCTGCATCCCTAGTGGTGTTAGTCTCTTCTCCAGGTCTATCCAGTCAAGCCCCTGTTCACTCTCTTCTGAAACTCAGCCCATTTAACAGCCTCAGATGCTCCAACACAATCAGATGTGGTCCTTTCAATGGAAACCTCTGTTTCCTTCCTCTGTAGATCATGCGCGACACTTTCTCTGATTCCTGCTTTCGGATCTCCAGGGAGGAGAAGCGCAAGATGAAAGACCTGCTGAGTAATTAACAGCCCCACCATTCCTTCCTTCCTGTGCCAATCCCAGCTTTTGGTTTGAAATGAGAAACTGGCCTTCAAGCCCTTTCAGGCAGGACTTAGGGCAGAGGAGAAATGTTTGTCACTGCAACAAGACAGCACATTTGTGTGTGCTGCGTAGTGCAGTGTAGGAATGTTCGTTAATTCCAAATGGCCAGAAAATGGCTCTGAAATTTCTTTGAGACGGAAAAACTTAGTTCTGATATGTTTATTGTGGGGAGAGGAAACTGAGGCTCAAGGATGTCATTTTGAGTTGTCTCAAAATCCAGCTGTCTTCTTTGGCAGCAGCTTTATGGGGAGAGGGAGACAAACTAGTAGTAGACTGGTGTATGCAAGTAATGTGGTATCCTTTTGCCTCTGCATGTCATTTGCTGCGCTGTAATCACTGAGGGGGACTGGTGGGAATGAGTCTTTGAGCAGAGGAAGACTTGGCCATCTTCGTCTTACTGAGAAAGTATCTGCTTTGTAACTGCTAGTGGAGTTCCGGGTTGGCAACGACGTCCAGTCCATTCAGGAGGATGGGATAAAGAAGAGGATTGTACTGGCTGCTCGGGATAACTGGGCCAACTATTTCTCCCGCCTTTTCCCAGTTCATGTGAGTCTTAATCTTTTCACCAGACCTTGGAGTTGCTTCAGCTGTCTCCCTGCCTGGCCACACATCACTCATTCTACTGCAGCTTCTGTACCTTGCTGGGTTTGACACCTCTGGCAGCCCAGGGCTGCCTCCATGGTACATGTGGTAGCATCTTCTTCCCTTGCTGCACCCTGTCCAAGAGGGATGGAGCCTCTGATGCTCTCTGCTGCACTTCCTTTACAGGGTGAAAATGGAAGTGATGTCCAAATCCTGGGTGTTTCTCACCGGGGTGTGCGGCTGCTGAAGGTGGTGAAAGCAGCTGGCTATCATCCTGAGCACCTGAAGATTCTTCGCAGCTACAGGTGAGCAAAAGGGCACTGGATGCTGCAGGATAATTTGTCACATGCAGGATGCTTTCAGAGTGTTAGGAGGCAAACGGAATGGGCGAGCTGAAATGTCCCTGCTTGTGCTGTGCTCTCTAGGATTGTTCTAATCCAGTTGTGACTCCCTGACCCTCCTTCTAATGAATCTGGCCTTTTCTTTTCTTTCTGACTTTGGGCTTTGCTTACAATAAGTGAGTGCTAGGTGTGAGTCAGCTCCATGCATGTCATCATAAGGGAGGTCCTTAGAGTGGTACACTGAAAGCCATGAGCTGTTACTCTTGTAATACAGTGCTGGTGAAAGGCCATCCTCTGGAGCATGCTGAGGCCTGTCTCCATTCTGTCCTTGGAATGAGCTCCCATCCCCATGATCTGCATCCCTACCTCTGGCAGAAGGAGCTTGAGCATGCTGGCTGTGTTCTCAGTTTTGCAGATGTGTTGTCAGTGGAAATGAAGGGCAGAAATGCCCTGGAGTTCTCTCTGAAGACAGAGCAGCTCTTCCTGCACTCTCCAAAGGCTCCATGCATCAAGGCCATGGTGGAACTCTTCATCCAGGAGCTGAGACAGGTGAGGGAGTGGCTGCAGAGCTGTCGGGAATTAAGATAGTTTCCCACACGGACCTGAGAGGGTCCATGGGTTGACGTGGCCTGAGTCCTTCACAACCTGGGGACGAGATTTGACCACCCCATCACTTTTTCCCTAGGATACAAACTACGTCGTTGCTCTGCGCAGCTACATCACAGATGACAAGAGCCTTCTTACCTTCAAGAAGGGTGACCTCATAGAGTTACTTCCCATGCAAGGCATGGAGCCAGGTGAGGGAGTTTGTCAAGATTGGAAGGAAAGGTGAGGACTGAGTTCAAGAGCCTGCTGGACCCACGGTGCCCAGAAGCTCTACGTGCTGCTGTTGAGTAAACCAGAGGAACCAGAGGAAAGCAGACTGTTAAGGGCTGGTGTAGTCAGCCTTCAGCGCTGCCATTCTCTGACCACAACTCACACTGTCCCAGCTGTCATAGTTGTAGGGGATTTTATCTGAGGATGCAGGAAAGCTTGGTCAGTCTGATGCTCTCTTTTGCCACTAGAATGCTTAACTGCCTATTTCTCTGGGTAACTGCCATAGCTCCTGACTCTTGTCCCCTGTTTCTGCAGGCTGGCAGTTTGGCTCCACTGGTGGCCGCTGTGGTATTTTCCCCACCAGTCTGGTGCAATTGGCTGCAGCTCCTGATTACCTCAGCACCAGCATGGACAGACACGGAGGGCTGCGGAAGAGCACGAAGGCTTCCCCAGAGAGCAGGAACACCAGCAGGGAGGTGCGTTGTCCCTGGGGAACTTCTAGGGGATATGGATGGGTTCTGTGGAACCTGCCAGGGTGGGTCCGTGGCCCTGGTAGTGTCTGACCTCCAAGTCTAGAAGGAAGAAGATGATTGCTTAATCCTTGCAGATGAAGACACTCAAATACTATCATAGTGGGAGGAGGAGGCACCACACACACATTAGGCCTTCTCATGTCTGCCAGGTGAGGAGAATACACACTGCAGTTTCTCAGCTGACTTTTTAGGGTGACTTTGGTGTCTGTCCTTGCAGAGTTCTGTTCCAAGCCTCACATCAGAACCCAACAGCACCATGTTAGTCCCTGCTGGTGATCGTTACACCATGATCGACTTCGCCACAGCCTACTTCCGCGAGGCTCAGTCCATGTGAGTAGGCTGTGGTCCTTCCTGAACAGGCATACACAGGACCTGCATAGCCTGATGCACATCAAGCCATTTGTGGGGATATTTATTGGATTGCATGTTTTCTCTCCTCTGTCTAGGCAGGGACTGAAGGGGATGTCTGCTGAAAAGAAGAACATAGCTGACCTGGTCCAGCACACCAAGGTGAGCCCAGTCTCTTCCCATGGCTACATCCAAAATCCCAGCTCCAGCCTTGCCTCTAGCTTTGTGCCCCCACATGGCAAAAGTGCAGAGGGCAGATCCTTGGCTGCAGTCTCTGAAGTGTAGGTGTCCCCTTCAGTGCTGCCTGCAAGATACTTGGAGCTTGTGTTTTTCATGAAGCCTGAAGCACAGCTCTGTGCAACCTGCCTCCCCAGCTTACCCTTGTATTCCGGCCCTGCAGGTCCCAATCCAGGAGTCTTTACTCCGGTACTCTGACAGTGAGCTGAATGAGCTTGCTACAAAGAACTTCAAGAGTAAGTACCTCCCTAGGACACGACACTGCAGAGGCTGATGTGGGGATGAGTGGGACAGCCTTGGTGGCCACATGTAGACATCATGGGGCCCAGAGTGGGGAGTGAAAACTGTGCGAGGACGGCCCCTCCTAAGGCATTTCAGCAATTAACAACTACCCGTGTCCATGCTGAAAGAATCCAGCAAAATGTTCTTTGCCTCAAGTGCAATGCAGCCAAGAACACACGCTGCCTGGGCTGATGCCCCACCAACTACACACGTCCAATGCAAGCCTCGTAATAGCCCATGGAGCAGAAAAGCTTTTAGGACATTGTCTAGTCTACTGCCTGCCCCATGGCAGGATCACCTCTGCTTACACCTAAATGCTAGCCTTCGCTTTGCAGCTCTGATGCGGTTCATGGGGGATCAATCAAAACTCAAGAACCAGAATGAGGTTGACTGCATCTATGAAATCCTTAAGGTTTGTGACCTTCCCCTGGGCAAGGCGCTGAAGCACCAATGGGAATGAAGGGCCAAGACCTTGCTGGGAAGGGAAAGAGCAGGGAGAGCCATAATGCAACCTCTTAGATGAGAAAGGGGGCTGAAACAAAAAGGCTGATTGAAAAACATGGGTGTGAGGGGTTGCATGTAAATGGTTTCCCTGGATATCCCTGTCTGGATGAGAGAACAACCTGCCTCTTCTTCTTTGGGCCTAGATAGCACTTGAGACCTGAGGCTGCAAAGCCCAGGCTTTAAGCCAAATTGGCAGAGCTCTGGAGCTGGAAGAGGAAGGGCACAGAGATGACCTGGGGCTTCTCTGATGCTCTTGTCCCCTCTCTGACTCTGTCTTTTCCTCTGTGAATGCAGCTGTGCAAGGAGAAGGAGAATTTGCATGATGAGGTCTACTGCCAGGTCATCAAACAGGTCACCCACAACCCTAAACAGTGAGTACCAGCACTGTCGGCTCCTGTGAGCGCACAGCTGGAGGGGAACCATCTGCCCCACTGCACAGACACCAGGGCCAGGGGAGAGCCTGCCCCTAATGATGTGTTGTGTCCAGCTGCTCAGATTCTGGGGCTTTTGCTGAGCACTCAGGAAATTTAGCCAGTCACTAGATTTTGCATTTGCACTTCAATGGATGTTTGTCCTTGTATCTCTGGCTGTTGATATATCTGGGCACTGGTAAACATTCCCGGTAGCTCCCAACAGTGTGCTGCTCAGAGCCCTGATTTCCTCATCACAGTCCTGGGGAACTGATACAACAGTTATGGACCAGCTTGACCCCACACTGCCCTGAGATATGGCAACAGGGGCATCAGAGTGACTTTGATGCTTCCCTTTCTTTGTTTGCTGTTAGAATAACTAAACTAATCCCTTCCTCAGCATAAGAAACCTCTGACCAAGAGCCGCCACCTCATTTTCTGCCACCAGCCACAGGTGTTCAGAAGGACAGAGGCTTGCTTTGAGCTGCTTGGAGCAGGAATTGTCTTGTTCCGAGGTGCTCACAGTTCTTTCTGTTCCACAGGGAGAGCGTGCTGCGTGGCTGGTTGCTCCTAAACCTGCTAACTGGGTACTTTCTCCCTTCTAATATCCTGATGCCCTATGCCACCAAGTTTCTGCAGCTAGCCAGCAGTGATCCATCTAGCACCCACCATGGTATGACTGTTTCTGTGTCCTGTAAAATAAACATCTATCCCCTTTTTACTAAGGTCAAGGAAAGAAGACAGGATCCAGGTGGGGACATGGTCTGATGGGAAAATCTCATCCCATTAGGCAGGAGAAATGAGTGGGGTAGAGATGGAGCTGAGCCTGCAGGCAAGAGACTGCTCTGTATCTCTAGTCTTTCTGTTTGCAGAGCTCATTTCCCATTGTATCTTCACCCAGGCAAGATGGAATTGTGTCTCTGAGGCTTAGCTTAGCCCTGTGGCTTAGGCCTAGCTAGACACTGGGGGAAAGGCAGGCTGTGATCTTCCTGAGTCATCATCTGTGAGGTATTTGGGTTGGAATCCTGCCAGATAAGTTGGTTCTAGTTTTTCCATCCTGTCATTCCTCTGTACTCCCACTGGCTTGGATGCTCTCTGGGGCTTGTCCCTCGTGATTTGGATGTGTCCTGGCAGAGTGAGAGATGAGGTCGTGTCTCTGCTCTCCTAACAGTGGCCCTTGGTTAAATTCAACACAACCAGAATGACCCAACACCATAGGAGACAATGCTTAGTTCTCTGTTTGGCTCAGCACATGAAGCTTCTTCCTTTTCCTGCAGATATAGCCAAGATCTGTCAGAGCAACCTGCGGAAAAATTTCATGTATGGGGGCCGTCGCCACCTTCCTTTCCCTGTGGAAACAGAGGCATTGCTGGTATTGAGGGGATGCTGGGAAGAGAAAGAGGGCAGAGACTTGTCAGGAGCTGCCACGTGCAGTGTTACAGGGGTGGTTAGTGTTCCAAGAGAGGAGGTGAAGCATGTGTCTGTAAGGGGACTGGGAAGTGCAATGTCATGGAGTAGGCAGGGATGTGGGGCGGGAAGGGGCAGGTACTACGGGAAAGCAGTGGAAGGCAGAGATGAGGCAGAAGAGGGAGAAATCACTGTGGGGCTGATGGGATCCTACATGCCTTACTGCCTAAAGACTGTCCTTTGCAGAAGGGGCACGGTGCCCGTCGGATGGTGATACTGATGCCAGGAGGTGTGGAATACCTCACCAGGATCAAGACATTCACTGTGAGTTTTCTGCTTTGAATTTCTTCATTGATCTACACTCTGAGCCACACCAGGAAATTCCCTTATCTGTTGAAACCTTGGGCTTGGCCTGTGCTTCCCACAGTGCTGTGAGAGTTTCCCACTCACTTCCTAGGAATCCCTGTAGCAGTGTATCTCTGCAGGCCCTGCACAACGCTGGGATGCCTCACCCAGCTTGCTTCTTTGCACAATGGCCAGAGCCATACTGCTGCCCTCCAACACACCCAGTATGTCTAACTGCTCTGGGGCTGCTTTGGGCTTGCCTGGCCATGGTATTTACTTGCTTCTTTCCTTGCTTCAGGTGGCCAAGGAGCTCTTGCAGGAGATCTGTGAACAGATGGGGGCAGGCGAACAGGAAGAGATACAGGAATTCGTTCTTCTTGCCATCAGGAGTGACAGCAATAATCCTGGCAAGTAGAGACTAGCATCTAGCTTCTTTCTTAAAGCAGTTTCCCCAACACGGAGTACCATGGCAACTGTTTCAGATAGTTCCCACATGCTTGCTGGCTCTGGGGAGGTTCCTCTTCAGCAGCTTCCCTCTGTACCAGGCTTAAGGACTGTGCCTGCTCAGGGGCTGTGTTGCTTGTTCCTGAAAGAGGTGTGTGTGGGTCCGTGCCCCCTTGGAATGGCTGATATTTGGAGACATAAGGGCAGGGTGGGATAGAGGTGTGCAGGAAGGCTCCTGCCCCAGGCCTTGGAGCTCAGCCCACAGTTTCAGCACCAGGAGTGATGACCCTCTCTCTGCATAAACATGTAGACAAAACGGTGAGGCCGATAAGATCGGAGGAGTATCTTCATGATTACCTGTTGGAGGACAAGTTGGTCACTGTGACTCTACGCAGGCTCACCTGGAGGACACCTCTGCACTTTGAGAACCAAATTTATACTGATGTCCATTATGGACAGGTAAGAAACAAGGCCAGGAACCTCCCTAGCAGGGGCAGAGTTACTGCACAGGCCAATGGGAATGTCCCAAGGGGGCTGAAGAAGCAAGAGGGCTTTGGCTGATCAGCTTAGTATGCTGCTTCTGGGAATGCCGAGTAACTGAATCCATGGATGCAAGGAAGGCAGCATGCCTGTAACCCTAGCATATAAACTGTACGGTTCCAGACATGGTTTGTGCAGTTCTGCATGCTCTTCCTGAGCACAGAAAGCCTTTCCTTTCAAGTTATCAGCCTGGGCTGGATTTGTCATCGGCAAGGCAGGATGTGGGTCTCTGCAGGCTGGTACTGCCCAGGCCTGCCTGTACCTTCTGGCAGGTTTAACAAAGGCCTCTTTGCTGTGCTGTCTCTCAGATGCTGTGGGATTACCTGAATGGGAAGATACTGTTGAGCCGTAGTAAAGAGATGGAGATGCAGGTGGGCGTTTTGGCAACACTCCAGCACTGGGCCAAAACAGAACGGAACAAGTCTGCTCTCTCCAGGTATGTCTGTCTCAGGGTGGGTCTCTAATGGCTGTTGGCACCGCAGGGTTTAGGGGTAGGTGCCTGAAAGCACACTCTGGATAATTAAGGAATGGACACTTCTGGAGAATACAAGCTACTAAGCTACTAATTAATATCACTTGGTGACTGACTCCTGCCCATAATCAAGGAAGTTCACCTCCTGTTCACACTCTTAATGCTGACTGTCTCTGATCCACATTTCCTTTTGTGACTCCTCCCGGGCTGAGGGTCATGAGGGTGCCATGGGCATTTCTTTTGACTGCCATGTGTTTGTAATACCAAGGAGGAAGTGAATGAGCTTAGAGTTGGGATGAATGCTCCTTTGTTCTTTCTCACAAGTGCCAGAGTTTTCAACCCTGTTCACCTGAAATCTGTAGTGATGTCTAATTGGAATGAAAACATCTTTGGGTACTGGAAAGCTTCTGTCCTGCAGAATTTTCACACTCCTTCTTTCCTGTATCCTTCTGCACTTCGACTCAGAGTCGAAGTAATGTCTCCATCAGATCCTCTTACAGCACCAGCAGCAGCAGGTAATGGCATAACCCTGCTGAGTATGGGAAACTCTGCTCTGTGTAGTGCTTTGAACGCACAGGAACAAGACAGGGTTAGAGTAAGGGCGTTCTGATGAGGCTGCCTGTGAAAGAAACACCCTGTGGCTTTACTTCCATGCTACAGTCCTTATGTGAAGAACTCCTGTTGTCTCCAGAAAGGAGGGATATCTTTCAGTGCACTAGTCAGTGGTGCACAGCTGCATTCTCTGTGGAAAAGGGTGGTCTCACTGTCCACTATCTCTGTTTACTTCCACGTTATCCAATTCAGATACAACCTATTGTGCTCTTCCCCTCTCCCTCCACTCTTACTCCCAGCCACACAACTGAAAATTGTTTCCACAGCCCCCCCTTGCTCTTAATCCCCTTGGTTGATTTTTTCGATTTTAGCCGGGCAGGATATGAATTAGTATCTGCTTGTTGGCACAGGGAAGAGCTGAGTGAGTACACACCAAAGACCCTGCAGTCCTCCATCAGACTCCAGGCTCTGGAGAACCATGTCGGCATGTTGCTGAGAACCAGGCAGCCCCTCCAGCCAGTGGATGCAAAAATCCAGTTCATAGGTGAGGAGACATCCAGATCTGCTTGAGTTGTCCATCCCGAGCATGATGGAAGCTGCTCTGAATGCACTTTTGGAACAGTTCATGAGGTTGGCGAGGATCCTTGGGGCCTGGAATGGGCCATGACACAGAACTCCCTGACAGCCTCACCCTGCAGACTGGCACTTCTTCCCATGCATGGTGATCGTGGTAGAAGTTCCATCTCTTTTGTAGAAGTCTGCAGTAGATTTTCAGAGCTCTGTACAAGTTGTGTTTTAACTGATATTCTGGCTGCATGTCTGTTTTGTGGTCAGAAGAGAACAGGACATCCATTCAGGCTTCTGAGAATTGAGTACCAGCAGGCTGGGGGCTTGGGAGTTGTTGTCAATCTTACGTTTTAATGCAGAAAAGCTTGGGAACACTTGCAGTTTTTCATCACCTTCAGGCTGGAAACCGCTGCCTGAAAGCCACCATTTTGCTTTCTTACAGAGCACATGATGAAATTACCTTTCTTTGGCTACAACATCTACTTTGTAGAGAGAGTCAGCGATGACACAATCCCTGTGCCCTGTTTCTTTGGTGTGAATAAAGAGGAGATCATTGTGGTGGATGACACCACCCAGGTATGGCAGACAATTCCCCTCTAGCATCCAGAGCCCTGATGGCTGTCAGATGTTAACTTTGACTTTTAGAAGAACTTGTGCAGGAAGAGACTGTATTTACCTGCATCACAGCCACTCTTAACAGCAGTCCTCCTAGCCCAAAGGAAGTGACAAGAGTGGTAGAACAGCTAGTACTACCACCTGCTCTTTTGTGAGTCCAGTGATCATGCTAATAAGCATGGTCCACAGTAAAACTAAGTGCAGGTCACATTCCTGTTTGTCCCAATCTTGCAGGAGTTCTAGGGACATGCTGCCAGCAGGAGCCTGCCCTGTACTCAGTACACACTGCCCTGTGCCCCAGCCCTTGTCTCAGCTTTCAACAGGCTCCTGAGGTGAATCCTCCTTGGTGAGAATCAGATGGTTTTATTTGTGAGGATTGCACCAGAGAATGTTTTGTGGCTTTTCTCCTTACACAGGTGGTCTCCTGTGTCATTCCATTGAAAGAGCTGCAGAATATGCGAACCCTGCGGCCCGTCTCCGATGGTGGCCTTCCCGGCATAGAACTGAACTATGGCTCGGCTGCCAGCCCCAAGACTATGTGGTTTGAACTGTCACAGGTGAGATCAGCCTGGAACTACAGCCTCCTCCTGGCAATTTGGAAATTACCCTCTACTGCCCAGCTGAGCTTCTGCTAAAGGACAGCACTACTGCTCTCTTCTGTCCCAGAAGTGGATTGGGGGCACTGCATTTTCCAGTCCTCAAAGTGCAGCTTTGTCTCAGCACGTACCTCATATTTAATTATGGAAAGTGATTTATGGGAATATTTAATTATGAGAATCAGCCATTTCTGGGGCAGAGAGTGACACACTGATTTGTGTTTTGACAGGCTAAAGAAATGTATCACATGATTGTTGTCATCCTGGATAAAACAGAGTTGCACCACTAGAGCCTAAGAGAAGACTGACCAAGCAGAACAGCACTGTTTTCCTTTCTTTGAGCTTGTTCAGTGCTCCCTGCCCTGTCTTCTGGAGAGGACTCTTCCAAAAGACATCCATGGTCTCTGAAAGCTGCTTTCTAAGACTGCCACCACAGTGTTTGTTGATGGTTTGGACCATCCCCTCCTGACCTGCCCTTCAGTCCTCAAGCACTCTTCTGTGAAGCAATGCATGCAGTGGCTAAATAAACCCCAAAGACACCCTTTCTACACCACTGCTTTTTCATAGCCTGTTCCAACACACAGCAGCTGAGCCTTCAAGCTATGCAGTGTGGGACTCTTCTTTTCCTTTTTTAATTAATTAACATGAGCAAAGACTGATGCTTGCTAGAGATTTGTGTATCACAATGCGCAGCTGAGGCTATGAAATAACTGCACTGGCTGCTGGTGTTTTACACAGGCCAGTTTTTTCTCTGTATTGATATGCAAGAGGTCCAGTAGCAAGATTTGTGAAGCAGAAGCCTGTAGAAAGCATCTTAATTGCAAATCAGATCAGTGTTAATACACAGTTAACACATATGCTGGGGCACAGATTGAGCTGCAATGGTAAGAAAGTTTATTGTTAATTAATTTCTTACGGACATAATTATATGCATATGTTTCCCTCTACTATAAAGAAGCCAGTCATGTCCATGCAGCTGTCCTACTTCAATGGTGGCTCCATGCCCATGGCGAAAGCGTATTCAAATGGAACTTGTATTACAGTAGAGGAGAGCGTCCTGGGTTGTACAAAAATGCTTAATTTATTTTTATTGCTACAGCTCTCCTATTGAACTGAAAAGTATCTGCACTTCAGATTACAATAAAATAATCACATAGAGATGTTTTGAAGCTATGACGTGACAGATAATGGTTTACATTGAACATGGGAAGATTGATCTATAAGTAACTGACAAAGCTTGAGGAAAAGGTTATCACTGGTGGCTGGGAAGGGGATAGATCTGAGGGTGCTCAAGGCAAGCCATGATGCACAGCTAGCTTCGTGCTACTGAGCTGATGCCAGCAGTAACTACAGCATCTTCCCTGGCAGGACCTTCCCTTCATGTGCTTCTCACTGAGGTCTTAACTGAAGCATGTTCCACCCTCCCCCTTCAGCAGTGATACTGCAAGGCTAGGTAAAGCACCACAGCACCAGGAAAGAAAGGAATAAAAAGAGCTGAAGATTCCCCTTCTCTTTCTCTAGATTTTGCTGCCTTACTTAAAAGCAGAACTCAGCTGGTTAGAAATGCCCCACATTGTGATAAAGCACTTTGTCACACAACCCAGTGCAGTCGGCAGTGCTTTTGGGAGCTCCCTGATTTACAAGACAAACAAAGCATTTCTGGGACGTTCACCCAGGCAGCAGCTGAACTCTATAAACACTGAACTGTGGAGAGATAGTAACCCCCCTTAAGTGGCTGATGAAACAGGATTTTTAGTGGGAAGGTAAAATAAAAACCAGCAGGCAACAGCTGAAAAATACTTCCATTGCGTAAAAGGCTTCTTGTAAAGCCCTTTGTGCTCTAGTGAGCAGAGCAAGCTGAAGATGAAAGTTATTTTTGAGTTAAACATTTCCAGGTTCTCCCGATTCCAGCTGGAGAAGTCCGGCAGCTATAAAGGGATGGAGGTGGCTGCTGGCACATGCTTCCCATCCATCTCCTCCTCACTTGCATTTAGTAACTGTTCAGATAAGAAATGAGCTTTCATGTCTATGATCACAGTGATGGAGTCTTAATGTATCTTAAACAAGTCTGTATGATTGAGTGGTAAGAAAAAGCTTCCAGGAAGATTCCACAGCAGCTATAACATTGTTTTATTGTCAGTTCCGCACATATTATTCAGTACATTTAAAAAAACCAAACATCTGTTGAGTACAGCTATCCAAAATCCTGTTTGGTGGCCTCTCAGGCTGCAGATTCCTCTAACAGCACTAGTGCCTAGGGCCGCCAGCCTCTGTAGGCATGGAACAAAGGCAGAACCCAACAAAAACCCAACAGAAAGGACTTGAACCAGGGAATTGGGTTCTTTCAAGCTCACTGATACCCCAAGATCCAGGTCCTTATATAAATATAGCAGCAGAGGCACCACAGTGTCAATTGGAGGGCCACAGCAGTACCTTAACCAGCTGTAACAGCAGCATCGCCCTCTGTATTGCAGACTGTGGGTGAGGCACAGGGAGAAAATATGGCTTTAGGGGTTACAAGCAAATGCTGGATAAGTGTTGGCACCCTTGGTGCCACTATTGGAGAGGATAATACCAAAAGAGCATCACTGCTTACGTTAAAGGGCAGGCAGAACTAAACAAAGGTAAAAAAACCCGTCAGATTAAAAGAAAAAGGAATCCAAGTTTCTCTGCGTTCAGAAAGTAGGCATTGCCTGCATGGTAAAAACAAAACACTCCCCTCCCGCCCTTCAAGGGGAAACATTCCATCCAGGAACTCAACCATCAAATCGTCATTGGCAGCCCTGAGCAAAGCATGTGAACTTGTAGCATAAGGCTTCTACTGGTAACGCCGAAATAAGAACTAAGAGATGGGGGAGCCAGGGGAGGAGCCCTCAAGTAAGCAAGTTGCCATCCCAAAGCAGAGCCCCAACTGGAAAGTCCGAGCCCTTCCCAGACTGCTGCAGGGAGTAGAGGTTGGAGACACTGTGGAACATGTGAGGCAGCAGCCCATAACCCACACAGCAGATGCAGACTTCATACCCCTTGCCAAGAGGTACTAGAGGACTTCAGCGCCCTAGTTATTGGAGAAACTCTCCATAAGTTCACAGAAATAGGTTTCCTGGAATTGCATGTCTCAAAGGACAGAAGTGACTAAAAATGCAATGGGAAAAGAAAGCTCATTTCTACAGTTTCATGAAACTCTCCATGGCTGAGTTCTTCAAGATCCCCTGGTCGCAGTGCTGGAGGAAGGAAGGCAGCCAACATGATGCAAGGATCAGCTCTCTGAGCTCTGCAGCTCCTGCCAGTCCGTCTCACTCTCACACCTGACCCTTGTTTTGAAAAACTCCTTGATGAGTCTCTGTGCTTCCTCCTTCACTGCAAGAGAGGAAGCATCACCTTTGAGATGACACTTAAGACATCGGCCCCCTCTAAAGACATCAATCCATTCAGCATCAAAAGAACCCGAGACTCCTGGTGCTCTCCCCAGCTGCCAACTCACCAGTCTTGCGGGCAGGGTTCTGCTCTTCAGTCAGTAAGTGAGACAGGTGTCGAGCAAAGCCCTTAAACAGATCCTGCAAAATTGGGGAAGAGCAGAAAGCAGACATCAGTTACCTCACCAGACTCTTTCCCTGTTTGTCTCACCCTTAGCACGGGCTGGCTGAGGCACAACCCATTCATAGATTTAGACTACGGGAGTGTTGCAAACCTCCCAACACACCTGACCCTGCAGTGCTGGAGATGCGCATGCACACACATGTTGCCTTGCAGAACACAAGTAAACTGCACCAGAACTGAACCTGATCTGTTTCCACTCCACAGGGGGAAGTTCTTAAAAATGTGCCAGAGTTTAGTGTGAAAACATGAGCAATCACAAACAAGTGTGGAATCAACATGATACCACTCTAAATCACACTCAAACTCTTTCCTGGCAGGGGTGAGTTGCTAAAACAGCTCATACCAAGATGTGACTTGGAAATGAAATGTGGTATCCAGATCATCTTCCCCTTCTTAGAGCCCCAGGTCACTAGGGACATGCAGTCTCCTTCTGCTAAAGAGGGTCTTGAGCTGTGCCCTACCTTGGAAGCAAATTTGCCACCCTTGTAGAATGGCGTCAAATATTTGACAACGATGTCTGCTGTTTCTTTGAGGGACATGCCTTTGGTCACTGGCTGTACAGTCTTGCTGCTTCCTTCTTTATCACACTCTGATAAGTTTGGATCAAAAGTCACCTTCTTCTTTGTTGGACCAACACTTTTACTTTCTGGCTGGGACAGAATAGAAGATTTCACCACTGTCCGTAGCCGCTTTGTTGCAGGACTTTCCATATCCTAGAGATGGGACAGAAGAAAACCAAAACCACCAATTCGTGTGACAGCATTATACATCCAAGCAGCCAGGACCTTCTGAGAACATGAATCTTAGCAGCACCCTGCAGGCTCTCCCTATAGTGAATACCATGCAGGAATCTATGTAACCCATTTTGCTGTGCAGATGTAATACACTGTTTCCCATACATAGGGACTTTGAGAAAAACCCTTTAAGACATTTAGAATTACGTTGTGCTCTTACTAGGGCAAGTAATTGTTAGACCCCATCCTATACAGGAAAAGACTACCCAGGATGGCTGCCGAGGATACACCCCTCAGGAAGAATCAACCATTTCAGGAGTGTTACACTCCTGTTCAATTTGAAAGAGCAAGGAGACGACTGCAGTGTTCAGCAGAATCAGCTAGCCAGCAGCCTCAGATGGCAAATGCAGAACCAGAGACTGACTGGCGACGAAGGCTGCGAGCGTGGTTTGCTTCTGAGTGGTCCTGTGGGTCACTGGCCTGTGGCTGTTCCCTCGGCTTGAGAAAGCAGCTTGCTAATTATAGTTACAGATCTAGAGCGGGTGGAGAGACTCATTCCAGGCAAGCCACCAGCAAAGGTACAGTCACGTGCATTGCAGAGAAGAGGAAACAAAGCAGAGTGGAGGGGAAGCTTTCCACTGCAGGCTGAGTTGCTGGCACTGGCGCAGTGGGACACCAGCAGTGCAACACAATTATGGTTCTCCCCTCTCCTGCAACTGCAGCTGGGCCCTCCCCAGATAAATAACACTATCGGGAGAACTTCAGACTAGGAGCATCACTCCCAGCAAGAAACTTGGCACAAGGTGAGCAGAAGAAATAGAGGAAATCAGCATCCATTGAAGTCTTACCTCATCTGATCCTGGTCGCTTCCCACTCTCACCTTCCCCAACAACAGTTAGCTCCGTTTCTATGACATTGTCAGCAACACTAGTGGGGAGAATGGAAAAAAGGCCAATTTTAATCATTCCACAGGGAAGATATTACCATGTTCACTGTCAGTGGCTACAAGACTCTCCAGGGTAAAGCAAGAGTCTCCCTCACCAGATCTAATGCAGATTCCCAGTTTCCAGGACAAGGCTGGTGGGGCCCTGCAGCTCACTAACGGGACAACACAGGGAGCAGAGAGGTAGAGATTTTACCTGGATTTTACATCAATTTCTTCCTGAGGGAATTCATATTCAGCAGCCTGCTGGGTCTTAAAATCCTCCTCTGTCTCAGTCAGTGTTACTTCTGTTTCTCCCATTTCTTCATTCTCTGTCTGGGACTGTCCTGACACATCTTCTCCAGAGACACCTTTGTTTTCCTGAGGTATTGGTTTCTCTTGACACATGCTTTGAGAAGAAACCTGAGGTAGTGTGCTTGCGGAACAACCATCTTCCTTTGCTGAGCTGCAACTTTTGGCTTTAGACCCACCTTTCGGGAGGGATAAGAATTTGGAAATATCCTGTGATTCTTTTTTAGCTGCTTCTGCGAGCATTTGCTGCTTTTTGCTAGGTTTGGACTTCTTAGTAGGGCTATCCCAAAGGGCAGCTTTCGTGTCTGGACTGGGTTGCTGTTCCTTCTTTTTAGGAAGGAGTACTTCTACCCCAGCACTCTCACACACTTCTTTGGTTCCTGTATCTTTCTTCTGGAGAACAGGGTTTCTGGTGTCAAGTTCCAGAGTGCAGTTGCTGTTGTCTTGCCCATTTGGACAATCTACTTTTTTTCTGACAGGCTTTACGTCACTCTCCTCCTGGATCTTCAGCAGCTCTGAAGCTGTCTGAAACAAGCTGGACTTCTTTGGAAATCCTGCTCCCACACGCTTGGGTTTGAACTAGGGAGAAAAAGAAATTTTGTATAAGAGCTTTAAGGAAGCCCTGGGAGCACGTCCAGAACCCTGAGAGGAGCTAGGTTTCAGTACAGAATACAGCAGTGTGTACAGACGTAAGCTGGTGGAGGCTCCAATACTGACTTATCATCATAACCATCAACTGATACATCAGGGAAATGGATTAGGTTAAAGTCATAGGCCTGCAGTAAGGGAACAGGCAGCATCCTTGGTCAGAGCAAGATGAAAAAAACTTATTTAACGCATGGCCTGCACATAGATTATGTTCATAAATAGGAACCTGCCTGACTAATTGATCTCACTCCAAAAACAAAGGACAGACAGGCAAAGCAATTACAATAGAAATATACAGCTATGGCCACAGGAAGGACTTAAAACTATAAAAAAAGCAGATAGACAAAGTACATCATTCCCTCCTCATCTATCCCACCTGTACTCCCTCACCGAGTAAACCTGGGACGCAGGGAGGAAGTCCTCTTCTGCTGGAGACACAGATTTTGTTTCCAAGCTACTGTTGCCACCCGTTCCAGACCCAAAGACTGAGAACAACTCTCCTTGCTTTGAGGCTTTGTTGATTTCTGCTACCTGAAAAGAGAACAGAAATATTCTCTAATGGCCAGGAACCTTTATACATTCCTGCCTTTGTACATCCCGTAGTGGCAAAACAAATGTCTCCCCTGGCGAGACACCTATCTCAAGAACAGAAACTTCTTCAGAGAGACTTATGGCAACCAGTTAACCTAGACCAAGGCTTTTGTGTTGTTAGCGACAGTCTGAAGGAACTCCCCCTTCCCATTACTGCTAGACCGAGAAAATATCTGGATAAGCTTGCATGGGTATGCAAGTTTCCAGAGCCTGTAAAGCCAAAAAAGATGTGAAACCAATGTGATTCTGCGCCCTCCTGGAAACAAACTCAAGAAGAAAGATTTGGAAGACATCCAAAGCAAAGCAAAGCTTCTCCTTCACCTTTCCCACACAAACTCTTCCCTATTTCCCCATGAGCTGAGGCCACACCACGTTCAAGGGAACAACAGACACAGGGCCCTACCTTCTTTAGCACAGCTGCCTTGTATGAGTTAGCCATTTTACTGGCTCGGAAAGCTTCATACTCCAGCTCCACGGCACAGGCATGAGGATCTGACCTGTAACACAAACTGGGGTGATTTCTGGCAAGACACACTTCTGTATCTGCAAAGGGAACACTAACGCTTAAACATCTCGCAGAAAGTACAAAATTCACTCTCTCTGGTGCAAGAATAAGTGATAATTTTCAATTAAGTCCTAAGGGATGCAGTGGTGAATTGCTGGAGCATGGAAAGGGTGGTGAAAACAAGTCCTCTTGTTCAGTTGCTCAGTTTGAGAAGGACACTATCTCCATCTTGTGGGACAGGGAAGAATTGCAACTCCCAAGATCAAGCTGATTCAGCAGATTCGGAAACAGGAATCCTTCTATCTGATTCTGGTCATTACTACAAGAAGGATGCTGTTAAGTGAAACTACATCCTTGGACCAAGTAACTTAAAGCATTCCCTGAAGGTGGTAATGATGCTCAGGGAAAAGTAGGTCCTGTGTTAAAGGATTCAATATGCTACCCCTTTTTTCTCATATCATACCCTCTTCCTCCTGCTACTGGAACCTCTTGATTGGTTCTCAAAGCTTCTTCCAGCATCTTCAAGCAGTGTTCCCGTCCCTAGGAAACATGGGATACTCAGACATGCTCTACAGAAGTCATAGTGCCCCTTGGACCTCCATCCGTGAAGGAGTAAGAACAGGGCAGGCAGAATCTTTGCTGTTCTTTGCAAGTCAACAAGACTGAACACTCACCAGCCTTTCTTACCTTCACTGTGAGCTTAGAGATTCTCCTGCTGAAAGCATCCTTCAAGGCACAGTCCGCACCTACCACAGAACAGCATTTGGAAAAGGCGTCATAGCAGGGCTGGGGCCGATGGAGAACATCTCGGCTGTCACTGGGAGGGTGCCAGTCCAGTACTGCTTGGCAAACTCCTCCCTGCATAGTCACCCCAAGTGCCACTACTGTCACCCTTTTTACTTGGAGAAGCTACAAACTCCAAAAGAGCAGGCAGAAGCCAAAGTGAGATTTTTCTCTCTGGATGAGAACATCTACTTTGCTAGTTTATGACTACACTCTCCAAAGCCTCCCCATCTCAGGAAACCCTTTTTCAAGGAATCCCAGCTCATACGAAACTCTTTTCCGCTCCCCACAATACCAACCAAAAAAACCCAAGGGGCTGAACAGAGTAACATGAGCTACCAGGTATTCTTTTACAACAGTATAAGAACTGTGTTGTTAGACAGGACCCCAAGTAGCACAGTTACAAACAGCAATGGTTTTCAGCAGTTTCCTTATAGCCCAATTGAATACTGCTGCATAACCACTGCAGAAATAGCCTACAAGTCAGGTTAGCCAGTTTTCTTTGTCTCTTGCTTATTTGGAAAAGTTTTTCACAAAGATGCATTCTATACCTTCACCCCAATCAAAGCCAAGCTCTGATCCATTTCCTTCAGCCAACATTTCATGGCCAAAAGCCTAACCTCTGTGCCTAGGGATTGGTACCTCCAGTGTTGATCCCATATAAATTACACGCAGCTGCAAAACACAGGACTTTCTTCTCCCTAAGAAACCCCACTATAAATCAAAGAAGATATTTACTTGGAGGAACAAAATCTTCTGTTTCTGATTCTTTGCCCTGGAAGAAAATAAAGGTCAGTCAAACATTTCCATTCCTACAACACACATGCAGGTCTAGAAACACAAAATACACATTTTATATCCCTGCTTCAGGGAAAATTAATGCTGAAGTTACAAAGCTATCGAAAAGGCACCAAAACAGGGAAAGAAGATGAAGAATGAGAATCAAAGCCAAAAGTTCACCTTTGCTACAAGAATATGCAAGAGAAGCTGAATTGAGGAATCTGTTTTTACTAATATCAGATGTATTAAAGACAACAAGATCCTCTTGATTAGCACTGCAGAGAAATCAGTACATGAATAAGCTGCGTCTCTTCACATTATAGGACTGACCCAGAATATGAAGAACACAGTGAAAGCAGAGGTAAAAAAAGTAACAAACAGAACAAGCAACAGCAAGATGCAATAATTTACTTTTGTTAGCGCCAGGAAGCCTTCACGTCTGTAAGAAGCTCCCAGCAAACAATCTGTGAACCTCTTCCAAAGGGATACCAACTCACTTTGCGCAGACTCATCTGCTTTCTGTAGAAGTTGTTCCACTCCCGTTTCCGACTCTCTTCATTGGCTTCATCCCCATTCCCACTGCCTTCTTCATCATACCTGGATCAGGCAGGAAAACAAGAACAGACATTTCTGTAGCTGCAGCATTAACTGGAGAACAGGCTTTTGAAAGCCTAGCTCATTCCAGTATTTACAAAAGATGATGTATTTTACATCCTTTCGGAACAAGTCTTAGCTTTTAGTTTCACTACCATCCCTCTACCTGGACAGTAGTGAGTGTCCTCCAGAAATTCATGGGATTTGTTAATCCCATGAACTAGTAAACCATAGCACGAACTAGTATCAGATAACTAGTGCTCTGAGAATGGAGGGTTCCATTGCAGAAGCTCTGCCAGGTTCTCCTGGGGTTGAGGAGTCACTGCCTTGTGCCATGTACCACATCCATCCGTCACTACTGCCCTTGGAGCAGTGACGGCAAAAAGGGCAAAGCACCCATTCCTCAGCCTCAGTTGTTCACGGGCTGTTGTGTTAAACAAAATCCCCATCACTAATACAATGAAACACAGCAGCTGATTTTCACCAGGTGTAGCCCAAGAGTTTCCTCCCTTCCACAGCTGTCACAGCCAAAACTCACAGGTATTACAAATCAGAGCTTTAACGCTGTTGACTGCTACAACTTCCAAGGCAAAGCTACAATCAAGTCATGGACATGTTCAACAAATCAAGTGTCAGTGTGCTGTGCAACAGCATTGGCCGTGTCTGCTCAGGTCCTGAGACCAAACATGGGCTCAGGGCACAAGTACACCAGCTTCCTCTGACTCAGCTGGACTTGCCTGAAGAACAAAGCTACCAGTCTTAAGCTGCTTAAGGTAAAGCAGAGGGCTAGGCCAGCCCACAGCGTTGCGCACCCTTCACGGGCGGTGCAGGCAGCAAAACTTGCATCCTGACAGAGCTGCACAATCACTGCAACTCGGCCAGAGAATGAGGAGGAAGAGATGTCATCTCCACACTCCCGAGCATTTTACAGAATTAATCATGTTTCCCACTGCACAACTTCCTTTTGCTGTCAAACCAATACAGAAATACTAGAATTTAACAGACACTGGCCCTCCATTACATCCTCTGTGATGACTAAGTCCTGTCAGTGGCCCCCCACCTTCCTGGCCCCTAGACAGCCATACTAAGTCAGGAATGAACTCTGGACCATGTCATACTTTGCTGTCACGTTGGTCTCAACTGAAACAGTTTTGATCCTTGTGACTGTGAACAGGCTGAGCTCGCTTACTGCTTTCAAAAAATTCCAGGCTAGTTTCTTGAACCAATTACATTCTGCAGGGCAATTCTTAGGTCAGTCAAAAGAGCTTTTGGCTCTCTGGGACATGAATGTGATCAAGGCTGCCAAAGTGCGTGGAAAACGAAATTCCAGCTCCTGCTGCCAGGAAGTTACAGGAAAATACCACCACACAGAAACGTGTGCTATAAACAGGAGTGCCTGGGCCTGCAGCTGGGAGATGCTCTCTCCTCGCTGATAGCTCCTATGAGCTGAGTTTGAGCTACTGAGTACAGACCTGCAAAAACCTCTGCAACCTCTCCTCCCGCCTTCATACAACTCTGGGTCATAGCTATCCCAGGAGGAACCTGCGGGCCCAATGCAGGTTTTGCTCCAGCTGTTGCTGCAGCGTTCCAGCGACTCCAGTTGTCTTTTCACTGCTCCTGGGTTCTTGCAGTAATCACAGCACTTGTTACAAGGTGGGGTGACATCGCCAAAGTACTTCGCTATGGCAGCGTGGCGACATCTAGGAAACAAAAGGTAAAACGATCTGGTAATTATTTTTATTGACAAGAACTCTACCCTCCAAATGCAAGGTGTCTTTTGATAAGGACTTGAGTCTTTTTTTGCAGAGAATGCCTGTTCCAGCAGGAATCACAGGGGTTTAGCCCAGGAACAGAACTGGGGCTCTCTTCCTGGCACCTCGCTTAAGGTCTCTCTGCCTCCACTTCCTCACATGTAAAACAAACAGTGGCGTCAATCTCTTCTGCTAAATGCTTTCAGATCTCTGAGATCTGCAAAAGGCACAGTGAATGAAACATGCAGTTATTAATTCTGCATCATCGGCTAAATATATTCCATGTCCAATCATAATGGCTCTAGGATAAATATGTAAAGAGGCCCTGTTGATCCCTACACCTCAGATTTCAGAGTACGTCTGCATATTTCACATTGGAGAGCTTCTAATTTTCTTGTTCGTAGTTTGAAAGTGAAGAAATCTACATTTGCAAAAACAGGAATGTAAATTAAGTCACAGAAATAGAGTCCAGACTGAGGTCACAAGGGAGCACTACTCAGATAAAACAGCTTGGGTCTCAATCTGCTAACACATCCTTCAGATCAGCAGCCCAAGTTCGGGTAGAGTCCTACATGCATGAAACCCCTTCCATTTGTTCATACAGTATTGCACAACCAGTTCTACCAGCCTTAGCAAACTAACCATGTGAAGATGATTAGATTCTTCCAGGAATCATCTAAAAATTTCTGGCAGACATCAGTGTTTTTAAGTATGTAAAAAAGAGTTTGGTGACTGAGAATTGCTCATTAACAATAAAGGCAGGAAGTAATTTCTCTTCTAGAACACTCCTTAACTCATACCAGTGAAGAAAACATTGATTTCACTAGATAAAGAAGAACCAAGCAGTTACTTTTTTTTTTTTTTTTTTTTAAGGAAGCAGGCAGAATTTAGAGGAGCTTTTTAAAACTTCTGTTTCACAGCAGCGGTGGCCAGTCTCCGCTCTTTGTCTCTTAACCAAAATGCTGATACTAGATACACAAAACCCCTTACTTCATCAGGCATTTAGAGATCAAATCTTGTAGCCAAGCAGCAACAAGCGTTATTTTAGAAAAGAGTTATTTTACTGTGAGGAAGAACAAAGTAGGGATTTTTATTCTCTACCAAGAAGTGCCCTAGTTGGCTTAGCAACTTCATCTGCAAAAAGTGGGTCAACAGAGGGGAAAAGTAAGAGTGCAAGAACTCCATTTATTCTTATTATAAACCCTTTAAGGCATGTCTGAACTTGCCAGAGATCTAACAAATGCAGTTTGCTTTTTAACTTGTGTGCGTGCATGTTTGTGTCTGGGGGGAACACAACTGCACGTCTACCAACACATCGCAAACAGACCCTGCGAGGGAGCAGGGCGGCAGCTGGCTGCCTCATTCCCACGGCCTGGGAGGTTAATTCACCAAGCGAAGAGCAAGTGCGGCAGCAAAGCAGCAGGTTACAGACTTGTCGCCATAGTAATGAAACGTGTGTGCTGAAGCAGGAAGGACCTGGCCCTGCTCAGGTAAGGAGGGCTGCAACAGCGCGACGGTACACTGCTCGGTCTCGGGCACTGAAAACCTAGAGAGGGCTACTACAAAGCTGGCTTTATATCCCCCTGCAGAGCCGCACTGACTCACTCCCGTCTTGCTCTCAAAGAGCTCCTTTCACATGGTGGGGAAGGGTGGGGGGACCGGGCTGGGGACAACACATTTGATCCCCTTGTCCCGCCTTTCCAAAAGAGCTACTGGTGCTGCCTGTCCTGCCAATGCAACGTGACTATAGAAATGTCAGCGAGCTGCAAGTCAGCTTTTTGTCTCCCCAAAAGAAAACAGGCAGGCATTCTCATCAGTCTGTGTCTCTTTCTCTCACACACACTGATCTGTATTAGGGTTAACCGGGGCATACAGTAATGGTCAAGCCCTCTCCTCACCCCTACAGCCTGCTCACCAGGCTTCTGCTGGAGAGGGACATCCACGTGCACCCCTGCCCCTAATGCCCCAAGGGAGGGCTTTGCTGAAAGCAGAGATGAGCTCTGAAGCCACTGGAATTTAGAGTTCTAGTTTCTAGCCCATCAGGCTTGTAAAACCAAGCCCTTTCCATCCAGCCTCCTGTAACTGCCTGCACCTTCCTGCAGAATTACCCAAATCGAGGCCACAGCCCCACTTTAGCTAACGGTGCTCACGAGTCGGGTCATAACGGAAGTTCAGTTGCAGAACTAAGATTGCAGTCGTATAAGTGAAGTCAAAAGGCCAAACCCAGAGTTACCACAGGGATGCTGGGACTAAGCACCAAATTAATGCTTAATTGAACACAAGAGGTCCTGAAACACAGTTGGTTATGCATTAACGTGTGGTGAGAAAACTTCCCAAGTCACATGAGAGCCTGACTAATGTCCATGAGTTGGAGATCTGATTTACATAAATTAATGGTAGTTTCTATTATTATACATGTCCTAAAATAATTTCATTTTTAAAATATGCAACTCTATTCTTTGCCTCCCCCACCCCTTAACAGGAGTATGTATGAGTTGACCACTGGTCTTTAAAATGTCTAACGAAAATCATTATTTCATTTGAGACATCCTACACTGATTTGACATCATGGGATAGAATGAAGAGCAAACAACAATCAAGTTTACTAACATGTTTTTGCCTGTGGCAATACATTTCAGGAAAGTGCTAAACTGACCACACAGCTGCCTGCACCATGCCTCCTTCTGGTACTCATTGCTTTTGTACACCAGGTAAAACAGGAGCCCTGTATCTGCAATTAGTAGAAACAGATGGACAGTCAGAGAAGAAACAAAGTCACATATTCCAAAAGAAGCTTTGCCTCTCCTAAAATATGCCACAAAAAAGCATTCCCTCATATGAGCCAAAGAAGGGAACACTGACTCATCAGAAGAGCTCCCCCTAAAAAAAGCCCCCAGCAAGTCTTGGAATTAAGCCAAGAAATTAAAGCATTAAAAAAGATAAAAATCATATACAGACAAATTAGTTATGTAGATGCCAGTTGCTGAACAAAAGCCATTTAATGAGCTTTATCAAAGAGAAGAGCAAATTATGAGGCTGATGAGAAATTATCATTTTGCACCTGTCTGAAGGACTGCATCCTCTGAACTTCAGCAACGTGCTGAGACAAGACAGTGGGTGTCAGCTGTCCCCAGAACACAAGAAGCAAAAACCACGGCACCAAGCGAGCAAAATGACTTGGCCAAGGGCACAGAGCAAATTCGCCACCGCAGCATCGTCCCTGCTCCCGTCAGTGGCAGACCATGCGGCACTGTCCTTGCGATTTCCTGCTCTGCCCCTTCGAAGAACACGAGAAAAACTCCTTCCCCCGAGAGTCGGAAGGAAACTGGGGAGCATAAAGAAAAGTTAATTGCTTTAACACACCCCCAAACTATCGCAAAGAGAGAATCAATTCACGTGTCGCTCCAGAAAAAAAAGCTGTAATTCAAGGAAAAAAAAAAAAGTAAAAGCCCTTGCTAGGAGGAGATGCACCGAGGAAGGCAGCAACAAGTGCTGGCAGCGGGGCGCTGCGGGGAGCTGGCAGCGGTGCCTCCTCACCGCCCGCCCTCTCTGGCACACATGTAACACGAAACTTCCAATCTCCGGGACAACCAATAACAAAAAAAAAAAAAAAAAAAAAAAAAAAAGGCAGAGACAACAGCTGGCTGTCAGCAGCAGAGCAGATTGGAGCCGAGCGAGGAGCGAGACACAAGCCAGGATGAGGGGAGAGATGACGTGAAAGTTTAAGACGACAGAAAGAACAAGAGGAGCAGCAGAGTTCGTGGCGCGGCTGGGGTAAGGCTGAGCTATTGCTGGTGTTCGGTCAGCCGTAGCACCTTAACGTTCAGCTAGTTAGCAAGTAGCTGGAGCTTTTGTAGCTCTCTGTATGGCGAACTGCAGAATCGGCCATTGAGCAGAGCTTGCTAGTCTGAATTTGTTTGCGAGGGACACTCAGGAGCAAAAGTGGCGAGAAAAAAAAAGCTTTTAAGGGGATTGCAGAAAGCTGTGCTGCAGCCAGAGTGCTAACAAAAGGAGCCAGCCTGCAGTCTTGCCTTGCTTCCAGTCAGAGCGGGAGTAAGCAACTTTGCTGATTAGAAAGGCTGTCTGCTCATTTTTCTGTTGCTGTTACAGAATGTGACCTTAGCCGATAAGCAGGTCTAGCAGAGAGCTTTCTCCACAGTGATGACTTGTTACGTTAATACTTAGCGTGGACCAGAGAGTGGGTTTGCTCCTCTGTACCAGTAGTGGATGTGCCATTGGTCAGTAGCTGCCAGCACAGGCAAGCGCATGTGAAACCCAGTGGGTGCCAGCCACAGCATTTCTCCAGAGCTCCTCCCAGCTGGAGCTAAGTTTTATCCCCCAAATCCTGAAGCAAACGGAGAGCTTGGAAAACATACCCTGGTCTGGGAACGAGCATACTGTGCAAGTTAAGCATCTGTGTCCAATAGAAATAAATAGATTTTACACAGCTTCTAACAAGAGCGTTTTAAGAAAAGAATCGTGTATCAGGCACAGATGCTGGTTTACTATTCAAAACAGCATGAGAAACCACTGCTCTGAGAGAACACATAGATACACATACGTGGTCTGTGGTTTACTGCAACATGACCATCAGGTCTGAACGGAGTGAGAAGGAAAGGAAGAGGAAAGGGATCCCCCAAATACATGAAATTATAGAATCATAGAATCGTTTAGGTTGGAAAAGACCTTTAAGATCATCAAGTCCAAGCCTTGGTTTTACAGAGAGAGGTGTCCCACAACCTGTGCTCCCATCTCCACTTTGCTGCTGGGTACTGGGGCTGGCAAGGAGACTGACCATAAAAGCCCTTGTTTTCTGCCATCTGAAGCCGATTACTCTGGAAGCTCTCGCAGCTCTGGGCACCGAGCTGGGACCCCTTGCCCCTTCCAGGAGGTGCACAGGCAGTCAGCTGTTTACAAACAGGTAGAGAAAGAGGCAGAAAGCCAATTCTCACAGAAAGAGGTCTTCTAGATCCTACACATGCCTGGAGGGAGGAATGTTAAGGATCAGGTATTTCCACTTCTTTCCAGTCCCATTAACATGGAAGGGAGGGCAGGTCTTTCTGACCTACGTGTTGTACAAACACTGAATTGGAACTGCCTGTGGGAGATTTACTAGTTAAGACCCACAGGCCTCCAGGCTAGCCCGAGGTTCAAAGGATGGAGGGAAGTTTCCACCCTGCTAATGAAGGGTCTCTGTAGGTTGTTTGTTGCAGTTAAGATGATTTCTAAAATAAAGTATGTGAAAAACAAAGTTATGGGGGGAAAAAAAAAAAAAAAGAGGGAGGAGCAAGAGGAGAAGAGCAGGGGAGGGAGGGGAGAAACACGCACGCCAAGTTTTCCTTGCCAAAAGAAAATCTTAATGGCTTTGGCTGGGGGTTTGTCCAGCCACAGCCGTGTTGTACATATGCAGCGGGAGGGAATAAGCAATATGAAACACATGTCTGGATAAAAGAAGCAGGACACGGCCTGTGTTGCAGCTGTCGTAGTGCACGGGCCTCATAGACCGACTGCAATGCAGAAGCGGTTATGGGAGTAGAGGTACAAAATAAACCAAATTTGGTAGAGCAGATCCTCTCTGTAACACAAATCCCTGACCACAGAGACTGTGGTGGGCCAGTGCGCAGAGCTGCACGCTGGCCGGCCCGGACTGCAAGAGCTGGGTGAGGAGAGCAGTGCCCAGCCCTCTACACCACCCCGCGCAACCACAGCTGATACGATTTCAAACCAGCTTCTTCTGAGGAAGCAGCTGTTGTAGCCTTCAGTTTTGAGTTCCTACACTCAAGTGGCATCTTTACTAGGATTAGACCAGAGTATTTCAAAAAACTCAAAAATGCATGTCATTTCTGAGACCTGTAGGCCTGAGAGCAGTCAAGGCCAGGGCACAGAGGCGACTGAAAGAAGATGGAGGTGTTTCCAGCACTCCCCGGGGGCTCCAGCTGCCTTACCTCAAACACCAAACTACTGATAGATCCCGGTGTGTTTGTGAAGTAATTATTTACAAAACTTTCACAGGCACACAGCTACCTCTCAGTCAGCTTCCTGGGAAATGGTTATTTTGCTAATATTAGAATAGGCTTTCAGGCTAGATTCAAGCATGAGCAACCCTAAAAAAAGTTCTCTTGCAGAAGAGCTACAGGTTTATTTTTAAAACTGACCTTTTCCTTTCCCTGGATGGCTTTGTGCTTTGGTTTCCCCACTTAGAAGTGGGACTAGTAATGAGGAATTATCTCATGGGGTTTTGTGAACTTGTTTGTGGGATGGACTGGAGAAAACCAGGGTGTTCTGTAGAGGTGTAGAGACTCTTAGCTCAGTGCTCCAGTGGGTACCTCAGCTACTGAACCTGCTACTGCAGGGAATTCAGTGCCTTTTTATATTAATCTAATATTAGGTTGTAGGGGAGGGCAGGAACATTTATGGTGCTGCCTCAAAACCAATCTCCAAATAGTGGGTGGTGGAGATGACAGGGTATTCCAGCCAAATGGCTACCCAGTCAGGGCAGCTTTATAATCTGAAAGAATGTGTGGCCGCCTTTTCCAGACCAGCTGACAAAGTCAAAGCTTTTCTCCCATGACATGGAGCTGCAATTTACCCATTTGGGTGTGTGCTGTTAAAAGGCTGAATTCTCTTGATACTAGAAACTATTTTCATCTGCTTGGGAATGAATTATAGGTCTGTCTGGCTCCATTGGCTCCTGTTTTAGGAAAAAAGGGCTTGTCTGTGAACTATAGTTAAGATTCACATGGCTGGTCAACTACAGTCATGGCAGCAAACACTGCATTAACAATGATGAGGGAAAACCACGCACTGATAATACAACTACATTTCTATAGCCCTTTTCATCTCAGAAATACATTACAAACTTCGAACAATAAACAATCATAAAAGAATTATTACATGTTCTGCCAAAATGCATCTAAACTGTAACAACACCTTGCAGCCCCGCACTGTTTTAGGACAGGAAGCATTGCAGATCTTATCCATATGAAATCAGACACGTTTCAGGAACCAAGAACAAAGCTGGTAGGCTTACAGACGGGCCAAGCCTTCATGTTCTTAAGGAAGTGGCCAAATACAGCAAGAGTTTCTTTAAAAGTTTTAGACCAGAATAAAAAGCATCCCTTCGCCCTCAGCTGCTCAGCACTCTCCTTCCATGAGGCTGGGATTGCCTTCTAAGATTTTCTACCAAATAAGCTAGTCCATGCAGGCTTCCTGTCCCTGTATTGGTCCAGTTTCCACCACCTTATTTGACTTACTTGAGTAAGAACAACACGAAGTATTTCCTTTTTCACAGCCACAGTCTTGGGAAAAAGACAACATTGCAATGAGAATGTTGCCCTGGCATTCAGCTTGCTTGGGCACATCAGGGAGGTCCTACTTTGTAAGGCCTCTGGAGCAGTGCTGATACAGACAATGGGCACACTGGAGGATACCCCACTCACCCTCACTGGGACCTGCTGCGTTGGGACTAGAGGCACTGGCAGCTCTAGGGCACCACCAGATTCCCCCCTACAAAGCTTTGTCTCCATTTTTAGATCACTATTGCAACAAACCCACTCAAACAAAAATTTGCAAAGGGGACACAGTAAAAGCAATGGGCTGGGATCATGTCAAGAGAAAGAAAATCCTGTGGAGCATGGCTGGGTAAGGAGCAACCAAGAGTGGAAGC
Organism: Tyto alba; assembly: GCF_018691265.1. Classification (NCBI taxonomy): domain Eukaryota; kingdom Metazoa; phylum Chordata; class Aves; order Strigiformes; family Tytonidae; genus Tyto; species Tyto alba. Next base: position 8,039,113 of record NW_024881314.1, read on the forward strand.
CAGGCTTTCATCTACTTCATCCTAAACAGGCTCAGTGACTGAAGTGTAACAAGCAGGTAGCAAGTAAAGGCCACTTCATTTTGTAACTGCAGCAAAACCAGGGACTTACTGTCTTTTTATCTGAAGATTTCAGAGCACGTCAGAGACTTGAACACACAACAATTAGCAAACAAACCTCTGATGGTGGTTACATATTCTGCTGCTTTGCAGAGATGAGGTCACCCATCAGAGGGATGGGATGACTTATCCAAAGTCATACAACCAGTAAGTATCACTGGCAGGCCAGGAAGGCTGCCTGCATTTACCAAATTCCAGTCTTGGGGCTAAACCACACACTCAAATTTATTTTCTTTGCACTGAAACAGGCCACTCAAACGCCACCAGGGTTATGACTAAACAAGTGCCTCATTCCTGAGCAGTAAATTTAAGCTCACCCACTCCCTACAGTCCAACTTTTGATGCACCTATGTAGACACATGAATAGGATACAGCTTTCCAAACCAAAGTCAGTCCAAAAACACCCGATCAATTTACATCAATTCCAACACACTTACAGCAGCTCGACTAGCTTAAAGCAGACAGAGGGATGTGGGACCTTACACCTTACATGGTCATCCCAATGCTCTTTTGCTTGCTTCAATCCTGGAAGCTACTAAACATAGACAGTTCACAGTGCAAAGAAACCCTGACCAAGGGTTTTCTCTTGAATGTCTAGATTGAGGCCTTTTAACGGCTTAATTCTTAAAAGGGCTGAGCTGCCAACTTCTTCTGAGTGCTTCAGTATGGCATAAGTCCATTAAAACAGTTCAAAAAGATAATTTCAGTGCTATTATGGTAATTTGCACAGCTTTATTCAGTGGGCACAATAAGATTAATCTGCGTTAAAAACAAGTATTAGCACTTTCTGGGAATCTAAATCTACAGAAGCCCTAAACGTCAGACATACTTATTTAAAGGGTCATCTAATCCTTGCAGCTGAGCAGCACACCTGCAGATGTCAGGCATCCCCCTGCATTATTACTGTGCTCCCTCTTTTCAACCAAGGCTAACAACTCATGGCACATGGCAGATTCAGCTTTTTTTTTTCCTCAAAAAGAAATAAACCCAAATTGGAAGATTTGTTTTATTCCCTCCCCTTCCAGGCCTTGTAACAGAGGAGGGCAGAAAGAATTGATGATCTAGTCCCACAGGCAACACTGGGTAGATGAGTTATTTTTTAAAGAACAGCCAGAAGAGGAAACAGCTGAAACCACGAATTTCAGGCTGCCACGCCACCCCAGCAGGAACTTCTAAACTGCCTGTTGCAAGACATCAGCATTGTATTCACTTTCTTTTCTATGCGAGTTTCTCATCTTGCCTCTCTTCACCCTATTTTCACTTCAGATGATCTCTAGCTACAGCTATGGAGCAAAAAAAAAGTTCGTGACATTAGTCTAACAAGGCACTATGAAGCCTACATTGCACTGTAGTCATTCAGCTTTTCTTCAGTAACAAGTTCCATCAGCCTTGCTGCCCTAACAGCCATGTCTCCTCTACTCTGGAGGGTTCCCATCCTCAGGGGATGCAGTTTTGAGGAAGGACAAGGAGCAAGGAGAAATTCCCAATTGAGAAAAACACTGGCAAACAATTATGTCTGTTCCAAAAGCCCACAGAATCTGTGGGTTGCTAACTTGGGTGGCTGTTCTAAGCTTTAGAACAGCACTTCAGTCTTAGAAAGTAAACTGTCAGTTAAGACCTACAACCTTACATTTCAAATCTCTTAAGACTTGCCCATTTTAACAATAATAATTATAGTTACTGCTTCAACCAAATATGGCCTTTACTACTGTTGGTGACCAGGAGCTTATTTGAACACAGTATAATAAATAAAAAGGAATTATTAATTCTTACGGCTCCACTCTGAAATTTGCAAGTAATGTCATCACCGTCGTGTTGTACATGAGGAAGATAAGGCAGATGCCTAAGACAACTTAAGTCACAGAGCACTAGCCTTACCCTTATGCTAATCTCTAGGGTAAGATCTTGGTTCTGTTGAAATCAATTGGAAAAAGATCACAATCAAAACTAGTCCTGACCAAAGACTTTACATCACAAGTAGAATGGAAGATACAAAAGTCCATGAATATAACTAGATTTCTTGGGGGATTTTTACTTTTTTTTTTTCCTTTGTTTTAAGAAATGATTTATTATTCACTCTTTTGCTGTGTTTCACAGGCAGAAATCCCAAAGCAGCAAGAGCTGTTCAGTCCAGTGTGCAGTCAGAAGTGAAGTCGAACGGAAAAACATTTGCTTCCTCACCGGTAGGTTGACGACTGCACCACCACCATCAAACTTTGATCCTGAAGAAGTTCAAACCAAGGTAAACAAGCAACATTCCTTGCAAGTTTTAGAATAAAACCTCCTTCACTTAGCTCCAGATCAGGTACCATGGGAAAAGGAATGTCCATTACTGAGACAAGCTCTTATCATTTTAGGCTAGGCACTCTGCTAATCCACGTGAAGTTCTACAATCCTAATCAGTAATTTTACACTGTACACCCAAACTTCAGAAGCCTGGCTCTTATACTTCTTGCTTGTGGTGCAGCCCAAAGCATGGCACAAAAGTTTACAGCAGATTCCTTACTAGGAGAGCTCCTGGAGAGGCAGAAACACCTCCAAAAGGAACAAACATTTTCAGAATGTTGGAGCCAGAAATACTTACTTTTTTTAAAAAAAGTGTTTCTTCTAGAGCCAAGAGCAGAAAACACAAATCACCTCTGCCTGCACCACCATCTCTTGGAATGGAAACAAAACTGGAAGCCTGCTGAGATAGAATCCTGCAGCACTGTACAAAGGATAAAGCAGCCATTTCTGGAGCAGCTCACTTGGGGTACAGCAATCATCTGGAAAGAACTTTTTCACCCTAGTCTCAAAAGTGACCTTTCCAGGTCAAAAGGCCACTGCTATGCCTCCCTGCTAAGTTACACAGAGATCATTCTGTAGATGTAGATTTTTCCATCCACTCCTATCCCTAGGAAACCAGCTGGTTCCGATTTTTATTCCTTAGTTGGGATTTAAAAGAACAAAGAAAACCCTTTTTGAATTGCATAAACATACAAAATGTAATTTAACTTGGCACTGTAGTATTTAAGCCCAGCATGCAAAGAAACAGCCAAGGTCTCTATGTCCTCAGTGTGTTTAGAAAAACTGAACTCCAAGCATCCATTTGTTTGAGTAACCAAACCAGATGTGGAGTAATGAACTAGCTGGCTTATTCTGGAAGTACTGTCGTGGTCACGTGGCTTTGTGTTATCATCAAGACTAGGATATAGAATTGCATTGTTCAAGTCCCATAAAACAGCGTTGACTATTACAACACACACAAGCTAGTGCATTCTGATATCATAATGACATCAGAGTTATAATCGGTCCAAGTGTTGACCTGTCCAAACACTTGTTTTAGGTGAAACTATGGATATTTCTCAACAATATCATATTCCAGTTACTGACTCAAGCAAAATTTGAACTTCCACAGCTCTCATGCAAGCTTGTTTGTTGCAGTGCCTTCCAAAATCCTGCTCATGGGGCAAAAGAAGAGCAAATGTTGGAGTCAAAACTAAGGCACCTAACTTTGACTAGACTAATAATATTTTCAAGTAACAATATTCTGGTGATCATTCTTTCTGAGAATAAAGACAGTGTAAGATTACTGAGCAGGGCAGGAGGGATTAGCTCCACAGGGAGGTATCTCCCTGACAGATCAGGGGCTTTTGCTTTGCTTATCACCAGCAGTGATCGCTGGACATCTACTGTTCAATTCATATATTGCTCAATTAGAACATACCGTGGCTTAAAAGAACAAAAGCTACATTTAGTTACCATATAAAACTTGCAGTCATCTGTAAGAACTTGAAAATCATTCAGCTATCCCCACCAAACACAGACTTTAGCTCTTAATATCACCATTCAGTAAAACTGGTTGATAAAATATTATTAATGGTATTGTAGTGAGGTGTTGAGTCAAGCGCCTTAGTTTTTGAAGGGGCTTACTGTAGCTGAAAGTGCAAGAAGACTTCAAGGGACTCTACTTCATGTAACTTCCTAAAACAACTGAAAGCTATGTACCACTGGAGTTCATCGTTTGGAATTCAAGTTGAGATAGAATTGCATTTCTTTCTGGAAGGACAAGTTAGCACAACTGGGGAAAAAAAAAAAAAAAATCTTACTTTCACCGGGTAAAATCCAAGGGCAAGCACTGTCCGGTTCTAACTCTATGCCTGCTGAAATCAGTGCCCTTTTAGAAGAAACACCGTTTTGCCTTTGTTCAACAGTGCAGCTGACAAAAACAGCCTCAAAGCCAGATTTTGAAATTAAAACAGTGCCAGAACACGTAGACAATTAATAGTCCTCCACCTTAGCTACTGGGAACAAGGACTGAGACCAGATAAACTTGTTTTCCTTGTGATCACCAGCTCTATAAGAGGGCTGAGCAGCTTCCTAGCATTAGTCAGTGAAAAGATTTTTTCTCTGTTTGGTTCTTCTACAGCATAAAGCCTGGAGAGGCTGAGCCAGAATGTCATCGGAAGGCTTTCTGAAGGAAATGCAAACCATTGGTGAGAAGTTTCTCCTTAAGCTCCAGAAACTGCCCAAGGCTGACCCGGTGGAGATTGTGTCCTTTTGTGTGGTGGTTCTGTTTATCGGTGAGTTTACTGGTGGAGGCAAAGGGGTGTTGAAATGTCTTTTCAGTGGGGGCTGCTTGCTCCTCAGTCTTTGGTGGTGGGTCGGTGTTGGCAGTTGTTTTCCAGGCTGTGCTCTGAGGGCCAGTTTAATTTCTAGTTAATTTTTTAATATTCAGTGTGTATCTCTACATGCATGCAGAGCACGATAAGCAACAAAGCTCTCATATTTAAGCACTAGTTTAAACAGCAGTATTTTAACCAACTCAGAGCTGCTGCAATGTTTTGATGCATAGGACAGTTTACAACAAATGGTATTATTAGGGCATCTCACTGCCACAAAAGACACTTCAATTCTCTGAGCGTCATTCCTGTGCTTAATTCAGTGGAAGCCAGTATGCTTCAGATGAGCCTATTTATTCTCCTCTGGTAATGGCAAGATCCCTCCTGCTGCTCTTTGTGGGGATGACATGGAAGGAATAACAAACAGCTGCTTGATCAAGGGGCATGAAGTTTGTTTAGACAATGGGAAAACAAGCAGGAAGGCACGCAGGCCCTCCTCCTCAAAGAGGTACACTTTGCCCCCAGCCAAAAGGAAGGGTGTATATCCAGCCTGGACACTCCTCCCTGGGATGGAATTCAGAAAGGCACACCTGCTGCTTTATTTTTTTCATACCTACAGCTGGTTCCCCACAGGTCCGGTAGCCTGGCGGCCCAGCTCCAGACCTTTAAGTAACACTTGCACACACATGCATGTTCATGCACTCTTACATGTTTTGTGCGATTAATCATGTCATCCTTTTCTACTCCAGATAAATTAACGTGTATCTCCCAAAACCAACCAGTATGCCTCGTATAGAGTAACAGTAAGTAAGGCCACTGCTTTGTGAAACAAACACCTGTGTTTGAAGTATTTATTTTGTCAAGCTAAATACGTAAGAAAGAGTAAAGCCAACCCAGTCACAAATATCTGTCCTCATTAAAGGGTACACTGCATTGCACTCTTCAGAAACGCAACTGCCAGTTTGACTAACCAAATCCTCTCAAGTTGCTTCTGACACAAATGTGGGGAGAGTTGGGATCTCCATCCTTGACAGGCACACAGTTCTACTTAGTTACTACACATCCTCTGAAATAACAGCACTTTAGGCAGGTAAAGGTATACCCCCACATGGTTGGTACATAGCTCTTATGATCATGAAATATCCGGTAATGACTGTCTAGATTAAATGGATAACTAATACAAGGGAGCAGGAATTTAGAAGGAGGGAAATGGGATACAGAGAAAAAAAAAAAAATAAAAAAAAAATCAGGCTTTGTTTGTTCTTTTGCTCACCAAACTTGGAGGAGCCATAGGGTTATTCTGCACTGATTTCTCCTATGCCAGGGAGCAATATCCTTTGCTTCTCTTTCCAGTTACTGTTCTGCTGCTCATGATCATTGCCTGCAGTTGCTGCTGCTATAGCTGCTGTAGCCGTGACAGACATCCTGACCGCAGACGTAGGAAGATCCAAGTCCGCCCAGCTGCCCATTCATGAAGTACAACAAGAGGTGACACAACCTACTATGAAGGACATGCATGGACATCGTGATTCAGTCCTATGGGAATGACTGTCTACACTAGCTCACTGAAAATGGCAATAACAGTATTAATTAATATGACTCAGAGGACCAGAAATCACAGCATGGAATTCCTTCTTTCTGTGACAGCTACTACTAGGCTCCGTGGTGCGACCACAAAGGTAACGCTACTTTACCATCACTGTCCCCCTCTTCTGGGGTGGGGTGGGGGTGCATGGACACATGCTGCTGAGAAAAGAGACATGCTCTCCCAATGACAGCCCTTCAGCTGGGCTAGCCAAGGATTCCCTTTGTGAGCACGGAGCCACAGACCAAAGCAGAGAACACGTACACTGCCACATGCTAGGCAGCACCTACTCTCTTCACAAGTGGCTAATCCAGAAGGATGGTGCTGGGCAGTAGCAAAACCCACGACATCACTAGGAGGTCCACACACTCAGCACATCTTGGATCAAGCCCAAACCTGCTCTCTCAAAAGCTGCCTACAACAGACATGTTAGCTGAGGTGTCTGCTGAAAACAACAAATTGTGGACCTTGTGATCGAGACACGCCAGCTGAGGCTCTGAGTGCAGCTGGTAACAATTGCTTCCTGCTTTATTTCCTCAGTGTTACAATAATGTGAAATTGCCAAAGAGAAAAATCAGATGATGTGCAATACCCTTTGTAAACAGAAAGGGAAAAACTCACCAATGCTATGGCTTAATTTGATTATTCTGCTGCTAAATGTGCTCCCTCCCCACCCCCTGTGTGGTTCTGTTTTTCTGCTTATTACAGGTGAATAGTTCTTACAGAGCATGGGAGTCACAGGAGATGAACAAATCCCTATCCTTACTTGAGGGACTTGTATGCCTGACTCCCTGCACTATGTGCAGTTTATTTTAGTGGACATAAATATTATGCCTAAGGTATGTTTCTTAGCATACACACAGGCATTTCAGATGAGTGACATACAGTATGGTAACTGCCACTTCAGGGTATACAAGCAGTAGCTGACAATGGGCACCGTGACAAAGCAGAGACAGGAATGAGCTGTATGGCTGAAGTTAACAAGTGCAAATAAATCCCTTTTCCATGCTGCAGCCACTGCATGTGTTTGGTTTACACTTCAGTGAACTTCAGAAAGGTATTTATATAAATACAGGGCTGTTGCACAGGCCATGACTTTCATAACAGACAGCCAAATGAAAGACCCTCCTCCACCTAACTCTGTAAACCACTGGTCTTTCAGCCCCAGATGTGAAATCAGCCACCTTGATGAGAAGATATAAAAAGTTACATGCAGAAAGTGAAGTCACCTTCTATTCTTGTATTCCAACTGCTAAGTGTAGAGGAGTCAAAAGGATTACATATGTATATACCAGAGCCAATATCTAGCTAGAGAGAAAACAATCATCAGGTTTATAACAGTGGGCTTCTAAACATTCTTCAAACTTCAGAAGGGACCAAAAAATGAAAACTTTATAAAGAAGCCTTTCTCTGATGCCTGCACCCAAATCAGTAAAAAGCACATTACATCAGTAGCTTCTCATGTATTTAATGCACTTTAATTTTTACAAAGAAACTACATTTAGCTATTTTGCATTTTTGTACTGCTGCACATTGGACTATGTCTGCAGCCAGTGACATGGAGAATAGTAAAAATTTTAAAAAAATTCCTCAAAGTACCAATGTTACTTTTAAATTAGTAAGAAGAAAAACTTTCCAGCAGAAGATGAGGATGTTCCTTCAAAAGTAAGCATCTAAGCCCTAACTTGACAACTTCCAACAGAAAACTGCACTAGAATGAGCTACTGCACATGCACTTACACTAAGACTAACAATGCGCTGACCTTTATTACGCTGTCCCAAAGATTTCACTCCCAACCAATATGATAGGGTAGGATAAGCTCAAGCGTGGCATCAACTTACTCTAATCAACATTCAGAGGATGCATCACACTAACATCTCTGTCAGATATGTCTTTGCTCATTTCACTTGCAAACAAGTGGCAATCAAGGTGGCATAGGAAGTCTCAAAACCTCTTTGCAGGAGACAGGCTCAACAGACCTTTCTGTGTCTAAATTTAGTCACAAGATCTGTGAAAGGACAGAGCTTACTTTCTTTCCTAGCCTGTGCTACACAGTGCCAGCTACAGGAATTAACAGAATCCCATTGAGAAATGTTTCAGCCACATGGAACCAGTCTGTGCTAACAGCCAGGAGGAAGCTGAGCAGGCTGGAAAAATACCAACAACTAACAGGTTGCTGTCACTAGGACCGAGCTGCCAGGCCTTATCTCAACAGGAAAGGCTACAAATACATGTTTCCCAGTGGCATTACAAGTTAAACCACTGACAGATACCAGGCAGGGGGACAAGAGAAACAGCTCTTGTCTTATCTCTGCCACTGCAAGTTCCTAAATTAGAAACAGAATGAACACAGCACTGTTAAAAAAAAAAAAAAAAAAAAAAAAAAAAAAAGAGAGAAAATTAAGCAATTCTGTAAAGAATTCAGGTGCCTTTCTGGAGCAGAGGAGCAGCTACCCCATATAGGAGGGATTCCTGGACCAATTTCTACATGCTTGCCTGGACCTCACAGGCCCAGTGTACTGCTTTGTACTCAGCTGGACTATTCCTATACTTGGTATTCAGATGTGCCAATTGCTTGCCTGGAATGGGCTGGGTCTGACACCTTCCTACATGCAATAGATCAGGCTGGCCTGAAAGATTCCCAACAAATCCTCAGCTTACTGCAGCTCTTCAGTTTCTGTTGACTAGAAACATGACATCTGGGTCCCTGCTCACCACTCACACAAGCCTTTGTATTTTTGGCTTCAATCATTACCCACATAAAGGGACCTGGAACACCCTGAGCACTAGTGAGGATGGATCCTCTCTGTTTCAAAAAAAGCAGAGGGAGATTCAGAACAGCATAGATTAAGGCAAGAGTGCTTCAAATACAGCAACTTCTGTACATGTTGTAAAAGCCTGAGCAAACCTAGAAGAAACTGCAAGGGAATACAGTTACTTCAATCCTGTACCCTGAGGAACCTAAAAGAGACAGGCCAGCCTCTCCAGCAGAAGTGGCTGAAGTTCTACTGGTGACTTAATGGAATAGCTTCTATTCTGTAACATCATCCCTCTGGTTTCAGAGTGATTTTCTTAGGTTGTAAAAAACAGGTTTCCTTTTACACACATGCAGTCTCACACACCAAACTGTCCTCCTCACCTCCCACCTCTCTCCAGCACCATCCCTCTGTTGTCCTTCAGTTCAGAAAGCAACAGGGAGTCAGTTTTATTGCAGCTAACCACAGTGCAAGACTCTGTAATGAGTTTATCCACCTAAACTGTCATGATGAAGTTTGGACTGGAGGGCGGTCTTGTTCACAGTCTCATTTAGATATGGCAGTATCCTAATGGAGTTTACAATACAGATCCAGTCAAAGCAGCCCTCTTCGCTCCACCACAACCTGCAGCCTTCCCCAGTCAGAGGACATAGGGGCTTTACAAGCCCTGAGACAGGTGCATGAGTAGATAAAGCCATGGAGAAGAAATGTCTGAGCAACAGCTGAACTGGGTCTTTTCAGCTGGGCTCAAGGCCTTTGATTAGATTAGCCACACCTTTGGAGGAAAGTCAGCTGTTAATAATTTACTACAATACAAACAGGCAACTTCCATATTCCCTCTACAAGTCCCCAGGTGCAGTAAGGGGGTCTCTCACCATAGGCCAAGATCTCTTGGAGTGGGTGCAGAGGAGGCACCAGAAGAACCACCTACTACACACAAAACAGCTTCAGGTATTTATAAAATTGTGTACAGCTCTCCTATTTCAGGAGATTAACTGTGGTTAGCAAGAGAGACAGGAACTTTCTAGGGTGTACAGTCATGCAGGGTTTCTGCCTTTGGGTCTACAGAACTAATATCTATGTCTGCCTCCTTTTTAGAGGCAAAAGAAGCTATGCAGGACAGTTTTCATGTCTTTTATGCCTCTTGGTTAGAGACTGGGCATGGTGATCTGCCATCGTTCCGGAAAACAATACATGAACTGAATATATTTGGCTGCTGAGAAAGTAACAAAAACTTCAGCAAACTGAAGCTTGTGCTTCTAGTCAAATGTGACTTGCTGAGGATGAAACATGCTTTACATGAGTAATCTTTTTCCTTACAATATTAAGGATGCAGATATCCTTAATATTGACAAATTTTCAAAAATAACAAAGATTCCTTCTTGTATTACATCTGCACAGTCATATTTGAGAGACAGTGTGAGAAATAATCCACCCTTTCCCTTGAGAAGCTTTAGTAAAACCACAAGATGCTTGCAAAGAGATGTTGGATGTTCTTTAGAAAGCTAATATCCAAGTCATTATGCAAAGTATCAGTGAAAGAGCAAGTGTGTAGAACCCACTGAGAACCGAGTTTAAATTATTGCTGAACTTAAGTATTTCACAGAAGGAAAACTTATGCTTCTATTGCAGAGTAACAGAAAGCATTACTAAAGCAAACTCTGTTAACAGGAGACCTTTTACATAACTAGACTATTCTAAGCCCTATGGGAACAACAAGTTGTACATGAAAATCTTCGCTTATTCTTGGTGGGGTTTTTTTGTTTGCTTTTTTTTGTGTGTGTGTTTGCTTTTAAATAGTGTTCATTTAGTCTCCAGTGTGTTCTCAAAGTTTAAGTGCCCAACTCTTTTTAACAATCCTTCCAATGGTATGAAGCAAATTCTCTCACTGAATACTTGTCTTTCATGCATAGGCCGTACAGTTGACAAAGATGAAGAGTTCATACTGAACATGCTGGGAGAGACAGTATATTGTATTATTAAAAATATTGATAAGCTATGATTAAAATAAATCTCAACTGCCAAAATCTTGTAAAGCCATAAGTTTTCTTCTTTACATCTCTAGATCTGATTGTTAAACTGGCCTCAGCTATCTTTCTTCTGGTTTGTGGTCCCGTTTCCGTGAAGGGTGGCTCTCCCTTTTGCCCTGCAGGCACAGACAGCATGTATGCTGATACTGGTTTCAGGACTATGGTTCAGAGCATAGAGAGGATACATCAACATCTGATATTGTTCTTGTCTACCTCCAGCAGGGTGGAAGCCAGCATGTCATCAGTACAGGAGGCATCCTCAGTTCTGGAAGACCTAAAGACACTGATTGTAACAAGTGACTGGTCTCTTGGAGGGCTAGTGGTGATTGGCACCTTCTGTCTTGTTTTTATGGCTCTCCTCTTATTTGCTGCCATCTTTGGGTGCTGCTCATCTCCAAGGCACAAACAGAGTGGTGCATAAACAGCAATGCTGAGACACAGTACTTGGAGCCCTGCAGCTAAGCAAGAATCAGCCCAGCTACAACCTAATTATGTTGTTCACAGAAAGCTTTCTCATCTTCTCTCCCTGGGCGATTATTTCTCACCGTGGAACTTTGCTGTATCAAGAGCAATGCACCAATGCCAGCAACTCGTTCTGCAAGTCCACGGCAAACTCAAATATAAGGTTGTCTGTATTCAGGAACTGCATGACTAGCCAAATACCAAAGTCAACTAATCTCTACCTGATTTTCATCCTTCAAGCAAAAACACTGGTTCGACGTGGCAAATGGTCAACCACCACCTAAAACTGATAAAGAGGTCTTCTGTGGCTGCAGTTACATAGGTTTTTTTTCTCAGTCTGGCAAATGGGCAACAGCAAACTCTGGCCAGCAAAAACTTTGTCTAAACCCACTCCCTAAAAGCACCTTATAACATTGTTCTTCTGTCATACCTGGGCAATAGCCTAAATACACTATGCAAAAACTTGCTTGCCAGTATACAAGTCTGTCTTTATTTGTTCTTATTCAGAACCTTGCAGGGTCAGAGTTTCAGGTTTGCTTTCACTGTTTAAATAGCAAATAGAACTATGTTAATTAAAAATGTAAAAAAGAAATACATCGTGGCATTCCTTTACATAGCATCTTAGTCTCCTGTACAGTTATGAGCAGGTAAACCTGCCAGGGGTGCTGCAATATGTGACGCTGAGATGCATACAGAATGTTATACAGTAGGAAGAATGTACCAAGCTGGGGAACGGAAGAGAAAGTATGGGAGATGTAACTTCTAACTAGCTCTGTGGTATTCCCTTACAAAAGTATCTTTTATGTACCTGGTGAATTCCTATTTCTATTACTATTCATCTGAGCAAAGGAGAATGTTTTCTCTCTGTCCTTGCTCAGTTATTGCCTCACTGGTACAGTGCAACTCTAGAGAAGCTCCTCGCTTCAGACAGCAGTCAGGCTCTTTACAGCACGCTTGAAGTGGGAGGTGCTGTGAGATGGTTACATGGAGCCTAACTCATGCCCTCATGGGACACCACCCCGGAATGCCCTGTGACTGCTTCTGGCTTGCGCCAGGTTAGTTCAGTGATCACAGTCCAGTTCTTACGGCACTAGTGTTCATTCCAAGAAATGACTGTCACAACTAACTCTACTTATAACCAGCTTAGGAATCAAGGAGAAATAGATACCCGGAGGAGGTTTCCTGAGGTTAGCATCTAACCAGATATATACAGCTGCCTCTCAGATTATACAAAAGCCAGACACAAACAGCGATCTGACCGTTCTTGCTGTGAGATAGTAACACACACCAGGAGCAGAGCTGCTTAGTCAAGTAAGTGGATCAAACTCTTACAGCAAGAAGCCTCTTAGCAGCTATTTCCCTGAATCACCTTGACTTTGGGCAAAGAAGTGCTCCTTCAAGTGCTACAGGACTCAGTGTTGTGCCATACTTCAGTACAAGCAAGACTTTCCCAGAGCAACCCCATGAATCCAGAATTTGTTTACCAAATGTGACCACAAGGAGAGAATGTGCTCACCAAGGCATCACTAAAGCAGCATGTGTTACATTTACACTAAAAAAGTTGCCTTAGACCCAAGTGTGAAAAATGAAACAAAATGCAAACTTGAAAGCAAAACACGTGTTGACCATTTTCAGTTAGTGAACACATGCTGCTCTCTTACTGGAAAAATTATAGCTTTGATGTCTTATCCAGCACAGAACAGCAATTAGTACAATTACAGCTTACAAATCATGAACTAAACCTGAACAATGCACGCTGTGGTTGCTAGTCGGCATTTAGATTGGGCACATCCACAATTTGGGCCTGTTTCCGAAACATTCTAAGCACCATCAGCTCCTTCTGAGGTCAGTGAGAATCATGGGTACCTACTACTTTGCAGAGTGGAGCCCCTGAGATTTAGAGAAACATTATATCTAAATGCTTCCATCCCATGCTAATTAGGCCATCTGTTTATCTCCTTAGAAGAAGGATGATGTAGTGAAGGAGGAAAGAGTCAAAACAAATGCAAATGCAACTAAGTCAACCCATTATTAAAGATAGAACATGGTAAAATTCGTGGCCAGAGGACTTACAGTTTAACATCACCATGTCACTTGGTCAGGCTCCAAGACCAACATCTCAGTTAACTCAGAGGTGGGAGTGAACGAGAGATGTCCCAGGGACATCTTCCTCAGTCCAGACAGCAAGATATCAGGCAATTAATTCAGTATTTTCTTTTTCCTGGACATGCAAGATCTCAGCCATAACAGTGCCTCGGAAGATATAGGGCATGGTTTCCCCAACATTAAACTGTTTGAAAGAAGTGCACTCACCCCAGCTCCTCACAGAAGTTCACAATGGCATCAAAAGCTGTCATCGCAGCTTTGTCAGATTCTTTTAAGGTGCCTTTTTTTTCCTGAAAGTAGACAGGGACAATAAATAGTCTTCAATTTAAATATAAACAGATAAAGTAGCTCTAGTGATGATCAAATCTAACCCTCCTGATCAAGACGGCAAACAGGTACAGAAACACCACCCTCTTTCTGCTCCACACTTCTGCTCACCCATGCCTCTCTAACAGAGCTGAAGCTGGGTCTGGCAGCCCTTTCCCTGCCTGCCTCATACCCTTCTGCTGTCCCCTGAAACAGGGCTACAGACAGCTCTAGACCCAGAAAAGCTCATTTCATCTTTGCACATTCAGAGGTCACTGCAGGCAAGAGGCAAGCCAGATCAGAGCAAGGGCTGCAGATCTAGGCAGGCAGATACTATTCTGCAGATCTTACTTGGATGTTAGAGAGCTCCTTCTTAATCAGGAAGCTGACTTGATCCCGGTCATTCCTTGAGTAATAGAGGCGGCAGCAGGATGGCTTCCCATCTCTCCCAGCTCTGCCAGACTCCTGGTAATATCCAGCCATTGACTTAGCAATATTCCAATGGGCAACAAATCTGCATGTGATAAGACAACAGGAAACACAAGGCTGCAGGTTTCTCAGATCACTGCACACACTGTTGTGTTGTTTACAGATATTGACAATAAAAAATAGAGCAGCAAAAGCATAAAAGACAGAGGATTTAGCAGAGCAAGAAATTTTTCACACAGGAATTTAAGTCCTCTTAACACTTGACACATGGAAAGCAGCAATTATAACAAATGCATCTGAACAACACATGAGCAGAATGTCACTCCAAATGGACAGAAAAGAATGAGCACATGAATATCCCAAACATGCATCCAATTGTATGGCTATGAAGACTGAGAATAAGGACATTGCTTTAAGGAGTTTTGGAGATTTTACGATAAAATACAGCATTAATAAAAAAGTCCTATTTATTTTGTGGAACACGATTTGAACATTGGAGAACACGTTTGGAAATACTTGATTTTAAAAAGACACTTCTTTGCCAACAAAGTCTGCATGGGAAATTTGGTGTCACCAAGCTCACTTGTAGAAAAGGGCATCCTTCCTAGCCAACAAATATGACTGTACAATCATTACTAAACTTTACATAATCTCTGAAGGAAGGTTTTCAACATACAACTGCAAGACTGCTTTAAACCTGCTTGTACCTGAATATTCAGCAATTCAGTTTATACCTGTGTTGAGAGGATTTTACAGTACAGTAACTCTGCCAGTGTTTTAAATACCAGTCTGTCTCAAAACCAGTATGTCCCAGAGGCAGGTATGATGCATATGGGTGTGGCAAAAGATTAAATGACAAAAGCAAGCAAACACGTTTCTTCAAACACAAATTCTTCAGGAACAGGCCAGGCAGGAAGCATCAGAGCCCTACACATTTAATCCCCATCAGGAAGTTTACTGAAGGAATTGATAAATAATCTCAAACAAAACTGAATTAGCAGTGAAGATTTCATCAGACATCTCTGTTTTTCCTTTTGTCCAGAAAAGTCACCTCCAGAACTTGTTGGACCTGATCTCACTTGATAACATACACATGAATACTAGAACTCTGCCAACACAGAGTGAAGGCTAAGCGGCAGTGCCTTGTTGCCTGCACTCAGGTATTACCTCCTCTAAACTATTAAAAAACATCCTGTAAAGAGTCATTTTAACTCCATTCCTTGAAAAACACATTTCACTCTCAATCTGCCCTATGCATTTCAGTTACTCATTGCCTTTTTTAATGACTGCTGTACCAAACAGGGCAGAACGGTTTCACCAGGTCATTAATTCATACTGCTATCCCAGGAGACTTCTCATTTCTCTGTTGGGCAACATGCATCAAGCAGTACAATACTCTGTCACTGCTATGGGATCCTGTTATGTGGCAGCACAATGACAGAAGGATGGCACAGTTGTGAACTGATGTGATTGTCACAATGATGTCCTGCCCCTCTCCCACAGTGTTCAGAGCAATTACTTCCCGTGGATTTTAGACTAAAGATTAGGTCTGCGTGGGGTGTTGTGTGAGCTGCACCTGCGTTATCCCTCTACTAAGTGATTACAGCTCACAGTACTAACTCAGCATAGAGATACTGCAGTGCAGGAATTCTAAAAACACAGAGCAATTGACAGTGACAGAAGTCCCAGAGGAACAGCAATTGAAAACATGTTCAAATTCTCTGTCGTTGGACTACAGCTGTAATTTTTTTATATGGTTATTGCCATTTGTGAATGCTTTTTCCCCATCGCATTGCAAAAGGAGATCTCTAAAAAAACCTGGCTCTGACTATTTTAGTAGAGGGTGTGTGAATTATTTTAGGTGCAGATTTTCTTCCAACTGCTTTTTAACAGCAACTAATACACTAAGAGAAGTGAAAAGGACAGCTGTGATTGCATCGAGATGGCTCTTTTTGAAACCCTGGAGGGTGTGGCAAAAAACAAGCATTCCTCTGATTTTCTTGGTTCTCAAGATGACTGGCAAAGAAGAGCTCTAGTGACTTGCTTTTAATTTCTTTACAAAGCCCTTCCAGGTTTGTTTTAGCTGCTTCTAAGATAAAAAACCTCTAGTTCTGTGGGTTTTAGCAAGTGTTCATCAGGCATCTTAGTGAGATATATCAGGTAACAGAGAGACTGAGACTTTCCCTTCTCACTGCTCAGGTTTCAGGCTCTGGTGGTGCATAATGCAGCCTCACACACCTGACATTTGCTTTGTCTACTCCCATTCCAAAACTAATGGTTGCAACAATAACTGGAATCTTCTCCTCCATCCATTCATTCTGGATTGAAGTCCTGTCAGCTGCCTTGAGTCCTGGGAAGAGAAAAAGAGGGAAGGAAACAACAACCACCAAAAAAAAAAAAAAAAAAAGAAATCAAAGGAAAGAAGAGGATTTTCTTCCTCCTCCATTCCCCCATCATAAGCCAACCCCTCACTAAAACAGGCATGTACACACTCCTCTCTGTCCATGTTGAAATTGGCCTGTGATCAAGCAGAAGTCAGCAGCAGCTGTTTATTCTGAAGAGAAAAATTCAGATCTCTCCTGGGATAAAAGCAGTTGTTATAATTAGGGTATGCAAGATCTAACAAAACCAGCAGTTCTGGAGTGAAGGGAATGCCATTCTGTTGAAGACCCTGCACTTATCCCACAGACCTGACGTGAGCATCAGAAACACTGCACACCATGACTGGAAAGCTGTTTTCTAGGTAGCCCCAACCCAGGCCTTAAAGGTGGTACAGTTCAGTTCTACCAGCTACTGAGAGATGCAAATGCAGCTTCCAATACCTGCGTGATAAGCCTTGGCTTTCACTCCTCGGTAGCTCAATTCAATAGCCAGCTGGTCACACACATCCCTCATCCTGCAGTACACGATGCCACAACCAGAGTACACCTGAGCAGACAGGAAAGAAAGTCCATGACACTGAAGCCAATCAACCAAGATGCAGTGATTAGCATGGTGGAGGCAGGTGCCTAAAGCTCATCTCCTCTCCAAGCTGATTCCCCAGCAACTGAAAGATACTGCTGCAGCACAAACGTAAATCAGCCATAAAGAGTTTCCTTACAAGTCCTACAAGGCCTAACTGACCAAATATGGTCCCCCCCAATCCTCTCCCAGTGGGCACAAGGCAAAAAGTCTCCCTCTGCCTTACAGATAAACTCAGATGCAGAGGCTATAGCTGAGTTGCTGAGCACTATTTTGGGAATATTAGAGCAGGAAATTCAATACAACACTCCAAATGCTTCTGTTCACTCTCACCACACTAGAAGAGCAGAACACAGGCAAACATACAATGATCGCCTCAGACGTGACAGACCAAGACAGAAATGCTAGGTGCCTATTTGTAATCAGTTTTCTTTCAGACAAACCCCTTTCTGAGGACACCTCTGAAAGCAACATAGCCTTCAGATCCTACCTATTTTAGAGTAACTAAAACACATACATGAGCACTTCTAGAGGAACTTAAAAAAATATGTGAGCACTTTCCTTCCAGGGACCACCTCCTTCCCTGCCACAGACCTCTCGGGACCACAACAACCCCTGCAAGGTCAGTGACCATTAAGGTAGATTTTGTTCAAGTTTAGCCTCCTTCTCCAAGTGTAAAACCTACCCCACTGTTCTTCCCTTTGAGCGCCTTCAGACAGAAATCCTTCAAGTTGGTGTATGGATCAGTCAAGAGCTCTTTGAACTGCACATCATAGAACAAGTTAGATCTGAAGCAAGGAGTCTTAAATGTGGAAAGTGGCTGCTTTAGCTTAAGCGCTGCCACAATGTCCTCCTGGACCTGCTTGGTGGCAGTGGCAGTCAAGGCAACACATGGTGTATTGGGTATGCGAGTGCGCAAGGTGCCCAGCCGTAGGTAGTCAGGTCGGAAATCGTGGCCCCACTGGGAGACACAGTGCGCTTCATCGATTATCAGGTAGGACAAGAGGTTTCGGGACACCAGGGAATTCAGCGTAGGTTGGAAGGAAGAGGCGGCTGCCATCTCTGGGGTGATGTACAGGAGCTTTACTTGGGGCTTCTCACTTGCTAAATCAGCCAGGATGGTCTTCTTTTCCTGGGCAGAAAGCTTGGAGTTCAGAGAGCAGGCTTTGATCTTCAGAGCCAGCAAGTGATCCACTTGATCCTAGAGCAAATACAAAATTAAAATTAAATAAAAGCAAATGTATATAAAGAAAGTCACCATCACCAAGAAAGATTACTAGGGAGATCCAGGTGAGGCCCCAACTTCTATCTCCAGGATCAAGTCTCAGGACAACACACACAGCCTGGGTATTTAGAACTTCAACTCTACAGCCCTTTATCTTCAACTGCAAGCATATCTGTCCAGCCACATTTTTGTGCATACGTTCACTTTAAGACAGTCTTTATGCTGCTAGGGAACACCAGCAGGGATCTGTGCAGAATAACTCATCATAGCTACAAGCCACCAATGTGTCTCAGGATTTACACTGTCAAGTTTTCACAGATAGAAAATGGATACCACCACCCTACAATAAGAGTGGATTTCATTCCAAAATGGCTAAAGGATGTTACAAACACAGCTGAGATAGCAAAAAATACAAGATTCATGCAAATCACCACCGCAACAGAACCAAGTCTGGATGAGAATCATGCCATGAAAACCAACAAGAAAACACAACATCACATTCAGATACATCCAGATGAACCCTGGGTATACAAACTCACCTCCCTAGCCCTACACTGACTTGCGCTTGACTAGCACATAACATTTCAGAAGATATGAATAGTCCTGAGAAATGGATATCTCATTATTTAGCTCAATAATTGGTTTCAGTCATGGATTTAATATCCAGTTTTTTGTTCAAAGTCAACTCTCAGATTTCCCTGTAATAAACTACACAGACTAAGCTCTTTAAGTTTGGTGACAATGAAATACATCATGACCATTTTAGGCACAGCCACACCATCTCAGGACTTGATAAGAAGACCTCTGAAGGTTCACTCCAACCCTGTTCCCTAAGACTCACTGAGCCCATTTCAACCTATTAGTCACTCTGACACATTCTGCTTCCTCTGCAAATCTTACAGTGGTAACTTTTTTAGCATTCATTTCACTGATAAAATATTGACTGTGCTGGAACTTAATTAGAAATCCTCTCACTTGGAACAAATTCACTATTTATAACACTTTTCTGAGATGTGTCACCAAGCCTGCTCTTAATTCTTAAAATGTGTTATATTAAGACTGTAGTATAAAAAAAACACCACAAAAAACAAAACCGTGCCTGCAACACCAGATATCATGCAATGTTAGTTAGATGCCTTACAGAAGTCTAAGCAATGCTATAGCTGCTCTAACAGGGAAGTGTTTCTCCCAACAGATGATGAAACAGTAGGAAAGGCAAAATAGAGGGGGGGAAAAAAAAAAAGGTCTCACAAGTGAAAGTGCTCAAGGAGCAACTCTGCTAAAGCAGCTTCTTCCCATGAGAAAAAGACTGGCCACAACAAAAAGACATTTTGATGCAGAACAAATTATGCCTTCAAAGGCAACTTCATCATTCTTGGAGTTATTACTTTATAGGTAAAATGGCAGTTTTCTTCTGGGAAAAGATCCAGTTTGGTCCATTTGAGGTACTCTACTTTGCTGCTTCTGTATAGCACACTGGAGGTAAAAGACAACTGGAGAAAATGGAGAAAGGCTCAGTTATAAAAACCACCAGGTTATTATTAAAGAAGAAAAACCTCCTTTTAGAGAACTGCATAGTATCGTACCAGAGTTACTCTGCTCTGTAGTTAAGTTGCAGTCTCTTCACCTATCATCAGGGTAAGGAAAACACAGCGGGACATCAAGATGAGAATCCAGGGGCAGGCCAACAGCAGGGACTTGTGGACAGAAAGACAAGAGGCAGGTGTGCCTCCAGCCTCTCCCAACCCCCTTCACTGACTGCTTTTTCACAGCTAACAGGAGACAGTTACCTGAATCAGTGCAATCAGAGGTGAAATGACAATGGTGATGCCCACTGCCAGAACTGCAGGAAGCTGGTAGCACAAGGATTTCCCTGCCCCTGTGGGCATGCATACAAAGACATCCTTCTCGCCTGCAAAGACAACAGAAAAAAGCTCAAGGCTACTGAGTGGTGGTGAGTTCCCAGGGCTTTGACTGGAGGGGTGGCCAGAAAGGCTTGTAATCTGTGAGAAACAGCATATGTGTGTGTGTCCCGTGTGGCATACCAACAAAAGACACTTCATTTTAGGTTCTCAAAGCATAGCAATACTTTGCATGCCTGAAACAGTTTCCTTCAAAGAATCTCCAATTGCTTTGTAAACATATAGAAACAGCCTTACAAAAGTACCAGAAGATACACAGAAACCAAGATAAAGAGAAGTTAAGGAATTCATTCATGCTAATTCTCTACTAGACAAGCTGTTTTCACTCGTCTTACAGACCTCCAGTTACCAAACTACCAGCCCCATGACAGATCTTTACCACATCCTCTTAAAGCTTATTCCAGAAAGATACCTCATAAGAAATAAGGGTTGGAAATCTCAACCACATAGATAATATCATGCAGTCACTAACTGTCACTGCGCTAAGCGGTATCCACTTCAAATTAGGGAGATGCCAGTGCATGTCATGTTAACAGAGACACCCTGCCGACAGAGCACCGCTTTTGGCCGGTCTGTTGTCAACAGCATGTCTGTGTAGCTGCTGGTGATAGATGAGAACTGTAACTACATCCCAAGTGCCGAGTTTGACACTGTTCTGATTCGCATTGTGAGACCTGACAGGGGAGCAGACGGTTGGCAGCTTGGATGTGTGAGCTGCCTGTCCAACCAACAGCGTCATGTTGGGGATACATTAACACCAGCTAAATCATGTTTCTGATAATGGCAACGTGATTCAGAGAACAGATATAAACAATGCCAGGAAACTGAGTCTTTACCGATATAACAAGAACAGTTTTACTCAGAAAATGTCTAAATGTAAACACTTTTGACCTCATCTGACCATGAACATACTGGTAGATGCCTCCAGAGGAGATACCAACAATACTGCACTTTAGCATTTCCTATATCCTGATTGATGTTATTACAAAACAAATGGAAAGGAGAACTGCCATTGCAAAGTCATGCTCAGAGAGCTTGTGTGCAGCACATGCTTGTGCTCCTGTGCCACTGAAATGATCTCCGAGAAGAAGAGGGCTTGGAGGTCCTGCCTGGTCCAAGCAATGCCTCTCCTCAAACCAGGTGCAACAGCATCTCCTGCAGTATCGCCTCACAAGAAGATGGAAAACCAGACACATTTCACATCTTTCGGATGCCGATCCTCACCTCTTGCCACAGTCATGGTCGCGCTTTCCTGCAGGGAGGTCTTGAAGGACTCAAACCCGAAGACATTTTGCAGCGTTTTGCGGACCCTGCCCTCCAGCCCCGGGGGGGCCTCGCCGCTCATCCTAGAGAAGCTGTAAACAGCGACAGGAACCGACGCTAAACCTGAATGCCAGCACCCTCCTCTAGCCGAGGTCTGCCCCGTCTCGTTACCACCTTTGCAACCTCCCCCATGGCTGCCCGGTCACGGCCCCCCCTTTTTTTTTTTAGGCCCCCGCCCCCCCTCAGATGCTATCCAGGCCCCCTCACTAGAGGAGCACCCAACATTGTTTATTCTGGGCCAGACCCCCCTGAGGCCTCCCCATGAGGCACGGGCCGGGCACAGCTCGAGGCTGAGGGGGGTCACAGCGGTGAGGGACCCCGCTGCCCCCCAAACCCGCCCGCATCACGACATGGGGGGGAGGGGGAGAAGGCGGGGACCGTATCACCACGCCCGCCCCTCCCCAGGCGGACTGTATCCTTCCGCCGCCCCACATCCCCCCGTCGCACCCCTCCTCGCCCCGAGCCTCGCTGCCGGTCGGGGTTCGGCAGATGCTGTCGCGGCGCCGCGCGATGACATCAAAAGGAACTCTTAAAGGAGCAGCCACCGCTAGAAAGAGGCCGCGCACCTTTCACTCCTCCTCTCCCTCTCCCTCCCCCATAAGAAAGCCTACTCCGCCTCGCCGAGGGGTCTTCTCCTCTCGCCGCGCACGGCGCGGCGCTCCCAGTTTAACGGGAGCCCTCTTCGGGCGAAGGGACGGCGGCGTTGTTATGGCGACGGCGCTGCTCGCGTCATTTCCGCGCGCCGGAAGCTCGCGGAGGCGGAAGATGGCGGCGGCGAAGCGGAGCGTTCTCTCCTCCTTGGCGGTTTATGCGGAGGATTCGGACCCGGAGTCGGACAGCGAGGCCGGGACGGCGGGGAGCGATGGGGGAGCGGCCCCGGGTGAGGGTAGGGCGGGGGCCGGGGCGGGCCGAGCGGCGGAACCCGGGAACCCGCCCTGGCCCACCGCCTTCCCCTGCCTGAGGGGAAGGCCCCGCTCGTTGCCACCTCCCTTTTCCTCATGGTTTTCCTTTCCCCTTTCTCCTTAGGTGAGAAAGGAGGCCTGGTCTCAGTTGGGTACGGAGACGACGACTTCACCCGCTTGGATGGAGATGAGGATGGGTATGAGGAGGAGGACGATGAGAACAGCAGGCAGTCAGTAAGTACCTCTCTGCTCTGAGAGCTTCCCCTGACCCCTTTCACACGTTGCAGAGGCTTTTCTCTCTCTAAAGAAAGGCCCTGAGTGACAACCCATGATGGAACCCCGATTATCTGACTCCTGGTGTGGGTTTTAGCACTCTCCAAACTTCTATTCACTTTGTTTTCAACTAGAAAGTATTTGCCATGAAACCCATCAGTAGCTTGGCTCAGCTCATGTTGTTAAGTGTAGTTGAACACGTATGAATCCTGTAAAATGAACACGCTATTGTGTGGTCAGCTGGAGGATTAAAAATAATAAAGTTCTGTGATATATTAAATAATTCTTTTGTGTATCACTCAACCTGCTCACTACATCAGGGTATCTTGATGTAATACTGTCCTATCTAGGCATGAGTGGCTTTTATTTGTCATAGGTGCATGGTATGTGTATAACATCATCTAAATATTGAGATAATTCGTGCATTGTGAGACAGGGCATGTAGTTCACTGCTATGAGTGCAGCTGTAATACACTAAGGATATATATTTCTGTTATGTGTCTGTAAGAGCAAAGCAATGTTTTGGGGGAGTGTGGAGGGAGTTTCTTGTCTCCTTTCTTTCTCATCAACCTTTTGCTTACCGCTACGTTTAGAATATATTATCTTGTCCCTGTTCTAGTGTTTTGGCTACAGGGTAGAGGAAAGAAATAGGGCTAAGTCACTATAACCTTTCCTTATTGAGGTCTACTTTGTGTACATTAGATCAGTCTCCTATGTGACACTCACTGTTTGTGCCATCTGTTTTCCTAAGTAGCAGACAAGAAATCTGTCTGTCTCTTGTTCTTGGTTTTGTTCTGTCACTAACTGGAGAGGGTGCAAGCATTCAGGGTCTGTTTCTAGCCTCTGGCTAAGCAAAGTAATGATGCTTCTTTACTGCTTCAGTGATTCTTCTTTTTATATCCAATACTTCTAGACCCTCCTTCAATGAGATCTCTTTAGTTTGAAGAAAGTGGTAGGTGTGATCCAGATGCTTGTCAAGATCAGCTGTGCTTACTTTGCATTGACAAATGGGCAGGTAAATGGAGTAGCCTTTATTGCATGCACAATTTTTAGTGCAGATTGCAGCTGTCCATCATCTGGGAGGTACAACTTGCTGTCAAGTAATGGCAACCGATCAAGTCACTCTGGTGTCAGCCAGTAAATCTTGCATATATTTGCAGTTACTGTACAGATGTGCGCAGGTTACACAGAGTGCCTCCGCTCCAGTCTGTTGCAAGAGAGTAAGGCTTGTTTTTTGCACTAAATATTCTTTGACCAGAACTGAGACTCACCTTAATATTGCATATGCTGGTAGTTCATATTGGTTATGTGTTGTTTTTAGAAAGCAGTATGAGTTGGACTCAGGTTGTCCTGGGCTTTTATCTAAACAACGCTGTGCTGATATTATCTACCTTTAACAGTGACTGAAAATCCTGTTTTTCAAAGGCAGTTCTCAGTAATGCTTCTTGTTTGTTGATACTGTTTCAGAGTTGTCTCCTGCTAGGTTAGGAGGTTCTGGGAGCTGTTTCAGTTATCTGTTTATAACAACGCATTGTGGCTTTGTTGAAGATGACTCCTACCTTTACACTGTAGGTGGGAGTGTGGAGGGGAGAGGATTCTCATTTGTGATAAACACCAAGTTACTTGGTACTGTGGTTCTTTTCTAGTTGCAAACTCACTGTTACTGAACTTTGACAGTTAAGACTGAATTATTGGCATATGTGCATGTTTCAGAAAGGTAAACTAGAGAGTAGCTGAGGTGAAGGAATTTGATGTCTCACTTCTGTGAGATATGCATGTTAATTCAGGCAATTAAAACTTACTGACATTATTGTGTGATCATTCTCTAGCTTACCTTGCCAGAACTTGCTTGTGTGCTAATACTCTCAGGTGGGCATTTCAATGCAAACTCTTCCTTTCGGTTGCATGTAATCATCTCACATTTTGTTTTTTCTTTTTGAAGCTGAAACACCAAGTTCTTGTTTTGGGGCCAAAGTTCAAATTTATGGTGAAGTTTGGGAGGAAAAAAAACATTCTACTGAGTTGTGTGAGGATGAAAAAAATTTTCTGCTCCTCAAACTTGTTTTGAACCCAGAGTATGTATTTGTTCTAGAAACATAGGTAACTCTAGGATTCCCAGTGAGGTAGCTCATAGGGCAGTAGAACAGTAGGCTTACCTACTGGTTGGGACCAAAGCTGAAGCTTATTTCTCACACTATAAAATTTTTCACAAGGCTGAGTTCAATATTTTAAGCTCTCACTGGGCAGAAATTTGCCTAGCTCTTTGGTTTATTTCTGAGTAGAAATAAAAAATTAATGATGTCTGTTAACTAAACCAGTAAAATTTGTCAGCGGTTTTCTAGTGTGCAAGTTCACATCATCTGCAAATGAGGCTATGACAGTGGTACACAAATAAGAAAGACGTGATGTCAGCTGGCATCACCAGATGTTTGGAACTTGGTGCTAGGCCAGGCCCTCACCAAGCCTGCATGTCTGGTTGGATGGCAGGCCAACTGTGTGTCCTGTGTCTGTTGCCTATGTATGCTTGGGAATATAACAGGTCTTGCAAATGCTGCTTTTTCTGTGAGTACTGCTAAACGAGGGCAAATGTAAAAATCCCCCCTGCCAACTGGAAGAGACAGAATTATCAATGACAAATGCTTTTTTCCCAGTTCTGTTGCTTCTTATTGTCTAGTTCTGAGCATTTAGGAGCTGCATGTGTTTTGCGGGGGACATCTATTACTGAGTCATGCTTTTGCCTAACCAAAAAAAAAAAAAAAACCAAAAAACAAACAAACAAACAAAAAAACAAACCCCCCAAAAAAACCCAACAAAATCCCAAACAAATACTTCTTTCCCTGACTGTAGGACTTGTTTTCTGGTTATGAGTGGGGGGGGCAAAACTAACTTGCGTGGAAAGGGTCTTGGACTACTGCTGGGCTGCTGAGTGCAAGCCCTTTGCTGTAAGTGCAGTTACTTGCCAAGCCTGCTCTTTAAGCTTAATCCTGTAAATTCTTGTCTTGTAGGAAGATGACGATTCAGAGACTGAAAAACCTGAGGCTGGTGACCTAAAGGTATTTGGAAGTGTGGTACGGTGGTGGGGGGGAAGTTCAGTACAAGAGGAATAAGTCTTAACAGCATGGCTTGGTGTTTGTTTGTGATCTTCTGTAGCTAGTTTCATACTTTCCTTTTTGTAGCTGTAATGTGTTTTTTTAACTTTAGTTCTGGCTTCTGCCAAAGGTAGTTAACCAGTTAGGCTACGGGCTGAGTCGTGATCAAGACCTGCATTTGTGAACTTAGTCATCGTGTGTATTAGATGTGAGGTAGGTTTTCTGACATCATCTCACCTATTTTGCAGGGCTTTGGGAGATGTAGTATTCAGTACAAAATTCTCTTCTGACTGGTGTTAGTTGGAATACTTTCTTTGTTTAAAACAATTTAATGAATAAATGATCTTATGCTCCTAGATGTCATGAAATGTGTCAAAATCAATTCAGTTGTCTCTTTCTGTCCTTCTGAATTAAACTGTATTGTATTTAAAGTTTAAAAAGTGAAATAAGATCCCCAGATGATAGCTATCATAGGTAGTTGAAGTCATCTTTATCTTGGAATTACATCTTGTTTCTGCTGAACAACAGGTGTTTGACAGCACATGGGAACATACATCAGGCAAAAAGCTGGAAGACAGACAAAAGACCAAATCCATTTGAAACTTTATAGAGACTTGTACTCAAACTTCTATGCTAGTTCAATCCCCTGTGCATTATAAGCAGTCTTGTGGGATACTGAGTGAATGACAATTGCAACGGCCTTTATTTTATCCAGTAGCTTCCTCAAGGATGCAGACAGTCTCTAAGCTCTGCTAAGGAAACCAGAGGACTGTGCTGCAAACAGCTTCTGTAGAGCATTTGAACTAGCATAGGGCTTTGATAGGACAAGATGAAGGCAAACGTATGTGTTTAGCTATTCTGCTTAAATGAGTTTTATAGCAGCACCTTATTCCAGTATCCACAATGTTTTTATGCATTTATAGTGATACACAGTTGAAAATCTTGGCAGCTGTACTGCAGCTGAAGCCTCTTGCATCAGTGTGTGAAGTATCATTAATGCCTTTGGCATAAAGGTAGGAGGCACTTGGAATGTACTGTCTCCTTTCCTTGTCACAAGAAAAATAAATTACTTTTTTTTTTGGAAGAGAGGAAAAGGTAGTATCTCACTCTTGCCCTTTTTCTACGAGTAAATTTTTGCCATTGTGGCTGGTAAGCATGCTAGTGAGGTATTTCTGTAAAAACTGCTGGATTCAAATGCAGACTGAAAGAATAGATGGATTTTCCCTAAAAGAGAAGTTTGGTGTACATCACCACAGCTTCTGTAGTAGGGCCCTATTGTAGCTGTATGCATTTCTGTCTCCTCTGAAAGGACTCTACTTCAGGGCAATGGAGAAAAGATCTGGCAAAGAGAGAAAACAAAATCAGACTATAGTAGCTCTTGTCTGAGTAATGATGCATTACAGAAATCCTACCACTGAATTGTGTGGCTACTGCTTTAATATGTTGCTGACATTTCATGTTGGCTTCTTTTAAAAGGCTCTTGATTTCAGTGAGTTCTATGTGCTACTGCTCAAGTGCGTTTTGTCCTTCTGAAGAACAGCTACACATGGCCATGGAACAGTGTTTCAGCTTCAGTGAGGAAGCACGCAACACTGAATGTATTAAAAGCATTTGGTATCTTGCGTACACTCTGCAAGAACTGAAAATGTAAATTAAAATAAAACTTAAAAAAATAAGGAAGGTAAAAAGTAATTCCTGCTGT
Organism: Tyto alba; assembly: GCF_018691265.1. Taxonomy (NCBI): domain Eukaryota; kingdom Metazoa; phylum Chordata; class Aves; order Strigiformes; family Tytonidae; genus Tyto; species Tyto alba. The sequence goes on from NW_024881314.1 coordinate 8,066,903, forward strand.
CCTAGCATGGCATGAAAACTGAGGATTTTAGAAGACTAGCAGGGAGGCAAATCTGAACTTCATCAATTTCAGACTTCCAAGTCATTCTTAACAGATTTCTTAATACATAAGGGAAAAAGGCAATAGCTGCTTTTGGGGTCTTTGTGATTTTTAGCTAAATAGCCAGCTGGCACTTGGGGGAGAGGTAGAAGCACACCTTTGGTATGCAGCATACTGCAAGGCAGCCCAGTGCTGTGCTGCTGTGTGGCATTCTGTGGGGCACCAAGGGAGCTGCACTAGCCATGCTGTTAAGAAATTCACTCGGGATGGGGGGAGATGGAACATCACTGTAGAAGTAGTTTTACTTGGAGCAGTTGTAAATGTTTCCTATTCCCCTTTTCCACCAAGTGGCAGTGTTCACCTCATTCTTCCTCATTGCTTTGAGCTTGCAAAATCTATGACAAGTGAATAAGACTTGTAGTTCTGTAAGTCCAAAGCGAGGCATTTGATTATAACTTGTTAACACTTTCAGATAACTTTATTTTGTTTTGTCCCAGCTGAGTGCTGTAGTTCTTGCTTTGTGAGTTTCATTGTAAGACATCACAGACCTGGAAACATCTTTGAATAGCTATCACAAGCCCTTTATATAGGACTGGGGCTTTCCCAGGGTCTGAATCTGACCGTATGCAAAAGGTAGATCCTTTAAAATGCATGAATGAGATAAAAACATTGCAATTCATCTGTTAATTATAGTAATTTCAAGCCCTAAGTATACATTCAGCATATTTTTCTGGTGTTTTGCCTCTGTACATATGGTGAATTAACTACTTTGAGATTGTATCTTGAATAATTGACCAGGACACTTGAGCCAGGTTGTGTTGAGGAGGAGTTTGCTGTGTTTTGGCCTCATTCTGTACTTGGATAATGTCGGATGCAAAACCTCCAGAAGGTTCATTTGATGTCAGTTGTGGGTATACACTGAGGAGACTGAAAGCAGGGAATGATATAAAAGCTATCTGGTAAAGTAGTGGGGAGAGTAGAATTTGCAGCCTGCCTCAATTATCCCCACTGGGGGAGATATTTTTCTATCCTAGCTATGGTGTGGTGTTTCTATTTCTCAGGTTTTTATCTTGATTCCAGGGAGTGTGCCCTTGTTGACCTTGATGAAGGTGCATCTGTCTGTCTGTACAGCCCTGTTCCTCCTAGAGGTGAAGTCAGCATAAAGGGCTAGATGGGACTGCAGCTTTCCTGTGCTTTTTCTGCTGAGTAGCAAGTCACAATAAGCTTTTCAAGTTCAAACACTGTGATGTCAAACTGCTGTTTTCTATCTACCTTCAGAGAGATAGGTGGAGACTTTTCTGTACACCTGTTTGGGGGAAAGGGTGCACTGGCAATAGAATATTTATGCTTCATCAGTCATCTGAAAGTGTTTTTTCCGGAGCAGATTTCTGGCCCATAGGATTCTCTGTTACTGAGCACCTGTGAACCAGTTTTGAACACTGTGTTTGCAGCAAAAAGTAGAATCCTCCTGTTTAAGTAGCAAAGTCAGATATGTTGCATCTTGCAACTGCATTTTGAAGTGCTTGAGGCACATGTAGAAAACTGGAAATTCAAATCCAGGTAAAACTAATTGCTCTTCCAAATTTCACTCTGGATGGATGTGCTCAGGCTCTGGAACAGGACATGTTTGTTAGTGACCAAAATCACTCTAGGGGTCCCTGCTTTTAAGTGAGCAGTCACCAATTGTAAACAAGCATCTGTCTTAAAAGCACTTCAGGAACAAAGCGTTCTGCTTAGAAGGGAAAATAAATGGTCAACAGAAGCTCCTGGCAAAGGTGTGGTGTTAAAAAGATGGAATCCCACAACCTGGATGGGTTCTTTGTGTCCTTTCCTTAGGTGATGGAGCCATGGGTCCAAAATGAAGGAAGTTGTGGAAATTAGCATGAAATTAGATGTTCTGCTGGCAGTGTTGGTTTGGTATAACGAGGGTTAACGGGCTGTGCAGTGAATGCAAGTTGCTTGGGCTCTTGCCAGCAGCTGGCTATGGTTACAGCCTTGATGCAGTAACAAGATACAAGCCTTCAGTGCTCACTAAATGGACCAGCCCTGCAGGAAGAAGGAAAATGAACCTTAAATGAAATACTGACCTTGTGCTCCAGGATTCACCAGAGGGGTTCTGTACTTCATATTGTAGGGCTGGATGAAGAACAGGTTGCAAGTGTTGATCAAGGACAGAGCCCAGCCCTGCAGCTTGGCTCTCTGAAGTTTTCACAGGGGGAAATGATTAACTCTTGAGCCTTGATTGTGGTATCAGGACTAGCCAGTGCAGCAAAGCTGATAAATATTGCCACTCCCTTGGCAAGTGAATGCCTGACACATGGTAACAGTTTCTCAAAGCAGGTGGCTACTTTGATGTTTTCCTTTTCTGGTTTTATTTTAAGGGTTCCCTCTGCATCCTTGTGGGACTGCATGGAGAGGGAGCTAAACTGAGATCTAGTAGATGGGTGTCAAATTTTTGGAGGGAATTCTATGTTTTTAAGCATGTCTAAATGCCACCTCTTGATAATTATCAGCTCTTTGTTATGTTTGGCTTTTATTGATCCAGCATACCTGTAAAGTAATTTTACTGTGTTGTGATGCGTAGGTGTGTGCTAATACTTAGAGGCTTTTGATTGCAATGGTTTTTTATCTTGCCTGCCCATTAACCTGTTTGTTTAAATACCAAAATTATCTTGATTTAAAGTAAAAGTGATAAGTGCTAAGAGCCAGTAAATGGGGGTGTGTGCTGTAGTATAATCCTTGTAATTAACTCTTATTTTGATAAGGTATATTAATTTTTCCGAATTCAAGATACATTCATCAAGCCAGATTCTCAAAAGATGCCTGAACCTACTCAGTAACTTCTGCCTCAAGTATAACTGTTTTGCTCTGAAGAAGGGAAAAAAGTATGTTTAGGAAAAGTTGTGTCATTGAAGCACTGCTGTTCCTTTTAGGTGTTTCACACCAAGCTGTATAAAAGAAGCTGGCAGTAATAAGCTTCAGAAAATAATTTTCATAATTTGCCACTGTCAAAGTAAAATATTAAGGTTGCTTAGGAAATGTAAGCCCTTGATGCTTTCAGTTGTTGAGAGGTAGTCATAAAAATTTTACTTAGTTATATGACCTTTAACATATTCTGAAAAACACATATTAAAGCTGCTGTTCCATCAAAAAACAATGCACTCTGCAGTGGCTGAAGTGGCTGTGTATTAGTCTAATTGGCAGCTGGATCTGATAGGATATAACTGGTTTGTAAGTCTGTTACAGAAAGGCACTCCCAATGTCTCATCAGAAAGAAGAAAAATTTAATTCTTTTTCTCCCACCCCCCTCCTGCTTTTTGATGTTATCTGGATTATGGATTAGTATTGGCCTCTGATGGGTAGAACTGGCAAAAGAGCAGCTTTATTTTAAAAATGGCCTTGTGTTGTGCATGGTTGTGCTGCATACCTCTTTGTAAACACTTTCAAAGTGTGAAGTGTGCCTTTCCAGGGATAGAGTTAAGGTTAGATCTCCTGTGGTTTGTTTCCCCACTCATTCCTTTACCTGTGAGCACAGCCTGAAGGTAACAGTGATAAGCGCTGCAGTCTTGGATTCATCTTTTTCTGTTTTCTAGCTTCCTTTCAATATAACTGTGTTAAAATGCTGTCTGTGCTTCCAACTCCACATATTTTTCCCTCGCTTTAGGTTTGACACACTGTTTTCCAGCACTGCAGAGGGAACCAGTGAGTTTGGCAATTTGGCAGCCAGCATTACATTCAGAGAGCCTTTAGGTGGAGTAGAGTTAACTCAGCTCCTAATGCTGTCCTCTACACTATTACAGTGAGTGCTCAGACATTAAAACAGCTGATACCTGGTTCCCATTTTTTAACTAGGTGGTTAAGTTTAGTTATTGCCAGAGAATATCAGTGTCAGTTAAACAGTTTTGCATGCAGGAAACAAAATAACATTCGGCATCTTTGATTATTTTGCCCCTTTCCCCATGTACTTCTGTGTCTCCAGCTCTGTCTACCTGAGAGGGAGGTAGATCACAGCATTGTTGGTCTCTGAAGCTGAATTACCTACTTAGAGCTGCTGGCTTCAGTCCAGCTCTTGAGCTGTTTGGAAGATGAGACATGTCCACCGACATGCTTGTTCCTTCCTCCCCGCCAGGCATACATGCTGTGGCAGACTCTTAACTCCCTGCAGTACTAAATACCACAGATTATTGACACAGGTGTGGCTTGCCTTTCTCCAAAGGAAGAGCCAGGCTTTTTCTGTTTGTCTTTAAACTTGAAGAAAAGTCCTTTCTGGAGCTGCTTCCCCTTGCCTATTTCACCTGATAAAGGTCTAAGTTTTTCAAGTCCGGTTCTGTAGTTGTAATTATTTCTGTCTGCTGTACTGAAATAGGCAGTTCTGAATTTGCATGTCGGTGCATGTCAGAGTGAGAATCTGAACAGTCAGCACAGATGGATGATTGCCTCAAATACCAACAAATATCTGAAAATAGCTGCTTCTAGCTTCCCCATTCTGGGTACAGAAGGACCAAAATTTGCAAAAACTCTGAGGGATCAATTCATGGAGGAGTGCATATCCCAGTGAGGATACTTGCTTTTACACCTTACCTGTACTCCAAACCATGAAGAAGAATTTTTAGTGCTGTGTACTGGGGAAGGAAAGCTCGTGCAAAAAGTTAATTGTCAGCTCTCCTGAGCCTTTGCTGCTGTGAGGCTTAAGATTTCCCACAGTCCAGCTTCACCTGCTACTTGATTCTGCACTGCAACAATCGGTAAAAAAATAAAATCATTGAAGTAGCTTGACACCTCAAGCCCTGTCATGTGGTGCTGATATTTCACCTCTCAATTCCTGCTTCGCTATAGGAAGGAAAACTGACTTACAAGTAGAATTTATGGGCTCTGCAGACCACGGTGGCTTCTGGTGGGGACTGTCGGGAGCTGTGCTACTGGCTGCGCTCAGTGTGGTGACTGCTAACTGCTGGTGTGCTCCCATGGGCTGTGGTGCAATCTTCCGTGCAGGCTGGTTTGCACATTTACACTATAGCACCCTGGTTGGTGTCTGTGCCGTGGAGAGGCTGTGCTCTGTGGTCTTGTGAAACACGTGCACAGGGTGACCTGCGAATGTTAAACCTGGAGGGCGCCTAGCATCGGGGAGAGAGGAGGCAGCCAACAGAAGCAGGGAGCTTTTGGACCAGGGTGCTGTCGTAAGGCAGATGTTATTCACTGTACCTCCACTTGGAAAGCGAGAGTTCTGGCACACAGTTCTTTGACTGGAAATTACTTCTAACAAATAATCTTTGTCAAATATTGAGATAGCATATGTTAGGTGAACGGAATCAAGTTTCAAAGAAGCTATTTAAAGGCTTTTATGCTATGAATGCTTCCCTTCTAAAGCATTTCTCCCTGAAATGTTTTGCCAGGTCTTAGTTGGGGTTTTTCGGTGTTTCTTCAATGAAATGAAGGTGGAGTTTTAGACTTATTTTAGCTTAAAAAGTAAAAGGCAGTGTCAGCTACACACATTCCTTATTTTGATAAGATGCTTAAGGAATGTCTCAGGAGTTGACTCTTTCCTGACTTGATCTTTCTTCCCTTTTTCTCTGTGACTATAATATCTCAAAATAGGTAGCTTTGTACAGGCTGTATGTAAGTGTCACTGAACATGTATCTCGATCATGGTCCCTACAGTTAAGTTAAATTTCTTATCCTATTCTGGGCACTTTGCCTGGAGCTATGTATCAGAGCTGGCAAACAGGATATGGCTGTAGGAAATGGGCTTGTTTCAAGCTTTCTCTTGGGATTCTCTTCTCTCACAATACAAGAAAAAAGAGAGGGAGGAGAAATAAAAGCACTGTACTTCTGTTCCCTTGCTTTTTCTTCCCCAGACTCTGAATACACTTGACATGTGTTCTGCTGCCCTCAGCCTTGTAGCACACCAGCATCAGGCAGATCTTGTGAGCAAGAAATTAAGTAGTTTTTGTCATACACTTTTGAATGAGAAGTTTCTGGTGTTCTCTCCCCATAAGCACTCTTGATGTTTGTAGAAAAGCAAGAACATAGTTGCTAGCATGTTCCTTTAAAAAATAACAACAAAAAAAAAAGGCAAAAGCACATGATCCATGGTTTGGAGAGGTCTCTCTCTTGCTACCTGAATATAAACATTTCACCTGCTTGTTCTGCCAAGGCCATGTTCACTGTCAGCTTAGATTATTCTTCTAACAATTTATGCTAAGATATAGAGTTTCTTTGTGTCTTACTCAGACAGATGAGACTTGGTATGTTAGGACTATAGGAGATAGTCTGAATTGTAGAGAGGGAGGAAAAATTACAAAGACTTACTGCAGGCACTTGCACAGATGAGAGAAATTCACTGTAACAACTATTGCAGCAGGAGGTCCACTGGCTATTAGTAGAAGGACTGCACTGGAAAATTATCTGCATTAGTATCTTTGGATAATCCACTAGTATGACCAACAGTGTGACTGGTCTATACATTTTTTCAGCTGTCATTCTGAATTGATATTAAATTTCTTTATATGCAAGCAGTCAGGTGAAATAGTTGGGGGAGAAAAGAAATTCTGAAATGCAAAAGCATTCTCTGGGAAAAAAAGAGAAAATGTTGAGTGATACTGTGGAAGCTTCCTAGTTACTTTTTAATACTAACTGAAAGCCAGCAGAAAAATGAAGTTGTAGGACTAAGTTGGCTGCAAGTCTGGGAACACAGTCGAGTAGTGGCAAATCTGGCATCAACTTCTCCACTTCTTACAATTTGCATCTTAATTTAAATCAACCAGTTTCTGGTTTTGTATCTTTTCTGCCACCCTGCTCAACCATCTCTTCATGTAGTTTGAAGTACGCCTGCATTAACATATGGAACTGCTTCTATGAGAAATTCATGGTTGAATTTGTCTCTTTTATGACAGTTAACACCAACAGTTATGTTCTATGTGAGTTTTGTACTGGATTTATGGATCTTGTTTCAGGAAGGATTTAGCGAGCATTGTTGTAAGTCAGTCCATTCTTTCCATTAAATAAAGCTGGAAAGGCTTGCCCAGAACAAACTTGAATTCATCAGATTCATATTGGGTTTGCTTCCTTCCTTTAATCTGTGTTCCACACTGTGAGGATTGTGTTCAGTTGTTTTTATTTTCCATGGAACCTGAGCAAAGACTTTTTTATGTAACTGAATGGAAACACTACAACTAAAAGGGCGGTCTGTATTTCACCTCAGCAAGGTGAAATCTTAAGCCAAAGTGCAGCACTTTCCTGATGTGTGTACTTACACACACACCACCCTCCCTTTCGCTTGCTCTTCTGTAGCTGATTACGATACATAAAAACTGAACCATCAAGCTGGGTTCATATCAGCCAGGCTCTTGCAGGCAGCGTCGTCTTGCCCAGGGCTTGAAGAAGGCATTTGTCTTGGGGAAGTAGAAAAAATGGAAAACCTTTTCCTGAATGCACGCAGGAATAGTAATAGAACTGTTTTCTGCTATTGCTGAGCTGATGTGCAGAACTGCCCTTAGAAGCACAGAAATTGTGACTTTCTAGTGGTCCAGTTAGCTATTAACAACCATTTTGTTTTGGTTTTTTCTTGTTTTTTTTTTTTTTTTGGTTTTTTTTTTTTAATACTTTGTCTTTGCCTGTAACAGTTCATGCTCTTTAGAGGCTGCTCTTGTTAGTTTCCAGATCAGGTGAAAGGAGTTTGCCTCCTGCTTGTCTTACTGTCTTTCAGTTCTCTTCCAACTTGGCTCGGAACCACAATGGCATCCCTTGACTCCTTTCAGTGGGTCCGTTCAAGCAAGGCTGTCTGGCTTTAGGCCCTTAAACAGTTGATCCTCTGAGATCTAGGCTGCAAAATAGATAGCAGCCAGAAAACCAACTTGCTGAATGCATGAGAGGAACAAAGCGCAATACTGCTTTTTTTAACTCAATCTACCCATTCTTAGAGGTCATCATGTAATACTAAATGAGATAAAATTTCTAGACAGAAGAATGAACATAGGACACTGGTTTTGCCTGAGTTTAGTTATGCTGGAAATTCTCTCTACCATCATGGAAATACTAATGTGTCCAGCCTGCCTTTGCACAAGTAGCGGGAAACTGGCTGCAAAAATAAATTCAGAGGTGCTCCTGTACAGGCTTTCAGAAGTCAGGCTTGTGAAAACTGTGCAGTATTGGAAGATGCCACTGGTGGAGTCTTAACCTTGTTATTTTTTTAAAGTGATCAGGATGCAAATGGAAATGAACTCATTAAATGATGCCTGTAGCTGTGGGATACTTGAAGGCTCTAATAGCTTTCGTATATTTACTCTGATAGACTTGACAGAACCTCCTCTAGTTGGAATCACTCACCTGCATGATTTTGTGCTCTTGATGTGAAGTACTGATACATAGCATGGTGGGTATTGATTATGTAGTAATCAACAAAAAGAAAAAACCTTTCTCTGAATGGATTTAGGTAACTTCCCTACTTAAAATTCAGTTACCTTCCACATTTTCCATTGTTGAAATGCCTTGGAATCTCTTTAGAAATCTCATATCCATGTATAAATATTCCTTTCCTTTCACAACCAAAAGATACCAACTCTGCGGTATATTTTGTACCTTGTTTCTTCACTCGGTGATTCTCCATTTCACTCAACTTTATATTGGATTAGATCTGCTGATGAAGTTTTTTTAAATGCTGTCTTTGAATACAATGAACTGATTAAAATGTGTGTCTCAGGCTTAAATTAGCTAAAGGAGTGTAGGACTGTTGTTCTTGGGTGATTAGTCCACCAGAGGTTTTTAGGCTGTCCTTAAGTTCTGGATCTTTGGTAGGTACTCAAAGATTTGAACAAGACTTCTTAAATCTCACATTGGCCAAACTGTACATCTTTGGTCAAGTTGTTGATACTTGCCTTGCCATAGTGTTAGACAGTAAACTGAGCAAATATGAACAAGCACTGTAGGAGGAGTCGGTCATCCCTTTGTTTTCTGAAGGCATTTAAGAGGCTTGAAAGTAGTCTGACTTAATGAAAAGCTGTGTTGATGTCTTCAGCTTGTTAATGATGGAGCAGTGGGTGTAGGTACGCAGTAATTCATCAGTAAGCAAAATTCATATCCTCTGGGCAGTGAGGTGTGGCTGTAATATATTAGTGAGTTTGTTTTCTTTTGCTTGGTGTAGCTCTGGGGTTTCTGATGTCTTGGCTATGGCCTGAGGATGTGGAGACTAGACTTGCTAGAGTGGCTGTGGTGAAATGGGTGTAGGCGATCAAGCCAGGTAAATACACAGTGGGAGCTTGATAGGACTGGCTTTCTTTAGCTTGTTATATATGGGGCAGACCTGTGCTGTAGCTCTAGGATTAAAGAATGCAAATTAAAGAACAAACTTACTTCTGGTGAAAGCAAACTTATTGATGATTGTGCAAATTCATAAAACATACTATTTAATGCATCTGTCATTTTAGAGATATTTGTCTAATGTAAGGTACATAACAGGAGGGGTTTTGGCCATGAAATTATCTCTCAGAATATTAGTTCCTGTTTCCTGAGAATTGTGTGCTTATCCTTGGTGCTGGCTCCAAACAGCTACAGGAGACTTGAAAATGGCTTATGAAAACTTCAGAAATACAGTAGATACTCTTGCAACCCTGTTAACTGGCCAAATAAGAGGACAGCCTTCTTGAGGGCATTTAGCACATGTCTAAAGCATCTGAATTTTACTGTACCATTGGGTTGCTTAAGTGCCTGCTTGGCAATATTGGTCATTTGGGGGATTTTTTTTCTCTTGCCTTTGCATTCTTGTATGGTGAGAGGACAAGTGAGCAGAAGAAGATGCGGGGGATAATGGAATAATGAATACAGTGCTGGGTAAGAGGAAGGATCAAGAGGTGCTCAGGGATGTAGACCATCTCTTCTTCTTCCCTCTCAATCCACTTAAAACTTTCAGAAGATGAGTGTAGTTCCCTCCTTTCACCTCAACAAACATTTGCTTGTTGTCGCAAACTAAGACGAGAAACACATTTATGTATCTACCAAGTTCTCCCCCCAAAATGGAATAAAGCAGCTTTCTGACTGCATGTGTTTAATGCCTAATGAGTCATTGTATGCTGCCTGGACATACGCTTACCTTGTATCTGTAGCTCTTTGAACTTCTCCAGCCTGCACATTAACTTGAATTTGTCCTCACAACCTGTTAGCTACTGCAGAATTGCCCCCACTTCTCTGGTGGCAACCTGATGCTCACCGTGTTAATGCCATGTCGATGTGGTGGAGGCTCACCGTGTTAATGCCATGTCGGCGTAGGTTTGTGGAGAATACAGCCTAGATTCCCTGGGTTCCTGTCCAGTGCTCTCACCAAAAAGAGCTCCTTCTCTAGGCATATGTTTTCTGCTTTGAAATGTCATGTTTCTGTTTTAATTTTTTTTCTGCTTGTGCTGTTCTTTCTGAAGGTCCCGGGAGAAGAGGTGTTAATTCACTACAAGTGCATTAGCTTAGAGAGGTTGGAGCTGTTACGCTACAGTCCAGCTCACAAAGGGGCCTGGGGCCTTGCCAGCTGGCCAGTGAGAAGATGCGTGTTCCTTTGTGTACTTCTTTTTGTTTTGTTTTGTTTTTTTTCTGAAATAGCTTTAGCCTTGTATTTTTGTGATCCAAGTGTACTTATGGAGAAACAGTGCTTTGCTTTTTTTTTTAACTCCCCCCCACCCCCCCGAATGGCTATAAAAAACGTGCCCTGTGGCAGTTAGTGCCACACAAAGAATTTGTTTTTCTGCTTTCAGAGGGCTTTGGCTTCTCTGGAAGTCAGTGGGTTTTCACAGTGAATTTGGCACAGCCTGTTCCCAGATCTAGCTTGGTGACATTGCTGCTTTCTCCTTACCTTATGCATCTCTCACCTGATTGGAAATGGAGTAAAGGAGGGGGTTAAGAGAGTGGTTACCAAGCAGCAAGGAGGCAGCATTATGTCTGTGTCAGGTTGAATGAATAGCTTCAGTGTTTGGAGGCACTGAGGAATTTTGGACACACAGTCCAGTGAGTCACAAAAGGTCTTTGGGAGGGAGGCAGGGGGGAGAGGGCAATGTTGGGATACAGCTGATACTGTTTCAGAAACTTTATTTGTGCTGAACTTGATATTGCTTGTGACTCTCCTGGGGGTCTCTCAGAAGCACCAAAATATTTGAACATTGGTCTCAATATGGTAAAAGCCTATTTAAGACTGTCTTATCCTACATAACGCCTCCTGCTCGGCAGATTCTGGTGCAAACATCTGCTGTGCTCCCGCAACTGAAGCAGCCTTAATTTATATAGCTAAGAAGGGATTAGCTGTGTTGAGAAGATCTCCAAACAGAGCATTACAAGCCAGTGGAGGCTGCCCTTGAGTTTCTGGTAGAGCAGATTGGCTACATCACACCTGGAAAGTAGCAGCCAAGAGAGAATTGACAGTGGGAGCGTTCTTCCCAAATGGGAATACAGGATCTTCATCACCACCATCGTGCCTGGCATTTTGGTTCGTAGAGGGTTTATCAGCCAAAGTCCTGAATGGCACAATTACAGAAGTGAATTCTGGCACCACGCCCAGGTGGCAAACTTCTGTAGCCCGGGACCTTGCAGAGCCCTGGGTGTCTGCAGAGAGGCCGATAAGATGCAGCGCTGAAGTTGTGCTCTGCTGCTGGCTCTGGGAGCGTTTCAGCTGTTTTCATGTTACCCTGGTGAATGCATCCTGCTGGCCTGGCTTGGAGGGCTGCAAGTTGCACAGGCCTGTGGTAGGCATGCCCAGGGCTTAAGTAGCTTTCTGTGGGCTGGATTCAGCTTGTGCTTAGCTAGCTATGCTCTAAAACATTGACTCTTGGCCTGTGCCAAGGGCCAGTCACCAAAAATGAAGAAGCTGCAGTTTGATTTGAGGAAAGGCTTCAAGCACAGCAGTTTTTGTGGAATTCAAAAGGAGCTGAGTGTCCAGGAATCATAGAAACAGAGCCTGAATTTTTTTCATTAAATTTTAGACTCTAGCCTTGAAAGGAAACAGAGCATCCTGTTAGGCTTTGACTTTCCATGGTACAAACATTGCCCTATTAACTAATAGTTTGTATTTCATCCTTAATTTTTATTCTTTTGTCTCAGAAGTAATGTGTAAATTTCTAAGCAAATGGACAGTATAGCTTTTTAGATTGGAAGCATACCTTGACTAAAATCTGTTTTTTTCCCCCTTCCTCCCAGGAATTCTCAGAACTGGAGAAAAGAGATCCTCAGGAGCTAGTTGGTAAGTTCACTCGGAAGTATATGTTTACATGTCTTTTCAAACTAGACCTTCTAGGGTCCCCCTTTGTAAAAAGCATCTTCACTCTGTCCTGACAATGCTGTAGTTTCAATTATTGCCTGCAATGTTTTATCTCAGTGGAATATTTTCAGTGAAGTCATCTTTTGGGAGAAAGGTACCATGCTTAAAAATACGGAAATATTTTCATATATTACCAGCCAAAGACATATATGTAAAGTGTGGTGTTGATGTTTTTCTAGATGAGCTTAAAAACAATAAAGCAGTAGCTTTGTCCAGACACCTCTGTGAGAGCCTGTATAACCAGGGATGATGACCAATACTTTGTTCTCTGGCTTCAGAGACTTACCTAAAACATCCCCACTTAAATGTGATCCACATGGCAATTTATAGCTGCTGTGTTAACATAGCATACCATATGTTTTTTAATGGTTACTGAAACTTACTTGATTTTTGTGACATTTCACTTATTCATTGCACCACTGTTAGATTTGAGAAGTCCAGGGTCATCAGCTTGAAATAGTATCCATTGCTTTGTCTCTGTGGAGCTGTACAGAAAGTGTATTTTATGTGAAAGTTCTGACTATCTTGGACTAACCCTTTGTTTCTGAGGTTACTAGTATGGTTATGTAGTAGCATGTAATAATATCATTAAAAAAAAGTCATGAGTTTAGAAGTTTCTTCGTTATCTGTCAAGTCAGCTTGTCAAGGCTCAAGCCTATTTCAGCCATACAGTGTGATAAAAGTAAAATAAGACAGTAAATACTAGGATGCTGAGCTGTGACTCCTACAACAGCCATCACTGATGTTTTGGATTTAAGTCCTTTTCAGTTGGCCTGCCCAGACTTTGTACCAATCCAACTGTTATATTGAATTTTCAGCCTTTAGAGGGCAAAACTGCTTTAACCAGTTTCCTCATAGAATTCAACAGAGATCCTTCTCCAACCTACTGATCTGCCTCAATGTAAACTAGAAACACGGATGAGGTGACAGCATTTAAGGTAGAAAGTAAAGAAGAATATCTGAAAGCCTGCTCTCTACTTTACATATGGGTGAAGCTCTACACTTGTAAAGCAGTCTAGTGGGAAGTCCTTTCTTAGCTAAGGTGTAAGGCTCAGGTTAGAATTTTGTTAGTCTCTTTCTCCCTTGGTGACTGCCCCATCCACAGGAGATTAGTAGATTGAATCTCATTTGTCTCATCATAGCCCACACTTGCATGCAGGTTTAAAAGCTGCACAGAGGACACTTATCACAGTGTCACACACTAGTGAATGGACAGTGTTGGTGAGTCTGAGACCTGGATTAAGGTTTGCAATATATCTTTAATATCCTTTCCCAATAAATAGTAGCATGCACAGAGTAGCATGTGGGCTAAATTGTGCAGAACCAAGTTGTTAGAGGTCAGCATACTTGCCATGCTGGATTCTGTAGGTCTTTTGCATTAGTCTGTATTTTATCAAGTTGAAAAGGAACTGTTGCAAAAGCCTTATGGTTGGTGTAAGGTGGGAACCACTCCCTTTCTGGAAACTTAGACTTCTAGAATTAGAATTCTTGAATGGAAAAAGGTGCAGGATTTTCTGACACCCAGCAAGTAACTTCTCTAATCTGGGCATCTAAAGTTCTGTCCAATATCAGTATATGAAAGTTGAAGTCTTCCTTAGACAGTTTTTCACAACTGCTTTTTGCATTAAAAGCTTGTGGGCCTGCCCTTCTCAGAAGATAATCTTATGTTGCTCAACGTCACCTTTAATAAAGTCTGTGGTTATGCAGTTGCTTAAGTACAGAATAAATGTAAGCTTCTGCCAAAAATAATGTTTCAGTTTTACCTCCCATGGACGTGTGCGAAGGTTTGTGTGCCTTGAGCTGGTCTGGGAGTTGGAGCCAGCTGAGATCCACCTTCACTGCTTTTTTTTTCTTTCTTTTTTTTTTTTTTTTTTTTTTTTCCTGTGAGGCTTCCAGCTGGATCCATTCCTTGATCCACTTAGTGCATGCTATGTGACCACTAGAGTTCACACAAAGAAAACAGTAGGGATGAGCAGCTGGGAAGGGCATGGATGTCCTGACTTAGGCTCAAGTGGTGATCACATAATCAAAGCCTGAAAGAACGTAAGGAGAAGTTTCAGCAGTAATTGTCCTGTGGTTGACAAGGAAGAATATGTGAAACCTATTTTGATAGATTTCTGCATCGGTGCTGTCCTTTTGGGGTTTTTGTACCACTCCAAAGAGTACGTGGTGCTGACAGGACATCGCATTTGCTGTTTCCTGCAGCCTTGCAAAATAATACTCTCAGGATGCGTTTTTTTGCCTTGAAGTTCTTTGCAGCATGGTTGTTTACTTTTTGGACTACAAGAAATATTCTCTTTAGCCCTTAGGATATCTGAGCACAAAGTCAGTGTTCATAAGAGCAGAAAATATGGCTGAGTTGCAGGTCTCTCTTCTGCATTTCTCAGCCCACAGAGCAGAAAGGGAACTAGTGTCCTTCCATGGATGGGTGACTCACTGGCATGTTGTTGCCTCCAGTTCTTCCCTCTTGTTTGGCTGTTCTGGTGCCAGGAAATCAGAAACCCACACAACCTGGTTTATGCCAAGCAGTCTTGATTAGAATGCCAAAGAATGCCGTTTTAGAGACCAGGCACCACCGGTTTGCATGTCTCCAGGGGAAAGCCATGCCCCTCTGATCACCCTTTCCAGGTCTCTGCTTGCTTTTTTTGCCTAGTGTGACCTTTATAGACAAACCGGCACCTGATACTGCCTGTAATCCCTTGTGGCTGCTTAAAACACAGCATACAAGGGAACCTTGAAAGGGACAGGAGTTGTTAATCCTGCCTGGAGAGCAGTGTTGTTCACTGGGAGCACTGAGGCAAGATGCTTTACCAGACCTCAGATGATCCATACCCTAATCTGGCCAGGTACAGCCAGCTTTCTGTTCCTATGCTCTCTATTCTTTTGGTTTTCTCTGCACTAGGAAAGCATGCCTACCCATCTGTAGGAAACAAAGCTCCTGTGTGCCCCCCGTCCATGTCTCCAGCATAGCCCTTGGGCTGCAAGCAATCGTTTTTGTCTGGGAGGAACTGAGTCCACGGTTTGTGCTGTGGTACTTTCTCTCCTGCTATACAGTATATCTTTGTACTGTTGGATATCCTGGTCAAATAACCCTTTTATCTGAAACTGGAACAGATTAATTGTAGCATTTCCATTTAATTACCTGTTTTACCAAGATCTGACAGGCAAATAACTTGCATTGACTACTGAGATGCTGAGTCTTTCCTAAGTACACCCTGATAGTTGGCTGTGCTTTGGCCTCCTACACATTGCCTGGGAGCAGCTGAACATCTCTGCCTTGCCACAGTGCATGCACTGGCTGCACAAAAAAATCTACAAGCACCTATGGATTGTGCTGATTGAATTTTTAACTTTTACATCAGCTTGTGAAGGGAGAATGTACAGACTAAGCATGAGTGGCCATATCCAAGCATCAGGATGCTTGAGTTGCAGACCTGGCAATGCGTTGGCTCCTACTTTCTTGAACTCCCTTCGGAGTCATGGGATCTGCTTTATGGCCTTGCTTCTTTATCTGGACTGTGAATCTGATTAGAGGAAGATATTTACATACTGTGAGCCAGAATCTGGGTGTGCCTGTAGTGATTAATCCTGCCAACAGCCAACTTCCTGAGGTCCCCACATGGAGATCCTCTAGGCTGTCAGCCAGCAAATCACAGGCCCAATTACAGACTGCAGCCAGTGTCACTACCTGTGACTCATGTAAAAGTAAAACTTTGATCTTGGCAGAAATAACAGGATGCACAAAGCAGTTGGATGTATCCTGTGAGGACACACCTTGTTGTTAGCTGCCCATCTGCATTTACTGCTGTATAGACAGCGGAAAGCTGTTCTTGGGACTTTGAAAACACAATCTTTTATATAAGAGCCAATACACATAAGCGCAATATCCAGGATAATTACCTTGAATGATAATCCCAGCTGCCCCTTTCTCAAGGAAAAGACCTGGTGGGAAGAGGCTGTGGAGTGGGCCACTCACCTATCTGTTAGGGGAGGAAGTTTGAGGACCACCTGAGGGCATGGATAATTTGCACTTCCTTTCTGTAAAATAAGCCTGAAGGGGTTAAACTCATCCCTTTCTTCCCAATGATATGGTATCTCAGTCTGGTTTGGATGTGATGAAATAACTGAGTAATGATGAATGTATGTCTGGGCGCAGTTTGTGCGGTGGAACAGGGTGCACGTAGCCTCCCTGCTGACTCAGTCTTCAGCTGCACACAGCTATGGTGGGATTGCAGTAGACAAAGATGCTGTAGTTCCAGTTTCTTGTAAAGCATTAAGGAGATGCCTTCCCTCATTAGTATAATGTTGATAAGTTATTGTTTTCCCGTGGCTCAAACAAAAGAACACCAAAATCTGAAAAGTCATGGGTCAAAATATATTCTCATTGGGAGCTGTTGTTCCTCCTCCAGTGTTATTTCTGTTTCAAGGGAGCTTTGAATTGATTGTTGAACATACTCGTAGGACTTTGACTTCTTTGGTAGACAGAGTTCTTGCCCATAGTTCTTGAGTTTGTGTGAGCCCACATTTCCTATTCTCATAAATGTTTTGTTTCTATGTGGCTCTTCTGGTCAGCTGCAAAGATAAGGAGCCTATCAGATGTCTAACTTGGAACTAGACTTGATTTATTTATTTATTTATTTATTTGGTCCTTTCTTTGCCTTATGAAGTATGGATTTTGGTGTCCTTTTTTTCCTTTTTAATGTTTCTGCTGATGCTATGAATCTCTTAAGCCATTAATCAGCTTTCACCTTTTCCGGAAAGCCTAGTGTGCCATCTATTATGAACACTTCTGTGTATTTGCTACTGTCTTTCTGGGTTCCTGAAACTAATTAAACTAGAGGCTTCCCCATCCCACCAGCAGCTGTAACCTATAACAAATGTCTGCCTTGTTGTCAGGGAGCTCCAGTTTGCCTGCCTTTCTGTAGGGGCTCTGGCAAGCTTTCCCTCTTCCATAGAGGCATCCTCTTAGTAAATGCCAAAGGACACTTTTTGTTCATTACTAGCAGCTGCTGAAGAATTTAACCCTCAGCAACATCTTGATCAAAGAGAATGAGTGGTCGCCTGCCAGCTCTGCATCTCCAAAGGATATTGTCCTTAGTGCTTTACATTTTTACAAAAGAAATGGAAACTGTAGTAGCACTGAACATGTGTAGCATTGATTATCTGTGACCTCAGGATCCAATGTTCAAATGCCGTTGTCTGTCCTTTGGGCCTTTCTGGGCTTTAGTCAAAGGAGCTGAACTTGAGCATGCTGGAACTGCATGCAATTCAGGCAGCTTTTACTGAGAAATGTATAATTGTGGAGCTACAAGTGTGAATGGCTTGGTTGATATGACTACTGTGCTGGTGTCAGATTTCTTTTATCCACTACAGAGTACGACTCTGGAATATGTTCCCTGTACAAATTACGGTTGAAAACAATCCCAGCTGCTTAAATGTGGCACAGATCTCTGCTCTAGGACTTGGCTAGAAAACAGCCCGGGTTTCCCATAATAATGGGAAAGTAGCAATCAATAGGGGAAAACATGGCAGTTTCTTTTGCTGATAGCTCTGTAAACTAATCTTCACAGGGCAATCAGGTACTCTAATAGTATATCCCAAAACAAACAGCTATAGAAATCTGGCAGTCTGTACTGGTCTGTTCGCAGTCCTGCAGAACGAGTTGGTCTTTCTAGCAATAGTCTGACTCTAAGCAATGATCAAAGCTCCCGTTAAGGAAACGTTAACTTAAGGATGAAATGTAATTTCTCGTGGTTAACTGCTGACAGCCTTGGGGAGGGTTCTTACCTTCTTGAACCATTTTGGTTCTTGTAGGATTAAGTCTTGAAATAAATAGGACCCAAAGTGATTACCTCCCCAAAAATGGCAATGAGCCAGGCTGCTTCAGATTGACCTCATGGTCTTCCACATACACAGTCTGATTCTCTCTGAGAGTATCGTGGCACAAGATTTGTCAGAGACTCCAACTTACGTGAGCTGTTCAGAGCAGGACTTTAAAGTGCATATGGAAGACCTGGAGTAGTGGAGGGCTTGGTATGTGACGCGCAGTGCAGGGATTTAGGGATATATTCCATGAAACAACCTTTGTTCCTCTGAAGATCCTTTGCCTTTGAGGCAAATTGACAATTGCAGCTGTAGTGGGAAGTAGCTTAGCTTTTCACATTTCCATTCTGGGGTAGAGAGACTCCTGAAAATAAAGCTTTAAGCATTGGTGTGACACAGAGCCACAGTGTAAGGTAGATCTCAATAAAGCAACCATCACATCCTTCTTCTAATGATCTAGCCTTTGGGTTAGTTGCTTCTTGCTCAGCACTTTGGAAACACCACAAGTACCAGTTGGCAACATTTTCCCCTGTTACCTTCACCCAGGAATTCTCAATGATGGAGTAGCACTACTAGGGACTTAAAACGAGTTTAATAACTTGCAAGGCTTAAATTCCCTTCCGTGTTGCCAGGACTCATGCCTAGTTTGCTTCTACAGCTTCTTTTTCAGAGAGAGTGCGGAACATGTCTCCAGATGAGATTAAAATCCCTCCTGAGCCTCCTGGCAGATGTTCTAACCACTTGCAGGTTGGTATAAGTCCACTTTTTTTTCAAAAGGCTTGCAATTCAGTAGGGAAGAGGGATATTTGCGAACTCTGCTCAGTATTTTTCCACAAGTCAAAAATCCTGCATTAAAGCTGGGTTTTTACCACACTGAGTTTATGAATGCACTGTCTTAATGCTTTAGACTTTACAGCGGTTCTAGTTTAGGAGTCTCAAAGTAGCTTAAAGCTGTTTTCCAGTCGCTGTGGGTCACTTACGCTTTAAAATAGCTCTTGATTCCACCAGTGACATAGAAGCAATGTTTACTGTGAAGACTGCTATCCTCTTACCTCAGCAAATTCAGCTCCATAGGAAAGAACAAATCATTGTTTTTCTATAGAGGCCTAAGAATCCCCTAACTGGAATAGTTGAGACAGCATTAACTGGATTCCTTTTCCACCTACGTATCTCTAGATGATAAACATTTAGAGGGACAGCAAGTAACTTAGAGGCAGCAAAAGAAAACAAATGATGTTTTCTCTGGTGCACACCCAAACAACTACAGTAACCAATTTTGCAATAACCTTCTGTTTGGTTCTCTTCCTCCTGATGGAGGGCAAAGGAAAGAGCAGGGGCTGCTGTTTCCTACCACCCATTTGAGTTTTAACTGCAGTTATATGCCCAGTACGAGTAAAGAATCACTTCTGGAATGCTCTGTCAAGTAAGCTACTAGTGTGCAGTGGTGATTCATAATGATTCACTGTTCAGATCATGCTTTCTTCTCCTCACAGTGTACCTGGGCACACCCATTCCTCCTCTTGTGCTGTAGGAGGATTTTACTGTTCTGACATCAATGACTTAAGAGTGTGTTAGATCTGAGGAATGCACAGAGCTTGAGAGTAGACAGAATAAAGCAGATTTTCTTCCCCTTTGACAACAGTTTACTATGTTAAATCAAAGAAGAATTGTCCTCTGTTAGCAGGTCAAACCACATCTTAGAGCACTTTGAGCAAGGAGATGCAATTGTTCTTTAGAGATGCAAAATGTTCTAGGCTGTTCACTGTTGATTTGCTCTTTCCTTTTGTCAGATTCTTCCTCTGATATACTGTATCTTGAACTCTGGCAAAGGGACTATTTCTTATTATAAAGTTGATGGACTGTTTCCCCATCTGTGGACTTTGTGAACCCTATTGCTACCTCCATGGGGAGGGGATGAAAGGAAACACCCATTCAATCATTTCTATTCCTCAGATTCACCGTTTTGCTGTTGTTCTTCAAACCTCACGATGTGTGCACTGGATATGGATACTGTGTAATTTGTTCTTGTTAATTTTGTGAGGATCTGATGAAAATTTATATTATAAAGCTTTCTTTGAGGTTGATGAAATAGGAATTTTGTACTGGCTCTTAATAATCCTCTTTTATTCAGGCGTCAGCAAACTGTTAGACAACTGTCAATGCTGTGTTTGACTGTCATGAAGTGACTTACCCACAAGCTACAAAGGAAAATTGACTCAACTCATCCTGCAAGACTGAAGGCCTAGCCCTCTGGTCTTATTTTATATGCCTCTTGTACATGAGAAATTTGTGTCAAAAAGAAAAGGTGAAGGAAATCACGGAGAGTATTCTTACAGTAGTACCACTAAAGTTTGTTCCATCTGAAGGTTTCTGCTTTTGCTATCCCTTCAGCATCTCCAGGGTAACAATACTTTTAAGGTCTTTCACTACATTGATGAGGAAAAAAAAAAAATCGTGTTTATTTTTAAATCTTTCAGTCTTTCAGAGAGTAGACTTCTTGACATTTCCAGTCTGAGCCAGTTAAGTTGCATTTTGCAGGGGCTTGTGGCTTCAATAAGATATCCATAAACTTCATAACTACGTGAGAGATCTGCAGAGAAGCTGATTCCCTTGAACTGGCCACTTGTGCCCAAGCAGGGATTTACAAGTGCATTCGTTCTTCCCCAGAGCATCTGGCTGCCAGCAGATGCCACCATCAATGCCTGATGATCACATTGGGTTTAATTCTCCAGCAGAACTTGGCTCTGCTTATCCATAACCCGGCCATAGCCCTGAGCCCGGCCTTCTGTGCAGTGTAGCCCAGCAGCTGTTTTTCGGGTGCATGCCTGAGTCCAAAGGTGGGTGTGATGGTCACTGTAAGTTGTGGGAGAACCTTTGTGGAGGTTACCTGTCCCTCTGAGCTGGATTCTACTTCTCTACAGTCATAGCTATGAAGGGAAACAACAGACTGGGAAGGAGTGTGCACTACTGCCTCAAATGCAAATCTTTAATCACTGAAGCCTTCAGAAAGTGCAAAGATAGATTCCCTTACCCATCCAGACAGTTCATGAAGCTACTTTCTGACCTTAAAGGAGGGAATGTCTATATTAAGCAGTCTGCCAGGCTTTAGGGGAGGAGGTAGAATCCTTGCTCCATGCAAGGAGGTCACTGGTTTAGTTGGCTTCTGTCCACATGTACGCTTTTGATAGCTGGTGTGCTCCTCCTTTTTGAACTGGCTCACCCTGTAATCTTTCTCCCTTAGGATAAAATTCAAAAACTATATGAGAGGAAAATAAAAGAAGGCATGGATATGAACTACATCATTCAGAGGAAAAAGGAGTTCCGCAACCCCAGGTGAGCCACCATCTTTTCCTGTGTGACCAAAGCACTATGGAGCAAATTCCAAGAATTTTCCTCTTTATTGGAGTTGTAGCAGAAACAGGATCCTGAATAAGAAGTAGTACTGCTTAAAAAAAAATGAGAAAGACATAATTTGATTGTAGCTGAAACAGTAGAACTCTTGTGTTCTGTGAGTCAACCACTAGAGTTGGTCTGTTGATTAGATTTTAAATGTACAGGCTTTGGATGAAGTATTTTAGAAGATGTGTCTGTTCTGGGAGCTGGGAGATTAATTTGGGGGAAGTGGGCAATAATGTGGTTAATGATAGGCTGCATCCATCATAGCAAGCATAGCTTCCCAGGTTCTGTTTTTACTTTTGTAGTGAGAAGAGGTGACAACCTCTTTCTACGAACAAATCTGAAACACTTCTGTTTACTTCTAGCTCACTGTCTCTGTTCTTGTCTTTCCTTTGCAGCATCTATGAAAAGCTGATCCAGTTTTGTTCAATTGATGAACTCGGTACAAACTATCCAAAGGTGAGGTGCGGTCCTTCTCGCTGGCAAGGGTGAAAGATAACACAGGGCTGTAAGGTCTTACCTCAGACTTTCCTAAGGCAGTTTGTTTAAGAGGCCCTTTAAGGGAACTTTATTCTGATCCTCTGCATTGAAGCAAACATCTTTGTCTGGTACTGAGCCTCAGTGCCTCCAACTTTGCTATAATGATTCTGAATAAAAACTGCTGAAGTGTATAGATAGATATACATAAAACTCCTTGGGGAGGATAGAAGCTGAGCAGCAGGAAAATGCCAGCATCCTTTTGGCTTCAGAGCTGTTTCTTTGATCACAACAGAACGTGGTCCTATAACAGAAGGTCTGATGTCATCTTTGTGTTACTGGGATGCAAGAAAAAAATCAGAAATGAGTATCATCACTGAACAGAAGTATATAAAACATTTTTGAACTGGGTTTTGTGTATATGTGGAAATATCCCCAATCTGACATATTTTTTTTTCTTCAGGATATGTTCGATCCTCATGGCTGGTCAGAGGATTCGTATTATGAGGCACTAGGTAATTCCAGCAAGTCTTTTTCTTTTTTTGTCCTAACTTAGCTCTTTGTGTTTTGTAGTTAATTAACTGCTCTAGAGTCTTCACTCCCTTTATAAATGAGAAGTCATCACATGCTGCTCTTTAACTACTTCATTCTGGTTGGATGTGCCTGAATGTTATTGATGCTTCATCAGTCTGGAAAGCCTTTTCATTTAAATTGGTTCTTCAGTGTTTTCACGTCTCAAATCATTAATTTAGTGCAGTAATGCTTTGATTAAAAAGCAGTAGCTAGATTCATGGCAATTTAATTTTCTATACACCATTTGAAGTTTCTGACTGTTTATGATGGGAAATGTGTGAGTGTGAGAACATTAGATTTTTACTGTTCCTAGTGCTGCTTGTAACTTCTGATCTTTCTCAGCTAAAGCCCAGAAGATTGAAATGGACAAATTGGAGAAGGCTAAAAAGGAACGCACAAAGGTAGCTATTCAAAACCAAAAGAGATGGAGATCCAGAGTGTTTGTCTGCTTCTTGCTGAATTTCACTTTGTTGCTTTGCTTTTTCTTATGAACTGTACTCTGTGCTGATACTGTTTGGTTTTCCCTGGGTCTGTCCTTTCTTCTTGCATGTCTTTCTCCAAACTGCACAGATCAAGTTGTTTGCCCTTCCTGATAGGTCCATTTCTCTAAGTAGTTTTTTCCACTGGATTTCCTTCTGTTTTGTCAGTATTTTTAAACCAGACCTCTTAAAAGGGTATTCATTAAGCCAGACACAGGCAAGATAATGCATAAACAACAGCTTTTTTCTTAAATCTATGACATTTTGCCTAGTTACAGCTTAATTTCCTCACCGTATCTCATTGTGAGACAATATTTGCTTTCCATTCTCTTTGATATTGCCTTCTTGCATCTAATTTCCAGAAATATTTGGCCTATTTTAACTTTAACTGGTCATGTTGCAATATGTACATTCTTATGTACCCCTCAAAAAGAACACAGACAGGCTTTGGAAGATTTTAATCCTGTCCTTCTGTGCTGTTGCCTTTAAACTAGTGGCTGGCATTAGAAAACTGTCTAATGTTAGAAATTTCCATCTAACCTTGCAGAAGGCTCCTTCCATATTCAGTATGTGGAGTTATTTTTTTTCTTTCAGTGCATGCTCTGTCTTGCTACTTGTTTTGTTTCCTGCACAGTAACCCAGGTATCTGATTACGTCCTTGCCCATATCTGCAGTTTTGAAAATATGAGACTGCATGCTGTTGTAGCTCTTATTGCTAGGTTTCTTGCTATGATGCAATCACAGTAAATTGTGCAGGTAGGGACTTGTCTTGCACGTTTCTTAAAGCAAAAAGAACAGGAACTTCTAACTGTAAAAATAAAATTTTTAATGGCCAGGATCTATCCTTTCTGAGCTATATCAAATTCCTGTGCTTATGCCAGTTAACAAACACATTTTTATTGTATCTGACTTAAGAGCCGGGTTGCAGGAATCCTTCATGATCATGACTTCAGTACGCTTTGGCCTGAGGTCTTCATCTTTCTTCCTGCATGACAGTCAGCTCGGAGGCCAATGTCTTACATGACATTAAAGCTGTTCTTAAAAACATAAAGAAGTGATGTGGGTTAAAAAAAGACTGTGTATATTAACATTTTATTTTTATCTTCTCCCCTTTCTCCTGTGTGTCTCTCCTTTCCCAGATAGAATTTGTGACTGGCACTAAAAAGGGTACAACAACAAGTGCTGCTTCTACAACCACCACAACGGCCAGTACCACTGTGGGAGGTAAAGAACAGTTGTGACTGTACCTGCAGTAATGCTGGGATTAGTGCTTCCTGGAAACACTGAAGGCTTCTTATTGATTGTGTCTTTAATGTGTAGTGTTCCTTCCAGGAGTCTTTTCTCTAGTCCCTATATCCCATGGCTGTCCTTCTGCAATGAAAGCTGAGGAGACAGGTTGGGTAGTGGAGAGGTTTATTAGTGGGTCAAGAAGCCTACTGATATTTATGGTTGTAGGGTGTTCTTGGGACTGATATATCTCAAGGGATTTGGAAAGACTGAAAGTCTTTCGTTCTCCTGCCTATAGCCTGGCTTTTAAACTGGAAGGAAGGGAAAAAAAGCACTGGAGGCTGAGCATGCCCTGTGCCTGTTCCTGAGCAACTGAGATACGTGTGCTTCGTTAAAATTAAATATGCTTTGGGGCAGGGAGTGAACCTGTCTCCCATTTGGCTGGAGTTGAGGTGTAGAGTTTTACTTTTGAGGTCTTTCCTCCTCGACATTTACTGTAAGTGTATGCTGAAATTAATGTGAGGGAAAATTGTCTAGTCAAGCAGCGGTATATTAAGAGTTGACAGGGTGCTACAAAGGGGTTGGTGACCTTTAACGTAATGCTAATCCTCATTTGCTTCATCTAATCAAATTCACAGATGCCCAGAAGAGGAAGAGCAAGTGGGACTCAGCCATCCCTGTAACAACGATAGCTCAGCCCACCATCCTCACCACTACTGCAACACTGCCGGGGGTTGTCACAGTGACAACCAGCGCAAGTGGATCCAAAACTACAGTCATATCAGCTGTTGGCACCATTGTGAAAAAGGCAAAACAGTGACTGGTGTGCTGGGCCTGGATTTTTGGATTTAACTGTCATTGAAGCCATTGTTCTCGGAAGGGAGGGGTAGCTTTCGCCTTTGGTAAAAGATGACAAGATTCTTTGAAACAGACCACAGTTCCCTTTGGAAATAATGGGGGCAGGAGCAGGCATGCCAGCTGTGTGCCCACAGGAATGGACCTCTGCCGAAAAATGCCTCTGCCTCTTCTTGCTGTGGGAAGAACCACTCTCTGTGTGTTGTGCTGGAAGAAGGTGGTATGTGGAGTCAGCTTGTAAAAGTTAGCTTATTAAATTACGGTGTTAGGGTCTTACCCTACTTGCAAGTCTGTTTTTGGGGGGGGCAGGGGGGGAAAAAAAAAAAAGAAAAAAAAAAAATGCAGCAACAAAACAAACAGAAAACAAACCGGATAATTAGTGAAGGAATATCAGTATTACTCTAGTGTATTCCTGGTCATGCTCAAAGGCTGCTAACAGCTTGTGCTATTTCCCTCTCTCACATATGCTAACTCAGTTCCGAGGGAATTAAAGCAGAGACAATTGGTTAGTGTCCATCTTCAGATGTGTAGCAGAGGCTTGAAGCGATCTACACCTACAAATGTAGACTCACTCGTTGTTATAGTACTGACATCTGTACCTGTGCATATCTGTATAGATCTTGGAGACCACATGTTAAAAGAATTGAACCATTGAGGAAACTGTTGAAATAGTCTTATTACCGTCTTGTAGGGATGGAGATTTCTATGCAGAACTTGTAAGCTGTAGAGGTTTGATTTGTGAACTCATTTGCAGAGAACTCTTCCATGACCATGGAATGAGATTGGACAGCAGATAAGCAGAGGAGAGTGTCTGATCGTAATTGTGATATTGTCCATCTTTGTACTAGATAGTGATGTACTGTGAAAGGCACACATGGCAGTTACTGCTTGCTCCACTGTTGTGAAAAAGTATTTTCAGTTGAAAATTTTATTGTATAAATCTTCTTACCAGTGTAGCAAAATATTATTATAAAAATGGAAAAGTCTTTAAAAAAACCCTTGGCATCATTGATGTGTCTGCATTTCTCATCTTGGCGAGGGAGAATCTGTATCCATATGGTGCTCTGGGTTACAGAGACCATTAGGTGAGTGTGTAATAATTCCACGAGTGGAGGTGGCATGAAGGTTTTTTCACATTATGGATTTCTTTAAAATCTCAGGCTCCAGGAGAAAAAAAATGGGGCATTAAACTGATTTTGATTAGAAATACTTTTGTTGTAGAGGATGATCTGAAATATTTGGTAACTCAGCTGTTCTTAATGCTGATTTTCTCAAACTTGTTCCTGCATCTTTAAACTTCTTCAAAAGTTATCTTTCAGTAGTAGCACCTGGGTCTTTCATAAAACCTTCATTTACAGAGACCAGTCTTCTAAAAATGAGCTCAACAGCAAATGTGAAATGGTTTGTTCGTTGTTTTGAGTTGGGTGGAACAAATAACTTGAATGATTCCAGTTGTGTACAGAAACCAGGACTTTTTCTCCTTGTTTGCAGTGGTCACTCCAGATTATTTAAAAGGTCTTTAATTCTTAGATCATGATTTTCAGATTCAGTAATTTTTCCGTTTCCCATTGTTTTAAGTTAAATTTCTAGCCAGAGCCTGTTTTTTCTAGTGCGTAAGCAGTGATAGGAGAGAAGGCTGCTAGATCAATAAAAGTGCAAGCTGCTTAGAATTCAGTGTTACTTTTTCAGGTTTTTATATACTGTATGTCACTCCTGATCCAGGATTTGCATTTATGGAGACCTAAGGAAGAAATAAGATGTTGGTTTCATGATTTTAAATAATTTGAAAATGTGTTAAATGCTTTGTCTTGGCAGTCATGTTAGCTTTAAAAAAAAACCCATCTGTGTATATAGGAATGCTTATGGGGGAGAAACCAGGGGACTGATGAGATTGTAGCAATGGGAATGGGGGAGATGGTAGAATTGCCCTTTTTTTAAAAAAAAAAAAAAAAAAAAAAAGGCAATGAAATCTGAAATATTGAAAGGCATTAAAATAGCAAGATGGAAACATTTCTTCTGTTAAATTACTTTGCACTGGGCTTCTGACTTGATTCCTAACTCCATCCTCACCCTATGGAAAATGGTAACAGCTCCATTGGCTGAGGGGTATCTTCTGTCTGGGGACTGTTGCGTACTCTGCAGAGGACGGCACACCGCGGCTGAGGGGAAACACAAGCCATTAGGTAACTTTGCAGCTCTGTAAGGTGACTCTCCTGTCTAGAATGTCTTACACAATTCCAGCCCGTTTAAAACTTGTATGGTAGAAATACCTATTTTAAAGCCCTGCTGAACAACACCTGGATGCAGGTGTACTATGAGGGTGTAAAACTGCAGCAAAGTGGGCACCAGCCATTGCAGTTTCCCTTCGACTACAGATGATGGCAAACTGGGTACCAGAAGGATCACTGCAATTGTCTACTCCTGTGAATAGGAGTGGGAGGTGCATCTGGGCTTCTAGAACAACATTCCTCTAATGAGTATCCTTAATACCTGGGCTGTGAGCAAGTCTGAAGCTGAGCGAGATTAAGTATCTCAATGGGATGTGTGCCAGTACATGGAAATGCAGCCTGGTGCCAGAGGTAGCAGCCAGCCTTGTGCATCCCCTTCCTCTGTCCTGTCTAGAACTGTAACTAGTGGGAGAGTCTGAGACTATGTTAATTTAACTAAATTTACACATTCATTAAGTGTAATGGAAAAGATTTTGTGCCTTTTGTAAGAACTGACTTTCTTTTGCCTCATGTCTTACGAGTCCTTGTAAAGTTGGATCAGAAGTGGTCACTCTGTCTCCTGACAGGCACACAAAACACCCTTGAAGAGGTATTTTTTCTCAGCCTGTTGACACTAGCGATGTGAAACTTCTTCCTGACTCTTGCTTCTGCTCAGTTTCTCTAGTAATTTGGAAAGACTGTCTTCCGTGGAAGTCAATAACTACATCTGACTTATAATTTAGTAAAAGTAGTTCTTTATCCTAACCAGGAACAACTGTGCTAGATGAATTAGCTTTGATTACAAGGAAATATTATTTATACACTCAGTTAAGCATGTCAGCACTTATATCTTTGTATGCCCTACTGTATCAGGGAGAGGAGTAGCAAATGAAAGTGTGTGTGTGAATTTATTTTTTTGAAAGCAGCTATCAGAATGCAGCTGAACATGAACCAGAGGAATAGGTTTGCAGGAAGAGAAAAAGGACTTGATTAAAAAATAAATAAAACCGGAAAATGCCACGTGTAGCTGTGAATATGAAGCTGAGCTCCAGCCTACTTGGCACCTGGCACACGGCAGCCCCTGAAGTTCTTGGGGATGAATCATTTAGCTACAGAAGCTACTGAACATTGTTTAAGTGCAAGTATCTTATTCATATCACGTATCCTGGCACCCCACCCCTTCCTCTTCGTGCACCCTCTTCTTGCTCTGCAGTATCCATAGTCATTCCAAACCTCTGGATTTCTCTACAGATTTACAACCAGAGGTAAGACACGCTGCTCGTTTAGCTCCTGCCTTGGTGCAGCAGGCAGGGAGAGACACTGCCCAGTGACTGGAGCAATGGGGAAATGCTGAGCAGCAGGGTTTGATGATGCTACATAGGGGGATAAGGAGGAAACTTCCTAAAACTAGCTCTGCAGAAGCGTGCTGAGCAGAGATGGCTGTGAGGCGCCTGGAGCAGCAGTTTTCAAACTCTTGCAGTAACAGGCTTCTGCAAGAGACCTGCCTGAACTGGGCTGCGCTCTGGCACCTAGCTCCTGAACTCATGACTTGAGTATTTGCTGTCCACAGTGGAGAAAGCAACTTAAAACATGCATGACTTGTTTGGGTTTTTTTTTTTCCTCTCTCCAAAAAGTTGGGAGTGGAGAAGCCAACCATTGTGTAACAAACTTGCAGCCAGTATAATAGCTCCCTGCTCTTGTTTATCTTGTGTGTTGCTATCAGAAGTAATAGACGGATACACAGGTTGGAAACTACAGTTCTAGGAAAAAGCCTCTTTCCTACCTTTGAGAACGTGATCGTACAGGTTGGTGCCTTGCACTCGGCTGTGGTCAGCCAGAGCACCATAAGGAAGGTGGAGGGAGCTTCAGGCGTGCAAGAGCGATGTCCTGAGGGAAAAGAATGCTTTTCTGGCCCGGGAAGCTGCAGCCTGAAGCCCTGGAACGTGAGGTTTGACTAGCTTGCTTGTTAAAAATCTGTATGGCTGCGATCATACCAGGGCTGTGTGGTGGCTGCTGAGTGCAGGAGGGCTGGAGGGAGCTGCTGAGCGTTTAAGTGCCTGTGTTTCAAATAGCCCTTAAGAACTGCAAGCAGCAGCCAAGCTGCACTAATGCAAACTCACAGCTTACACAGCTAAAAGGTTCTTTATGCTGCTGCTGCAGTAGTGATTGCTCAGGCTGCACTTATGACTCCTAAAAGCTGTAGATACTCATTCTTACCTCTCCTCCCAAGGGGAGACCAACTGTACCCAGGAGAATAAAACCAGTCCCATTTCATTATTCCTTAGTCTGAGAATTACAGGTTTATGCTCCTTGAAAACCATGGGGTTTCTCTCCGCTTACCATCTTTTTAAGCTTAAGTGTCTCCTAGCTTGAGTAGGCTTGTTTTAACTGAAACTCCACGTTGGAGTCTGTGAGTGTCTGCCACACTGAGCTACTCAGTGGAGGGAGGAGAGCTGCCATAATGAAGTCATCCTTGGCAGAGTTGGTTCTCCTCTTGCCTTCCCTTCTGAAGTCTCTTTTCCCAACTCCATGCCCTGAGGTGTTGATTTTCTTTCCTATTTGCTTGTTGTGATTTAGAGATCTGCCTGCCTTTGATGCTGCTGTGGGAAGGGATTTTGTGTGTTCAGGACTTGCTTTTTATTTTATGTCTCACTGGGTGCTGCCTAACTGAAGGAGCAGGTGGGGAGGGGCAGCCCTTGCCAGCCCCACCTCAAACTGTAAAATGGGAGCACCTGAAGCTATGTTTTAGTTGGATTGCTGCTGTACTGTCTGTTTTATGAGAGTTATGTACTGAGACAAAAAAAAAAAAAAAAGTCTTCGTTGCCAAGGCTTTGGGCTGTGCCAAGGCTTTGCTGATGACACAGTCAGCTCTAGCAGCGTGAAGGTGATTGCTTCAGCCAAAGTCTGCCCAGCCCACACCTGCAGCAGCTCCTTTCCAGCTCTTCATCATGGCAGGGGAGAAGAAGTTGTAACTTCTGTGAAGCCCTTCAAACAGGTCATCTTTGCAATGTGCCCGGAAAGTTATCAAAGGGTATGGGCTGCTCCCGCCTGTTAAATGGTGTGAACCCAGGAAAGCCCAGAGCTGCTACCTCCGGAGAGAGAGAGATGCTCTTCAGCATAAATAAATAAATTGTTGTTGAGGTGCAAGACCCATGCAGGGGCAATGAGGTTCCACCACAAATCTCCTGGTTTCCTTTTCGGAAACATTTATACCAGCATATTCATGCATTGCTCTTACAGAGCAGTTTTCCATCTCCAAGCCTTGCCATGCGCTGCTGTTCCTCTGATTGTTTATATTTAACTTCCTTCCTTTTGTTCTAAGCGAGAACCATGGACACCAATGACTTCCAATATTTAGTCTTTGTTTATCTGGAACTTGTCTTTGGCTGGGGCTGGGCTTGTGCTTTTGGTTGCCAGTAAACAGCAGAGCACCAGGATTTCACAAGAGAAGGGTTTGCCTTTTCACGTAGAAGGCGTCTGTCTGTCTGTCCTCTACCATGTTTGTACGAACCAGCATTAGGAAGAAAACAATCCTGCCTTTTGGTGCAGTGATAAAAGGTGAAGTTACTGGTACTTTTAACCTCTCTCCTATTTGTGTAGCCTCTTGTAGTGCTTGGAGAGCATGACAGAAAGTGACAGTCCACTTTTTCTCCCTGTTTGTGTTGGCTGGCTCCTCACGACACTCTCACCCACACTATTGAATGTCTTGTATGGGGCCAGCCAACACAAACTGGGAGGAAAGGTGGGCTATCTTGCTAGATCTTTCAAACATAACATCAGTGTGCTTTCAGCCCTTTGGCAGCTGGGTAAGATGCTAATGTAATCCTGGAAGGTCCTGTTTTCCCTGGATGGATGTTAGGACTGTCGTAGGCTGAAGTTTTATCCTGGATCCTTTATCGACATTTTCCTCTTGTGTTGTTTTGGTGGCCCACTTACCTCTTGCTGCCAGTCCATCCTGGAGGCAAACGTACATCAGTGATGTTCAGCAAAGAGATTTCCCTTTAGGTATGTGTTAACGACAAGGAACATCCATTGCAGACCAAGGGACATGTATAGTTAATGCTATCTTAGGGGAAATGCTGAGGAAGAGAATATGGGAGGATTTAATCTTGCACTTTTAATTACCTAGGTAATCATATTAAGCAGAATTTAGAGCAATAAATTGTGCACATTAATGTACATTACTAAGACATTATTAAGCATTCCTTAAATTTACACCAGATAGCAGGATGTTGTCAATATAAGGTACAGTGCAGCTATGGGATAGTCTGTTTTTTTGTTTGTTTTTTTTTTTTTTTTCTTCTAGTAGTGTATGTTGTTACAGAATTCAGAAAGGGAATGAATGTGCTCTGGCAGCAGGACCTTGGCTGTAACCACTCAACAGAGACCTAGAAAAAGCCCCAGAGCCCTCTCTGGGCACACTGCAGTAGCAGGACAGAAAGAAGAAAGCTTCTGTATGTGGTATTAAAAAAAAGAAATAAAAGAAATAACACTAAAATCACTTTTAATTACCAGTAATTGGCACTCAGACAGGTATTCTCAGCAGAGAGAGCAATAATACAGTGTGATCTATAAAATGCCCCGTTTTCACTCCTAGGGCAAAAATTTCTAAGCCACATTTCCACAACAGAAAATCACTGATTTATAAATGTGAGTTCCACCATGTATGTGGCTATGAGCTTTGGTAGAGCCAACTGCAGCGAAATCTGCTGATCCTTCCTCTCTGAAGTCCCTGTTCTCTGTTGTTTAAAACAGCAAATCTGTGTGGCAAAAGCCTAATCCAGCAGGCAGTGAGTGCAAGGTATTGAACCAAGGCAAAACTTGAGTTTACCAGGTATTCTTCCCTTGAAGAAATTGCCTGAAAGGCAACATATATAACAGCAATATTTTTTTTTAAAGGTGAGATGAAGTGAAAACTGGTTAAATTCTTATGACCATTTACTGAGAATTTCTAATTTCTCTCTGATTTGTTGCCTTAAAATTTGGTGTTGGAGTTGTCTTGATACTAGAAAAGTGCCTTTTATCAGCCCTGCAGGTGTCTACTTGAATGCAACCCAGTTACAAATCTCTGGGAAAATTCATGCTCCATGTGCTCAGGAATCTGTTAGGGGCTGGGGGGACACGTCTCAAAGAAAGGTGCAAAATTAATATCTTGGGCTCTTCTGGCAGCACCCAGGGTGAGTTACCAGGCTGCTTCTCACAGCTGGAGATGCTGAGCAGAGCTGGTCCTGCCTTGCTGCTCCAGGCTGCTGGGATGAAGGGGAGGAAAACGGTGCCGAGCAGCCCTGGGGCTGTCAGAATGTCTGTAGGTGAAACCAGAGATACTTTACAGGAGGCAACATAAACATCCTCCATCCCAGGTGGAGAAAGGAGGACATCCAGAAACAAAGGACACCAAGTATTGTGGTGGAAACTGGCTGCTCCCAAGCTTATCTGGTTGGCTCCAGGGATGCTATTGGGGAATTTATAACTAAATTTTTTTTTTTTTAGTAATACGTTTCTTTCTTGTAGCCTAAATTGTCTTTTTTAACTCTAGTGCCTGGCAGCATCACTTACCCCAGTGGTAACAGAGGAGAGTGGTGGTGGGAAGTGAGCTGGGTGCTGCTGGTGGACAGGACCAGGGGAGGGGAGAAGCAATGTCTGCAAGCACCAGCACACACTCCACTCCAGTCTTGGGAACTGAAGCCCAGCTTTCCTTTGTCTCCAATGTTCTACAACATCTGCTGCCTCTGTAGCTCCCAGGGGCAGTGTGGGACCCTTTGCATTCAGCCCCTCAGTGGTAATGATCTGCTCCTCGCCAGCAGCCACGGCTGTAGCTTGAGCATTAGAGCCTTGCATCCCAGCTCACAGTTGTAGTGAAGGTCTGTTGCAGTTTAAAACAACCCAGCAACAACCCCCTTTCATTTTCAGAGGTTTTGTTTAAATATAGGAAATTGCATCTCCAAAAGGGCCAGGGTAATGCTGAGGTTGCCAAGTCAAGCATTCAGAAACTAGGAAATACCAGACTTAAGCTGCCTCGGCCATCTTCAGCTGCGCCCTGCCTGTTTCCCATTTGCTGCAGCTTTTAATGGCACGAGCACATCCTCCTTTTTCCTGGGGCTTAATCAGTTTATACATATTCACTTGAGCTTCCTATTTCTTGTAGTGAAAGGATTCCTGCTCCTCACTTTCATTTGAATCAGTGCTCAGTCACTATCACTAGGGAGTTGATCAGCAGCCTCTGTGATGTTATATTGATAATGAAGAGGCCAAAATTGCCCTGCTCGTATTTTTAATCTCCAAGACAGGCAGGAAATATGCAACTTTTTCATCTGGCTGTTGCTGTTGCTTGTGTTGAAGCTGAGTGGATGTAGTTTTCCTTGTGAAGATTTATTGGAGATCTAAAATGAAACCACTGCCATCGCATCTGCTCCGGTATGTGTACAGTCTGCACCATGGGGGATGCGACCGGCTCTGAGCCATAACAGACCCCAGACTCTAAAACAAAAGGCTGCTGTGGGGCAAAAAAAAATAACCTCACCCGAACTCCAAACCCTCCTCTGACTGGGGAAGGGCTTTTGGATCCAGCCCAGCAGAAAGGCTGGATGTGGTGGTGGGATTGCTGCTCCTTGCACCCTTGGACCATGGTAGGGTGCATTAGGAGCAGATGTGGATGAGTATCATTCACAAGGGGTTGTACTGATGAGCTGGATCAACTGCAGATGAGGAGTGGGCTGTCATGCTCGTGCCCTGGATAAAGCAGGATGCAAATCTGTCCTCTTTGTGAGCAAGGTACCAAGGCTGGGCTCGGCAGCTGGGCGGTTTTTGCGGCAGGAACTTACCTGATATTTCAGCTACGAGCTACCTGGGCACTGAGGGTGACACCCCCCGCTCCTGCCAATGGAAAATTTGGGGGAGAAACCCCTGGCGAGGGAGGCTGGAGAGCACCCTTGGCTCTGCCCCAAGCAAATGGGCAAAGCCAGGCAGGCAATGCTGCCCGCAGCCCCCTCTGCACCCTCGGCACGGCGGGCACCTTCCCACCTTTTCCCAGGGGACGGTGCTTGTGCAGAGGGAGGGTTTGGGGCGGCTGCGCGGGCTGTGCCTGCCCGTCCAGGTGTGCGAGGGAGGAATGCCAACCCCTGAGTCACAGGCACCCCCTCCTCCCTCCCCTGCCGGGATAAAGCTTGTCCTCACCTGGGATCCAATCTCACTTATCGCGGTTCCCACCTTTCCTCCCTGCCAGCCCCCCCCGGGAGGGAGAGGCGGCAGCTCCGGGACAGCGAGGGGAGTGAGAACAAAGTTGATATTTGACTGGAGGGTGCAGAAATCAGCAGGGAGGTATGTGGGATTACGGGCTGCCTGCCCTCCCCGCCGGACTGGAAGTTGACGTTTAACCGGAAAGAGAAAAGGGACAGAAAATAGAGAGGAGGGAGGAAAAAAAAAAAAAAAAAAGAAGAAAGAAAAGGCCAAAGCTGGAAATCAAGTCGCAGCAGCGAAGCAACGCGTTCCCCCTCTGCCTTCGAAAGAATTTCTTGGCTTGGTGTGTGGGTGCCTGTTATTCGGGCTGCAGCAGAGGCTTTGGACACTGAGTCAGACCCAGCGCTAATGAGGTTTGTGGAATTAATTCATCTGTGCTCTTTAGCGTCCAGCTTGCTTTAATTTTGCTGTGTTGATTAACCTGGGGGTGAAATAAGGTGCGGGGCTCCTTGCATGAGAGGGTAGGCAGGGCATGGAGTGAGGAGGCTCAGCTCCCTGCCTGCTTGTTCCCCCTTTTTCCTCTGGTTTTGGCTGTCGGACACCGTCTTGTGCCTCTCGACCGGCTGGGAAGGGCAACACTCGTGACTGAGCAGGGCTTTGCAGGGCTGCACAGGGTGGGTTTTTTTGTCTCTGAAGGTATTTGGGTGGGGGGCTGTGAAGTGGAAGCGGGGGTACCACAGTGTGCTAAGGCAGAGCAGAGCCCTTTGGGGAGCATTTGTTGCAGGTTTCAAAGGTTGCCCTCTCCGTTCCTCCCGCTTGCAGGGGAAAAGGCGGTTGTGCCTTGGAGCTGGCACCCAAGGAAAGTTTTCACGGGTGAAACTGCACAAGGTCGGCCAGGCTGCGGGTGTCTCCAACCCGCTGAACCCATGGAGGTTGTTTTGCAGAATGGGTGGCTGCCTGCAAGCCCCTGCGAGGGGAGGGGGTGTCCTTGGAGGAAAAGGCCCCAGGAGAGTGGGGGTTCAGGGTGGGCTTTGCCGAACTGCAGGCGTTGGGGTATTTGCAAGCTGGTGGATCTGAAATGGATGGGAAATAGGGAAATGGACAGAAGGATTGGTGTGAGGGAGCTGACAGGCACGGGTTAGGTGGGGGAAAAGGGGGATGAGGAGCACCCATGGAGGGGAGAGAGAAGAAAAGTGTCCTATGGGGCTAAAGGAGCAGAGAAATTGCTGGGAGCAGCACGTGGGGAGGCATGGGGGGGACAGGAGGGTCCTGGGGCTGTGCTGGCATTTGGGCAGCCCCACGGGCAGGGTCCCAAACTTCCTGCCTGTCCCTCGGGGTTTTCCCCTGCCCAAACCTGGGGGTCAGAGGGAGGAGATGGTGCTGCAGCCATGGGCCCTTTGCCGGCACAGGGTGGTGTCAGCCACTCCCTGGCTGCGGCAGATCTGTTTGGGTCCCCGGGCTGGGTCCTGCTGTGTTTTATCCCTTGCTGGAGGATGCTGAGGGCCGTGTCTGGAGTCTGGAGCTAGACCTGGGAGTTGAGATTCCCTTTCTTGCTGGAAAGGACAAATGGTGACACTCACATGGAGCCTCCCAGTTGCAGAGGCACACCTGGGGAAGGAGGGGGAACAGAGAGGGAAGACAAACAAAATCAGAGACAAACATTATTTCATGTTTAAGTGATGCTTTGATTTGTGGGTCAAGTTTTTTTTATAGTTTTCTAGGGGTCTGGCTTGGTAATTTCCAAGTTTCAGAGCGTGTTCTCTGGCAGCTCTGCATTGCTGCGTGTGCCACGGAGGGAGCACCCCAGGGAAGGAGAGATCGTGCGTGGTGGCCCTGATCCACGCACCCACAGCCCTGCCCCAGGAGAACTGAGCCTGCGTGAGCTGCCGTGGCTGTCACTGTGCTGCCCAGGAGGGAGCGGGATCGGGGTCCCTGGGGGAGCACCCAGCTGCCTTTCTGCTTTGCTTCCATCGCTGTTAGCTCTCCCTCAGGACCCCCAGCCCCGTGCTGAGCTGGTCACGGTGACCAGCACCTCCTGCCTGCCCAGCACGCTGCAAGCACTGTGGTCCTCAGCACACATGGGCAAGCAGATACTCCTCCACATGCCTCACCGTCTACTGGGCTGTCAGTCCCCTGCACAGCCCCAGTGAACCCCTCAGCGGGACGGGGGGTCTGCAGGCACAGAAAGGGCGATGCCCACAGGAGGGAGGAAAGGCCACTCCAGGGAGCTCAAGCATCTCCCTGGCTTTCCTTTTCCCGTGTCCTGAGCCTGATGGGTGTCCCCTGTGTGGCAGCTGGGACCAGGCTCCCACCATGGGCTTGTGGCTCATCATAACCTGCTCCTTGGTCCTTCTCCCCTCTCCACCCTGTGGCTATGCCCAGCTTCAACCTTGTCCCTCCCAGCATGGAGCTGCTGGGGTGGGGATGGGGTAGGGATGGGATTGGACAGGGTGATGAAGCTCTGTTACTCCAACCCTGTCCCCCATCTCATTATTCCAGTGGTTTCTCTGGAGCATCCCATTTTGGGGGAATGAGGTACTGAGCCCCAGCTTTTCCAAGCTTGGGGGTTCCTGGGGTCTTTCTGGATCAGGTTTGTCAGTGGTGCTGAGGTGCAGGCAAAGTCTGGGGAGCAGGAGGAGACCGAGAAGAAATGCTGGAGTGATGGTCTGGAGTGGAGTAGGATGTTTGTGTGCAGCCAGGAGCTGCTCCGCTTCATTCCTTAGTTTTGCATGACTGAACAGCTTTTTATGTTGTTGTTGTCATCATCATGAAAATCCAACCGGGTCCCTGCAGCTTTTCCAAAGTGAAAGTGGCGTTTTCCCTTCCAGAGGGCACTTTTGAAATCGAGGGATGGCAGTTTGCACAAATATCACAGGCTGCATTCCTGCAGCTGGCAGCACCGAGTGGCAGCGGCGATGTTCTGTGCCACCAACGCCCTGCCCGCCGGCAACTGCCCAGCTAAATCCTTGGAGGTTGGCAGCTCACAGGGCAACAGGATGTTAATACTGAGCTGAGTTTTATGGCCTTTTATCTCAACACTTCAAAAGACGTGACAGCCGTTTATGTGTCCAAGGCCCAGGGTGTGTCAGTCCATCCCTTGGTGACTCTTTCTTGACTTGTGATTAAAGGAGGATGAATTAGGTCTGTGCTTTGAGGCTACCTTGGAAGATGGGTGTGTGAGCTGAGCATTCCGGTCCCCTGTACTCAATCTTTTCCTCGTGGCCTTTGCTGTGATGGAAGATGGGATTTGCCAAGTGCTTGGGGGATGTTTTCGCTGTGTTTTCCCTTGATGGGCTCAAAGGACTTCCCTATCCTTTCATCTCGCCTCTAATTGGCATCTCCCCACATCTCTGTAGCACCCGTCGCTGCGGCTGGCATGGCTCACTGGGGCGGAGCAAGGGAAAAAGGGATTTTCCTGACTTGAAAACCTTCCCATCTCAGTGGTGAGGAACACAGCGTTTGCCAGCGACTGGTGGCGTGAGGATTTTTGCTGAAGGAGGTCACGGGCGTGTCCAGGGGTAACTGCCAGCCTCAGAGCCAGCCACATGGACCCCCCCACGCCGAACCTCCCAAGAGCCTGAGCTGGGGACAGTTGGTGTTGCAGTAACCTGTGCTCAGGGGCCACAGGAGGAAAATACAGGGATTTCCTTGGTCAGCTGGTAACTTTTACCCATAAGAAAAACATCACGTTGGCTACCAGGTCCTGACAAATAACAGAGCTTCCCTAGGTGTCCCGCACAGAGATGCTGCCTCGAGGTTTCTGTATTTTTCACATTTCAGCTACGGGGGATTAATTACTGGGTGATAAATCCCTCTGAGCACAGCTGACAAGATAAATGAGGTACCAACATCTTGTCATATGTTACCTGAGTGTCCAGTGACCATCACAAAGAACAAAGTGTGAACACCAAGGCAGATGTCTCCTGGGGTCAGTGCTATGTTGATTTGAGTCCTGGGCTGCAATGCTTTCTGCAAGTGCTCAGCTTCATGCGGTCAATGTATTTCCATTGGCTCCAGTGGCTGATGCAGAATACGGTGTGATCCAATGTTTTTGATACTAGAGCGGGTTGTCCCAGGGGTTTCCCTGGGCCCCAGGTCAGGCCATTAGCAGTTAAATCACCAAGTGTGCTGGATGTCCCCCTGGGAACTTGGACATCTTCACTGCACACAACTATTCCCATTTTCCTTCCCTGTTATAAGTGGTTTTCACATTCTTCTAATTTTTTTGGAATCAGGGCTTACACAGCAAGAAGCCACAAGGTAATCTGTTTGCATCTTTTATTTCACACTTTCATCTTTCAGAAAAGAGGTGCTTTAAAATTATCTTTATACCAAATCTTTTGCCTTGACTGCTCTCACTCGCCCTGCTGGGTGCCAGAGTCAGAGCTGTCTTCCGGCACAGCAGCCACAGAGCTCAAGTTCCAGCTTTGTCCCTTTTGTTTACCACATCCAAATGCTGACTTCTGGATGGCACTGAGTTTTCTGAGTCACATGTGGGTGCAGGGAGAATGGTTCACGCTGTTTAGGATTTGGCCTCTGGATCCACGTGAGGGGTCCTGCTGCCCTGGACAGGACAAAGGGCAACTGCCCAGTGCTCAAGATCGTGGATTAATTCAACAGCTCCAAGTCTGGCATTTCCCAAGGCCTCACCCTCTATTTATTGTTGGTTCGACCATCCTGGAAACTCTTAGTGTGATAGGAAATAGCTGAAGGGAGGGGTCTGTTTTGTTTTTGGGGAGAGATGCAGACAGTCGCTTTGTTTTCGTCCTCTCTTTTTTCCTTAACCTGCCAGGAAAAGCAAGGTCTTGACCTGGTCGGTGCTCGCACGTGCAGATGGTGCTGGGCTCCGACCGGGAGCAGCCCCGGCTCTGCCTGCCTGCACCCACCCCGCTGCCTCGGGGGACCCAGCAAGCTGGG
This sequence comes from Tyto alba, assembly GCF_018691265.1. Classification (NCBI taxonomy): domain Eukaryota; kingdom Metazoa; phylum Chordata; class Aves; order Strigiformes; family Tytonidae; genus Tyto; species Tyto alba. The sequence continues at coordinate 8,106,358 of NW_024881314.1, forward strand.
CACCCCAACTCTGTGGCACAGGGGTGCTGTGGCGTGGCAGCTGCCCTGCCCTGGTATCGCCGGGGCCTTTGAGCCTTTCAGAGATGCTGGAGCAGAGGACGAGCTACTCTTGGTTTGGCTTTTGTGCACTGCCCTGCTGAGATCAGAGATTGATTCCAGGCATCAGCTTCCCCTGGGCGGGCAGCGCTGTCCCACCCCGCCGGGGCTGGGCACGGGCCCCGCAGGAGCTGCCCCCATCGCCTCCGGGGCTGTTTTCATCTCTCAGCTCTCCACAATGTAGCGATCCGTGTGTTTCAGGAGGAAGAGGATGGATGTGCTGCCACGGGTGCGTGCTGGGCTGCTCCTCCTGTCCCTGCTCTGTGCCACCGGCCTCTGCCAAAGGAACAAAAGTGAGTGCAGCCGCGGTAGGTCTGTCTGCAGTCTCCCCTTGGTGCTGTGCCGTGGGGACTGTGCACACCCCTCCTGGGCTCCAGAAACACCAGTCCTCATGCAGATAAGTCCTGTTGTGTGTCTTTCCTCCTGTTTTCTATCTCCCCAACATTTGGGGCCCCTCTCTTGCTTCCCTACTGCTGTCTTGTAGCCAGCTTCTACTAACCACCCAGGCAAAGCTTCCACCATTTCCCCCCAGGAACGGGATCAGCCTTTTTCATGCCCTCCCACAGCTCACTTTTTTTTTTCTATTCCTGATGTCCTGATCTTTCCTGGTAGATAACCACTGTGTGCTGTCCCGGGCGAAGAGCTGCACTGAGTGCATCCGAGTGGATAAGGACTGCTCCTTCTGCACTGACGAGGTGAGACCTTGCAGGGGAGCCCAGGGCCCCACTTCCCACCCTGCCGATGGAGGGATCCCACCACCCCCAGTGAAAGCTGGGAGAGGGACCTGAGAGCAGGGTCAGCTTTCCAGCTCCAGCTTCTCTCTGTGAAGCACTGGGCTGGGTGGGAAGCACTGAAACATGAGTTTCCTTTGGTGCGGACAAGTGGGGAGGAAGAGGAGTCCTGGGGCACGCTTGCAGGAATACAGGGGTTTATCAGAAAATTCCAGTGTGCCAGATCTGAAATGGTGTGTGCAGGGCATGGAGGGAGGATCTTATCCTAGACAGCCCAGTAACTCACTGGTGGTTGCATTTCTTTGCTGCTGGGGGACCATCAGCCTTTCTGTGTGAGACTCATCCTCATCGCTCCTGTTTCCAAACTCTTGCTAATGGTCTCAGCAGAGGACCCTGACTTCTGACAAGTGCCCTCCTGCTTTGCATGGAGGATTTGCTGCTTTCTGTGGTTATAATGTTGTTCTTGCCCCCTTGGCAGAGCTTTGAAGAGTCTCGCTGCGACTTGCGGGAGAACTTGCTGCGGTACGGCTGCGGGGAGGCCAGCGTCGTGTACACCAGGGGCGAGATGCGGACCCAGAAGGTGGGTGCTGGGGAGACAGCCCTTGCTCGGCTGCTTCTGAGGAGTCCCACCATGCCCAGTGTCCTTCACGTCCTTCATCCTCCTCGAGAGTCTTCAGCAGAAAAAATACAAAGGCCAGACCTCTTACTACGTAGGGTGTACTCAAAAACAACGCTCTGCCTTCACTAGCTGATGAACCAGTTAGCAACCAGTCCTGGTCACTTAGGGCTGGGGTGGCTCTGCAGGCAAAACAGATGTAAGCAAAATGCCAAGGTCTGGAGGAGGCGCCCAGCTGGGCACGTGTGGACATGGGGGAGGCTGCCTCTGTCCATGGCTGTACACGAGCGAAGGGAGTGTGATCACCCCTGCCTTTCCACTTCCCACGTGTCTCCCTGCTCCTTGCCACCTCCTCATTGCATCTGCGCAGGAGATGGAGCCCATCCCAGGAAATGGAGTTCATCCCCTTCACATCACTCTTTCTTCACAGAATTTCAGTATCAACACATCCCTGCAGAGGACCCAGGTGTCCCCCCAGGGCATGTTCATGCGGCTGCGAGCTGGGGAGGAGATGAGCTTCAACATGGATGTCTTCCAGCCCTTGGAGAGCCCTTTGGATCTCTACATCCTCATGGACTTCTCTTACTCTATGTCTGATGATCTGGACAACCTCAAAAACATGGGCCAAAACCTAGGTGAGACCAGAGCTGGGAGAAGAGGGGAACCAGCTCCTGTGCTGATGAAGGCAGGCAGGTCACTCCTGCCCGCTGCTGTGAGTTCTCTGCCAGGATCAGAGAAAGCGATGTAACTGGCAAAGGGCTGAGAGGCACCTGCTTTAATTAGAGTTTCTTATAATCACGGCTTTGTGGGGGGATGGCTCTCCTGGCCCTGCAGGGATCATTATGTGTGCTCTCTCCTTTCAGCCCAGCATGGGGATTGGTGCCCTGCAGAGTTAAGTGTGCAGTGGCTTTGGCATCTTGAACCTATAGGTGTGGTCTGCGCCATTGCAGAAATTCCAGTCTTAGAAAGGGGCTGCCAAAGGTGGTATAGGTTTCTATCCTAAATAAACCCCAAGCTCTAAGCCTAAAGAGCTTAAAAGCTGACAGTTTGGGAGCCTTAGCGAAGACCTGACCAGCAGAGAAGATGCCCTGGAAAGTATTTCTCTAGGGCAGCGACTTCACAGGCATCTCTTTATTCACGTGTCTCCTCCCTCCCTTCGTCTCCTCCCAGCGGAGTTCCTGCAAGCCCTGACCTCCAATTACACCATTGGATTCGGCAAGTTTGTGGACAAAGTCTCATCCCCTCAGACAGACATGAGACCTGAGAAGTGAGTGAGGGTCTCAGGGTCCCCCCCACGGGGACCAGTGGGTCTCCAGGATGGGAGCAGAGGGGAGGGCAGGCACCTTCTGTTTCTCCATGGCTTTCCTGATCTTTGCTGTCTGTGGTGTGAGAGCCTCCATCCACCTCTCTCCCCTGGCCTCCCCACCCTGTGCTCAGGGCTTGCTGTAGCACCGTGCCAATGCCAGCAGTGTCCTCCTCTGCTTTACATACCTTCCCTGCTCTGACGTGACAGATTGCATGTCTTTTCTCCTCCATCTCTGCCCTCCTCCCTTCTACCACTCCTACCCCCCCTCTCAGTGCCAATGGCTTGCCAACTCCACATCATGTCTTCTCTTGAGCAACTCCCCAGCCCCTGGCTGCTTTCCCCACACTTTCCCTCCTTGCACCCAGGCACCCCTTTGCTCCTGCCCCTACAAAAACTCTGCTCTTCCCTTCTCTCCTAGGCTGCGTGAGCCCTGGAACAACGCGGACTCCCCCTTCTCCTTCAAGAATGTCATCCGCCTGACCGACAACATCACCCACTTCAGCCAGAAGCTCAGGAAAGAGCGCATCTCCGGCAACCTGGATGCCCCTGAGGGTGGCTTTGATGCCATCTTGCAGACAGCTGTTTGCAAGGTGATGGTGGTCAGGGTTGCAGGAGCTGGCAAGGCTCAGTTCTTAATGAGTGGATCTTCCTGATCCTGCGTGATGAGCAAAAGAGCAGCATGCTGGGCAGCTGACGGCACAGCCAGGGAACCCAGGTTATACATTCAGCTATAGTCAGTCCCTGCCCTCCCAGCCACATGCTCCTGGTGCTGAATTGGTCTGCATTTCCAATATTTCCTAGGTCTTAGATCATCTGTGTGTGTATCTCTGGTGTTTGATCCCCAGCACAGGAGCTGCGTGCTGGGCACCCTGCATGGGCTCTTTGCCCTGTCCCTCTGTACCTGCAGTGGTGAAACTGTTCCCTGGAAAACAGCCCTCTTGGGCTTGGCCATTTGGCTGAGGGGTGATCATAGCTCCAAACACATCCAGAAAAGTGTGTGCTTGCTCCCTGTACCTGTATGTGCCTGGCACTGAGCTGCTGGGAGACATCCTATGCAGTGGGGGGGCAGATGGGAGGAGGAGACCTGCTGGTGTGGGTTCCCAGGGCCACATAGCTGGTTGTGTTTGCTGCCGAGTTGAGGTGGTGCCTTGTCCTTTTGGTTTTCCAACTCCTGACAGTGCTGGCCTGCCAACGGCTGCAAGTGCTGTGCAGTGGTCTGGGGGGCACAGACATAAAGGTTTCTTCTCCTCCTCCACGGCTGTAGGATAAGATCGGCTGGAGGAAGGACAGCACTCACCTGCTTGTGTTTTCCACCGAATCTGCCTTTCACTATGAAGCTGATGGTACCAACGTCCTGGCAGGGATCCTGGCGAGAAATGATGAGCAGTGCCACCTAGACACCTATGGCACCTACGTGTATGACACCAAGCAGGACTATCCTTCGGTGCCCACCCTGGTGCGCCTGTTGGGCCAGCACAACATCATCCCCATCTTTGCTGTCACCAATCACTCCTACAGCTACTACGAGGTGAGGAGACCACAGTGGTGGTGGCCATGTGGGCTTACCTTGCCTCCAGGACCAGTGCTCCTCTGCCTGCAACTTGGATGTGAGGAAAAAATGTTCTCCCACCTCTGGTCCCCAAGTGTTAAACCAATGCCCCGACACTTTTGAAGGGTACCACAGTGTGTTGGGGGGCTGCTCTGGGTCATGGGAGGTCTCAGGGTGTATTATTGGGTGCAGGAATTTGGGGTCCTAGAGGTATCTCAGTGTTGGCATCTGTTTCTTGTAAAGCAGTAGGAACACAGAGCTGGAGAGTAATTTAGGTTGGAAGGGACCTTTGGAGGTCTCTGGTCCAAGCCTTGCTCAAAGCAGAGCCCACTTCAGTGCTAGAGGAGGTTTCTCAAGGCCTTGGCTCAGGGGGCTCCTTTCTCTCTGCAGAAGCTGCACAAATATTTCCCTATCTCTGAGATTGGGGTGCTCCAGGAGGACTCTTCCAACATCGTGGAGCTGCTCCGCACAGCCTTTGAGGTAACACAGCTCTCTGGGGTTTCGTTCTTGCTCCCGGGGAAGGCAGAGGGTGGGCACCTCCTGCCCAGGAGAGCAGGCAGGAGGTAGCCGCTCTGGGGCAGGCCATGGGGTGGTCGCAGGTGTACTGCTGAAAATCAGTGTTGTGGTTATCTTCTGTCACCCAGCGCATCCACTCAAAGATGGACATCCGGGCTGACTTCGTCCCCAAAGCCATGAAGACAGAGTTCACCTCTTTGATGTATGAAAAGACAGAATCTGGCTCCTTCCACATCACCCGTGGGGAAGTGGTAAGTCCTTGGGTGGCCCCGGAGGGAAGGTGTGTGTGAGGGGCTGAGCCCTTCACTGCATCCCTCTTTCCTTCCCCCAGGGTCGGTTGGGCTGAGCTGTGGTCCAGCAGAGCTGGCCCAGCCCTGCGCCATGTCCCTTCCTTCCAGGGCAAGTTCAACGTGCGCCTGAAAGCACTTGAGTACATTGGTGGGCAGCACGTCTGCAGCCTCCCGGAAAAAGACCGGCAGGGAGTTATCCACGTGAAACCCACGTCCCTGAGCGACAGCCTCAAAGTCACAGCCTCTGTCATCTGTGATGTGTGTCCTTGTGAGCAGGTACATGGGGGTGCTTGTTGCAGAGAGGTGTCCTCCTCCTGGCCAGCCTGGGATGGGAACGTGTTGGCTAGCACTTTGGGTCCCACTTAACCCCTCCCTGTTGCTCAGTGGAGGCTCAGCCTGGTCGAGGAGATCTTCATCACTGCCTGTACCGAGTTGGGCACGTACCATGGCAGAGCTCAGTCTTGTGGGCAAAACTTTCCCCCTAGGTCTGCCTTTCTGATTCCTGAAATGGTCTTGGAGGCAGCTGAGCCCATTCAGCAATGGCTCTTCTCACTTCTCTTACAGCAACAAGAATTTAATTCACCCAAGTGCAGCTCCCGTGGGGACTTTGTTTGTGGACAGTGCATCTGCCACCCAGGCTGGTAAGGACTTGGTCCAGCTCCGTACCCCTCCCAGGGTTCCTGCTGGGTCTGGTGACCCCCAGTGACACACACTTGTGCCCTGGACATCCTGCCAGGACCCTGCTGTCCTTTGCTCTACTCCTGCCTCTCTCAGCACCATCTCCTTCCCACCAGGCGAGGGGACACGTGTGACTGCTCGCCGGCGTCGTCCCCCAACAACGAAGCCTGCATTCGCCCCGGGGATGTGGAGCCGTGCTCGGGCCGGGGCGAGTGCCTCTGCGGGAAGTGCCAGTGCTACCCCGAGGAGCTGACGCAGCGCTTCGACGGGGCGTTCTGCCAGTACGACATCCTGCAGTGCCCGCGCACCTCCGGCTTCCTCTGCAACGGTGAGAGCAGCCCCACCGTCCCCGGTATCCCCCAGTTGTGGGGTGAGCTGTGCTCTGCTCTGTCCTGGTGGCACAGAGAGGGTGTCCCTGGGCTGGTGGCAATGGTACGAGGGGGTTGAGTGACCAGCGATGGGCTGTGGGGTGTCTGTGCTTGCAAATGTGCAGGGAAGATGCTGTGGAATACCTGCAGTCTCTTAGCACCCCCAAAAAAAAAAGCAGGAGAGCTGCAGACAGGGCCAGGGGAGCGGCACAGCACCGGGCCCTGGGTAATTCCTCCTCTCGCGTCGCAGATCGCGGTCGCTGCTCCAAGGGCGCGTGCGTGTGTGAGAGCGGCTGGGAGGGTCCGGGCTGCGAGTGTCCCACCAGCAACGACACCTGCATCGACAGCCAAGGGGTATGTCCTGCCCTGCCTGCCTGAGGGACGGCCGGAGCAGGCAGGGCTGTAGCAAACTGCCCCGGTTCCCGAAGCTCAGGACCGCTGGGAGCTGGCACCTTGCTGACTCCCAGCACTGCTGCATGTCCGTGATTGCTCTCAGACACCGACTGACACCTTTTCCCCCCCAGGGCATTTGCAATAACCATGGGAGGTGCGAATGCGGCAGATGCATCTGTGACAAGGCTTCTCTGTACACCAGCTCCACCTGTGAAATCAGCTACTCCCTGGTGAGGCTCAGCCTGGGGTCCCTCTGGGTTTATCACTTCTCCTTCCCACGCAGAGCTTCCAGGGAGAGAAAGCAAACCAGAGATGAAGGCACATCTTGGTCAGGAACAAAATCCTGAGTAGGGGTTAGCCTTGCCTGTCCTGACTTCAGTGGCCTGGAAAGGTCTGGTATGGGAGCTGCTTTGCAGCCATGGGCTTTCTTTGCCCTCCAGTTCACCAGCAGCAACTGTTGAATGTCTATCTCTGTTTATCTGCACACTGGTGAAGGGCAGAGGTTTGAAGCTTGGCTGCTGGCTTGTTCTGATTTGCATCAAGACCAGAAAAAATAATTTAATGATCCGGTCCCTCAGTTTCCCCACTGACAAACATGGGCTAATCCCACCGTGGGAATGGAGAAAGCTGGCTTGGTGGTATTTTGGAAAGGCCACCTAAAACCCTTGGAAAAGATCTAATGGCTGCCCAAACGCAAGCTGTTGGTATAAGAGATTTTGGAGCTGGCTGTGCTGTGCTCCTGGGTTTATAAATCCTTCATTAGCTGCTTGTTCTCTGTGATTCCTCTTTTTGAGCTTGCCCTGGCACCAGAGTGAAGAGGCAGCATTGCCTCTCCAGCTCTGTCTTTCGGAGGCGATGTCCCCCCTGGCACCCCGGGGGCTGTCTCCTGACCGTCCCACCTTGTCTCTGTGCCCAGGGCTTCCAGGCTGTGTGCGAGAGCATCCGGGACTGCGTTCGCTGCCAGGCCTGGGGAACGGGCAACACTAAAGGGAACTGCAGCGCCTGCCACCTCCAGATCCAGATGGTGGAAGAGCTGAAGAAAGGTACTGGGCGAAGCAGAGCTGGGTGCAGACGTGTGTGGTGTGTCTCCTACGGGCCCTGCCCCATGTGTGTGTGCATGTGGGGCTGCTTCCCAAGCTTTTCCTGGTCCTTATGACTTTACAATTGTGTCTGCTCTCTCTGCAGAGGAGGCCAGTGAGTACTGCTCATTCCAGGATGAGGAGGATGATTGCACATACCACTACACCCTGGAGGGAGACCCCAGTGTCCTCCCCAACACCACCGTCCATGTGCAGAAGAAAAAAGGTGAGCAGGGACCCGGCAGGAGGGGATGTCCGGCCTGGGGTCTGGATCAGCAGTGACCTGCTCCACAGCACCTCTGATCCCCACTTTGTCCCTTTGCTGTGCCCCTGGGCAGGGTCAGCTGCAGGCAGTACCTCCCTGCCCACCTTCCTGCGTGACAGGGGTGGGTGACATTGGCTGTCATATGAACTGCAAGGCGGGGAGTGTAGCATCCTCAGAGACCAGCACGTTCAGAGATCAGTGCCTTTACACTGCTGGCACAAGCAAGGATTGGTGCGAGGGGCTGAATAGCCCCTTGGGGTGGCTGGATATGAGCAGAGAGGTGGGATAGTTCTCCCTGAACAGCACTTTTCATTGTGAGCTCCGAGAGAGAAGTTCCCAAACTTAACTGGGCTGCTTCATCCCCCAAAGAGCTGTGGTCCAGCCTTTCCCCTCTGCCTGCCCACTCCCTGCCTGCACACCCCACGCAGCGGGGCTGATGCCCGGGAGTGACGTTGCTGTCGCTTGCAGAGTGCCCACCGGGGAGCTTCCTCTGGCTCATCCCGCTGCTCATCTTCCTCATCCTGCTCCTGGGGCTGCTGCTGCTGCTTTGTTGGAAGTTCTGTGCCTGCTGCAAGGTGAGTGCCTCAGCGGGCTGCCCCAGCGTGGGGAGAGGACCAGGTAAAGGCCAAAACCATTAAAAATTTCCCGAATCCATGGCCAGATTGGCAGGGGTTGGGTCCCAGTGGTATCCAGCACCTCTGCTGTTGCTGACATGAGTTGCTGTGGGATTTCCCCCACTGAAGGGATATATGGCTAAAATCAGCTTCCAGAGCCACGTCCATCCACTGCCCACTCATCCCTGCTGATGTGAATCCTCCCAGCTGGAGACATGGGGGTTTTTGCCCTTGGCCACAAAGTGATTGTGTCTTTGGTCATTTGTTTTCTAGGCTTGTCTGGCCCTGCTTCCCTGCTGCGCACGAGGTACCAGCCCTCTGAACTTAGGGGGAGAGGGGTCTGTGGGGTTCTCTGCCTTCTTGGGTTGGGTAGGGCATGCTGGGTTAAGTGTCTCTTCTCCTCCCCTCTCAGCTGAGGAAGTAGATCAGGGTAAAAGCTCCTAGCAGAGAGCCTGAGCCAAGGAGTCCTTGAGCTGCTGCTCCACTGCTCCTCCCTGCCCCACACCCTGGTGTGTGTCCTACTGGGAATCCCACTGTTGGCTCTCCACTGACCACTGTCCCTTGTAATACCTAGCTGGTGGGATGTGCTCTCCCCACTCATGGACATCCCCTTGCCCTCTCCACCCCACTCCACTCCTGACATCCCAGCAGCCTTAGCATGGTGGAAGCCCTAAAGATTCCCCAGAAAAAAAGTCTCCAGTGTTGGGAAGTTGGTGGCTGGTGTTGTCTCAGTCTTCCCCGACTCTGACCCTGCCCCTGGCTCTGCAGGTCGCACTGTTGGCTTCAAGGAGGACCACTACATGCTTCGCCACAGCCTCATGTCCTCCGACCACCTGGACACCCCCATGGTCCGCAGCGGGTCCCTCAAGGGTCGGGACACAGTCCGCTGGAAGATCAACAACAATGTTCACAAGCAGGGCTTCACTTCCCTCGCCGCCACCAACCCCAAAGATCTCAGTGAGTGCCACGTCTGGGGAATGCAGAGGAGATGCTGTGGGTGACTTAAAGGACACAAACCCTTGGTGGTGGCACCCAGCTCCAGCAGCCATGGTGTTACCTCCAGGCCCAATTGCAAGGAGGGTTGTTCCTTCATCTGCTTCCATCCTGGGGGAAGCTGAGCAGCACATTCCTGTGTCCAGCCCTGCAGCAGGACACATGGCAGCCTTGGAGACCTCCTGACAGCCTGGCCGCATGGTGGATGTACCCTGCATGTGTCTGTCTCATTAGCTCAGTGACCCAGTCTTGATTTCGCTGCCTCATCAATCCAGAGCCACCACTGGACACTGTTTCCTTTACTGCATCTGGCAGAGCTTCTCAGTTAGCCCTCCAGTTCTCAGAAGGTTTTCTCTGCTGGTGCTATGGAGTTTGGGTGCTAGTGATACGAGATCTAGACACCGAGCATCATGTGTGGTATCCTCATGCTTTCCAGCTTTTGGCTTCTGACCAAAAAGGAAGGAGTTTGACTTGGGAATTTCTCTTTCCAGTTCCCTATGGGCTGTCTCTGAGGCTGACCCGGCTGTTCACGCAGAACCTGGTGAAGCCGGACACCCGGGAGTGCGAGCAGCTGCGCAAGGAAGTGGAGGAGAATGTACGAGCCCGGGCATGGGGGGGGCTTGGGATGGGAGTGGGGGACAGCAACACTGAGGGAGTGTCTGCAATGCTGGGGGCGAAGGGGTGCCCCTTCCCTGCGAACACAGACAGCTCTTGGAAGGAAGAAGCAATTTTCCCGCTTTCTGAAAGAAAGCAAAAGTTTTAAGATCACAACTGTGAGAATTATCAAAGCATTATGTTGATGAGATTTCAGGTTTGCTTTGGGGCACGCGGTCTGAAGCTCCTGTCTGGCTTCAGTTCACAGCTTCTTGCCATGTCCTGGGGAGAAACCGTGGGGTGGTCTCTGCCTGGTGTGGCAGGGCGAGCGGGAGGACCTGGGGGTGGCCAGAGGGCTCTTGTGTTTGCTGGAAGCAGCATCTGCTCGCTGAACACATCCCTGTTCAGCAAGGGAGATGCTGTGACAGTCCCTCTTGTTCCTTGCAGCTGAACGACATTTTCAAGCACATCCCTGGATGCCACAAGCTCCAACAGACTAAGTTCAGGTGAGTCACTGGGGGAGAGACCTCCTGCAGGAGAGGGTTCCCCCATGGCCCCGCTGATGAGGGGGTGGACCAGAGGGCTTCTGTGTGAAATCTGGGATTCCGGGAGGGGTTGTGGTCTGTGAGACATCCCCAGCACGAGCTTGGTGCAGTGCTTCACCCACCCAGGGCTGCAGAGCAGAGCCCACCCAACTAAGCAAGTGATCTCAGCTCCATCTGGCTTTGGTCCTGAGACTCCTACAGACAGGGACAAATCCTGGTCGCGTGGTGCTCAGTGGCAAAATTCCCACTGACTTCAAAAGTGTCCACCCTGTGCAAAGTTATGAGTGCCTGGTGCAGGACGGAGGAGTCTGGGGATGCCGGTGCAGAGCAGGGAGTGCTATCCCTTCCCCACAGCTCTGACCAGATGTGATCTCCCCCGTGGGCATGTTCCTCATTGCATTGGGAAACTCAGGGCTGGAGGGAGCAGCCAGGCAGGAGGGAACATGTGATGGGGCCATGGGATGGGTTGGCACCCGCAGGGCAGCTGCTGCAGCTCAGACCTGCACAGGGCTGTGATTCATGCAGCACTTTGTCTCCCCAAATGCGTTAGTCACTCTGATTTGTTGTTTTTGGTTTTTTTTGGTTTTTGGGTTTTTCACCCCCCCAGGTTACAGCCCAATTCTGGAAAAAGGTAAGAGGAACTTGCAGCCCTCTCGTGTGCTGCTTCTCCCGCTTTGTACACACACGTGTGGGGTGACTAAATGCCCTGCACACCCACTAGCCCCTTCAGCTGCTATGTGAGATGAGCAGCCCTGGTCTCAGCTCTTCCCCACCTTTCTCCTCCCACTGGTCACAGGCAGGACCACACCATTGTGGACACAGTGCTCACTGCCCCTCGCTCAGCCAAGCCAGAGATCATCAAAGTGATGGAAAAGCACGTTTCCCATGAGGCTTTCAATGACCTGAAGGTTTCACCGGGTTTTTACACTGTGACCTCAGACCAAGGTAGGGAGCAGAGCCCAGCTCAGCCTCCAGGTTGGGCAGGGGGGGCATTTCCCACCTCTCACCATTGCCCCTTCCCCCAGACGCTCACGGGATGGTGGAGTTCCAAGAGGCCGTGGAACTGGTGGATGTCCGTGTCCCGCTCTTCATCAGGGAGGATGATGATGATGAGAAGCAGCTGCAGGTGGAGGCCATTGATGTCCCCACGGGCATTGCAGAGATTGGACGCAGGCTTGTCAACATCACCATCATCAAAGAACAAGGTAAAGGGCTGCGACCGTGGCACAAGATGAAGGTCGTTTGTGTTGGAGTGTCCCGTGGCCAGATGGACTCACGTGGCTTCTCAGGAAGGCACAGCCTGCGTATCTCAGTTCCCCCAGATCACAGACCAGGCACTTGCTTGATGACTCCTATCTCAAGTCACCTGGGTCTAAACTAGAGTATCTTTTAAAGCACCCAAAGGAGGGTCATCATCCCTTGTGACAGAGACCTGAACATTTGACTATCACAACTTTAGATGCTACCAATTCCATGGCAGATCCAGGGTTGGCCATATGCCTCTGCTGCTCCAGTTCATAGCTTGCTGGAGTAAAGTAAAACCCCTTTGCAATTATACAGTGCTTGGGGCAGGTGAATGTCCCCAGCAGTTTGCCTCTGCTTCCCATCTGGTGGTTCTGAGCAGAGAGCATGAGTCAGGAGTGGTAAAGTCTCTAGCTCATGGAGCAATATTTCATACACTGTTCACACACATGGGTGATAGGAACTCTTTTCAGGGAGGACATGTGTGTGGTTGTAGTGTGATTCTTCATGTATTTGCTCTACACGTTCCTTCTCTCCTGCCCCTTCCAGCCAGCAGCCTCATCACCTTCTTGCAACCAGCCTACTCCCACAGCCGCTTTGATAAGCTGGCCAAGATCCCCGTCCTCCGAGAGATCATAGACAACGGGAAATCCCAGATCACCTACAGGACCCGGGATCTCACCGCCAAGAATGGCAGGGTAAGGGTGATGCTCCTGGCCTCGGCAGGCAGGAACGAGCGAGCAGCTGGGAAGGAACTGACCCTGGGACTGCAGAAGAGCAGTTGATGAGGCTCAAAGGGGATGTGGCTGGGAGAGGGGAGACCCAAGGCTTGAGGTTAGCACAAGGGCAGAAATTCCTCTCCGTCTCCCTGTGCCTCAGGGACCCAAGAGGCTGCATGTACTTGAGGCGGAGGGCACTGGCTGCCCCCTGAGCTGTGGCTACTGGGACGCAAGTGCAGATTCACTGGGAGATGAGGGGTAGCTCTCTGGGAGCCTTCTCATGGATGCTACGGGCTATAATCACTCACCTCTTCCTTTCCCTCCAGGACTACATCTTCACAGAGGGCGACCTGGTCTTTCAGCCCGGGGAGACCCGAAAGGAGGTGCAGGTCCCCTTGCTGGAGCTGACTGAAATAGATACCCTCCTACACAACTACCAGCTCAAGCAGTTCGCCATCGACCTCCTCCATCCCAAGTACGGCGCCAAGATCGGCCGATTCCCCCAGACCACAGTGACCATCGCTGACCCAGGTAGGGGCTGGCAGCCAGGCAGCGGGGAATGGCAGCAGGGGGTGTGGGACCCCCACACCAGACCAGCCCACCCGGAGGTGGTGTATACAGCTCCAGCCCTGCTCCTCACCCAAAAAGAGGCAATGAGGAGGTTCCTCCAGCTCCTACTGGTAGTTTCGGGCCTCCCTCTAGAGGCATTAGTGGGTATAGACAGTGGGTGAGAAGAAGATGGATAATCTACCTCACAAAAGGAAATAGAGTGGATTATTCATTCCTTTTCCTTGGGGATTTGAATAAAAAGCTTGGAGAGAGGTGGGACTTGCCATGAGCTGTTCTTGGTGGTTTCTGTGGCTGGACAAGAAAAACTGTAAGGGTTGACATCAAGTGGGTTGATAACGTAAAGGTATTTGTCACAGTACTCATCATGAATAGTGGGGGCACAAGAAAGTTCCTTGTTATGGGACCAACCAGAACCACATTGGGGCAGACACTGGGGCTGGCGAGGCTCCAGACAGCACTCAGCTGGACTTCGTGGGTGTACAGGAGAAGCAACTGTGCAACTCAGGAGGACTCTGCCCATCTCTGTCTTCTCTCATGGCTGCACAGGGCAAGTGATCAAAATGTTGAAGCAATATGAAATACATTTAGACAGAGATAAAGATTTTCAGAGGCAAAAAGGTGGTCCCTTAATTTCTTCCTACCTGGGCAGCCTGTGAGAAGCAGCAGGAGGTGCAGGACTTGATGGGTCTGAGCCCAACTCTCATGCCAGCTTGCTGTGTGGCTTTGGGGGATGTCATCATCAAGAACCTCAGTTTCCCTTCCCTACGACATGGATCTACCCCTCAAGAAATGCTTTGAGAGGCTCACTCAGAATGGCAGGGCAGTGCTGGAGAGAGGCACGCTTCCTTCTTTTCCTTCCACGTGAGGGACTAGCATTGATGTGACCTTTCTTCCTTGTGTCTGCAGAGGTCGTGGATGGTGTCCCCTCGATGACTGGCCTGAGCCAGGTCTCCCAGTCCCCCAAAGGCCGCCTGAGTGCTCCGCTCAATCCCAATGCCCATGCTCTTAGCTCCAAGGAAATCCGCTTCAGCTGGTTTCCTCCACCAGGAAAACCTCTGGGGTATAAGGTAAGGGGTGAGTGGGTCCTGGGGAGGGTGTGGGTCCAGGTGTTTCACACACAGAGTCATTTGTGCCAAAGGGATGGGGAGAAGACAGTCAAAGGAAGGGAACAAGGTTCTGGCCCCCCTCCATCCCCAAGGGACCAGTGCTGGGTAGGTGTGGGATTTGCAGGAAAGATTCCTGGCGGGTTCATCTCCCTTTCCATCACTTACCATGAAATGCCCAGACTGCCCTGTCCTCCTATTTCAGAGGAATGGCACAACACCCTGGCTTTCCCAGAGCCGATCTAATAAGAGATAGGGAATTTCTCACCCATTGTGGAGAGGATCTGAAGAAATTATGGCTTGCTCTTGCTTTGCCAGGTAAAATACTGGATCCAAGGGGACCCCGAGTCTGAAGCCCATCTCATCGATGTCAAAACACCATCAGCAGAGCTGAGTAACCTCTACCCCTTCTGTGACTACGAGATGCAAGTCTGCGCCTACAATGCCATGGGTGAAGGGGCTTATTCTGACATCATCCACTGCTGCACACTTGAGGATGGTGAGCAGCTCTACACTTTGCTTCCCACCATGTGGCAGCAAGTTGGTGCCTGTGCACCCAGCATGGGGTCAGAGCTCCAGCACTGAGCTCCCGATGGTCTTGGGGACAAGCACTGAGCAGCTCCCAGTGCAACCCAGCTGTGATCCAGGGAGCTCTGGGCATGTGTGTGCACTGGATCCAAACCTGCAGTAACTTGGACCCTTTGCTCTTGCCTTTCCAGTCCCCAGCGAGCCCGGCCGCTTGGCTTTCAATGTTGTGTCTTCCACCGTGACGCAGTTGAGCTGGGCTGAGCCTGCAGAAACCAATGGGGAGATCACAGCTTACGAAGTCAGTTATGGACTCGTCAATGAGGACAATGGTAAGAACTCATTTTCTGACCAGGGCAGTCTGGCCGGGCTGAAGGGCTGGAGCGCACTTTCTGCAGGCTGGGCCAGTCCCAAGCAGCAACAGAACCACAACAGCTCCAATCATGTTTCTTGTGAAAACTTGGATCTGGAGGGGTCACTTCTTGATGGAAGGAGTACAGAAGCATCACCACTTAGGATTTAACCCTGCAAAGCCCAGAGCACTCTCAGTTCCCATTTACTTCCATAGTGTTTTGTGTTGGTTTTCGTCTTAAAAACTTTGTTCGTAGGTGTAGACCTAGGACTAGGGTGCCAGGAAGATGCTATTTGGTGAAACACCAGCAACAGGAGACCTCTGCTGTAGTTGACTTCAGCATTCAGTTGGGGAATTTCCCTGTCATGCCTGTCATGAGCAGCTCAAATAGCTGCCGTACCTTGTCCCAGAGCCGGGCTGTGTCCTGACACCAAACCTGAGTGAACCTGCTGGCCAAGGGTGAGGTGCTGTGGGGTCCTCTGTGTCTCGTGACCTCGTGTGTGATAGGCGTACCCATGTTTGCAGTACCCATTGGTCCAATGAAGAAGGTGCTGGTTGAAGACCCAAAGAAGCGCATGGTGCTGATAGAAAACCTGCGGGAGTCCCAGCCCTATCGCTACATGGTGAAGGCCAGAAATGGTGCTGGCTGGGGACCTGAGAGAGAAGCCACCATCAACCTTGCTACGCAGCCCAAGCGCCCGATGTCCAGTGAGTTACCGCCCTGCCTGGGTGGGGAGCTGGGAGGGAAGAAGCAGTGCTGGGGACTTCTCCCCATCACCCCAGCTGCTTCTCCACATCCTGTTTGCTCTGCTGCACCAGCCACCCTGGTGAATGCTGAAGGCCAGACTGAGTGTGAGAGGCCTCTCTGGTTTCGAGCTGCTTGTCTAATGGCACTTTCCACCTCTCCTCCAGTCCCCATCATCCCTGATGTCCCCATCATTGATGCAGAGGGAGGTGAGGACTATGACAGCTACCTGATGTATAGTGCAGATGTGCTTCGCTCTCCAGCTGGCAGCAAGCGTCCCAGTGTCTCTGATGATTCAGGTACGTTGCTCTGAGTTTTGCAAAGGTCGTTTTTAACATTCATTTTCCTTAACAACAGCTTTCTGCAATGAGCTTCACTGCTCCTTTCCTCCTCATGGAGATGGGGAGATCCAAGTCACAGAGATGGCAGAGATCAACCTTTCCAAAGCACAGTAGCTGCATCCATGGGAACACTTGGCTAATCACAATGTAAATAAGACCAGTCCCTCCTTGTCTTAGCCATGAAGCAAGGAGAAATCCCAGTGTAGGGAGGGAGAGAAGCTTTTCATGTCTCCCCCTGCTCATCTTCCCTTCCTGTTGCCATTTGGCTGGACCACAAGAGTTACTGTCAGCAAACAAGCACTGGCAAGGCACAGACCTCCGAGTCCCTTGGATGCTCAGGGTCTTGGCCAAGCCAACAAGAGGGAACTCACCGAGCGCTGGGAAGGCACTGGCTTCTCTTCCTCCATCACTTCCCTCTCTGAATGAGGCTGGCTCCCTTGTCTTGTACTGGGACAACAAGGGGAAGATGAGCCATAAATGAAAAAATGAGGCTTGCCAGTAGGATCTGGAGGGTCTTCCCTGCGGGGGTTCTCCAGGTCCTGGGATCCAGGCGTGAGTCCCTGGTCCTTTCAGAGAGCAAGGTAATGGGAACACCAAGAGTCCGACCATCCCGAGCGCACATCAAGGAGTGAGAAAACCTCTCCTGAGCAGAGGACAATTGTTGCAGACTCTTCGTGACAGGGACAGGCATGTGGTGGGACTCTCACCTTTTGTCATGATGGACACAGGGCTGGAAAACAGCCCTGAGGTTGAGAAACCCCATGCATGTGATGCTCCCACTATCCTCCATCTACCAGTCACACGATGGTTGCACCACCTGAACTCATCGGCCACCACTTGGCGGGATGGGCTGTGAAAGGGTGTCATTCCCACTGGCACCTGCCCCGTCCCCTCCCCAGCAAGCAGCACGAAGGTAGCGGGTAGCCCACTCTGTCCCCTGCAGATCATGCCAACACCAGTGCTTGCCTTGTCCCAAAAGGCTCCAGGTGGAAATATGTGCAGTTGCTGGGAGAAGACTTGGATCTTCGACGCATCACCTGGAGGCTCCCACCTGAAACCATTCCCCGCCTCTCTGGCAGCAGCCGCTTCTCCTCAGACACCGAGGGTCTCCTCCACGAGGAGGACGGCGACGTGGCTACTGGCAGCCTGAGGAGGAGCGGGACGCCCCGGCCCCAAGCAGGTGAAGGACGGCTTCGTTACGGCACTGAGTGTCCTGTCTCGTCCTGCTCTGAGCCGAGGGGCCGGCGGCTGGGGTCTGCCCTAGCACGTGTCCCCTTCCTCCCCTTGTGTGCCCATCCTCGTGTTGGCGTGATTCACTGTTCACGTGCTGTAGTCTGCTTCAAAACCTTGTCCTGGTGTGTCTGCTCACAAGAGTGTCAAGGTAACCCCCATCTCGGCATGGACTTGGGAGCCTGCTAGCAAGCTGCTTCTACAAAAAGCTGGACCTTCAAGGCAGGAGCAAACTCGGATGATACCTGCTAAGTGCTACTTCCAAGGGCAGCTCCTCACCTTAATTAAGTGCCCTGAGTTTCTGGGGCAGATCTGCTGGACTGTTAAACAGAAATCACTCCCTCATGGGTAGCTGATCTCTCCTGGCTTGCTGGGAAGGGATGGGGGCTTGTCCAGGACCAGAACAACGGAGCAGAGTTTGCTTTTCAGATCCAGCCGAGATGGGATCCAGAGTGAGATTTGGAGAAACCGCCTCCATAAAGGGCTATTTTCCCTCTTCGCCTTCTTTTTTAATCTGAAATTATAAACCTGTGCTTGCGTCTAAGGAAAGATGTGAGAGAACATGGCAAGAACCACAAGGCAGTGCCCCAGCGAGGCCGAGGTCTGGAGTTACCTTGGGCACCATGGGTGTCTCTGGTGCTGGGTGTAGGGTAAAGTCTCCGTTTACCTGTTTGTTTCTGCATCATCCCGTTGGCTGATTGTGTCTTGTTCTAGATGTAGTGCTCCAGCACAAGCTTCCAGAGTGGCTGAAGCCAGGATGCAGCCAAGGGAGGGTGCACCATAATGCCTCCTGCTCCGTCCCCACGGAAACTGGGGCAGCATCCCCATCCACAGCCAGATTCCTCACGATCTGCTCTCTTTCACAGAGAACTTACTGAATGGCCGCGTGGACTTCTCCTTCCCTGGTAGCGGCAGCGGCACGCTGACCAGGACAACGAACACCAGCTACCACCAGCTGAGCCCACACATGCAGCAGGAGCACAGGGTGATGGGGAGCTCCTCGCTGACGAGAGACTACTCCACAATGCTGATGGGGCACGGTGAGTACTGTGGTTATGGGACCTCCTCTTCCCTTCCACCTCCACAACTGTCTTCGGACCCATGCCCTTCAAATCCTGTTGGGGTGACAACTGTGTTCACAGCTAATAGGGCCTACAAACCAGAGATCTGGAAGGTCATGTCCTCACCACAAATGTGTAGGTGCTTTGCTGAAGCCACTCTGCTCCCAAACCAGTTTGGAGAGGGTTCCCATCCCTCACTTGCAGAGTGCTCAGGAAATGGAGCTACATCTTTATCTTTACACCGTGAAACACTTCAGAAAGAGTACATGTCTCTTCTTCTTACTCTATCCAGCAGCATGGCTGCCTTTCAGTTCTACACGTGTACATCAGCTGGCACTGACAGAAGGTTGTTAAAAGCTCTTTAAACCTGAGCCTTAAAAAGTCATCTCTGCAGGAGCCGGTACACGGGCTAAACTCACTCTGAAATCTCCAATGGTGTTTTTCTCTCTTTCTCTTGCACCACTTCTGTAGATTACCCGGGGAGGCTCCTCCCTCCCATCCATGAAGATGCTGGGAGGACAGTCCCCCGGCCCCGGGATGTGGGTTTCAGGAGCAGGGCAAAGGTGAAGGGTTACTACCCCAGCACTGGCTTTCGGGACTCTATAATCATGACTGATGGGTCCGCAGGGATTTGCAAGTACATAGGTACAGCTTTGTCCAGTGTCTCCTCCCAGCCATGCATCCCATAACAGCCAAGTCACCAGCCATCCATGAGCTGTTGCCATCCACTGCTCGCCCCAAACCCTCTCTCCATGGCTTGCTGTGTGCCGCACTGATCTTCCTCCTGACCTGGCCTGTGCCTCCATCACACCACCTTTCCATTTGCAGGTGACTTCAGCTGTGTTTCAACCCACCTGGGCTGATTAACACTCACCACCACTGCTACCATGCTCTAACGAGCTGATCAGCTCATTGTCCCTGACCTCTTCGTTCCTAACATGCTTGTTGTTCCGTCTTATCCCACAGGCCTTTGGAAGACTCTTGGGGAGAACGTGTGCTCCATGAGAGATGTCCCTCTGCAAGCTCCTTGGCCAAAGCCCACGTCAGTGAGGGGCTTTGGTCTCTGAGTGTCACCTGGGAGGATGCTGTGCTCACCATGAGCCTTGTGTCCCAGTGGGCTGAGTTGGGGGGGAAACAGAGCACCCAGTCAGTCCTGGTCCCAGCTGCCCCCATCCCTTAAACGTTCCTGGAGGTGTTGGGCCGCTTTAGCTATAGACTAGGGCCAGTCTTAACTGAGCTACATCTGAAGATGTCTGTGAAACTTCTGGCAGACTGGACAGGGTGCTTCGGGGTGAGCGAGGATGGCCACACACAGCACCTGGGCCCCTGGTCTGGTCTCTCTATCATGGGGGCCTGAAGCTTACTTTGATTTGTCCCACCTAAGGTTGGCACCCTAAGGCCACGGGACATCACTGTAGGTGCGCAGAGCTAGCCAGTCCCCCTTCATGACAGGCCAGCTTGCAGAGATGGCATCTCGCCACGTTCTCCCCCGAACCATCGGGACCATCCCACGCTTGAGCGTGCCACTCCCCTCCTCTCCCCCAGCCCGCTTAGCCCCCAGCCCCCAAATCTCCACTGTGACATTGCCTTTTTGCCTCAGATTCCAGGCTACCACTGGGCATCCCCGACACCCCCACACGCCTGGTGTTCTCCGCCCTGGGACCCACCTCCCTGAAGGTCAGCTGGCAGGAGCCACACTGTGAGAAGGAGGTGCAGGGCTACAGTGTGCAGTACCAGCTCCTCAATGGAGGTCAGTGAACAGGAGGTCGGTGCCCACCAGGCAGTTGGTGGTCTGAGTTTCTGGTGGTGGAGAAGTCTGGTCTGGGTCTTCTCCTGGGCACCTGGCTCTGAGTGACCCAGCTTGAGCAGGGGGAGTTGAACCAGCTGACCTCCAGAGGTCCCTTCCATCCTCAACCATTCTGGGATTCAGGAACTGGTCCCAACTCTGCTTTATGTGTAGCCTTGAGGAAATGTCTCAGCTACCCCACAGCTCTCATTGCCCATTTCCACTGGAGGCACAATTCCTGAGGTTGCTTGTGGAGTCACTCCTCCTCCAAAAAACCTTGGACTCATCCACCAGCCTCAACATCTTAGCTGAAGGTTTTTTCATCGCATTGGACTTGGAGGGAGGGTTGGAATGAAAATCTCTTACTTTTACATGAAACTTGCGCAGCATTAGTAAAAATGTGATCCTCTTTTGATGAAAATCCTGGAGTTTTCAAGAAGCTGTTGTTTGTCCCAAGCTTTTTTTGGAACATCTCATCCTGCACTACTGGTTGTTGGTGGCAAGGTGTGATGGAGGTGGCTGGGGAGGGGCCCTGGATGACTTTTCCAGGCAGTTCATTTGAGATGGAGTTTAGGTGAAAGCCATGGCTCTGTCTTTGTGCCTGCAACATGGTGCTGATGTCCCCCTTCCCTGTGCATCCCAGGAGAGGTGCACCGACTCACCATCCCCAACCCCAACCAGAACTCAGTGGTGGTAGAGGACCTGCTGCCCAACCACTCGTACATCTTCAAGGTGAAGGCGCAGAGTGAGGAAGGCTGGGGCCCCGAGAGGGAAGGAGTCATCACCATAGAGTCCCAGGTGGACCCACAGAGCCCGCTCAGCCCTGTGCCAGGTGAGGTGGATGGGTGGCAGGAGGAGGGCAGCACTGACATCTCTGCTGCTGTCTACAGTGCTGGCCTTGCTGTTTCGTCTCCCCTTACCACATCCTGAGCTCCCCTTTCCTTCCTTTCATTTCGAAACAGGACCTTCTTCCCCATGCACTTACCTTCCACTCGCTGTCTAGATAGCTGAGACCTTCAAGCTCATTTCACAAATGCTGTGTGCAGATTCTTCCCAGGCTCCTCCTCACCACCTTCTGTGACACTGACCTCTCACTCGTGTCCCTGCAGGTTCACCCTTCACGCTGAGCACACCCAGTGCTCCTGGACCATTGGTTTTCACTGCCCTCAGCCCCGACTCCCTGCAGCTCAGCTGGGAGAGACCCCGCAAACCAAATGGGTCCATCTTGGGCTACATGGTCACCTGTGAGATGCTGCATGGAGGAGGTATAGTATCAGGCTGTGAAAGCCCCGTTCTCTGTGTAGAGCACAAGATACTTCCAGCAAGGGCAGCAACTTGCTGTGGTTTTGCTGGGACCAGCAACAAAGTTGTCTGCTTACATCTGTGCAGGCAAAGGGGGGACATGAGGCTGAGTGCAGGCCTGGGAGCTGCTGGACCCTGACTCTTTGTGTCATTGCAGGGTCTGGTGTAACAAATGTGGTGGGAAGAGGAAGGATCTGTAATTTATTACAGCCCAAGCCCGGTGGAGGTTGTTTGTTGAGGCTCACTGTAATAAAATAGGGTTATCTTAACCCTTAGTAGAACTGGGTGTAATCATACAGTCTGTGGGTGTCACAAAGCTTAGGGAAAGCCCAGACAGCAGGCAGAGTTGGGGGGAGTGTGTTTGGAGGGACAGTGACTGGTGTCTGTCTTCATCGCTGACATGTCTCTGTGGATTAGGGGAGCCCAGGAATATCTATGTCGAAGGAGACAATCTGGAAACTACCCTGACTGTGCCCCACCTGAGTGAGAATGTCCCATACAAGTTCAAAGTACAAGCCAAGACCACCCAAGGCTTTGGGCCAGAGAGAGAAGGCATCATCACCATCGAATCTCAGGATGGAGGTACAGTACCATGTCTCTGAGGATGCACAAAGATAAGAAAACTCTCATAGCAGGAAACACAACCCCTGAAGTCCCTTTCCAGCTCTGGTGGTGACTCCATTTTCCATGAAAGACATTGTCTTCCATGAAGACGATGCTGTGCCTTGTGAGCACTGTCCCAATCCTGATGCACTGAATGAGGGAGGATTGTGAGAACCTGACAGTGTCTAATCTATTATGACATTTTTGTCTTATGCCTGGTTGTACACATACCTGGAGACAGCTTCTTACACTGCACAGGTGTAAGACCTCCCCAGTCCTCCCAGTTCCTCCTAAATCTGGCTCTGATGTCAAGAGAAACCTCCTGAGCTGTCTGTTGTTTCTCACTGTGCAGGGTTGAAAGTTCTGTGTCATTTCCTGGCTGATTTGTCCCTTTTCCTTCTCCCCAGGCACTTTCTCCCAGTTTGGAGGACAGCAGTATATGAGAGAAGAAGTGTACACATTCCCCACCGAATACACCACCAAAACCAGCATCAGCCATTCCTCTCTGGATCCCCACTTCACAGGTAAGGGCTCGCTGCCTACTCTGAAACCTTCAGAAAGCAAAGGATAACTCTGCTTGTCCAGAGGTCTGAGGGCGCTTTTACCTCAAGTGTCAGATGCAGGGAGGGAGAGTCCATCAGGCGGGATGGATGAAGAGGACCAGACCCTTTCCTACATCGTGTCCCTGCTCTGCCCCAAAGGCAGTTGCAGTTGTTTCCCCATGTGCTGCCCGGTCATGAAAGGCATGATGAGTTTTCAGAGTCCCCTGGGCCTATCACTAGGGACCAGACTGTAGCTCTTTCCGCAAGGTCAGATCTCTTCAGAGCAGGCAAAAACAGAGAAATGTGATGACCACCTTTAATTACATGAGTGTAGTTGTCCCACTTGAGTTCCTGGACTCATGGGTTCATGCTGCACCATGGAGAGTTTGGGAACTGTTAGGAGATCCATCTTATTGACTGACATAGAAAAGCACCAAATCATGTGATCTGGAGAGGTTTTCCAGCAGTGAAAGTGGTATTTAAGGAGAAACCTCTGCCAGGAGTCACCAGGTAGAGCAGATCCTATTCCCTGTGACCCTGTACTTGGCACGGTGTCCTGACCACTGAGCTTCTCATTGCAGACAGCATGCTGCTGACGACCCAACGAGTGGAGAGCGCCAGCAGCACCCTCACGAAACAGGTCACCAAAGAGTTTGTGAGCCGGACCATGATGTCCAGTGGGACCCTCACCAAACAGATGGAGAGGCAGTTCTATGAGGCCTGATCCAGGGCAGGCTGCCTGCCAGCGGGACATTTGTGTTCAGGTGGCAGGACTTTGTGGAAAGCTCCAAGGGTGCTTCATCCAGACACTGCCACGGTGCCTGGGCAGCTCCTCCTGTGGGCAGAGACCCTCCATGGCACTTCAAGCTCTGGACCTCTCCTTTGGAGCCCAGCGCACTCGAAGCTCTGGCACGGTTGGGTCATCAGGTGTGTGCTCATCCTTCAGAGCTTGCTCACCCTGTCCTGCTCTGTAGAGTCCACAGGGATGTCTTCCATGAACAATCACCACTTACTCCAATACCATTCTTCAGTGCCCATCCATCCAAATACATCTGCCGACATTTGGGTGTCTCGATGGCTCTGGCCTCCCCAGATAAATGGAACAGCATGATTTATTCTCACATCCTCAGTTTTGAGAGGATCCCAGCTGGCAACATCCTGATTTATAGAGGGTCATCATTTCCATCATTGCTCCAGGGTCTCTGACAACTTGCCTGTCCAATGGAGATGGCTATTTTGTTCTGTTTGGGTTCTTTACATGAGAATTGCAAGGTGGGGGTTGGGGGTAACCTATGCTTTCTTACTGCACCTATTTATGTCTATCTTTCGCTGCTAACATTTGGTACCACGATAGCAAAGTATAGCCTTTCATTTGTATAGCATTACTGATGATGGCCTCTGATGCATATTTTTTTTTGCATACGATATTGTACAGTTTTCGTAGTATATATATATAAATATATATAAATGTATTTTATTATTTTATAAAAAAAAATGAGGTGGATGAGATCTGTGCTGAATGTGGAGGCTACGCTGGGACTGTGGCTGCGGAGAAGCATGAATAACCGGAGGAAATGAGTTAAGGGCTTGATCCAAAGGCCACTAAACCCTGTGGAAAGCCTGCTGATGAGCTGATGGGTTCTGCCTTGAGCCTTGTATCCTGCAGCACCAGGGACCCCAGCAGAAGGCTGCAAGCAGCCAGTGGCCCTCGCTGCACAGCATCCACCAGCCGAGCGCTCCCCAGCCCCAGCACAGCGCAGAAGGGCTGGGGATGGCACAGGCAGGGCTGCCTGGGATTTCTTATGGGGCTGATGCGGAGAGCGTGAGATTTTTGGGCAGAAGATGTTGGGTATTGTTTAAAAGCCCTTTTGCCCAACAGCAATGTCCATAAAGGGACATGTGATCCCTCAGTAAACACAAGGGAAGAGCAAGCCTGGGAGCAGCAGGCTCTCCAATCATCCTGAGTAAGTCTCTGAGCCTCCTTCGACGCTCAGCTTTAGCTGTCCTCGCACGGTGCTGGGTGCAGGGCTGAGCTGAGACCTTGCTGGGCCTTGTTTCCTGGCTCTGGGCACGATGCCTGGTGTCTTGCTGCCCTCTGCCAATGAGAACAACTGGGTTCCATGTCTTGCTGAGCAGCGGCTTTCCCTGGCGTGCTTCAGCTGCCCGGGAGCCAGCGAGGAACCTGCCGCAAGGATCCAGCCCACAGCAGCAGCTGCCACCGTTCTGGGTTAGAACTTCCAACCAAAACAGCAGCTGCCTGGTCTCCCTGGCACCATCGCCTGCCTGATCTGATCTGATGCTGGACCTTGGCTATTTTATTTGGGGATTTTGGTTTTGGTTTGTTTTTGTTTTTTTTTTTTTTTTTTTTTTTGTTTGTTTTTTTTTGACTCAGAAGAAGAGTTGTCAGCACTGACACCACCGAGAGCTCCCTCTCCTCTTGGGGCTGTTCATTTGAGTGGGACGGGTTGTACATATTTGAACCAAAGATGCACATGCGTGAGTAATGTCCACAGGAGTCTCCAGAACTGCAGCTGGAGCTTGGTCAGTTTTGAACTTGGGCAAGAGACACTTCACCAACCCTGTGGTTTTACTGTGCCTTCAAGAAGCAGTTATTTTTGCTGAGAAAGTACCAATGGTGTTAGCCTGCCTGCTTCCTCTTTCCTGTCTCACCAGCGGGGTTGGGGTTTCCTCTCCAGCTGATGCGTCTCCTCCTGCACTAGGACTCTGTGACCCTTTTCCTGTGCTTTGTGGTCCAGGGTAAAACACTGAAAACTGTTTAAAAATGGAGCTCCCCTTCCAAGCATTTTAACCAGACTTTCCTGTTATCCAAGAGAAGAGCACAGCCCTTAGCTCCTGCTCACCAGCGTCTCATGCCATCCCCACGCACAAGGTGGCTGTGCACCTAAGCGATGCCTCGCACGAAAACAGCGTCACTTTTTAATTTTCATCTGGTCATTAGGGCTGGTGGTGGTTCAGTCTTTCCAAGGCGGATCCAGCAGCCCGCTCTGACAGCGGCTCTTTGATCAGATGCCTTCCTATTGCACTCAATAAATATTTTCTCTATTGTCTGCCTCTCTTCCCTTTTCTTTAAGAAATAAATAAAATCATCTTTCTCCCATACCCTCCATCTGCAGTAGCAGCTGAAGGACATGTGCCAGAAGCAGATACTCAAGCAGGGGCTTCTGCTGTCAGTGCCTGCTGCTGCTCCATGGCTGTCCCACCCTCTGACTGCAGCTCCCGAGGCACTACTGGACCCGGCATCCCTGGTCATGGCTCATTACACCAGTGCAAACTGGAGTTAAACCAGTCTCCTCTGAGGCAAGGTCCCCAGTGACTTTGGTGCCAGAGCTCCGCTCAGGTGGGTGCAGAATGACTGTGTAAATGTTTTGCATTTATTAGGCAGATGATGCAGACAGACAAATTTATTCCCTTGTGAAGTGAGGAAAGCAGCCACCTCTCGGGGAGGGGGTGTTGATCCCAGCGGGGGAGAGGTGGTCGCTCCTCTACAGGGGCAGCACCTTTGCCCCGCCGGAGGGTTTGGTGAGGTAGAAGGTGGCCGTGCCGCTGTATTTCTCCTAAAAGACAAGAGGAGCAGTAAGTGCTGGGGCTCTGGGGCTGAACCACACCAAGCAAGAGGCCGGGCTGGGGGATGCCAGAGCCAGGGGAGAAAGGCCATGCCGGTCAGCCCGGCCGTGTGCCAGTGGCCACATGAGATGCTTCCCGGGGACAGCAGGCTGTCCTGGCCACTGCCCGGGGTCCCTTGGTCCATCCACAGCATGGGGCAGGGAGGCTATCAACACATCCCCAAGCTGATCCTTCATCAGGCCCTTAGGGACTGTTCTCCAAGACTTTTTCCGACCCCCTTTTTGACCCTGCTGATGCTGTCGACCTCCACAGCCTCTGGCAACAGCAGAAAACTCACTGCCAGCTCTGCACAGTCCTTTCTCAGCTCTGTTTTTCTCCTAACTCATCCAGTGGTCACTGGTTCTTATTTTGGAGAATTTGAGGGTCAGTTCCACACTCACCCTATCCTACCCCCTTTGCTGTTTTGTAACTCCTGGTCACATTCCCTCTCTCCAGCTTCTCACCAGATGGCAGAGGCACAGCCCTTTTGGTCTCTCCTCATTTCAGACACCTTCCTCAGACCCTTCTTTATCCCCCTCACCTCCATTTACGGCACACACTGTGATCATACAGAGCAGCAGAATGAGTCTCCGCCTTATTCACAGCCCCTATTTCCTGACACCCCCATTTTGCTGGCACTTTCAGCTACCAGTGCCCGCTGAGCTGCTGATTTAGAGAACATTGATGACGACACTGAGATCTTTCCCGGGCTGTAACTGCTGGCATTATGCTCAGCATTGCCTAAGCTTGTCTTGGATTACCTTTCCCTAGATAGATTTAGCCTTCCTGAAGCTCACGCGGCATCTTTTCGCTCACTTTCTCAATGCAGTGAGGTCCTTGGGCAGTGCTCTGGGACCAGCATGGTGCTGAACTGCCTGCAAGAGCTTAGTAACATCAACAGATTTAGGGCTATCCCTGCGTGGCACTGGATGGGCTACACCAGCCCCAAGTGCCTCAGGACGCAGCTTCAACGGCATCCCCGGGCCATGCCCCTGAGTGTTTCCTAGGGATCTTTAAGACAATCTCCTGGCTCTTTTCTGCCATGTACCTGGATGTGGTGCTGGGCTCTCTCTGCAGCCCCAGCCTCCAGCAACGTCACCGTGCAGCCTCCGAAGCCTCCCCCAGTCATCCTGCTGCCATAAACCCCACTGACCTCCAGGGCTGCTGCTACCAGCTCATCCAGCTCCGGGCAGCTCACTTCGTAGTCATCCCTGGAGAGAGAAGACCTGTGGTCAGCCCTGTCCTGCACCCCGGCCAAGCCCCTGCATCATGAGCAGCTGAAACCTGTATCTTGGTGTATCCGTTACCGTAGCAAACTGCAGCAATGCAGGATGCTGCAGATGCTGGTCCAGCTCTCTGCCTATAAGTGCATGTGTACGTGAGCAAGGCTGCGAGCATCGGGAACTCGCTGGGCGCTGCCGTAAGCAGCACACAGCTGTAATGTACACGGTGGGCTGCCTCATCCCAGCACCCCCCAGCGTAGAAGCCTGTGAGGCTTTTCTTAAAACTCCCTGGCAGGCTGAGCTGTGAGAGATGCCAGGCAGGACACGGTACTGGCTGTCCCCAGTGCTGCACCCCCAGGTAGGGCAACCCCCCCCGAGGACTTGACGCTGGTGCCCCCGACACAGCCTGCCCTACCCCAGGGTTGGTACCTCCTCACCTGAGGGAGCTGTGACTCTCCACCATCAGCCTCCCAAACGTCCTGTAGTCCCTGTCCCGCAGTGCTTGTGCTGCCTGGGCTGTCCGTGCTATCTCGCCAACGACGTGCCTGGCCCGCCGGTACACCTCCTCGCCCAGCCGGCTCCTGGCCGCTGCGGAGACACGCATGTCCCTGCAGCAAAGCCACTCGGGTCTGTGGGATGCTGCTGGGGGTGAGCACGGCTGCATCCTCCAACCTTCCTCTGCCAGAGCTTCTCTACTTGCAGCACGCTCCCATCCCGGTAAGTGCACCCACCCACCTGCCCCAGGTGCTGCCCCACAGCCCGTGCCATGGGGCACTGAGCTCCTGCTGCCCCGAGGAGCGGCCAGAGCCGAGGGAGGGACTGTCCCCACCTTCCAGCTCAGCCATGGTGGCATCCCGCAGACTGGCCTTGCCCAGAGCTGCCGCCACCTCCTCGCACTGCCGCCGGCGCGTCGGATACTCGCTGCCCGTCAGCGTGTGCCGCACGTTGGAGTTGGTGATGAGGACAGCCAAGCCGGCATCGGTCAGTGGGACGAGGACGGTCTCCAGGGACCTGCAGTGAAGAGCTCAGCACAGGCCCTGTGCTCGTCCCCCCTGCCCATTCCACCCCTCGGCCATCCGGGTGAGGTCACAGGGCAGGCAGCTCCTGCCTCTGCAGAGGCAAAGTCCAAGTGGTTTAGGATTTCATTTGAGCATTTTACTCCCTCCCAATTATCAGTCTCATAATAGACCCTAATGACTTTGCAGCAAAGGCAGCCCAGGCGAGTAGCAGAATGGATGCAGGAGGAGGAATCACAACATGGGAATTAAAACAGAGGGAGCCCCAGCCCCACGATGAGATTTGGGGCTGGGTTCAGGGTTTAATCCCTCCCTGCACTCCTGCATTTATTTCATGGCCACTGGACTAGCTCGTCCCCACCTGCCCAAGGAGCTCAGCCCTGACCTGCAGTCAATGAGCAGCGCGTGGCCTTCCTTGCCCATCACAGATATGAACTGGTCCATGATCCCACAGGGCATGCCGGCAAACGTGTGCTCTGCTTTCTGGCATGCCAGTGCCTTGGCTACCAAATCACCGTCATCTGTGCCAGAGCAGAGAGATGCAGGTTAGCAGCTCTGGGACCTTTGCCCCTTTGCCCTGGAGCAGGGGGAGCAAACACAAAGATAAAAGGTTGCTTTCCCATGGAATGGGGTTTTGCTAAAGCATCAGCTGCAGGTGCCTGCTCCTGCACCAGTGCAGCACACCCGTGCCAGCGTGGGTCCCTGGATCCAGCTGGATGCGATAGTTTGACACTGGTGTCTTAGATCTCTCCATTTTTGGGGATATAGGGTGGGGAGAAGATGCCTCCAAGGGAACATCTTCTCATCAACCCCGGCCAGTCCCAGGGGTGGTCCGTGGGTTTTAGAGGCATGGGCACATCAGGCTGGGTGAGCTGGAGGAGCCCCGCAGCCACAGTATTGCAGCTCCACCGCAGCTGGAGCAGCTGGTTGTGACCCACCCCACAGAGGTGTTTCCCCAGGGGTGTGGAATCTTGCTAAGGGCACCCCCCTCATCCTGACTCCAACTTGGGAACAGAGGGGCCAGGGCCAGGACCAACTGCTGCCTTACCGGGGCAGAGCTGCTGGAGGAAGGTGTAAGTAGCCACCTCCAGAGCAGCCGAGCTGGAGAGGCCCCCACCCAGGGGGATGTCACTGGCTATCACGGCGCTGAAGCCCGGCACGGGACCACCTGCGGGAAGAGAAGGGAGAAGGGGGGGCCATGAGCCCCTGCAGGGCTGGGGGCTGCCCTGCCCCATAGCTCCTCAGAGAGGAGCCCCTGTCCGATTTCCCACTTTAAAATACAGAGTGACCCACGGCAGAATGTGACCTGGGCATCCCCCCTCCCTGCCCAAACCACAGGGGTCTTTGGAGCTGAAAGTGTCTCTGCTGGAGCCCGGTTCCGGCAGCCGCTATGGGATTGCACCAGCACTGAAAGAGCCCCTGGAGCACACCAAAATCTGAGCACCAGCCCTGCGAGAAGGGGGGCTCCAACCCTCCCAGCAGCCTGGGCCTTACCCCGGTAGTGCTGGATGACGCCCTTGACATAGTTGGCCCAGCGAGGCTGTCCCGGGCTCAGGGGGCTGCCGTGGCGGGGAGCCGGGAACTGCACCCTGTGGGGCTCGTCCGCCTCCGCCGAGGTGGTGAGGATGGAGATGGTCCCGTCCTGCGTGGGGGATCCCACCAGCACCGTCCCCAGCTGCAGGGCCTGGGGAGGTGGGGAAGGTGGGCTCAGACTCCACGGCATCCCTTGGAGCATCCCCACACCTGGGTCTGTCCACGTGGAGCCACCAGCCCCCACTGCACACTGCAGCTCGTCACAGTGTTAAAAATTTCTGGCTATTTAATGCCACGCAGGGTCAGTCTTAGCACTGAAATGTTGTGACCAACCACCCCAGCTCAGCGCCAGGGTGCTGGGCTCCGGGGGAGTAGAAACCCACGATGAGGACGTAAAAGGCTTTGGGAAGTTTTCTTGCTCGCAGAGGAATTCTGCTGACCTGCTCCCACACTCCTCGGCCTCAAAATAATTAGCTGCGGGTTTAATTTAGGATTGAGCGGGGGCTCGCTCACTGAGCTGAAGGAGGTCAGGAAGCCCCAGCTGCTTCGAACCTTTTCTGCCACCAAAGCATCGCTCTCCAGGAATGGAAGACTGTTCGATGGGATTGCAGAAAGGAGACTTCAGCCCCTTGAAGAGGCCGTCGGTGAGGGGGGACTCGCATCAACCCGCAGTGAGTAGAAGCGGGGTGCTGCCCCCCATGCTCCGGGTCCTGCTCCGAGCTCCGGTGGTGGGGGGGGGGGAATCCCGGGGGGACCCCCCCGGGGGCTGCAGGGAGGACCCGGAAGGGTGACACCGAGGGATCAGGGGGCCGGGGCGGCGGAGCACGGCCCTTACCATGGGCAGCACGAAGCCGCCGTTGTAGTCGGTGTGCTCGCCGATGAGGTTGACCCGGCCGGGGGCCCACGCCGCCAGCACCGCCTCCCCCCCGAAAGCCGCTCCGTGGGCCCGGCGGGCGGCCGCCAGCAGCGGGACCCACCCGGGCTCCGCCGCCTCCTCCGCCATGGCCGCTCCGCCCCGCCCCGGGCCCCCGCCCCGCCCCCGGGCCGGGGCGCGGCCCCGCTCCGCCCGCGGCCGGGCTCGAACTCGCGGCGCTGAGGGGTTCCGGGGGGGGGGCTCTCCCCACCCCACGCAGCCCCTTCCCACGGGCCGGGCGCGCCCCCGGCAGCGCCGGTCGCGCGTGTGCATCCCTATAGACAAGGCGAGAGTTGCACCTACACACGCCGCTGGGTGTACCTACGGCGGTGCCAGCGCCTGGGGCTTTTTCATACATATATCTATATCCCTAGCCCTAGCCCAACGCCTGCGTGGTCCTAATATCAGCACAGGCGCATACGTATATATATATGTCTCTGTTATATATGCGCTTTATGCCTATGTATGTACAGATATATAGGTATATATGTGTCAATGGCCGAGTTATACCTGTCTTCATCAACGTCTCTCTAGGCTTTTGATACATGCACAGGTACATACCTATATGTATATACATACGCCGATGTGCTGTAAGTACATCGTAAGGTATAGATACATCTGTCTGCGCCCGAATGCCGCTGTCGGTCCGTGCATGCCCGGGCCCGCGGGCAGCGGCGGAGGCGGGTGGGTGTGAGCCCGGGAGGTTTCACCCCCCCGCGGGGCCGGGCGGCTCCGCTGCGCTCCCGGGGCGGGGCCGCTTCCCCCTTCCCGGTTCCCGCTTCCCCCTTCCCGGTTTCCCCTTCCCGCGGGACCCCCCGGGCGGGGGGAACGAGCCCATGGCCAGGAAGGAGCCGCTGCTCAGCGCCCTTAAAGGTGAGCAGCCCCCCCTCTTCCCCTCCCGGGGCCGGTACCCGCCGCCTCCGGGGGCCCGGCCCCTCGCTGCACCGGTTTGACCGGACCGACGGCGGGACCGGGCGGGGGTTCCTCGGGCCGGGGGGGCTGCTGGGACCCCGCCGCCTGACCCGGGGGTTTCCACCCACGCTGCCGTACCTGCCCTTGACTTTGAGGAAGTTTACCTGAGTTTCCGCCCCGTGCGGCTGCGGAGGGGTCACATCCTGCCAGGGTGTCGAGCACCAGCGACCCACCCTGGGGCTGTGCACAGGCCTGTACCCATGGGTGCTGATGCTCCCCTCCCCACAGGCAGCGTGCTGCAGCTGCGGGAGAGTGGGGGGCCCTGCACGGACACCTCGCCGCACCTCGCCTCCCTCTGCCAGCTGCTGGAGAGCATCCTGCGCAAGGGGCTCCGACGTGAGTGGCCCTTCGTACCCGGGCGGGGGGTGGCAGCGTCACGGTGCCCGTGGCGAGGGGCCTCGCACTCCTTTTCTCCCCCAGAGCCAGCCTGGGGCTTCAGGAGACGGGATTACTGGCACTGGCTGGAGCAGCTTCCCACGGGGGACGGCGGCAGGTGAGCAACCCCGAGCCAATCTAGGAATAAAAACACAAGCCGTGGCGGCGACCATCGCGGTGCGTCCACCCCAAAGGGCGCGGGGAGGATGCTCCCATGAGCTGCCAAAGTTTCGGCCCCGAGCTGCTTCCCCTCTCCCCAAACAGGCCGACCCCTCTCTCCATCAGCATCCGGAAGGCGGGCAGCTGCGGGAAGGCGCGGACAGCGCAGGGCCGCGGGCGGCACTTTCTGCGCTTGGCTTTGCAGGAGAAGGTGCTGGCGGCGGCCGTGCGGCAGCTGGCACAGACCCCCCAGCTCCTGGAGGTGCAGCACACGGGGGGGGGTGGGGGGGGAGCCGCTACCTGTGGGTGCCAGGCAGCAAAACGGCGGCGTCATGGTGGCGTGTCTCTGCATTTCAGTTTTATGACCCGGCGAGCTCCATCCTCGGCAACGAAGACCTCCTGGGTAGGATGGTGGCTCCTCCGAGGAGGGATGTAACTTGCCCCCCGGGGTGGTTGTCGCAGGCGTTACGGCGCCGTGCTGCTGCGTGTGGGGAGGAAAACAGCCCACTGTGATTTTTCTAAGCCAAACTTAGCAGTAAAATCTAAATATGCTGCTGCAGTGATGAAAAAAAGAGGTGTAAATATTTAAACACGGTTTGAAACCATCTAAGGTTGGTTTTAGTGTCATGGGGTAAGAAAATTGCTTCTGAAGTGTCTTCCATATTATTTCTTTGTACCAAGGACGCTGGTTTAAGCAGAGCCAGCAGCCTGGTTTCGAGGGGAGCCCTTGGAGGCTGGGCCCAGGCTGCAGTCCTGCATGAGGGGTCACACGGGGGGGTTCGGTGCGATAAATGGCTGCGCTGCCTTGACAGGCTGCACCACACCATCCACAGCCACACTCCTTGGGGGGGCCAGGCCAGGGTGAAAGCCTTTAATCTTTTGATTATGATAAATAACCCCATGTTAAACCTGTACCTAGATGGCTTATAAATCACCCGCACTGCTGGTGCATGAGCAGATTGCAGATCTCCATCAGTGTAATTGCAAGGCTCGTGCAGGAGAGTCCAGGCAGCTTTGCTTTGCATTTAGGGGAAGGAATGGAAAGAAAGTTGCTCAGCAGCAGCGTTTGCTGTGAGCCTTGCTCTGAATTTGGGGAAATCAGGCATTGAGCTGCAGTGCTTCTCTCCCCACGCTGGCAGCAGGAGCCTGGGATGAGCCTCCAGCAGTAGCCTGGGTGCTGCGGTGCTGGGATGATCTCAGGGCCTCGCTCCCCAGGGCTCATTATTTTTGTCAAAAATGGCTTTGTTCAGACCTCTGCCATGTCCCCGTGAGGCTGTGGCTACCGGGAACCCAGCGGTGACGTTGCCTCTCTGTCCCTCTGCAGAGCCTTTCCTCTCGCTGCTGCTGGTGGTGACAGAGATGGATTTCTCCCTGGACCTGCAGGTACGGTGACGAATCGGCGGGGTGGTGGCTGGCACACGGCTGCCGGCGTGGGGCCCCGGCCACTTCCTCGCCGGGACCGATGGTGCTGATGCCCCTTTGTCTGCAGAATTGCAGCTTCTTGGACGAAAGCTGGCTGCTGCCGGTAAGAGCTCGTCTCTCCCCGGAGCTGTCCTCCCGCCACCTGGCCCTCGTTGAAAAGTCAAATGAGGAAGATAAGGAATGATTTGGTGGGGAGGGATTGCCACGCAACTCACCCGGCCACAGCCGGGGGTGAATTGGCTCAGGTTCACCAGCACGAGAGGAGCCGCCTCTGCCACCGAGGTCGGATTCTGCTGGGTGCCTGTGCTATCACCAGGAGCAGATCCCAGGGTTCCTAATAAAACCAAGCAAGAATAGTACCCAGGCCTAAATTGTTGATATAAATGATGTTTTCCCATGCTCCCTTCTCTGATTTCTTGCCAAAAAATCCCCATTTCCCTGGGCTGACATAGATTGCGTGTCAGTTGGTTTCACTCTTGGTTTTGCTAGGTGAAATATTGATGCATTTATTGACAACAGTGGGGATGCCTTGATGTCTTTTAAAAATGAAGAGCATTCCTCCACTGCCTTTTTAACCCCCTAAAAAATCCCCCCAAAATCTTGAGGTGACTTTGGGGCTGGTTATGGCGTGCACCGAGCCACAGCGCTGCTGCAGAGGCTGGGATCCTGCTGGCTTTTAGATATTTC
The DNA here is from genome assembly GCF_018691265.1 of Tyto alba. NCBI lineage: Eukaryota > Metazoa > Chordata > Aves > Strigiformes > Tytonidae > Tyto > Tyto alba. Next base: position 8,141,036 of record NW_024881314.1, read on the forward strand.
TAACAGCAACTGCTCCCAGCCAAACTGGCCACGTTTTGGGTCCCTGGCTAATGCGATGTGACAGTAAGTGCTACCACAAATGGCAGCAGCTTTGGGGAGGAGTGGCAGCACTGTGTGGAGATGTGTGGGGCGAGGGCTCATTGCTGAGTTATGGCTTTACCTGCTGCTTTACCATCCCATCCCTCTAGCAGGTTTGTCCCTCCAGGGTCTGAGCACAGCCAAATCCCAGGAGAGGACAGGGACAAGCAGCCACCGATGGTCCCAACCCAGCCTCAGGTGCGGGGGACCAGCTTCTCCCCGGGCTCCCGAAGCCCTGATTTAGCATCAGTGCCAGAAATGATCCAGGGCGAGGGGTCCCCATCCTCCCTCTCAGCCTGGTCACACTCCTGGGGTGTCCTGTGGCCATTGCCAGGGCCACTGTCACCGGCCGCTCTCTTCCAGGTGTGCATCACTTACGAGACGGTCCCGTGCCGAGCGCTGGGCATGGTGCTCAGGTAGGAGCCCTTGATCCTCCTCTCTGCTCTCCAGCAGGTTCTGCACGCCACAGCACTCAATCCCCCCCCCCCCCAAAAAGGGGAGATAAATAGCCCGTTGAGACCACTGGGGCTGTCTCGGGTGCTTTTCTCCCCATCTGCTCAGCCTCACCAGTATCTGCTGTCCGTGAGGTGGCTTTTCCCTGACTCTGCGTATTGGTGAAACGTTACTGGTGGTACAAAAGGGCTGGGGAGCCGGACTGGGTCCCTGGGGGCTGAGCCGGGGCTCGGCTGCACCCCCAGGTACGTGGACGGCCGAGTCTTTGTCACCGAGGTGCTCCCCAAGAGTCAGGCGGAGGTGGACGAGGTGGTGCTGGCCGGCGACATCCTCGACGAGATCAACGGCTGCTCGCTGAGAAACGCCTACAGCGGGCAGGTGGGTGGGCACAGAGGGCTGGCGTGTGTCCCCCCCCCCGCATCAACCCCTCTCCTTCCCCCCCTCCATCCACCCCTCTGCTTCCCCCCCATCCCTCCAGGCCGGGGCTGTGCTGCAGAAGCTGAAGGGACAACCGCTCAGCTTCCGCCTGCTGCGGTGGCGGTGGCACGACGGGGGGGTCTACGAGCCGCTGCTGCCCTACCTGAAGGTCCTGAAGGAGAAGGAGCCCCAGTTCCAGCTCCAGCACGGCCCCCGGCGCAGGGGCTCGGGGGACCCGCGGAGGCTGCAGGGGGGCAGGTAGGTTCAGCGTTACGGGGAGCCCCAGGGCTGGGCTGGGGGTCGCGGCGTCGGGACAGCCCTGTGCCCACGCTACCCCCCCCATCTCCACTCAGGGCTACGGGGCCAAAGCTGCCCCTGTGTCCTGGGGAGGGGGGCTGTGAGCCTCTTCCCCTCCAAAAAGCATTGGGAGGATGCGTGGGGTCCTTGCTCTGATGCCCCCAAGCCCTTTTCTCCCCAGGCTGCTCTACAACCTGCAGTACCTGGGCCGGACCAGCGTCGGGAAGGTGAGGCGATGGGGCAGAGATGGTCTTAGGGGTGAATTGTCTCTTCTGGGTTTCTTTTCACATGCCCGTGGGTTATCCCTTCCTTCCCGCTTCGTTTCAGTATGGTGGCAAAGAGGTGCTGGGCCAGGCCATTCCCGCCGTGCTGGAGACACACTCGGCCGCGCGGGTGAGCGACGGGGCTGAGGGCATCCGGGGAAGGGCTCGCTGAGAAAACTGCAGGGAAATAATAAGGGCCCTGCCTGGGGATATTTTTTTCTGCCAGCTCCAGGTTCATTTGGCCTGGCTATTTGACACAACCCCCGCCTCTGTGAGGTTTTTTGGTTTTTGGGTTTGTTTGTTTGTTTGTTTGTTTTTGTTTTTGTTTTGTTTTGTTTTCTGGTTAGAAGCATCTCTGCAGCCAGGAGAGGAAAGTGCATTAAGGTTAAAAAAAAAATAAAATACAAGCACCTGCAGGAAAGCACTTGGAAAACGGTGGGGAGGCTGAGCCTGGTTCCAGGGGTGCTTAAGGTCACTGTTGCTTGAGCCTTTGGCAGGGTTGTTTGTGAAAAGATTCAGGTGTGAGAGCACTGGATGGTGAAAAAAGGGACAGCACAGAGAAAAGTCCTTGAAAAAGCTGCGCTTGACTGGGCTTTGTCACCTCTGCTCTTGAACAATGTCTTGTAAGTGTTTGATTAAAACTAGAGCTCAGATGCTGTGATGACTGGGACTTCTTCCCCCTCCATCCCCCATTTAGGAGGTTTTATTTGATGTGAAGGAAGCAGAAGTCCTCGTGCAGGAGAAGACTTCTTCCAAGGTAAACGAGTGACATCCAAGGGCCGGGTGACTCCCGAGGCTGCCGCTCTCGCAGCACAGGGAGCCTGGCAGGATGGATCGTGGGGCCAGTTTAACCCAGGAATGGGGATGATGGCCCGGCTGCAGCCCCCATCCCGTCCCCCGCGCAGCTCCTGTGCCGCTACCCCTACCCCGCCATCTCCTGCGTGGGACGCTGCGTGGACAGCAGCAATTTATTTGCCTTCTGCGTGGTGTAAGTGTTGCCTCCGGGCCCTGGGAGGAGCGGTGGGGGGGGGATACAGAAGGATGGGGGTCTTAAAAAATAAACAAGTGACATCCAGCCCAGCCGCGGGGTCGCTGGTGCGGTTACAAGCCAGGGCTGGGATTTCAGAGCCGCTCTCTCTGCCGGCTCCTGTATGTGTTTCCATTTTTAGCGCTTCCCCGGGGAGCCCCGACGGGAGCATGTTCGACTGCCTGGTGTTTGCATCGCGTTCCGAGCAGGAATGTGAGGAAATTGTCAGGAGGGTCGGTAAGGGAACGGTTTATGTCTTCAGATATCATCACAGGGAGATCGTGGGATACCGAGAAGTGCTATTCTGGTCCACCGCATGCAAAATCTAACTTAATTTCTTTTTGTTGAGGTTACGAAGATTAATAGATACTTTGATACACTTTGATACGGTTTTTCTGGTGGGTTTGGGTTTTGTGTTGTGTGGGGGTTTTTGTTGTTTTGTTTTGTTTTTGTAAGAACTGCTAGACAATCATTTTATTTTAAGAAACAGCTTCTAGGCATTCCCAGATGGTTCATTGTTTCCACTAAGAACTTGGAGGAAGCATTGTTTTCGAGGGATGTTATTTTAAAACATAGTTTTCCTGCAGGAGCCCAGCCTGCTACTGCAGTTCAGCACCAAATCAAGCATTCACAAATCCCATCGCTTGGAATTCTTATTTTTAACCTTCCTCAGTGCAAAGCTGCATAGTACTTCCCAAATTCCACAGCTCCTGGGCCACCGAGGACCCTGTTTCTGTGGGGACATCCCTGTCAGGTGTCCCCTGGACGGGCTGTACTCCCAGGACAGACCTGCCCAGGTGATTTACTGGTGATCACTCAGCATCTGCTAAAGCTTGAGACAGCGCTTAACTTTGATCCAGGCCTTTAAAAAGCATGTACATGTTTCCCTACACGTTTAGCAGTGAGGAAAATACTTGTTTGCAACCTAACTTTGCACCATTTTAGCACCTTTTCAGCAGCTCCGGGGCAGATGCCGGTATCTGCGTTTGTTGGAGCACCCTCGGAGCAGCGTAGGGCAGGGTGCTGAGGACGTTGCGCAAGAGCGCAGGGTAAGGAGCGCCTGTTCCTCCAGCTGCAGGATTTAAGCACACGCAGTGGTTTGTCTGAGAGGGGAGCCCTGGCCCCAGCCCCCCCAGCAGCAGGACAGGTTCCCGGCTGGCACAAAGGAAGCGCCATGAACGCCCCTGAGCCACCACCCCAGCGAGGGCCGGCGCTCCCTGGCACAAACCTTCCGTGTTATTCCTCCCGAAACGCCTCTTCTGCCACAGCACTTTGAATTTTATTGAAATAAATCAAGCTCAGCTGGCTAAACTACTTCCCTGTGCTACTTTACTCTAGCCCTACTAGTGCAGCCTGTTCGTTAAGAGCTGGCCTCACCATTCAATTTAAATGTTAATTACCTGTTTCAGCTGCAGTCCGAGCAGCTTTCCTCTACCCCAGCCTAACAAGGCCTGCTGAGAAAACCAGACCTGTCTTAGCAGAGGCCTAAGAGCTGTTCTGAAGTGAAGGTTTGTGTATAATCCCATTTCATCAAAAAAAGCTTAGATGGGAAATGAGAATCTTATTGAGCGCCCCATTCCAGTTTGCTCAACAGCCCATCTGCTCTCAGGTTGTATAATTAGCTTTCCCACTTCATGCCTTCCCGTGCTGGCTGCTGTTATTAACCAGGACTTAGTCACACAGCCAGATCCCACAGAAACTCGCCTGGGTTTTGCTTCAGGCAGAGCAGTCACACCACCAAAATAAACTTCCCCTGCATCTACTGGAAAGGAGGAGGGAAAAAAAAAAAAAAAAAAAAGCAGTGTAGTTCCAGAGTTGTGCCTGAATAGCAAGCACTAATTAAGATTTATGAATAAAAAAACACCAAGCCAAAGCCCCCCCAGCAGGCTGGTGCCTGTCAGGGTGTCCCTCCTCCAACCCCAGAGCCAGGGCTCCAGAAGCCCCCGAAAGCCCCCAGGGCCAGGTCTCCTTTTTATTGACAAAAATGTAAGTTGGCAGAGCAGCACTTCAGGGTTACAGGCACCTACTGCTGACCTACGGAGCCAGGAGGAAGCTTCTTCAAGCCCATACAAACCAAATGACAAAGACTCCTCACATGTGAATGTAAAACATTTAATTTAAAAATGTTGACACTACAATATATAAAATAGCTATTATAAATGCACATAGTGTATTCTATAGCTGCCAGGTTTACGTTTTTAGGAAACTGTAAGTTACACTGTGGTTAAGACTTGTAGTTTCACCCTCTGAAAAAGTCCACATTTGATCACAGTGATGTATGGTCAGACTAACAGCCCCAATTGTTAAACACTTGGATCAAGTCATAACCAGTTTTATTGCAAAAGGACCCTGTACACATTTATATCAATTCTAGTACCTTACAAGTTTAGCTACCCAACAAGTCATTAACATACAGAAACATGCATGAGAAGCAAGAAAGATCACCCATCCCTTCTGCATATTAGCAACTTGTCACTCCTGAGCAACAAGGCTCAACATCACTGAGGTTTATGTGAACAGTCACTTTTAGCATTCATCCTGAGTGAAAGATGGAATGACTTAAGTACAAATGCAACATATTATAAACAATTTCTTACAAAAAAGTCACAAATTAAAACCAAAGTATTTTACAGAATTTACTACAAAACACCATAAAAACAGCCTTCACTTAAGCCCTCTCCCCCCGTATCCTGCGAGCCAACTGGATATCTTTGGGCATGATGGTGACTCTCTTGGCATGGATGGCGCACAGGTTTGTATCTTCAAAGAGACCCACCAGATACGCTTCGCTGGCCTCCTGTTTCAAGAGCACAAGAAGAAACGTCGTTAGAAACCCCCAGTGAAGCGTGCTCAGCACCGCCAGTGCCGAGGCCGCGAGCATTAAATACCTGCAGCGCACCGATGGCTGCACTCTGGAACCTCAAGTCCGTTTTGAAGTCTTGAGCGATTTCCCTGACCAGCCGCTGGAAAGGCAGCTTGCGGATCAGCAGCTCCGTGGACTTCTGGTAGCGACGGATCTCACGGAGGGCGACGGTGCCCGGCCTGGGTGGAGGGGGAGGGAGGGAGCGGGTGAGCCGGGGTGGGGGCCGCGGCAGCGCTGGGCCGGGCCGGGCCGAGCCTTACCTGTAGCGGTGAGGCTTCTTGACGCCGCCGGTAGAGGGGGCGCTTTTCCGGGCCGCCTTGGTGGCCAGCTGCTTGCGCGGAGCCTTCCCCCCAGTGGACTTGCGGGCAGTCTGCTTTGTACGGGCCATTTTTCTTCACTTACCTAGGGAGACAGGGCAGGCGTCACGCACAGGGCCCAGCTCTCTCCAGCCCCGCGGCAGCAGGACCCGCCAGGCCCGGAAATTTTTTTTTATCCACCCCCATTCCCCTCTCCACCTCCGCGCCGTCCAATCCCCCTCAAGTCGCAGAAACGGCAGATGTCGGCGAACTGTGTGTTCCCCCCTCCTCCTCCGCCACTAAGGCGGGCAGGCGGCCAGCGGCCTCCCCCGGGAGGGGGGAGGAGGAGTCACGGTTCCCCCCCCCCTCCCCGCCCCCGCTTCGTGTCGTGGCCCGGCCGCTCCCCTCCCCGGGGGTAAACGGACTGAGTCATGCCGCCTCCCGCTTCCTCCTGGGCCGCCCCAGGGAGTGGGGGGGGATGGGAACCGGCCGTGACTCCGGGCACGTAGGCAAGGCCCAGCCTGCCCGCCAGGGAGCGGGAGGAAGCAAGGTCACTAACGGCCGCACAGCCCCGCCACGGAACGCGCCCGCCGCTACTCACCGCTCAGAGAAGAAGGAAGCCGCGGTGCCGGTAGCGCTGCGCACCGAAGCCTGCGCTGCTGCTGCTGCCGCCCAGCCGCTCCGCAGCCAACCACCCCCTCACTGCGCCCGCCCCGCCGCGGGGACTCGCTTTTTATAGCGGGGGCGGCACACGGCGCGGTGACCTCACAATGCCTGGAAGCAGCGCGCCGTACCATTGGTCGGGACCGCCGCCGGCGCCGTGGCGTCACGACACACAAAGGCCGTGCTCCGGTTCCTCGGCGCTGATTGGGCGCATGCCCGGCCGCTGATTGGTTGTTAAAGTAGGCGCCCGATTGGGTACTGTGAGGCGAGAAGGGGCCAATCGGCGGCGGGCGGGCGCTCTGCGCGCTGATTGGACGAAACGGGGCACGGTTTGGATCCTACCCTTTGTTGCAAAGCTCCACAATGGGAAGTCAATAGGAGCGGGGCGAGCGGCGGCGGGGCGCGGCGGGGCGGCTGGCTCCCCCCGGGCACCCCCCCGGCACAGCCCCGGCGGCCCCCGCCGCCCGCCCGGCCCGCCCCCCCGCTTCCCCCGCCCCCGCCTGGAAGCGCCTTTCCCGGCGTGTGCTGCGGAGGCGCCGGGCGGGGGGCTGCGAGCGGCGAGGGCCGGGCCAGGCCGCGGGGCCGGCCGGGCACGGGGGGCGGTGGGTCCGATCCCCCCCCCCCCCCCCCCGCCCCGGGAGCCGCAGCCCGTGGGGAGCGGCGGCTCTCGGGCTGAGGCGGGGGAGCCTCCGGTGTGGGGCGGTTCGCCCGCGCCCCCCCCCCCCCCCCCCCGGGGCGGCGGGGACGGGGGAAGCCCCTCGCAAGGGAGCGGGGTCTGTCGGTGCCGGCGGGCAGCGCGCAGGAGGGGCTGGGGCTGTGCCCCGCTGTGCCTCCCTTCCCTGAGTCCCACCGGTTTCGGGGGGGGCTTCTGCTTCAATGCAAAGGCGAGTGGCAAAGTTTCGCTGCAAGTAGAATGCCAGAATGCGTGGTAGCATCGAGGAAGATAAATAGCAATTAAATAAAAAAGGCTGTCTTTTGGGGGAAGTTGCTGCCATAAGTGATACCTGACTATGTATTACTATTGCATTGTACTTGTAGCAACTGCTGGGAGCAGAGGCAGGTCCCTGCCCCCATGGGAAGGGTACCACAGTCAGAACGGGTCCCACACGCCCCGCGGTTGTAGCATGCAGAATATATAGTGAACATAAACAGACGCCTGCTTAACCTCTGCTCCTAAAGGTATCCCTGACCTCCGCAAACCAGAGCGCAGCTGGAGTCAGACAGACTTTGCGTGAGGTTGTGCATCCTCCCCGAATGTGTAAGTCTCTCAGGCTGATGCCCGGTGCTGCGGGCAAAGCCGGGATTGCCGTGGCGCAAGAGCTCGGCACGTAGGGAGAGTGTCTCCTGCTCCGGTAAGTCAAGCAAACGCCCGCCAATATGGTGCGACAGGACCATCACGTGTGCCCGGGCCCAGGCTGCCAGAGGGACGTCGTCTCCTCTGCCTCTGGTCCTTATTTTCAGGTTAATTTTCTCTCTTGTGAAGGAAAATGTTAATTATTTATCAGACAAAAAGCTGCATATCAATGGAATGACTTGGGAGGTGTCAGTAAACAATCATTTGCATTGCCCGTGTTGTAGAAAATTTGAAGTAAAGAATTCCCCTTTCATCTGAGTTGTCCGTGCTTAGGAAGAAGAAATCTAGACGCCTCCTCTGATGATAACAGCATATACTTTAAATGTGTTATTTTTCCACTGTCACTAATGCCAGGAGACCAGTACTTTATGTTTGTTACCTGGAGCTGAGAAGCTCCTTAGATACTTCCTTTCTCATGTTTTCATAGCAATGGCTGCTTACGCTTCTAATTTTAGAGAGACTTTTGATTTTTTGCTCTCTTTAAGACTGGAGAAAAGCCGTGCATCCTCTCGGATGAAGCAGGCTGAGGGATGGGCGTACACGCCAAAGCTGCAGAGAGCAAAGGAGCAGAAGGTGAGCGGGATCTGCGCAGAGGTGGAAGTTACTGCGCCCTGGGCACACGTACCTGGCACCTCCCAAATGTGTCCCTGCTGCCTGGCAGAGTGTGGGTTGAGTTGTCCCCCTCTGTGAAACAAGAGAACTGGAAGAAGAAACGGTGTCAGTACCAGATCGTAAATATCAGTGTATGAGGATTCTGGCCTGTGGTTTCTGAATCCCTGTCTGTGATGTGCATGACGATGGTGTTTTCAGTGCAATTAGTTGATAATTAAAGGGTGTTTTCTGTAGGTTCATCGCTGACAGTGATTTTGTGTTGGCTATACAGGTGTGTATGTATAGACATTAACTGAAATACCTCCACACATATGGACTTATGAAAAATTGTCCTACTTGACCAAGAGCTACATGATTACAGTACTTCAGTCTCTCGTGGAGGGTTGTTAGACAAATAAGAAGCTATTAATATTCTGTGACTTATTTCTGCAAATCCAGGGGAATAGGCTATTAAATTACCCCAGTAAAGGCCTGCCCACAGTGAATGCTGAATCCATGTAAACGGGAATTTAAAAAGTTATTTCCCTTCCCAAAACAGCTGCACAGGCAGCACGCAGACCAGGCCCAAAAGTTTATTATTAACATCGTTCACCCTGCGCGTGCTGGCAGAGTTAAAAAAAGGTGTTTGCCTTATAAATCCTCGCTGACCTCTGCCACACAGCTCGAGGATCCCAGTGAGGGATGTGGTTCTGTGTGGAGCCCAAGAGATCAAAGTCCTATTAAAAGAAACCGGTATCATTTCCTCCCCCCGGGAGAGAAGGTAATTTAGAGAGGAAGCTCTTTGCATGGGAATTCAGCAGCTTCCTCGGATACGGCTCCTTCAGGGTGGGTTTTCTCCCCGGGGAGAGGACAGGGAGCCCGTGTGAGCTGCTGACGACCCAGTGTCCGGCGGGCTTTGGTGTCACCCCCTCGGAGGTAGGTTCTCCACGCGGCTCACCGGGCCTTCCTCCTCCTCCTCCTCGGGACCGCAGTGCTATTCCCGGGCACTTCCTGGACGGCGTTGTCCCGTGGGTGGGGAAGGCCACGGAGCGACGAGAGATGCCAACACTAAAATAACCCTTTGGCCGGGACGCCGCGCTCCTGCGTCCGCGTTCCGTCCCTGCGGTGGAGGGAAGAAGGGGGGGGGAGGAAGGAAGCGAAGCCGCCTGCCACAAATAACTCCCCATCCTCTCGCAGGTCTCCCGGCCCTGCCTCCCCCGCACCTTTCCCTGCCTGCCCGGAGGGGTCACGCCGTTCCCGGCGCTCGGTGCCGTTCTCGGGGCTCGGTGCCGCCTCCGGGCCGGCCCCGGCGATGCGGCCTCACGGGGAGTGGCGGTGGGGGGGGCGCAATCCCGCCCCGCCGCCAGGGGGCGCCCTGGCACGCCGCGCCCCCCCCCCCCCGCCTTCATCCTTTCCTTCCCGGACTACAAGTCCCGTCGCCCCCCCCGCGCGGCAGGAAGCGCGGGCCGGGCCGGGCCGCCGCCGCGCAGCCCCCTGGGAGTTGTAGTCCCCGCCGGCCGGAAGCCGCCGCCCGCCGCGCCCGGGGTTGGCGGCGCGCGCGCGCGCGGCGGGACTACAAGTCCCACCCCGCCCCCCCCCCCTCCCTCTTCCCCCCCCCCCCGCCCCCCCCCCCGTAGCACCCGGGGCGGCAATGGCGGCGGCGGCGCCTGCGCGCGGCGCCCTCCGTGCGGACCGCGCACAGTGAATAATAAAGGGTCTCCTCCGGCGGCGGCGGCGGGAGCGGAAGGCGGGAGGCATGTCCAAGGGCCCGGTGGCGAGCGGCCCCGCCGCGGCCGGGCCGGCGAGCGCCGCCAGCGCGCTGCAGGCGCAGCCCGAGAAGCCGCAGCACTACACGTACGTAGCGAGAGCTTTCCCCGCCGCCCGCCCGCGCGCCAACACGCGCCTGACGTCAGCGGGCGGCGTGCGGCACGCGCGCACGGAGACCCCGCCGCCCGCCCGCCCGCCCGCGCGGCACCGGCGGGAACCGGCCCCAACCGGCGCGGGCCGGCGGGTCCCGCCTGCAAGGGGGGGGGAAGGGGCGGGGGATGAGCCGCCCCCCCCCCCCCCACCGCCGCGGGTCGCGCCGACCGTGACGCACCGGCGGCCTCGGCCTCCCCCGGTTGTGTGTGTTTGGGGAGGGGCGGGGGGGGGCTGTCGGCCGCCATGCCATCCCCGGCCCCTGCGAGGGGGCGGCCGGCCGGTTGTCATCTCTGCGCCCTGCCGTCCACCCTCGGCGGGGGGGGGGGGGGGGGGTCTCCCTGCGCGCCCTCACGCCGGTGTCTTGGCTCCTTCCCACGCGTGTGGCACCTCAGGCGGGGAAGTGACACACGCGTGGTGGCGGCACTTTGGGGTGCTGGGGCTCCTCGCGTCGTGGCAGCCCGGGGTTGTCACCCCAGTTCTCCACCCCCGGGGGGGGGGGGTGTCCTGGGGCGCCTGGTGAGGGAGGGCATCGCGGGGAGACGGGCGCCGCGTTCACCCCAAGGGCTGAAACCCCTGCGGCTCAGCACTGCGAGGGGTGGCTTGAGGGGGTGCCCCTCGTCAGGACAGGCGGCTGTGAGAAGCTGCTCACGGGTGAGCTACGGGAACATTTTACACGTGTGTATGAGAAATATCCCCTGTAGGACACGTTACATGAAAGTCACAAGAAGTGTTTGTCCTGTTCCCGCCTTTTACACCGCTCGGGTGCGATCCCTCTCTGAGGGAAACACGGTGCGTACCCACTCCTGGTGTGTATCGCCTCGGTGCCTCAGTTGGAGGCTTAGTGCTGGAATGTGGCTTCCCTAAGCAAAAAATACCGTTTCAGTGTATTGTCCCAAGGATATACAACCTCCTGGAGTTTGTGCTGTGTGAAGTTGGCCTGGAATAAGTTGTTTGGGTTGGAAGGTGTGGCGATGAGATTTAGTTCTTTTGCAATAGGGATAACGGGGTGGATTGATAGTGAGAGTTGTCTTTGTGACGATGGGCTGGTGATGGATTTATAATGGATGGAAATAGGTCAGGTGTTCCCTGTCCTCCTTAAAAGGAAAAAGTTTGGGACTGTTCCTTGTGAACAAAGTATGTGTGCTGAACTGTCTACCCTTATCATTATAGGGTGTTGTCTACATACAGAAAAAATGTCATACAAATTACCCGTATCTCTCACTTGTGTTGATGCCCCCACCCACAATGAGAAGGGCAGGTTCAGAGTGTGGTCTGTGTTCTTTTAGTTCGCATTTTCATAAAGCTGCTGAGGGACTTTGCTGCATTCACACTATGATGCATGGAATAAAAAGAGCTGCAACAAATGCAGAGGCAGGGATCCGTAGAACCCGTATGCCTGCTGCAGGGATCGCAGGCTGTTTGACATCCTCTTCCTTCAGACTGCTCAGGGTACCGAGTCTGTGGCAGGAGGGCTTCTAGGTTTTACGTCCATCGTGAAGATCCTGTTGCGATCTTCAGGGAGGTGGCAAGCTACAGCCTCATGGATTGCTTTATTTCTAGTGGTGTCTACAGTTAAAGTTTGACAGCTTTATAGGAGAAATTGGCATGAAGGAGTCTGCTAGGGCTGTTGCTGTAGTGGTAAAAGAGGGTACAGGTGGAGTACAGAGGGAGAGGTGGAGTAACACCGATGACACAAGAATCAATCAAAAGCGAGAGGGGGAAAAACCCAAGTGACAAGAAGAATGAGGTAGAGAGATTATACGTACACTAGGTAGAAGACGATGAAGGTGGTAACATGGCTAAGCATGACCTTGTAAACAAGGATATCAAAGATGAGGAAAGAAACAGTGGAAGAAAAGAGTTCAAGAAATGGGAGGAGAAGGAGGAACCCAGTAGCTGAAAAGGACAGAGGAAGAAAGTGGAACAGTGTGGAACAAAGTTGGTGGTGCAATTAGCTGCTTTCCAATGGGCAAAACATGCATTTTTCAGATGGATGCTAAAAATACTTCAGTGAAAACAGTTGCAGAGAAGCTGAATAACCACAAGTGAAGGATGGGTTTGGGGGCTGCAGAGTGCTGACAGCAGGATGCGAGCCATACTTTGAAAGTCTTGGTTTTGTACACTAGGTCACATCATACTGTAAACCTCCTTCTGATAACATATGGGAACTTATTTGGTGGTCGTGCATGTGAACAAGTTGTATGTTGTCAAAACGTAAATATTTTCTTCCTTTTTTTTTTTCCTTAAATATAGTTTGTTTCTGTAAAATGACATGAAGGTTACAAGTTGTAAACTCAAGTAAGCTTAATTATCTGCATACTTTGCTGTTCCCTGGGGACAGGCAATCTGGTGCTGGGGAGCTCAGTCTTGGAAAGTTTTGGTTGTATTTGTTAGGAAATGCTCCAATTTCCATATTAGTGTCGATTTTTAAACTCTTGGTATTATTTGCATGAGACTTTTAGGTACTTTGAACTGCAGTTCTAGGTCCTGTCAGTAAGCCTTTGTATTTGTTCTAGATATACAGCAAAAGAAAAGCTGAAAAAAAAAGAACTAGTGATGCTATCTCACACCTTTGGCAGTTGGCTGGCAGAAGAAGAGCCTAAAAAAACCCCTTTGATTGTGTCCTTGGTAGTAATTGTAGCGTGCAGTTGGATGTTCCTGGAGGCCAAGTCATTCTGGTATATGCCAAACTTCTCTATTTAGTTATGAGTGGCTTGTTTCTCATCTGAGGATCTGGTATTTGGTTTGTAGACGTCATGTGAGTAATGAAATACTCAACACCTCTGGGTTGCTGGATTAGAGACTTCTGCGCGTGGCCGTTCCTTGCGATCCCACAGCTCACGTAGCAGGATGAGGTCAGGGTGCTCCTCGGAACAAAGGGGTGAGCTGGGCTCCTGTCTGGGGCACCTGCGGGCCGGCGTGGCTTTGATCTGCTTTGGGCGATGTGCTGTGCAGGGCTTAGTTGATTGCTCATAGTGGGAAGTGGATTTGGTCTGGGTATGCTCCATCAAACCTCAAGTGAGAATTGGCTTCGTGCCGTTTCTTAGCTCTAGCTGGCACGGTTGTTTCTGTCTGTATCTATCTCTGTCTTTTAATGTGTTATCTACAAATGTGGATAGAGGCTGAGTTCAAAGAAACTGAAAGCAAGTGATCAGTCACTTGGAGTTGTAGATACTGAGTACTAGGGTGTACTTTTGTTTTAGTATGGTATCTCCATTTGGCTGTTGCTGTTTTCATTGGTTTTTCAGTCAGACGAGTCTCTTTAATTGCGAATTGTAAAGATTGTATCCACTGCTTGGGTGTTTATTGATCTGGCAGAATTTAGATGAGTGAAAGTGGAGCAGTCCTTTGTTCACTGTGCATTCACCTGAAAGTCAGACAGGTTAATAACTCTGCAGGAAGGCAAACGTTCCGGTGAAGATAAATTAACCCATTTAATAAAAAGAACCTGAAGAGTACCTTCATTCTAGCTTATTCAAAATACACATGCTCAAAAGCAGTGTTGAAACTATTCTGATTTAGGTGATAAACTCTTTGGGACACAGATTTGTGGGACATAACCCAGATGATCGCCATTCGAGATAATTCTCCTGAGTGTGCCCATCTTAAATATGAGCAGCCATCCTGTAAATAAACTTCAGGTTTCCATGTCCCTGCAGGCTGTACCCTCACTTGAGTTCTGGACTGAGATGCCTGGGAGCACATCCTGTCCTTTATACTACAGCAAGATAAGCTTTGCGATTATGCCTTTGCAGTATAAAAGACAAAAAAACGTGTCTTTCCTTTTGCGTGAGGGGAGGAATTGTGGGAAATTCCTGAAGGATTAGTATACCCTGTAAGTAGTGCTAGACCTGCAGGTTGACCGTGCTGTCATGTTAGTGACTGCTGGCTTGCATTCACCCAAGCTTTATCTTGCAACCATTTTGATGCCAGCCGTTTAGAGGTAGAAGGACTGGTGCACTTGAGAGTGAAGGACATTTTAAGTGGGGATGAAAATCAGGTTGGTGCAATGCTTTAGTTACAGCTCACATCCAAGACATTTCTGTATCTGCATGTTTTTGAGTAGTGCCTTGTCTGGTAGTTTCTTAGCCTTAAATAGGATCTCTGATTAGGACAGCGATGGAAATATGGGCAAAGAAGAAATGAAAATAGCAAAATCATAGGTGGACTTGGATTTCAATGAAGAGCTGGCATGCACAGTCTTATTTATCTCAAAATCTTGTCTTTAAATTCTTACTCAAAACCAATGGCACACAAAAACGCACCTCAAAGCATTTGTAGTAGCAGAGAGTAATCCTTATCTTCTTATCAGTGGATAGTGTCTTATCACTGGCAGGGTGAACACAGCATGTCTGATCTCAAATGTGCAGACTGAGTGTCTGTGGAAAGAAAACCAAAAGCCAGATGTGTAGCTAACACGTTCTCAGTTGTTGCTTTTTCTGTAAGTGGCTTGCTCTTCTAGAACCCTTAGTGTATGTCTGCATAGTCTGTTAGATTATACTTTTGATGTGCTTGAATTGGGTGGTCTTCACGACCTAGCAAATACATTTAGGCTTTTGAAACTGTTTTTAGAAACCTTTCGTGTTCTTTTTAAACCATCAGGGCTCTTAAAATAACAAACTGTTGCCCTAATTCTGCTTCGGTTTTACTGATGACAACTCTTAGATCAATAAGCTGATATGGACTTGCACAAAAATAGAAACTAGCCCCGTTGTTTAAATAAAAAACCAAACCCAAACCAAAACTCCCACAAACAGCCCAGAAAACAAAAACAACAAAGAAAACCCTATGCGTTTTTAGGTTTTGTATCTGGTGATAATGTTGGAGATAGTTAGGAAAGCACAGAATAAACCAGGGGCTTATCAGCAGTCTACTACATCATTACCTGTAAATGTCAGCTGGTCAGGGAAGTATAAGCTGGTTTTTATTGCTATTTTTTAAGTCTGTGTGAACTCCACTAACACAAGTCCACCGCAAACTGTTATTAGGAAGTGTGAATAGTTACAGGAAGTTGGAAATATAAAGTACTGGAGTGTGAACAGGAAGGGCTGCCTTCGCAGTATGTGCTTACCGCCGAATACATACACTGAAAAATAACATTCTAGATGTTTTGGCTCTTCAGAGGATGAGTGTCAAGCCTGTAGCTTGAGAGATGGGCTGATGGGTGATGTGGGTTGTTTGGGCCCGACCAGAGAGGCTCTGTGCAGGACTGCGCTGTCCTGCCGATTAGCGCGTGTGTTGAGGCAGTAAGGTATTTTTTTCTCCCTTGTGTTGAAGTGGGACTGGAGCTGTGTTTGCTTGCTACATATACTCTGAAGTGAGTACTTTTGGATATCAAAAGTGACAGGGAACTCACATACAGATAACTGCTGTATAGGTGGCATATACATATTTTGCAGAGTGAAAAGCTGCATGTACCGCTTTGACATTTTCAGAATTAGTTTTGGTTCGGCAAGGCTTGGTATTTCAAAAATCGAAAACTCTGAAAAAGAGGAGAGGGATTAAATCATGCAGAATTGTTCCAACTTGGAAAATGGTTCTTTCAATTTTTTGATTAAAAAGTATTGTGTTAATGCCTATACATTGCTTACAGTAGTGTAACTTTTTGTGGCATAGGAGACAAAATTAAAACTGATAATACTTTTAGAAAACCTCAGAGCTTAGAGTTTCCCACTATATCAATTTTTCTCATTTTGTAGGCTTATATATTGTCTATTTTTTTTTTATATTGTGTGGCTTGATTTTAAGGAAAATTCTGTTGGAATTCAGTATTTTAGTGTTCTCTAGACCTGTTCTTTGCACCAGAATAAGGTTTTTCTAACTTCTGTGAGCAGTAGAAATGAGCAGCTTTCTTGTTACAAAGGGTCTGACCAATGTCCTCTGGAAAGTCTTCGTACAGTGCATTACAGCATTTCTGCCTAGCTGCTTGCTGGTTGCTGCTGCCCCTGTAACAGCGTGGCGGGAGGGAATGTGTCAGTACATCAGTTAATCACACTTATTGTGTAGCATATTAGCATGAGCTAAGTGTCACTGGTAGACTGTGTTAATATACCAGGCTGTGAACTGGAGCAGCCAGAGAGCAGGCACACGTTCCCTTCCGTTAACTCTGCTATAAGGAGCTGTAATTCCTGAGAGAGGAGCAAAATAATAAGCTGGAGCAATAATGTCTTAAATCACTGCATCGAGACTCATGAGAACCTGCTTGTCAGGACCCTAAGAGCTGAGTTCATTTTCAGATGATGCCAAGGTGGTGTTTTGTTCCTTCCTTTAACTATTTGCTTTTTAAAAACTTTGTAAGTCTTTTTGAAAGTGCAAGAGACAGAGCTGAAGGAGGTGGTGACAAGTTACCTGGTCCATCCCTTTGCCTAATGGAATCACCTACATCTAAACTTTCTCATAAAAATTTTTTGTCTAATTGTTGCTTTTTTAGTATTGTGTCAGTTAGTTTCCTCGTGAAAAACTCTCTAAACTAGGTTTTGATGAAATCTTGGGCTACAAGAGGGAGACAGTCAGAGGTTTCTGTATTACAAAGGCTTTATAAACTTTTTGTAGCATTCAGCACCTCACTTGCAAATCAGGTACAAAGTTGGTACTGAAGGCAGTGCCCTGTGCATGCACAGAGCCAGCCAGCAGATCCCCTGGTGTCCTAAATGAATGAATGTGCTAGCAGGCTGTAGAGCAAGTGTAATTTCTTAGCTACCTTTTTTTCTCTACTTTATGGAGAAACAGTTTGTCTTTTGTATTGGGGCAATCAAAATACAAAGCCTCACCAGAAGGGTACATAGAGAGATGTGGAAGGCTTGTACTTTTTCAAACTCCACCTAGTGATGACAGCCAACTTAGATGCTTGTGATAATTTTCTCAGCAATCCTCTGTCTTGTGTATTTTGATCAGTGCTTGATGCAGTTAATATCAGTTTGACATTTGAAATATCAGTTGGAATGAACGTTCCCTTAAAATGAATACCAACAATTTCTTCTCTGAGGTTTGTTGCAGGCAGTCTTCTGACTCATACACCTTCACCCTGCTGGAGTGTTCATTCAGGTTTAGAAGGTTGTTGTTACAATAAGAAAAGTTCTAGGTTTTATTTGAAATAAATATTTCAGTTTTAAGTGCTAAAGTGCAATGGTGGCAATAGAAGGGCTAGCTCACTGAGGTGCTTGATACTGGCCTGATTCTTATCTCTTATTAAAAGGCAGAGACATTTAATTGAATATGATTGTTAGAGCACTGGCAAAAGAGGAACTTATACCAAGTTTGTGGTCAGACAAGAAAAATCTTAGGCAATCTCTAGCTACCTGCTGGTCAAAAATTGCAAATATATTTTAGTAGAGCATACTGACTTATTAAGAATGTTGACTCTGTTAACTACAGTTAAGAAATTAATATTGGAATGCTTTTTATCATTGTATGCCTAGGATTCTTTAGATGATTAAGCAGTCATGCACATATGGAAAAGGAAATATTTTCTTGAAACTATACCTGATGAATATCTGCAAAAATCTGAATTAATTAAAATCAGTATTGTTTTACTTGTTCATCTTCATCAGCGTGTCACCACAGTTCAAAAAAAGCTGTCAGTTCCCACCCGATCTGCTCAGAGGTGATTTTTTTTCTCCTCTAATTTTTGATAGACTGTGAGCTTTCATTAATAGCACTTGCATATTACCATCATAGCAGAAATAAAACCAGCAGATGCCTTAGGGCAGTTGTGCAGCTTTACAGCAACAACAACAAAAGAAAATCATTTGCACATTTAAAATATCTTGAGAGTGCCACCAGATTTATTCATGTATTGATTAGTCAAAATGGAAAATGAGAAACTGTGGTATAGCCTGGGATTTGACTGCATTCCCCTTGGCAGAGAGCTGCTAAACATCTGGATGTCAGCCTACCTGTTTGAAGCTCAGTCTCGTGTGGGGTTGTGTAATGGTGGTGCTTTGGACCAGTCTACCTGTGTGTGTAAGACTTATTCTGAGGTGTGCTCAGTTATAAGGCAGTTACGGAGTGTTGAAAGTCCCCTGGGCTGTAGCAGACATGGGTGAAGTCTGACTTGAGTGCTGAATGGATAAGAAAATCGACTGAATGGCTAACATTGATTCTTCAAAATCAGTCAGTGAGAGTTGTCTCTTATCTTTGTGCTGGCACATGTGTTGTGGGATGCAGGTTCATGCTTGTTAGGTAATCACCATGTTTTGTTTCAAACTCACAACAGAAAATGTCTGTTCACAAACGTGAGCCTTTCCAAAGAGGCTGCTGCAAATCTGGTTGGCATTTAACCTGAGAAGAAGCAGATGTCATTTCATTTTCAAATGTAGCTTGCTCTGGATGAGAGCACTATAGAGCCGTCATTTCTTGTGTAGTTCTGGTATTGTGCTTTTGGTCCAGTGTAAGTGTAGACCTTCAAACAGTTCAAGTACTGTCTTAAAACTGTTGGTGAGTATGGGGCTGCAACTGATCTATGAGCTGTTTGTTAAATCATGAGGGTTCTTCTTGTGGTCAGGAGAAGGAAGGTTACTGTGCTGTATTTCTGAAGCACCTCTTGTGAGACAAGATGTTGAAGGTTAGCTGCCTAAAAATGCTCATAAAAATCTGTAACTGAAACCCTGAGCTATGTCTAATGGCTTGTGTGGAAATAATATTTTTCTGAATTAGCCTTTATGAATTCTTGCATGTGGGATGTTTTGTTTTAGAGAACTAGCAGAGTGAGTAACACAAGTTTTAAAACAGCCCAGCCCTGTTCCCAGCCTTTGCTAGTGTTTCTGCAGTTCCTAGTCCTGGGTAGGCTTTGTTAATGGTTGCATCAATGGTGGGAGAAGTACAGTGTGGAGAAACTTTATTGGAGGCTGGACCTTTAATTTTTACAGCACAGGACATCAGTGCATTATTCAGACCTTGATTCATCGTAGTCTAGTGCAGCAAACCTGGTGCGTGTTAACGCTATTTGAACTCTACCTTTCTGCAGACATCCGTGTGGCCGAGGCTACAAAAACTCACGCTAGGATAAAAAAGGATCATCTATCCAATCTGGTTAATATAAGATAGAGAATTTATCAGGATATAAGCTGAATAAATGACCATAGTAGATGAATCTGTGGATGGATGTTTTTGTGAAGTAATTAGTAGTAAAATATTTAATTGCTCATATCTAAGCACATGTTGATATATTATGCTGACAGTTAAACCAGGTATAAACCTTCAATAGTGTACAGCTGTCAGAATGCAGCAAGCTCCAATATTTTCACTGAAACAGTTAGGCCCAATGCATATGTTATTGAAGAATAATTATTTCAATATGATCCTGTTTTCATAGACTTGGCACTTACACAGGTGCTGTAGGGAAGGATTAATGGCAGCTAAATAATTTGTAGAGCAGAAACCAACCCACAGTGTGATGAGGGTTGTCTCAATTGGGGGCGATACATGTTTGAAAACAGGGAGGTGTACTTTAGGCACAGCTGTGTTGTTTACATAAACTAGCAGTGTTCAATTGAAAATGTCATTTAAACTTGGAAGAAACTGGC
This sequence comes from Tyto alba, assembly GCF_018691265.1. NCBI lineage: Eukaryota > Metazoa > Chordata > Aves > Strigiformes > Tytonidae > Tyto > Tyto alba. The sequence goes on from NW_024881314.1 coordinate 8,160,782, forward strand.
TGTGTTTCTAAAACATTACATGAACTATCCAAAAGCTTAATTTTGAGGTCATGTCAAGTAATACATATTCATGGCCAAGTAATTTGGGAAAAAAAAAATTCAAGGAAATGTAAATGTAAAAGCAAGACTTCTGCAGAGTTCTGGATCTTGCTGAATGGCTTTTAAGGAAACCTCTCTGAAATGCTGTGCAGTTAAATGTTTGCATATGCCTGTGCTTGGATTGGTTTGATTAAAAAGGTGAAAGCTCTGTGTAAACAAACACTTGTGTTTAAAATGGATTTTATTGGTACGGCTTGGTCATATACATTTCATGGTCCACTGACGCAACAGGTTTATGCTTTTTAAAGGGAGCACACCACCAAAAAAATGACTCAAATTGTTTTATTTGTTGGGTTTGAATGACACAAGTCGATGTGTGCCAAGCCTAAGGGATCTGCAGCTCGAGGGAAGTCTGAACAAGCACCTCTTTCCCCTGACACCCGCAGACTGCAGCACAATCGTAACTCAGCTGAGCTTGTGTCTTGGCTGTTCACAAATGTGATAAATGTTCATTTTATTAACTCCAAGTTGAAAGCCTCGATTTTCTTTCCTCATCAAGACAGAGCATTGGTGAGCTACTTAGTTTACAGCATGGTATTTCTCTCAAAACAAAGCCATTTTTGCTATATCTGTGGAAACCAAACAATGTTTTGCTTGAAGCTGGTGCAAGGCTGTCTTCCTGTGCTGGACTGGCACCATCCTGTAGTGTCTCTCTTTCTTTCTCTTTTCTTAGTTTTTCAGGGGAGACAAGACACAACTGTTTGTGTCTGACATTTTTCTTTTAATTGAAGAATGTCCTGATCATTTCTGACAGTTGCCAACACGTGTTATTTTTAGCATGAACTTTTGCAGTCACTCAGTCAAAGTTCTTATCTGTAAAGTATTGCTAGTGTATAGTTCTTCCCTCGGGGTTGAATTGAATTAGCTACTTGTTGTCCACCTCGTGATCTCCTTTGAAACCCAGAAATAGAGTTACAGTAGTGATCAGGTTACTGTTGAATATGACTGTTGTACTTGTTGGTGTGTTATCCTTACTTTACTGTAATCCAGCAGTTTGTATTTTAGCAGTTTGTATTTTAGCTTCTTCAGTGCACAACATCCCTTAGCATTTACTTGGAAGCATCCAGCTCAACTTTACTTGCTAAATCGATCAGATGTGTAGAAAAAGGAAAACTTAAGAGTGCTGTCTACCTATTTCTGTAGCAAAAAATGGGGAGCCATGGGCTGTGTATGTGAGCAGTTGTCTTTTTGATCTCTAAGGTATACAATGAGTTATATGAACTCTTAAAACAAAAAAAACCTCCACAATCAACAAGCCCAACTCCATGCATCTCTAATAAGTCTCTCCAACTCTCACTTTCTTTATTTGACCTTAGACTGACATTTTTGTCAAGCTCTAATGGAGAAGGGGAAATCTAACAGCTTTAAAATCACACAGTGCTGTCTGCTGTGTGACCTTTTTCCAGTTGATGGTTCAATTTATTTAGGTGATAAAGAAAAGACTGAGGCATGTGAAGTCTATCTTCTTGACAGATGTGAGCATACTGAAACTTTTTCCTCATCTTTTTCTCCTTCCCCGCATTCACAGTTAGCCTTTTGTTTTTATAAAGTGATCCATATATTTTTCTTTGAGGTTTAAATGCTTTCTAATCTTTTCAAGGTTTACAGAACTGCACCCGACTGTTGGGGCTATGGAAAAGCAAATAGACTGATAGTTGTTGAGATTTACTGAGAGATGTCTGCATTTTGTGTCAAGTGATGCATGGCATATGCAAAAGCCTTGATGTGAAGTGTAAGGGTTTGGTCAGGTCTGTGAGATTATTTAGAAAACGACGATTAAATATGGAAAAAGAGGAAATATCCAATAGTGGTGAGCCACAGTAACTGATAAAGATTACTGATAAAACCTGGCCAGAGCTTTTCCTGGAATCATGATTAAAACCTTCAAGATTGCTGCAAAAAGTGTTTGTTATTGTTTGATCTTCATCAGTAATTGGTGTGAGGCTCTGTATCAATATTAGATTACATCTGCCAGTAAGTACAAAATACTGTTTATTGAAACAGTCTTGTCTTAACTACTGCCCTTATTAGAAGGATGCTAAACATTTCCTTGCAGAGGTTTAGGCAAGCTGTAAACCAAGCTGCTGGTAGTCTGCAGCTGTGGGTTGAGGGATTTGGTTGCCTTGTGCCCACCCCTGGGAGCAAGGAACTACAGTTCCTGTGAACTTAGATTGCTTGTTTCACTGTTTTCTCCAAAATCCCAAGAAATCTTAAGAGTCGAAGGCTGTGTTCCCTGTTGGGAAGCTTGCTTTGTATTGAAATACCAGCATTTTATAAGATGTCTTGGGAATGCTGGTATTAAACCCTTTCTCCAAATTGTTTTGGAATTACACTATTCTTTAAATCCCCATTTCCCCCCTCCCTCCCCCCCCAGTTCTGAAATACCTTCTTTGCCCTAAGAGCAAAAACTCCTGAGCAATGTCAGGGCTGCATATCATGGGGTTTCTCTATCAGTAATGATATGTTAAACGAAAGGTGCATTAGTAGGATTTTTATTGAGTATCCTGTTGGAATAAGTAGATTCTGTCATGCACCACTGACTCATTTCAATTGGAATACCACAGTTCAGTAAAAGAAAATAATTGAGTCATGGGTTTCTTACTTAAAGTGTGTCTGATATCATCCTTCGCAATAAAATTTTATGAGGGTGAAATGAATTTAGAGAGTTGATTAAATATGGACAGCTCTTTTCCTCTTGTGCTGGGGTGGCTCTTTGAGCTTAAGAAGAAAATAGCAGTTTTGAAAATATTTTCAATAGATAAGCATTATTGAATTAGAAATATCTGTATGGTTAGATATTTTCTCCTGGGTTTTGCAATGCTGCCTATTTTGCAGGCAGGCTGTTGGGCAAGCACACCCTGGTTTACTTCGGATAATTTTATCTGTGTTAGTTCAAACCCCTAATTTAAATTTTAAAGCTAAGCTGGTGATTTTTTTTTTTTTTTAATATTTTTCTTTTTTGCCTAAACTGAATGAGGAAAACTTTCTCCATCCTGCTGTCTGACACATTGGTGCCAACAGGAGCTTCCAGCAAAGGAAAACTGATGAGCAGCTGAGAGCAGTGACCTCTGTCATTCAGGCTGCATTTTTCAGAAAGGATGTCTGTCTACAAGTGAGGTGAACTGGGACCACCTGGAACTTTACAAAGAGGTCTGTGGCCTCATGCAGTCCTGTCTGAAACAGCAGGACATGACTGATATAAAAGTGCCAGCAGAAGTCTCCAGCATCCCCATATACTTTTGTGCTGATGAAATTGTGTCTTTGCCAGTGTGATCCTCTGCTGGGAGAAGGCAGACAGGACTAAAATAAATGGTAATGGCAGAAGAGCATTTTCTTCCTGATATTTGAAATCTTACCAGGAACTTGAGCCTTTGTTTAATTAAAAAAAAAAAAAAAAAAAGGGCAAACCAACAGAGAAACAAAACCAAAACAACAATAACCAGCCAAACAAAAAAAACAACAAACCACAAACAACACAAACCCAAACACTTTTATTTGTAGATGTCTTGGTTAGATTTGCCTCTGTGAGCTGTTCTGGACACTGGCTAGTACTAAGAATCTTTACACAGCCCTGAACTACTAATTTCTAATATTAGTGCCAATAATAAAGTGTTCATGCCAGGCTGGACTTTACAGAAATGATCGGAGCCTGCGCTGTCTGAACGTGGCCTGGGCTACCTTCTCTGGGTTAATTTCTCGTGGCCAGGAAGCAGATGCAGGGATGGAGCCCCACTGCCAACGGCCAGGGCTTTGAGCGTGGGCCTGGCCTGCTAGTGAGGAAGACGTCTGTAGTTTACAGTATCTAACACCAGATAAAACAGCACTGGTACCAACTGCTTAACACAGGCCTTTACTAAGGCTGCTGTGGCATAGTTTCATGCCTGTAAACACACACCCAGTTGTATGCAAAATCTAGATGACAGTGGTGTTAGATCTCATTATTGTCCTACATTTACAGATAGTGTCCTAGTCTGGATTAGCCGAACAATTATCTAATGGTTTTCTCTCTGGTGTCGTCCTGCTGCAGAAGATTCAGATCCTGTTTATGAGCCTCTGCGCTTTCTTTGGGCCCAAGAGGAATTTTGGCAGGAAGGAGATTGCCTGGGAGGAGCAAGGAGGCCTGCAAAGCAGAGGAGCTCATCTTGGGGCCTACGCAGAGATTTCAAATAGCGCAGGGGATGTCAGAAGCAAAGCAGGGCTGAGCTTTACATTATGGGAGCAACGAGGGTTTGGAAGAGTTGGGTTTGATCCTTCTGTTTCCATGCTGCTCAATATTTTCTCTCCCCAGTCTTCCTGATCCTTCTGTTACAAAGCAGAGACTTTTCTCTTGGCATCAGTGTGTGTCTTCCAGTGATTTCAGGGAGCTTTGGGTATGGCTTTTAATGAGGAATTTAGAGTTCAGCTGTCTTTGTACATTACCAGCAAATTTTTCTGAATTGAGCTCACACCACTGCATGCATGACTTACGTCAGGTTTGGCAAGAAGTTTGTAGCCCTGGAACACGGTGCGGATCCAGGTATCCTCTTGTACTGAGCTACCTGAGCGCACCAGGTGTGAACAGAGCCAGACCAGTAAAGCTGCAGCAAAGCAAGAGATCTCTGCAACAGCAGGCAAGGATGTGACCAGGACAAGGCTGCAATTGTTGAGTTTAAAAACGAAGCTTCTGGGTTAGAGCTTCTTCTTGGTTTCTCTTTCTTTTTTCCTTCTTCTTTCTAGGTTTGGTATTTTTCTTTTTTTTTTTTTTTTTTTGTGGTGGTAGTTGAAAGTACAGGTTTTTTTCCTGTTTCCCCCCACCCCACTGGTCTTTTTTCCTGCAGCTCCCAGAGCAGGTTGCCACTCAATTCGTCCAGGGCAGAGGGGGAACTAACTAGCTGCAATTGCTAGCTGCAAATACAAATCGTTGCTGCCCTGCCCTGGAGAGTCGAACTGTTACTGGCAATTAAAGACAGTTAGCAGTTCCCCCTGCTAGTGTGAATTCTTGCAGAGTAATTACTGCCCCTTCCCACATCCCACGCCAGAGGAAGTGGAATTTCAGCAAAGTAGCATTGGGTTTTTTTTCTAATACTTTACCACTCCTGTCTGTCTCTAAGAGCTCCCAAAGCTAGTCTAAGAACCCCTCCTCTTGTCTTCCTAGTGAAAGCAGCTTTCATTGCCAGTAGCGTCCATCCTGTTCCGCAGCAAGTTCAATTCAGCCTGGGGACTTTGATCAGCATTGTTCTGGCCGATCTCATCCTATTTGTTTAGAATTGTATTTGTCTTTGTTTAGCAGGACTCAAATGATACAACATTTCCTCCAGGAATTCGGGTGTTGCTGTTGATGTTAATGTAGTATCAGAAGAAGACTGTGCTACATGGTTTCCACTTTTTAAAAAAAATTATATGGGTTTGAGAATATGTGTCTACACACACACAAAAGAAAGTGCATGTAAAGTAGACCAACACAGAACTGATTAGTTTCAGCTTTTTTTTTTTTTTTTTTTAATAAGCATAGAAGTAACTCTTATTTAAAATGGGGATGGTAATTCCCCACATGTGGGGGCTGTAGAGTTTCCGGATATCTGTAGAGAAGAGTTGAAAAATGCAAGTTATCATTGCTGGATTTCCTCTTCCTGTACAGACACAGCCTTTGGCTTGCATGCTGTGAAATGTGTACCAGTTATCAACATGTTTTCAGTTTCAAGGGTCATTCAGAAATTCCTTTTCTCAGCTGTTCTGGGAAAAAAATTATAGAGACCATTGACATCAGAAGGATCCATCATGACAGTGTTTTCTGCATTTTTGTTTAGAGCCTTTGCAAAGAAGCTACTGAAATATTAATAGCTTTCTGCTTTGTGAGACATCATGTTGCGGTAGTGCAGTCTGTGTATCCTTTCTGTGTTCCCAAAACACATGTGGTTTAGATGCCTTTCATATATTTTAATACAAAGTGGCTGGTTGAGTGGTCCATGTTCTCCCAGAGGAGCCAAAACTCACTTCATGGATCAAGCAAATACAGGGCTATAAGGCAATTTACCATTCAGGCTATTTTGAAGGAGGGTGATTTAAAATGTTGTAGTGGCTTGAAAAAAAGAAAAACCGCAAGCAGTGATTGAAAGGCTTGAAATGACTGAGTTAATGTGACAACTCTCCTTTTCCTCTGTAGGGTCTGGTGCAGAGGTGATCATGCACAGTTAATGTGTTGCGCAGAGTTCAACAGTACCTGTTTGCAGGACTTGCTTTGAAATTAAGAGTGAGAGATCATTTATTTAATAGACAGCATTAAAGAATGCGTTTCTGATGAAGCAAGTTAGGTGTTAAACACTTTTCAGGTGAACCATTTACTTATGTAATTATCTCTCATTTACATTATAATAAATGTTTCTCCAGGGAGTTTAGCCAATCATGAAATGCAATTAATTTTCAAATGCTCTTCAGCAACAATTGACACTCCAGAGACTGAAATCCCTAGTCACTGTGTACATATTTAAACCCTTCTGCTAAAGGGAAGCTGTTTCAGCTCGGATGATCGTACAGTTGTTAAATTTTAGGGTTTTTAGCAGTGTTTCATACATGCCTGTCACTACAAGTCTGGCCTGCTGGGCTTGATACCCAGGTTCTGTAGGCCTGATACTCCCCTTAGTTTCCAGAACACTGAAGAGGTTCAGGCTGCTGTTCTTCAAATTAAGCCCAGGACTCATTTCAGGAAGGATGGAGGACTTTAAATGCTCTTGGTTTCTATCACCAACCCTGACTGATGTATGATACTGGCTGGGGCAGCTAGCCAGCTGTTTTGCAGTTTGTCCATATATAAAATGGGAGTAACAAACCTCATGTCTCAGGTGTGTGTGGAGGTGTATGGGTGGAAGGGACTGGTTGGTGACTGTGTAGTATCTGTGGACAGCAGCCTTAAGTATCATGCTGCTTAAGTTTACTTAATTCAATTTCTAACCTAAATGTTGTTACAGTCACTTTTGTTCTAAGTCTTATTAGTGTGCTGATAAGATAAAATAATATTCTACCTTTTACAACTGTACTTGGCCCAACAGCTTAGAAAGCTTTTCAAGAATGTATTAATTTTATTGCGGCATTCAGGTTTTGGACCAATTGCTGCTGTGGTTGGAGTAGGGATTTCTGTTTGAATGGAGCCAGCTTTTTAAAAGTGAAAAGGAACAAAGTGATGTTGTTAGCCCTCACCTACCCCGGACAGACCTGTTTCTGCTTGTTGGCTCTGATTTTTCTGATGTTAAACCTTGGGCCCCGATGCAGATACTGTTCCAGCCACGCTGGATTGCAGGGGACAGATGGGCTTGGGTTGAAAGGGGTTTACAGCCAGCTGGGAGGCTCTCCGAGCGTCTGCAGATCCGAAGCAGTGGAACCTGCAAGTCTCACGTGTTTGGAGGTTGAAGAGGAGGAGGAAGAGCTTTTATCCTTTCGTGCTTATGAAATCCAATGTAGGAAAGCTCTTGCCAGTGATGTTTTCTCTTCATAGCAAACAAATAAAACCACTTTGGTTTTCCTGAGGCTTTCTCTTCAGCCAGGGGTAAAGAGGAAAGAAGGCTTTATTTTGAGATGTTGCTTTCAGAATGAATCTAGCATGATGATGATATCTGAAAATACATCTCTGGGCATCAGACGTGTTTCCATTTATTTGGAAACATGATAGAAAGATCGTCTGATATGGCAATGAATACTTGACAAATTCTTATACTCTGTTTTGTTGCTGCGCAGTACGTACGCAGTTTGAAATGAGTCCGTATCTGCTCTTACATCATCCTGTTGCTTCCAGCAGAATACTAGCACTTTTATTTTGACCGACAAATTTTGTTACTTGCTGTTTAAACTGACCTCTAAATGTAAGAGACCAGAATGCTCTGAGCATTCTGTGTTGTTCTTAGAGGTGTCTCTGAGACTGAACCTGGTGGGATTTAGGTTAGAGCTACTCGAATTGTTTATATGTTGCCTACAAATACAGGGCAGCTAGTGGATTTCAGGCAGCGTGGACTTTGTAAGCACCTACACACAGATCACAGTCAGATCATTATGTTGATCTAAAGCATTTTGTAATCCTCTACAATCTGGGTTTAGTGACTGTTATTAGTGTCACAAATAAAAGCTTGTGACATCTTTAGTTTTGAGGATAAAAGAAGACACGTACTTTCAGAGAATTGCATATTAAAATTAAAGCAACATAAACATGCAGGAGTTTGAGGATAGCTATCCCACTTTTCAAGACTGAGTCCTGAATTCACAAGATTGCAAGAGAAATTGCTTAAATTTAATTTCACCATGTACTAAAGCAGCCGAGCTAAACCAGGAGGACAAGGCATGAAAGAGTCTTTTAAAAATCTTTCTCTCTCAGAAACTTGAAGCTTTAAACATTGCTACAAGGGAATGTTGTTTGGTTTTGTTTTTTTTTTTTTTTTTTTTAAACTGAACATATAGGAAGGAAGCCTGGTTTTGCTCAGATAGGTCTCAGATTTAGTGATAGCAATGGATAAAGGTACTGAAGAAGAATTCTATTTTCTCAGAAACTATTTTCTAAGCTCATAAAAAGCCTCTTCAAAATTATACTGAAAGGCACAATAGAAAGTGATTTCAGCTATCATTAGCATTCATGTTTGTGCTAACTGGCCTGGTAACTGATCTCTTCCCATTACAGACAACCAGCGGCTTCCAGGCTCCGTTATTGGAGGGAAAGCAGGGGAGGGTGTGGGAAGGACAGCAGGCATCTCCGTGATGCATGTGGCTCAGCTTGGCCGGGACTCTGCGGGGCGGTTGGATGTTGCCTCTGACCAGAATCCTGGTCCTAATCTCCTGCTGTTGGATTTCTGCCTGCAGTTACCTGAAGGAGTTCCGCACGGAGCAGTGCCCTCTTTTCGTGCAGCACAAGTGCACTCAGCACCGGCCCTACACTTGCTTCCACTGGCACTTTGTCAACCAGCGTCGTCGCAGATCTATCCGCCGCCGGGATGGTACATTTAACTACAGCCCTGACATTTACTGTACCAAGTATGACGAGACCACAGGAATCTGCCCAGAAGGAGATGAGTAAGTAAAGACTGCACCCTGCTTTTCAGGCATTAGGCTTTTGGGATCAGTCCAGGTGATTATTCCAGCCAGTTCTTGTAGAGATGAGGCAAGGCAGTGGTAAAGCAGCTTTGTAACCTATGTAACATGAGAACAGATGTAAAAACTGTAATAGCAACCCCATGTGCTCCAGGCCTGCCGTAGGGTGACTTAGATGAGAGTTTGGATCTTGCATCGTTCACTGTCCTCATGAGCCTTGGCACCTTCAGCAAAGCTGAGGTGGGAAAGACAGCTCGCTGATGAATGGGCTCAGAAAGGCTCTGTTCCCATAAGTCCCTGACTGTCAAATAATAGCTCTTGCTCACTAGCAGGGGAGCTTAGTTTTTAACAGACTGAAGAAAGAGGAGGAACTTTGTTCTCTAGTCCACTCCCTAAGTATATACCCAGCTTTTTAAATCATACTGGTTATTTGACAGTTTATTTTGTCTTCCTGACCTTTTAAGAAGCCAGTAGGGAAATGACAAGTACCCAGAATAAGGCAACATGGGGAAGAGTTTGGTTTTTTGGGTCTTCTCTCCCTGTGACTGCGATAAGTTTAACTGGAGCAGAGATGCAAGTGTTTCTGCTGTGCATGTAGCAGACTCCAGCTATTAAAGGGTTAACCAAGTAATATAACTTTAGCCACGTGACAGATATGGAAGAATAAATAGTGTAGCCAAACTGTGGTCAAATATAGGGAGTGTTTTATGTAGAGATGCTATAGAAAGATGGAATTTCAGTTCCCTTTCATGGTGCCAGTATAAACACACAGAAAAATGCTATTTGTCGGGACAAAAATATTTTTTTTACTCAACTAAGTAAAATTCTTGTAACTACAGCAGAATAGAGTAATCCCTCAGCCTGAAGCCTCAGTTTCAATACTTTCTTCCTTGTTAGAAGAGAACTGGAAGGGACTGGAAATAGGATATTTGGGGCCTTTGACTTCTGGATCACTGGTTCATATCTGGCTCAAACTCAGTGAATGAAAAATGTTGCCATTTCTGAACTTTTTGCTGATTTGTATTTTTAGCTTGATGACGCAATATCTAAACTTGACCTATTCCATCTTGTTCTTTTTTTATTTCTCAGTGTAGACTGTTCTTTTTCTGCCTAAGAGGGGTAACAAAACATAAGTTAAAATGGTAGTGTTGTAATTCTCCTTTCTTATCCTGTGCTCTGCATAAAGGATGCATCTGGCTATAGATAGACTGTCGCAGCCCTGTAGGAGTACATCAGCAGGAAACAGTAACAGCACGAAGTCTAGATGGGCTGCTGAGGAAATGGTATGTGCCATGTGATGTCCTTTCAATCATGGCTAGTGTATCAGAACACCTTGACAGTGTCCTTGCTCTTTTCCAGGTCCCTGGCAGTCACTAGATTAGAATAATGAGCTGCTGATGTCTTAATAATCCAGTTGTCTTTTTGGGAGGGAAGCTATTGTATACTGTGTAGTGACAGGTTTAGGGGTTCTGTGTAGCATTGGAAGGCACAGCATAAGAGAAGGGGCAGAGTTAGCAAAGGTGTTGTCAGCTGCAGTATCCTGTATCATCAATATGTCTTCTGGTAGTGCTGAGTTCATCACCTGTATGACTGAACTTTGTCTGTTCTTCCCCTTCTTTTGTACTTCAGATGTCCCTTCTTGCATAGAACTACTGGAGACACGGAGAGGAGGTATCACTTGCGCTACTACAAAACTGGAATCTGCATTCATGAGACAGACTCCAAGGGAAACTGCACGAAGAATGGAGTCCACTGCGCGTTTGCTCATGGCCCCCATGACCTACGCTCTCCGGTGTATGACATCAGGTTAGTAGAGATTGGGACTCTGGATGAAAAAGATAATTTCTATACCCAAATGAAAAGTCAGATGATTGAAGGACAGTAGTATTTCAGTGTGAAATGCTTAATGTTGGAGCGATGATGATGTATCCCTTCCTAGTAAGGCAAATCTACAAAATCTCCGGGGAGGATATTGAAAATGGGGGAAGGGACCATAATTTAAGCTAGTTGTACTGTGCTTTGGAGTCTGATGGGGGAGTGTGTCAAAGTAACGCATCTGGAATTCCCAGGGAGTAAAGAACATGTATTGTAGTTACTGTTTGACTGAAGATGTTCTGACAGAAAAAAAGCATGAATGATGCACCCACTTAGGAATTGTTACCACACTCCCAGTATGTCGGTTTTTATACACATTTATCTGTCTTCATCTGCTCAGTCTGTATATTCATTTAATTCTGTCCCCAAAGGGAGCTTCAGGCGATGGAGGCTTTGCAGAATGGTCAGACTACATCAGAAGGTGGCATAGAGGGTCAGTCTGCAGTTGCTGCTAGCCATGCTATGATAGAGAAAATACTCAGTGAGGAGCCAAGGTGGCAAGGTGAGTGTCACTTAGGGTCTGTAGTGCTGGGAAGGTCGGGTGTTTGTGGACTGCCCACTCCTGTCAAAACTTTTGCATAGTAAATAAAAATCACGACCATCTCCTACTAACCAGTTTCTTCTTTTGCAGATACAACATATGTGTTAGGAAATTACAAGACAGAGCAATGTAAGAAACCCCCCCGTCTCTGTCGTCAGGGTTATGCCTGTCCCTACTACCACAATAGCAAAGACAGAAGAAGAAGCCCAAGAAAACACAAATACAGGTACCATGATCCTGGATATTCTATTTCCCAGCTGAGTGGTGAAATATAGTAGAAATCTGTAATGAGGGATCTAGAATTTTATCTGCTAGATAGGATTTTTTTATTTTTTATTAGTGTCTCCAAGGCATGTACTGACAGATGTGATAGACCGTTAACTTCTGCCTAGGAGAAGGATAACCAACGAAACAAGGAGTTTTCCTGTATATAGCAACCAGTATCTCTAATAAATGACTGTTGCTAAATCATGTTACAACTCTGGTTTTATAGCAAATAAAACCTGTGTCTGGCTTCCCCTTACCATCTAAACTCCTACTTTAGAAAGCAGTGCAGGAAAAAGAAAACAAAAGAAAGTTTTAATCCCCATCTAGAAACAAACTTGCACAACAGTGTTTTCGTGGTAAAGCATTCGGAATCAAGTTGCTGCTTGTGTGTGCCTGGTGATGGGGATCGTGAGGCACAGTGTGACCAGTACTGTATCTGGACATGCATTCCTAACCAACTGCTAAAGACTGTGCTTTTGAGGCACCAGGGTGTTCTTGTCACTCATCTGTCGCTGGATTTCTCAGCATGCCGTGTCTCCCTGAACGCGTTTCATCCAAGTTTTAGGCCCTCATTTCCTCCAACACAACAGAGCTTTTGTTGTGGTCTCAGTGGGGCTTTTCCTTAGTTCCTTTTTCAAAAACATAAGAGTAGACCAGAAAGCCAGGAGAGAAAATACCATGGATGTTCTCACTTCCCTTCCCTACCCCCAACATTTACAGAAATTTTTGAATTGGCACTGAAATCCCATATTAAAAAAATTAAACAAATAGAAATCAAAGGAACGTTAATCCCAACACTTTCAGGAGAAAGAGAAACACTGAGCCAGTCCTAAGGCAGCTTTCTGCTCCTGACTGGGCCCTCTGGGAAGAGGTAAAAGCTTCTCCACTCGCTTCTGTGTTCCTTTCCCCACCCCCAGCTGATGTGGCTGCCTTTCATGCAGGCATCTGCTGCTGCTATCTGCTTCCCTCTGCTGTTGTTTGAGGGAATGGTTAAGAGCATGAAGAACAGGGGAAGTAGGTCACGACAAAAATTCAGAACTGGGAAAAAGAACTGTTCCTGGCTGGGAGAAAGCAAGTGGACTTGCCTTTTCCCCAGTGACCTGACTCAGCCTCTTTTCCACATGGCCACACTATAACCCTCAAAACATACTGCTGTAAGGGCATTGTGTGTTTTAGGATTAGCCAATTAATTTACGAACTTTCTATGAATGTACAGTTCCAAAACAGAAACCAGACCCAGCATTTCTGACACTAATCACATCAGCTGCTAACGTTGTTAAGTTCAGCTGCTAATATTGTTGAGTAATGTTGGTTCAGGTTGTATTCAGTTTCAAATGGAGAGTTAAACCATGTTTCTTTCACTGGCAAATTGGAAGAAGATGCAACAGCAGCCAGGGCGGGGGCTGGGGGAGTAGCAGCCAGCCAAACAGATTGTACAGCTGAGGATGGGTGGCCAAACCTGCTTCCCGACTGAGGAATCCTAGAATGGTTTGGGTTGGAAGGGACCTTAAAGATCATCTAGTTCCACCCTCGCTGCCATGGGCAGGGCCCCTTCCCCCAGCCCAGGGGGCTCCCAGCCCCGTCCAACCTGGCCTGGAACCCTTCCAGGGAGGGGGCAGCCACAGCTGCTCTGGGCACCCTGGGCCAGTGCCTCACCCCCCGCACAGGGGAGAATTTCTTCCTTATGTCTAATCTAAATCTCCCCTCTTTCTGTTTAAAACCATCACCCCTCATCCTATCCCCACACCCCCTGATCCAGAGTCCCTCCCCACCTTTCCTGTCCCCTCTTTAAGTACTGGGAGGCTGCTCCAAGGTTTCTCCAGAGCCTTCTCTTCTCCAGGCTGAACCCCCCCAACTCTCTCAGCCCGGCCCCCCAGGGGAGCTGCTCCAGCTCCCCCAGCATCTCCGTGGCCTCCTCTGGCCCCGCTCGAGCAGCTCCGTGTCCTTCTGCTGTTGGGGGCCCCCCCGAGCTGGACACCACTGCGGGGGTGGGGGGGGTGTCCCCACGAGAGCTGAGTAGGGGGGAGAATCACCTCCCTTGACTTGCTCAAAGGAAGCAAAGCTCAAAGCATATTTGTGAGTCTGATGCATTCTCCTGCTACCTTATTTACACAGATCTTCACCTTGTCCAAGTGTGAAACATGGAGACGAGTGGGGAGATCCCAGTAAGTGTGAAAATGGAGACTCATGCCAATACTGCCACACTCGCACAGAGCAGCAGTTCCATCCAGAGGTATAGTAACCTGCTTGCTCCATTTGGTAGCTGACTAGAAAAGCGGAAGCATTCCAGTCATATGAAGTAAATTAGTGTGCCAGCTGGGAGAGTATGTGGGCTGCTTGCAGTGTGGTCCTGGGATACAGAGAAACTGCATGTTGGAAGTAAGCTGAAATTCAGCTGCTTGACAGGGGTGCCTTTTTGTTAAGTAGGTCATATGGGAGGAGGTAAGAAACATAGGGGAAAACTCAAGTGTAAGAGCAATCTCATGTATGGGGTCCTTTTGAAAGCATGATGTGGGTTTGCAGGTGAGCATAAAGCATCTGTTTCCTCAAGGAAGAATTCTTGGTTGGTGATGATTGCACTAAACTATAGATATGAACCGGTGCTAAAACCCACCAAGCTCTTAGTTGTGAGCATGCCCAGAGCATTCCAATATCCTTACAGAAAGTGTAATTAATACCTTGTCCTAGTCTGCTTCATGTTACAGTGTTGAAAAGCTTTGTTGGGCCTGTATCTGCAAAGTAACCATTGTCACCGCCTGTCAAACTGGGGGGAAGGGGAATAATCCATTTCCTACAATCATTGTCAATGGTTTGTTATTTTCCTTGCAAACATGTGGCTGTAACTTTCTGTGCTGTTATCTGTCAGCTGTTTCCTACCTTTTACCATTTGTAATATCCATGGAGCTTCCAGTGAGACTGAGGGACTTTATGGCAAATGGTGGCCTTTGGGTGAGCTGACTTGTGATGGGTTTATCTTTGGGTGAGCTCTAGCTGTGATGGGTATATTTTGGTGTTTCTGTAACTATAGTGGGTTTTCCTTTCTTTGAAGCAAAGCACTGAAATGGTCACCCTGAACTCTGCTGGCCTTTGCGCCTTTTATCTGTGTTCCTATCTTGCTGTTGAGTCTCTTTGTAGTACTTTTGTACCTGGGCTGCCGGTCACTGTTTTTTCCTGTTCATGTCTTGTTTGTTTTTTTTTTTTTTTTTTTTTTTTTTTGTTTGTTTTTTTTCCCATCCTTAGATCTACAAATCCACCAAATGCAATGATATGCAGCAGTCTGGCAGCTGTCCCCGAGGACCCTTCTGTGCCTTTGCACATGTAGAACGTACGTGGGCTGCTTCTCTTGTCTTTCATGGATATTTGAGCTATGGAGAGTTTCTGGGCAAAATAGATGGTTTAAAGCATAGGGCCACTAAACTAGAGCTTCTGTGAAGGATTTTGTAAAACAAAGTATTAACTCTGGCAAACGCTATAAAACTGAGCTACTGTGGGAGGTGTTGGCAGAGCTGAAGGCAGTAGGTAGTCTGTGGGACTCAGCCCTTAGCTCTCACTGCACTGACTTGTGAAGTATCTCCCGCTGTTCCTCTCACTCGCTCAGTTCTCTGTATGTCAGTTTAAGAGGATGGAAGCAGAGAAAACTTCTTCTCTTCTGTACATGGATGAACTGTACCTAGCTAAGTCACAAAGTGTTGTATTTTAAAAAGCTGAGGATAAAATTGCTGATTATAGATAATGTATTGATCTGTTTTAAAAATTAAGTACTATTTTACTATTTACGAAGTTTTGCTTAGAGTTTAAATCTTTAAGTTAGGCTGGAGAAGAAAAACTGCAGCTTTTTTGTCTGCTTTTCCCCAAATCTTTTCTCAATAGCCCCCTGATTTATAGGGCATTATTTCAATCCTCCCTTTCATCATCTGTAAGCTAGTGATGCTATTTTGGTTGTGGGAGTTCAGTATTCAGGTGGGTACTAACATTCATAGATCAGTGGTTAGCTCCTGGTCCTATGGCTCCTATTCAGTTTCTGCACTCCATTCTCACTGCTGAATTTACAGCAATTAGAGCTGGTTACTCAGAAGTCAATAGATTGGCTCTGATACTGACTCACTATATGGCCTTGAGCAAATCTCTTGATACTTGATTATCCTTTATAAAT
Organism: Tyto alba; assembly: GCF_018691265.1. NCBI lineage: Eukaryota > Metazoa > Chordata > Aves > Strigiformes > Tytonidae > Tyto > Tyto alba. Next base: position 8,176,762 of record NW_024881314.1, read on the forward strand.
GGTGAAATTAGTAATTGCTGACTTTGTTAAGGGATGGTGAGAATGAATTCCCTACAGGTTGTGCAGTTCCTTTTATAGGAAGCCTTGTCAACAAACAGTAATTATAGCTAGAGCTGTGGGCTATAATGGCCTAAAACACAGTAGTGCAACTACACAGTATAATCCAGCAAATTTGAGAGAATTAAATCTTGATAAAGAAACAATGTTTAGCAAACTCCCTTGTATATAAGGTAATATTTTTGTTCAGGAGATGCCTTATTCCTAACAATATTACTACACTTGATACTACTCTATTTTAAAGCCAGAGTAACATTCTGTGGCACTTAGGTCATTCCAACCTGGTTATTTACTGTGCTGTCTTATGGAACTGTATCTTTTAGTCATTTCCTAGCAAGGTGAATACTAAGGACCTAATTTAGTTAAAAATATCAGGATTTATTATCCGTTTATTGTATCTGCTCTTAGCGTGAGTTTTGCTGATCATTAGCAAGAAATGTGTCAAAACCAGTACTTTAAGGATATTTCAATACAGGCATAGTATCAGTTACATAGTTTTTGTAACAGATGCTGAGTTGTGTTAGATGTAAATACAAATCTACAGCATCTCTACCTTCCAAGCCAATGGCACTTGCAATTTTGTGTATGCCTTTCTATATGTGTTACTTTTTTCTTGGTAATGGTTTGTAGTGAGCACAGATGGAAACTTATCTCCCTCAGCTAATTATAATGCACCCATCAACTTTGTGCCTAGCAATAACGGGAGTTCTGCTTAGTTCAAGACAGCTGAATGAATAACACACAATTCATGCAGAGAAGATAATTTTGGAGCAGCGTTAATGGACTAAAGAGCAGCACAGTGTACAAGTGATGACAGTAATAATGTAAGGAATATTAGATAAGTAGTAGCCATTTGCCAGATAAGGTTTTTCCTTGCTTCTATAGTTATAAGTAGGTGCTTGTGGAAAGTTTCTTCTCTCAAGAATATCTAGATATTCTTGTTCCTAAACATCTTGTGCTCCATTGCAATCATACAGCTTTGCGTAACATTCCGTGTGCTTTTATTTCTTCCAGAGCCTGCTCTCAATGAAGATTTACAGCAATCCTCAGCTGTGTCTAGCCCAACACAGACAGGCCCTGTGATGTATATGCCGTCAGCAGCTGGTGATTCTGTTCCAGTCAGCCCTTCCAGTCCACATGCCCCAGACCTTAGCAATGTATGTAGCATTGTGAGGAAGCCTTGTCCATATTTTATAAATCTGGGTTTCTCTGAGTCACTGTACTTCTTTCTCCCAAGAAGAGAAATCTTAAGTGTCCAAAAGTCCAAAGGATATGGCATTTTTCTTTAGATCTCAGCTTGACACGTTTTAGAGGGATCTATTTGTTTGGAACATACAATTCAATGGCTTTAGTATTGTCCTCTCACCTATAAAATTTCTAAGCCTTCCTTTTTGTGCAGAGTTTGTTGATGTACTTTCAGGAAAGTGGAATACATCCGCACATGAAGTCCAACTCCTTCCTGTCTGGAGGTACATATTGGGCTTAGTTTCCAAGTAGTCTAATTAAAGGCTGTGAGCCAATAACATCTAAAGTACATAACTACAATTGAGTTTGTTTACATATGTAATCTCAGAGGTTTAGCCTGTGCATATTGTGTGTTGCATTATAGGATATCCTTGATTCCCTTCCTCTCCTACTTCTGGAGACAGCTAACTCTGGAATATGTTTAAGTAATGCCCCAGATTGTTGGTAGTACTTTATTTTAATTGTACATACAAGAAGGGAGATCTTTAGATGCTGAACAGATACACACAGATAGATAAGAAGCCCATGGAATGCTAGACCACTTCTTTTTTGCTGAGATTTTTTTTGTTGTTGTTGTTCATTAAGTCTTTCCTGTTTGCACGACTGTTGATAAGGTGTGTAATCTTTTCAAATGGTTGAGGTTTTGGGAAGGTAAAATGACATGAGTTTAACTCATTTGAAACTGGTCACAATGAGGTGAACTCATTTAGGACCTCTCTTTTATCTTATTTCCTCTCTGAAAAAAGAAGCTGATAGTTTGGCTTTGGAACTAATAAAAGCAACCTAACAGTTTAAAGCTCTCCTGAATTTATTTGCAGTTAGAATTCCGAACAGATCTTGAACAGTGTGGACATAATGTTTTCTCTCGCTAAATAACACTGTGGAAAGCAGTTAAAAACAAAACCCCTTCATCTTACGAATGTATCATCTAAATTTTCTGAAAACTGCAGTGAAATTGAAGATATCTTCCACTTAATAGACCATTTAGGTCTTTTCTATCTCAAGCTCTTATACAGTCTTTCCTAATCCTTGGATATATGCCAAATGGCAACACATGTCTTTCTGTGACTTCAGCACTCCACAGGGCATCTGTATGTAGCTTGCAAACAAATATGGCTTTGCTGGTGATCATTTTACATGATGAATTAATCAGAGAAAAAGGTCCCTCTAGCAGCCAGCCTCACGTGGCCTGTTCTGTTTTGTATTTGTACTGTAGGTGTGGAATAAAGCAGGAACTCTGCCAACTAGCCCCACCTCCACCACAGTGAGTAGTATCTTTGCAACTGTAGGGAAGCGTGGACAGCAGAATGTCTGTATAAAAATAAAATCAAAACATTGTAGGATGCTCCTTCTTTCTAATGCCAGCCTAGACTGTGCCACATTTGAAGCTGTGGTAACAGTAGCTGTCTAAATGATGTCTGAAGCACGGTCGTGCTTGCTAGTGCAGGCAAATAATTTCTTGTCCCAGAGAAATGGGATATCTGCATTGATCCAGATAGGCGCTTTCTCTAAAACTCGCCTTAATCTCCTTTGCTGCTGTCTGTGGCTTCATCTACAGTGCAAAACTAGCCTTGTTGCATGTGATTGTGATACCTGGTATTAGTCTAAAGTATGGAACTGTTGGAAATCCTTGTTTTTTTTAATGCAGCTGTTGATACTTGGTTTGTGCCTGCATTAAAACTTTCAGATTTCCAACTGGAAAGCAAAAGATAGTATTACACATAGATATGCTTGGTTGTTCTGACTGCCATAGCACCTTTCCAGGTTTCACACTACTACTCAGAGTGCAGACAGGATCCACTGTACCCTAAGGAAAGTGAAGAGAGTTTTGGTCAGGTTTGGAAACTTGATCAGTCACATCTGAGGCCTCAAAAAGAATAAATGTCACTAGAGCTGTAGGTTGTTTTTTATAATACTGCACTCCAGTACAAAGTAATGACAATAAAACCATAATCGTGGGACTATAAATCTAGTATCTACTGTAGCTTTTTTTGTGGTTTTTAATTACTGTTTACTGGAAGCTTGTATGCTTGTGTTGACTGTCAGTATAATCGATGCACAGTGAAGTGAATGAGCTCTTCCGTGGGATGCCTCTCCTCTTTGAGTTGTTGCTGCTACTGGCTGGTTGTACTTTCCTGACACTTGTTCCTTCTATTAGATTCTTTGTAGGAACAGCAGTCTTGGAAGCCCATCTAATATATGTGGGTCTCCTCCTGGTGCCATTGGAAAGCCACACAGCTTGGAGACCATTGGTTTTCCTCCAGACTCAGTAACAGCAGCCGGCAGCTACAAGAAAGCACCGGGGTTTGAGCGAGAAGATCAGGTGGGGGCCGAGTATTTGAAGAGTTTCAAATGCCAGGTTAGTAGGGAATATTGGCTGGAAGAGTTGTGGGGATGAGGAAGAATGAGAAACTGCCCAGTCTAGCTTGAATGGTTTTTTTTATTTTTCAAGGAACAAAAATGAGAAGGCACTATTCTCATTAGCAGTTCTCAGACCTCTGCTGTTGCTTTCAGCCTCCCTTTCAGTCTCTTCCATCTTACATCTGTTCTTGTCTGCCTGGTTGCCATCACACACTCAGTTTGTAGAAGTTGAGCTGCTGATTGTTTTCCTAATTCCTCACAGCTTCTGTCCTGTGTTGACCCTGAGTAGCTTCCCACATATCACTTCTTGCTCTTTCTTTTTCCTTATTTAGGTCCTTGCCAAGAGTTGCTGTTTCTTTTGCTGTTTTGTCTCATGGAATCTCATCCTTCCTTCTCTGTTCTCACTCCAATTCTTACCTTGGTGTCCGTGACTTGGTTTGTCTTTTGTTTTCACCATTCATTTCTTCAGTGTATTAAAAATGCCATATTGGTTGTCTCTTGCTTCTTTAGCTGTTTCATTCTGATCCCTGACTTTCTCCTGTGGCCTCTCTATTAAATTTGAATTCCTCATACTCATTTGAAGAACTCTCTGCAATCTTACCCAACCCACATCTCTAATGGCATTCCCTCTTAGCCCTTTTGGATATCCCAGTCTTGCCTTGCTGCTTCCTCAGTCTTCTTCTTGGTATTATGACTTGTTTAGACTGCTCCCTAAGCCTAGAACAGTCTCTTCCATCTCTTCTGCCACATGCAAGCTTTTCCACAATCAACTTCTTACTGTGATTTTTTTCCTTGATGTTACAATTTATAGTTTCTCTACACCATCTCTTCCAAGTCAGCTGAGTCCAACTCAGAGCTTGGCTCTCAATTTTTATTCCTCATTGGGTCTGTAATTGTAATAGAATAATATCTCAGCTTAGGGGAAGGAATAGCTACTTTTATGAAGGGGTGCCTGCAAAAATATTTCCTACAAGTTCTTTTTTTAAAAAAATATAAAAAGGAATAAAATTACCTGGTCTATGTTGCTTGAAAACAGAGATGACGAGAAGTGCTGCTTTCAACCTGGCCACACTTAAACTCCTCTCTGTAATATTAAAAAAGCTAGCCTTAATAAGCTTATACTACTGCGTTAGTATTGCACTGCTGTGAGAAAACAGTGGAAATATCCTGTCCAGACAGGATCTTGCATAAAGTAGTTGGATTTAGAAGCAGACTCTGTGGGTTTTGTTTTATTTATTTTTACAACTTTGGGAAAATGTGACCAAACTTTGCAGTAGGACTGGTCTTGAACACTGTTTAGTCTAATTAAAATGATTTAGTGACAAATACAGATTAAGCCATATGCATGTATGCTTTCTTATAAATGCTTTCATTGTCTTGCTTAACGTGGATGTAGCTTAGGAAATTGCAAATTGATGCAACACGTCTTTGGGGGTAAAGAGCAGACCATGCTGTGATCCTGGCACCTCTTGCAGGCACAGCAGCTTGTAGCAGTTGTTTAGAAACAAAAGAAGAAACGTGCTAGTTCTCTATTGCCTCTGGTGCAAAGGAGGAGTGAACCCAAAGCCGAAGGACTGAGAGAACCCCTGTTTCCTGCCAGCAGAGGCAGGGTGCCAGGGAGGCCCTGCTTTAGAGAAAATGGGCAGCAGGCCTAAGCCAAGGAGAAAGGGGATGGAGCATGAATAGGACTTTTTAAAAGGAGGGCCAGATGATGAGCATTTATGTCTGAAGTCCAGGCTGTGCTACAAAGAGACTGTATTCAGGTAGCTTCTTACTTATGTAGCTTTAAGCAAAAGCCTGTGTTAAATGACTGGAATAAATAGCTATTAAGATGTAGAGGGAAGTAATCACAGTTGCCTTATGCTAGCCTTCTACAGACAAAATTAGGTGTCTCATAAGTGTCCTGATTTAATTTTCTTTTAATGTGTAATTACTTACTTTTTAAAATTCTCTGTAATTCCCTTTGGTGGCAGTGGGCACCAGAGATTCTCATATACCCTGTAAATTAGACCAATAATTAGGCATTTAACTTTGTTCACTCGTATTTGAAAACTTAAGAGGCACTCTGGCTCAGCTCTGCAATAGGCTTCTCATTTTTCCTCTGTAGAATTAGCACAAATAGTTTCTGTCTTATTAGAATGAAAAATGCAACTTCTATGTTATTAGGTTCCACATAGTTTGTGGTAAGGCTGAGCCATCAGTTAAAGCTAAAAATACTTTTCCCGAGTCCCGAAAGATTTAGCAAGCTGGAAAAATGTTGGCTGCACTGGAATGACTTGAGTGCCACAACCAGGCGGTGTTCCTAAGTCCTGACACACAGTACAGTAGGTTTCTTCCATGCTGGTCAGAAAACATTCAGCTTCACTTGTAATTTATGTCCCGTTTTCTTTCCTGACTGCAACAGAGTGAGCTGGAGAATTTCAGCCCGCCCTTTGAATTTCTGTCCTGATGTATGCACTTTTTAATGTTATTCAGAGTTAAAGGAGGCTGGCTTAGTGGTGACAGTCGATTTGCTCTATTTTTCACTGGTGTTACATGAATTCGAGGCAGTATGAATTGGGACTAGCTTAGAAATGTGTTCACTTTTTTCCTCCTTAAAGAAAAAAAAAAAACCCTTCCAGTAAGACTTAACTGCACCAGAGTCAGCTAGCTACATTGGCAGGAAGCCTCTCAGTGGGGGGGGCATGGCTGGGTGTATGCGTTCAATTTAGCTGCTGACGTCTGTTGATAGCACATTTTGTGTTCAGATGAGTGTCAAACAGGGTAGGGATGTGTTGGATAATCTAGCAGGCGTGTTATCAGACACACACAGATGCACTAACGTAATGCATCTATTGCACACAAAGGAAAACAAGCCTGTGATCAGTTCAGTGGTAGTTTTGCTGTGTGTAAACGCTCTGTATGTTGTTCAGGGAAGCGTGAGAGAATAGTACCCACCACAGAAGGATCTTTGTGTCCATATCTCAACTGTCTATTTGCCAGGCTTTGACCTCCCCATCTGCCCATAGGCGTACAGCTGAGCAGAGAAAATTATTTAACTGAGTAAAACCAAGGGAAGAACTCTTCCACTGCTCTTTCGCCTGTCTGGTTATGTCATCCCTCTCCAGCAATCATTTATTTTTTTCATAAGACTGTTTGAGCCAAAAAGTCAAGGCATATCACTTCAGATCAGTGTGGCATCTCATGCACTGCTGTCATACATCATGCCTGAATCTCCCCTGCAGAGATGGGCACTGCCTGCATTTGTGGTAAAAACAATCGAGCGAAATGTATGCCTGGAATATGTCCCTGATTCAGACTGGGGGGATTGGAGAGCAAGTAAACAAGCAGCCCTTACTTTCAGCACTTTTTTGCTCCCCCTGTGTGTCCAGGGGGTGTGACAGATCTCCTTGTGCCTTCTGTAGGGAGCAGCGTGAGAGGAGCAGAGCAAGGCCTGCAGAACAGACCGTTACACACTGACAAGCTCATGGGGCCACTTCCCAACTCCGGTTATTGTAGCTCAGAATTGACTGATATTGTGAGGCAAGAGGGTTGCTCTCTATTATGGGTGTAGTTCTGGAAGGTCCTTAAGCTGAATTTTTAGGCTGGATAGTGGAATTCTAAATGCATGTTGGTGTTCATGCAGCTCTGCAATTCCAGACAGCCTTGACCTCATGTTTTATAACTCTGAGATCTCTATGTTAACAGATGGGAAAAGGATTTTTTTAAAAAATCAGTTTTGATGATGTTGCTCTTAAAATTGGTTAGTTATCACTGTATTTTACTTTGCAATCTTAATTGGGAGCTGGAAAAGTTTGAGGGAAGACATAATCTACATAATTTCCCCAAAGCTGAAAAATGTTTATATAATTTAAAAAACTATAGTATGCCTCCCACCCTAGTAGGGATGATGAGTTACTTATAGCAAGGCAAACTAAGAACCAGAATCGAAAATTAAGACATCCTTTGTGCAGCAGAGGACTTATAGCAGTACTGAAGGCAAATGTAGTTGTGACAAGTCTTTGCATAACTCTAGGGGTGATGTCCTGGTATGTAGAAAGCAAATTACTTAGAGTGTTTTCAGTTTGCTATGCTTTCCCGCTCTCTGAATTCTCTAGTGCCCAGAGCAGGCTGTAAGAGAGGAGGGGACTCTGTTTCCCATGGCCTTTCCAAAGCCGGCAGGCAGCCATTTTTAATTTCACTGCTAATTCCTCTGCTTATCTTTTGTTCTGTTTCTTTACTGCAGCAAGCAAAAATGAAGTCCCACTCACTGGAACACAGGAGCCAGGAGCAACCTTTGTTACAGCCCAAACAGGTACGGTACTGCTGGCAGGGCTCTGAACCTAGCTCAGTGCCTGCACCACCACAGACAAGGACGTGAGAAATCTCTGTGGATCCAGACAACTCTGCAGGAAGTAAATGACAGTCCAGACACCATTAGGGATGCTCAGTTTGAGGGATTACTTTATGAAGATGGGATGATTTGCAGGAGGTGTTATTTGTAAATGGCTAGACCTGTGTGAATTCAGGATAGATTTATAGGCCTGGACTGTGCTGGAGAGAGTCTCCAAATTACAGAAAATTGAGCTGGAATGGATCTCTAGAGTCATCTAAGTTCAAGGATTTGGCAAAGAGAATTTAATATCAGGTTCTAAGTCGTGTGCTGAACTAAGTCTGAGTGAGTGATTGTGTGACCCATCCCTATGATTGCATACAACCTGTGGGTCACAGGAGTTAATTCTGGGGCAGTCTGAAGGATGTTTGTAATGCTGGGGGGGTGGGGGTGGTGGAATGGAACAGAGAACAGTTGGCAGAAATTAAAGAAAAGCTGTTAATCTCTCCCCCACCCCCAGCCCAGTAGTAGCACCAGCCATCTGTCAGGTTGGAAGCAGACAGGAACAGGTTTGCTGCTGATCTTTGGCTCATTCCTGCATGTTTCTGAAGGGATTCTTCTACAAAGATGTTTTATTTCCTACCTCTTTCCATTTTAAAACTCTTGTTTCAGGACATACTGGGTATTCTTCCAGTGGGAAGCCCACTGACATCCAGCATCTCCTCTAGTATAACCTCCAGTCTGGCTGCAACACCACCAAGCCCTGCCGGCACCAGCAGTATACCAGGCATGAATGCCAATGCCCTTCCTTTCTACCCAACCAGTGACACCGTTGAGTCTGTCATAGGTAACTTTGCCTTTTTTACTTAAGCTAATAGGGCTTCCTCAGACGTGGATCACCAGGTATGAGAATTGGAATAGCGTGGGTGTTCCAGTGAACTCCAGTTTTTCATCTCTGTCAGTGTTGGCAGATTCCTGAGGCTGTAAGCTTTTTCTGTGACTGTGATACATCTGATGTTTTCTGCAGGTCATTATGGATGAAATTCACCCACGGGACCAACAGAAGGCCTCTGAGCCACTTACTCAGAATGTCAGATGGTGTAAAGGGCTTTAGTTTTAGGTTTGTCAGAGTGACAAAGAGGTCTTGGAATAGGCAGGAAATCACAGGGGCACTTTCCACAGTTACAACCCCCTTACATTCTAAATGACAATTTTATAGCTACCACCAGGTAGATTGTACGGACTTGCCCTTCCTAGAGTGTAGGACAGGGGCTGTAAGGAAAGAGTCCAGAGAGTGGAATCACTGAATCAATCCTCTTACATAGGTACAGGTTTTTTGGTTACCTGTTTTTTTTTTGTTTTTTTTTTCTTTTTTAATGTAATGTTTCTGAGGTGATCTCACTAATTGGTTAAAAATAATAATAGAAATGAGTGGGCATGTGTGGGATGGAATTATATTGATCATGATTAGCGATGAAGCATGTTCAAATAGATACAACATTTGAAGACATTCATAAGCTTTCTTTATTTTACCCTATCTTTGAACCTCAGAGATGTTTTTCAAGTGTTCCCTTCTACTGGTATTTCTTTTCCGAGTGGCTCTTCAGCAAAGTAGGGACAAAGCATAAGCCAGACCCAGACATGTCATAAGCAGGTGTTACTGCGTATTATGGACAGACTTGAAAGAGCAGTTTGGGGAAGACTTATGGGAACTGCTGTTACTTCATCAAATTTTTGTTTTCATATAACATTTGGGAATACTTTGAGACAAAGATACATCAGATCAGGCAAAAGAACCTGAACTGAAAAGCTGCCCATGACACTTCTGCCAAACCACTTAAGAACAGCGTTGCACAGGGCGGAGAGTAGGGCCGTGCAGACTGACAAATAGAGAGCAAAGGCTCCTCTGCATGTAGGCTCTTTGGGCCATCCTATCTCTTGAAGTTGTTGGTCCTTTATAACATAATTGGTACCTCTGTGTCTGGCAGAGTCTGCCTTGGATGACCTGGACCTGAATGAATTCGGAGTGGCTGCCCTGGAGAAGACATTTGACAGCAGCACAGTGCCCCACACGAGTGGCATCATGATAGGTACATGAAAGCAACAGAGCTTTCTTTATCTTCTGCCAAGCAGTGTTGCCCAGTCACCTCAGTGGAGCCAGCCCAACAAAGCTCTAAAACCAGTCCCAAAACATTGGTTAAAACAGCAATTATAACAAACTCTGGCAACCGCCGAGCATCTTTGAAGTGAAAGCTTGCCCTTATTGACTAGCAGAGCTGAGTTCTTGCCATTGGGCCCAGGTGTCTTGGGGATGTTTCTTGAGACTGAATGGGACTTGCTCGATTTTTTTTTTTTTTTTTTTTTTTTAAGTGTGCAAGTAGACTCTAGAAGGCATCTGATACCTTTTAAAACAGGCCAAAGTATAACGATTTGCATCTTAAGCAGAAAACTCTCCCTAGCAGTAACAGGAAACTCACTGACCTGGTAATGCTATCCATCTGTCACAGAGTGTCATCATGGTCTGCTGATTTGATTCCTGTAATGTCTGTCTCATTTTAATATGTGGAGGTAGGCTAAGGCCTCTTCTACCTGTCTCTAATGAGTGTCCAGGGAAAAAGAATAGCTTTCTGGAAGTTGCTGTAGTTTCTGGCTACCCCTGCTGTGTAAGGCAGGTTTTGAATGAGAGCTAACTTTGGTGGTCTGAAGGTTTCCAAGGGAACTACACTGCCTGGAGCTGTACCAAGGTAGGATAGGCCTGTGGAAGGAACCCTAAAGAATATCACTTCCACTTCCCTGCCAAAGATAAGAGCATAGTCAGAGAGTTTACTGTGCATGTCTGCTGATAGCCCTGCTTCTGCCGCTACCCATCTGCAGTGGCTTAGAAATCCTCCACACTGCTTTTCCCTCTGTTCGTATCAGGTCTGGGTGTTACCTGGTGATCTTCTAAGAAGGGAGATCAGGAGAGAGTGGGGAGCAGGGCCGAGATCTCTCTCAGTCTGTGCATGGCAGACAGAATGACCTCTTGTGTAAGGGAAGTATGATGTCTTTGGATGGCTTTTGTTTATTTGTTTTTTTGTTTTTTTTTTTTTTTATTATTACCAATAGATCCAGGCACTTAAGCAAGTCTAAAATGACTAAAGCCAGTCACTGAGTTTTAGTGGTTAGGATCCTGATCCTGACCTGACCCAACACGATAGTCTTCTCACTACAGGTCGTTTGGAAGTATTAAAGGCAGAGGCACGTGGTTTAGAAGTGAATCTTACATTACAAGGTATTTCACCAGATACCATATTCATCTTCTCTAGACTGATAGGGACTGCACTCTGCTCAGAAAACCTTTTGTTGCTTTGGCCGATGAAAGAGTGGGCCACTGAGCTCTGGAGGGTCTTAACCTATGTATTTCATGGGACAGCAGCTTCAGTGCTCCTCTTAAAGGCTGAGAGGGGAATGGAACATGATGAGAAGCGGAGGGAATCCCGAGGGGCTTAGGAAAGAGAAAGGGAAGCTAACACCTTCTGCTCTGAACTCCTGCACTGTGCTCTGGCCCATACTTCATGGTCACACATAGCCATCCTCTCTGTGTGTTCTTTGTCCAGGTGGGAGTTTGCTGCAAAGTTCTGCTCCTGTAAATATCCCCGGGTCCCTTGGAAGCTCTGCCTCCTTTCACTCTGCCTCTCCTTCTCCACCGGTCAGCCTCTCATCGCATTTCCTCCATCAGCCCCAGGGACACTTAAGCCAATCAGAAAACACATTCCTGGGGACATCAGCTTCTCATGGATCATTAGGTAAATGCACAGTGTGTGTGTCCCATGTACATGCCTGTCTGTGCCATGTAAGTATTTTCTTTTTAAGTTAGCTTTAATTTTAATGTATTATTTCACTGCTGCCATTTGTTATCTCTTCTTTCCATGAGAACAGCAACAGTACTAGAAGCTGCTTTACCAAAAATCATCTAATACCTTGTGAACAGAGGAGGCTGAGAAAAAGGGACAGATAGGTTAAGTGACTTGCTCTGACACCTTTCAGGGAAAAGAGCTCTGACTTTTCCTGCCAACAATGCTGTGCTGAGACTTTACATAAAACTTGGAGTTGGGTCCTCGGCTTTGCTTATTTAAGGTGGGGATTTCAGTTTGCCCTTGGGACTGCTTGTCACATTGGCTTCTGGGGGCTGTAGAGCAGGCTTGGGTCATTGTACTTTTTTTCTCCTATTTGGCAATCTGCACGTAGTTTTGCAGTATGGACTTTGCAAAAAGTTACGGTCTTCCAGCTTTGTCCCCTTTGCTCCTTCCCCACCCCCCCACCCCGCCCTCCTTGAGGATCTGTTTCCTGTATGAGGGACTGTGAAGGGAAAAGAAATTGCTTTGGAGCTTCATCTGTATCAGACAGAACTGGGAACTGAGGGGCCAAATCTATTTTATTATCAAGATGCCGGGTTACCTTGAGAAATAAACCTGTTTGGGCTCAAAACTACAGTGACACTGGCTCTGCTCGTTTGTTAGGAACAGCAAATGTTAGTTCTCTATTGATACTAGACGTAAGTGTTTTTCCAAATTTGAGATACACTTTAATGTTTAATATTCAGCTTAAACTAATAAAATGATTACATGCTTTTGTAATCTATCTCTGCATGCACTTATCTGTGTAACTGCATCCCTTGTTTGCGTAGGCCAAACCATCCTTCCATGCCTTGCAATTGCTGTTTGTTTGGCTCTAACAGCTTTTACAATTGTTGTAATAAGAAGAGAGACATGAGAGGGCGTCTCTGCTGTTAATTAGTGTTGAAGTTGGCTGTTCATCCCAGTTTCAGTAAGAAAAGGAAAATTTGCTGATAAGGCCTGCAAGAAATTCACAAATGCATCAAAATACTTGAGGTGTAAGAAAAAAAAAATAGATATTTTCCTGTAATGCAGCAAAACTATTTTTGCTGAGATTTTTATAAAATACTTAAATAGTAACCTAGCTGTTAGGAATCTGGAATCTATGTATTCCATGCAACTTGCTGATGCACGTAAGTTAGTGTGTGTAGTTATTACTTATTTGTATTGCAATTGAGTTAAAAATACCTAGTCTTGGGCTAGTTCCCACTGCGCTAGATGCAAAATGTGCAGAGAAGGCATTCCTGACCGAAGGGCCTTGCTACTTCCAATATGAAATGAGAATCACAGGTGCAAAGAGGGAGTAAAAAGGAACAAGATAAGCTTGGTCAGCATTATGGCAGAATTTGTGGCTTGCCAGCATCCTGCTTAGTGCTAGATTCCCTTTCAAGAAGACTGAAGCTTTAAAAACAAGATGTGAGTTGAAGTTCCATTAAAACTTCTTGCCCTTAACCAAGCATGCTTCAGAGCAGCTGGCACAGATCTATGGTAAGTGGCCTGAGCCAGTGAAGAGCACTTGTTGCTCTGTTAAATGACGTGTTAGTGCACCTGAGCTCTTAGTGAAGCCAAGTTACTATTGTTCAACTGTGGTTTTTTGTAACTGTTGGTCTTTGCGGGTACTAAATGGAAAGTTAGCGGTGTTGGGTTAGCCGTCACTGAGAGGCCATTGGCCTCAGGCCATGCCTGCAGACACCATCAGTTTTGCTCGTATAAGATCAAAATTATCAAACACAACTAAATACAGGAATGTCCACACCCCATGATAAGCACCACCGAATGAAAATGAGTGCTGCATCAAACTAGTGCCTGTCTTTGTGCGCAAGAGTCCACATCACTCAGTAGCTCTGTCTCGATATGAGCTTTTTCCTACTAGTTCTCCCCTGAGTGCAAAGTGTGGATGCTTACTTTGAGTAAAAATATTTTCATTATTAAAAGAGTACAAACCTTGGAGTCTGTGAAAAATAGCCAGTTTTGTTTACAACTGTTTTTCTACTGCTTTGTCTCCCAAGCCTTGAATTTCTTTCCGAAAAGAGAAGTTATTTGAATAAGCTAAAATAGGGAAGTGGTTAGTTAGTCTTCCCCAGTGCCAATCACTAGCTTTTTGCTAGAACTCTGCAGGGGATGAAGCTGATGTATATACTATCACCTCCACTTGTTTATAAACAGGGTTTTCCAGTTAGTGCTGTTTCTTGTATATGCAAACAGTGATGAAGTTGGTGCATTTTAATTTCACTGTTTCAGAAGTGAGACTGCTTTTCTAAGCATCAGGCTGAGGAGACAAAAGCAGAAGTTTTCCTGGGGTATAGTGTGAGAGGAACCACTACCTGGGTTGGCTGCGTGAACCAATCTGTTCATGGCTGGGCTGCCCAGAAAAGTGGGAAGGTAGTAAGCAGTTCAGAGGCTCTCATACGAGAAGGAAGATTCAAGCGGGTAGTCAGCTCTTCTCTAAAATCAACGCTTCTAAAAACAACCAGGTTCAAAAGTTGCCTCAACTCAGTTTCTTGGGTCTTCCCTGTATCATTAAAGATGAGGCCTAATGGTGTGAAGCTTCCCCTGTAAAGTCCCTCTGTGGTGGATTCCCGGGTCCTGGGGATAAAAGTAATTCTTATGATCATCTTTTTCCTATGTACACATTTTTGAATCCTGGATTTCACAGGGTTAGGGAGGAAATGGGGAAATTGCCAGCACCTGTGACATAACCCTCTCTATTTCCCTGTGAAACAGGTTTAAATGGGATGAACAGCAGCATATGGGAACACTTTGCTTCGGGGAGTTTTTCGCCCAGTACCTCACCTGCATTTCTGTCAGGTCCAGGTGCTGCGGAGCTGGCACGGCTACGACAAGAACTGGATGAAGCCAACGGCACAATAAAGCAGTGGGAAGAGTCTTGGAAACAAGCCAAACAGGTACTCGAGCAACTACTAGGAAGAGGGATTAGTGAGTATAAAGGAGTAGGAGAGGGTTGGCCTTTAACAAAAAGCTTTCCAGACATGAAGGTGATAGAAAGAACTGTAGGTTTTGCAAACAGACGCTTGAGCATTCTTATTCTCCCTTCTGCCTTGGAAAGAGGGTCTGAATCACTGTGCCTGATGTGTTCAGATGCTGCAAGTGCAAGGCCAGGTGTCATAACAGATGCACTGAAGTGCTTAACAGTCATATAGACCTGCCAATTGACTTAGATCTGTGACGATTTGCTGGTGTGCAAAGTTCATCCACTTAACAGTGTGAGCCAGATATGTAGAACCACAGCCCAGCCAGATGGGGTATCTGGAATGAGCAGTGCTTTGAAGGAAAGCTCCAGGGATGTTTGAATTGGGGAACAGGGCAGATTGGACAGAAAATGCCTCGGGTGAGAAGTATATGGAAATGTATTTTTGCCTGGGATTCTCTCTTGGAGGCTGACTGAGTTTTCAGACTGCTTCTTTTACGCACTTTATTGGAAATGTGTAGGCTTGTGATGCTTGGAAAAAGGAGGCAGAGGAAGCAAATGATCGCGCCAACACAGCTAACATGGAATGTGAACTGGCCCGGGAGCAGAGGGAAGCCTTGGAGCTGCAAGTGAAGAAACTGCAGGAGGAGCTGGAGAGGATCCACACAGGCCAGGACCCTCAGTTTCTGCGTTCTTTCTCTGACCTGGAAACGCTCTCGCTCTCTTCACTTTACACCCTACAGAAACAGCTGCGGGCAAACCTGGAGAAAGTCGATAAGGTGAGTGCCAGGGATTTGCAGGGCAGGGCTTTGCTCTCCCTCTGCTCCTACAGAGCGCAGCTTTTTTCCCTTTTCTTTGATAAAGCCAGAAATCAGAATCCTATTAAAGCCATTACATGTGGATGTAGCCAAAGTGAGTTTTAGCCAGCTTACAGGAAAATACCTACCTACCTCTTCTTTGTGCCTGAAATACAGAATTTAAGTCAATCAAAGCTGCTCTGTTGATCCTAAAGGTCCTAAAAAGACACCATGCTGGGCTGCTTTGCTTCTGCCTCAGAAGATGAATGGGCAGATAGCTGCAAGTCCTTCCCCAAACTGCGCCAGCGCAGAACGGGAGCCTGTTTGCTTTGTGATTTTGATGCTTATGTTTTGCCCTGTCCCCCTCTCTTGCAGGCGGTATTTCAGATGCAGTCAGTGAAATGCCTTAAGTGTCAGGAGGAGAACCGGGTGGTGTTACCGTGCCAACACGCAGTGCTGTGTGAAACGTGCGCCGAGGAGGGCGAGTGCCCCATCTGCCATCCCAACAGGCCCCACTCTCTCCAGTCGTGACCTTCCAAGGACACTTGTTCTAATCATATCGTATAGAACTTTTTAACTTTATACATACGTACATATATATATGTATGTGTACATATATATATGTATGTGTATATATATGTATATATGTGTGTGGATGTGTATGTTTGTGTATGTATATATATATGCACACACATGCACATACACACATAAAACAAAAATTAGTTGCAGAGCACTTTTTAATATTTTACATCCCGTATCTAAACTGCCCCTCACCCGTGGCCTCACTAATTCTAACTCTTGAGGAACTTTGAGAGCTGTTTTTAATACAGATCAAAGGGCCATTTGCAAAGAGTCTGTGTTTCTCCTCTTTTCTATTTAGGTAATAACAAATTTTTGACTATTTCCAGAAGGATTTAGAGTGGGCAAGAGGGGCTTCCATGTGCTTTCCAGAGGAAGAGTTGAGATCACGGGGAGGATCAAGGTGGATTGAGAAGACTTGTTCCTGTCTTCAGTCTCCCTGCTCTTTCACTGACCCAGCTTGGTTAAAGCCGTCCTCCCTGATGGAAGCTCTGCTGGGTGCCTGCCTGGTGGGCCTCACATTGCCGATCTCTGAATGTGCAGGAACTTTGTCTGTCATTTAATCAGCAAAGTTCGCTTTTTAAATTTTTTTACACTCTTTGTATATTTGTATGAAAAGAAGAAAAGTGGGGAAATATGTATTGGACCTAGAGCAAGTCAAGCCCCAAAATCGAGTGACTAGTGTTCATTGCTGATACAGCTAAAATGTTTCAGGTCTGAGCAGCCTTGTGTCAGCTAAAGCCCTTTATGAAAGAAATATGGATGCAGAGGTTAGTTCTCTCCAGGCACCCCTTTGGTGGCTGTCTAGAGCCTTTTTACTGTTTCAGACCAGATTAATTTTGTTTTAGCCACAGGAACCCGATTCACAGTCGCTGCTGAAATGGAGGAAACAATTCCAGGTAGTCTGAGGACACTTTTGTTGAGCAGAGTCCATGTTGTCCATGTCAGCACCTCAAGGATGGTTTGTGGACTCCTGGGTCCAGAAGCCCTCATGCTAGAGATCATGCATGCCTGTGGTGACTGAGAAAGTCCAGTGTGACAAAGAAATGCCACCAACTTAGACCTGTCCAGTAGCTGAGCTTTCCTGTGATTTTCTTTACCAGTGTGTCCACTGGATTTTTACATCGGGTGGATTGCAGTAACCTGCTGGGATCTCAACCAAAAGGCTGCTCGGTTGACTAAACATTTTTATTTTGCACAGGGATGCTGCCTGTGCTACCCCTCCCTGACCTGGAAAAGCACTGGAACCTCCAGCAGCCCACTGTTGTAGGAAAACTGAATTTTTACCGGAGCCTCTCAGAAAGCTTCATATTTAATACAAAGACGTAATTAGGTTTGCTTCCATAATTCCACCTTTCCTTTACACGGAAGGCGTTAATATGCATTCCCAGATGATCTCTTAAGTGCAGCTCTGTGTAGTTCTTTTTTATGTTTTTTCCCATTAACTTGTTTTTGGGTTTTTTGGTAAAAATGCTTTTTTTCCATGTGTATTTTATTGTAACTAGCATCAGTTTTTTAATTTTTTTTTTTTTTTTTATGGAGAGACACTGTTGAGTGACTATTGTGGCTATGTTGTTTGGTTATAGCCTTTGAATGTCTGTGCCATGGGGCAGCGCATCTGCCTTGGTCTGATCTTAAGGAAAGATCTTTTATTAAAATACATGAACATTTCTTTTTTTAGAAAAAAAAAAAAAAAAGAAAAAAAAGTGGGGGGAGGAAGAAAAAGCCCAACAAAGATAGAAATTTACTAAAAAGTTTTTGTAACTAACTTAAATCATAGGAAATAAAGTCTTGAATCAGGTCTTTAATATTTATAAGAACCAGAGCTGATCAGCCTGTTTTGGCTATTGGTTTGTAACACTTACTTTTTATTAGCGTGGTGGTTTATCTGCTCTTCTGCCGCCCCGTGGGACTGTTCAAGGTGACACTGCCTTTGGCCAACCCTCTTTTTTTCAGAACTGTCCGGCACCCGGCTGTGTGACTGCATCTGATTCCCACAGGGGCTCTTCTGTGCCCCTTCTCTGCAGATGACACTTGTCCCCTGATGGCAGCCTCGATGGGACTGCCAGTTGCGGTGTGATGCAGGGCTCTCGGGTCTAGAGGGAAAAGAGGTTTGCTTTCAGTTTCCATGGGGGCACACTGTTTAGGCAGGTGGGATAGAAGGAAAATTCCAGGCCAGAGAAAGCACGTTTTTCCCTTTTGAGTAAAACAGTTTCTCTGTTTTAAAACTTACACTGAAGGACCAAAGAATTCAAAACTTCACCCATTTGTGGCCCTTAAAATTTAACTTTCCATTGCCACAGTGCACTCATGGCAGAACAGCCTGAAGGAATTAGCACTAGTCCCTTCCCTTGCCCCCGCCCCGATGTATCTCAGCACTCTCTTTGCACAAGCACATAGGCTGTTTCTCACTTTCCTCTGATTCTTCAAGAAACACTTCCTAAATTTAGGTTTCTATGAATTTGCTGCTTTAAGAAAAAAAAAAAAAATATTTGAAATGTGAATTATTTTCTTAAGCATCAGATGGAAAAGAGAACTTCATCTTTAAGTATTTTGTGAATAGGTTTTGGGGGCCACTTCTATGACAATTTCATAACCGAGTGAGGTGGGAGCAGGGGCAAAGGGCAACATTTCTGACCCATTCCAGCAGTTGTTGCTGCCTGCCCTAGGCAGGAAAGATAAACCGTCATCACAGCACTGCGTTTAAGGCTTAAGAGTCTCTAGGGTCAGCTTCTGTATGGTGTAAAAAGAGTCTTGTTGAAATAAACCTGGTGCTAAGAAGTACAGCCCCTGTACTATACTGTCAAGCTTCCTTCTGAAGCAGGAACTCCCTTTTACAGGACACGCAGTAACACATCAGAACCAAGGGGGCTTTTTTGGCCGAGTCACGCTTCAAAATGAAGTTTTGGTCTACAAGGCTTCTTGACGAGCAGCCCAGCTGGCTGTTGCTGAACAGCCATGAACAGGTCTGGGTTCTGCCTCTTCACACAGACTCCTTATTGGATAATGACATTTTCCTCCCAAAATTTCTGGGAGCTTTGGAATTGTCGACCTGGGTGACTAATTGTGCAGGTTGGACACTTCCGAGCTAAGAGCTGGGGGCAGGGGGTCTTAATGGTGTTGTGAAACCACAGTATCTTAAAGGTCAATAAACTTTTACATTATTATGGAAAAACAATATAGAAGCAGATGGCTTAAGACAACACTATCCTGGGTAGATAGATACCAAAAAGCAAGGCTAGAGCTGTAGATGATAGCCAGGAGCTGAAGAATTTTGGCATCGCTTTGGGCTAAGAGGACCACACTTAGATCATCTCCAGCTTTAGAGGATGCAGCCACATGCCAGCTGTGGCAAAGGCACGGTGGCACAGGAGGGACTGGGGGAAAGTCTCAGAGCTGGAGCACAACTTTCCTTAAGCAGATCCTCCCCCCTCCACGGGGGTTGCTGCAGCTGATCCCCTGCTGAAGGGTTTTACACTTTCTGTACATCTCCAAAGCTGAACCTGAGCCACTTGCAAGGCTTGTGCAGCTGAGACAATGAAGAGAAGTCCTTAACCTGTGAGGAAGTCCGTAACGCTGAACGGACTCAGTAATTCATTGCTGTTCCACCAGGCTCCGAACCTCCTCTCTTCCTCCTTTTCCCCCATCTGAGAGGGGAGAATATTACCAGTGTTTTCCTCCAGAATTATAATAATCCTTGGAGTGATGGCCAACAGCAAAATAGATGTTACTGATGTAAAACCTAGTATTGTAAAGGTGAAGTATTCCTGCAAACTAGTGACTGCATCGGAGAGATTTCTGGGGCTTCCCCACTCCGTAGCTTCCAATGTTAAAACAAAATAAATACAGTATACGTTTTAAAAAAAAATAATAATACACACTGCAGTATTTCTGGTGGCAATTCTTGACCAGTCCCTTCCCCACTTTCCCCAGGAGGAAGGGCACTGGACAGAAGCGCCCCTAGTCTGTGTAGAAGTTGGCAGAATGGTGATCGGTGGTGTGTAAAACGTGTTGTTGATTCCATGTATAGAACTGTGATTTCAGCTGTCGTTCTCTCGTACTCTGTAAATATGTGTTTTGGCTGTCGGAAACCTGGTTTAGACTCTTTTCTTGGCAGAGTGAATTTGCATGTGGGGCTGGAAAGAACTCAATCTGTGTCACAGTTTCCAAGGGCAGGATGGATTTTTTTTTTTTTTAGAGGACAATAAATTTTTATTTTTTTGCTAAGAAAAAAAAATATATATATAATAAAGCAGTGTGTGCATGTGTGTGCGCGCATGCGTGCCCGGGGTGTATGTGCAGCCCCGCGCCCTGCTCTGAGGACTGGGGAGGTGTGGACAAGTCTGTGCGGTGAAGCCCTCAAAATAACAGATCGAATTAATTTCTGTGGCCACTTTTGCCTTCTCCCTTTCCCACGGTCAAGAATAATTTATTTCTGAGCTCCTGTCTGGACCCGGCCCCCCTTTTTCAGGGGGGGTATGCCCTTCATCTATATGATCGAGGTGCAGTGGAAGAGGGCGGGAGTCGATGCGGTGTGGTTAAGTGAGGCAGAGACTCTTTTGGAAATGGCAGAACCGCAAAGAGTGGTTTTATCACCCAGATTCTTGGTCTGGACAAGAACTTATCTCCTCCTGCAGGAGCCGGGCTGGGCAGAGGGGAGCGCTGCCTGTGCCCGTGTGTCTGTCCAACTGCAGGGGTTACGAACGTTTAAGTGGTTACATATATGGTTTTATGTGTTGGCACCCAAAAGAGCATGCCTTACATATGGATCCAAGAATTACCTTTTATTTTTGGTCTAATTAATGCTTCAAAGATCCATCAAACACTTACCCTTGGTCCAATCACAACAAGAATCTGAATCACCCAATTTATCTAACAGATTATTAGTAATGCAATAAAACTGGTAGATGTAAGTGCCTGCCCCCTTCCCCCTTGTGTTGCAGCAGCCTGCCTCTGTCCAGGTTCTTTACCAGGATGATGATGGGGAATTCTTCCTCAGTCTTGCAATTGCTAGGAGCTGGTTTTGTGTGCTTCAAGCCATATTTTTGAATGCTTGGGCTATTCCCCTCCTGGTCCATGGGGTTAGTTACGCTCTGATTGTTTAAGGTTTATTAGTCTTTCTCTGTAAATGGTATGATTTCTTTTGGGGTGGGAAGAGACCCACACAACTGCCGGGAATTAAGCTAAAACACCTTGGATGACATAGCACATACAACCTCAAAACAGAGGCAACCTATGCCACCTGCTCACTGGAACATGCTGCCTGGTGCAGCATGGGTGATGGTCAGCCCAGAGCAAGTTAGAGCGCAGCAATTCTTAAATCTGCATCTAAAACTAAGCTAAAAAACACGTTCAAACCCGCAGCCTCATATAGCTAAACCTTGCAATAAAGCTTGAGGCAGGTTGCTAGCAAGTTCCAACACCAGATTGGCTGCTGAGTGCAAGCAGGGGTGTTCCTCTGTCTGGGAGCAGTAGCAGCACCCTGGCTGAAATGACACCCTGGGGCAGCGTCTGCTCCACGGCAGGGACCCTTCCCCAGAATCATTTCTCTGCAGAGCTACAAGGAGGAGCTGAAACGAGTGAGTTAGGCCAGCAAATGGCTTCCTTGTGGGCGAGCAGCGCCTTAATGGCCGTGCCACACAGATACCAAAGGAGCTTGGCTCCTGGTTGGTTTGTTTGTTTGTTTGTTTTTTTTTCACCCCCCCACCCTCACATCGAGGGCTTGACCTGAATTGACCCGGTGGTTGCTTTTCCCACTGAGAAAGCAGCTGGTGCTCAGGCACCCGGGAGGGTGATGCTTATAATTCCCTGGGACATGACAGCTCCCAGGGACCTGCTGCAGCTCAAACACAGCCACCCCCTTGCAGGCGTGGAGGCAGAGAGAGGTCCAGATTTATAATTCGTAATAACTGCAGTTAAAACAAGCTCCAAAACCCCCTGCAAATAGTAAACAGCCACCTGCCCTGCCAGGCATTTTTGCTGTTAGACCTGGGTCACCCCCCATGCGGTGCAACCCTGCGGCGCTGCCCACCACTGCGTGTTGCAGCCAGAGGGACCCATGTCCCTGGCCCGGGCTGCGGGGCAACGCCGGGGCCCTGCCCGCTGTGCCCGGGCTCTTGGCAGCCCAAAGCACCACACGGTTTGGCTGACGGGGTTGCCACGCTTGTTATTGCTGCCCAGGCTCCAGCAGGCACCCCGAGGGTGATACGATGGGTGGTAAAATACAAAAACACACACACACACACACACACACACACACACGAGAGCTATGCACCTTTTTAAAAAAGGAAAAAAAAAAAAATAAACACAAAACAAAAAAACCCACAAAGGAAAAAATAAAGCCCCAGTAAAGCCTGACTGGCTGCACAGAGAGGTGTCAGGCCTGGATCCAGCAGTGCCAGCCTGGGCAGGGATGGCTCCTGCTCCCACCCCCTCTTGCTCAGCCTTGAGGACACAGATCTGCTCGAGGCGCTTTCTTCATGACCAAACCACCACACACCGCCCGTCCCAAAAGCCTTTTGCCAGACCTGGCCTTATGTGTGTCTTGTCGGGCTCTTTCACAGGCCAAAACCCAGCTCCCTCGGCAGGTTGGCAGCAGCTTTCCCGGCCCTTTGATTCCTACCTCGGTGCAGGTGCTATTTTGCAATGAGCCCGGCCGATTCAGCATGGCCAAAGCCTCAGCTGCCGGCAGGGACCAGCCAGGGCTGGGAGGGGAGGAAAAAGCTGCTGCCGGTGCCCCAACCGCCGCCGAGCCGGTGCTGCCGGTCCCTGGGCCAGGGGCCCGGCTGCCTCCCGGTGCCGCCACATCTCCTGCCCACAGTGCAGGGCTCAGCGCCATCCCAGCTCCCCATCCTGTTTCCAGTGGGAAGCTCAGACAAAATCACTCATGTGATGAAATCCTGCAGTCGGCTGCCCCTTCCTGACTTAACCCCATGGAGAGGGGCACCCCCCCACTGCACCCCAAATGCCCACCCCAAAGCGCTGCTGCTCCCGGCCCAGGGCCGTTGCCCCAAAGCACTCCCTGCACAGACTCAGCCCACACATCTGTGTTGTGGCTTTTAATTTAAAATGAGAGGCTTAACCACAAGAAAACAATTTAAAAAAAAAAAAAAAAAAAAAAAAAAGAGGCAGGTTTTGCCACAGGTTGTCCCCACCCCAAATAAATGACGATGCATTTGCATTGCCCTGACGCAGTGTTGCAGAGAGGAGGGTTGAGGTCACGGCCAGGAGACGTGGCACCGGCACTGACAAGCTAATGGGGCACAGGCAGAGACAACCCCACACCTTCACATCCCCCGTGTAGTGTTGCTAGTCCAGACAGGCAAGGAAATCCCCTGAAATACCATGTGCCCACCCTCCCCAGCATCACGGGAGCATTGCTACCTGAAGCTGGGGGTGAGATGGGTGCTGAGAGGCGGCAGAGGGCACAGGGACCCCCTCTGTCCCTTGGTCCCTACGGATGGTCCAGCTCCAGCACCAGCAAAACTCCCGGGGTCCCACTGGCCAGACCCCCTCATTTTGGGACCCTCTTCCTCCACTTCCCTCACTCCGTCTCCTTGGACTGTTTGGCTCGTTGCTTGCGGAGCTTAACAAATGCCTGAGCCTCTTTGTCCCCCTTCCTGGACGCCAGCAGCTGTAGGATCTCATCTCCTGCCAGAGAAGGAGGGGAGTGATGGTGGGAGATGCTCACCACAGCCCCCTCCCCACACCGCGGGGCCGGCGGGGGCTCAGCAGGGCTCTGCCCGGCTGCGGCACCACGTACCGGTGGGTTTGGGGTGGGTGAGGGGGAGGCGGGTCTGGGGCACCCGTCCTGTGTCAGCCTGGTCCTCATCGGCGTCGAGGCCGGGCAGGTGGCAGAGGGGGAAGAAGGCTTCGCCCTCCAGGTCGTTGGCCCCCAGCGTGTCGTAGTCAAACACAGTCAGCAGCAGGCAGGCCCCCTCCTGCCGGCACTTCTCCGGGGGGATCAAGCTGCAGGGGGACAGGATGCAAGGGACCAGCACATCCCACCCCCTCGGTCCCAAAATTCAACCTTCCTTCCAGGGACCAAACAGGCTTCCCCGGGGTGATGCTCTGTGGGGAACCAGCACCCCTCTCCCTGCACCGCACTGACCCCAACCCCTTCAAAGCACAGGGCCCCCCACAGCAGCTTGCGGGACCCAGGTCTTTGGGGTGCCCCTACCCCAGATCCCACCGTGGGACCCCACAGCTGAGCCCCCAGTGGGGTGCAGAGGGTGAAATCCCAGGGCAGGTTCCACTTCCCGGAGGAGCAGCCCCATAGCAGGGGCTCTCAATTGAAGCATGGGGGGCTGTGGGGATTGGGGGGGGGCGGGGGGCAGGTGGGTGTCAGCCCTTACGTACAAGTCAAAGGCTTCGTCGAAGAGGGGATGGAGCTCGTTCCTTTTGCACTGGGTGGTCCGGGCCACCACCTCGGGGAACTGGTGCCGGGGCTCCAGGGTGAGCTGGACAAAGGGGTCGCTCGAGCCTGGTGGGGTGCAGACATCAGCCCCCTCCCGACACCCCACTTTGCCCAGCCGGGGTGGCTGGACACACTGGGGTGACTGAGGGGGGGGGAGTCAGGGCAACCTCACCACCACCGCCCAGCTCAGCCCACGCTCCTGGGGGGGTGCGAGAACATCCCCAACCCTGCCCACACACTGGTCGGCCACAGCTGGCTGCAAGAGGAGTGACCTCTCCTGGAGACCTCCCCAAATGACAGCCAACTCGAGAGACTGTCCCTTGTCACCCTGGCTTTTTTTTTTTTTTTTTTTTTTGTCTGAGACGTGGTTTCCATAATGGAAAAAAGCTGCCTGCCCCAGCTGCTTGCTTGTGCTGCAAACAAAAAGGCAGTGGGGTGTGGGCACAGTGTCCTGCCTGGCCCTGCCTGCCACATCCCACTGGGCCACCCCAGGCCAGTGCAATAACCCCTCTTCTGCCCCAAATCCACCTCCTTGGATGCAAAAACAAATCAAGACCGAGCCCCTTTACTCCACCACTGCCATCATCTACTACCCAGGGGCATATCGGGGACTGAGGACAGCGGGTCCCGGAGCGGTGGGGCTCCTCAGCCCACCCACACCCACCGTTGGAGTCCAAGGGGATGAGGTTGACGGCGTTGAGCACTTCCACGCGGAGTTTCTGCTCTGAAGGACGGTACAGTGCTTTGATCGTCACGGCCCCATACTTCTCCGAGCGGGTGTCCAGCTGAGAAGTGGGGTACAAGAATAAGGGTGCTGCCTTTCGACATGCTGGTGGAGGGGATGCCTGGGGTCTGTTGGAGGCTGAGTGGACATTTTGGGGTACAAGGGGGGATAATGGGCATCCTCCAGGATGCAACTGAATCCTCTCCTGCCCACCGCTGGGGTAAAACCAGCCCCAACAGCCCCAGGACTGGGAGGGTGGTGGGGAAATCCCCTATTTCCACAGGCAGGCTGGGCTGGGTAGCCTCATGTGTGCAAGCGTGGGATGTGGGAAGGGGCTGGGGGCACCATCCTGACTCCTACCTGCTGCTGGATCCTGTTGCTGAAGTATTTCTGGATAAGTTTACGGCTGGTGGCGGAGCAGAGGGCCAGGTGGGTCTCCAGCGACTGCGGGCAGGAGAAGAGCTCGCAGTCAAGCACACAGACAGGTCTGCAGCCTGGGGATGCCCTCCCTGGACAGCACCCAAAGGAAACCCTTGGGGTCCCCCCATCCCCAGCACCCCATACCAGGAAGGCTGCGGTGTGGAGGGTCTCCAGCGGCAGCCCGCAGCCCTCAGCGTGGAAGCACAGCTCCAGGCTCTGGGGAGAAGGATGCTGTTAGCTGGCATCCAAACACCCATCCCTGCCAGGGACTCCCTGTCCCCCCCAGTCCCCCCAGTACCTTCAGGGCACAGTGCAGCTTCTTGTAGCACTGGGCTGAGGGGACCTGCTGCCCCGCGGCTGCCGACAGCACAGCCAAGGTGTGATGCCAGAGGAGAGCGAGGAGGCTGCAGGGACAAGGGAGGAAGGCTGTGAGTGGGGGTCCAGGGGAGTGGGCTGCGGGGTTTGGTCTCAGCCAAGGGGCTTTGCAAAGCCCCAGAGGGAACTGGCTCATCCCCTGGGCTAAGCAGCCAGCTCCAAAGTGGGATGTCACCAGATGGTGACACATGGTACATCCCCACTGCCCTCCCTGGTCACCTTTTGAAATTCTCCTGGACCAGATGCTCATTGAGATACTGCAGCTCCGACTCCAGGAACTTCATGAGCGGGATGATGGACTGCAGCGAGAGGAGAGGGGCATTGGGGAAGGCATGGGGGGGCCGTACCCAGAGGGGCACAGTAGGGAGAGGGGCAGAGCACTGCTGGCTGGAGCCAGCAGGGCACAGAGGGGGACCCAGAGGGGCTCCCTCCGCAGTGAGGACATGGAGAGGCTGTGCCCTGTCTGGTCCTGCTGGCAACACAGGCATCACACGAAGCATATGGAGGTCTGGGCTCCGCTGCTGGTGTGTCCTGTGCCCCAGGTGTGGGGCAGGGAGAGCTGGAGAAGGGTGACGGGGGTCTTCATCAAGTAGACAAGGGTTATTCACAGTTGCCCAAAAAAGATACTCCTGGAGGTGCTGGGCCAGGTACTTACATCCTCAGGCTCCTGGGTGTCATTGGAAGATGAGAGCTCCTGGATGTGCCTGGCGATGCCTTTTTCCAGCTGCCGGGGAGAAATGCAAGGAGGCACTGACAGTCACCCTCTGCACCGGCTTCTTCATGCCCAGGTTCACCTTGTCTCCATCCCAGGAGCACTGCGGGCTCCAGGCCCCCTTAGGTGAAACCTCCCTGCTTTGGGCTGGGCAAGGGGGGGTCAGTGGCAGGTGGTCACCTTGGTGGCCAGGGCTTGCACCACATCCCGGACCTCGTGGTCCAGGCAGGAGACGGTGCTGTCGAGCTGGTTGTGCAGCGTGTGCTGGATCTGCTGCCGGTCGATGACGGCCCCCGTGCGCTGCTCCAGCTGCGCCCAGTCCAGCTGCGACGGCAGCCTCAGGATCAGCAGCCGCAGCTGCTTGATGTTGTTCACCACGATGCAGAGCTGGGGGGAGGTGGGTCTGCTTCAGGGTGTCCCACACCCCCTGATGGCTCCGTCCCCCATCCCCATCTCCACCCCCTGCTTGTATCATTTCCCTCCTGATTTTCCAGGATTACGGCTCTCGAGGGCCAACTGATCCCCATGAAATCCAAACCCAGGATGTCGGCTGGGTGCTCAGCAGCTCATCTCCCTCTCTGCTCTAAAACCGTGGCCAAATCCTGCCTCTCCCTAAGCAGTGGACCCTGCCCCGGTACCAACCCTGTTGGCCGCTTCGCCCTCGTTCTGCTCTCTCAGCGACAGAGCCTCAGCCCTCTCCTTGATGAGCCGGCAGTACATCAGGGCGATTCTGCACATGTCCTGCAAGATAGAGAAGGGACTGAGCTGGGCAGCACAGGGACCACCATGGTGCCAGGAGACCCCACCACATCAGTGTGGGACACTGGCCCCATTTGTGCAGACACGTGTCCAAGAGCAAGGAGAGGAAACTCCGGCTGCTCATGCCTGTGAGGGTGGTATCTGCTGTCTGGACCCAGAGTACAAACCTCCACGAGCTTCACCATGATCATGAAGGCTTCCTCAGGGTCCGGCCAGTTGAGCTGCTGCCAGGTCTTCACAATCTGGGCGTAGCAGGTGGACAGGTCAACAGTGGATGTGCTGTACTTGTTGTGCTCCCCAAAGGGCGTCAGCTGAGAGGGCAAAGAAAGTAAATGCAGCTTCACTTGTACAGAAAGAAGCCATCTCAGAACAAGAGAGCTGTTCCTTCACTTTGGGCCTCTTTGGCCCACCATCAGCTCTATACGTCGCCCCAGTGTCATCACCCAGTCACTCTGGAGAGAGGAGGAGATGAGGATAGATGGAGCAGCCTGAGGTCCCTGCATCAGGCTGTCCTCCCTCATACTCCAAGCCAGCGTTGTTGGACTGCACTGAAGAGCAGGGTGAGGAGCCTGCAGCCCCATGGCTGCCTTCCCTGCCCTCTTCCTAAAGGTCAGAAGTGAAGGGGATGCTCACGGCATGGCCAAATGCAAGCTTATCAGCTTGCTCGGGCTGCCAGAGAGCAGCAAGGGAAGGGGCGTGGGGACGTGGTGTGGGACCAGGGTGGGATCAACTGGTCCAGGAAACCACATCCTTTGTGAAAGGGATCTGGGAGAGGAACCAGCCTGCACCTGGGCTGCAAGAGGCACCTACATGGTGGTCTCAGCGCTATGAGCCAGGCACAGTGGCAAAGCGTGGAGGGAGCTGAGTGTCCCCAAAGGGTGGAGGGAGATGTACTCCTCCCCAGGTTACCTGGTCCATCTGGACGGCTCTCTGTGCCCTCTC
Organism: Tyto alba; assembly: GCF_018691265.1. Taxonomy (NCBI): domain Eukaryota; kingdom Metazoa; phylum Chordata; class Aves; order Strigiformes; family Tytonidae; genus Tyto; species Tyto alba. The sequence goes on from NW_024881314.1 coordinate 8,205,265, forward strand.
CAGCGCGATGGTGTAGGCCTTCTGCAGCCACTGGGGCACAGCTTCCTTGAACCACTGGTGAAAATTGCTCAGAGCCAGAGGTCCATCCCTGTGGATGAAGGCACCAGCTTCTCCAACCGCACAACAGCAGCACAGGACCATCACCCTGCCTTGCTCTGCCATACGAGAAACTGCCCCGAGGCGGAGGCAGCAGGTAGCACCAGGGTAAGGAGAAGCCTCCCTTTGTCTGGAAGTTGAGGTCTCCATCAACCCCACTCAGACAAGTCTGAAACCCTTCTGGTGATGCTCACTTCAGACACCAACAGCCTGGTCTGCCTTGTGTGTAATTAGTGATGTAGGTGAATGGGAAGGATTTGGAGTTCCTCTCAATTAACTTCTCATTCCCTCACTTTGGTATCTCCCCTCCCTCTGGGTTGGATACCTCTTTGGGAGGAAGTCCTTCATCTGATAGAGCTCCTGCAGGTTCATGTAGAGCTGGAAAAGGCTCTCAGCCGTGGGCTTGGACATGCTGCTGTCCACCTCACGCAGCTGCTCCTGGACATGCTCCGCAACCTGGCAGTCAGCAAGGGAAGGGGGGAGAGCCGTTAGTGAGGGCCTGTCCGGGAAGGTTTGGTCTGCTAGGGGCTCTCTGGAGCCACGGGGTGAGGGTGTACTCCCTTCCTTTTGGGTGGCATTATAGGAGATTCACTGGGTCAAGTAAGTAGACGGTAGTCACTTTAAGGCACGCAGGGAAAGATGGAGAGTTTCCCTGGCTCGCTCCCTTTCCAGGCTTGCAACAATGAGTTGCCACCTGAAGGGTGGCCAAAAAACCTCAGCCTGGTTTTGGACCTTAGTCCCACAAGTGCAGAGCAGCCCAGGCTTGCTCACCAGGTTCTCCAGCTCCACATAGGCAATGGAGAAGAGATTCAACTTCAGGGTGCTGCAAGAGAGAAACAAGAAGTCAGGACTCTGACAGCCCCAGCCCAGCAAACCTTCCCAGGCCATGCCCTTGCTGTAAGTGTGAGGACAGTACAGCTCTAAGAGGCAGAGATGGGACCACAGATGCTATCTGTGGAGCCCAAGAGCCAAGGAGTGATGCATCAAAGTTCCCTGTTGCTCTTGACCATAGGGAAGTTGGATGAAGGGAGGGATCAAACTCTGACACCTACCTGATGAAGAATTTATTCCAGATTTTCTGGCTCTGCTGGAGATCTCCTATCACCTCCAGGAGGAGTCTAGACAAGGCTTTTCCATTCTCCTCCATGCTCTGCAAAGGAAGGAACAGCTTGTTTTGGATGCTCAGTGGTTTTGAGATGACCCGGGCTTCGTTCTACTCTGATTTATTTCTATGATTTATTCTCATAGGGTAGCAATCTATCATTAGATCCACATTAGATCCACCAAGAAGTTGTCAGTAATATCCACTGTCACCCTATGCTTTCCTGACTGGGCTGGGGATCATCTCCTGTTCTCCTGAGCGTCACACCAAGGCCTTAAGCTTCAATGCACCTTGGCAGCTGCAGGTAACATAGCTTATGGTATTTTTAAGCTGGAAACCCAAACACCTTGCCTGTATCAGAAAAGTGGAGAAGCCTCATCTCAGTCTTGTCTTTCCACCCCAATCCCAGCAAATTGCTTCTTATAATGCCAGAGATGCAGAGGTGGGAACTGACCTTCACCATGGGCTTCAGGTGCTGCTTCTTCATGTGAAACCATTCCGTCGTGCCTGACTGCAAGAGAGGAGTCCTGGTGTGATGGCAGGGAAGCAGGAGGAGCAAAGCCAGCTCTGTCACCTCCTTCACTCTCCCTGTCCTCTGGGCCCAATCAGGACCCAGCTCCATGTGGTGGGAACCACAGTCTGGGACCACTAGGTTGAAGAGGGGCAGGTATTTTTCCCCCCTGCCATGGCAGTCCACGCAGCTTTGCTGAGGTGTGAGCACTGGGCAGGGGATGGATGGGAAGGGAGAGCCACGAGGTCCCATCTCCCCAGGGCTGGAGAGGGTGAGACCCCTGGTCCCCCGCTACCTTCAGCGCCGTGGAGACCATCTGGGGGAGGTCGGGGCTGAGCGTGCACAGCTCATGGAAAGCTTTCATTTTGCACATCTGGACCAGGACCCTGCAAAGCAAGAACCTCGAGTGAAACCCAGCACTAGCTCATCAGAAACAGCCACCTCTCCGCCCAGAGACTCTACCCAAACAGACCCTCCCCTCCCAACAGCGTCCCCCCACGGGAAGCCCAGGATGAGGGACAGGACAGGACGAGTGTCACAGCAGCCTAGAAGGGGGCAGAAAGGGCTCACACAGGTTTTTGCTCCAGCTTACAGGCTTGTCCGTCGTGGCGGCCAAGACACAAGACCCCGCGCTCAGCCAGCACCGGTGCTTGTTGACTCACCGGAGCAGGGATTGGAGCCTCTCCGTGGACCTCGGGATGGAGAGGGGGAAAATGATGCGGTACCTCCGGATGAGTGAGACCCCATATGTCAGCAAGGACTGGAAGGACTCAGCCAGCTCTGCTTTCTGGGGAGAAGGAAGGAAACAGGCACTGTCCTCCTCAGTGGGGGACAGATACCGGCAGGACTGTGGCACCATGGTGGAGGGAGCTGGTGGCTTCTGTTCCTTTCCAGCCTGTCCCGGGGATGGGAAAACCCCCTGATGCCCTGGAGGGGTTGAACTGAGCTTTGTGCATAAACCTCATTGCTATGCATGAAAAATTCGGGGTCTCAGTAGGGTGCTGCCTTGGGAAAATGGGCAGGGGAAGTAGGAATGGGGTCATACTTAAGTTTTGCAGAGGGTGTGATTGACTCAGTGGCAGCGATGGCAGAGGGTAATGTTGGTGCAAAGGGTAAGGGCTTCTCTGTGGAGAGGGGGAATAAGCTCCCAGGACAAAGGGGCTCCCTCACCCATGGGTTGTCCTGGTCCCTGTGACTGGTTCTCCCCAGAAATGCCCTCCAGCTGCCCTGACACCCCTGTACCTCCCAGGCTCTTCCTGGAACATAGGGAGGGAAATGGCCCCAGGAGCTGGGAGGAGAGGCTCGGGGTTGGGTGCACGGGGCACACTTCCCTGATCTCTGCCCCACAGGTGGTGCTGGACCCTCCTCACCTGCTCCGGCCTCAGGCGCTCCTGCACCCACTGGTACTCGATGCTGGTGATCTGGTGGAGCAGGCAGTTGCTGTTGAACTCGAGGCTCTGGTAGAGCTTGCTGTACGCCAGCCACTGCCTGGGGAGGAGGGAGAGGCTTGGCTGAGCCCCTCGGGTTTGGGGGGGGCACCCAGGGGTCAGAACAGGGCTCCCCTCCTCAAAAGCTCCAGCTGGGATTGCAGGGGCAGGGCCCAGATCTCCTGGTGCTGCTTGGGGCAGGGGGCAAGACCAGCCACACAGAGCTGATGGGAGAGACCAGTTGCAGGCAGAGAGCTCCAGGGAAGGTGTTGGGGCCCTTGACCCTCCTGCTGCTGCATCGTGGCTCCCCAGGCATGGGGGTACTCACGCCATGACCTGGTGGAAGTCAGAGAGATCCTTCTGCGTGGCGTGCAGGTACAGCACGGTGCTGGCGTGCCGGCTCAGCTCCCCGTCCCAGGCGATGCTGCCGGCCTGCGAGGATGCAAAAAGGAGGGTGACGTGTCCTGGAGCAAGCTGGGCTGAGTGAGGAGGGGGACCAGCACCCCGCTGGGGTGTGTTTGCAGGACCGCCAGAGGAATGGGTGCCCCGTAAGGATGCCAGGCATGGGCAGGCATCATCATGACCCTCCTCCCTGTGACACTGCAGCAGCGTGTCAGGCGTGGTGGGCTCCAAAGGAAGCCCTCACCCCAGCCCAGCTGCTGGAGGGCTGCTTCTCCCCCGCGGTACCTGGTGCTGGAGGATCTCATAGGACACCAGCTGCTGCAGGAGGTGGCGATGGACAGTGTAGCTCGGCTGGGTCCGGCTGCTCGTGGTGGCCCTCTGAAAAGGGACAAGACATAGAAGCAATAATCATAATTTGCCTGAACACGCAGGAATGCAGTCAGAGAGTGGGGACACAGGAACCCCAAAAGCGTGGGACCAGAGGGCTCCATCTGAAGCCAAATCAAGGGGTGCAGGTGCACCAGGAGCAAGACCCCCATGTTGGCATGGAGCTCGGGGGAGGGTCAAGCAGGTTTCCAGCATGTGCAAATCCTGGTGCCGGCACCTCTGGTCCTGGGACAGGGATCTGTGACCCCAAGATAGGCCCCAAGGGACAGGCAGCTGCCTTGTCCTGCCAAGGCAATGGAAGGGGACTCCCTTCCCCATCCCCTCCTACCTTCTTGTGAGTCAGCAGGAACTGCAGGTGACACTGTCCCCGGTTGGGGTACGTCTCTGTCCGTGGCTCCAGCTGGTACCACCGGTCATCCCAGCAGTGCAGATCCTGCACACACAGAAATGGGGTGAAGCCCTGGGCAGCCTTCCCAGGGGAGGGATCCTGCTCAGGTCCCACTGTATTAATGGGGCAGGAAGATGCTGTATTGGGCAACTATAATACTCAATTTAAAAAAAGATGTATAACAACCAAGCAAACATGTTGGACTGGCCGGAGCACCTCCCACTAAGCTGGAGGACCTGACATTAATTTGCAGCTCTGAGCCAGGATCCTGAGTGAATCTGGTGCTGCTGGGGGGCTGGATGCTGCTCAGACCCCTCGAGGTTTAACCGGTGTCCAGGGAGTCACTTGGAGGAGAGGATGCACCATGGTGCTCACCTTCAGCCGAAGGACCACGTTCCCCAGGAAATCGTCCTGCCCTTTGTCTTTGCGAGCATCTTTAAAGATCCTGAAAGACATGAATGAAGGAGGGAGTGAAAAAATTTCCTGCAGCCATGACCCAGCCACAGTCGGGGCAAAGAAGGGCAACACAGACCTGATGTCCTCCTGCCCTCCTGCCCTCCTTCCCTCCCTCCCTCCTTCCAAAGACAATTTTTAAAATCCATCTGGCAAATAAGCATTTTCCAAATCCTCTTTCCTGGCAGCCATTAGGGCCACACCAGCACCAACCGTTTGAGGCCGTGGAGGTCTGTCAGCTCCCCCAGCTTGTGCCGCACCGACTCCACCATGTCCGAGTCCCTGCGAGGGCAGACAGAGAAACCCACCGCCGGGGAAAGGAGGAAATTCAGGCAATTGCAAAACAGTTCAGGAAGTTGCAATGACGATGGAGAAGGGAAGGTGCTGGGGAGGGGGGGGAATGTGTTGGGACAGAGGCCACCCCCAAAATCGCCTGCCCAGCCAAAATCTGCTAGCACATGGCTTCTTTTCATAAATAAAATCAGGACTCAGGATCAGCTCGACCTGGGCAAAGCCAGCCTGGGCTCTCTCTGCTCACACTGGTTGCATCCTGCACTGTGCCCTGCTCCAGCAGAAAGCAATGGGGAAAGGGGTCCCAAGCTGGTTTCTGGGGATTTTTAAAGGGTGCAAGTTGAAGGATCACCCCTGGGACCCTCCCAGGAGGCAGGATCCTGCTCATGGCTGGGGGGGTCAGGCTTGCTGGCGGGGGGTGCTGCTGCTCACCACATGTCCAGGTGGAAGCTGGCTGTCTCCATGTCTTCAAACTCCCTGCAAGGCACCAGTGGGATGCTGTTACTCGAGCAGCATCCAAAAGACAGGCAGCAAGCAGGCAGTTCAGCTGGGGATTACAGGCAGGCAGCTCCTCCCTGGGGAGACCCCAAACCACCCTGGCACAGCCCGGGGAAGTGGTGGGAGACCCCCAAGGGAGGGATTTTTGCCATGCTTTAAATTTTCACCTCCCTGGACCTGCTGCATGAGTCAGACCAGAAGCCTGGCAAGCTTCAGTGAGTATCACTCTGGCAGAGCCCCATATCCTAGCTGGGGCGAGTGGTGAACCCCTCCATCCACCCCCAAGAGCTCTGGGCACCCCTTCCACCCCCCATAATGAACAAAGCCAATAGGTGGCAGATTACAGGATGAATGTCTCGTCCCACACCGGGTTGAGGGTCTGGTTTATGACTTGTGTGCGATGGATCTGGTCTTCGGGGATGAGGTCTTTGACCACAGCCTTCATCCGCTTCTTGTGGTCAGGGTGGACCGGTTCCTGGCTCTTGGCCTCGATGCCCAGCAGGCAGTACGGGTCGCTGAACCCTGCGAGGGCAGAGGCATGCAAGTCACTGTCAGGAGCAGCAGCTGTCCCTTCTCCAACTGGGACACCCATCCGTCTCCACTTACCACTGACGTCTTTCCCCAAAATCCCCTTGGCTTCCTTCACGGTTGCTTTCAGGCAAAAAATTGGGCTCTGGAAGAAAGGAAAAAAAAAAAACTAAAATGCTTAAAGTAGGGTCACCAGCGCCATGAAGAAGGATGGGGCTCAAGAAGGATTGTATCATCAGCTCCTGTTCATGCCAGCAAACAGCTCCTGAGCAACTCCCCCAGCACAGCCTGGGTCACCCTGTACCCCAAAGCCCAAACACAGGGGCTGGGAGGCACTGCAGCCTCCCAGCACCACCCCAGTGTGGGGACCCCGCCTCGGCCATAGCATATTGGGGAAATGCTGTCTCGCCACATACCTCCAGTTCCTTGACCTGCTGCATGATGACACTGTGCTCCTCCGCATCCATGCCGAAAGCCTGTTGTAGACATCAGGGCCAGTAATGGATGTTGCCCTGTTAATGGTGGCTGGAGAGCAGCCAGGGGCTTCCCTCTGCTCCCCAGGAACCAGCTGCAGCTCGGCGGGAGAGGAGAGGAGCAAAAAGCCCAGCAGAAGGGCTAGGGACCAGCTGAAAGCCCTCAAAGGAGAGCTTTCTTCCCACCATCTTCAGCTCAAGATTAATTCTCCCTAAGGCTGTGATTTCCCAGCCGCAAGCTGTTCCAGCCCTCCAGCTGGACGCTGCTGCTACGTCTTTTTAAGATGCTTGCTAAAAGCTCCCTCGGAGGGCTCCTCATCTCTTTTAGCCAGGTTTTAGGGACCCCACTGGGGAGCTGGGGACCCACCTTTTGCACATAGGTGTAGAGGTCCTGGGAGTCCGCGACATGGTGGTGCTCAGGCTTGCCCAGGCGGTGCCGGATGGTGTAGAGGACCTCCTCGTAGAGCAGGGCCAGCTGTGAAGGGAGCACCAACACTTCGAGCAGGGCCAGCCCAGTGGGGACACGCACCATGCATCCCCTAGGATTAGGGGGGTGTCCTTCCCCATCCGCCCCCAAACTCCTCGCCCGTCCTTGCCACCCACTTTCCAGCATCCAGCCCTGCCCGGCCACCACCGGCTGTCCCTGGGGAACATCCCCAGGAGCTGAGCCACATTCCCAAGCCCCAGCAGCGCTGCCACCCCCTCCGGTGCCACCAAGGGAGACCACGGCGGGGCCACGCTCGTACCTCTCGCTTAGAGAACCGGTGGGACAGATCCATCTAGAGAAAGAAGAGAAGCAGAGAGGTTTTCCATCAGGTCTTGTGGTAGAGGGTGGTTTTAAGAGGAAACTGCAGCCAGGCAGGGCTGGGCAGAGGTGCCATCGCCCAGAGACCATCGGGGTGGGATGCCCCAAAGGATGCCATAACACCCCACAAATGTCCCACGGCGAAGGGACCTCTTCCTCCATCACCCACCAGTAAGTCATCACGGAGGCTTCACCCCAAAGCTCCGTTAATTGAGGAGAGGGCAGCGAGGATGGCAACAGCAATTTGGGGTGACCCATAGGAGGCTTTAAAAGCCAGCCAGCCACCTTTCGCCCCATAGAGCTGCTCACTGGCCCGGCCAGGCCCAGCAGGACCAGGCTGGAGACCAAACCAGCCAAGTGAGGGAGGTGGCCAAAGCACAGCAAGGAACTGCAGGCTGGGCAAGACAACTATGGGCAAGGAGATGCCAAAAAACCATCAGGATTCATGACTCGAGTCCCCTTGCCAGAAAGAAAAAAAAAAAGCACTGCTGCAATGGTACATGTCTCATTGTTGAGCTGAAGGTCTGCTCTCCACTTCAAGGATGACCAGCAGTAGCATTTACTTTCCAAAAGGCAATTAAGTTAAAATGGTGCCATGTGATGAGGCACAGCCTGGCTCCAGTGGTGCTCAGCCCCGGGGCTGGGCAGGGGGGTCCTGCTGCCCACGCAGCCCCCACCTCACATGTCACCTCCCACTCATCCTGGCTCTGCGTGGGTCCAGCTGGGAGATCAAACCACCTCTGCCAAAAATACCCTTTTCCCTGACAAACGCCAGCTCTCAGCCTGCCCTCACCCTGTTTTTCTTCCCCGACAACAAGGCTGAGCCCATCCTGCATCTGCTTCTCTAACCACGGTCTGGATTTGGCCACCACTGTGGCTGAGCAACTTGTTCCTGCCGCAGAGTGTGTCCGGGTGACAGTGACTTTGCCACTGCCACGAGCCGGGTGACGCAGCCAGAGGGAGTGGGACGAGTGACCCTGTGCCACCCGTTATGGCTCCTGGTGCAGGAGCTTCTGGGAGTGCAAGGGCGTGATGCCAAAAAGTGGAATGGAAATTTTTGAAACAAGTTTGGCTCTTTCTGTGCGGAGGGACATATGCCAAGCACGGCCTCAGTGATCCGTTCAGCCAAGGCTAGTGGGGATGGATAGATTGACAAGCCCTATCCGTGGGTCAGCCCAGGCACCAAAATGACCTTAGGATCCCCCCTGACATAAAAAAACCACCAACCTCAGGCTGAAACATTGACATTTGCTTATGGCAAATCTATGGCTGGCATAATTCCCCAGCCACCTCGATTAAATTCAACTCTTCCACCCTCGTGCTCGCCCATACGCTCACAGGACTGGCTAAGCTAAAGCTGAGCTGAGCCACCAGGATGTGTGTACTGCTGTTAATCCTCACACCAAGAGCCCAGCTCAAATCCAGGAGTGATGCTTAAATCCAGGTCTGGATGCAGCCACCAGCATCTCCCCCCCCCCCCCCCCCCGTTAGCTGCGGCAGCGTCACTGGCTCGGGAAGCCAGCTTGGCTGCAGAGATGGTGACACTTAGGAGGGACAACAAGTCCGTGGGTGGGGGAACCACCGGGACAGATCATCCCAGGAGTCCAGCATGGGGAATCATGCCTCTGTGCTCCCAGCAGCACCAGGCAGAGGCGTGCAGAGCTGCGGGTCCCATCTCCATGGGGGCAGACACAGGGACGCCGTCTGTCTGGCCACTGCAGAGGGAGTCGGTTGGGTTGGGTTGGCCGAAAGCAGGGCTTTGGGAGCTCTGCTGGCAGCAGGGAGCTCAGAGGGGCTGGGAGGCACTGGGAAGCTGTAGCCGAGCTGAGAGAGGACCCTCGGTGCCGGCACAGAGCTGCAGCCGACCCCCCCCCCCCGCAGCTCTAGGGTGCACGTTTGCACAGATACGGTACCCCCGCTTCCCCACCCCCACTCCTTGCTCGCCCTTGCCAAACATCCTGACCAGTTCAGGGACTCAGCCACGTTTCTCTCATTCCCCTTTCACAGCCTCACCACCCAGCTCTGCACCTCAGGGTCCCCCGGGCACAGCCACCCCAACCCCCTCCGTGGGGCCATCGCACCCCAAACACACTCCCCAGCGCCAAACATGCTCCCCAGCCCCACCAGGGTCACGGCCACCTACCTCGGGGCTCTCCTCCCCAGGGAGGATCCCCGCGGGGGTCTCACCAGAAGCATCCATCCCCGGGGGAGGCTCAGTGTGGGGCAGGGGAGCGGCTGCAGCTCTGCCTGCCTCTGCTGCCTCTCCCCCTCACTCCTCTGCTCAAAGGAAACCACAGACCTTATCTCGCCGTGGCCATTTCAACGAGCGGAAATGTGCGCAGGCCTCCTTCAAGAGCAGCACGGGGACGCAGGCACCCCGGCCCTGCTTCCCCCCACCCTGTCCTGCGCGGGCAGCCCCTCACCCATGGGGACTTTGTGGCACAGACAGGATGGGGCCAAAAGAAAGGTGTCACATCCAGTCCCTGCTATTATTTTCGAGCAAGAAATTGGGAGGAAGTGGACAGAAATAGTCCTGAGAAGGCAAAGTCCAGCAGGGAAAGGGGTGGTGGGGAGGATGGGTGGGGGCAACATGGAGGCTCCAGGCTCCGACACGCATATTTGGGATCCACCGTGCCCTGCAGAGAGCAGAAGTCACCTTCAGCCCTGGGGGATGGAAGGAATTTGAAACCTGGTGCAAAAGCTGCAGGGTGGGAAAATCTCTGCAGCACCCAGGCACGCTGGACAAGGTTGGGCTGAGAACTGATACAGTCAGCGCATGTGCTGGGGATGGCACTGGAAAGGGTGCGCAGCCTTTTTCCCAAATGGGCTGTCCAGGCAGAGCTGGTTACTGCGAAAAAAAGCAGCAGGAAATGGAATTTAAAAACTTATGCTCTACTGTCAGCTTTCATTCTTGCAAACACTTTATCTGATTGCAACTCGCAAGGCAGTTGCCTATCATGGCCCGGCAGCAGCGCCCTCCCCGCGAAGATCCCTATCGAAACGCCTGCGCTGATGGCAAACAGCGAGGGGGGCAAGGCACGGGTGGCATCAGGAAGAGCCGCAGGAGATGGCCAGGGGATGAGCTGGGTTGCTCCTGGATGTCCAACATACTTACGTGCACAGCTAAGAGCCACCTTGGGCTCGGAGGGGCTGTTGAGCTGCGCAAGCATTTGCGGCTCAGCGGACAGACCCACCGCCCAGGGAAGGACATCAGCCTGTGCTCAAGACTTATGTGTCACTGCTGGGGCTGCTGAGGAGCCGCAGGCTCTGTGAAGCAGGGCTGTGACTGTGGCTGATGCTGCACTCTCCATCAAGGGGAGTTTTTGTCTTTCCAGCCTTCCTATTTGTGGCCCCCAGACACTCCTGGAAGCTGTAAACAAGATGCTTCACATGCAACGCAGGGGCAGAGGCTTGACGTCAGGTTCAGCAGTGATGTGCAGCCTGCCAGGGATTTCTGCTTAATCCAAATAGGGAACCATGAACATGGAAACTGCCCTGGAAAGTTTGTCTGCTTAACTGCCATATGAGGCACTGCAAAGGGATGACTCCAATAGCACAGGGGTACCCTGCAGCACACTGGCTCCAACCAGGGCTGCGAAGAGCTGCAAGAGGACACTGGCAGCAACACCCCTGTGGGAGGATGGTGGGGAGGCAGGTAGCCAGGCCCTTTCATCCTTGCAATCATCTAGTCCTTTAATTAAGGCAGGTTGCACTGCTTTAGCTGCTTTAGGAGAGGCACAACTTCCCTTTGCCCTTAAGCCCTGTAAGAGCAAAAGGGGTTCCCTGAAGTTGGGGGAGCAGGAGGCGGAAAAGGGCTGCTGGCATTGGCAGTGGGTTGATGTGGGGGCCAGGTTTTCTTTATCCAGGTCAGCCAGCACGGGACAGGGGCCGCACAGCACACACACAGTGAGTTGCCAGAGACAGGGGGATGCTGAGCTAATCTACAGAATAAAAATCCAGAGATGCAGTGAGACACCAAAAAGCTGAAATCCACCCCTGCTCTCATAGCGATGGTTGAGCCTCATCCCCTGAGGTCTGAAAAAAGCTCCTCGTTACACTTCTGCTCTCCCCCATGTCAGGAGGGCTCTTTTGTAGCTGTCCCCAGGCACCAGCAGAGTAGCCCAGAGGAAACAGGCTCCAGCATCACCTCCTCTGCTCTCCCCAGTTTGGTGGTGGAGCCACCTCCTCACCCCATGCATGTCGAGGGTGTCCATCCCCTTTGCTGGCAGAGATACTCAGAGGTGCTTGCCTAGCCCCACCAGCCTCAAGTTTAACCAGCCTAGCGTTTGCTTCACCATGGGCAAACAGTTTAAAAGCATCTCCTCCCTTGCTGATGGAGGGGGACGCGGCGGAGGAACTGATTTCTGTTCTGCATCCCTCTCCCTCAACACACTCAAATGATGTTTATCGATCTGGGACATTAGTGCTGTGCTCCACTGCGAAGTGTTGTCAGTGGGAAGCAGAGATGTAAAGTGCACAATGGCATTTGAAAATTATTGCTGTTGTCTTTGCTTTTAGCTTTGATTGCAAAAGCAAAATCTGGCCTAGCAAAGAGCAACCACAGAGATAAAAGCAGGACACAGACTCAGCATCTCTGAGCTGCTCACACCTTTTGCTGCCTCTTGCCAACAAAATACAACAGGGGCCAAAGAAATGTCTATTACCTCAACCAGCACAGAGAGAACAACTGCTAAGAGTTTAGTTAAACCTCAAATCCACCTCCCTTCTCCTTGTAATGCTGAAGAAATAAAATCCACTGCAATCATAAATATTGCTAAGTATCCAGCTGGGAGCCGGTGGCTGTGCTGGGATTTTGCAGGTTTTAGAAAGAAAAAGTTCAGCTTTGGTATGGAAGTGTCTGTTAAAAAGCATTTTCCCCAAAAGTTCCCCAGCTGATCACTGCATTGCTTGGGGCCAGTTTGCTGGAGACACTCAGGCACAGCCTGGCAGGGTGGGAGCACACGTCTCCTGTCAGGAGCCAACATGGTCCTTACAGAAGGTCCCTGTGCAGGGCGCGCTTGGTTTTGAGCCTCTGGGCGTGCAAAGGGAGAGTTCGGTGATTCTGTTTCAATAAGAGCAAATTGCCTTTTTTTTTGGCCCTGGCTTTTACCAGCAGCCACCTGTTCCACAAAATACCAGTGACAAAAATCACTGAGCTCATAGATATCATCATCTTTGCACCTCAAATTACTCCTCGTCCAGGAAACAATAAAAAAGCCCTAAAACTGGGGCTCCAGAATTAGCACAGAATTCTGGTTAGTAGAGACAATCCAAATAAACTCCGTGCCCCAAACCTGCAGACAACTAGCAAAACATCCCAGACACCCCAAGCCAGGAGCTAGCTGCAAAATGACTTTGTTTTCCAAAGGGTGTGGGTCAGCATTCCCCAAAATAACCCTCCCTTTCCACAACATCAGTCTGAATCCCAAAATAACTAGCCAGGGACATGTACCATATATATGCACAATATACAGTGAAGCCTTCCGTTCCTTTTAAGAACAACTAATCCAAAACAAAACCCCTTTTCCTTACAGGCTATGGGGCTGTACTCCTGCAGGGTTACAGGCTGCCCCCAGTATAAATAAAGTCCACAGTTCACTGTGCACAGGGTTATAGGTGCTACTGAGAGATCTCCAAAGAACAAGCATTATCACCCTCTTTAAAGGGTATCAGCTTCCATTTAAAGGAAAATCTGGTATGAAAGGACCCCCCACAAGAATTAAGAGCAGTTTATCTCCCTACCTCTTGGTAATCCTGGAGTCGCAGCCTGCACCCACTTTTATCTCAATCTCTCCACTGGAAATGGGCAAATAGTCAAAAAATTGATTTCAACATGTCCCTCCCTCACTTCTGCTTTTAGACACGGGGTCCAATGACTTTGCAAAACCAGGCTGCGCCTGCCAGAGTTTGGCAAGGCGCACAGCAAAAGCACAGCGTGGAGGGGATGAAGGTGGTTTCAAAATGAGCTGAGGGACAGTCCTGCTCCCCCTCCTTGGGGCTGCCTGGCCGGGGCATCCACCCGGGGACCTGCGGGTGCCGTGCGCTCTGGAACCAGCGATTTCATACCCAGGAGGGATGTCAGTCAGTTCCTTTCCTTGTCTACCACGGGGCCTGCTAGTTATTTCTGCCCTAACCCCACATCTTTTCTTCCCCAGGATCTCCCAAGCACAAAAAGCAGTGGTACCTGGGAAGGGTCAGGGGGGACACACAGCACCCGCCCGGCCCATTTGAGACCTCTTAGAAGGAGGTCAAGGCAAACCCCGTCCTTCTGTGAAGAGCAAAGGGGACTTCCAGCCACCTACGCGGGGCAGGGCGGTTGTGAAAGCTGCGTTTCCCCCCGGGAGCCCCGGGCGGGAGCACGAGTTTGGCACAAGCCCCGCCGGCTCCACGGCAGGGGCGTGCGAGGATGACTCCGGCCGCACGTGGCCCCCGAAGGCAGTCAGCACCCCCGTCACCCCGGGGGGGGCTTCACCCGCCAGCCCCAGCCCCAGCCCCTCCAGAGAAAACGCCGCCGAGATGCCGAGCTCTGCCGGCCGCTGCTCGGAGCTGCTCCAGCTCCCCAGGGAGGTGACTGGGGCTCAAAGGGGAAAGCACGGAGTGTCCTGCCCACCCTGATACCCCTTCCCTGCCATCCCCCCCCGGGACCCAGGGCACAGGGCTGACCTGCCCGGACACCATCCCGGCTCAAACGCTGCGTCTGGCTCCCTGCACGCCAGCACAAGGCAGGGGGAGAGCACAGCCCCCTTCCCTGGGCAGCAACTTGTCCTTCGGGAGGTCACAAACTTCATATATTGACCTGGAGGCCATTTGTTTAGTTTGGGGCACCCTGTGACAGCTTTAAAGCATTTTCTCCATCACTGCCACATGCTACGTGGATGCAGCAAATATTTCATCCACCTCCCTCTCCCGGTGAGATGAATTCAGTGTCAGCCACTGGATTTATCGTCCCCTCACGGCAGGCAGCGGCAGTTCTCACTGCAGGGACAGGAAAGGGGGGACACAAATGTCAAGGTCATTTCATCTGCTGGTTTGGGGCACCCAGTTCAGAGCAGCCGGACCTACAGCATGTGCATGAGCCAAGGAGGGACCAGGGTAGATGCTTGTGAAGGTGAAAGAACCTGGGACTGATACCCAGGTTCCAGGCATGTCCCATGGTGCTTATTAAGCACCTTCATGTCTATCCTGGGGTGCCCACACCAAATTATTGACCGGTTTCAATACCAAAACAGTCCCTTTCCTGGATTTTTCACCACTATCTCTCCTCACACGTGTGTCAAAGCCCCCCGAGGAGCCCACCAAGCCCTGTGGAGCCACACACTTGGACGACGGGAGAAGGCTGGAGGGCTGAGCCCCCCCACCCCCCCCACCCCTGGATCCACAACTGACACACCAAAACACTGAATATTATTGCAGCCGATCCGTGCTGTGGGGAGAGCAACCATGTCCCAAGCAGAGCAAAGTACATGGAGGAGGAGGAGGGGCTGAACTTGAGAGAGGGAAAGGAAAGGTTTAGAAAGACGGGGGTTTGCTGAACAGAGCTCACACACGGAGTCCAAACCGATACCTTTTGCTCCAGTATCCGGAGACTGTAGCAAACGCGTAGGAAATGGCAGGCGGGCAGCTGGGACGATTCAGCAGAGATGGATCCCGGGCTGTTTGCAGCCTGAGGTGTGAGATCCAGCAGCCCCCGCCGGCGGGTACGAGTCCCCCCTCCTGCTCACCGCTGTGTGGGTCTCTTCACATCCCGCTGTTGCCTCTCTCGGCAGCACAGTGACGGCCCTTGAGCAAGGAGGGTGCTGAAATACCGGTTTCTAGTTCAGCCTCACCATGGCAGCTCTTTGAACTGACTCACGCAGCAGAGCAGACGGGTGAGTAACACTCAGTACGGCTGCAAAGAAATCCCATGCCTAAAATGAAGATCTTTGTCCAGCATGTCCTGGCATTTCATAGCAACCCACAAAACCCCCCACATTTGTCACTTGGGCTTACTTGTACAGCTTTAAACCTGAAACCACCTCTTGATCACAGCACATCTTAGCAAACCCCATCTTCTAATACCAACCTGGCAGCTGTTTACAGCTGGAGGTGCCTGCGATGCTCCGGGAACAGCCGGGTCCGAACTTCGCCCCGCGCCTCCTGCCACCTCCAGCGGCACTCGCGAAGGCAGCCGCTGCTGCAAAGCCGTAGCTCATAAATCACAGTGTCCATCACGTGGCAGAGATGCAATTTGACCATCTACTGCTTGGGGAGCGGTGGGGAGTCCTCACGGTTCCCGAAGGAAGACACACACACAGGGCAAGCAGGCGCTGGCCGGGCTGGTTTAACCACAGTCCCTAGGACTGCTCAGCACGTCCCCCCAGCTATGAAGGAATTAATGCGAAATAACGAGTTTTTCTTTATGTTTTTTGTAATAGGTTGAACAAAGTGGGTGTGCTCGACGTAAAATCTGGGCAAGGAGGAGGAGGCTTGGTCTCTTCCTTCAGCTGGAGGCAATCCTGGGCAGGCACACACATGCCCCATCCTTCCAGGGTAAAGACCTTCCCCAGCCCCTGGGACATCAGCAAGACTTCAAAGCCAAGAGTAGGCAATCTGTAAGTAGTACCTGCAATTCCTGCAGCAACAGTTTTTTTTGCATAAGACCTCAAAGCACTTTAGAAATACCTCGTTTCACCACACTGCCGTGAAGGAGGGAAATAGCCGCGTAGTCAGAGCGGGGAAGCGGGCGCGAGGTGCAGTGGGAAACTTTAAAAATCAAGAGCCTAAGTGACATCAAGGAGACAGAACCATATACGGTCATAGAAAATCTGTCTATGCCAAAAGATTAATTGGATCCAACACTAACTGTTCCCTATGCCCCCTTCTTTTCCTTCAATAGTGTAATACCATCCAAATATTGGAATTTAATGGTACTGATCTAGCTTTCACATGACAGCCTTTCTGCTGCATAGCTGATTAATCATTCAAGCAAGGACCAGATCTGGAGACATATTAATGCACAACATTTCCTCCTGCCCTGCTCCTTCCAGAGCAGAAGCAGACTTTCAATTGCACTTCCCTGCTTTAATATTTAAAATCTTCTATGTGAGCAGCAGGACCAGCTGACCCTTCCACCCCCTGTAAGCCCTTTCCAAGGCAGAGCACAGCTCCCGCTTCCCTTCAGGGAGACGGCAGCAAGGGCTGAGTATCTAAGCCAAATCTGGGTTTTCAGGTTTTAACGAGCGAGGCAGGGATTCTCGCTGGCATCTGCCTGGCCAAAATCTGCACCCTCCTGAATCGTGCTGCTCCACTCAACCGAACACCTGCACGAGCCCTGCTGACTGGGTGTCTTGCCCAGACTTTTGGCCCCACGGCTTCAGCATTCCCAAAACATGCTTCACTTATCAGCGTGCTCCGAACACACCAAGACCACCATCACCAACCTCTCTTTTAGCTTGCACCTCCTCACCTCCCCATAGACCATGCCAAGCTCTAGCCTGAAGGAATGGGGACATTCACCAACAAACCATTGTAAAAAGCTCACAGCTCAAAAGCTGCTGATTTAGCTCACTAGTACCAAAGTTGAGAATATTTCATTTATTCCAGCTTGACTCATCCTCTCAACATATTTTCCTTTTTCCAGGCAGCAAAACTCATCGTCTCACTGCAGACCTTACCACTTACCCACACTAGCAGGAAAGATACTCAGCTTGAACCATGGAGCCAAGTTCCCATCAGAACAGATAGCTAAATGTCTTTTTTTCTCTCATGCACGCTTAATTGAGGAAAGATTTAAAAAAAATACCTCGTGGATTTGTGCTGATTGTTGGCATGAGAGCTGCACAGTGAGTGCAGCTGGGCAAGAGACTTGGAAACTTCATGCAGTCTTCATTTTCTAGGATTATCTGCCTGGGAAGAGAGGGTAACTGGGAGGGAGCCATTTTAAAACAGACCAGAGTACAAATAGGTTTCTGCAGCATCTTACAGTTGGACTGATGTGATTCAGAAAACCTCCATTTGAAGTAATTTAATTCAGAAAACAGGGTTTATTAGGTTCCTACTGGGCTGTAACATTTTTTCCTCTTAATGCTTTCCTTCTCCACCCACCTCTTTCTACAGGAAAGAAAAAAAAAAAAAAAAGTGGCTGAGCCAGCCTCAAAATGCAGTAAAACAGTTGTGTGGGAGGACATGAGAGTGAAAAGTCATGTAGGAGGAAAACAGAATCTGGAAGATGTCCACCCTAGTTAGTCACGGAGTTCAAGAGAATTAAGGCAGCTAGTGGCAGCTGCGCAGAGGAATGAACCCAAGCAAGGTTCGGATGCTACCTGTAGAGCAGCTTCTGAGTAACTTCTGTTCGACACGTTAGCGCAAACCAGAGGGACTCCCCTGATCCCAGGAGCCACAGGACAGGACCCCACAGGGACTGCAGCCCCTCCTGCCACGCGGACAATGCCGACATGCCTCGCTCTGCTCACACTAAGGAGCAACAGCTCTGGCGCGGCTGCCGGAGCACAGCCGGGAGGAGCGCTTCATGCCAGAGTAACTCCCTGCTCTTCCAGGGAGAAACGCTGCAACGTGGACCACACCACCCTGGAGAGTTCAGACCTAACTGAGCAGAAGTACCCAGGCATCTCTGCACACACGCTCACACAAACAAAAAAGGATAAATGTATAGATTGCTGCTCATTAGAGACATGTTTTAGAGGTAACAACTATGCCATGTCCCTCGACTACTTCTCCCAGCGATAGGTTGCAAGTTTTACAAGGACAATTGGTCTGGAAAAAACATCTGGGTGAAGTGTTAAGCAGCCACCTCACCAGTATACAACAGAAATTGAGAAACAGGCATTTGTTAAGAGATTTTAACATCATATTTTCATTTCACAAAGTCAATCAAGAGAAATCAAGTGACTAATGTCACCAGTGAATAGCCAGCAACAAAATCCATGTGATTTTGGTGTTTAATTCTCCCTCCTCCCATCCAAAGCTACTAAGTCACCATAAAGTTTGCCTACACACACAAATGCACAAACACCTTAAGTTTTGAGCTGATTTCTCTTTACTTCACAGTCTTGGCAAAACAAATCTGCATTCAAAAGTCATTTCACATTAATATATTAATCAAACATTTTCAAAATAAATATATTTTTTTTAAAATAACCATTTCTTTACATCACTGCAGTAGCAATTCTAGAAAAGTCAGTGCACGGACAGTAGCAATTTGATTAATCAGCAAAACTCAAAAAGAAAACAAGAGGTGGACCTTTTTTCTCTCCAAGCAGGTTGCATGCAGCCAGTCTCAGCAGTTTCCTAGCACACGATCTTTCTTCACACTTGCTGGGAAGGATTTTCTTTCAGCTGTCAGAATTCAGTGAAGTCTGGTTTGTGCAAAGCTTTGTACAATGCAAAGTTTTACAACCTGGAATCTGATCCGTCCTGCAGAGGTTCTGCATACTGGGGTCATTGCTAATGATATCAATGAATCAGTGCTACAGAAGGAAAACGCTTGAACTCTCAGTCCAAGGAGCCCAAAGTAAATTCACAGCTGATCCAGGAACACTAATAGCATTAAACAACATACAAATGAGCAGCTCAGTTGTACCTAACAGCTTATTCCAACATTTTGCATATTCTCTCGAGTGCTTCCAGGGCAGAAATAAAGCAACTATTTTCTCCCCATTAGCTATTAATTCACCCATTAAATCACAGCAGTAAGATGCTTCACTGGCCAAAAAGTGTAATTGGTGTTACAGCAAAGAAAAAAGTGCATTATAGACTATAAAGAGAATAGTCAGGACTTAGTGATCTCAAGCCCACAAATCTAACCAGAAAAAAAAGAGACAACAGAAAATTAGTGTTCCCGTACGATCTATAATTAGTTACATGCTACTAATCAACCCTGTAAAGAGTAGTATGTTTTCTTAAGAAGGGAAGCTTGTCACCATCATCATACACTGTGCACAGCAGGAGAATTTGGAGGGCTACCAGATTATTTGCTACGATTGTCAGGAATGATTTTGCTAAAAAAAAAACCAAAAAAAACAAAAAACAAAAAACCCCAAGTTTAATAGATATCTGGAAAAATTAATAGATATCTATTTCCTTCAAGATACCAAAGTTTCCCTTTGAAGCTCTTTCTCGGTAGCAGAGGGAAAAGCTGGATGTGATACTCTGAGTTGAAAGGAATACCCAGACATGCTCTTCACTCTACACTGAAGTAACTTCAAGACACCCCCCACTCTCCCAAGAGCCTTGTTCCCATGTTATGAGCACATTAATTATCAGTTTGGAGCAGTTACTTACTGTAAAGAGGTATAAATTATCAAAAGAAACATACACAAGGGAAACAATCACAGATGAAGAGAACCTGCAGTTCTAGCGATGTCGCGCACAGGGAGAAGGGAATATTGCAGTAGGACAGCAAACGCTCAGAGCTCTACCAGGTAACCCAGGCTGCTGAAATCTCTCCCCTTGCTCTGCAGATATCTACCACCAGAGTCCAAGAAAGCTAGGTGCCCTGGGGGAAGGCTCTATTCCTCAGCGCCAAGATTCTGCCAAAATGGGAAGTAAGAAAGCAACGAGTTGTGGAGTTCTGTGTTAGTTTATTGGTTTTTCTTGTCCTCTGGTGGGAAGTATGGAGGAGGGGGTGGCTGGTCCTGAAATAAAAACAATAAAAGAACATCAGTTCATGGCTACAAAAACAAAACAAAAACAAAACACCAAAATCAATTCAGACAAATTTTGCTGTGTCACTGAGGAAAAGAACTGCTAAACACACACTTGGGCTCACACTGCAAATGCAGAGTGGCACAGGAACCTACCGTGGGCATATAGACGTTATGGGGGTTGACTGGGCTGTAGTAAGCACTGGCAGCGGCTTCGGCAGCTTTTGCTTCAGCTGTCACAGAAAGAGAAGTTACAGATTTTGTGACACACAGAGAACTTCTACAGTGGAACAGAAACTCCACATTTTCCTGGC
This sequence comes from Tyto alba, assembly GCF_018691265.1. Taxonomy (NCBI): domain Eukaryota; kingdom Metazoa; phylum Chordata; class Aves; order Strigiformes; family Tytonidae; genus Tyto; species Tyto alba. Next base: position 8,225,581 of record NW_024881314.1, read on the forward strand.
CATCAAGTGTTACTAATAGAGCACTATTTGACCAATACTGGAGTTGCAAAATAGCTACAACAAACATGACAATTGAGCATTATCTCTTCCAGTTGCCACAGGATTGCAAAGTCCCAAGCGAAGCAGGCCAAGATTCAGTTTGGAAATGTCACCTGGGACTTGCCTGCTAGCTAACAAATAAACGCTAACAACAGTTTTGCCTGAACACAGACAATGCCCCTTAAAAAAAGCAGTCAACAAACCATCCTTCTTGGGAGTGAAAACAGAGAAGAAAAAAAATCAGTACAAGTTTATAGCAGCTTAGAGGATTCATACTTTAAAGATGGTAACTTAAAATAATCCAGATTCCTTATTTCTGCAAAATACAAAACCATCTGGATCTGTGCCACTTTCCAAATAATAGTTCAAAGATGCCTCATTGTTTATCTGAACCAGAGAGAAGTTACATCCTTATCCAGACAAATATCCCCACCTGTGAGAGATCTATGGTTGTTTCCAATCACAAAAGATTTTTCTTCCCCCCTACATGCAGACCTTAAGATCACGTTCAAAATCATTTCAACAAATCCCAAATGAGTGAAAATGAGACTGATATTTCCCCAGCTCTTTTCCATCTATTCCTCTGTTCTATATTGTTTAAGCAAAATTAATCAGATTAGAATGAAACAAGGAAAGAGAGGAGTGAATATCACCAAAGCCACATTTGCTAACTGACATGGACTAGAAACACATTGCACCATCGGTTTCTTTTTATTAATCTATTAGAGCAAGTTTGAAACAACAGAGAATCACAAACTGTATTTCTTTTGTCACAACAAGAATAAATCCAGCTGCAAAATATCCACTAATGGTATCTACCCGGGAGAGAATCAGGCTGGCCTCCAGACTGAACTAAATTTACAAGGTTGGATTAGGGGAGCTCCTTAACTCCTCCTCTAAACAGTTTTAACTTCTAAGTGGACCTTCTAAGTTGACTCTAAGTTCCCCAAGAGATAAAAGACAAGAAACGTCTAATTAATGGGTAACAAAACCATGGTGAGCTAATTGACCTGAACAGGGTTCCTACCTGCAGGAGTGGTGGGCAGGTCTGGGCCGCTGACGGGGGGTTCCATGGGCCCAGGGTACGGTGGGGGTGGAAGCTGCATGTAACCCATGTCTCCATCCACCACAGGGGGCCCAGGATAAAACTCTGTCAGGAAAGGAAATAACACAGCAAAAGACTTAACTCCTTTGGGTGAGTCACAGCATACAGCCAAAACAAGCCAAAGGCAAATATAATTAAGCTCAGAAACAGAAGCTGCACAAGGCATCAGATACAATTTGAAAGACTATGTAAAATTTTACTTTCTCTCCCTTTTTACCTACTTTAACTCTTGCTAACTAGAATAAACCCCATCCTCAATTCCCAGGCTTACCAGGAGGAGGTGGGGGGTACGGATAGCCCCCATTAGCTGCAGCTGGTGCAAAAGCATAGGATCCATTTGGCATGTAGGAATAGCCGTAAGCTCCATTGGGTATTTCACCTCTGGAGACTGGAACAGAAAAGATAAGTTGATCTCATCAAAACATCAAGCCTGCATCAAATGCAGGCCAAGAACTCCAAAAAACATAAAGAATCCTTATCTGAAAAACAAACAAGCTCCACCTCAATATATCTGCTGTTCATTGGATGTGAAAAAAGTATTTCTTTAAAGCAAGTTCCAAATACAGCCTGAAACTCGCAGTTTCTTGAGTCCTGAAACCTGAATCCTGAAATTTGAATCCAGCCTGTCGCAACCGAAAACTGCCCTTGCTGCGAGATGAAGGCAAGGCCTCCTGAAACCACAGAACTGTCTGGCAGACCTCGCCGGGATCCCGTACCTTGCGATGCCACCTGCAGCATACGCTGCCCAAACTCGATAGCACCCCCAGCCGAAAAGGCCATCTTGAACGTGGCAGATCCTTCCCAGCCACCTGCAGGGAGGAAAGACAGAATTCAGAAGCAAGGAGAAGCCATTTCAATGCTATTTAGCTTCCATGCTTTATCTATAGATGCCCTCTATATAATTCTTTAAAAAGCTTATTCCAAAAATCCAAGGGAAAAAATGCAGATAAAGTGGCAGAATTACCCTATTATCAGAAAAAAAATCATACTGGGGTATTTTCAAGTCAAAAGATACCTGAAGAAGAAATATCAATAAGGGAGACCTTTCAAAAGCTTTCTGAAGTTGTGCCTGTTACCACAGCAGCTGCCAGCAGACCAAGCTATCAGAAGCGCTGGATTTGCTCTAGCTTTGTATAAGATTAGTGCAGAAGACAGGGATTTTGTTAATCCCGTTTGCTAAAAAGCCTTTGCAACCACACCTAATTGTCAGCTATAAATTAATTTGGGAGTCTGAGTGCCCAATGAAGCAAAGACCTTAATGAAAAACATGGTCCACATAAATTCATTAGAGTCCATGGAAGATATTTCAAGTCAGAATAACAATAATAAAAAAAAAATAATTAGTGACATTTCTTATTATAGACTGAAAAAGGGAAACATGCACATCCCAACAATGCACCAAAGCAGAAGCTGTGTCAGTGCTGAAACAGGGACATGTACATTAAAAAGCCTTTTGAGTTAAACCAGACTCTCATGGCTGTTAAAGCAACATTCTCGTTAGAAGAGACAGTCTCTGGGGAAAATTCACAAAGATTTAGCTAAAGCCATTTGCCTTTCACACAGTTTACAGAGTTTGTCATTACTGCTCGGGCTTCCTCTCATGCTGAATGGTCCCACTTTGTTCCCATGCAGAAGCTACAATGCCGATTCCAGGATTACAAGCTAAAGTCTCCTAAGCACTGTATTGTGGCACTGAAATCACAGTGGACTAAATCAAGCTGGGAATGAGAGAGTTTACCGAACTATGTGTCTTTACTAAAAAAGAATAAAATGGTGATAAAAAAAAAATTATTCTTAAAAATGCCTACCGCAACCTTCTCATTGAACATAATATGAAATCGGCCCTTGAAGATTCCCTAATTTCAAGACAACCCAGGTTGTCTTTCAGGTGTCATTTTTACTGCTAAGATGCGCTACAGCAATAGCATGCCTCTCCTTGAATTGCACAAGAAACTGATGATGAAGAACAGTGCTCTGGAGATCTGCATCCGAAAACCCAAAGAGATCCAGAAAGGATCACAAGTCTTTGGCATAAGAGGACCCAGATGCAGAATTAACAGGTAGCCCCAACTGACCAAAGCAAACGGACACCCTCACTCCCGCCAACTCTGCTCTGATGTTTACTCAGTGAGATCACTTGGCTGACTGAACTTAGTATTCTGCACAGAGGGCAGGAATGAGATCAGTTGCAGAACAGATCTGTTCATTGTAACTGTACAGGGAGCAGATAAGGGGAACATTTTTAGCTGCTAGTTTCGAAGAAACAAACACATTTTAGCAGTACTGTAAAAATGCACTTGGTCAGTATCCAGTTTCAGTTACACTGCATACTCTGCTATGAATTGTGTAGTTGAACCAAGATACAGAACGTACATATGTACTATACATACCTCCTGCCTCTGCTTTCACTGTACCCTTGATATAATTTGCTCCAAAGACAGGCTGCTTAATCTCACAATCTTTCAACAAATAAAAGGGCATCATAAAAGACTGCATAGCATCCTTTCCCTTCGATACAAAGATAACCTGGAAAGAAAACAACATTACAGAGACTATTTAAAACAAACAGGAAACACAGCCCTGATTTATTATCTGAAGAGACTTTTCGATGAACTGAAACTCCCTCCCACATCTGAAGCTCCTCGTCAGTTCTGCAAGCCAAAAGCTACACAGAACAGCCACAAGTGTAAACTGAAGCTTCAAGGCAGTAAAGTCTTCCAGGAAGGCCACCCTTGCTCAGATAACACTCCCAGATTCCAGAGAACTTGCTGCTCCACATAGCTATGATTTAGTAGCTGTGCTGTTGCATTCAGCATTTCCAGACCACTGCTAATTTCCAATCTTGAAGTTGCCTGATGGACTAAGCAGCTGCTGGTATAAGAACTAATCAGATTTATTATCTTTTGACAAATAGATAGGATATGCAATGAATTCATAATGCTCCCCAGAGGGAGAGGATGAGCCATACTTCAAGGGGTAGTAGATTATCCTGACTTTCATGCATTGAGGACTTTTAAATACGGAACAGCAAAGAGCCCTTATCTCCTTATACAAGATAAAGCCTTTTACTACTTACTCGGTAGGGAGTCAAAAAAACACTCCCCTTCTTGGTCCCTTTGAAGGCATCTGGCATAGGTTCAATATCACTGAAGGTAATTTCTATGTGATCATAGGTCATCAATATGCTGCAAACAAGATGAGAAAAGAGACACGGTATTACAGTGTCACAGCTCAGGGCAGAAGTGCAATATGCATATAAGTTTACTGACCTACCAAAACTGCCTTTAACCTCAGGCCAGTGCTCGGCAGAGAAAATCAGTCTGGCTTGCATTTTTTTTTTTTTCTCATTAGCAATAGCAACTTTAGTAGTACTGACTGCTTGTTCTCAGACCTGTGTTCCCTCCTCAGCGTGTTGGCACACCTACTGCTATCTGCGTAGCCAGGCAGTGAATCTAGTCAACTGAACTGATCAAGATCCCAAGACATATATTGATTTATTTTTATTATTTATTTATTAAATTTGTGTTGCATTTCTGCTGGATCAGTTCCCTAATTTGGTTCACCACAAGTAACACAACAGAGGAAGGACTGCTGAAGCAGGAAATGCTCAGGCTGGCTTATGCAACACGGCTGTTGAAGACCTAACCACAGCTTAAGCATCTTTGCCACAAAAATGTGATCAAGAATAACTCTCCTTTTTTGCCACTAGATTTCATTGAACCATGCTGTCTGTACCGACTCCTTCATTCTCAATTAGAACCTGACCTGATTAAGCCAGTGCCATACCCTTGCATGGATACAGCAGGTAAACTGTATTAATGTAACCATCCACATTAGGGACTCTCATCCCTAAAGCTGGAGAAACATCCACCACCTTTACCTTTGGCAGATTACATGTTACCATCGTGAGTCACTCGCCTTTCCCTTCTGCCAGAAAATACCCATCCCACCAGCAAAGGCTCCGAAGGGCACAGGGGCCAGCAGCTCTGCTCAGGCTACAGTGTTCCAGCTCAAGCAACCACCACAAACAGCCTGGGCTGCCGCTGAGAGGTGACCCCTGACCCAAGGCAGGGTGACGACTGGGAACAGTAACACGTTAAGCTGTTGCAGTTGTTTGTTCCAGAGAATGAGAATTTAAGCCCCAGAGTTGATCTTATTGAATTCTTCTAAGGGTCATATCCCAAATGGAAGTGAGGTGCAGAATTCCTACACAAATCTTTCACTAGCCTCATGGAAGCAAGCCCTGAAGAATGAACTACTCCTTTGTCCCAGAAGCAGTGACTGCCCTGTCAGAAATGCAGCACGCTGGCAGGCAGAGGGCAAGAACAGCCCATTGCCACGCTGACAGAGGCAGCTCTGTGGAGGCTTTCTGTTTCCATGGCTATATCCCAGTAACTTTTTCTAACGCTGCTGCTCCTTTTCGAGCACACAGCAGGGGTGTGCACGCAGGGAACCCAGCAAACCAAACCAGGCGGGTGGCCTAACGCTTCCCCAACGGGCAGCTCTCGAACAGAGGCACTCTGCAGGTGCAGCACCCGAGCTCCCCCGCAGGGGTGAGGCTTGGGTCCAGGCCAGAACCACCTGGTTCAGGGCTGAGCTCTGCCAGCCCTCACAGAGCGGCGGGGAAGAGGCTGGGGAGAGCAGGAAGAGGCAGCAGCAGGCCGGGGAGGTGAAGGGGCAGGGGGATAGGTACAGGCCCCAACCCTGCAGGGAGAAGTGGGGAGGACGAGCCCTGCCACGCCGGCACCGAGGGGGTTAAACCAGCCTCCCCCCCTTTACACCTCGTAGGCCCCTCGGCACCACGTGACCCGCGGCACCCCTCCCCCCTCAACCGCTCCCCCGGAGAGGGAAGGAAGCTGGAGGGGGACACGGCAGCTCCCCGCTGCCGCCCGGCGACGGCGGCCGCAGCAGGGGAGAAGGGGATGGCACCTCACTTCTCGCTGTTGTTAACGATGACGCCGCCGCCCTCCGAGTGATTCCTGTTCAGCGCCATGGCCGCCGCCGCCTCCTTCTCCTCCTCCTCCTCACAGCGTCACGCGCACTCTGCGCCTGCGCAGAAGACGGGCTCCCGACGTCACGGCCGGAGCGAGGCGTGGCGGCGTGTCTGCGTGGTGCATGCTGGGAGTTGTAGTCCCCGCGGCCGGCCGCCATGACACCGCCCCCCGCCCTTCCTCAGCGGTGGGGTCTCGGAGGGGCGTCGTGGTGGTTCCCACCCCCCCCGACCCCCGGGGACTGCCCGGTTTGAGGGGTGCCAGCCCTCACTCCCTGCCTCCATCGCCCCGAGCCCAGCGGCGGCGGGAACACCTGCCGTCCCCGGCCTGACCGTCCCCGAGAGGAGACCTGCAGCCCCTGGCCCCGCTTCCACCACGATTTAGATCAATTTTAATTTACTGAGCTCAGTCCAGCTTAGGTTTTATTAAGCTTGCTCAGTTTTCTAATACATAGGGGTAATCCAAAGAGACAGTCTCCTGTTTGGGAGAGCTCTTTAACGTGTTCATAAACCCGTCAATCATCCAATTACATGTCCCGCTGACCATATATAATAAAATGATTTAAATTATTTGGAGCTCGCCTGAACTTGGCAGCAGTTTTTCTGACTTCTACTCACAAGGGCGCTCTGGCATAGCAGCGCTTTGCGGGTGGGAGTTCGCAGAGCACCCCGACGGCATTCACATAGACGTTTTGTTTTAAAACCCTGTATTTTGCTGTGGTTTGCACCTCATTTTTTATCCTGAAGACATTTCCTGGCTGACTCACTAGCGGATAAAACGTTTTCCCTAGGAGGCTGTCCAGTTTTGCATGTAAGAAGGGACTGTTCGCACATCCCATGCAACCACAAGTGATTTTAATGCTGTTTGGCGGGATCTCCCATGGAAAAGCCCAGAATTAAGTGAAACGGAGACAAAATTGGACTTTCAGTAGGTGGACAGGGAAAAATTCAGATGTTCAGTAGAGTAGAATAAAAATCATCCCACATACTGCACATAAAATGAGGCTTATCCCCTTAAACAGCGAAGATGCTTGCTCTGTTTCCACCAATTTTTTAATTTGTGTTTGGTGCACATTTTGTGTTTCACACACTTGCAAATGGATTTTTGAACCTGTTATTGGCTGCTCTCCATGCTGGAGTCAATCACATCCTAAAATTACCACTTTATATTGGAGAGTGTTAAACTGAAAGGGCTAACCAGTCACTTTATAAACAAGTCAGGACCGTGTCTTTGTGTCTGGAGAGAGGGAATCAGGGAGCAGGAAAATACCTGCAGCATTTGCACAGTTACAGTAAGGGTCTAATCTTCTGTTTCCGGGTGCACAAGCAGGAGGAACTCTTAAAAAATCAACGACTGCATAATTTAATTAAAAATAGGAGCCCTGCAAAACTAATCAACTGTTTTGAAGCGCTCCTCATATCAATAACTGACAACTGTATATCAATAAGTTACAAATATATATGAAAAGCATATATTTCCCTAAATCATATATTTTTATATGGATTTGACCTTTTTCTTGTAGGGTTTGCAGCCCAGCCCTGTCTGAATGCCTGAGAACCAGATGGGGTGCAGGGGGAAAAGCAGAAAAACTACATAATGGAAACAAGCTTTAAATAAATGCAGTGACATAATCTGTACAGTTCTTGGCAAGAAAAGAGCAAGTTTGTGCTTTTCATATCCGCTTTTTCAATAAGCTGTAAGTTTCCCTTTTAAGAAATAGTTATAACAAACAGTCCTGATTCCTCTCCTATTAAAGTCAGTAGCAGAGAGCCACTCAGCTTCCACTGAAGCACCCAGCTGAAGCATTACCACCTTGCATGAACTAAGACACAAATAATGTTTTTCTTCTAGATCCATCTGATATTTGGTACTAAGAAACACAGCCTTCATTTAAAAGCAGTGCCGGTATAAGTGCCAGTGTGCGTGGGAAGCTCTAGACCTCCACGTCACATAGAAACCTTGGAAATTTATACTCTAAAAACTGAAAACACTAAGGAAAAAGTGCCTAATCTCTTCATCTTTGTTATTTCCAAGCTGAGGACAGAGGTAGAGGAGAGAACTGAGACAATTCATTGTTTTGAATTGCCCAGCACTGACAATATTGTTACTGGATTTTAGGATTCTTCCGCTCCGCTTGCAGTCAAGCAATAAAAATGTGTATTTGGCACAATTCCCTTAGACACACTTGGAAAATAAAATCTGTGTTATTTTATGCCAGATATAGAGGACACGGAAAAATAAACACAAGACAATGCGACAACTCTAAAGGTTTGGTATTTAAAGGAAAGACAACCCAGAGCAATCCGTGTGTAATATTTAATGGTAAATCATAGTCTAACATCATTATATTATTCTGTTACAGTTTTTTCACACACTGTAAAATACTCTACAGTAACTATATTTTTAAAATCCTAATTAAAAAGAGGAACACTCTGTGACAGCAGAAATAAATCATGGGAACACGAGAAGGCTGTTTAAATTGCCAAGTGCTATCTATCCATCTAAACTCATCACACATCACATTTAGCCCTTTGTTTGTAGCAAAATCAGCAATCCAGAGCTGGCATAGTGCACATTTCCTAATCATTCCAGTTTACACCCCAAATTATTGGCAACAAAGAGCAAACTCTGATCCAGCACCCTGGGGGGACTGCTCCCGTCTTAAATCAGTTGGGATTTGCTTTATGCCCCAAACCATGAAGATTTATAGAGCTTCCAACCAGGATAAAAGCAAGCAGCAGGAAGAAGAGGGTTGGGCAGCACTTCCCAACTGCACTGTGTCTATAAGAGGCCTCAAAACGCACCGTAAAGCTGTGTATCAGCATCCCAGCTCTCGGGGCAGAGGTGAATTAAGCAAAAGCAGCGGCACAAGCAGAAGCAAAGCCCAAACACCAGGCGTGTCCTCCTGAGCTGCTCCCATAAAGTTACAGGATGTAAAGGGAAAGATGTAGGATCCTTCCAAACCACCCCAAACCCTGAAGGAGTTCAGAGATTTGCATCTGTGCATTGGGCAACATGGAGAAGGGAGGGATGTGTGGCTCGAGCCTGGGTTTCCCCGCGGAGCAGTCAATCCGCCTACGGTGAAATGAAATGGGGCAAAGGCCCAGATCTGCTGTATTTACTCTGGCAAAACTCCTTGCTGCAAATGGTGGGAGCTTTGCCTGAATAAATGAGATTTAGGGCTTGGAGAGAGAAGAGATGGCAGCCTGCATGTGAGATCTCTTCCTGCAGGCACGCAGCAGAGATCCAGGTTACCTTCCTCTTCCTCCTGGGACGTGACCACGCACGAGCTGTTGCACGTCTTTGCCTTTGTTATCTGGTAACGCATTTCTGATACCAAGTCCTCTCTGGTGTTAGCAAAACAGCAGCGATGCCTGCACTGTGTCACCGCTGACATCTCGTGCAAAGGCTGAGTTTTGCAGGAGAGCGACGGGCACGAGCCAAACAAAGCAGTTTTGAGGTAGGAGTTCAGGACATGGGGTGTGAATTCCCATCTGGACAGAAGTCTAGGCAGTATTCCCACCAGCCAGGAAAGGCCAAGATTTCTTCTGAAGATTTCACACTGGCAGCTCTACCTCTCCTTTTCCCACCTCTGCAGCATTTTAGGAATTGCAGCACGCGGAGCGGGGGGGAGGAGAAGGGATTTGCAGACACATCCCAGCGGTCCCCCTCCCAGACGAACTCACCAGCCCTGCCCTGGGGAGGGGGCGGCTGCATTTGGACCCTTCAGCCCCTCAAGTGAGAGCCCACAGCGACAGCTGTTTCTGGGGTCCAGCACCTCTTCCCACACCAGTAGGAATTCATAGTGCTGGCAAACAAGTTACAGTAAAGGAGCTCTTTAAGCCTCAGTGTTTATGTAAACGTGGCTTTAACTTTAAACCTCTTGGCTTTGTGGCTGCCTTTTTATTCACATTCACTTTTTTCCCTTGGCTCCACTTGAATATACCACTATGGTTTTCAACTTATCCTTTGGGGAATATATGTATATTTCATATATTTAGCTAAATGGGCCATTTTCTATTCCTGTTGACCGTTGATGCGTCATCACTGACTCACTCATGCCAGTGAAGAACCTGAGCTCTTTATTTTCTCTTTACGTATATATTACAGAGCACTACGATTCTGTAAAGCAAGTTTCAGGGGAGGTAGGTAGCAAACTAATCCCAGAAAAAATAAACCTGTGGAAAGACGTGGTGCGCTGAGACAGGGGCTGTACTGTGCCGCCCTTGCAGGCTGTATTTTTCTTCTGAAAAAGCTCCCTTAGGACACGTGAACTAGCATTTTTGGCTCTCAGCCTCAAGTTTCCACCTTTCCTGGAGGGGACAGTTGCTTGAGAGTAGTTTTTGTTAATTGTTACTTATTGCCAGGGTCTAAAGGGTTATTTCATTACTGACTGATGCTGTACCTTTTATAGTGTCCCTAGAACAGACCATATGCCCCTGGGACATATTCACAGCACCTCTTTGTCACTTAAAAAACTCTCTAAGCTAAGGGGTACATTTACAGCTCAAGTGTGCCCAGGGTAATTTAAGAGTTGGGAGTTTAACAGTATTAAAATCCCCTAAAATACTAGGGTCATCAAAAATGTAGGGGGAAATTTGACTGTAAAGTTTCTGTAAGCAGTTCCCAAGGAACATGTTTTCTAAAAAACATCCTCTAAATGATTTTGTGCTGCTTGCTTCACCATCTCAAGGCAGGAATGGTGCTGCTGCTTCTTGACAGGAGGTTTCTCCCCTTTCCCTGCTGGGATTTTTGCCTGTGGTGGGGAGCAGCCCTGCAGCCACAGGGCTCTAACATATGTGGGACCATGGCTTTTCTCAAATGAGCCTGGCCACAGACCAGTGTTCAAAATACCCAGTGGCCGCAGCATGAGGGCAAAAATACTTGTTTCACGTTTGCAGAACTAATGGGTGGTCAGCCCTGCAAGGAGAGGTACTCTGTCACCGCAGTGTCGCCCCTGCACCCCACCTCACTGCTCCTCTGCATCCCACCCGCCCCGGAGCACCCTGCTCACCCACGCCAAGGCACGATGGTGATGTGGGCACTGGGGAAGTGACCGCACCCGCCTTGGGGTTCGCCCGGTCCATGCTGGGCTTGCTACTTCAAAGGCACTTCATAAGGAGCACGAAGAAGGCATCGATGAGCCTGCGCTTAAAAAAGCAGCAGTGACACAGAGACCGAGATAAGGCACAAAGCAGAACATCTGCGCAAGTCACCAGGGCAGTGCAAGCAGATATTAAGGAGAGGGACCAGGCAGCCTGGAAGCTGGCCAACATACAGCTTCAAATCTATGTGGCACTTCTCCTGAGCAATACGCTTTACCAAGAAAGGCTGTATCATGGTCCCTGATGTCCAGAAAGGGAAACTGAGGGGCAGGGAGCAGTACAGAGACTCGCCCAAGTTCACTCAGCAGCCCAGCAGCAGAGCCAGCACTCGGATCCAGCTCCCAGCCCACAGCTCTGCCCACCAGACAGCTTCATCCACCCCTGGGTCACCAACAGCACAGGGCGAGGAGGAAGGGCTGCCACAGAGAAAGAAAACGCTACCAAAGAGAAGCTGTGACGGTGACAATACACTGCAGGAGAGACTTTTCTGGGTCTTCCCATGCTCCCGCTCTCTGGGCAGTTACCTACGCTTTAGCACCGAAACACAATCTTTCTTCAGTGGCCCAATCTGCAGGTGGGCATCAACGCTTTCCAGGAAGAAGGCTGGTTTCAGCTTGTGAAAGAAAAGAGAAGTGAATTTGTTGTTGATCTTGTTCTGGAACGGGTCAAACTGACCCTTGGCAAGATGGGAGACCTTGAGCTGCTGCAGGCAGGTCATCTTGGAGTCCTTGACTCCATAGAAGGTCAGTGCCTTCTCTGAATACTCCAGGAAGACCCCAATTGTGTGGAAGAATGGCTGCTGGATGACAGACTGAAGGCCTCCAAACCAGGCCACGTAGTTCTGTCCGTTCCACTGCAGGCAGCAGGATTTCTCATTCCGCCCCAGGCGCCCGTAGTTGTAGGACTCCTGGGGGTTGAAGTCCTCGGTGATGACGCCGATGCTGACCCAGCCGTCGATGAGCTCCACCTCCCAGTAGTAGTTGCCCCGGTTCATGAGGTTCACACCCAGCACCTGCTCGCAGTTGATGAACCGCATCAGGCTCTCCGGATAGGGGATGGGGCACAGCACCCGCTTGGCCCCTTTGGTGCCAAACAGCTGGATGAACTTGTCAGCTGTGTCGCTGTCCAGGTCAATGATGAAGGCAACTGTGTGGGGCAAGAAGGAGACATGAGAATGAGGAGGGAAACAGGAGAAAATCCCCGTGGCCCACCCTGTTCTGATCCCCTGCTCCAGCCTTCAGTGATTAGCATGATCCTTTCTGACTCCCACCATTGCTCTGTCCCCATGCTTTTAAATCCCACCGCTGGTTTCATCTGCTGAACATAAGGAGCCGCAAGAGGTGACATTCCCATCAGCAGCATGAATACAGGTAACCGGGCAAAGGAGAGAGCAGAAGGGCTGCTAGATGAGCTCAGCCCTGATATCAGACATTGGAGAATGTAGGAACATTCCATATAAAAGTGGGTTTCAGGCAACCACAGACAAACACAGCGGGGAGGGACCCCAAGAAGACGGGAGAACAGCCAGGCACATCACAGCTACGAACCAACTGCAGTCAGTTCTCGCTGCCCTACAGCTCCCGCAGCAGCAGAGGCAGCTCCCAGCGTGCGGGGCCACGTGAGAACCGCTGCTGGATCCCGAACAGGGGATGTCCAGTGGGAACAGCCCTGGACACACATCGGTGCCAGTGGTGTTGCAGGTCTGAACCCACAGCATGTCCAAACCCTTTAGCAGTGGCACAGCACACCCCACTCGAGGCCAGGCTTTGCTGCCCGGCTCCCAGCGGGGTGCACCGGGTGTGTGCTGCTGAGGCAAATCATGTCCCCTGTGGACATCTCAGTAGGTGACCCCACATCCCTGTAAGGCTGGGGGGGGGTGGGGACACGCAGGGTGTTGAAGCCCAAGGCCAGCCCTGCACCCTCCAACCTCAGCCCCTTCAGCCCTATTGTCTCTGCTCAGCCACTGAATTATCCCTCTGCTTGCTGCCGCTGGAGATGACTCTTATCAGACTGAAAACAAGGCAGATGCACCAACTCTGATCTAATTAATGGGGGATCCAATTCATCAAGGGCTGGAAGGCAGCAGAAATTACGTGGTGTGCCTGCAGCCCCCTCTGGCAGCTGGAATGGCAGAACCACAGACAAGGGAAAAAAAATATCACCTAAACAGATAATGACTGTTGTCAGGAAAGCAAGGAGACTTCCCTGTTAGCTGAGCAATATTTCCTCCAGTGGCGGCAGTGCTCCTGCCAGCTGTCGGCTCGGGACCAGCGCTGGCCAGGCGTGCGGGAAGGAGCTGGCTGGCCCGGAGAGAGGAAAGGGAAGATGAACCTTAGCAACAACTGTCAAAGCAAAAGTCCTTCGCTTACATTTCAGGAAGTAATCACGGCTCTCCCGGCAGGTGGGATTGTTTGAGTTGTCTGGAGCCTGGGACTTGGCCAACGCTGCAGAGACAGGGACAGAAGGGTTTGCCATCAGCAAAGGGTGTTACTGGCCATCGCCCCCCGCCCGACACCCTGATGGTACCCCAAGCCCCAGCCAGCATCTCCAGCTCCCCCTGCACATCCCTGCCAGCTTGGACACGGGAAAGGACAGATGCCACCTCTGCCACCCCAGGGAGATGGAGCAGGGGGGGGCAAAGAACCAGCTGCAATTCCCATGGGCATCCGAGGAAATGAGAGAGAGGAGAGAGCTCAGGCTAAATGAGCTTGGGAGAAGGCTGCTGTGGTGGCTTTCTAACCCTGGCAGGTTTGGGAGACCACAGCCTGCCCCATGAAGAGGATCATCTATCCTGGGAAGAAAGAGTCCCCTTTCATGGGAGGCCACTTTGGCCACTTGCCCCCTCCCACAGGGTCCTGCCTAACTCCCAGGCTGTTTGTTGCCTCTCCAGTCTCCGTGGAAAAATTCATAAAACCTCAAGGATGAGGCGTAAGCCCAGACTGGGATTGTGTAACGTGCAGCGCAACCGTGCCGCTCAGCTTCCAGGGTTGGCGGGAGAGGAGCCATCGAGCCTGCAGGCACCTCCCACCTACGCAGGGAGGATGGAGGGTGACGGGGTGACCTCCGGGCAGAGGGGCTGGGTGAACACAAACCTTCCTCCATCTCCTGGAAATCCAGCCCATCAATTCCTTTTCCCTGCAAGTGATCCCACTGTTTTTTGCAGGCAGCAGACAGCACATCCTTCATGGCGCTCACAGCTTGGGTGCACTTGGTGAAGTTCAGCTCATTCTGGAAGTTCACAGCCGGGGAAAGATTTTCTTCCATGGCTACTTTTAAGGCCTGAAATTCCTGAGCCAAAAAGACAGAGTTTCAGGAGGTTTTAAACAAGCTCAAGTTGTCTCTTGTTCCGCAACCCCACCCTGCCCCGGAGGATTTGGGAACTGGCAGCTCACAGGACTTGGCCCAAGGACAGCCTTGCATAAGGGAGGAGAGAGCTTTCCTGGCCACGCGTTCCTGGCGCCTTCTCTCCCTTTCAAACCTGGACCCAGACCATGCCCACCTCGCATGGAGCAGCATCTCCTCCCAAAAAGGGCTCCTCTTGCTGGGCTGCTGGAGAGGGGGCAGATGCTGGATGGGGGGCAGTGGGGCACCCCAATCTCTCGCTCTCTGTCCCCCACACCTACATACGCAGTCTGGGCAGCACATCAGCTTCTCCTGAGCCATGGCCAGGATGGAGGTGGGGGTGGAGGAGAAAGTCTTGGCCGCCCGGTCCCCCCAGGACTGGGGAGGGGAGAGGACTGTGCCAACACAAGTGAGACCCTGCAGCCCTCACATCCCAGGGCTCCTGGCAGCCACATGAAATGGGACAAACCCCCTAATGACAATATTATCGGCTCCTTCTCCCTGCCCCATCCCACTCGGGCACCTGAAGGAAGTAGACGGTGTCAGTGCTGGGGACGTTCTCCAGGTTTTGCTTGCACTGGGCAAGGTTGGCTCGTCTCTCCTCCTTCCAGCGGAGATCAGCCTCAGCCTCTCCCAGCATGGAGCGCTCCCCATCCTCAATGAAGCTGGCCACCTCCTTCTGGAAGGTCGCCAGGACCTCGGAGGCTTCTGCAAAGAGCTTCTCGACTCCTTCCCTCTCCTTCATGGCAGCGCCCTAAGCACAGGGAGAGAGGGGTCAGGGTCACCTTCCACAGGCAAGGGTCTGGGAAAGCACCCTTGTCCCCTGTCCAGCACGTGGTTCTCAACTCTGTGGGGTCCCCCTGACACCCCATCACCCCCTTCACCCAATAGCTTGGAGCACTTTACAACCCAGGTGTCAAGGGACCTGACTGGGCACGGCTGCTTACTGCTCCACCATGTCTCGTGTCCCCAGGCAGTGAAGTGATGTGTTTGCACAAGGGCCAAAGGGGACCAAAACCCCGTGAGCCTGGGGAGAGAAGGTGCAAGAGCCAGCAGATGCCCTGGCATGATCCTTGCCCTATTCCTTCTTCCAGGTTGCAAACTAAAGCAACCAGAGATGCTGTGAGGGTTAACAGAGATGAGAAACAAGGATCCTCAGGGACCCACGGATACTCAGGGACTATGTTTTATGGGGCACATGCTTCCCTGTGAGCACCACTTCTACCCCCCACACGCCCCAAAAGCTCATGGCCCCTTCGCCTCCGCTCCCTGGCCCAGCAGAGCCACGCTAACAGAGTGAAGCCATCGCAGAGTCACCTTAACGAGCTCCACCATCTTTTTGGCCTGCGCGATGGTGACTGCCAGTTCCTCCAGCTCGTTATCCACATCGCTGAGGAATTTAGCTTGTTGGGCCTGTGGACACAAGGGACAAACACTGAGCTCTGCGCCACGATCCCGGTGGCAGGGAGGCACAGGGGACCCTGCCTCTCCCTACGTTCAACCCACAGCCCCCTCTCTGACCGTAACCTTGCTATCAGGCTTCAGGTGAAGGGTGCAAGGGGAATCACGAGTTGTTTTCCTCCCCTGCAATATCCAACCTGCAAACATCCCTTCTCACTCAGTTGGAAAACGAAAGGAGCAGCCAGGCTGTAAAGGGTCATGCCCAGCTCCACCTCGGTCCCAGAGGAAACCAAACAAAATAGGAATTTGAAAGCAAAACTATCAGGCGGTGGTTGCAGCAAGCGCAGCTAAGCCGCGTGCTCTTAGGGTGTATCCCAAAGCTGGGACTAGTGCGGAAGCTGAAACCAGACCTGGGGCACTCGGAAATGCAGCGCTGAGTCCCCTGGAGGTCTCTCGTTAGGAGCAAAGCAAAGCAGCTCGGCAGCACGGGGTGCTGCGTGGCTGCAAAGGAAGCACTGTCCGAACGCGGCGTTTCCTGACGCGCTATTGTTAGCGCCAGCCATTGCCCATCCTGAGGACGGGTCCCTTGGGAGCCAGGAGGGGATTGCACTCCCCAGCCAGAGTAGCTCCCCACCCCACGCTCAGCTCCCAGCTCCCTGCCTGGCGAGGGGGGGGACAGGCCCCGTCCATCCTTCTGGCCCCGCAGCGCGAGGGCGGTGGCAGAGCGCGGCCGCAGAGGCCGTGCAGGCGGCGTTAAGCAGCGCCTGCGAGGCCCGACAGCTCCTCGGGGCTGGGATCACACGCGCTTTCTATTTCAAGGCATCCGATGACTAATAACGCCGGCAAAAGGGTTTTCCTGGAGCCCTGAAAGCCCGTGAGGGAGTGGAAGCTGGCGCGGGGCTGCTGCTGTGCTCCCTGCCAGCATGTCTGCAGCCCCTGGGCTCTCCCCCAGAAAAATAAACCCCCCTCCAAGGTCCCCAAATGCCCCATGCAGAGGCAAGGATGCCACCACGCCCTGAGCCTTGCAGGCTGCCATCTGCCTGCAGCCCTGCAGAGGCCCCACGCACTCGAGGCAGCAGTGCCCAGGAAGGCAGCACTGTGCCGGGGCTCCTCGGGAGGCTCGTGGGTGCGAATTTGGGAGGTGACTCAGCCGCATCTGGGAATGGGAGTGATGGAAAAAATCCCCGCTGCCAAAGCGCCGGGATACAAAGGGCTGGTGGAGCGGGAGCAGAAGCCGGGCAGGCTGCCAGCACGCAGAGAAAAACCGCCTTGACGAAACTGTGGGAACGAGACGGAGAAGACGGGTGCCCCGTGACTGCGGGGCGGCCACTGCAGGGTGTCCCAGGCGCCCTCGCCCCCAGCCCTACGCCCACAGGGATTGCGAGTTTGGCCCCACAGCGGGACCAAACCCCACGGGCTGGCTGGCAGTGGGTCTGCCCCTAATGTCTGTCCCAGGCTGCCTGTCCTGTCCCCACCCCACAGCGTGTCCTGATGGCACAGCACCCCGTCCCTCTATGCCAGGGTGGGTTCCCCTGTGGGGGAAAGGGCTGCAGCACCCACCCCACACAGGGCGTTCCACCAGTGCCACACCTGCACAACCCCCACATGGGGATTAGGTCCCCCGTGGGGATGTGGGTGCAGCATGGACCTGTCCCAGGGGTGCTGCACCTCACCCCACCTAAGATGCCCCGCCAGCACTGCACCCCCCATGGACACCCCCATGTCAGGGTTAGGTCCCGCGTGGGGATACGGCTGCAGCACCCTCCCCGCCCAGCACAGACGCTGCCGGGTCTATCCCCGCGTGGGGACCTCCGCGCACCCTCCCAGCCCCCCCCCCCCCCCCCCCCCCCGTACCTCCTTGTGCTCTCGCTCCTGCTCGAGGGGCACCACGTCGTGGGCGCGATGCTCGTGGGCGCGGCAGCGGGCGCAGACGCAGGTTTGCTCGGCGCGGCAAAAGCCGTCGAAGGGCTGGAGGTGGCGGGGACAGAGACCCTCCTCCAGCCGCCGCAGCGGGGGGACCAGGCGGTGGGCGCGGAAGGCGGGGGCGCGGCGGTGGGGCTCCAGGTGGGCTCGGCAGAAGGAAGCCAGGCACACCAGGCACGACTGGGCCGCCGCCACCCGCGACCCCGCCGGGCACACGTCGCACAGCACCGCCGCTCCTTCCTCCCCCGCCGCATCCTCCTCCTCGGCTCCCGGTGCCATCGGGGCTCCGGCGACTGGGGACGGAGGGGACGAACCGGCGGCGGCCGCCAGCAGCGGCAGCACCTCGCAAAGGGCGCGGTTTTTGCGGAGCCGTAAGGCCGCGGGGACGGGCTCCTGGCAGAGCGGGCAGCGGGCGGCCCCACCCGCCCCGCCGCTGCCGTCGGGGGGGCCCGGCCGCTGGCGCAGCGCCCCAAGGCAGCCCTGGCAGAAGTTGTGCCCGCACGGCACCGTCACCGGGTCCTTCAGGAGGTCGAGGCAGATGGGGCAGCCGAAGGGACCGTCGGGCAGGCCCGGAGCCGCCAACGCCAGCCTCAACGCCACGGTGGAGGACGGCGGGGCTCTCCCGGGCGCGGTCTCCATCCCTGAGAGCCCCGACCAACCGGCCCCGCCGCCCGCCCCGGCCCCGGCCCCGCTCCCAGCCCCGGCGGGAGGCGGGCGGCCGCCTCGCCCCGCCCCGCCCGCTCCGCCTCCCCGCGCCCGGGGCCGGTTGCCGGGGGTCTGGTGCCTCCCGGGGGGACCTGGTCCCCAATGCCCCGCCATCCGCCCGCGGTGTGGAGGTGTGTGTGCCTGTCTGTCTTTCTCTGTCTCACCCCTCACCGGGCATCTAGTCCTTCCCCTCGGCATCTGCTGCCTTCTGGATAGATCTGCCCCCCTCCCCCGGGGGGATGCCACCCTGCTGAGGATGTCCTGCCTCCCACTCACCCAGGGTCTGTCCTAAAGGATCGGCCCCACTGGGACCCAAGTCCCTCCTTGGGGTTCTGCTGCCCCCCGGGGGTAGTTGCTGCGCACCCCTCAATCTCCCATCCAGGGAAGCTGTTGCCAGCCCATTCCAATCCCACTCCCAGGGGTCTTCTGCCTCCCGCGAGCATCCCTGGCCCCCCAGAATCTGCTGCCCCAGAACCTGTTGCCACCTCACTGCCCTCCAGGAGCTGCTCCCCACCCTGGAGCTACATGGAGGGTCCTGAGCCGCCCCCCCCCCGACACCTCTGCAGTACAGGGGTGGAGGTGCTTTCCTACCAGCCCTGGTGCCCATGGACCCACGTCGGCCAATCCCATGGCCAAAAAGGGTCACAGTGCCCAGGTCCTGGCTCAGTCCCTGTCCCCTCTTGCTCCAGGGCCTGGCAGGAGCTGGCAGGCACCCAGCAGGGATGGGGCTGGGGAGGCACAAAAGTGCTTTCGGTATGAGGACCTGCCTGGTAAACATGGGATCTCCAGCCACCTCCTGTGCAACAGCACACAGACAATTTTTTGACTTGGATGAGTTCCCAGGTCCATGCTGGCCCAAGGTCCCACCCAAGGACCCAAGGAACAGGAGTGGGAGGTGTGGAGTGAAGGAGGAAGCACAGCAAGACAAATTGCATCTGTCTGTGAAGAAGGGGATTGATCCCTTTCAACCTTTTTTCCCTAAAGGAAACAAGCTGATGTGATTCATTTCCTACACGTTCACCTGTAAGTCTCCAGCACCTTTGAAACCGGTGCCCAGTTTCACCCCGTTAGTCCTCACCAGCATCCCCAGGAGGGCAGGGGGAGATGCCGGGACCTGCCGTCTACACCCTTGAAAGAGCTTCAATCAAAGCTTCAGATTTTCTTCTGCTCCAGATAGACCTTGGGGCAGAGCCATAGGAAATCAGGTTTCCTTATCGCAGTGTTACTCTAAATAAAGCACTTTCTAGTTCTGCTGCCAGCTGGTCACTACTTGGGGCTGGTCCCTGCTGCTGGCCCCGTGAGGATGCGGAAGGGCAGGATGGGGCCCTGCAGGGATGGGTGCAGGAGCAGGGGCACCCAGATGACACCCTCCCCCAGTGCTGCTTGGTCCCACAGCTCCCACCAGCACCGAGGTGAAACCAGTAGGAAAATAGAGCTTTATTAGGGAAAACAGCATTGTACAAAGAGCAACCGGATCGTGGCACTCCAAAAAGTTGCTCTATCGTGTCTGAGAGTGGCAAGAGGCGACCAGGAGGGGCTTTGGGAGCAGGACCTGCCTGCATGTGGGGCTGGGGGGGCACAGGGCTCCCGCTGCATTGCTCCACAGCACCCTGTGGCTGCAGCACCCCTCTCTGGGGTCTCACTCACCCCAAATCTCCCCCAGGCTTGGGATGTTGGGCCAGGACAGGAGAAAGAGGAAAAATCTAATTCTTGCGCCCTCCTTATCACCCCCCCTTGCCCTGCCTGCAGGGACAGGCACCCACACGTGTCCCCATGCACAGGGACCGGGGGCTTCATCCCCACGGGAGGGGCACAGCATCCTTTCCCTTGCCCTAACTTGTGTCACCAGCGTGATATTTGCATGTGCAAACCTGAGCGGGTTAATGTGCGTGCCTGTCCTCATCAGCCTTTGTTAAAACATGGTGCCCCACTCCTGCCTCAGCATTGGGGTCCCACTCACACTGCGACAGCCCCTGGCTGCAGCTTGGCTACGGCACCAGCCCGGGGTTTGCCAGCCCAGCAACTCCAGCTCAGTCCCTCTGGCACAGCGTCACGGCTCGCCCCTCACACAGCCAAAAGACGGGGTAGAGGGGCTCGGTGAAGACAGTGTGGAAGGAGTGGATGAGCTGCGTCCTCTCCCCGAGGCCGTAGAAGGAGAGGAGCCCCTTGCTGTAATCCAGGCTGACCCCCAGGTTCTTATACAACAGCTCCTGGATTTTCTCCGCCCGGCCCTCGTGCCAGGCCAGGTAGCAATCCTCCCGCACCTGCAGCCCCCACGAGCCCCCGTCCAGGCCGATGTTGAACTTGTGACCTTGCTGTCGCTCCAAGGGGAGACCACGGTAGGTCACCCCCAGGATGACAGAGTGGCTGGAGATCTTCACCTCCCAGTAGTGGTGGCCGTGGCCATAGCCCTGCGTGCACAGCACCTGCCAGGGCTCGAAGCGGGGTCCCTGCTCCTCCTGCCGCCCGCAGATGGCACTGGGGCCGTGCTTGGCTTTCCGGTTGCCTTTTGACAGCTCCAAGTACTTGTTGGCTGTCTTGGGATCGAAGGTCAGGTTGCGGTGGTCTGGGAAGAGAAACAGCATGGATGGGGCTGCAATGCTTCATCAGAATTTTACACCCTTGTTGTGAGCCACACCACCCCCCCCAACAGCGATATGGTTTAAACTGCATAGGGCTGGCTCCCAAATTGTAGCATGTTAGGAGGGGAAGATGCGATACCTGCCCACCCGCTTGCCTCAAGGCATGGAAACAGCCCAGAAATAGCTGGCGAGGCACCGAGACACAACACTTTGCACAGCCCTTGCACAGCCCAGCTCATGGCCAACAGGCAGCAGCGGCTCCACAGTCATTTTGAAAGAGACGTGCTTGGTTTTAAGAGCAAAAAATATGAGCATGGGTGGGGAGAGGGGGAGAAAACCGGGTGTTAAGAGAGCTAACATGGTATTGTGGGTAGCTACTCACCTCTGCACAGGCTGCTATAACTCTTCCTGCTACGGGCAGCCCCCGGCCACCAGCACCTCACCTTCCTCCAGCAGCAACCCAGCCTGGCCAGCTATGCTGGGCTCATGCCTGCTGCTCACAAATAACATTTGTTTTCCTATTAATTACCCTGAGAACATTTTCTGGGGCCTGACTGAAGGAATCCTTAGAGGTCCCATAAGCATCAGTTGCCTCCCTGGCAGGAGTGACATGACCAACATGCCCTAAACATTATCCAACCCTCTTTCCAACAGGGAGGAGATGGGAAAAGAAGCTCTGAGGAAATTCCTAAGGAATTGGAAAGGCATGGGCCTGGGGAGGGAAGGGGACATGAAGGGCTGCGGCTGGGAGCACTGGGGCCGTATCCCTGGACAGAGAGCAGTGCCTGCAGGCAGGGCTCTGGACCAGTTCTGAGGGGGGTGGCTGGGGCAGCCCGTGACACCTCCCTGGAGTTGCTCACTTGCCAGCTGCTGACGTTGCCTGCTGGCCTGTGGGAAAGCACTGTGTCTAAATATGGGTTGTCGGGAGCAGGCACAGTGCTCCTGCTCGGGCGAGATGCCTGAGGTGGGTGAAAAGGAGAGGATGGAGACAGGGCAAGATCCGGGGCAGCGGCTGACCCAATTCCGGGCACCAGCAACCCCAGTTTCCGTGGGAAAGCATTCCCTGGTGCCGTTAATCCCCATAACAAGCACTTTCCAGGCCACGCAGTGTCCCCCAGCCCATCCACCCCAGCCCTGCAGCACCCTTCTCCACATTTAGGGAGAGGGATTGGGAGAGCCAGGGAAGGAGCCCCTGTGCCCATAGTCATGACCACCCTCCTCCCAGGGAAGAGCCTGGCTTGGTCCCCAGAGCCTGCTGGGGACCCCAGCGGGGTGCTGTCCCTCCAGAGCCCCACGTGCTCCTCACCCTTCAGAAGCTCAGCTCGGAGATGGCACTTGGGGAGAGGGGCCACCACCTTCACCGCCGGCCCCTGGGGGTGCACTGGATCTACAGAGGATGGGGACAGACATTTTGAGTGATGTCACCCAAAAACTTGGTCCTTCCTGGCTTCGATGGGAGGAGGAGGAAGTCCATTGTATCCAAGCCTGAGAGCAGGCACAAGACACTGCGATTGGCGTTGCCAGCAAGGAGGGAGCCACAGGGAAGCCACCCATCCCATCCCATCCCATCCCATCCCATCCCATCCCATCCCATCCCATCCCATCCCATCCCATCCCATCCCATCCGCTGAACAGGAAATGTGTGTCCCCATCCCAAACCCCTGTGCCTGGCAGCTGTGTCCCCACCATGGTGATATGGGCCAGGCTGTGGTTAAGGATGACTTGGAGCCTTTCGGGGTGGCTCTGCAAGCAGAACAGTTACCTTGGCCAGCGGGGTTGGGGGTTTTGGGGGCCACAGAGCTGGGCAGGTCCTCCAGCAGGAGCCTGGAGATGTTAGCGAGGATCTCATTGATGGGCTTGACCACGGCAGCCACATCAAACTCCATGGGGACCAGCGCCCCCGGGCTCTCCGGGGACGGGAGCAGGGGGAACTCCTGCGGACAGACACACAGACACCCCAGTGGGGGCTGGGGGCATCCCCAAAACAGCTACCACTAGCTGTGACTGGCACACGGGAGCGTAAGGCTGTGGGGAGCAGAGGGGTTGTGGCACAGGACTTTGTGTTTTGCTGGTGGTGGAAGAGCCTTGCTGAGCAGTTTGGGGGGGGGAGATGCTGCCCATGCCCCTACAAGCAGCACCATCTGCTCCGATCCAGAATTGCACCCTCCAACTTTTCAGGGAACCCCTGAAATCAGCTCTTCCCCGCAGCCCCATCCCATCCCTGAGCTGGGCTGAGGATGCATCCCCTGTGGGGAAGGGGTCGACCAAGTCTCTGCTCTCACCGAAGGGGCACGGGGAGGGACTCAGCACTGGGATGGTACCTGGAGGAAGGTCCTGTGGTCAGGGCAGGCCAGCAGGCCCTGAGCCCTCTCCCTGTGCTGGCCAAGGATGTCCAGGCGGTCCTTCAGGAAGCTCCAGTTCTCTTCCACATGTCCCAGTGCCGCCGCCTGCTCCTCCTCGATCCTGGCCACCGTCTGCCATTGGAAATCCTCCAGGGCTTTCCTCAGGAGGGCGAATTTGCTCAGAATCACTGATTTGAGCCCCTCAGAAGAGTCCTGGGCAGGGAAGAGCTGTGAGAGCCAGCACGCTCCCACCCATGAGCCCAGCACCGAGGCAGCCATGGCGTTACCTTGATGCTGTGCGTTCGCTCCTCCAACTCCTGCATCACCCTCTCAATCCTCTCCGATTCTTCCTGGGCTTTTTCCAGGGAGTCTTTCAAAAGAGCCTGTGTAGGGAGGCACCAATGTCCTGCAGTGCAGCACACTGCTGTCTGCCTGGCCCCCAGGAGCCCTCTCGGGGCTGGAGGACAAGGCTTGCAGGGAAGGAGAAGGCTTGGGAAGAGGAAAGGCTGCATCCACAGTCACTGAGAAGTGAAACCTTGTTCTGGCTTTCACCACTTTTTTAGCTGTTTCCTCTAGATCAGGGGTCAAAACCACATATAGCACCAGTCATCCAGTGCTGCTGGATTTACCCGGCTCTCTGCTGCTCCCGACAGCCCCCAGTTTCTCAAGGAGCAGCCAAGCACTGGTAGCATCTCCCCGGCCAGCCGCCTGTTCAGCTGAGACCGGGCACAGCTCTGTGCGTGGAGGCACATCACACGCCCACAGCAGGGCACGGGACGGTGGAGGTGGATGTTCTGCCGAGCCTGACCTGCTGCAGCTCCCCCTGCCCACCATCCCCATCCCACCCCATTACCCCAGCCTTGTCACCCAGTGTCCCCACCTGCTTTTTAGAGCTCTCCTCCTCGAAGAGCACCCGCCGGTGCCGCTGGCACTGCCGGATGGTGCAGACGCAGCAGATGCACCGCTGCTCATCCTCGCAGTACAGCTCCAGCGGGCGCCCGTGCTGCGGGCACAGCTCGCCGTGGGCCACCTCGCACCTCTCCGTGCCCGAGGCCCGCGCCTCGCCATCCCGTGCCAGCTCCACCACGCTGCACAGGGTGACGTTCTTCTCCAGCTCCGGAGGTTGCTCGAAGCCCCTGCGACACTCGGGGCACGTGTAGCCCTTCTTGGCCCCGGCGGGCGCCTGCTCCTGCTTGTGCCAGTGGTCGCCGATGCAGCGCTTGCAGAAGTTGTGCCCACAGGGCAAGGTCACGGGCACTCTGAACAGCTCCAGGCAGATGGAGCAGACCAGCTTCTCCTCCAGCTTCTGCGAGATGGGTGATGCCATCGTGCCTGCGCCGGGGATCGGGGCGATGGGGGAAAGAAGCCAACAAAAGAAGCCGGGGAAATAGAAACTCAGCTGTGCAGAGGAAGAAGAGATGGTGACGCTGAGCTCAGAGGCGGGTCAGGGCTCCGAGCCAGGCATGTTCTTAAAGAGACACCCAGTGGGTACCCCTTTGCCATGCTGGGAAGACAATGGGGAGGGTTGGAGCTGCGCCCCCCCCCAACAGGGAGGGCTGCAAAGCAAAGCAGGAGACCCCGGAGAGGGTGAAATGCTGCAGTGACAGCACAGAGACACGTGCAAGAGGCTGACAAGGGTCAGAGCAATGAGTGTTTCCACGAATGCATTTGCACGGGTACACATGTGATGTGTAATTTGATTTCACGCCTTTTGCGCCCTTTGAGGGAACTTCCTGGCATCTTTACCTCTGCCAGGGCTGGGTCCCCAAGCAGAGAGTGGCACTCCTCCCTGGCAGAGAGATCTCAGTACAGTGCTCCTGGCATCTGCCAGCCTGGGAACCAGCAGAGCGGGGCACCCACTGCTGCTGCAGCCACACGTCACCTCCCTCTGCAGTGACAAGGGCTGTGGCACATGCCAGCAGCCAGCCAGGGCCACATTCTGCTCTTGCATCTTTCCATTTTAAACTACAGCTCCTGCTGTTTGCACATGCCCCTGTGCACACCCACCACTCCTTTTCCTACTAAGTTCTTTGCAACACCTGTGCACACCACTACTCCAAAACACAAGAAGGATTTCATCTGGGCCATCAGTCCCTGCTCAGGTGGCAGGTGGAGTGTTCTGCCTGGAGGTGATAGTGGTATCTGCACCGCCTACCTTCACCTTATCTTCACACAGTTCAGTTTCAGGAGAAAAAGCTCCCAACCTTATCTCCTTACCCTTGCAGACGTGCTACTGCTTGTGCACACACGCCCAGGCAGCTCAGCTCTGGCAGGGCAGCCTCAGTTTACAATGGTTCTGCAGACCCCAAACACGTGGCTTTGTTTTCACCTTGTGCAGGTGAGGGCAAGCAGGGAGGGGGTCTGCGCTGCAGCTGGGATGCTCGCTGGCAGGCTGCTGGGGGGTCAGAGCTGTTTCCGTGTCGCAGGCAGGCTGAGAGCCACCCCCCAGACTGTCCCTGGACTCAGGAGGTGACTTGGGATCTGTCATACCTCCCTGCATGACCCAGAATAGCTTTGGCCCCCCAAAACATATCTTTGGGCTGAATCTGCAGATTCTGACCAAATATTCAAAGCTCAGAGAGAGGAATAACACAACCTGCGTCTCTGCCTGGAACCGCAGGACACCTGCACTGCTGCTGTGGTCACCTCACCAGCTAATTCACCCCGGCTTAAACCAGACCCCAGAACCCTTTGGGGTAGGAAAGTTCAGGCAGCTCAGGCATAGCTGGCGATGGACCTGAGCAACAGCAGCTGGGGGTGCACTTCAGCACAATCTCAATTGTTTGCTGGCAGCTCTTATTTCCTGAGGAAGGGGGAAACCTCAGATAAAGTGGCTGGGAACAGGCAGCTGCAACAGCAAGAGCATGTCGGTGTTTGGGGATTTAAACATGCAAACAGAGGATGCGCCAAGAGCTCTGCAGAGTCTCTCCACAGCTTGGGTACAAGACCAGCACCAACACTGCACCTCTGCCCCAATGCTGGCAGCTCTGCTTTTGCTCCACCTACGTACAGGGAGCAAGGGGAAGGAGACTGAAGTCCATGTGCTTGGGAGAAGCCAGCTCCACAAACGTTGACCTTGTGCAAGTTTACCACCTGCGTAGCCACACTCTTCACAACATCCAAGAGGGAAAAGCGACTGCGGCCAGGGGAAGGACTGCCCTTCTCCCCTGCACCCTGCTGAGCTCCCCAGCTCTGCGCCGACTGGCTGGGATACCAAGCCCTTCCCGATAAAGACAGCTCTGCCAGCATCACTCAGAGTGTGTTTAATCAGACTCATCTCTAAGAAGACTGCACAAATGAAAGCTGACAGAGTCCTGAACCACAGTGCTGTAAGAGGAGGAAATCCATGCTGGCCTGGCTCTATTTCATAAACAGGCAAAAGGAGAACTGTGATCCTTGCAGAGAAACAAGGCAGGGCGTCTCTGCGGGGGACCCTACCCTGCCACCCTTACCGAAGAGCTCTGCTACAAAATCAGTGGCAAGATTTCAGCCTGGCCACGGATTTGCTTTCATCTATGAACGTCTTCTCTAAGTAGTCTTTTGACCACACAGTTGTCAGCACTATGGATGCCCGTTGCCCTCAGCTGCACACTTCCCAGCACTGCCAGCGCAGGGGAACTGGGTGTTGAGGGGCTGAGATTGTGTCATCTCCCTCCGGAGGTGCAGGTGGCTTCCAGCTGCTCTGCTGTGTGAATGCGGAGAGGCAGCAGCCCCATCTGCCTGGCCGGCATCCCAGTGCACACCAGAGCACCTCGAGAGGGTGCCAGGTCCCTAGTAAATCCCGTAGGTGGGCTCCTCGGTGTCTCGGTATCTGTCCAGGTACCTCAGAGGCTGGTGGCGCGGGAACTTCAACTGTGGAGGATGGTAAACGGGCGGCCTCACGAATTCAAACATGGGCTCTCTCATATCTGTAAAGGGGCAGTGCAGTTAGCAAGATCCAAACCCCGGGCTCTCCCCTTCACCAGCAAGGGCCCCCACGTACACACGGGACCAGGGCTGGTCAAGCATGCAGGGGCTCTCTCAGTGTTATTTTAAAATGCTCATTCAAAAGAGCCTTTTACAAGTTGTCCCCTCAGACTGCTGTTAGCGAGCCATCTCCCACCAAACTAAGTACCCAGTCTGTGCTGTAACAGATCCTAGACCAAACAAGAGCCTACAGCCACAGCTCACCCACTGACCCTGTGCGTTACACTCAGGGCCCATGTCCTGGCCCACAAACAGGCCCCCTCCGGCATCCCTGAACGCTGCATTTCTTACTGAGAAGCTGATGGAAGACCCAAGTAACGGATTTGTCCCACTGACACTGGAAAAATGCCAGCCCCGCCGGGGTCATCGCATCCTCGTGCTTTCTGTAGAAATCAAACGTGCTAAAGGTTCGCATCTTGAGGCTGTGGCTGGAAACAAGACACAAGCACAAGAGCTGAGGTGAACCTTTTTTCCTGCAGCACCCTGGTAAGCAACTACTTCCCCATATCACCCCAGTCTATAAAACACAGGTGGAAAAGGAAGTCACCAAAAGAAAATCTCCCAGCTTCTCCAGCTCTGTGCACATTTCTGCCCCAGGTAAGGCAAATTGGTTTCCTAACATCCTGTTTTAAAGCAACAGGACTCTGCAGTGCTTACAGGGCTGGGGTGGTGGCTTCAGGTGACACACAAACTCAAAGTAGCCCCAAACCACCCTGCAGATGAAAAGGAACTGCTGTCCTGCAGCAGTTAACAAGCATGAGATAATAACAAGCGATAACAGCCAAACCAAGCAAGTGTGAAACTGCCCAGTGAAAGCTCAAATTACCATGGCAGCGGCCGAACATCCTCGCTGAAATCTATGGGGCAGTCTTGCTTGAAGAGGAGGAAGACGAAGCGATGGTAGCCAGTTCCCGTGGCAGGGAAGGGGGGCAAGTAATGACAGATCTCCTTACCCGACTTGATGTCATTGCCTGGGATGTTTGTCCTGAACACAAAGAAGTTTACTTTGCTACATATCCATTAATTTTCCTCCAATAGGACCAGCAGATTCAGGATTGCAAATCACTCTGTGCTATGTTTTGACATGACTTATACCCTGTTTGACAGATGAATAGATAGTAGAGGCTGCTTTCACTGGAAAAAAAAAATCACACCCAGTGATTTGAATGCCAAACAGCAGCAACACCTGGAATTACTGCCTCCTTACCAGGACCCAGAACAGGGGTAAAGCTAATGGCACCAGAGAAAGACAAGGAACCGCCTTAGCAAACGCTTATTCCCAAGCTCTGTTGGAGGAGTTTCTGCTCCCCCTGCCTCGGCTTTCCCTGAGCAGAGCAGCACACGGCTCCGATGCGCAGTACTCACACCAGCCAGTGGAGGTACTCCGATTCCGTGTCTCTTAAATGTCCATCTGCAAATGCACACAACAAAGAAAGGTGACTTAGGGACACCCTGATGTTTTTATCAACTCCAAAGTAAGAACACCCAGACCTGCTCTGAATGGAGGGGCAGCTCAGGGCATCCCAGCATTCATTTCCTAGCAGAAAAGTAACTAATTCTTATAGGATTGAGCTTAAAATGAGGAAAGAATACTACAAATGTAATTCCAAGATTAAAAGAACTTCTTGGTCAGCTGCTTCACACCAGTGTGCCTTGGTTTCTCAGAGCAAACAGCATCAGCTAACCTACCTCCCAGGCAGACTGCCAAAGGAGAGGAAATTGAGGGTAAACAAGATGGGAGTTAGGAAATTGTTTCCTCTACACTGTGGCACAGGTCCTGTTGCTTTACTGTCCCACCTCTCAAATGCTAGAGATCTGAGGAGGCTACAATCTTTCTTGCATATGTAATATGTCCCTGCTTTGCAGATATCCCACCTGCTCTGGCTGTGTAGTCAAAAGAAACAGGAGCTAAGCAAAAGCAGAGTGGAATAATCCAGTTTAAACATGTTTTTTTAAAGAATTTGTTACTCACCTGGATTTGTGAGCAACAAAGTCCAGAGGGAGCCTTTATCTGCCTCGTAAGACACTGCAGGGGGATTGGAAGCCTAAAAGAGCAATGTAAAGGGAATGTAAATTACTCAACATTTGAGTGATCCGTGATCCATTAAGACCAGATCACGATTTCCAAGGCAAAGAACATGAACTTGTCACAGGCACAGCCAGGACGCAACACAGGCTGGGCACAGCCACACCACCAAGTGATTCAGCTCCACCCAGAGAGCCCTCCAGAACATTAATAAACACCAGCCTGCCAGCAATGATCCTGTTGCAAAGCTCAGTCCTTATCATGCCCAAGAAACATATTTCCTTCATCACAGGAAATACCCTTGTAAAAGAAATCCCCAGAATGAACAGTGCCCGTTAGAAGCATCTGATAGAACCACATAGGCTTCCCATGGGGTTGAAGTTGTTCCCAGCTCCCCTCACACACCTCTGATGGAGTCACCATGTTCCCATAGTAGACCGGCACGAAGTGCTCGTCTTCCTGGCTGTACTCCACTCTCAAGGTAACCCAGGGGGTGAATGTGGCCCCCTTGAACAAGTCACGAAATATCCCGCAGTGCTCTGCCACGCGCTGCTTGTGGAATGGGCCGCTGGTCTTCTCCCAGTCCGCTCTGACTTCATCAAGAGGAATCAGCACTGCAAGGAGAGAGAAATGCTACAGGAGACAGCCGGGGGCCCCGAGTGGCCGGGGCAGGGAGGGAGGTGGTGGGGCACAGACCAGTCCGGAGCCGTGCTGCTCTTTCCATCTCGGCATTCTGGTGGTTCTCCCTCAGGATCTTTTTTCTTTCCTTGATTTCCTTTGCCCGCGGCACCTTACAATGTGGCAGGCTGATGTCGGTCTTTGGCTCTTCAGAAAAAGGTGAAAAAATCATGGCTGTGAAAAACATGAATCCCCAAATACCCAAACACAAAGACCCTGCAAAATGTTAGCGAGTGTGTGAAAGAGATGCAAGCTTCCAGACATCGGAGACTCAATTCCACCAGCTCTGTCTTCCCTCTGCACCTCCAGGCTCCTGCTCCCTCCTCCTTCCCTGACTCGTTGCACTCCCAGACCCACAAGTTTGCCAGGCTCTGCAGCTGGCAAACTATTATTTGCTGCAGGTCTAAAGCTCTGGTTCCAGATCTGCTTTCTCTGATACCACTGGGGTGCCAAGGACTCATTATTTTACCCTGCTCCATGTCTTTTGGCAGGTCCTGGCCAGCCTCCCACCTTCCAGAAAACTGCCATCCACTTCCCCTCAAGGCATTTGAGCTCTGCTACACTGGAAAAGGGCCAACCCTGTGTCAAAGCACCTCATCAGCCCTTTACGGGGCAGGTTTGAGGGCAACCTCATTGCCCCAACAACTGCTTCTCTAGCCTTTAGCAGCAAAACCCTGCGCGGTGCAGCTCCTCCCACGAATACCTGGCTGGGGGTTGGTGTGCTGCCGGTACGTCTTCCACCAGTGGGGCTTCTTGCTCTCCTTTTCCGCCAGCTTGAAATAGCGAGTGAAACTGCGGTATTTCTCCAGCAATTCCAAGTTGCTGACGTCAATATCCTCGTTGGGCATCGGCCCCAGGGGGGCTGCCCGCTTGCAGAGCGCAGCTGGAAGCGGGGAGAGTTCCCGTTTTTATATAAAAAGCAAGAAAAGAGACCGAGAGAACCCGAGGCGGGCAGAGGGGGAGCGCGGTGCCGGGCCGCTGACACCGCCGCCCCCCCGCCCCCGGTACGCTTGAGGAACCCGGACTCCCGAGAGCTCTCCCCCCCCACACACACTCCAAGCGACTCCCACTGCCCCCTCGGGGGGCAACCGGGGCTCACCGGTCGTGCCGAAGGCCCGCCCGCCCCGGAGGCCGTACAGCGCCGCGCTCAGCAAGGGCGCCGCCATGTTGCGCACCGCCCTCTGTGGAAGGCCCCCCGTTTCCTTAGCGACGGGAGCCGCGCCGCGCAGGGCGTGCCGTGGAAAGCCCCCGCGCTGCCATAGCAACGGGGCTGCCCCGCGCAGCGCCTGGCTAGAAACGTCACTACATCCTCAGAGGATCGGGCCCTCCTTCCCCACCTCCGCCCTTGCTCCTCTGTCGCCGGGCATATCCCGCTGGAAGAGGCGGAGTGGCCCTCGCTGGCACCCCGGGGCAGCAGGGAGGGGAGGTGAAGCCCAAACACCAGGTTTCCTCAGAAAAAGACCCAAAACGCCACATAGAGGTGCCTGTGAGCTGTGGAACATTCTCAGGGTGCCGATGAGCCTCAGCACAGCCCCAGTGCAAAGCCACGGCAGCTCTGCTTTGCTTGGCCAAAGCCCCGTGATCCCCCCAACGCCACAGTCCTGCGGAGGGCAGCTGCCTGTCCCAGAGCCATGCCAACACGTCCATGGCCGACTGCACCCACCCCAAAGTCATCCTCCCTGCAGTGCCCACAGGGTGGCCAGTGGCACTCGCCCTGAGGGATGGAGGCCAGACAAACTGCGGCTTCAGAGCCTGTAGGGATGGATTTCACACTCCAAACACTCCCAGACGGCTTTTAAAGAAAGATAATCCCAGTTCTTAGTTGAGGAACTATTTATTCTTTGTTTTCCTCCCCTCTGTGGAAGGCACAGCAGCCTCCTGCTAGGAAGGACACAGCCATCCCTTGGGTAGCGCTTGGGGATGCCACCTCCTCAGTCTGACAGAGATGAAGTGTTGTAGGATGCTTTCTTCAGGGTCTCCAGGAAAAATTGCTCATCCTCTAAGAAATCGTGGTCCTGTCAAGAGAGGGATGGACGGGATGTGTATCAGAGTGCCACAGAAACAGGGCCACAGTCCAGGGTGTTGCTCATGAGTGAGGGAAGTATCCCAAACCCTCCTTCACGCAGTGGGCAGGTACGCATCTGTGGTACCCCTGGGGTGTATGGACTTCCCCCCAGAGCCCATAACCTCACACTCTGAGATTCGCAGCCAAAGCCTCAAAGAGCATCCCTGCCTGGGGAAGGACCCAGCAGGGGAGCAGGGGCTGACAGGAGAGGATGGGAACATCACAAAACCAGAGAGTAAGCAGAGCTGTCTTCTCCCACCCAGGGACAGGGCGAGGAGAGGGGCAACCTCATGGAGCCAAGGATGTTATCGATGAACCTGAGACAAGCTGTGATGACCCGTCCTTGCTTCTCGTATCACTCCTCTAGGTGCCCAGGGCTTCTACAAGCCAGCCCAGCCCTTCAGCTCAGTAATGATCTCAGGACACATCATACCCTGTGGCTATCAGGCTCAAATCAGGCTTCACCCAGCCCTGCTCCCACCCAGCTGGTTTGAAGCCCCTTCCATCCCCAGTCTCCCACCACCTCACCTGCTGGGCTCTGTGCTTCAGCAGCAGCAGTTTGGCGTAGAGCTCGGTGGCGCCAGCCATGGCCAGGGTTCCTCTGCCATCCCCCGGGCTCCTGATGGGAGGCGGAAAGCCTGGAACAAGAGCCCGACTGTGTGGTGGTGCTGCTGTTACAGGAACTGCAAACAGAGATAACACAGCACCCCTTTTTTGCTGTCTGTATGTCCCTGCAGCAGGGTCTTCCCCAACCTCCCAGTGCACACAAACTTTAACCCACCTGCCTCTCCCTTTCTGGCCCCTCTACCTGCTCCTGGCACTGTCCTAGCTCAGAGAGCTTCACTGAGCTCCTTCAGAGGATGAGGCGGCCAACTCACATCTGAAGTTTATACACAGGGGAAGTAAAACAGCCCCCAGGAACATCCTAAGCCTCCTTAGAAGTAGAATACAAGTGCAGCTGCCCCCCTAGCATGTCCCTTCCCACCAGTAGCATGCAGAAAGCCTTACACAGCATGCTGGAGAGGCCTTTCATAGGGGTGCTCAAGTCCTGGTCTGCAGTCAGCAGCATGACAGGGTTGGTGGGCAGCTCCTTGCGTAGCTGTTCGAGCTGTCTCCTCTGGTGAGCCATGCTCAGCCGCTCCTGTCCCAGCCCCGGGAGAAAGGGTGAGAGAGAAGCTGTTGGCAAAGGTTCAGGCTGCTGGCATGGCAGCCCCAGGCCGAGAAGGGAAGGCGAGGGTGTATTTGCCTGGTGGAGATGCTGTTCCTGCTGCTTCAGCTGCTCCAAGTGCTGCTGCATGACCTGCAGCCTGGTCTGGTGCTCGGACTCTATTCTACATGCCTCCCGCAGGGCTCGCTCCCCTTCCTCATACTTCTGGGATGAGAGCTGCAAGGCAGAGCAGCTGGTGAGGCTGGGGGACAGGGACCCTTTGTGCATCCCCTTACTCCGCTCCCGGGACAGGATTAGGATTCACAACTTTGGGGTGTGTGGGGGTGTGTGTGTGTGTGAAACCCCAGCTTTGCTGCCAGCCTGTGTACAGCTGCGAGCTGCAGCATGGATGCTCTGCTTACCTTGGTCGTGCTTTTAATCTCCTCCTCCTGCTGCTGGACACGCAGCACAGCTCCATTCACCTTCTCTTTCTCCAGCTTCAGCTCTTTCCAGGCCTCGTCCAGCAGCTCCCTGTCCCTCGCCAGCTGCTCCTCCCTGGCTTTCAGCTCATGGCTCCGGATCTTCAGCTCTGCCTGCTCCTATGATGGGCACAGGAGAAACTGATGCATTACCTGCCCCGTCCTGGACACTCTCTCATGTCTTCCCAAGTGATGGGAAATATCTGAACCTGTTGAGCTTCTCGTGTGTGCCAGTTTGGGAAGCGGAGCAACACCACCAGGTATTTAAGTGGTACCCTCAGCCACTCACGCTTGGGGACTAGGGCCTGGCAGAGCTGGGGTTGTACAGACACACACACACTCCTACCCTGAGAAGGATGGAGCCCCTCACCACAATGCACACCCTAAAACATGCTCAAGGCACAGCAGTTTGTCAGCAGTGGAAATACCCAGCCTGAGTGGTTATTTTCCACCCTGGTAGCCCTTAAAAATGCAGCTCTGCTGCACTGTCTGTGCCACATATCCCCTCTGGACAGCCTCAGGTGGGAGCAGAACTGGCTCTGGACACAACCCCATAGCACAGGGAGGTTTTGCTTAAGTCACCATGGGGCTTTCCTCTCACCAGACTTACAACAGAGGCGACTGCGCCTGGTCTGGCTGCCCAAACTCCTCGCAGGCAAAAGGGAAGAGACAGAGGCGACCTATGCTTCAGTCAACATCTAAAACAGGCTGGTGGAGGCTGTTCCTGGAATAGCCTGATTCTCACCAGCACGAGTGACGACTCTGCCTTAAACCACTGAATGTCTCTCCTGTAGGCAGGACCCACCCGTGAGCCTGCCAAGGCGGTGCTGGAGGCCACGGGAAGGGGCTCTGCTGCGGTACCTTGGCCAGGCTCATGATGGTGCCCTCTCTCTGGGAGTCTCTCTGCAGGGCTCGGTCCATGTCACGCTCCATCCGCTCCTTGCTCAGCTGCTGCTGGGTGTGAAATTCAGCCCACTCGGCCGCCAGCTTCCGTCGCTCCTCCGCGCACTTCTGCATCACCGACTTCTGCTCCTCCAGCAAAGCACTCTGAGAAGCATCGCCAGAGAGGGAGAGAGAAAGCACCAAGTCCCATTTGCCATAGGGTTTTTCTCCTTTAACCCCACACAACATCTAGAGGCTGATTCAAGCCCATGGCACCTGGTGTGAATCCAGAGTGGAAAGCTCTGGCTCCATGCACACACCAGCGTGCATCATGCACACACACAGAAGCCTCTTGCAATCATGAGCCAGAGGGCTGGTCTGATCGTGACTTACAGTGCAACTGGGTGTGGGATTGAGGAGGCAGAGGAAGGGTGATGTAGCCCAGCACCCAGCTTTTTCCTCCACTACTCACCACAATGCAGCCCCGGTCAGACTCACAGGACATGTGAAAAGCACCTGGAGATGTTTGCTCCACCTCACCTTTGCCCTCTCCATCTCTGCTCGCTCTATGGAGAGCTTCTGAGTCATGACTCGCCGCTGCTCCTCCAGCGAGTGCTGCAGTGATTCCACTTTGGAGTGCTCTGCTGTCACCCTCCACCGCTCCTGGGTTCAGACACAGAGGAGACACAGATGCCATGCACAGACTCCAGGCCAGGGACCTCCAGTGGGCAAGACTTATGCCCCACACCCAGGCAGGAGGGCTGACCCGAGCAGAGGACACAGTGTGGGCTCACCTGCTCCAGCAGCCGAGTCTGCTCATTCAGCCTAGCCTCCATTTTACTGATCACCTCCTGGAGTCGACTCCGCTCCTCCTCCATGTCCCGCTGCTGCTGCAACAGGCTGTCCTGGAGCACTGGGGAGAGACAGCAGGAGGGCTGTGAGCAGCATGAAGAGGGAAGCCCCGCTCTGTCCACATTTTCACAGAAAAACTGCATGCGTTTGTGCTCATCACTTTCTGCACATCCCCAGGATGATGTTTTGTGAAGAGAAGACCCTGAGATATCCAGTGGCAAAGGCAGACAAGGCTCTGCCAGACTTGGCTCCCAGCCTCTGGATGACTCAAGGAAACTTCTCCCTGTTTTCTGGGTGCCCCCAGCCCCGGCGGGGACCCTGCAGAGGTTGCAGCACAAAGGAATGGCAGACGTACCCTTGAGCTGCTTGTCCCGCTGCCGTGCCTCCATGGCCAGCTCCTGGGAGGTAGTGTGGTGTGTGGCCTCCACCTTGTGCGAGAGGTCGTGCAGGTCACTGGAGAACTTCTCCATCTGCTCGATGACGCCATTCAGAGTCCTGCGGAGAGGATCGAGGGGAGGGTCACCCCTGTGGGGGGACACTTCATCTCACCACGATGGAGAGGGGGATGTGTGGTGAGCCAAAGGCCGGGCAGCCCCAGCCCGAACCTCTCCGGGGCATAGCAGAGCGGTAGGAAGATGTAGCTGCTGCTTCAGGGAGTACTGATGGCTATCAAACAGCTCTGGGGGCAGGGGATAGGAGAGGGGATGGCCTCTACTGCCCTGGTTGGATGCTGATTCCCCGTAGGACAGGGAACATCGTGGCCAAGCACCGATGTGGGGAAACGATGCTGGCCATCAGTACCTGGTGTGCGAAGTGGCGCTGGTCACCGCATCAATCTCCTGGTCTTTCAGCCGCTTCAGCCGCTCGAGCTGCTCTGCGTGGTCTTTGCGCATCTCCTGGACAGACACCCTGCAGGACACGGGGAAGGAGCCCGGCACAGGCTGTTACAAACTGGTGTTCCTGTGATGGGCACTATGGAAAAGGCTGGGTCAAGGGGCTGAGAACCAGGTCCCAGGAGCTGAGCCGGTATGGTGGTCTGTCACAGGGCATCCTGCTGACAGGCACCCACATTTGGGATGGACCACATCTGGGGATTAGGGGCTTCTCTACCAAAAACTGATGTCTCTGACCCAAACTACATGGACATCAGTGACTCACTGACCTGAATAAAAGGGGTTTGGGGGAGATAAAACACTGGGTTCAGCATTTCAAAATACAGTGCATTCACTCTGAAATGATGTCTCTAGCCAGATCTCCCTGCGTCCACCTACAGAGCAAATCCCCATTCCCAAAGCCACTGAGCTGCCCACAACCCAGTACTTCTGGAGCCTGATTTCCCTTTTCCCTGTGTCCCCAAACCATTCTCAGATTCCTCTGCTGAGACCAGGGGTCCTAACCCCATGTGTGTGCTGCTCGTGCCACTCACCTCTGCAGCTCTCGCAGCCGCTCCAGCTCCAGTGTGCTTTGCTGCTCCAGCGCAGCCAAGTGCTGCTGGTGCTGCCCCAGCAGCTCTGCCCGCGCCTGCTCCGCGTCCTTGCTCTGCGAAAGGAGCTGAGCTGCCAGCTGCTCCTTCTCCTGCCGCAGCCTCTCCTCCCGCTGCCCATAGGTCTCCTCCACCACCTTCACCCGGCTCCTGCCCGGAGAGGTCACAGCCAGGAAGAAGTGCTACTTCCATAGCAATACCCAGCGCTTTCCACCCAAAGCGTGCACGGGGATTTAGGAGCAGGTTGGTGTTGCTGTGTGCGTGGGGAAACACGCAGGCTCTCTGCAGTGTGAGCCCTGAACCCTCCCGCTACTGCCCGGTGCCGTGCCCTGGCTGGGGACGTGCTAGCAATGGGACTGGCCCCTCCTCTCCTTGTCACCACCCCTGGGACAGTGTTGGTGAGAGTGGATCCCCACCGTGGCTCACCCGTGGGGCTCCTCTCTGCCTCCACCAGGTCCACATCAACGTGATTCTGTGCTGGCCCACCCCAGGGATGGATTTGGGAAGTGCACCAGTGTTCCCACCCCAGGGGTGATGCCCAGGGCTGTAGGCAGGGACCTGACAGAGCACAGGCGAAAGCCTCGTACCTGTGGGCGCTCTCGAGAAGATCCAAGTCCTCCTGGTGCCGCTGCTGGAGACTCTCCAGCAACAGTTTGTGCTGTGTCCGTTCCAGCTCCAGTGTCCGGACCTGCAGCACACCCAGCGAGGTTTTTGTGCTGCCCAGGGGACAGAGCTCCCACAACAGCACTTGGTAGCCACATGGATCTCTGGATAGGGAGGTTTCTCCTCTCTCCCCTGTCACCCTGATGCCACGTGGAACAGATGTGGCCCCTTCTCCTCCCCCCCAAGTCACCCATGGTCCCCCATGCAGCAGGTGATGGGGCTCACCTGGCTCTCCAGCTCTGCCACGCGGGCCTGGGCACTGAGCAGCGCTGCCTGACAGCCCGTCACATCCTCGCAGAGCCGGGCAGTGGGAGCCCCCAACCTCCTCTCACGCAGCAAGCCCAGGGCTGGGGAGTCTGCCTACAGGTGAGAAGATCAAGGCCCTTTAGGATCAAGTGGCTTTATGGTGTGGCCATCAGCCCCCAAAGGAAGGCACAAGCCTCACCTGCAGCTGGGGCACGGCCTGGAGATGCGCCCTGGGCGTGGTAACCTGCGGAGACACAGGGATGCTCTCAGGGAGGTGAAGCCCTGGAGAGAACATCTCCTCCTAGCCTGGGAATGGTGATCCGTCCCCAGCCTACTGCAGTCCCTCCTCTACCCATCTCCAGCCCAACCCCATTGCTGGCCTGGGTCCATTCTCCCCTGGTGATGCTCAGCAGCCCCTACCCCAAGCACAGGCATGCTGGGCTCTTCCTTGTCCGGGGACAGACTCAAGGATAAGATGACGAGTCTCCTGGGAGACTGCATGTGTCCTGCCACCAGGGCAGGGCGAGGAGGCCCAGACAGATGAGAAATGGAGGCTTCCAAGACCAAGCAAGAGCTGCCCTCTCTGTGAGAGGCTCTGATTTCCATTCAGTTGCCTAGAAACAATCTCAGAGCACCTTCACCACCATACTGGGGAAAAACAGCTAAAGCAACAGTCCTTTTATCAACTGGACCCTCTGATGTCTAATTAATATAATATATATATGCCTGAGGAACTATGTAAATGCTGCTCAGGCAATGCAGGGTTGTAAATGCAC
The DNA here is from genome assembly GCF_018691265.1 of Tyto alba. Classification (NCBI taxonomy): domain Eukaryota; kingdom Metazoa; phylum Chordata; class Aves; order Strigiformes; family Tytonidae; genus Tyto; species Tyto alba. The sequence goes on from NW_024881314.1 coordinate 8,264,379, forward strand.
ATGATTTACAAAGCATTCATAGCACACAAGCTTTGGCCTGGTAAATACAACTTGTGGCATCTAGGGGCTCTCCAAATACTTGGCCTTCATGAACACGGGCTCCCGGAGATGCAAAGTGGGGCACATCCTTCCTTCTGTTGAGGGAGCACGGACAGAGTTGGATGAGGGTGAGTCGGCAGGGGGGGTCTCACAATCACCACCCTGATCCTGCACCTCTCAGGGCACAGGCCCAGCAGACCTACCTGGGTGAGCGGGACAGGGCCCTGCATCTCCTGCTCTCCTGGGAACAAGGCTGTGGAGACCGAAAATTGAGTAAGTCTGTGATTCAGACATGGCAATGGGAACCTTTCCCTCACAGAAGGATGAGGGCCTGTATCTCCTGGGTAGAGTGAGGAATGTCCTGCTCCACTCTGGTGGCTGGTGATGGGGATGGAGGGTCAGACAAGCTTGTCCATACCCACACCCCTACCCCTCCCCCTGTACAATGGTGGGACTCTGCTCTGCAGAGTAATTCTGGGGGCAAAGCATGGCTCCTCCTCCATCAACTAGGGAGGAGGCTGGGTCCCCTAAGCCACAGCCTCAGCCTCAGGCAGGAGGGGTCTTCCAGCACACAGCACTAGTGGGACACGTGTGGGGGCAGCAGGAGGGAAGGGGGACAGAGAAGGGACAGCATGAACTTACACCCACCCATTGCTCAGAGAGAGCAAGTCTCCTGCAGCCCTCTGAAACCCCAAAAGCAGCACTGTGGAGCTCAGTGAACCCCAGCACGATGTCCCCACCACACCACGAAATGGGGATGGTGGGATCCTGCAGCTTGGCAGACCGCTCTGACAACGGCTGGTCAAAGCCTGGGCAGCATTCACATGGCTAAGGGCGATGCTGTGGCTCCTGCTTTTTTTATTTGCTGTTTTTGCAGGGTGGGGGGACCCTCTCTGCATACTGCTGCCCGAATTGTACCACACAAAACGCACCCAAGGCACTGGCATCTCTGGAGGGGTCCCCCTTCGCAGCCTCCAACGGGTGAGCTGAGGCTTGTTTCGTGGTGCTGAGCCAAGGGACCAGCTGCCTGCATGGACACAGAGACACGAGTGATGCACAGCAGTGTTGCAGCTCAGGGAGAGGCGCACAGACATTATCCTGCTTGGCATTTCTTTAAGTTTAAAGTTTTGCTGTCCCACTGTGACCAGATAAGCAAGAGCCTGACTATCCTTCAGAGCTGCCTGCCCTCCCAGTTACAAAGGTCCCAGACCAATGTGACCACTGCTGGCTATCAGCCCTCCTTCTTCCTCCATCTCACCCACTCAGCTGCTTTCTGCAGGACATCTCTCCTGTGAAGGATGCCTGAAAGGTGAAGGTGGCCTTACCCAGAGCCGTCTGCGCTCGCTGCCTTGTCCTGCGGGGCAGCTGCCTGCTGTGGTGCTCCTGTGGGGACTGCTGGCTGGCTGCGAGCAAAAAGCATCTTATGTGGAAGAGCCGAGGAGGTGATGAAAGACAAGACCCTTTCCCCCAACACCAGTTCCTGCCTCGCAGGTGAAAACCTCTATCCCATTCAGCTGCGGCAGGATTCAGCCTTTTGGCTGCAGAGGGAGCAAAGACACCTCAAAACCTCCATCACCAGTGTTCCTCCTTGCTGTACCCACCACCTTCCCCTGGGCAGCAGCAGCACCAGCTAACACACCCCTGCCCACGCCACAGGGCTGTTTGTCTGCAATTCACTTCTGAGTCCAATTCAATGGCAAAAGTCTGAACATGTGTCTGTGTAAACTCAACTGGAGGCGGTGGTTTGCCTGGAACTAGGAGGAAAAAATGGGAATGAAGGCAGGAATGAAGAGCACAGGGTGGGAGCTCGTGGGGTTGTGCTGATCCACGACAGCGCTGCAGGACCCGGGGTAGTGTGTGGAATCTTGGCTACAACTGGAAGGAGAGCCCAGAGGTGCGATGGGGCTGCGGACTGGGTAGTGGGAGAAAGCCCCACGTTATTACCCCAACCTGAGACAAGACAGCACTTAAAATTAATTTCTTAAATTTGAGCTGAGGGTTTCTGAGAGGTTCTGCTGGAGCAGCTACATGTGGAGCAGACGGGAGTGCTGCGGCCACCAACCATGCCTTTACCTGACAGGAGAGTGAGGATCCAGTCCTTCACCTGGGGCCTCCGAGGGCTTGGTATTTTTCTCCTGGGCCTTTGCCTGTGCTTTTTTGCGAGACAAGGCAGCGCTCAGCCAGTTCTCCTCCTCCAGTGGGTCGGGTTTAGGTGCTGCCTCCTCTGCATTTGGGAGCTGGCTGGTGGGGCTGGGCCGCCCAGCTGCAGCAGGGCTGGGGTAGCTCAGTGCAGGACTGGCCTTCACTGGAGACGGTGGCTCCGAGTCCATAAAATCCTCATCTTTCAAGCCCAACCAGTCGCCTCCAGCCCTGCTGCCCCGCACAGGGCTCCGGTTGGCTGGAGGAGGAGGTTTGGAGCGGGGCTCTGGTTTCAGTTCACTGCTGTTCTCAGCTGAAAACCTGCTGCAAGGAAAAGCAGTCACATACCTGCCTGTGAGGGGACCCTGGGGACCCTGTCTGCTCTGCTGCAGGGGCAGTGTGGCCGGTGGCTGGAGCTACAGACACACACAGAGTATAATACCTCACAGACTGCCTCCTCGATGGCCGGCCCTCAAGCGTGGAGGCCACTGTGGGCTGATAGGCTCCAAAGACAAAATCTTCCTTGTCCCAACCCTCTTCCTTCTCTGTTCAGACAAGCAGCCTTGAGTCAGCGCCCAGAGGAGCAGCTGGCTGCAAAGACACCAGCCCTCCTTCTCCCCTGCAATTCCCACCAGGATTGCTGCCTCTGGGAAAACACAGCTGGAAGTGTCTTCCCCAGAAACCTGCAGTGTGCCTCGGAAAAGCTTTTGCTGGGAATCAGCCCACGTCCAAAGGCAACTGGGTTACAGCTACTGTGGAAATGCTCCCAGGCTGCCTCAAGAGCAGAATACAACACTTCTGCATTAGCCACCTTCCCCCCCTGACACGGAGAGCCCATTAGCAACCGTGCTCACCACCACAGAAAGGGTATTTCCCCTGCCAGGGCATTCGAAATCAATCTTGCTCTCCCAAGCCAACACTGCCACCTCCACAGACCTTCCCAGCCTCCCAGCTTGTGCTCACCCGGTTGCTTTTGGTACTTCTTGTCCAGTTTGAACTCCTTACACTCTCCCACACTTGGCTGTTCCAGGATTTTGGCCACAGAGCCTCGTCCCAGCAACTCGTCTAGCTTGGAGCGGGCTGGCCGGAGCTCCTCTCTGTTGGGGACACAGCCACAGATGGGTTTTTCCAAGAGGCAGGACTGTTCCTCATCACACAGCCCTGCCAGGCTGCTCTTGCCCCTTTTTTGGACCCACAGGCAGAACCTCCAGCATTCCCCACCCAGCGTGGTGACACCACCTCAATGCACAAGCCATCCTCCCCTTTACTCCCACTGCCTCTTCACTGCCCTTACTCTTCTGCCTTCTTTCCCTGCTTCTCATCTCCTTTCGGGCCATTGCCAAATCCCAGTGCATCCATCAGGTCGTCACCATCATCTTCAAACGTGAGCTCTTCCCTCCTCCGGACTGGGGCCACCACATGCAGGGGCGTCTGGGGTGGGGGTGGCTCTGTGAGTGGGATCACACATGGTAGGAAGTTTGATCAGGGCATTTTTTTTTTTTTTTTTTTTTTTAAACAAGACACCAAAGCAGCCCTGCTTGCTCTTATCTCTCAGGACCATTTACAAAGTCATTTTAAAATAATTCTTTTCAGTGACCAAATCTCACAGCAAGTGGCAAAGTGGCAACACACTGCTACTGCCTGGGCTGTGGCCGTGCATCCAGTGACTGGATGTCATTGCTGGGTGTCACTAACACTGGGGTTTCCAGCTCTGGCAAACACCAGGAGCTTTTTTAGCTTTGCAAGTTTCCAATCAGATAATTGCTGCCCACCTTCACCCAAAGTCCCTGTTCCACCAATGCACCTCAGTTCTTGCCCTAACCCACCATCTGCTACCTGCATCCAGAGTGGATTTATCAGGGTGAAAGGAGATTTTAGGGGACTATCAGATCCATTAGTGTCCCTGCTGCAGCAACAAGACAGATTAGTGCCTGTAACTCAGTCACAGTGCAGCTGGATCCCACCCAGAGGTGCCCCAACTGTGGTTTGGCATGGACCAGTGATGCTCTCAGCCATCCAAATTCTGACCCAGAAAACTTCTTCTCATTTGGCAAGGTAGAGAACAGGCTGGATGAGCTCAAAGGTAAGATCTGAGACTCCATTCCCAGAAATTAAAGGTCAGTTCTGTAACCTGTAGCACACTGAAAATATTAAGCACTTGGTAAGCTGTGTCACAATTAACCCCGTTACCAAGTTGGTCTATAAATGACCATATTGTTTAATAAAAGATGTGACTAGGTGGCTTTCAATTTAATGTTTGGGCATCACACAAACTATTCCAAGCTGCCAATTCATTTAATACAAAGAGGATACATCAAGCAACCCTGCTTACCTTTCTCTTTGCTCTGTTCTGTTTTTTTCTCAGAGCTGCTTTTAGTGCCTGTTGGAGCTTGCTTCTTGGGAGCATTCCGCTCTTCATCAGACAAAAGCCCTGACAAAGGATCATCTAAATGTGGGAATTATCCCATGGGGGCAGAAAAGGAGAATAATAAAAAAACAAACCAAAACAAAACAACAAAACCAACATTATTTAGAACAGTTCTGTGCTAAGCCAAACACTACTCCCCACCATATGCACATGGGGACAGGAGATCATATGTACCCAAAGCCACGAACACAGATTCTGTACAGACCTGGGATACCCTTGAGTCTCCCTGAACTTCAAACACTCAGTAGCCACATTTCTGTTAATTTTTTCCATATTTACTTTCTACCTAGAAGAAAATAACCCCAAATTTGGATGCTTTAACACTTGACCACTGTTTAGCAATGAAAAGGGAGAGAAGAAAGCCCACCTAAATCACCTAAAAACAATTAATGATTTTAACAGATGCTGATCTTGATTAAAGCACAGGCTCTGACAACCAGATCTCAGCTGTGCCAGGAAACCAGCCTCCTTGTTTGGAAGGTGGACAGAATCCCCTCCTCCCCAATACAAGGGTCTCCAACTGCTACAAACAGTCATTAAAAACCAAAGCACAGGTGAAAAAGCAAATACACTCAGGAACCATCCATTTCCCAGCCCCATCCAGGGGAGGTCCTCAAACACTAAGCAGTCATTTTTTTTCCCTTTGGTCACCTCTAAGGCATTAGATTTGCACTGCCATTGTAGGGGTAAAGGACTCTGTTTCTCATTAACCAGCCAAGCCTTTGAATAACAGAAGAGGCAAGCTACAGGCAAAGAGCAAGGACAAAGTCCTCAGCTGCCCCTGTGCATCTATGTGCTGAAGTGAAGCGACATCCTACCTTCAAAGTTAAATTTCTTGTACTGTCGGGAAGCAGGGGATGATGAGAGTGGCTTCTTTTCCATCGCAGGTACAGACTCTCCTAGAAAGAGCCCACAGCTCTCAGAGACAAGGTACTGCAGAGATGTCCCTTTCCCACCCTGGCTGAAGGTCACTTTTCTGGTGGCAGTTCCCTAAAAGCACATGCTGTGACCCACCATCCCCTCCCAGCCCTGTGGAGCGGGAATCTCTCTGGAGGGGCCTCCTTGCAAGCAGAGAAGGAGAAAAGGGTCTGGGGAAGAGCAGGACAGTTTGGGGACTGGCATATTTTAAATACATCCCTCTGGCCCTCCTTCCACCCAGACCAGGCAGATCACTGGTCTTTAACCTGCACCAGGGAACGGCCAAACTGTGTTTGGTGGGAGGTGGCAGCGTGGCTGTTGTAGCTATCGTGGAAGAAAATGCCCCTGCTCATTTGGAACCAGGCTGTGAAAAGAAGAGCACACTCTCCTTTTTTACCTTTCTCAGGAGCTGGCAGCTTCCCTGCAGCTTTTACTGTTCCTCCCGAGGAGTCACATTTCCCAGGACCGTTCATGGTTGTCTTTCCTGGCCCAGAACTGGGTTTTGATATTCCCAGGAGATCAGCTTCCATGTCATCCATATCCTAGAAAGCAAGAGGACGAGGACAAGAGCAGGATGAGTGCTGCTCATGCCTCCACGCTGCTTCTCCCTTTGTAGGCTGGTGCTGGAGGCTGTGGCTGCAGCACTTGTGGGGCTGGGATGAAGGGTATTTATGAACTTACCTTCAGGGTCTGCAGCAGAGCTTGTGGGTCTGTGTCAGAGGCACTGGATCCCTGCATGCCAAGGAGAGCAGAGATCAGAGACAAGCAGACTTTGGAAACTCCTGACCCCTCGCTTCCACACTCCAGCCCCTTTTCTTCCTAAATTTTTGGAATGGAAAAATACACGCCCGACTCCTCCTGGTGTCCCCCTCACTGTGCCCTGTGCCTTGCTTCCTTTGCTGAGATCCTGCTACCTCTGGGAGAAGCATCAGGAACACCAAGGCCATTGTTTTGCATAAGGGTCGATCCTATGACACTTCATCCGAAGCGGACCCAGCAAGGCTGGGCTGCAGTACAACGTGGCCCCCTGGCTTTGCTCCATCTCATCCAGGGCACCCAGAAACCTTCTCCTACCATCCACCCACTTCCCTGTCCCACCTTCCCCACCCCACAGCCATGCCAGAGAGGGGTCACCTCTGCAGCCAGACTTCATCGTTCATCCCTGATACCCCACTGCTGACTTGAATGGGGTGACAGCAGGGGTGAGCCTGGCCTGGCTCAGTCTCAGCCCTCAGGATACCCAAGCCCTCGCCCCAAATTCAGGCTCACCTCTGCAGCTTCAATGTCCTCTGCATGGAGTTTACTGAAGAAATCATCCTCTAGAAAGGACCTGTGACACAAGGGTTAGCAGCACCACATGTGAGCTCAGCAAGGGTGCCCTGGGGACAGCCGAAGCCAAGTGGTGGGAGGTGGAGGCAACCACATGGGCACGCTGCAGCAGCCACATCACACAACAGAAAATGAGGCTAAAATAGCACCAGGATAAAAGATGGTAGTGTTAGGGCTGCTATATTTAAGCAAGCAACTGTTATAAGGGAGATTTACAGAAGATGTGCTGGGCTGGGGGCACCCAACTCTTGCTGGAAAGCTTCAGGCTCTGGGCTCCCAGTTCCCAAAGGCATCACAGGTAACTCGCCTTCCCAGGCAATTGCTATCAGGTCAAGGAGTGAGGTGGAGAAGCCAAGGATGGGGCAGCTCAGAAGGACTTGGGGAGCACAGATAGATCTCCAAGAGGGAGAGGTTGTGTCTGAAAGGCACTCACTTCTTGCTGGCCTGTGAGCTGGTGCCCCGGGCTTTCCCAACGCTGCCCCCGGCCAGCTTGGAAGTTCTGGCAGATTTAACAGGGCTTTCATCTGGAAACATGACAGGGAGACATTAGGATGATGGACACAGGCATATTCCTGACCTAGGCACTCCAAGGGGGGATTTACTGTCTCCCCATGAGCCACAGAGGCTTTTAATCAGAGATGAACTTCACTTCACCTCCCCAAGCTGATGTCCAGCCTATTCAATGGCCTCTGACTCTGGGAAACCCTGCTCTCCATACTGCTCTCTGCTTCATCCACCCTCACAGGTCAATGGCTGCTGCACTAGCACCTCTTGCTCCCAAGAAGGAAGTAAGAGTATAAGCATGCTGCTCTTTCAGCTCCAAAGAATGTTCATTTTACCATCGTATCCCAGGAGGTCACCAAGCACATCATCAATGGAGTCTGAAATGAGACAAATTAAAGGTGTTGAGGCAGGTGAGACCACCAAGCAGGTGTAGAAAAGCACACAATTTCAATATGGCTCGCTCTTTTGAAATACCCCAAGAATAAAGGCTCAGCATCACCAGTGTAAAGCCTTCCTCACCAGTCTAGAGAGAACTGACAGGACTTGATGCAGTATTTTATGGATAAAAATTTTTGCTTCACTTAGCCAGAAATGGGATCTCTTTATCAAGTGGGCCAGCTGCTTCCTATTCAGTTAGTCACTGGCCACAAGCAGCACTTAATCTGTGAGCTCTCACCCCACAGTACCTCAGAGTCCCTGGGCAACCCCAAAAGCCCTGCTTCAGTATCAGGGGCTGCAAGAGGCCTCCAAACAAGCAGTTAGGGATTAAATAAAGGGAAGAACTGACATAAACGCATCTATTCTCCCCTGGATTTGGGAAAGCCCACAGGAAAGGAATATAGGACTCCAGTAAGCAAATCCACTCAGTGTGAGAGGCAGGTGAATATCTCTGTTTCAGGAATGATACGATGCACTCAACTGCATCTTCCAGACAAGGACCATGAAACATTTCAGTAGCCAGGACTGCCACCTCATCCCACTGTCCCCCATCCTCTCTCCCATGTGCTCCCAGCAGATCAGAGCGCCTATAAACAGTGAAAGGAATGCATGCAAGTGTACGTACCTCTTATACTTTTCTTGGGTTTTGTAGCCTATGGAGAAAGAAAAATTCCCTCATTAGAAAATTAAGCAGGTCTGGACCTTCTCAAGTCACGTTAAAGCCAGAGGTAGGTTTCTCCAAAGCATCCCATAAGCAACAACGAAGCCCTCCTCCTGCCCACGCTGTTTGGGAAGTGCCACGTGAAATGCAGGGGAACCACAGAGATATTTACAACTTTAGAGAGCAGTGAGCCCAGCCCTTCTTGACTGCCTGCTGGGCAGAAGCCTCCAGCCCTCGGGATCACTTCTGCCTCCAAACAGAGGTGCGTGAGAATGAAATTCAGATTTCCCAAGCCTGCCTTAGTACCGTATCACACTCACCATCGCAGAGTCCCAGCCTTCCCCTGCTCTGGCAAGGGTGTTTACAGATTCTTCTCACCTCCACGTTGCAGGGTGTTTTAACACCATCAATCACATCCACACCAACCTCCTACCTGCAGGGAGAGGAAGATTTCTTGATTTGCTGTTATGGCCAGCAGCACCTCTCTTAAAGAGATTTCTCTCTCCTGTTCAGGGCCCCTCTGCAGCCTGCCAGGCTGTCTCCATGCCCCTTGGACCACTCCAAGCAACTCTAAATAAGGCTCAATCTGAATCTTAAAAACAACTCCCCGTTCCCCCAAACAGTCTTGCACTCCTGCAGCAGTTTGACACGGGGAACATCACACCAACAGCAAGGAATCGCTTTGCAAAATAGCCCAAGAGGGAGCAAGCACCACCTGCCTTGCCCCACGCGCATGCTGACCCCACGGGGTGGCTCCTGCTCTGCCCAAAGCCCGGCAAACACCCCAGGGGGGGCTAGGGGGAAGGAAACCTCATCTCTTGGGGTCTGGAGCACCCAGGGGATCTCAAACAAGCGAGACGGCGGCTGCTGCGGCCCACCCCCCCCACAAAAAAAAAAAAAAAAATAAAAAATCGGTGCTGGAGGTGAGGGGTGCACGCACCTCTCGCGGTGTAAGCAGGATGAAAGGCTCCCCCGCTCTCCACCCCCGCCTCTCTGCATCCGGCTGCCACGGCACCCGCTGCCCTCCCGACCCCCAGCACCCCGGGCCCCCCGCCCGCAGCACCCCGGGCCCCGTACTCACAGCGTCCCGTCCCTGTAGCCGCGGGGGAGACTCCCCCGAGGAGGCCGCGGCTCCCCCGGCCCGGGAAGGCCCGGCCCGGCCCGGGAAGGCCCGGCCTGGCCTGGGAAGGCCCGGCCCGGCCTTTCCCTTCCCTGCGCGGGGCGATGGGAAATGTAGTCCCCGGCGGGCTCCGGGGAAGGCCGCGAACTACAGCCCCCGGCAGCGGGGGCCCAGCGGCTCTGCTCCCCCCCCGCCCCCCGCCGGACTTTGCGGGAAAAGCTCGGGCGGTACGAGGTGCCCGATGGCTGCGACACCCCTCCCCGGACACCCTGCACCCCCGTCCCAGCGGGGTCCCCTGGCCCCGTGAGGCTCCGGGCACCTGAGGACAGCCGGGGGACGGGGGTTTTGCTACCGCCCCCCCTAGACATACGTTCAAAGACAGCAGGCTGGCTTTGGCACTAATAATCAGCCTTACTAAGCCTTAAAGCTCTGTCTCGGTGTTTAATTGATGAAGGGTAATCACAGCCCTCCTTCCGGGCCACCCAGAAAGTTCAAGGAGGACGTGGGGGGCCCCCCCTCCCCACTCAGCCAGAGGAGATTCAGCCTGGTGCAGGAAAGCCCAGGAGAAGCTGTGAACACCCCACCCTGCAGCCCATCTGGGGCAGTTTAGTAATTAATTGAACTTCAATTAGTGACTGTTGCTCCGAAGAGGCAAGATTTATCAAAGCCAACCGCAGCAGCCTCTGCAGCGTAGCGCACTTACCGTTTACCAGCAGTGCCAATTGGAATTATTCAGGTTAAAAAAAAAAAAGCTCACACTTGCCAAAGCTGGGTACAGGACAAAGCCAGTCCTGCTCCTGCCTTATTTGCTTGTACTGGAGCAGTTACTTCCAGAAGATTCCTGGGGAAACATCTGCCTTTGAGATTTTGTAACCTGTAGCCCCATCTGCCAGTGGCTTTCACCAGGTGGCTGTTTTAAGAGGTCATCAAGAGCACTCATTTCAGTACTCTGCAAGAATGGTGCAGATCACAGGTGTCACTACTTGACACTGAAATCACTTATACTTGGAAGAAGAGGCTCAACACTTGCAGAAATGGCACCATCACATTTTGTCCAAAGATGAACAAGTCCTAAACAAGGACCAAGGGCCATCTGACAGTTTAAACGCTGTTTGCTGACCATGAGACACAGCAAGTCAGACCAGGTTGTGGCATTCAGGTTTTACCACTAACAGCAGCAGGAGATAAAACAAGTGTACCATATCCTCACCAACAGCAAGGAAATACAATGTGTGCCATTACATCACTATTTGCTCAAAAAAAACCAGAGGGAAACAATTTTAAAGAAATAGCTTGTATGAATTAAAGCTTCTGCTACCAAACACTTGTTAAATCATTGCTGTTGGCAGTGACCAGCTTTTGTTGGCCTCTGATAACAACAGCGAGCAATGTGCCACCTCTCTGCCGGTTTTATTTTCGCCGTGGGTGTGAGCAGCAGCAGAGGCAAGGGCAGCTGTAGGACCGGGGTCCTGCCCTATACTGCTGCAGAGCAAAGCCAGGAAGGTCAGACTAGAAATAAAACAAATAAAATCCAAATAATTTAAGGTCTTTTGAATTCTTCATTCTACTTCACCCATTACTTTAAATGAGATCCACTGAAGGCAATTTGTAAGACATTTTGTCTGAAAATACATTTTTGTAATTTATTAAATCTGTACATAGTTATCTAGTACTGTTCTCATTATCATATTTTTAACCTGCTCCTCCATCATCCCTCCCCAGGTCAGCAGTCTGCTCTATTGAATAAAGGAAAGGCAAAGCCATTTGCCTCCTTTGGTATCCTGAACAGCAGTGGTTCCATTCGACCTGAAAGACTCAGCAGCCAAAAGGCAAGTTTAATTATTTTATTTAAAATTAAACATTTCTTTCTGTTCAGCTACTGCGTGTGGAGCCAGACATTGTGTCTGATCATTGTTAGTGCCGGGAAAAATTCATCCAAGAAAACTGATCCAAAATTAGAGACTAACAGATACCAAAGCTGTCAGAGAACCAGCTTCTCAGATGCTGCCTCAGAACTGCAGGATTTGTGTTTATGCTGAAGCTTTATGTCATTTTAAGCTCAAAGTTGCTCTTATTTGTTATGAAGAGAGGTTTTATTATTACTGGACAGAGTTACTGGTGTTGAAAAACAGCAATGATTTTCCTTCGTTGTAGTTGCACTGATTTCACTGGGCATCAGGAGGTTGTTACAAGCTATATCTTTTACCGGTTAAATCCAGACAGCACGGTGCAAGTCCCAAGTCAATATAAAACCAAAATTAAGCAAATTGGAAAAAGGTCCTTGGAAATGCAAGGGTAAGAAAAAAATCTGGACAAATCACTTGGGATTGTTGTTTTCTTGAAGAATGAATGCCTTTAAAAACCAGAACAACATCCCAGAACAATCTGAAGACCCAAGGACCTTGGTCAACTGATTTCTGCCCTCAAATACTGGCTTCATCATTCCAGGTCAGATTTGCAGTTTCTACCACTACCTGTGGTTTTTCACATCAAATCACCATAATTAACATTGGTAAAGTGCTTTGAGATAGTGCTATGAAAATACTAACTGTTAAAAGGGCAGAACATCTATTACCAGCACGTAGCTGATTATTACTACTTGTTTTTTATCTCAGAGCAGCATCACTATATTCTCCTTTGACTTCCTATTAACACAGTAAGCTGCCAGTGTTAGAGATGGTACACAGGCAAAAGGAGTTTCTGCAGGGCAGTGAAAGAAGGATGTACTGGAAAACATGAAGATGTCTTCTGGAAAGATGAATGAAGCAGAGCTCCAGATAAGGATGGGTATTTATTTCCCAGCTACATCAGAAAGTAGTGCCACATGCAAATTTCATGTGCACAAAACTATGCAGGAGGCTTTAGACAGCATAAATATTTATCAAACAAGGAGAGAGGTGGTGCTAACCTCAAAAAAAAAAAAAAAAAAAAAAATCAAGATATTGTTGCTTTTTGGGGGGAGGATATAACTGCTCATTATTCCAGAAGCTCATTATATCAGAAGCTATTGCCTGAGGGCTGTTAACTACTCAGTAAAAAAAAAAAAAAAATTCTGCTACCTTTCCAGTTGACAGTAACTTCTCTCTAGTTAGCAGCTTCACAAAGCAATCCTTGTATGAATCCATAAAGCATTCCCAGATTTTTAAAAGGTTAGTTTTACCGTTATAATTGCACTTTAAAAACAGGCATAAATCCCTATGCACTCTCCCCAAACACCTCCTCGATTTATAAATGTGGAAAGAAAGGCTACAATTATTCACTGTCCTACAGCTACCAGAATTTGAAAGGTTTGATTTATGTGCCTGAAGAAAGGATGCAAACACCCAGTTTTCAGGTCAGGAAAAGTGTGCATTTAAAAAAACCAGCAGACTTCACAGCTTGGATTGCATCGGCTTCAGGTGTTTGTGGAAAGACTCATGAACCTGTAAGAGGACAAGACAGTGGTTACAAGAAGGTTAGGCCTGAGCTTTAAAACAGTTTTGGCTCTTTACATCTTGCAGTGTGTTTTTATACTAGGGAAATTTGAATCAGAGGCACTTTGGGGATTTAATAACAGCCAGCTAAATCCTCTATTTGAGTGTCTATATGACACAAAGGATGAGAATATAAGCCACTACCTTTCTTATAAGAAAAAAGAATGCAAGACAATTCTTTGGCATTTTAATTCAAAGAAAACTGAAAGAGGTCTCCCTAAGGGGACTGTAATGAAGCTAAGCCCCACTGACTTCAGAAGCACAAAAAATTGAGCAAGTTCTGGTGGGCTTTAACTACAACCACAGCATCTGGCAACCCTTTCATAGGAGATAGTCTGTCCAAATCAAAGGCAGTAAAGGCCACCAAGACAGGATTTAGAGTTCTGTTTTGACTGATGGAAGAGGGACACTGACTCTTCTCAACTCAGTTTATTAGCTCTGCTGTAGCTACAGCCTTAGGGCAGATATGCAACACCTGATTATTTTCTTCTCCAGTCACTACTACTGCCTGAAGGCACTAGAAGATTTGGTAGAAAACAGGCAAGACTTTCACAGCTACCTTTACTAAGCATAATTAACAGCAAGTGATAATTTCTTTTAAATTCACTGAGATTATTCGATTGTTTCTTTAGGGAGACTATGATTTACTCCCTCAACTGTGAAACTCAAAACTATCCCAACAGGGATGCACAGAAGAGGTTGCTGGTTTCGGTCCATTATTATTAGTGACTATTACCCCTTCCCCTTCAACAATTATGTGTTAAGATCACTGGATCAAAATTTAAAAACCCTAAATTGGGTTATTTCTCTGGACACATGACCTAAAGATGAGGAAATAGTTTCTTTACCTCTGTTTTGTTCAGTGGGGATTTCTTTGCCCACTCAAACATGTTCTCATAGACATTGCCATCATACCGGCCAAGCACAGATCCAAGATGATCATCGTGAAAGTCAAAGGAATCTACCAGCGCTACTGCGTTGGGACGAATTATAGCTAAGAGCTCTTTCACACGCTGGTTCACTTGAGTAACTTGGGCATCAGTCAGAATACCCGCCTTGGAAAAAAAACAGATTATGAGAAAAGTCGCAAGAACCTTCCCTTCCCCTATGGTCTAACATAGATCAGCCTTCCCCCACACAAAAATGCAGCAGTTCATAACACACTCGGGCTTTTTTCTAAGTGTAAGCAATCAAATTGGCAATCTGCCATAGTGTACAAGCAAAAGGAGATGCCTAGCATAGCCCACCATACTGCCTAGTTATTTAATCTTTGACGGGAGACTCATTCTTTAGAGTGCCTGCATGTTAACTTCCACAGCAAGTTTTCTTGAAGAATGTGCATATGTGTATACTAAATTCTTGGTTTCAGGGAACTTTTTGGTAAGCACCAAAGAGAAAAATAGGAATACAAAACATACCACATCTGCCTGAAGACAAAACAAAATGCTGCTGCACAAATACATTCTCAAGCTGAATGAAGAGAAGTAATGCCTGACAAATTAAACCCATTCACTGAAGGATGGGTTAAGATTTGGAGTACAATATCCCCATTTTGTGCACTGATTTACAAATGCATACAGCTCTCGGAGCATGTCTAACATACCTCTCCTTTATCAATGCCTTGTTTTTTAACATACTAAGCTAACCCAGACAAACAACACGTTACCATTTATCATCCAACTGCTTCTGGCAGATCACAAGGGAAATTTGAGAAGAGCCTTCCATCAGACCCACACTGCTAAAGGCCTTCTATAAGTCAACAGTCAAGACCTTATACCTAAGCATTCGTGCAACTTTGCATTTAAAGCATCTTTGCAAGCAGTGACTCAGGCTCAACATTTAAAGTGTTGGAGAAAGACACCAACCTGCAAGAAGTCCCCTGTGTTCTTACTGATCCCATACAGTGCATACAGGAGACACAGGTCAGTCAGGACCGCACGGACAGCTGCATTACTGATCTCAGACAGCTTTGCTGTGAAAAGCTTCACTATCACATAGTGACAATGTGCCTACAAGAAATTAAGGGAAGGTCAATCAGGTTCATGAAGAGATGAGAAGCTTGTGTAGCATATTTCCTTATCAGGCACATCACTGACCTCAGATGCTCGCACAAGATCAACAGAAGTTCTGTTCCAGGCATCCTCCTTGCTCTTTCTGTGGTTCAGTTCAGCTTGTAAGTTCTTTGCTGCAGCTTCTACAAGCCTATTTCATAAAAGGAGAAAACCAGGTTAAACAATAGCACCACATTAATAAGATTATGTACACTACATTCATATGAATTACAGTGTAATGCATCACAAGAACTCAGAGGTTGTGTGCCACGACTGAATACAATGTGTGGAGTGAACAGTTGTGTCTCCCAAGCCCCTACCATTGCTGCAGCTAGTACACAGATACAGAGGGTTAAGATGACATTTGACAGCGCATCAGTGGTGGTTGGGTACTTGCTCACATGTAGGTATCTGTTCTAATCTCACACTTCCTTCACCACAGGCTTTAATATCAGGATAGTTTCTTTCCACATAGATCTCGGATCAGTTTGAACATTGTTGGTATTTGTATGCTCAAATATACTTTACAATTAAATAAGAAAAAGATATTTCAAAATGGAACAGAGCAGAGTAACTAGGCTATGAGTAGGCTGTATGTAGCCTCTTGTAACCTCAAAGCAGTTAATACTGACTTGACCTACTAAAGTGTGTCACTTCTTGAAAGCAACACATGGAGCAAAGCATTTCAAACCACCTCTTGAGAATCAAACATTAAGAGGGCAGCACATCACTACCATCTCCCAAGACACACAATTTTATAGGTGCTTGGCTCAGTTTAGTAAGTGTGAAAGTGTGAACTCACCGGGCAGCACGTGCTTTGTAGGCCTCTACCAAGTTGGCTGGATCACTGATCCACACAGTCACAGCCCTTGCAGCCACATGCTGTGGCTGAATGCGTTGTCTGGAGAGATCGTTAAGGTAGGACACCATGCCAGTAACCTGCTGCCCAGAACTAACTTGGGTGTAGCTTTTGACAAGGAACCTGAAAATAGAGACAACAAAAAGCAACTCTTAACTCATGAGTTGTTCGAATGGAGAGAAGTCATCTTACCCAGGGTCAGACTAGCAAAGAACAGTTGTAGGCAAAAATAGGACAAGGGACAGAAACATGAGAGACAAGGTTCATGGTAATACAGAGTACTCTTCTGCTCATCACTTCAGATATGAAGATCAAAATGCCAAGGCAAGAATGTCTCTGGAGAGAAGCTACCATACCTAGCTGTCTGCAGCATCATGACTGTGTTTTCTCCCTCATAGGTGCAGGATGGGGTGAATGTGACATAGATGTCAGGAATGCCACTGCAGCGGGAGTAGCCATGCCCACCACATGCCATCCGACATTCCTCAATACCAGCACTGGCAGTCCAGGAAGTGAACGCCTTCAGCCCTGCTGTCAGTGCATGGAGCTGATGGACAAAAGCAAAGCCAGTTGAGATTTTTTGTTTTCCATTCTTAGCCTGCACACATACATGCTAAGTACTAAAGTTCCCAGAAAATAGAGTCAACAGCATCCTTCCAGTGTCCCACAGGGTCTTGTTGTTCTTGTAAGGGCTCTTTCCTAAGCTGAACTACTTATTGGAAGGCCTCTATACATGTAAAGATTTCTTGAGTACACCATCCTTTCTGTCTCTACACATTATGTACAAGACTGTTTTCAATTGCCTATTGTCACATTAGGTTCTCAGACAGAATCGCTAACTGAAAAATGACATTTTAGAACCCTAACCCCTCAGTATAGTACTGATAGCTTGATCAACACACCAGTTCTACCCCAGTGACTTGGAAGAACAATCAAGAAGCTACAACACAAGCATAAAACCAGTCTTAACTCCACTCCCAAGTGATATGCCATCATTCCTGGAAAGACACCTTTATAAAAAATATAATCAGTAGTTTTTTCACTGTGCATCACTCCCTACTTTTTTTTTCGTAAAGGGCTGCTAAATGAATAGTGCAAATACACAAGTAAAAGTCACCAGCACATACTGGGCTTGGGATCTCTGAATCTAAAGAATTACAAGATGTCTCAGGAGTGAAAGCCAAAAAGGCTTGATGCCTTTTCTCCCATGCTGTAAGAAAACCTTACATAAAATCAAGAGAGGACACAGTACCTCTGGCAGCTCACTCAGATCCCCTTCACTGATGTCTCCACTAATACGATGATAGGTCTCTTTTATGTAAGCTCCCACAAAATGAAAAGCATATGCTGTTGCCAGGAGAGGAAAGAGTTTGTATTGCTGGGTCTGATAATCCAAGATCTGAGGTTCTTGTTCCCTAGAGCAAAATACAGATGAGTTAGTAATGCCAGAGGCTAGCAAATGGCTGCAGAAGTCCTATTCAACTCTTAGCAGATTCTCTACTTGGACAGTAGAAGCTGCATCCATATCAAGCCAGACTATCTAAGACCATACAGCAAAAGTCTCTGGCAGAGGGGAGGGCATTTTGGCAGTCAAGAATTAAAGATTAGTGGCAGTCAAGAATTAAAGATTAGTCCCTTCCCAGGATGAAACAGTGTTTTGAAACTATCAAATGCAGCAAACAACATCAACCACAGTCCCTCTTCCCTCCAGTATTTGAGAATTTTTCCCTCAGCACTTAAGGCTGCCCTTTTACTTTACGGCAATTACCCTGGCTTTAGCTCAGACTGGTGTCTCACTGCACTATAGCGGATGGCAATGGTACAAGCCCGGGACAGGGAGCGAGCTGCATCGCCTACAATGAGAGATCGGATGAACACCATGGTCCCGTAGGTTAGCTTGTCACTGACTGGTTTCACATAGGTGCCATCTGGTTCAACCTACCAAGAAAAAACAAACAAACAGCCTGTTGATTTTAAAAGTGTCTTCCCTTTTACATGTTCACATCTCAAGCTCTAAACTCATCAAGTAGCAGTTAGATGCAACCTAAAAGATTGCTGGTACACTATTCAACCACACAAGAGCATCTGAAGTGTTCATTTCTAACAGCACATGCTGAAATTCACTGCTTTACCTGGGCATATTTCATCAGCATGTTTTCCCGAGGAATTCTGAAGTTGTCCATTTTCAGGTAGCCATTATCCATTTCATCATAACCAAATTTGGGCCCAATGTCACCCACTGTAATACCTGCCACAGACAAAGCCGCTTGCATTAAGGAATAGGAACTAAACACCACACAAGAGGTTCAAGCCTTCTCCAGTAAAGAGACTGTTAGTTTTGTAGCAAGTCCTGGCATTGCTTGGAATAACAGCTGACTAGGACCTTAGCCTCTTTGATGGAAATGTGGAGATCAAAACACGGGGATCTTCATAATTTACATGCAATCCTACTATCCAGTCACCGGGGGAGCTGTCTCTAAAGATCATCCTGCCCACTTCTAGCTAGATGATGATGAAAGGTTCTCTTTCCCTTTCAGAAAGCAGGACATGCTGCCTCACAGAATGCATAGCTGGGAAACACGGGGACAGAATCAAATCCCAAACTAACTTTCACATTGAAAGTGTAACATGAAAGATAACTTAGTGGTAGTTCAGTTGTATAAGCCCCATGATCTACCAACTACTCACTGCAATCAGCTAGTGAAATAAGCCATGTACGTTAACAAGACACATGTAGCTGTGTATAGCTGGAGAGAAACAGAACTAACATATAGCATGAGTGCTAAACCCTTAACATTAATTTTTACCTGGCAAAGGTTCATGGGTGCCCAGCTGCCGTATGGGAACAATGAAGGCATGCAGCCCTTTGCACTGGCCCTGAGTGTAGAGCTGAGCCAGAACAATGGCATGGTTCGACGTCTTTCCAACTGCAAAAGGAGTGGGAATCAGAAGGAAAAGACAAACAGGAAACATACTTATATACAAAGAGTCTCTTTCCTTAAAGCAGGATCTCAGATTACCTTAACCACATCACGCATTAGAAAATCAGGTTTACAACACTGGTTATCACCCAAATTCTACAGCTAGATAAACAGTCTTGCTCAAGTCAATGAAAGCTGCACAATATGATTCTTTTGACTGTACAACACCAACTCCTTGGCAAACCTGCCAGTGGAGCTGAAGGAAGTATAAAGATTTTGAAACAACTGATCAAAAATTACACCAAATCCATATAGCATGAATGATTCTGAGAAACAATTCACAGCACACAGATAATCCAAAGTTTAGTAGGCTCTACTAAGTCTGTTATTTGTTGTAAGAGTAACTGCCTTTCAGCCAACTCTTTGGATCAACTTTCAATCATCATGCTGTAGCTATTATACACACGGCATCACATCCCTAAGCTTTTTCATACATCTTCCAGATTTAGACACACAATGATGCACTTACGTCCACCTGGCCACCACTTAATGGAGGTCACAGTGGGGCTGTTAAGGATGAATTCCTGGGTAGCAGGGTCGTAAGTAGCTGTAGTTTCTAGACCCCGAAGATGAGTTCCTGAAAATAAATTAACATTGTTTTGGCAGAAAGTCAGTCACAAAACAGAGACAAGGACAGAATTAGACAATGGAAAATTGAATTCCAGTAGTAACATACAAATTTTAACTTTGCTTTTAGGCTATACAGAGGACTAGATATCAACCAATTAAGGAAGAACAAGTGAAAGTCAGACCATATTCTGGGACCTGAAGCCTCTTCTCAGAAAACATGTGTTTGTTTTTTTTTTTTTTTTTTTTTTTTTACCCAGTGGTCTAAGACTAGTGTTCCAAGCACCTCCAATCTGACACCTTTTTGCTATTACACACCAGAAGCCCTTTCTCAGTTAAAAAGATCCACAAAAACATGCTCACCTGGATTTCGCTAAAACTGCAATCTGATTAAATTGCAAAATAAAAAAATCACATACTTTTTACATCAGCCACAAGATGAAATAAATGGTGCCCATCATATCTTCATTCCCTCATCAGGCCTACATTCTCTTCACTTGATAGAACAGCTTCTCCCAAACAAGATCATCAATCACTCAAAGACAGCAAGTATATGCTAGGGTACTCATGCAGGTAGATGAAGAGATGGCAAAAAGATGGAGGTAACAATTCCAAGAACAGTCTTTGTCTTCTGCACCCAACTCTTTACTTCACACACACCTGTCTCAGCAGTGGCATTGTCCCTGCATGCGTTAAAAAGAACCCAACTCACTGGGCCTACTTGCTTAAACTAGACTCTATGCAAGAGCTTCAAAATGAAAAAGGATTATCACCTTGATGCAACCATGTTTCCAAAGCATGGAGTTAATGGTAGACGTCCACAGGCAGCTTAACACAGACTTACTTTGCTGGTAAAGGATCTTCAAGCCTCACTAGTTGTGAGATTCTCCTCAGACTTGCAGTTACTTTATGCTTCAGTCTCTACATTTCACTTCAGCACAAAGGTGAATGCTGTTCACTTTTAAAAAAATAATTCTCACCTGCAGCTCTCAGATGTCAAAATTAAAGTTTCCCAAGGCATAATATCCTCCCTTTGAAACTTGAATTAAAAGCATTGCAATAACAATACTGCTGGAGATACCAAAATCCATTTCAAATCTTGAAAGCAAAGCAATACCAACAAAGTCTACTTGAGGCAGAGAATTAAAAAAACAAAACAAAACAACCCAAACATTTCATGGTTCAATTAAAAAGAAAGCATGGGAGTGAACTAAAGAACTGAGGGAATAAAGCTCTCCACAAAACATGAGCATTGGAACCAAGTCATCCACATGTTCTTTGATCCAAGGTCAGTCCCAAGGTGACACGCAACTCTTACTTTTTATTGGCATCTCTTTCAGTAGCTTAAAGCTCTGTCCTTTTGTCTTCACACTGAATGTTAAGTAGAGCATAGCAGAAATCACGCTGGAAAGAATGGTAAGTGTAGAAATGAACAGATGTCATCAAATGGACATCACCATAGCCATATGCAATAATCTACACTGGTTTGAATGGCACAAGAGGAGCACTCGGTATTGCTCATATATAGACATCAAACTCTCCCATAGGAGAAAAGAAGGGCAAGCAGCATGTGGCATAATGAGCTACTAAAAATTTCAGAGACAGTCCACTTTTCCCTATAGCCACAACTGCATGCATAAAAGACTGTGGGGTAAACACACACCATTTTTCCCAGGCAGGGGAAACCTTTGTACACAAAGCCATTCTTAGAAATAGCATTTAGTGAATGTACTGTACCATGGCCCATTTCAGTCTGGGCATAAGTGCCAATGATCTCCAGATTCCAGGCAGGCATGAAGAAGCGATCCTGCTGCTCTGGGGTTGCCTGGGTGAGAAGGGTGGGGAGGAACATGCCCAGATGAAGGTCCAGAGGCTCAGGCCGTCCACGATGAACAAAGCTGTGAAGAAGTGTCATGGGATGGGAGTGTGAAGGGAATGTTATAGGAGGGAAGCAAGCATGAGGATTCATGGTGGATTCAGGAAGAGACAAAAAGAAAAAAAAAAAAAAAAAGATTCATGTGTAAATTAGAATTCAGCAAGTGTATTTTAGAAAGCCAGAGCACTGTCCTTTTCTCAGGCCTGAATAATAAGCAATTACACTTACTCTGAAATACATATGTTGCAATGCATTTCTTTCTAATAATACATAAAATGCATTGGCAACATTCCCCTGTTTGCTGTACCCTGATTGATAAAAAAGGATGAATCCAAACCAAATGACAGACCAGACCTTCACTACGGTTTGGAAACTGGAACATCCCTAAGTTAAGCAGTCTGAATCAGAGTGTCAGTTTGTTGAAGATGTGATCCAGCTGGATGAAGTGAGCCTTCATGCAAAGATACAAAAGGCATGTTTTTTCCTCCCATGGTTTAAGGGTACAACCTGGTAGAGGTCCCAGTTTACTTTTCTGAACGAGCTAAATTTTCACTGAATTTTCTTTTTTTAAAAAAAGGAAAGTCCTTACTGTCTGCACTATCTACTTTTTTTTTTTTTTATTAAAGATCAGATACAATTAGCACATATTACATTCCAACTCAACTCCCTCCAACTTTTGCTATTTTTAAAAGCTCTCTCAAAAGGACAGTGCTCTGCATGTGTAAGTCAAAGTTGTGAACATAAACAACTTAGCAAGAAAGCCAATGTTTTTCAACCTGTAAATCACCAGCACACAGTGTCTCCAATTAAACGTGTTTAGGTAGAACGACTCTTCCTCCAAGTAATCAAACAGGCATTTAAGTGGTACATTAAGATTTTCGATAAAAAGAATTAAATGCTCATTAAATCTTTCAGTATTGATAACTTTGAGTATTAAAATAGTGGGGATACAGATTGAGGATCAGTATCTTCTGTACAAAGGTTGTCCATCTGGCCCACTTATGTATGAAATAATGCAACTGGTCTTCAACAGGAATATATGTGTTTAAATGAGATATGGATTATGGAAAGAGCACTGAGCTGAGCTGAGCTCAAACTCAGCTGACATTCTTATCAACTGGGAAGAATGCATTTTTGTGTTACCTCTAAACACACAGTACTATGAAATAGTTCTATCCCTAGAGCTTCCTAAGAACGGTAGTTCTTTTCTTTGATATTCTCAGGCACCTACAAATAAATTCAACCATCTAATAAACCCAGTAGTGATGTTTTCTAAGCTGAAAGTTTGACTGAACAATGACCAAGCTTAACAGAGGGATAACGGGTTATCAGGAATACCAGATTTTAAGTGAGTTCGGTACTGGTTAGAAGTACACAGCTCACAGTCAAAGACTGAAAAAAAAATCCTTATTTACTAGCAATAGCTATAAACCAGGTAGAAACAGCACAGTATTTTCATTACTGCTTTTTATTTTCTTTTCAGCCCTGTGCTATTTGCGGTTTTTCTTTCTTTCACTTTTTCAAGAGACTTATGTCTCTTGACTTATGACAGTGTAGGTTAAAATCAACGCAGGCTACCAAGTAGGTACTCACTAAGATAAAACTGAGTAACTACCCATCCAGGCTAGGATTCAATTCAATAATCCAGAGGTCTGTTTCCCCATCACCAGTTTCTACACATCAAGATTACATTAGGCAGAGCTCAGTGACAATTAGTGCAAAAGCTTTACTGATGAAGTAGTTAGATACTCAACATTCACAGCAGGAATGCCAAATGGTTGCATTTTAATTATGCAGTATGGACAGTATGTTTACCATACTATCACCATATGAATTCTATTAAGTGTCAAAATACTAATTTTATCATCAAACAACATGAGAACTATAAGCAAACCAGACCATCACCAGGCAAGAAAGTGCAATGATCTAATGTGAAATATCAAGTAAAACAAATCACTTCAGTGTGGATGTGTGTCTGATTTAAAGAAGTTGGTGTGAAAAAGCAAACAAGGTCAGCAGGTATTTATTGTTGCCATTCAGTCGTCTCTCAGCTTCTGGTGTTGAGCTTGGTTTGCTCACACCACCTCTCCCAAGCACAACAGGTGACAGAATTTCCTCCGTTGCATCTTCTACAAACATTTCAGCTACCCTGAGTAGCTGTAACTGAACAGCCAGCCAATTGGCATTACCATCTAACTTTTGCAGTTGTCCAGACTTGTACATATCATGCTTTCCCAGTTTAGATGCCAGCACAAGCACTGGAGTCTTTGGTTTGTTAAACTATTCTTCCTAGTACTTAATATCCATAATTCCAGGTTCTGGGATAAAGACTGTTTTCTAATCCATGAAATGTTCTTCCATTTGAAGAAGTGAAATTTGTTTTCAACAATAGTAGGAATAAGATGTTTTTCTTCTTTGAAACCAAGATCTTTCCATGATGTTGCACAGCTGCAATGGAGTAGCATCTGGAAGAAAAGTGCCTGGGGCACTTTCTCTCAAAAAGAAAAAAAAAAAAAAAAGCACAATCTCACCATGCTACATTACACCTAGAAGTATACCTCTGACCTGTTTATGCAGGCCAGTCATGCACTAAGAACTGTGACATACACATGCTCCAAATGAAAGTAAAAATAAAAACCACAGTACTGTTGACTGACACGTTCCAACCAGTTCAAGTGAAATTCAGACTCCAAGGGCTTCGAAGAATCTCCTCATCTTAAAACAAAGGTAAACAACTACAAAGTCAGTGATCAGCTAAGAGGTGCATTCTGGAAAAGACCAAAACTAACTCTGTGATTGTCAGGATGTGAAATGAAGCGGCTGTCTGGCTGTAGGGCAGGAAACATCAACAGTTAACCAAACTATTTTACCTTTCCCCTTTTAGATTTACCTAGGGAGCACCATCAATTTACAAACTGGAGTTACAGAAAAGAGGTTACCCATCGATCCCTGAAGGGAACTAACCATGTCCCATTTCGGTTTGGGCGTAGGTGCCAATTATCTTGACTCCATGGACCAGGGGCAGCCATTTCTCCTTCTGAGCATCAGTCGTTTGGGTCTCTAAGGTTTTTTGAAACATGCTGAAGTGGAGACCGAGAGGATCAGGAAAATTGCCCAAGCATGCTCTACAGGAGAGAAATAGAGGGATCTGGATCTCAGTCTTACTGTTACTGTGATCCTGAAAGGCTTTTCTCCAACTGTAGCATAAGATAAATAATCTCTTCACCTATTTCAACCCTTTTTATCCCACAAACTACTTCCAAATATGGAGGCACCAGAAGCAATGCTAACGGGGAAATAAGTGTTTCTTTCAGATGTTTTCTTCACCCTGTAAATCCTGCTGTTGCTATGTAAGTGGAAAAATATTATTCTACAAAGATTCATGGGGAACTTAAAACTGAGGACATGGAAGCCAAATTATTTTCTCCCCCATCTCTCAGGCTTAATGGGAATAAATCTCAGTGCCGCTGATAGCCTAGAACAACGCCATTATTAGCTAGAAGCACTATGTATTGAAAAGGAAACGGCTTTTTAGGTGACTAAATGCTTTTCAGAAGAGCTCTGTATTACCTGTAGCCACTTCTAATAGTTGTGAGATCAAGAACTCACCTTCAATTAAAATTACTGTTACAGGCTAGTACTAGAGGAAATGGAAGGAAAATCAGACATTTTATGTGTGCTTCATCAAAACAGAAGTTATTTCACACGAGAATGCTTTACTAATTTAGCAGCCACAATGGCAGGCAAAGTCCATTCTCAATTAAAACAAGCTCCATAACACAAACATGCTAGAAAGTTCCACTGTGTAAAAGTTATGTAGTAAATGACAGCATCTTCCCTTCAACATTCTGAACAGTTTTTTCATCTTCAAACTATTGTACACTAATGCTTATTCCATGCAAACTTGTAGATGGAAGAAGAAAAAATTAGTGCTCTGCATAAACACCTACATACAAGATCTCTCCCACCTATCCAAGAAGCCTACAAGGGAACTGTATCTTTCAATCTCAAGGTATTAAGACCTGCCCAGGGAATACATTTAAGAGTTTGTTGCCAACACGGATCTGCACTGCATAGCAGATGCTATGCATATAGTTTGTCAAATTACAGCAGCATTTGTGATTGGCATTTTACACCACACCTGGAATGACTGCTTGGGAGTAGATAGTAAATAATTGATAGTTCAAAACTAGATCCCTATACAAACTGTGAAACTCAGCCTTAGGGTGAGAGAAAGCAGGACAAAGCTTCTTCAGTACCACTGAACTGCATGTTGAAGATGCTTATTTTAAATGGACAAGACTGAACGAGCCATGGATTTTTCCAGGAGCAAAACTATTGTAATCAAGTAATCTAATGCTGGTGATTAATGTATTAACTGTGCTTTAACCTGGTGAGAGTGCAGGTACAGTACCTAGCATTCCTGGAATTGAAGCAGACCATTCTCTTACCAGAAGATATTCTATTGCCTACAGCAGCACATGTTTACAAAGACCAAGTTATCAGGGTGACCAAAGTCATAAAAAAGACAGCAAGACAGAATATTTTTCAGTATTCTTGTGGTTTCCTACATGGGTTATTCTTTTAGTCCAGGGCCCATATAGGAATAGCAGCATTACTTACTTCATCCCTGCCAAAAGCACAATTACTGTCCATCTATTCCTTGGGCCCAAAAAGGACAAACCTACAGAGAGAAAATGAGTGCTGACTTTGAAATACACTATTTCAGGTCAGCTTGGGAAGAGCTTGACCAGTTCTTTGTGTCTTTTCAGGAACCATTGGAAGAATTTGTGAAAAAGGTGCAGCACATGCTTTGCTGTCAAAAAAATCAGGTCAGACACTGCTGCTTTAAAGGTAATGCTCCAAAAAAAAAAGTATTCTTAAAGGTCACACCAGCAACTTTCACTGCCTATCAGTAAGTTCAATCACAGGTGCCAGATCTCTCATGCTTAACTAGCACCTTCTCTGATAGGAGTAAGAAGGACATTTTGCAAGTGGATACTTTAACATCCCAGTGTGAGAAGGTCACACTATTTCACTGACTAAGCATGCAGCATTGTAACAGCTTCTTGCATTAACAAAGCTGAAAGCAGAACTGAAAGCTAGCTAATTTACAGCAGAATCTTTTCATCTCTGCATACTCTACATAGAGTGATTAGGATTTTCTTAATATGCCCTCTAACAACTTCTGAATGACAATGAGAGAACCCTGTTTTCCTCATGACACAGGACAAATAGAAGATGTACTAGCTGTGAAGGAAGGAATAACAGCTTGGTTTTGGTTTTTTTTCTTTCCCCCTTTTTCTTTCTCTGAACTCTTACTCCCTCCCTTCCCAATTTCTACATTCCCACTCGGCATTTCCCAGTACCTATGCAACTTGTTCTCCAAAGGCTGCATTGTGTAACTGTTCAACTACTTTACTACATCATGACTGAATGGGGCTAGCTACACCTAGCACTAGCCATTTGATCAGTGGCCAATGATCACCTTGCTGGTCTGAAGTCAGACTTGCTACGAAAATCACTGAGTCAAGAGGAGGGCTGCACTTCAAATCCACTTACAGGAGAAGGATGTGTAGTAATATGCTACTTTGGCAACACAGATCCTTCCAGATTTCACAGCAACCAACACCACCCAAACAGTAAAAGGTATCTGTATTTGACAGGCGAGTTTGAGAGCGTATCTATCAGTGAACAGAGTACGACAGAAACAAAGTCTGTGTTTTCAGAGACTCCAAAGCTAAACGAACAAATGCAAAGACATTCTCAGGCTGCAGAACTGGGTCACAGAATAAGGTCACTTACTTTAAAGCAAAATCTGAAAGCAAACTTTTCTAGCTTTTTGTGGTTATTGAAGTAACTCTCTCAAGGAAGAGTGTGAAGTGTTGCCTCAGTGGAGAAGGAGCAGGCACTGTGTCTGACCTATGCTCGCTGGGCTTCAGAGTTAAAAAATGCTATGATACAAAAATCCTTTTCTAGCTGTATCAAAAAACTAAAGTCAGACTCATCCACTCAAAATTTAGCAGTGGCTAGTAGGACCCCTACTATAGTTCATCTGGTTTGATTTGCTGCAAGCTACTCCAGGTCCTAACCTCAGTGTTAAAATCAGGACACATTTTCAGAGGGAAAGTGGACATTCATGAAATGCTTATGAACACAGGAATCATCTGTTGACTTGCAGCTCTCAGATCTTCTCTTCTGTGACTTGGCTTCTCCCAACTGTTTTACACTTCTTCATTTAATCCCATTTTCCTCAATGAAGGTTATTTAAACTTGAAGATTAATTAAAACTGACCGAATTGCTCTCTTCAAAGAGCTGTGTAGCACTGCACATCAGAAGAGTTTCCCATTTTTCATGCTGACTTACATTTTGCTGCAGTTAGATTGTAAAAGAAATCTCAAGTAGTGGTACTTTAAAGCCTTCAAAAGCTGTAGTCACAGCAGCAACTGCAGTGTTGATACATGTTAAGACACAGGAAGAATTGACTAGATGTGAAGCAATTAAAATGGCTTCTAAATATATTTAATTGATCCTCTTACGTTTTTGCATCCAACAAAGCCCTTGTGGAAACACGAAGGAGGAGCATTCAGTTCAGCATGTCACAGAAGCAACAACTGTCTAAATGTATCTCCAGGGCAGCTGAAGGAAGAATCATTTCTCCCTGCCTATTCATAAATCAAGCTATAAAGTTGGTCAGTCATGATACAAAGCTACCTAGTAAAGTTCTGGTAATATATAAAAGCTACACGAAAACAACTAGCTCAAAATTCTGAAAAACTACATATGTAAATAAATTTTGCCTTGCTGTTTGGGGATAATCACAAGGCATGAGGGATTATTGGCAAAATAGTTTAAGCTTCCAGATGCAAAAATCTGATGGTCAGTCACAGTAAATACAACTTAATTTCATGTCACAACACCATATCCATTCAGTTTTCTATTTTGGAAAAACAAATAAACACAAACGTTTTTTCCAGGCCAGGTTTTACACAAATGAAGTCCCTTCTATTTAGCATCAATTAGCATGTTTGGACACGTGACAGAAACAAACTTAATTTTGCAAGTTGGGTGGAGTTCACCAATTTTAAAAAACATGTTTGACACTCCACAGGTGAGAAGGTGGGGACAGGTGTTAAAATGCAAATGCAATCAAAGCATGAAAGACTAATCCTTTAATTTCTTCCATTGATTAAGCAGTAGGCCAATATCCTCCCTTAAAAACACCAGACATGATAGTAAAGAATTCAAATCTAGAATATTAACAGTATACAGTTCTTGGAGCAAATAAAATTCACTTGTAGGTAAGAAATACAGGTACTGTTCTTTAGTCTTCTACATGTTATTACATAATACACTGGAAAATACAGTCTGCCTACAGTAATTGCAATTATCTTTTGAAATGCTGAATGTCTGCATTTAGAACTAACTGAAAAAAGCCTTGCTCATTGTTTCAGTTTATTTTGGTTCATGAATTCTGACTAGTCACACTTGACTCTTCGTATCACCTACGATATGGATGTATTATTTGGTACCTATATGAAATACTAAGCTTTCACCCATCTAAAGTTAAGAATTGCTGACTTCCAAATAAATTTATGGAAAGACAAAACTGGACTCTATTGTTTGACTACTTCAGAAAAGTCGTATTTTCATAAAATATTGTCAGTAAAGCTACCAAAAGACAGCATTTACATTGCAAGCTTTGTTGAAATCTGCCAGCTGGTATATCAGATAGACTTCTCCGCATTTTCTTCATAAAAATAATTGAAGAAATCTCCCCATCACCTCCAATAATCCTTGTCTAGGAAAAACTAATGATTAGCTTTTGCCATGCAGTACCTGAATCTAATACAGTCACTGAACCTCTTTCTTGTTATCAATCTTGAAACAATGACATTGTTTCAAAAGAACATATGAATTACTTCCATGAGAACTTTCATGATACAGATCACTGTAGACCAATTTCTCTGAAATTAAAACTATAGCAGTCAGGATAATTTCAACTAACTAGTCCCAATATTCATGCCGTGAGGCCAATGACAGCTTTTCTACAAATTCAATTAAAAGGGGCTTGTGATTCTGCTGGTGCATTATTTAATGTGCTATGTTCATGTTGTGTGCCAGAGGATATATTCATGGTATTATATTCAGATTTCTAGAGCTGTGCAATTTCACTGTTAAGCAGTTTCTGTTTGATTATATGAGAATGAGTTTAACTGATGTATTTCTCCCCTTAGTTCTAAGTCAGGATCTACGTTCCCTGCAAGCTAGAAGGAATGAAATTCATACGTAAAGATAGTTTTATTTTTATTAACTTAATCCAAGGGTAATACTATCAGATAAGCAAAAGGTCAGATATAACAAAAAGCCTCTAGGGCAAAGGGAATCACTATAGCACCATGAGCTTGAAGGAGGGAGACAGGACAGATAGCTTGTAAGTTCTTGTTTGTAACTATCTTGGAACATTTTCAAGTATGCCTGTAATGCAACTTTATTAGGTCTAAGTGCAATGTGAAGTAATCAGCTTTAAGAGATTTCATTAGAAGCTGCAACCTCATCAGACCTATTCAGATTCAAAATATTTCAGTATATTTTTTTATTCCTTTTGAAAAAAAAAAAAAAAGTCAGGCTACAAGTCCCATTTCTTACTATCTACACCATATATAATAAAAAGAGTATCATTATTAATGGTGCATTTCTAGTCAAAAATCTAAGCAAACACAATATTCAGGACATCAGGTTTTCATCTGAAATTCACTTCAGTGGGCTTTTGTGCAGGGCTTTAGCTTTCTTTGGACAGCAAACACAGGAAAAAAAGCACAACTCTAATGTCTTTGGTGATGATCAAAGTACATACAAGAAGTAAACTCTACAGCTAGGTACCTTTTAAACCAGTAGATCTCTTCCGGATCTGCAATTCCATATTCTCTTAACTTCATCACCATCAGAGAGCTCTTCCTGATGGCTTGCTCATAACGTTGGCTACGGGACAGGAAGTTCAAATCCTCGTGTTGGAAGTCAGGGTCATTAAAAACTAAAGCCTCTGGGGACAGAGCAGAAAAGCAAAACAAACTCAGTTTCCACAAACTTTGACAGACTGCGAGTGAGAAACAATTCAGCATTTCACTTTCTGTACCTAAAGGTACTGATACCAGAAAATTAAAAGTTAATGAAATCAGAAAAAAGTCAAAGCTCTTGGAGAGGGGGACTCTAGCAACAGAGCACTCTCCCATTCCACATGTAAACCATGTTTTTAAGTTCAGAGGACTGTGGAGTTGGCAGGAGGTTAATTCACTGATGCAAGACCTGCAGGCCCCTCAATAACAATTTCAAATACTCAAATACTCATTGTTACTGCTGGATCAGACAGCCTCATGAACTTTGGTTCCCATACAACTCCTTCCAGAAGGGCAGTGCTATTATTCCTACTATGCTGACTGGAAACCAAGGTACCGCTGACTTTGTGTCTCCTTTGCCACAGAAGTCACACAACATCAGCCTGACAGTCCCACCCCAGCATGGCCTGGGAAAAGGACGGAGGTACTTTATTAATCTCACATATCATGGAGTGCTGGGTGAGAAACAGGTCATTTTTGTACTGTTGGGCAAGAGCATGCTAGGAAGGAAAAAGGAGGGGAGAGGGCTCGAGAGAAATGTCCACAGGAAGCTACCTCTCACCTTCTAGAAGGGGAAAGACAGAGGAAGAAGGACATTACTCTATTAGGGCCACCCCAAATCCTCTCTGGGGAGGGGAGAAGAGGGGGATCAGGAACATAACACTGCTTCTGCTCCCCTCAAACCCATGAGGCAAAAGCCTCTTCCTTCAACCTTCTCCTCACAGCTTTCCCCTCTCCCCAAAAGCTCCCCCTTGTGCCTTCCCCTTCCCTCCCGGGTCCCCCTCTCCCCACAGCTTCCTTCCTCATCCCTTCCCCCGCGGTCTCCCACCAGCAAACACCGCCCCTCCCCGTCCCACTCCCCCAGCCTCCCTAGCCCTGGAGGCCTCCTCTCGGGTCTCCCTGTGCCGCCGCCGCCTCTCCCCTCCCCACACCGCGCTCTCCCTCCCGCTCAGCCTCCCCCAAACCCCCCCAGCCCTCCGGCCCGGGCAGGTCCCATTCCCCCTCAGCGGGGGGGGGGGGGAGGGGAAAGGGCACGCCCGGGGCCTCCCTCACCGATCTCCTTGCGGCGGCGGGTGCGCTCGGCGCCGCCGTCCAGGATGTGTGTGAGTAGCTCGGGCTGGAAGGCGGCAGCGGCGCGCTCCCTCCGCAGATCCGCGTTCATCATCATCACCACCACCATCGCGGCGGCGGCGGCTCCCCCCCCGTCCCCGCCACTGCCCGCACCGGACCCCGCTGGCCACGCCCCGCGCGCGACGTCACGCCCGACCACGTGACCGCCGCCTTCCCGCGGGACGCTGCAGGGCGGTGAGCGGCGGCGGGGCCGGGCTCCAGCGGGTTTTAAACACGCGTGTAGTGGGGGGGGGGGGGGGGGGGGGGGGGGGGGGGGGGGGGCGCGGGCGGCATCGCACTTTATGCTGCGCGTTAAGCTCTGCGCGTCGGCGCTTAAAGCGGTGCGCGTAGCGGGGCTGCGCCGGGAACGGGGAGTGCCGTGGGAGTCAGGCGGGCGCGCATCCTGCGTGACGGGGTGTGCTGAGCAGACACAGAGCGTGGGGCTGGGCATGCGTGGGGTAGCATATTGAGTGTGCGCGTAATGGTCTGCGTTTGGGTCTCGGCGTGCACTAAATAGCACGGCGAGAGTGCACATAACATGCTGCATCTGCAGTCGGGAATTTAATAGCTAATTAAATAAATAGTTCCTTAAATGCCCGTATAGCATGCTGCATTTGTTCACGTGTTAAACACTGCATTAGGTAGTGCACTAGATGTGCATATAACGTGCTGCATGTGGGGCCAAGCGTGAGTTAAACGTGCCTGCAGCGTGCTGCAGCTGAGGTTGCAGATGCACAAAACGGTGCGCTGAGTGGGCACGGCGCATGTTGCAGGTGGGGTTGGGCATGTGTTAAAAAGTGCATTTGATGCACGTTGAGCATCTTGGGTTCCTGGCTGATCCCATCCTGCTGCACAGTGTGATGCGGGAGCAAAACTTGAGTGATGGGAAGTGCAGAGCTGAACCTGCTTTTTAAATCTGGGTTAGCAGAGGCAGAGATGCAGGAGTTGCAGAGTGCAGAGAAGTGGATTTCCACCTCCGGCACTGCTGGTTGAGACCCTGCCAGAAGGGTTTCACTGCCCACAGAGCCCCAGTCTGTGCAGAGAAGGGGTGAGCCAGCCTCGCCCAGGTTTTGGTGGCCACCCATGACAGCCCTCTGTGGGATGGCGGTGGGGTATCTTGCAACGTTGCAACCCCCTGAGCAATGCACGGGTTGGGCAAGGGGCACCATGCACTAAAGCCACAGAGTTTCAGCTCTGTGTCCCCACTGTTGCATAATCAGTATTGGGGGGTCCTCAGACCTTTTGGGGTGGCCCCCCTTGTCTGAATTGCAGGAGTCTCTGTCTGGGCCGTTGTGCAGCTCTTGGAGTCCCCTGCAGCAAGGCAAGAAACCAGAGAGAAGAGTGATAAATAGACCATGGAAACACACTGAACATGGACACCCTGCAAGGGAGATCAGAGGGAAAATGATACCAAAAGAAATCACTCTGGGGCCCAGCCAGCAGCCTGGCTAGGGCACTGGCTGGACAGAATTAAAAACTTGCCGAAGCTGCTCTGCATTCCTGCTTTTCTATGTGCTTTGCACTGTGCTGGCCTGCCTGTGCCAGTCCTGCTCCACCACTGGGCCTCCCAGGAGGTCCCACCAGAGTCTTGGCTTGGGGTGAATCATTCTCACTCATCGCTGTCTTATAAGCCCTACTAGACTACTGAAGAAACCAGACTGGCTTGTATCCAAGTAATTGTTCTCCAGCTGAAGGATCAGACACTGCCAGAATTTCTTATCCTGTGTCAGGAGAACAGACTTGGGATCATACCTTAAATCTTGCTGCATGGTACCTCATCACCTCAGCAGCTGGGTCTATTCCTGCATCTCAGTCCGTCACACTCTCTGAACTTCTCAGTCACCTTTTTCCCCGCTTCCTTAACCTTTCTCAACCCTTCCGTAGCCTGGGGGAAATCTGGAGGATCTGGTGGGCTTCCTGTTGCTGTTTATGCTGGATTGTGGTGGAGGAAGGTAGCCCCTTGTTATGCCAGGATGCCCAGAGCTTGCTGCATGCACTGAGCTGCAAACAGGACTCAGCAGGGAAGCTATGAAGCTCCTGCAGCCCCTGGATGGGGGGCCCTGGGCAAAGAAGGAGTTTTGGGGCACTGTCACCTAGTATCTAGAACAGATGCTGGGCTGGCATGAACTCAGATCTTTTGCTTTACTGCAGGCCCAACGGCGGTTGTGTGAGATGCTGCCAAGTGCTGGTGTCTATTACTTCCCATGGGAGATCAACAGCTCAGTCCCAGAGGGGGAGGTGCTGAGGACGTTTGGCAAGTGAGAAGGGTATCCCACTCTCTTTGCAGGCCAGGCCTTTGCTTCACTGGCTCACCCCCCTCCCTTTGTTTGTAATTGTATCTGTGCACTACTGAGCTTCCCAAATTGATCATTCCCAGGTTATGCTGCTACAACCTGGCCAGGTCCGAAGCTGTTCTCACTGCTCAGCACAGCTCAGCTCAGTACCGGGTCTGTGTCGACACCAAGTTTGTGGAGCCATTCCAAGCCCAGCTGGGATCTTGCTACATGGTCCTGGGAGAGGCTGAACACAGGGAAGGTAAATGCTCCAGAAACCAGTGCCCTTTGGGGCTCTTCATGGATCGTCAGCTCCTTCGTGGTTCCCTGGGTGCATGGTGAGGCACTGTCACGGAGGTTAGTGTTGGCCAAGGCAGGTTCATCTGCAGCTGCCCCCAGTCACACAAGCGTGTGCTTCAGGGCAGGAGCAGCTTGTCTCTCCCCACTGACCATGAGAAGAGCCCCTTGGTGAAAATCTGGTGCTCTGGCACAGATTTCGTTAGAAACAAGAAGTGCCTCAGCAGCATCACTGATCTTGTGAAACCAAACCTGTGCTAGAGCTTTCTGGAATCATTTCCAGCCAACACATTGTCTTCACTCCAAACAGGGCTAATTGCAGCAATACCTCATTGTGAGCTGGCTGGGTTGGTCTTTGCCATCCTTGAAAGGCTCTAATTATACCCCTGCCCTCAGACACGGGCCATGAGGAATGCAGACAGGCTCTGTCATGCAGGGCACCCTGTTGTCCTTTCCTGGGGTGCCCAGAGCATTACTCCAACTGCACGGTCCTTTGCACAGGGAGTTGATTTGGGCTGGGCTGTAAGGTTGTAAAGCAAATCCCAAGTGTTGTCTTGGCCACACCTGATGACAAGGATTCACATTCATGCCACTGAAATCCTCAGTGGCATGTCGAAAGCCACACTGCACGTGGCATCTAGTGAGTGTCCTGCTAAGCCGCTGCTGCAGAATTCCTTTAGAAAGATATGTTATATTGGTCATCACAGCTTAGGAGAGTGTTGGCTCCATTTTGCAGGGGTGGAAGGGGAGCAGGCTGAGATGGTGGCTGTGTCAACCAAGTTTTGGCCCCTTTCGTTCAGCTCAGTGTTACCATTTGGATGCTACTGATGAACTGTTGGTTATAGTCAGCATTGAGCCTCTTCTAAGCCCAGCTTTGTTCTGTCCTCTTCTTGTCTGCACAGAGGCATTCAGAAATGAGCTTAGACCCATCCCTGCTGCTTTTTAGACAGGGAAAACCAAACTTTATCCAGCCATGAAGTAGACAGATACTGCATGGCAGGCACTGACACCAACAGCTCAGCGTTCCCCAGCGCAAGGAGAGCACAGTGTCAGTCACCAGCATTTTGTAGCCAGCAGGGAAGAGGGGAAGGACGTCACCAAATTAACCTGCTCCCAGGCTGCTGCTCCCATCGATGGAGGCATGTGGCTGGTCTGGTCTCCTGCAGGTTCTCAGGTTATGGTTATTGGGCCAGCTGGAGCCATATGCTACCTGAGGAAACCTCTCTGTTTGCCTCTGAGCTGCTCTGTCTGTTTTTCTTTCTACAGAGAAAAAAAATTATATTTTCTTTCATATTTCTATACCTGTTTATATTCCCAGGTGAGGGCCCTGTGGTAAAGGCACGAATATTGACGTGTGTGGAAGGGATGAATGTGCCCTTGCTGGAACAAGCCATACAGGAGCAGAGGAAATACTTCAACGAGAGGCAGGAGTGGATGAGAAGCAGCACGTCCTGACAGTAGCTCTGAGACCCGCCATACGCTGGTCCTTGCACTGCTATTTGGAAAAAATGTTAAAAGTAAATTTAGAAGGTGGGTTTGCAATATACTGCTTTTTGCCATGGTAAATAGCAAAGTCAAGTCACTAGGCAAGGAAACACTTGAAGGCTGTGGGTCGGTATGTGACTGTGGGTTGGTATGTGACTGTGGGTTGTCCATTCATGCCAGCTGTCATCACTGAAAATAGCTCTGGGAAGCAGGTTTGTTGTTTGTTTAAAATGGTGCTTAAGCAGCGGTAGCGCTTGAGTTATACTGGTCCTTTTGTAATTCAAGGCTCGGAGACATCAGAAAAAAGAGAAGTCTGAATCTTGAGTTAAGCAACTCACCCCTGCATGCACGGCCAAAGCGCAGCAGGTTACCGCGCTGTTGGCAGATCGGAGGTAAAGGGCATTAGTGCAAAGTTCGTTAGCCCTGTGTGGGTGCGGGTCCATGAGTGCATGCATTTGGTTACCGTGAGTCAGCTGTCACACAGGAGCGTTCCTGGCAAAACACTCATATCTGGGCTGACCAACGAAGAAACAAGAACAAAGAGTTACTATCTTTAGTAGCACCTTCCTCTTCAGGTTTTCAGGACCTGGTGTCCAAGGCAGGGGATTGACTTTAGCTCTAAAATAGATGTTTGCAGTGCCCTGAGAACAACCACTTGACTTTCTTCCTTGATACAACTAAGCTTAGGAGACCTTAAGTCACTATTTTTTTTAAGCGTCTAAAGATTTTGATTGATATTTTCCTAAATAAAGATGAAAAGAGATGGCAGCATGTCTTTTACTGATTAAAAACTTCTTTCTTGCTAAAGCAAATGTATTAGGCCCTGCAGAATCCCCATGGATGATATAAGAAAATTTAGAAGTATGCAGTTTTCCTCCTTCTACATACTGGGTGTGTAAGGAAGTACTTGGCTTTGAAAAAGTTGCAAGAGGAGATGAAGTACATCAGAGCCACTCTGGTTTAAGAACACAGTGCCAGGCTCACCTAGCAGAATTAAACCGTGAAGAAGAACACAGAAAACTACTAATGTGAAATGAGAATAAAATATTAGTGCAAAAGAGAGAAGACTGTCCTGTGCTGTAGGAATCCATGGACCTGGAATGTGCTGTGACTGTGTTTTGCATGGAAATTCAGCCACCTGCAGCCTTTTCTGCTTTTTACTCAGATTCTCTGGTGAAATGTTCAGAAAATAATGACTGAAGCCACACAATGCACAGCAGCAGATCAAAATGCAACAGGTGTTGGCAAAGTCCCCTGGTACCAGCAGGCTTGATTCAAGGGCCTGAGATGGCTCAGTAATTACAGTGCTTGCTATAATCTTTAATTATAGTTTAGCCTTATGTTTTTCTTCACACAGTTTCAGAGATCCAAAAGCCCTGCCTCAGCACACTCTGTTCAGCCCAGGTCCAAAAGCATGATCTCAAGACGCAAGATTTTAACCTGCTTTAGTGAGAGACAATGATGAGTCTGTCATAATGTGCTTATCTCTACACCTCACCTCCTGTATGCTCTCCTACCTTCCTCCCTGTGCTTACATTTTATCCAAATGGCCAGGTTTGACAAAGAGTTGGGAATATGCAAAATACCAGGGTTCCTACGAATGCTATGAAAAATAAAAACACAAACCCAAAGCCAGAAAGAGGAGAGCAATTTTGACAGTGACTCCAGATAGAGATGTGAGTGCAAACTCAACCTTTACAAGCCACCAGAGAACCTACACAGGAGCTTGCCATGGCCATGTGGATCACTCCAGCCACAGATCAACCATGCTTTGGCTCTTTCAAATTGGCAAAATTTGAAACCCTAAAAGTTGGGGTCTGCACTGTGGACCCATGCAGCCAGTGGGCTACCATGTCCTGCTGTGCCCACCCAGAAACATGGAGTCCCAGAGCCCTCCAGAAGACAGTCCCTGTGGCTCTACCTTTCCTGCTGACACTAGGCATAATATTTTGTTAATCTTGTCATCTGTCGGTTGTCAAGTCAATGATTAATCCCCCCCCAAGGACATCCTCCAAAAGGCTGACCAAGCGGCACAGCCCATGGTGGGTAGGTTCAAGGGACAGTTTCACAAGACCAAAAGAAACAAAACACCCAAACAAAAGAAACCCAGAAAAAGACATTTCTTCTGTGTGTTGTACCTCAGCGTGTCCCAGGGAACCCAAGTTATGCACCACATCCCCTTGACACCAGGCACTGTACAAACAGAGCCGGAGAGTTTCCCTTGACTCTGTGCAGTCCCTGCTGCCTTTCCCGCAGGCCTGGAGCACCTCTTTACATCCATTTTGCTCAATTTTTGTTTTAGCCAGAACACCAGATGACCTGGGTCACAAGCAACCAGTCCTGGGCAGTTAGAGCACTGCATGTTTGGCTCTTTGGGTCTGGCCAAAGCCCCCCGGAGACCCCCACACCCCACAGACACCCGCCAGCGTGCCCAGTCAGCCCAGTCTGCCTGCGGCTGCCTCAGTTCAAGGCAGGTCCCTGTGCTGGGTGAGCAGCAAGGGGGGACCCACACCCCAAAAGCAGCTCAAGAGGCACACGGGGAGAGCAAACACCTTCTGTGCGTTTGAGGTTTTGGGTTTTTTCACCTGTTTTTTTTTTTGTTTTTTTTTTTTTCCTTTTCTCATCAGAAAGCGGCACCAGCCGCTCCCACAGCCACCGCAAGTCTGAGGCAGCACCATGGATGCCTTCCAGGAGGCGTTTCAGAAGGTGGAGAAGATCGGGGAGGGCACCTATGGCGTGGTGTACAAGGCTCGCAACAAGCGCACGGGGCAGCTGGTCGCCCTCAAGAAGATCCGCTTGGACTCGTGAGTGGGGCAAAGCCCTGGCCCTGGGGCTGCCATGGCCTGGCCCGGCCCAGCGCCCACCCGGCCCGCCATGGCACCAGGCTGGCTGCCTCCTCGGCGCCATAGCAACAGGGTGGCCGAGGCGAGAGGGAAGGCGAGGAAGGCGAATGGCTCCTCTGAGGCTGGCAGTGCCGTCGGTGGGGAGATGGCCGCCAGCAGTGCCCCAGCCCTGCCAGGGGAGTAAGCAGGAGGGCCCTGATGTCCAGTGTCCAAAATGGCTCAAAAAAGGCCTGACACAAGGGAAAAAAATATCTCTATTGGCTCATGCAAGCAGCTAGAACCTGGCATGGCGCTACCTGGCCCCGGCCTCGTGATGTAGCCACCATTTTGGGAGGTGGCCTCTCCCTCAGGGGTACGGTGCTGGGGCCTGGTGAGGCTCAGCCTCCCAGCAGGGCCAACTCCAACCCTTCCAGGGTGAGGACTGAGCAGATAAAAGTTTATTACTGTTCCCCTGGCTCTGCCTCGGGCTGTCACCATGATGAGGGG
This sequence comes from Tyto alba, assembly GCF_018691265.1. NCBI lineage: Eukaryota > Metazoa > Chordata > Aves > Strigiformes > Tytonidae > Tyto > Tyto alba. Next base: position 8,303,373 of record NW_024881314.1, read on the forward strand.
TGTCAATGTGGACTGGGGGCCATGGTGGTGGGACTGCACCCCATTGTGGCCCCTCAGGACAGTGGAGGTGGCTGCCTGAGGGGCAAAGAGCTTTCATCTCCCCCCCCACCTCTGAAAAGTGAGGCTTGGGCATCTAAACTGTTGTTGCTTCTCCAAATGCGCCCTCAGGTGCTTCCAAACAAGCCCCAGAGCTTGCACTGTCTAGGTGACCCCCTCCCTCTCCTTCCCCACGGCTCAACTTCCCCCTGCCTCGTCCCAGCCCACCCCATGCACGGCTCCATCCCAAACTCAGGGTGCCCGGTGTGACACCCTCCCCTGGGCAGGTGATGGGGTACAATGGAAGGGAGAAGGGACACAGGACCCACAGGACCACGATGGACTGTGGGATCCCACTGGGTGATGGAGTGCTGTACAGCCTGTCTCTGCTGCAGGGAGATGGAGGGTGTCCCCAGCACTGCGATCCGAGAAATCTCACTGTTGAAGGAGCTGAAGCACCCCAACATAGTCAGGTAAGACCTGGATGAACACTCCCCACCAGCTCATTGTTGAGCTTTGGGTACAGGCACCAAGAGGGGGTTTCCTGTCCTTCCCTGACTGCACAACAGGAACAAAATAAACAGGAAAATGCAGGATTACTTGCACTTCCCTGGGAGCAGTACCTCACAGCACTGCCACTTCACTCCAGCAACGCAGGCTGGTCCAAGCTGCAGCTGCCCCATACTAAATGCTGCTTTTCTATCTGCCTTTCTCTGTTCCAGGGGACTCAGAGCAGAGGCATCTGTAGGAGGAGGGATGTTTGGGTATTTGCGAAGGTATGGAGAAGGTGCTGAAAGGTGCTACAGGGAATGCTTGCACTTCTTTTGCAGGCTCCTCGATGTCGTACACAGACAGAAGAAGCTCTATCTAGTGTTTGAGTATCTGAATCAGGACCTGAAGAAATACATGGACTCATCCCGAACTGGAGAGTTTCCTTTAAGCTTGGTCAAGGTACAGTGTGAAAGGAGTGCTAACAGGCAAGGCAGACAGAGTGTGTCCTTGGTGCCTTCTGCTGGGCAGAGCCAGCACTGAGCTGCTTGTGCCCAGACTGCATCTGGAAAAGGTTGATCTTTGGCTGGAGGCATTCAACCTCTCACATCTCAAACATTTCATCTGGGAAAACCTCATGGCACTCTTGCTCAGTGCATTTATTTCCCAGCTGTTTCCAGGCCCCCCAGCCTGTCTCGCTACAGAACAAACTGCTGTTAAGAGGACAACTGAGGGCTCTACTGCTAATTGCCTTTGTACAGAGCAATGGATAGGTGGAAGGGACTGCCACTGCTTGGGTTGGAGTCTCTGTCCCCATGTAGGGTGGGAGCAGTTCGTGTGCATGTCTGAGTAGTGGCCCGCAAGCCTGATGTTGCATTATAGCAGGGTCTTTTTTCCCATTCAGGTCTATAAATGATCCAAAGTGTGTTGGTTCATGTGATCTAGCCTTCAAAGTGGTTTCATTGTGACCTTGTCTGAAATCTCCTCTCTCCTTAGAACTACCTTTTCCAGCTGCTGCAGGGCGTGAGTTTCTGCCATTCACACAGAGTCATCCACAGGGACTTGAAGCCACAGAACTTGCTCATTAATGAAGCAGGAGCGATCAAGCTGGCTGATTTTGGACTGGCAAGAGCTTTTGGGGTCCCCCTGCGCACATACACTCATGAGGTATTGTTGAGGCTCCCTGCCACCTGAGGGTGGGGTACAAAATCCATAGGGGGTGAGCAACAGCAGCATCACAAGCTACTCATCCATAATGGGGGCACATGCTCTTAACCTAACCTACAGCTGAGGGGTTACCTCATGTCCCCACCAAAAGTGCTGACTGCTTCTAGCCTAGCCTGCCTGCAAGCTGGATTCTCACCTTCTCTAGGGTATATTTATTTGTTCCAGATTGTCCTGTTGAAGAATGATCTGTTAATCCCAATCTTGCTGTCACTAAGGTGTCTGTTACTTTAGCGTGGCCTTGGTGCACTCTGATTTGTACAGTCACTGCATTACAGCTGAGAAGAGAGGATCCAATGCCTCTAGTTCCACCCAGGGAAATTAGACAAAGCTTGTTTGTTGGTTCTTTACCAGGTGGTGACTCTGTGGTACCGAGCCCCTGAAATACTGCTGGGATGCAAATACTACTCGACTGCTGTGGATATCTGGAGCATCGGCTGCATCTTTGCAGAAATGGTAGAATGGATTCAAATAGTCTCTTTAATGAGCAGGGAGGTTGCAGCTGCAATGGGAAGTGGGGAAGGAGGGACAAGATGCAGAAGATCTGTGATTCTGTGGTCCTGTCCTGGGGTGTGCATTATGCAAAGCCCATGCTGAGGGTTAGCTGATCCTTCGCTGTGGGCTCAGAAGGAAATTTGCCACCAGCAGGGACCTGGCAGAAAGCAAAGAATCCTCTGTAGTCCAGTTGCAGTTTCAAGTACATGAGAATGTGATGCCTCTCCTTGCAGAAGGGGTAACTTCAGTCATGTTGCTGCAACATTTTGATCCTGTGAGGAGATGACTCTTGCAGATGTCCCCACAGTAGCCTGCAGAGAACTAACATTCTCATAGCATGGCAGAGTGGATCTCCAAGGGGTCCATACTCCACTTTGAAGAGCTTTTGTTATCTTTGTGGTGTAATAGCACTATTCCTAGCTCCCAAAGCCCCCAAGCTGCAGATCAGCAGAACCTGGGCAAGTAGGTGGGGAGGGAGCTAGCCTGAAAGAGTGAGTGTTAGAAAACTGGAGACAAAGCCCTCTTTGGGGCCAGTCTAAGGGACTGGCTGAAGGAGGGACAGCCTCAGGCAAGCAGAGAGGAACTGGAGACAAACAGACACCTGTGACTGTCCCAACCACTGCCTGGCAGAATCACTGCATTGTAACTGCCCTGGTCAGTGCAGCTGTTTGCATCTGCTGGGAGAAAGGGCTGCTTGCAGCAGGAAATAGTGCACACAGCTGATAGAAAGGTGGAAACCGTTTTTTTTTTTCCCCGCAGGTGACCAGGAAGGCTCTGTTTCCAGGGGACTCTGAGATTGATCAGCTTTTCCGGATCTTTCGCACCCTGGGCACTCCCACTGAGGCGACCTGGCCTGGGGTGACCCAGCTGCCTGACTACAAGGAGGACTTTCCCCGGTGGTCAAGGAAGGAGATGAAGGAAATTGTTCCCAACTTAGATCGAGATGGTAGAGACTTACTGGTGGTAAGTGAGGGCTTAGGACAAGACCTAAGGACAGGCAGGACCTTTTCAAATGGGGCAAAGAATAAGGATATTTGGGACTGATCTGCCTGTTAGTGCGTTAGCTGATCTGGCTCTAGCACTCATGTCTGCCATTGCAGAAATACACAATCATCAAGTAGGGCTCAGTCCTGGCTCTGAAGCAGGACTGTTGCCGCAGGTTCCTCAAGGAAACCAGTACATTGAGGGTCAAGGAACCCTTCTGGCATAATCTACAGGGTAACTTCAACTGTGGGTTACTCCTGAAGCCCAGAGAGGGGAAAAGGCAGGACCAATCTCCATCTGGGCCCAGCCGCGTGCAGATGCAATCAATCATTTGTTTTTTAAAATCCTAAATCTGCTGGGTTTTTCTCTTGTCAGCAATTGCTCCTGTATGACCCCAACAGGCGCATCTCAGCCAAGGCAGCCCTCAATCACCAGTACTTCTCCTGGAGAAGCCCTCGGAGCCCTGAAGAGCGGTGCGCAATGCAGAGACATCGCAGATGAGAAGACACAGCTCTCCGTGTGCACTTGCTCCTCCAGGTAGCAGTGCAGATCTGGTTTGGGACACTTATCAGGGGGCTGGCTGGGACCCAAGGTCTCACTTTGCAGGAGGAACCTGGAGGGGGACATTCTTCCATTTAGAGACTCTCAGCCTGTTGCTGGGGGCAAGTTTGTGTGGGTTACAGCCAGCAGAGCTGTTTTGAAGAGGTCATGGGGGTGTATTTATCACCATAAAACACTGAAATGTAGGTGAGAGAGCATCTCTGCATCTTTCAGAGGTTTGTCCTTGCATTAGTTAACGAGCTAAGGTGGCACACAGTGATGCCTGTCTGTCCACTGGAGCATCCCCAGGTCTGTCGGTGGCAGTTCCTGACACCAGGGTGTGCTGGAGCTCCACACTGGGCAGGGGAGCGCTTCTCTGCTCAGCCCTTTGCTGCTGTTACGAAAGACTGGACTTGTCAGCACTAGACAAGTTGTTTGATCTGAGCTGTTTAACAGAGCTGACATTCTGCTGTTTCACAAGGTGCAGAGCTCTGTCAGGTGTCTTCATTTGTGCCTTAGCTGAGACTGAGAAGCCAAAAGATCCAGTTAGCATAGAGCATGTGTTGCATATGGCTGGAAACAGTAACAGCTAAAACACTGGCTTTCCATCATCGGTCCAGATGCAATGCTGTTTTCTTCATTTTATGGTCTTGGAAATGTTTTTGCTGTTCAAATTTTTGGAGAATTGTCACTAACTTTTGGTGTGGTTTTGACATCTTTTTTCTTTCAGTACAAAGAAAAATAAAGACTTGTCATTTATTCAGAAACCTTGGTGTATATTGTTTGGCACAGCCCATCAGGCTAGTGACGTAGGACAGTTTGACTGGTCCTTTTTTCCACAGAGCTCTTCTCCCTTCACCATCTCCTGCTCTCTTTCTTTTATTCTTTCTAGCCTAAATCCTCGGCAGCTGCAGAGATGTGCTCTCAATTCTGTTGTGGAACGAGGGGCTGATGGTGCTGCAGCCCCGTGCTGTCTCAGTAGGGTAAGGTGGGATTTACTTCCATTAGAGGTTGCCACAAACCAGTTCAGAGTTATATTCTACTTATTCAGATACTCAAAAGATATATTTTTAATTTAGGGAAGGCAATCTTCTACACTAATGTTTTTCATGCATGTGCACATACGTGCCCCCCCTAATAACTGCGATCCTAAGAAGTGATTTCAGCACAACCTGACAGCTGTCCGAAGCGATTGCATTCCTAGAGTTTCATGACAGATAAACAATGCAGCAAAGGAGAGGTGGCTACACACGCAGCTGTAGCACAAACCTCCCTCCCCACCTACTAGATACCAGAGAGCGTGCACAGGGGAGAGAAACCTTCAAAGCCCGTCCTGAAAAAGCCCCTCAGCCCAAGACCTGCCTCTCTAAAGCCAAGCTCTGTTGTCCTTTGCCTTCCTCCATCATTCATTCCCTCTCCCCGCCCAACGAAAGGCAGAGGGTGGCTCTGCTTAATTCCTGACATCAAAAAGGCTTTTGTCATCCCTGCTGCAGCAGCCGCACCTCCTGACAGTGAAACCCTGGGACCTATTGCTCACCTCCCTCCGGGCCCTGCCACACTGCCTGGCTGTACTTCCCCTGCAGATTTAGAAGCGAAGCCACCAGGACCTGGGGAGCTCGCTCACCTCTGCAATTTGCACAAATTAGGGTTTTTTGGGGGAGTGGGTGGGGGTTGCTTTGCTTTTGAATCTGTTAGGAGTCATGCTGGAGAGGCTGCCTGGAAAAAGCTGCTCTGCTTACATTGGGGAGGAATGGTTTTGTGGTTGAGCAGGGCAGAGCAGGCAGCCTCTCGAGAGCTGCGTGGCAGGAACACCAACGCCCTGCTGTGCTCCTGCAGCATCTCGTGGCCTCTGTACAGTAACACCCAGCTCGCAGGGGCACGTCTGTGAGACATGGATGAATTCTGCTATGGGAATCATTTCCCTGCCTTTACATACATGTTTTAAAGTCAATTCATTTTGTACAGACAATTCTCTGTTTGCTTTATACAAACAAATGCTCATATTATACCAGACAAGCTGTTTGCAGAAGAGGTTTGGTGGTGTTTTTTTAATCTGCTTTAAGAAATACATGTGAAGGACATTCATCCAGTTCAGAAACAAATGAAAATACTACAGCTCATCTAGCCCAACAAAATGAAGCAATAGGCTGAATGTCAAACATTTATGACCCAACACCACTGCCAGCAAAGTGAACCAACAGCAGCTGTGTCGAAATAACCGCTCTGGGAAAGCTTCCACACAGCACCATCACCCTGTGCCCGGGAAGGGAGGAAAGGCACTACCTGGCTCCTGCATATCAGCTCACAACCCCGGCAGGCAGCTGGGCTCTGAAGATGAGGACCACTTTATAGCAGAAAAAAAAGGATTGTTTTTAAGTGTTTGTTGTTTTGTTGTTTTTTTTTTTTTCTCACAAACAAAAGGCAGGCCAGCCTTCAGGTGAGACTGCTCAGCCAGCTTGACAGCTCAGCCGCCTGATCATGTCTTAACGCCTTCACCCAGCTTTAGGTAAATACCTCCCACCATGCAGTTAGGGAGCACTTTATCCAAAATGATTAACTGATTGTCTAATTACCAGAACTACAAGTCCCTTAGTTACAGAGCATTCCCCAAAAGCATTTAATCAGCACTTCAGGAAAGAGTCACTATGTGAACACTGTACTGCTTTAAAAACAAGCACTGTTTTACCTCATTTGCAAGGGGAGTAGCAGGGAGGAGGGCAGCCCTAGAGCCAGCACGCTGCCCCACGGGGCGAGGGGAAGGCTGACAGCAAACTCACCTGTGGGGCAGAGCTGCGGAAAAGGCCGCGGCCCTGTTGCAGATGGATCCTCCCTTCGTTCAGCCAGCCGAGGGGAGCAAAGCCAAAGCACAGCAAGGCTGCTCCCAGCACCTTTGAAGAGCTGGGACCCAAGGACTGCTGGGAACCACACTGGGCCCAGGCTCCTTGGCTGCACTGGGACACAACCCTCACCTGGCTGCATTCCTGTGCTCCCAGGGCTGTTGGGCTTGCCCTCGCAGGAGGTTTGGCCAGAGTTTCCCTCCTGATGTGTCCCCTGGTCCATCACAGCCCAGCTCCAGCCCTTGCTGTTGGTGCAGACCAGCCAGGAGGCAGGTGCAGTGCCCCATGTGCCAGAAGTGCTCTACCAGGAAGAGACAGGGTGGGAATGGATGCTCTAGGGTGCGTGCAACAGTTTCCCCCCTGTAAGCCAACAAATTGCCCCATATTGACCACAGCAGCTGAGATGGCCACGGACACCAGCCATAGGCCTGACAATAAGCACAGACCCAGCAGAGCACAAGCCCGGGTAGATCTTGGACTGGGAACTTGGTGTTTCCACAATCTGGGCTCAGATTGTGAATGCTGAACACCACCTACCAGCAGGAAGGTAACAGGACCTGTGACTGTGCTGAGCTTGCCAGCATGGGAACAATTTCTCCTTGGAGCCCAGACTTCAAATCTCAGCTAGGCTATATGGAAATAGAGGCTATGCTACTGTTCTGATGAGGGAAGAAGGGGGAGAAAGCCTCTACCCTTATGGATTCTTTTGGGTGTGTTGGAGTTCCCAAACAGCGTCAGCTAAAAGAACCCTTGGGAGAGGGGGTAGAGCAGCTCATGTCTATGAAATTTTTCTCATCCCACAAAGCCAGGGGACATTCCACAGTGGGTAGATACTAAGGAAGAATGTCTGGGAGATGAGACTCATCTCAGCATTTCAGCAAGGGCTGAGCAGTTACAACTACACAGGGGAGTGAAAGCTCACCTGAAGAAATAGCAAGTGCAGATTTTCTAGTACTGCTGGGTGGATCCTGCAGCCAAGGCTGAGGGCTGTAGGAAGCAGTTTCACATCACCATTGGCTGCACACATCATCAGTCTGCTACTAAAGGTCATCCCTTCCCTTGCAGCACATCTACCTCTCTCCAGGTACAGGACAAATCCCCAAAATCTACTTCAACAGGCTTTGGTTTTGCTTTGGGCTTGGCTTCCTCTGCCAGCACCTCAGTGAAATGGCCCAAGTCACTGTGCAGCCAACACCACCACTGCTCTGCAGCCAGAGAGGCACCAGGGACAGGCAGCTGGAGGGGGCAGGAGCAGGGGCTGCTCCATTCAGTAGCTGCCTACACTTAGACTGGATCAAATCCAAATGGAACTGCACCCTTTGGTGACCAAGTCCCTCCTTCAGAGGTTTCCAAATGAGCAGGGAGCAAAGCCCCATTGCTTTTCAGTTTTAGAGACAAATATAACAAAATCTTTAAAAATACAGACACGCAGAAAGAGATTTAGGGGGTTCAGTGTTGTGAGATCAGTGGGAGCAAGAGCCTACAACCCCTTTGTAGATTGTAGTCCTAGGCTGCGGGGCTTAGGACTGCATGGGGGAAGGACTAGCCATGCCTTCGGCCACTTTGCAGCCTCAGCTTGCAGAGACAACACAACCACAGAGACGTACTTTCTATGTTTATTGCAAGCAGAAGAATGACCCAACTGGAAAACACTCTGGCTCTCCCCCCTTCCTGTCTCTAACCACATTTAACCTACTGTCAGTGGAGTTCTTGCAGTCAAACCCCCTTTGCTGTCACAGCAGCACCCGGGGGACTGCGGGGACCCCTGTGTGTCAGGCCCTTACACGCTCACGATCACGCTTTCTTCCTCGCACAACCAAGCTGCGTTGGGAAGCAGAGATAGCTAAGATAGAAGAGTATGCAGCCCTAAATGCTAGACGCTCCGTTCCTGTGATCGCTGCTCCCTCCACAGGGAGAGGTGTTTTGAAGGGATGAACTCGTGAAGGAACCAGATGCAGTACATTCCTGAACCCATTCAATGCCTGAACCGCGAGAGTTTGGGCGAACGGCTCGCCTGGTGGTACCGCTGGTAGCCCTCCGATGTGGCTGGGAGCAGCAGGAGGCAGCTCAGCGAATCCTTCTGGCAGAGGGCCATGGCCTCCTTGTAATTTATCTTCTCTTTAGTGACAGGATCAATGAGATCTTTTTCATAGTTGGACTCATCCTGGAGCCTGTTGGCCAGGTCGCCTGTTATCATCCCTGTTTGGGCAGCTTCCAGCACGGGGATGCGACCTGTTTTCTTGGGATCGATGAGCCCTCCAGTTAGGTGCTGGACTTCCAGGTAGGGGAAAGCACTGTCCCTGGTCATCCATCCCTTCTGAACTGCTTCCCCCACAGACAGCCTTCTCTTGGTCACTGGGTCCTCAATCCCGGTGAAAGCTTTCTGGGCATTGAGTAGTCTCTGCATGTAGGTCCTGTCAATCAGCCCCCTCTCGATTGCCTTATGGACGGAGAACCGGTCCCGAGAGATGAGGTCTATAATGCCCCCAGTGGCAGCCTGTGCTTCCAGGAGCTTCTGAGCTGTCATGGGATCAAGCAGCTTCTTCGTAACAGCAGTCTTGATGTTGTACTTGGTGTCAGTGGTGGTGTCATACACTCCGGCGATGGGGGATGTGTCATCACAGAAGCCCTTCTGTGAGGCTGGGGGGAAAAAGCTTTGAGTTTGGTGGGTGGTAGGTGATGAGAGCGGGGATTTGGAGATGATGGATCCAATAGAGAGGGACGGGGGAGGCTTGGATTCCCCAGCCACCAGCAAGGCAAATTCAGAGATGGGAATCTTGCCATCCCGGTACAGCTGGTACTCCTCCTTTGTGATCCTCCTCAGCCTCAGCGCATCATCAATGGAGTACTGCTTCCCACTTTTCTTGTCAAGGAGAACTGAAATTTCCCCGTTTGGGCCCAGAGTGGTAACTTCCTCCCAGTCACACTCCAGCTCTTGTAGCTGGATGTACTGGCCCCTGTCTATGATACCTCTCTTATAGGCCTCGTAAGGGGACATATCCTTCCCTGTCTCAGGGTCCAAGATAGAGATTTTGGTGGAGAGGTTTGTTTCTCTCATCTGGGTCTCGTGATTGATTTCTTCCCGGTTAACCCTGGACTGGAGATCTCGAATGAACCTCTCCTTGTTGTAGATCTGGTCCTTCTCCCTAAGGATGTCTGCCTCCAGCAGGGAAAACTCATGTTCCAGCTGCTTCTTCTTCTGCCTGTCATTCTCAGTCCGTTGGTTGAGCAGCTTGGACTCCTCCCGAAGGAAGAGGACTTTCTGCTGCTTCTGCCTCTCCAGCTCCCGCAGTTCACTCTCCAAGTTGGCTCTCTCCTGAATGGCCAGGTTCCTGGCTTTCTGCAGCTCCGTCTCTTCACGAGCCCATGTCCTCTTCATGCCTTCAGCTCTCTCAATCTTCTCTCTGAGCCGCCGTACCTCCTCTTCTGCTTTCTGTTTGGCTCCTCTCTCCCTGTTCAGCAGCTCCCAGATTCGTGCACGTTCACTCTCCAGTGCTCTGTCCTTTTCCACTCGAATCACCTCCTTGTAGATGGTCTTCTCCTGGGATTTTGTTTTCTGCAGGACATCGACTTGCATCTGCAGGTTCTTGCATTCTCTCTGCAAGTTCAGCACCTCCATCTTCTCACGGTCCAGCTCCAAGCGCAGGTTGCTGGCAGACTGTTCCAGAACTGGATCCTTCTCCAACTTGACCACTTCTTCCATAATGATCTTTTCTTGCACTGGGGCTGGGCTTTCCTCCAGCTCCTTTATTCTCAAAGTAATTTGTCTCATCTCCTTCTCTAGTGCAAGCCTCTTGCTTCGATCCTCCTGAAAGTTAAGCAACTTCTCTTGCTCCTCCACCAGTGCACGAACCTGTTGCACGTCACGTTCCAGACGACGCCTGTTGCTCACCTCCTCATCCAGAGTCCGGCTCAGCCTGTTGTGCTCATCTCGGAGCTTTGGATCCTTTTGAGTCAGTATCACCTCTTGAACAACTACCTTTTCCTCTGGTTTTCGCCTCTCCAGTAGCATATATTTATTCTGCAAGTCATAGATCGCATCCTCTGCAGCTCTTCTCTTTTGAGACATGTTACGCACCTCTTGACGGAGACGATCAGCTTCTTTTTCCAAGAGTGGATCATTCTCATATCGGATGACTTCCTTGTTGACCAGTTTGGTTTCCACCTTGGATCTCTCCCTCTTCCATTCATCCCTTTCACCCTGCAGCCTAATGAGCTGCTCTTGGGTCCTGCCGTTGGTGTTCACTAGCTCATTGAGCTGTTGTTTCAGCCTATCAATTTCTCTAAGAATCTCTGGACTCTTCTCATGTTTCACCACCTCCTCTATAACCTCCTTAAGCTCCACTACTGGTTTCTGTGACCTGAGGACATTGAGCTCTGCTAAGGCCTCTTCCACTTCACTGTCAATCTTTGTCCTTTTCAGAGTAACTTCCTGCAGCTCCCTTTTCAGGTGGGCAATTTGTTGCTCTGTTTCAGGATCCACCAGGAAAATCTCATTGACCCTCTCCTTAACCTCTACCCTTGGTTTTTGCTTCTCTGCAATACTGTACTGACTCTGCAGCTCTCCCAGCTCCCCTGCAAGCATCAAGTTTTTGCTCCTCTCTTCTTCAATCAGAGTTTTAAGCTTGGAAGACTCTCTCAATAACTCTGGGTCCTGCTCTACCTGCTTCACCTCCTTAACAATAATTTTGGGTTCTGCTGTTTCAATTAGTCTTTCCACCTCCTCAATCTTGTTCTTCACTTTCACTATTGCTTCTTCTGCAGACTTCCTCTTGAAGGATTCCTCATCAATTTGTAGCTGCAGAGTCCTAACGGACTTCAGCATTTCTGGATTTTTCTCCAGTTTGATCAGCTCCTTCACCACCACTTTCTCTCGGATATTGGGCTGCTTTCGCTCCAGCATGTGCAGTTCTCTCTTATGCTGCTCAAGTTCGGAAGCAGCAGCCAAGCTTTCCTCCTGGAGACGTTTGATCTCCTGACGAAGACTGGCTGCTTGGATATCCAGGCTTGGATCTTTCTCAATTTTTGTGATCTCTTTGGTGAGGAGCTGGGCAGGAATGACCTTCTTCTCACTCTCCATCTGGGCAAGCTTCCGGCTCATCACTTCAATGTCTTCTTGCAGGCTCTGCCGCCTTTTGCCTTCCTCTTCAATCTGCTGTGCCATCTTAGACAGGTTGCTCTCCACCTGTGGGTCTCTGTAATATTCTATCACCTCCTTTTCTTCCACTCTTTCAATGGGCTTCTGAGTCTTCAACATTAGCAGCTTGTTTCTGTATTCCTCCAGGTCCTCTTCAATCTTGCCCACTTTCCTCCTTTCCTCCTCCAGCTGTGATTTCAGCCCCTCTGATTCCCTACTTGTTGTGGCTTTGTTTTCAGATTGCTGGGTTTGCTCATGTACAGCTTCAATGTCCTCATGCACTTCCTTCTGCAACAGAAAAACAAAAAAGAATTTAAAAAAACAGGCAGGGAAAGCAAGCCACTCTTTGAATCTGGTGCAGAGGCCTTTTCCATGGCAAGGCATGGTAGGAGACAGAACTGGTACAGAATCCCCAGGGAGCCTCGAAATAAGGCTGTTTGCAAATGGCAAATGAGGACACATTCTCACCCTTTCAAGCAACTGATTTGTTATGTCTTCTCCTTGTCACAGAGGTGCTGCAGCAGCCCACAAAGGTGCTTTGTGCTGCCTTCTTGTATCTGCAGCTGAGGAAGGGTAACACGGCCAGCCCACGACGTGCAGCTGGTTCATGTCAGCATCACAGAGCACCCTGGTTTAATCTCTTGTCCTTCCTAAGCACACTGAAAGTCATCCAGACCAGAGACCTTCCCTACAGATGAATCAAGCCCCAGAAAGGCATAAAAGTCCTATAAAAGCCCTCTTGCTTTGAAGTGTTTCCAGAAGGTTGTGAGGACTAAATTCCAGCCACATCCACAGATGAATCTGAAATTCTCAGTCTGTGAACGTTGACTAGATATAGCTGAGAACAGGACTTAAGAGCCCTAATCTTTTTTTCCTAGCATAAACTAAAGCTTCAGTGAAGAGTTAAGGGCCCACAGGGCTGATGAAAGTCACAGCCTAAGATCAGTGTCCGTGAAACTGGGGTCACTAATGGTCTTTTTCTCACAGGGGTTTCCATTCCTGTCCTTCCTCACAGATGAATGTGGAGATGCAGGGAAGGGTGGAAGGATCCCAGGCTGAACAGATCACTGACAGATTTGGAAATATCATTTCAACCCCTGATCTAGAGTACCCCAATCTTGCCATGAGCTGCTGTTAGCTGGTACCTTCTCAACAATCTTCTTGGCAAATTCCAGCCGGCTGAGCTGCTGTTTATTTTCTGCTGTCAGCTCCATGAAGAGCTTAGTCACATCATTCTCCTGAAAAAGAAACAGCAGTGAGAGCCTTGTCTCCCTCACCTTGGCACAGCTGTGTTGGATGGCACACTCTCCCACCCCTCCTTTCACATGGATGCACTTTGTGTACTGCCTTATTCCAGGGATTAGGGTGTTCACATTTGATTTTCTAGAACCACAGTCTAAGGATTCATGCAGGAGATCTTGTCCCCTTTATGTGAGTGCCTGTTAGCTGCCTGCTAGCCTACACAGGGTCCAGACTTCCAAATTCACCTTGGGCCACACATGGGTGGCAACTGGCAAATAGCCCAAGGTGATGCAGAACTGGGGTGTAATTGGGAAGAGCACACAAGAGCTCTGGCTCAGTCCTGTCCCCACACACGTACCCTCTAAGTTTTATCTTCACACACAATATGGTAAGGAGTTATCATCAGTAATCTCAGCCAAAGGTACCAGACACACCCTTAATTCTGGATCTCACATGCTGCTTTGACCCATAAACAAAGAGATGCCTGATGACATTTGTCCTTGGGATTAGGACCATGATCAGCTGTGGCTGTAAGAGTGGATTAAGGCCTTGCAGAGGACATGGGGCTCAGGTAAGGAACTAGGCAACAGTTTCCATGCCTTCATCTTAACATTTTACCTGGGCCCGGATGCTTTCTTGTAGGGGGGTCACACGCAGCCTCTTTGCAGCAAAGTCGGTCAGGGTAGGGTCCAGAGAAGAGCTGTATTTGCCTGCTTGGAGTTCATAGTCCTGTTCAGAGCAGAAACAGAAGAATCAGTTGGGATCTCTTGGGTGAAACACTAAGCGAGTGTTACATGGGAAAACCCAGCCATACATTGAGCGTGGACTGCACGTTCCGGGATAGTCTGACCACTGCGTTCTTCTCAGGCTCCTTGCTTTCGATCTCCTCCACCAGCCTCTACAGGAGAGACACATGATGTTAGGGACAGGTTGAAATACAGCAACCCAGTAATATTCTTGCAGCCAAGAGCAGTATCTCAGCCTAGTACTGGAGGGAACAATACAACATCTAGGAAGAGTCTCTGGGGGTTTAGAGGATCTCAGCAGCACTCTCACTTGCCTAGGACCTGCCACACTGATTTATCATGTATGAGATAAATACCAGCCAACACAGAGACCTCCACATCTCACCATATGAGCTAGTCACCTTAGGATCTGCTCAAGGAGAGAAAGATGCAGGACCCAGATGCAACATCTCAGCCCAAGGTGCAATCTTTCAGGATCTGGGTGTGTCCTTGCCGTGGAGAGGATGTCAGCCTGGGGCTGACTAGCACAGATGAGGACACCAGCACTGTAGATGAACACAGTGGAGCAAGATACATCTTCTGTGGGCTGCAGTCCCACAGAGCGGCATGCCCAACATGGCAGAGAACAAGTCTCCTTGTTCTCGTTTATTCACTATGACAGACAGAGCACACAACTAGGAGCTGGTTGGTACTATTTTGCATACTGTTCACAAGCAAATTTCCCCATCCCTGTAAGGTTACAGGTTATGATGATTGCCCTGGAACACACCTTCTGTGCCTGCAGCTTGTAATTGATCTGGCTTGGCCCATCGGTGGTCTTCACTTGGTGCTTGGGTAGGTTGTTCATCCAGAACATCAGGTTCTCGTTGGAGTTTTGGAACTGCTGGTAGGTGAGGCTGATGTTTCTCAGGGTCTTCTCTCTGCACAGCACAAAGGTAAACGGGAACATTAAGGGCAAGGGTAAAGATTCATGTGCAAGTTCCTAAAAAGACACTATGGTGAGGATGTCACCACAACAAACACCAAGATAATGAAAACAAGGAGGTGACGACTGGTGCCCAAGTGGGGAGCACAACTCTGTGCACATCAGGTTTGCTACCGCAGCTTGAACACAACTTGGGAGATGAGACAAGGAAAAAGGCAGGCAACCAACAGCAATGCCTGTGAGAAGGGTTAAGCACCACAGTCCCTCTGAGTAAGGTCACTGTGTGAGGCAGAGGACAACAGCCAGCTACTTAAGACTGCCTTCTTGCAGCTATCTGGAAGCTCAAAGCCTGTAGGAAGGTAGCAACTGCACAGCAGGACAAACCTGGTCCTCAGTATTACAGAACAGCGGTCAGGATCGGAGTTCTGCAATGAAGAACATACCCCTGGGACTCTGACAAACACTGATCCACATTAGCTGAGAGGAAGCTATGACTCCTGAAGCAGAGAAGACACCACAGTTCCTCACCGCTGATCCAGCTGGTCCGCAACAGCATGGTAGCGATCGTTGAGGAGCTGCACCTCACGCTTCTGCCGGGGCAGGTCAGGGCAGTACTCCTGGAAGTTGTTCTGCACGGCGCTGCAGCTGTGCTCAGCATCCTTGAGCCCTCGGTTCAGCTTCAGCACACAGTCCTCTTGGGCCACCAGGTCCCGCTTCATCTTCTGCAGGGGAAGACACCTCCACGTTTGCATCAGCTGATGCACCAACCAGAAATACCCTCCTTAACACTGTCACTAATTGTGCAGCACCTGTGGGCTAGTCAGGCTCTCCAAGATAGGCATGTAAGGTGGAGGAGATGTAGCAGTGAGACTTATTCAGTAAAGAAGGTGGGAAGCAAGGTGGGCTGGACAGTGCATGAAGCAGAAAGGAATTTTGGGGAAGGCAAAAAAGGGTCGCTGTGAGTGCTAATGATGGGGCAGGGAGTTGGGAACAGGAAAGAACAGGGATGGGTGTCAGGCAGAACAACAGAGGTTAGATGCTCAGGGATTCATCACATATCTTAACGGACCCCAAAGGTAACCTGAGAGGGACAGAGCTTTTTACTAGCTAGTGAGTACAGGTCAGCCTGCAACACCAACCTTCATAAAGCTATCATCGTTGTCACCTCAAGGTGCTCAAATAAGCGAAGGCCAGCTCTCCCCACCATTTCTACCTGAGCTCAGGGATCGCCCTTCCTCACTGAAGGTCCTGATGTTCCCTTACCTGCAGATCATTGGCCCGGTCCTGCAGGGCATTGGGGGATGCAGGAATGATGCTATCCTGAGCCAGCTTGGCCTCAAACGTGCTGACAATCTTGTCTGTGTTCTCAATCTGAGTCTCCAGATTCAGGGCAGCCTTAGCTCTGGGTAAGGGAAAAACAACAGGACAAGGTTAGCTACAGAAGGCTCCATTCTTCCCCTTTTCTCTCTGATTTTGCATGTTTAAGCTTATTTAACGCTGGAGCTTCTGCAGCATAGCAGAGAAAAAGCAATATGCGCTCACAACCCTGTCATGCTGCCCAGAAGTCAGGTATGTTGCATTTCATCAACACAGCAGAGCTGGGACCCACACCCATTATGGTGAACTTTCCACAGTGGGGGGATCTGATTATATATAGGAACTCCTTCAGAGGTGCCTCTGCAGATGGACAGGAGGTTTCCAACCTGCACTGGGCTGGATGGACCTCAACCATTGCACATAGAGACCAAAAGCATTTTCTCTCATGCTTCTGTGTCAACACCTCTGTGCGAGGACTTCCTTCCCTCATCCCCATCAGGCCTTGCCATCATCACTCACTTCTCATTGTACAGGCTGGAGAGCATATTGACATCGTTGTATTTGCTCCTGAGGGCATTCAATGTGACAGGGAGCTGGGAAGCCGAGGTGCTGGTGGGTTTTTTGGAAAGGTAGGTCTCGCACTCCTTCTGCAAGGCATCCTTGGCTGCCCCCAGGTCCTCAAGTTTCTTTGTTGTTTCCTGGCACATCAGATGGGAGCAGAGTCACCCAACACAGTCATAACAGTGCTGTTGCGAAAACATATCTCCCTCAGGGGCGGATTTTGCTGTGGGGCTAAGGGTGCGGTAGCCCTCTCATAAGGATTTGGCCCTTGGGGCACAGCTCCATCCAGACTGTGGCTGTCTGGCAATGGCAGGGTATGGGAAAGATTCAAATAGACAAAGATGGAAGAAGCCTATCTACCCAAGTCCATCCTTCTGCCAGGGCCAGATAAATACCTACAGATGAAGATGTAAACAAGGTGAACTACTATAGACCCAGACCTTATCCCAGAGGAAAGGAGGGGGCTCCAGGGCACTGCCTCTTTTCCTGTCCCCCTCACATCTATCAGTCTGTGCTCCCCATCAGGTGAGCCAAAGCTGGTCTTTGGATTAGTTGTCTCTACCCTGTTTGTCTACAGACTTGAGGGTGAAGGGCGACAGCATCCCCACGACAAGGCTGAGGATTCTCCAAGACTGGCACCTGGTCCACAGCTCTGAAACGAATGGACCATACTGCTACAGAGCTGAGCCAAGGGAAAAGCCTGCATTTTCCTAGGGACTGGCTGTCCCATTTCAAGGGCTCAAGCCAGCCTGAAACACTTGCAGATGCAGTGTGGTTTTCTCCTTCGAAGCACCAGCTGTCATCTTCCATGTAATTCCTATGTCAATCTGGTTTGGGCCAAGGACACAGCGCTACCAAACTCACCCTGCTCCAAGCTGCCCCCAGCAGCACCCACCTGCTGGTGTTTGATCCTCCTGGCAAGGTCATCTGTGGGGTCATTGTAGTTCACTGGAGACCTCACTCGGTTCAAGACCTCCTTCTCTACCTGAACTAGGTCCTTGCCAACAAGATCCAGGCTACCGAGAAGCTGGTCAGCTTGGGGATCATCCTGGACTACAGGAGGGCTCCTGGACAGAGCTGCAGTGAGACACATTTTAGGTTAATCCCCATTTCTCATCTGTCATCCCAATCTTGGTGCACGGCTCTTTCCCCAAGCTCTCCCATACATGGTCCCTAAAGCTCCAACTCCCTCTCATGAGAGCCCTGCTGCAAAGCTCTGCCCTTTGTGTTTTGCCAGCTCTGAAGCACACAGGCTTCTCCTGAGCACGGAGTTTTGATGCAACCGTAAGTGATTCCGTTAACATTTCTAACCTGCAGAGCATCATGCACATGCATGTGCCTACCCATGGAAAAGGCTGAGGAAAATGGTTTTAGCTCTGCTCTGGCCAAAGGAGGGACAAAGACAGCCACATGCTGCCATGCAGACACATCCCTGCTCAGCTTTGGTGGGAGCTTTTGAACTCCACAGCTGTGGGAGTAACACAGCTAGCCAGGGGTTGGGATTTAGCCATGGCCACCTGCTTATTCCACAGGCCCCAGCTAGGCAAGGGAACTGCGAGGGACCCAGATCCCAAAGAAGGTTTAATTAAGGCTTCTGGATAGGAACATCCCCCTGCAGCCCTAAACACTCTGCAACTGTTGATGGAGCTGGAGGCCAGTCTGAGAGGTCTGAGAAAGGGAACAGAGAGTTTAAGTGAATTGCTTGAAATCACACAGTGACTCCTTGGCAGCACCAGGAGTCAGGTTATCCCATCAGCTGCTCTTTTCCATAGAGCAGAAGGCATCCTCCCACCGACCTGTGGGTACCTCTGCCTGCCCGGGGGTTGCTCTGCTTCCAGCCAGGTTTGGGAGCTCTGCAAGGGAGGTGCCTGGGCTTGATTTGGAGAGGGCTTGACTATTGACTAACCAGCTGACGTACCCTGCTGACTGGGTTGAACCTGCTCCTTCTGGCTGGATCTCAGGGTGCTCTGAACCGCCGCTCGCTTCTGCTTCAACGTGTTCAGTTCCCCTTCCAGCCTGTGAGCAGAGAGGAGCATAATCAGTCAACAGGATGGGAAACTGCTGCACTGAGCAAGCCTTGACAGAGTCCAGCTCAGCAGCAGCTCCGTGCATCTGCCGGGGAAGGTGTTCCCAAAGGCAGGGGCAGGCTGGGAGCCTGTGCCTGTTGTAACTCAGAGATGTCCCTTAGGAAAGGGAACAGCAACAAGAGCAACTGATTTCTCCCATTGCAGTCAGTGTTGCCAACTCTCAGCAGAAGCTGTCAAAGCTGGAAATTCATTTCATGTTGCTGCAGTGCTTTGCAGCTTCGCAGGAAACAAGGACAAGCAGCTGCTTCTGTGGCTCCTGCACTAGAAACGCATTTGCAAGGATGGTTCCCTTCAAATGGAACTAGAGCTGGGATCAGCAGGAGCTGGAAGGACCAAAACAAATCTATCAGTCAGAAAAGACTGATGGAACCAGGAGGAAGGGCCTTTGAAGAACCAGGCTAGTTCACATCCCTACTATGGACTGCTCCAACTAAACACCATGCTCTAAAATCAGCTAGTCCCAGTTTGACTGGATGTTGTCAGATGAGGACTGTCCCTCTGTGGGGCCAGGACCTAGCTCCATGCAGAGGGACTGAATGGTAGAGCAGGCTGGGAAATAAAACAAAGACATATTGTGTGTTTAGGAAGGGAAACAAACACTGGGAAATGAAACAATGTGACAGATATGGCCTAAAAAGAGGAAGAGTTTCCAGGCAACACCTGCAGAGCTGTTATCCAGGAGGAGTTGCAAACTTCTTCTTTGATGTTTTAAATCACACATGAAACCCCTAAATCCAAAGTATTCAGTAACGTGGGACATGTAAAGAGGGGTGCACACTCAGGAAGCGCAACGCAATGAAATAATCACATCTATGTGACTGGGGAACCAAACTCCCACCACGGGCTTGCCCAAATAACTCTGAATCTGGGATGTGGGCCTTTCCACAGCTCTTGAGCACCACTGACATATCCAAGCACCCGGGGACATGATTAAAAAGGTAATGCCAAAGCTGCCTGCACCACCGCCCCATCCTGTGGGAACCACAGAAGCTGAATGAGCAACCAGGCAGTAGACTACACGGTGGTTCAAGGAACATTTCTCAGTCTCCAGCTGGGGCTGGCTGAGAGGAGATACCACAGATAACTCTGTCCTGTCTGGCAAGTCCCAAGCTCCAGACTGATTCTGCAATGAATTTAGTCAAACCTATGCGAGTCACATGTTTGAGTGAAGAAATCAAGCCTGACTGCCAGAAAACTCTTTGACAGCAAGGTCCGTGCAGCGCTGTCGAGGAATGGCAGGAACATGGATGAGATGATATCTTGGGTGCAGGGAACAATCCCTCTCCAGATGGTATTTCATACTAGACAGTCAAGAGGTCTGTTCCCATCTGCTATTTCTCTGCAGCTGAGGCAAGCAGGCTGGCAGCAAACCTAAGAGCAAGTCTGAATGTCTCTCTGGGTCAGGGTCTCCACTGCAAACTCACCTATTGACCTTGTCTACGGACTCAGGGTCTGGTGGAGGGATGGAGAAGCAAGCAGAAGGTGCCTCCTGGACCACACCAGTGCTGCTCTGCACCACCCACATCTCCAGGTTGCTGTTGTCTTTCAGAGTGTATTTTTCACCTCTGGTCAGCTGCACCTAGGGACAAAGACAAAACCCAGTGAAAGGCGTGTCTTTCTGACACTAGGCCAGTTCCTCCCACCATTAAGCCAAGATCCAGAGCAACCAAAGAAGAATCCAGTTGCCTGCCTCGTCTGA
Source organism: Tyto alba (assembly GCF_018691265.1). Lineage (NCBI taxonomy): Eukaryota > Metazoa > Chordata > Aves > Strigiformes > Tytonidae > Tyto > Tyto alba. The sequence goes on from NW_024881314.1 coordinate 8,323,692, forward strand.
CTGCTAGTCAAGCCCTCACCTCCCCAGCATCCCAGTCACAGAGGGTGTCCAAGGTGAGGGTCTGGGAGGGATGCATCCTGCGCAGTTTTAGTGGGCTGATTTCTTTGCTCCTTCTCTTCAGGTCAGTGATGCTCTTCTCTGCCTGCTTCACTACCTTTTCTTCATTCTAGATAAAACAGGGAAGACAATGGTTGTAATCAGGCTTAGATGAGAAGGAAGGAGGCAGTCACACTACAGTGGGTATACTGGAGCCAGTTGTCCATCCTTGTGTGGTCACTGCTGGGGTAGAATCTTCATTCTTGACCCCTCATGTCCATTCTTCCTCCCCTTCTCTTTATCAATGCTCTGCTTGGTTTCCTTCACTCACAGCAGACCTACCTTTGAAGGCACAGCCTGAGCTAACCTTAGATGATCCCACACTGTCATATTAAATTTTCTGAAGAAGTTTTTATTCTCAGAAGAGGAACAGAGACCTGACAAGAGGTGGCTACATTCCAGTGTCAGAAGGTACTGAGATTCCAGCACCTCTTGGGAGCAAAATGAGTTGCATGCATGGGAAGATACTGTGTTGAACATGTCCCCTCCCTCTCTCCCAGGCAAACGTTCCTTTCCTATCTGCATCTCACCCCTGAGGTCAGATTTCTTTATTCCCTCCCTCGCCCTTGGCTCAGAGAGTGCTGAGGAGATGGGCGGATCTTTCCCCACTGCATGGATGCCAGCAGCTCACGGTCTCTGTGGGCCCTCTAATACAGGTGTCTCATGTTTAGCACAACATGCAGCTCCTCCCTGCTCTTATCCTTTACTCTGATGGTGACCTGGGGCCTGGCTGTGTGTCACTGATGGAGATAAGCGTCTTCCCAGGGGTAACTTCCCCACAGCGTGGACCTTCTGGGACTACAGGGCCTCAGCATCCAGAGCACAGTATTGCCATGGGCTTCCCCCTCCCTAGCACAGAGCTGGGATGAGCTGTCTCAGTAAGGTTATTTACCCACATCTTCCCCTTCCCCACTGTTATTTACTGGGGAGATTGTAATGTTTAGTCTGCCCCTTAGGTCTGGCTAGTGCCACCAGCCCTGAAGACCTCACCTCCAGCTGAAGCAGCAGATCTGACACTACGCCAGGGCTGTCTTTGTTGAACTTGGTGTATTTGGTGTCCAGGTCAGAGTTCATCTTCTTCAGGGAGCGGCTCACAGCCTCAGCATCATCCTGGAACTGGAGGTGTGGGTAGGAAAACAGTCAGGGTGGGAGAACATTACTATCTCCAAGTCCAGTGGGGTCTCTCAGTTCCCAGCATCTGTCCCACAACCTGTCTGGGGCACACAAAACCCTACAGGCCACCCTGAATGTGTGCATGGACAAGGACTCTCTGTCACCTGAGTCACAGGTAAATAATCCCAATCAACAGACAAGACCCAAGTAATGACAGTGAGCAAACCCTCCCCTGCACCTCTTCTCCAAGCCAGCACGCTAATGCCACAGGGGTGATGGGATGAGCGGAGAGCTAGTCCTTCACTGCAGCACTAAATAACCATGTTTTGAGAGGTTTTTCCCCAAAATACCCTGACTAGTGCAAGCAAAGGATATCCTATCCTCATCCCTTTGCTGTCTCTCCTCCCAGGCTGCCCACTCTGGCCTGACCCTGCAGCCCCATGAACCATGCTATCCTCATTGCTTTTTACCTTCTTATAGCTCTCCACACTTTTCAGTTGACTCTCCTGGCAAATGCAGAGATTCAGGAAATTCTGCCACTCGTTCTTCAAGGCTTCCTGGTGAGCCTGTGGTGGGACAAAGCACAACTAGGTGGGCTCCAGCTAGTCCTACCTCCTCCACCACTGGTCTCCTTTCCCCAGAAGTCCCAGAGATCAGAGGAAGACTGCTGTTTAGCAGAGGCAAAGCTATTCCCAGGCATTGCCTGATGCTGAGCCTGAGCAAGGACACTGCTCCACAAGGACCTGGCTCATACAGAGCAGCCACCATTTCTCAAGGGGTCTCAGCTCCATCTCCAGTGATGTGGGTGGCTGAGAGCCCACCTCAGCTTGTCACTGTCTCTCTGGGATTGGAAATACAATCTCAGAGGCTGGGAGCTGGTTTGACTTGGGAAAGGACATGCCATGTCATAGCTAGGGTTTCACAGCAGTGTGAATGTGGCTGCACCAACCACATGTCTGAGCACCAGGGTGGGAGCTGGTCCCAGCACACAGATGTTAGCCACTATCTCCTGGAGATTTCTGAAGGGATGAAGACCCTGGACTGGCCTCAGCTTCCCCATAGGGCTGGATCAGGTGGAGAGATGCTGCCACACAGTTGGTGCGGTGTGGGAGGAATGAGTAACATAACAGCTCTGCAGAAGAGGTCTCTTCCAACCCACCTCCTGGCTCTTGATGCACAGAGGCATTCCTCATTCTCTTCATTTTCCTACCTGGATAGGCTTGACAGCTGGGTGCTTTAGCTCAATCATCCTATCCCCATCATCCTGAAGATGGTTCACAAACTCCTCCTGGCTGAGCAGTTCATTGGACTTGAAATCCTGAAAGGGAAGAGAAACTTCATGAGTGTGGGAGCATGCAGGGAGCACAGAGTGGTCTCCTGGGGCACCAAAGCCCATGTCGCAGAGAAAAGGTTCCCAAAGCATAGATGTCTTTCTTTGTTTCTAAAAAAAGAAGGGGCTAGGCAAAGCTACAACAAATTAAACACGCTTGGGCCTCAGAAAGCATCTAGGCATTCATTCAAAGAACATTTTCCTAAGCAATTATCCCTCTCTTCTTCCTGGTTGCAGCATGTAGCAGTCACTGGGTGTTGCACTTTGGACACTGAGGCTGACATGATGCTGAGCCCTTCCCTTCCCTCTGACTATGGACAGCCTCACTCACAGCTCTCTAATGTATGATTCCACGTGCCAGCTCAGGGGATACACATAGTGGCTTCATCCTTAACTCCAGTGTGGACCCAGAGCATCTCTCCCACCTCTGTTTCTGTGCCCAAAACTATCAGGCCGTCCTGGGAAAGCACCAGGCTCAGGGCTGGTGGTGGATGTCTGGGAGGCTGGGATCCACCCTGCAAATCTCTCACGCCATGCTTGAACAGCCTGACAGCCAGGGCACACTGCCATCCCCCAAGAGCTCACCTCGTACTCCCGACGCACGCTCTGGACGTCCATCATTTGGTCACTCCAGTCCTGCTTCAGGATCCTGGTCTGCTGGTCCGTCAGGTAGCTCAGCTCTTTGGTGCAGCCCTGGAGGTGGTGGTACAGGCTACCCAGGCTCTGCCCTCGCCAGATAGAGGCTTTCTGCCCATGCACACAGGAGAGAAACACCGTTGGTGCTCACACTGAGCAGCTCCTTTCCTCTCCTCCTCCTCCCCAGGACCCCACTCATGTTGCACATCCACCAGGAGATTCCCAGAGACCTTGGTGAGACATCTGCCCGCCTGCTCTTATCTGATAGGGCTTCGTTCCCTTTTCTTCCTTCACAGACAGGATATGTTTGTCTAACCAGAATCTCAGGTGTGGGCTGGTGCCTCGGGCAGTCTGAGAGCTGGCCCAGCTCTGTTATATTTCTCACAAATGCCATTCTTCAGCATTAACCTTTACAGGCCCAGCTGGCTAAACCCAAGACCTTCTTCCTGGCCACCACCTTTTCTCCGGCTGCTCATTTCCTCTCTGGAGTCTTTGTTAGGGACCAGTGCAAACCTCAACATTTGCAATCCTGATTTGGAACAGTGTGTGGGCTGGGACAGGGTTTCCTGCTACCGCATATGTAACCCTGCCCTCATGGACACACAGGCAACTCCAGATCAGAGATCCACGAAGAGGAGACACACAGATCTCACCCACAGCACTGCCCTGGGGGGCAGTGAGCGTGCTCTCAATTTATACCCATTCCAAGGTGGGAAGGAAATTGGGAAAGAAGATGAGGGACACAACTTCACTGTGCAAGACCAGAGGCAGCTCCTGCCTTGAGCAGGGATGGTGTAATTCTGCTATATGACCCCATCTGTCCGGAAAACCACTGAGAAGCTTACCAGCAAGTCTTTGTACTGGCTTTTTAAATCTGCCACATCCTGGGTTGCAACACGGCCAAGACCAAAGAGAAAAAAAAAAAAAAAAAAAGAAAGATAAAAAAGTTGTTATCAAAACATGTGGTAGATGCTCATGAGCTGATTTATGGAAGGTCCTTTAGAAACAATTCAGGAACCACCTCCCTGGCCCCTACATGGATTGATCTGTCCAAGCTCAGGTGTCCCCCTGCCCTCGGGGACATGTGGCCAGACAGTGAGCAGAGCCCACAGAGTCCTGAGTAAAGCCAACAGGAACAAGGAGGGGACAGAGGGTATCTTACCCCAGAGCGGAGGTTCTTGATCTGGAGGCCATAGGCTTCAATTTCCTTCTGGAGGATGTTATGCTCAGCTATTTGCTTTTCCAGCTCTGACATGCTGGGGCCATACTGTCCCGCGTTGACTTGTTTCTGTGTAAAAGGAGTTAGGCAGAGACTAAAACAAAAGACTTTATTTTAGGAAGAAACCCCCAGTAAGTGCTGGCAGGTTATGAAAAGATCTGATATCAGTCCAGAAGGAAGGGAAGGAATCTTCTTGTTGTCTACTGTGACTGCTGTTGGTTGCCATTTCCCCAGACACACACAGGGGCACAGATAAACAGGCCATAAAACCCTGGTGTTCCTACCTAAGCTGAACAGTGGCTTGCAGTGGATGGGCATAGTTACCATCCAGCTTTCAAGAGAGTCATGTTAACTCCAAGCTGGGCACTGCACATATCCAAGACCTTGCAGCATGAAACCCTAAGATGTGGGGCTGTAAGTCCTTGAAGATATCACCTTTTACAGCCTTCCATCCCACAGCAGGGCATCTCTGCCTAATCCCCCTCCAGTAGCTCTTGAGCTGAAGGGTCAATCATGAGGGTCCTCCAGAGAGTTTTAAGAGGCGAGAGGAGAGTTCTCCTACCTAGAGTTAATTCCAGCACCCCCAATGCCCCTGCATGATGCTGAGCACACAATGGCTGGCAGAGCCCTACGGGCAATAGTGAACATTATCTGCCCTTGTAGGAGTTGGGAGATACATCTAAAACCAGCTGCTGTTACCATCTTTTGGTCGAGGATCCTGGCCCAGTCTACCCTGGGCCCCACATCAGGGATGTTCAGTTGTTCGTAGAGGGCTCGGTACTCTGCACACAGCTGTGTCACGCGGTCGTGGAGCTGCTGGATGCTGCCAAGGAGAAAAGGCACACGTCTCTGTGTGAGTTTGGAAGTGGGAGAACCAAGGTGGGGCTTGTGGAGCCCAGATTTCACACATAAGACCCGGGCTACTTTGTTGTCCGTTTGTGACACTGGCCTCCTTCATCAGTGGAGGCACTTGTCCTGGTGCTCTCCATCTCCAGGGATGTCTTAGGAATTACACCTCAGGAGGAAACTGCAGGGAGATCAGGGCGGTCCCTTCTCAGCTAGAAAACTCTTCCCTCCTGATTTCTACCTAGAAGGGCTGGAGAGTGAAGGGGAACAAAGCACCAAAGGCCAACTGAAGTTCTTCTCCCATTCAAACACCCAACAGTGCTTGCCTGAATGGAAGGCATTCATTTTAGGAAAGGCAGAGGAAAAGGGGATTTGCCCTGGGAGCGGGGCCACATTTTAGCTCTGCATTTTTCTGGTACCTTTTACAAGATCTCCCAAATAAAACTGAGTGATCACTCTGGCAGCCACCTTGCACACCACTAGCTTTCCAGTATGTCGGCAGTGTATGGGAAGAAGGGTGAAACTTTACCTCTCACGGCAACAACAGGAGCTCAGTCTAGATCCTAGCAGGATTCCCAATTGCTCAGTGACCCCATCACAGCAGTGCCCTCAGCTGTACTCACTCTTTCTCAATCTCAGTAGCCTGAGGGTGTTTCAGCCGCTTGGCACGGTCCACATCCAGAAAAAGGTCCTTCAGCAGAGTCTCTGCTTCCTTCAGATTCCTGGCATTCTCTGGCTGAAACTCAAAAGCCTTGTTCTTCTGGTGATTGATGGCATCCTGGAGACCAGGGAAGATGGAGGAAAAAACCTGGTTGGACCACACAGACCTCACAACAACTTGGCCAAAGCGGAAGGCCTGAATGCTCAACACACCGACCACAGAGGAACCCTGGTGCAAGGGTGCATCTGGGGAGCACACACCCAAGCCAAGCCACCTGCTTCAGAATCCCTCCCACCTGGGGAACCAGCGTGGGTCAGGCTGGCTGCCGGCCTCTGGGGTTGCTGGGAGGCACAGGGCTGTGCTGCTGGAGGCGAAACAGCCTTGGCTGGTGGGAAGCATGAGATACTGAGCAGAAAGCACAGAGGCTAGGATTTGGGAGGCCCCGGTATGCAGCCCCAGGGGTTGGGAGGCTCTGCAGGGTGCTCTGTTCCTCCCCAGCCTCGAGTCAGCCCCCAAACCTGCACCAGGAAGCTGATGCACAGAGCAGACACCTGACCTGTTACCCTAGAACATTGCATTTCTAGGCAAAGCCTTTCACCTTCCCACCACCCTCTGCCACAACTCACCTGCTTGAGTCTGGACTGTGTCTCCAGGATGTCCTTCTCCACCTGGTCAGCATTTGTCTGCATGCGGGAGATGAGCACAGCCAGCTCATTTGTTGAGGACCTGAGAGAGGGAGCAACAAAACAGATGGGTGGGTGAAGGCAATTCTCACCCTCTTCATCACTGCCCAGGACGTGACACAGGTATGGTTCTTCAGGCCTTTCCCCCTTGTCCTCCTGGTCTCCAGAGAAAGAGTCTAAGCTGTGGCCAAGGGCATGAATGCAAACAAGTGGTTGATGCCTGGCTGTTACCTTCAGCCAAGCGAAGGTAAGAGGTGGTGTGATCAGAGCAAGCGGGTGGTGGCTTTTTGCACACCACGCAGCTCAGCTGCACAACTCCTTGCCACAAGACACTGCAGATGCTCAAAAGTTCACGTGGATTCAAAAAGCATTGGAGGGAATAAATGAGTAAATCGCTGTATGACTCCTAAATGCACCAGCACAACATCTGGGTTGGGAAGACTGGAAACCACAGATGGCTGGAGGCCAGGAGAGCACCCTGCAGAGGCAGCACAACATGCTTGCCCTGTTTGGAGATGCTTCCCTGGGTGTCTGCCCTCGGCTGCTGGTAGAGGTGGGCGAGACGGCCCTTTCAGCCTGACCCAGAGCTGCCACCCTGTGGTCTTGTTTCATGTAAAGTGCTCCTACAGTTCAGCCCACTGAGATGCTGGAGAGCCCAGTCCCACCCCAGGACTGGGCTGCAGTGGACAGGGACTTGCTATGCAGACTACAAGCCCATCTGGGCACTGCGTAGGCTGCTGCAGCCATGCTGCTTTCAGGGCTTGGGGACAAAATTCTCAAGATCATAACACAACTAACTCCCAGCCCTTACACCCCAGTGAAGATTCACTGAAGGCCCCCATCAGACCATTTCCTATTGTCTCTCTCCTCGGGGCCATCACACAAGCGATGGGTACCATCACAGCCCTTATTCCATCACCGCTATTGTTAATGAGCACTGAGAGCCCTGCTGAAACAGCTGGCTCCAGAGCCCACAGCAAGGCATGGGATGGTTCCCAAAGCTCCCTGCAGACAAGGAAGCACAAGCCTTGGTGTCACCTTTGTCCTCGTGTCCTGTTGGTTCTAATAGCATCTGCCCTTGAGGACAGTGCCGGCCCTACCCTCCGGGCAGGGAGAGTGGGGTGCTGCCAGGATGTGGGCAAGCAGAGGCGGGAGGGTGTGGACTGATAGTATCACCCAGGGGCTCGAGCCTTTGGATGACTGCTGATGGGACAAAGTTCAGCAGAGGCTCAGCTTGGTTATGTGCTGACTCTGGGGTCTGAGACCAGAAGGAAAGAGTTTGAGCAGTGACAATGGGACATTGCATAGGGGTCAGCTGAAGGTGGGGGAACACTTTTTCAGGGCTGGTTGGTAACTCTGTGGTGGAGGAAGAAGGTAGGAGAAATGTGATGTCCTGCAGTAGAGCCACCCACATCTGCACTCCAGTTATGCGGTTTCCTTCCTAGCCCCTGAATTCAGCAAAGGACAGGGGGAAGCAGTTCCTTTAACGGCTCTGTCACTGCTCCAGCTCCTCATTGTGGCTCCAGCTATTCCACAGCTCATACCAAAGGCTAGAGCAGATGCCGGGTTGTTCATTTATTACAGCCCCAAGTGACTGTAAAGTGCCAGTGAGTGTTATGGTCACCCCAAGCCAAGCACTCAGATGCCACAGACAGAGCTCATGTTTCAAGTCAGCTCAGCCCATGCTGACCACAGCTGAGCCCGTGTGACTCCGGAGGAGGCACAGCCCCAGCGCTCCTGCTCACAGCATCCTCCTCTCCCTTTTCCTTGACACCTCCCTTGTTTTTCATTTCCCAAGAGGGTGGCGTGGGCCTGCGACGCAGCAGCTCTCAGCTCCCTTGGGAGCTTTAGGTTGGGCAGCGTCTCCCGGCCATGCCTCAGCTTCCCTGCCCGCAAAACGCATGTCAGCAAAGTAAACCGGGGGCTGCTGTGCTGTGGCAGTGCCCTCTTCTACGGGGTCTGATTCCAGGGATCACGGAGTCAAAGAGCCCAAGCAAGGCATTCATCATCATCAAAACCTCACTGTCTGCTACAACCTGTCTTTTATAGCCCAATTAAACATCCCTCCTACCCCATCTGTGCCCCATAGGTGCCTTTCCTGGAATAAGCTGCAGTGCTCTAGGAGAGGAATGGTGGCCCCAAATCCCAGCACAACAGGGTGGATGGGAGCAGCACAGAGTCAGGACTCTGTCCTCATGAGCCTGAGCGTGCAGCAGGCTGGAAGCTCTAGAAGGTCCCCCTTCCCCAGGAGGTTACACAATCTCCCACTCATCCCCAGCACGCCTGGAATGAGGTGGTGTCCCATGAGCAAATACTTGAGCACCACCCAGATTTCCTGCCCGGGCTCTCTGCGCAGGGAGGAGAGAGTGAGTCACGGGCTGGCTGCCATCCCAGGGGATGGACGCCTCTCCCCGTGTGTGGGGGGGAGCCCATCTGCCCCGAGAGGTCTGGCTGAATTCAGCTCCCGCCTGGGAAGAGCATGAACGGGGTGTCCAGTTTGAGCTCCATTGTGATGTGAATGTGGATACCTCCGTGCTGCTCCAAGAGGGGAGACGTGCCGATCAGTTCTTCCTAGAGAGGGTAGATCGCCAATAAAATCATGCTTAGTCCTGGTGGCATCCCCTTCCTGGCTGAAGGAAACACTGGCACACCCCATCTGTCGGTTCACAAGTCTGGACACACGAATCAGCTTTGTTTAGGCCAAGCCACAATGAAACTATGGACTGAAAAGACCTCAGCAACTTCCCAGTCATGGGGACTCAGCCTTGCCCATCCCCACCCTGCACTGCCTTTGCACTGCATGGGGCACCTGAGGTTAGAAACAAGGATGCTGTTGCAAACAACCTGAATTTCATGGAAGAAGTGATCTTCCTGGAGAACACCATCTCAGGAGCAGAGGGGGTCTCCCCTGTGTGTCCTGGAGTGGAGAGCCAGGAGGTCTCTGTGCTGGCCAAGGGAGGAAGCCTGTCAGAGAAGGAGACAGAGACCAGCATCCAGGCTGGAAATGGCTCTCCAGCCCTGCAAGCAGCCAAACCTCGTCAGAGTCTGCAAAAGAGTAAGTCTGGATGCTTGAGGAACACTGAAGCCAGGTAGGGACATCCTGGGGAGGAGAAGGATGTCTACACGCTGTCCTGGGGGCCAGAAAAAGTCCTGCTGCACAAATGGAGAAGCCATCTGTCCTCAGCTGAGCATCCTACCTCATCATGCTCCTCAGTCAAGGTGGGAGCGATGCTGAGGAACCTGCTTGGTCCATGCACACTTAGAAAAGTGCCCAAACCACCACAGACCCTCCTATCCCAACCACAGGCCATGCCGAGAGGAGCGTCAACACCCACGCACACAGCCTGTGGTGACACGGATGCATCACTGTCCTTCCTTGGGGCTGTCCCTGCTGCCCCTGGGCAGAAACCCTCACTCAACAAGAGCTGGCCGCGGCTGGGCCCCACGTTTCGGGGTGAACATGCTGACACTTGGGCTGCAGAGGCAGCCTGGCATCGGGTGGGATATGAGGAGCCACAAGCTCGCCTGTGCTCACGTTGGGGATCCCTCGGGCTCCCGGGGCTCGGGTCCGACCCCGCGCACGGTGTGTACGTACAGCACAGCCCCGGGCTGGCCGAGATGGCTGAGGGCAAGGCTCAGCAGAGCTCCTCCTCCTCAAGAGCCAGGGCAGGCCTCCTCCCTAGGGCCATCTCATGCCTAGAAGAGGCAGAGCACTATTATTATCATTATTAATTTGTTCATTTCTCATACCACTTTCTGCCTCCCAGACAGTCCAACCGCATGCAAGGGACAGTGTCTCTTAGCAGGAGCAGGACTGTCCCCCACTCCCGGTCACCCCTGTCACAGCAAGTTTGGGCAGGGTAACAGCACCCACCCACTTCAGACCCTGACCCCTTCCGTCCCTTCCTTCCCGGGGACTTTGATTTAGGGCCACAAGGCAGACCCCAAATCTGGGTCTGTTCTCCCCAACACACAGAAGTCCTCGTGCTCTCTGATCTGCCAGCCCAAGCTGAAAACAGCAGATCACCAACAACGCCCTGCCAATGCTGGGTTAGTCCCCTGCTGCTCTAGGCTGACTGGGGAGAAGCAGAGTGAGGCAGGAGCAGAAACAGCAATCCCAGGAGACGATTAAACCAGGACATGACTTGCCATCCACCTCCAAAACCACCCACAGCCTTTGTCAAGATCGTACCCGGGCAGCCAGTCCAGCCAGATCTGATTCAATTCCACCTTCTCATGAGTTTTCCCTTTCAGCCCCGCAGCGTGCCTCCTCCTAGAGCAGGGCACAGCAAGGATGCTCCTCGGGGATAAACCTGCACTTGCTTCTGCCTCCCTGGGATGCAACCACCAAGTGGAGACAGCAAAAGGGCCCTGTGAGCCGGGATGCTCAACACCACAGTCCTGAGGACCAAGATGAGGTACCTCTCTAGGGGTCTGTGCCAGCAGCAGCACCCACTAATCGCGAACCCCTGGAGGCAGGGAGCCTCAACTGCTGCTGAGGTTCTGGCCTTTGGGCCACCAAGAGCAGCTATGGGCCACCAACATTTTCTTGGGGCCATCTGCAGAGTGTGCGCTGGCGGCTGCTCTGGAGACAGCTCATACACCTTCATTTTCTCAGCTAATATGGGTGCTGACCAAGCCCCGGGCCATGGCCAAATGAATTAGCCTTTGTCTGATGGTTGGTGCCTCCTAAAACAAGCACAACTAGCTCAGTAATTGCCACGCTTCTGGCTCCAGCCTCCATCCTGCACAGGGAAGGGGTGTGAGGTCTCGCTGGGATATGACTCCAGTTATCCCGGGAGGCTCACGCTGGGGGAGAACATGGCCCAAACCCTCCTGTGGCACAGTGGGGGCTGCAGCAAGCTGCCCCAGGAAGCTGCATGAGAAATCCCCAGCTCAGGTTTGGAAGCCAGCTTGGGGAGGTGGACAAATTGAATTAGCAAGACTAAAAACAGAGGCTGACACAGCTCCAGGGCTTCTGGGGAGGTGTCTCACTGCAGTCAGGCCCTGACGAAGGCTTGGTGTTCAGAGAGCCTCCAGATCTGTCTTTGAGATGAGTTTGTGAGTGCTCAGCTCCACTGAGGCAGAAGCTTCCTATGGTAGGGGTCCAGCTCCCGACACCCACACAGGGAAACCTCAGCCTTTGTGAGGGCCACCTTCTCCCCAGGCCCTCCTGCCCTGCCCAGCAGCATTGGGCCACCACCCTCCTCGGTGGCTGTTTGCTAACGTTGGGTTTGGCCCCCATAAACGCTGCAGCTGGGTGCCAGCACCGGGCTGTGTCCACCTGGGTGTCTGTACCCACACCATCCCGGGCTGCTGCTGCTGGTTGCCCCAAGAGATTGGGCTAGCACTGCCTTGTCCCTGCAGGTCCCCTTCTCCTCAGAACACCACTGCAATTTCCTCAGCCTCTAACCCTGATGGGGACATGGATTCCTACAGAATCAGTCCACTAACACTACGAAATGCAAAATTGGTTATGTAGGTAGAAAATAACCCTGAGTTAGCAACCGCAGCTGAAGGGAGGGATGAGTGCTCGCTCTGCAGGAGCACCCCTGTCCCAGAGGACACCCTGCTCCTAGGGAAGCATCCTGGTCCCATCACACATCTTGTTCCTCAGAGCTTAGGGAATTTTTTTGGAGGGGACATGGCTGTCAGATCCTTTTGGTGATGCCTCAGACAGGCCTGCCAGAGGCAACCTCGGCTATCTGACCTGCAGAGACCCAGCCTGTCACCAGGGTGGATTAGAGCAGTCACCAGCAAACCCACTCCTCACCCATCTTCACCACCTGAGCAGCACCAAGCTGAGCATCCTTCTCCAGGTACCCCAGGTTCCAGGGCAGCATCACATCAACCTCACGCAACCAGCAAGTCCCAGAATCTCAAATCCAGGCTGGTATCTGCTTCACCATCAAGCAGATCTTGCCCCACCCAAGCAAAGAGGCTGCAGTTATTCTCCCTACTCCTACCTGCCCCAAAAGGGCTTTGCACCTCCCTGCTCAATTAACAGAGCTCTGAGCACATCTTCAGACACTGCACATCCCAGGGGCTGCACAGGTACTTCTGGGCTGGAGCACAAAACCCACCAAAGACAAGGACAAGAGCTGGGGCAGCACTTTTTGGCATCACCTCCCCGAAAGCCCCAACTTTCTGTCTGCTCCACAAAGAGGAAATTTTCTTAGGGTGGCTTATGAGACATAGAGTGCTCTTCCCTCATCTTCCCCCAGGGACCACAGGACAGCTTAGAGAGAGGAGAAGAGTTGCACTTACTTGCTAGACTTGACAGGGGAACCTCTGTTGGGGGAACTTCTGCTCGGGGAGCCTTTGCTCACCCCCTTAAACATGTTGGTGAGGTCCCAGCTGGTCTCCCAGAGTCTGCAAAGTCGTCGTGGGTGCTGGCTCTCTGCTCTGGTCTGTCAGGATGGAATGACAAGACTCAGCGAGGGAAGGTCGGTGGCGCGCTAAAGAGCAGTTTCTGGGAGGCTCCTCCCCAAATGCAGGTGAGCAGCAGAGATGGAGGCACATATGAAAAAATGACTCGAAAAACCAGTTTGGGGTGGAAAGAGCAGAGCCCCAGAGGGAGAACGGGAGACCTCGCCCTGGCTTGGAGAGTGTTTTGGCACACACAGCCACAACCATGCAGCAGCTTCCCAACAGAGGGGCAGAGAACATGGCCTTTGCAGGGAGGAAAAGTCTGCAAACCCAACTTCGAGGGAGTGCACTGTGACTACTGAAACACATTTTAAAGCATCTTCTTTTATTAGCTGTTTAAAATGCTAGAGAAGTAGCAGAAGCCCTACAGATGAAGCCAACCAAGAGTTTTTCAAGGCAGCAGCACCAGATTGAGAACGACCAATTTGTAGAATGTGATGTTATTTTACAGTTCAGTAAACATTTGGCCCAGGCTCAGCACAAGGTGGAAGGTGGCCTTGGCTCCCAGAAAAACACTGAGGGCTCATGGCAGAATGAAGTTCCAGCACAGCATCAGAGGAGCCTCAGCCAGTGGGATTTGGGCTCTGGGACAAACTCAGGTATCAAAGGCCCAAAGACCTGGGTCTGAGACTCTACCTAGACACCCAAGATCTTAGAGCAGGCTTCTGGATGCCTCTTTCCCCTGTGGAGCAGATGTTAAGAGTCCCAGCTGGTTCCCAGTACAGCCCAACAACACCCTAGCATGTCCGTGGCTCCTGGGAATGCCCGTCCAGGCTGTACTGCATCTAAACCACAGCAAGGGCTGGCTGCTGTCTACATCCTCTTGGTTTCAGATAAAGCATCATTCAAAGTTCCCCACAAACCAGGAACCCTGTGTTTCAGACTGACCCATCACAGATCCCACAGCAACACGGGATCCTTATCCAGTGCAGGACCAAGGAGGGAGAGCAGAGAATGGAGGAGGAAGGGGACATAAGCAGACGGGGACCACAGCCCCCTCGTAAGCACCCACCACCTGTGATGCTGACACAGATTTGTGGCTGTTCTACCCCATTTCCTGTAGCCCAAGGACAACCAAAGGCCTGGGGTCCATCATCACTTCTCAGGTGACCTCTTGCTCCTCTTTAAATTGGCACAAAAAATGCCATTATCTCAGGAGAGAAGGAAAGACACACATGGGACAAGGCTCCTTTGTGAGGGGCTTGCTTTCTGCCATGGTTTTGCTCCTCTACAAGCTGCAAAGCCCAACCTTTTCATGGTGGTAGGATAGCTTGGGCCCCTCTTCTCACACCAGGATCTCAAAAGCATGAAGACAGGAGGTCCCCCCACCTCAAAGCACTGGGAAGCAGCTGGTGTGGACGTTAGGAGGAGGGGTGACCTCTCCTCCAAGAGGACTGGAGTTAACGGAGACCTGCTTCAAGGCCGGTCTTTGCTGTGTGGAGGTCTACAGACAGATGTAAAGCGGCTGCTGAGAGATCACCCCTTTGCCATTAACATCCAGTCAACCAATGACACTAATGATGCTCTTCAATCTGAGCTCCTGGAGGGCCCCAGGGAAGAGGAACCAGCACAGCACATCACCTGTAGCCCACAGGGCCAGACCCTGCTGCATTTACATTCAAAGGCTTAAAGCAAGATGCAGCCTCACCAGGGATAGGAGTTGAGAGCATCTGAGGCCAAGTAAACCTCAGTTTGTACCCACGCAAAACAGGAGCACGCAGGAGCCCGTGGCTGCATGGGACAACCCCTTCACTGCAGGACTGCTGTTTGGACAAACCAGGAGGGGATTAATCCCCTGTGAATTCAAAGGAAAATGAATTGAACGAGATCGACTGCCTGTAATCGCCCAGAAGACAGCATGCTCTCATGTAGAGGAAGTTCTAAGAATTAACACAAAAAGCAAACCAGGCACATACCAACACCCACCCCCCCCCCGCCACCCCAGACAACCTGCTTCCCAAGCCTTCTGTCATCCGCAGCCGAGGGCCGGAGCTTCTCACCTGCAAAGCTTTAGAACAGCACCTTCCTCTCCTCTGTTTAACAAGGCAGAGGTGTGATCCTTCCCCCGGCCAAGTCCCCACCTGGCAAGGATCCCTTGGAAAGACAGAGCATTTTGAAAGCTAATACTCTTTGATCTCAGCCCTGCGCACACACAGACGCACGCTCTGGCAGGCAGCAGCAAGCTCCGCGCCATATGCAGACGGGACAGATAAACACGGGGCGAATCCCGGGGCTGATGCGAGGAGAGGCAGCGTGCCTGGCAGAGGAGCGCCTGCCCGCTCGCAGAGCCTGAGTCACAAGCTAGAGAGCTGGGACAGATCCCGCCTGGGCTTGAGCCCCAGTCCGGGAGCAATGCCGAGCATCCAGCCTGCCCCACTGCGGGGAAGGGACCTGCCTCCTCCTCGCTCGGGCAGACGTGGTGGGAGGAGAAGAGGCAGAGCCAGCACCCTCTGTCCCACACCGAGCCCATGTGAGGGGGCAGCTCTTTGCTGGCTCGCCCAGCCCTCAGCAAAGCCCCGAGGGGTCTGTCACCATCCCAGCCTCAGGAAACAAGAGTGACGGGGGAAGCCGTGGGTAGAGCCAAGGATGGCTCCAGGGTGACAGGTCTTGCTGGCCCCGCACCCCTGCCACCACATCCGCCCCAAAACAAGTTTCTGCTGCAGCCCAACGCCTGCTGCGAGCGAGGGATGCTCTGCCTGCTGCCAGCCCAGGCTCCCCCCACGCTCCCATAACCACCACGACCTGCGCAGGTGAAGGGGATCTCGCTGCAAGAATCCTCAGGGGAACGCTTGCATCGGGCACTGCTTGCTCCAGCCCAGGTCACTTCCAGATCTGCAGCGGGTTTTGTTCAGACCAGCCCCAGCCGTGCCAGGGCAGAGTACGATGGTTAACCCAGGCCCTGCAAGAAGCAACAGGCAAGGAGACCAGTTCAACCAGTTTTCCACCACAGCCACCCACACAGCTGTGCCTGGCACTTGGACCTGAGCCCAAAACCCTGGGCAGGACTGCCCCGAGATGTATTTGCTCCTCTCAGCTGCAAGCCCAAGCACAGGTCGCCAAGAATACCATCTAAAACAGCATTACGAAGGGTCTCCTGTTTCCTGGGCAACACCCCCACCCCAGACAGGCAGTCCCCCATCCCAGCTCTGTTTCCAACAGGATCACCCTGCACTGCAACAGGGACTAAGCTCCCGGCTGCTGCTGCTGGCAGAGCTGCCTTGCCCAAGCAAGATCATCCATGGGGAGACAAATCGGGGTGGGCGATCTTTATTTCATTCCAGGAGGACCAGCCTTGAAATGCTGCTGTTGATCTACAGACAAAGCCAATCCAGGAGGAGGTTGTGTCTTGCCCAGGCAGGTCCCCAGCTAGGCTACAGCTCACTTTGGGGGCTGTGCCCCTGTATCTCCTGGGGGGCACAGACCTGGGGCTGGCCGCTCTGGCACTGCTCCAGGCACAGCAGGAGATGGTACGGGGAAGTCACATCATAATCATTTTATTTGCTTTCCAGAACAGGATCTGGGGCTTCGTCCCAGTAGCCTGGAGCTGTGCCAGGATGCAGATGCCTGGTTTTACAGAGCAGTCACATAACCAGATGCTGCTCACACAGATGAGTAGGTCGCCTGCAGGGACAGATAGCAGGCACAGCTGCGTAGAGGACCTTGGTGAGCAGGTAACATTACAGGGAAGGAAGATTTCAGGAACAATCCTGGACTAATCTTTCACACGAAATTGGCAGAGGAGATGTTTAGAGGGTGGTGTGCCTTTGTTATCAGGCAGGCCTCCCTGTTAAGCTTTTACAGAAGAGATGACAGCTTATATATGACCCATAAATGATTTACTACTACCTGTTAAGACCATTTGCCCTCTGGATGACAACATACTTGCCTCCTCTGCGCCCCTCCTCACCACCCTCTGCACACCAGTTCTCTGGATGAGTTTTCTTCCTGCTTCACCTCCTTGTTTTTGAACTTCATTCTTGAAATCGTTCTCCTGGGAAGTGATATACTACAATCAAAGCAATGAGCAGAGCCCTTACACTGCACAAGTCTCCCACTTCAGACCACCAAGAGCTGCTCCTGGCCAGGCACCTTGGGGATAACTCCACCATTAAGGTCTTAAATGACCCTGCAAAAGTGGCAGGTACCTACAGCAGAGCAAGGAAAGGACCTTTACAACAAACTGAACAAGTGGGAGGAGAAAAGCAGGAACCATCAGTGAATGTAGATGCAGCAGGGTGGTTGGGGTTTAGTCTTCAACACACCTGGAAACAGCCTCGATTTGTTCATAAAACACCACCTATGGAAGAGCGGTTAATGCATCTCCTCACCCTAATTTACACCAAGTAAGACCAAGGGCCCATCTCGCCAGCTGCCCTGTCCAGCAGCACCCACCACCACATCCCCAAGGACAAAGGAAAAATTTCACAGCCGCGGGGTCAGGGAGGCAGCACCCAACAGCAGGGGAAAGGTTCCCCACTCTCTCACCTCACCTCTCATCTTCACTCCCATGAAAAAGCAGAGGTAAGTCACAGCCCCTCCTGTCTGTGCTCAGCATCTAATTTTTATTTCTAATACTTTGAGAGGTGCATGAGGCTGCATGGAGGCAGGAGCCCTCTGTAACAGGGACAGATGCTATGCAGAGATGCTGCTTGTTTGGCAACAGGACTGGCAGCTACAGCCAGCCCAGCCCAAGACTTGTTGCAAAGGATACATGGTCTTTGGAGACAGAGACTAGGAGACTTGAGCTGTCCTCAGCAAGCGGGGAACCCTCCTAAGAATCTCCAAAGCCATGGGGAACAATGGAGCATGAAGGAAAGCCATGGGAGTTGGGAGCCACAGGCCTCCAGACACTCACCACCTCGGGAGGTATCAGAGCCTGTTCCCACTGTGCACAAGTCAGCCTCCTTTCTCCTCGCAGGCACAAGGGACAGCATCTTTTTATGCAATTTTTATCCCAACCCTTTTTCCTCCTTGTGGAACAGTTTTTATACAAGCCAAAGTGAAACTCCAGAGCCTTAGAATAGCCTGTTTTAAAAAAAATGCCTCCCCAGTGGGAAAATAGGACGCTTGCTTTTCTTAAGTCTAAAATTACTCAATCCTCAAACCTTGTTTTGCTTTGTTTTATCTTTACCAATTTATAAGTAGAGGGGAAGTGCAAAGGCCCCCGCTTCTCCCTGCAGGTCTGATTAAGACCCATTTAAAAAGCTTCCTGGGACGGGGCTGGGCTTAGCACCCTACCAGATTCAGCAGAGGAAAGTGAGCTTTGGCCTCAGAGCCGGCTCAGCGCCGAGGGACCTTTCCCCGAATCCAGCACAGCTCCCCTGGCACGAATGGGAAATCCGGGTCCTGCTCCTTTGTATCTCTCTAAATACAGAGAACGTTTGCACCACACCATCTCGTTAACAGCTCAGTTCCCGGGCTTTTATGGACTACTCATCCCTAGACCCTTCAGACATCAAAAGGACATACCTGCTTCCCACCCCATCGCCTCTCCAGGCTCATTACATCATCTCACAGCTTCTTCTGAGTTTAAGCCCCAGAGCTAACGCGCAGGACATCACGGCAATTCCCTACAGCAGCTAATGCCTTAGCCTAATTTTCCTCTCCCCAGAGGATTAGCAAGGCTGTAATAGCACTAAATAAATTCACTAATGGCAGATTCTCAAGACACTTTGTCTGGAAAACTTGTTTATAACTTACAGGATGCAGCCTGCAAATTTGGCTTTATTATCCAGTGACATTGCTGAAGGGAGCTGCTCCCCAAACGCAGTGATTGGATCTGAACAAGATGTGTCCTAGATCATTAGTCAGGCAATCAGAGGTAATTAAACACCTGTCTGGAAAGGCAACCTTCACCTGCATGACACAGCTGGAGAAGCACCCCCTGAAATCAGAGCTTTTCAGGTAGGTTTCTTTAACATCTCCTGAAAAAGCTGCTTTGCTCAAATGGCAGCGCCCCGGAGAAGGGATCATCCTGCACAGGATGGGCTATCGGCCCATGTCAGGGTGATGGGAAGTTCAATGTGAGGACAGGTTTGCTATCCTCTGTGCCTCCACACTCAAGTGCAACACAAAGGCCCTATTGGGTGCCAAAATACCTGCAGGATGCTGGATTGTAGGTGGTGGCCAGCTGAAACACCTCAAAGGTGTGCCTGTTTGGGAAAAAAAAAAAAAAACCCTGGCCTCAATAGAGAGAGCTGACTGAAGGAGGAGGCGTTCAGAAGAGATGGAGCACCCCGTTTGGCAAGACTTGAAGGGCATTAGGAAGGAGGATGCTCACACGCCCTGACACACCAGCTAGGAAAGATGGTGCTTTCAGAGTCCCTCCAAACCAAACCAAGCCCATGGAAGGGCTCCACTTGCAGCACAGGGCTAGTGGGGAGGAGAAAAATCCCTCCTGGGTGACCAAGGCTTGTGACAGCCCCTGCAAAGCCTCTCCCAGGCGGGAGGGCAGTGCCGGAGCCCAGCCTGTCTTTGGGGCAGGGGGTGCAGCAGCCAGTAGCATTGCTGCCCAGAAGCCCCGACTGCTTTTCAATCAGATATAAATCTGCAAAGCTCCAGTTTTGAGCTGCTATTGCCTAATTCATTGGCGAGTGCGTCTGTGTCACAGGCAGGGACCAGAGAGGGATGAATCTGTCTGCTACAACTAATTCTGCGTGGCCAGACTTTGCCTTCCTCAACTTAATTTGATGCTCTGAGAAAATTAGACGTTCTCCTGCTTCTGTGGAAAAAGGCAAGCACTGAAGGTAATTCAGAGGCTTTGATGCTGCTCTTTAGTCATTCGGGCACCACAGCCACGGCATCGCTCCCTGGACTGACCACGGGCTGGGGATGAGTCTCACAAATCCTCATGCACAGTGTGAGCCTCGGGCAAACTGCCGTGTCTGTTCTGTGCGTGGACACCACCATCGTGCAGCCCAGAAGGGAGGGACAAAAAGACTATTTCCAGAGCAAGAATTTTACCTTTAATAACCCCAACACCATGGGTGCCCAGCAGAGGAGGGATTTGCCAAAGATCATAGTACAGCAGTGCCTAGAAATGGCAAGTACACGCGAGGACCTGGGTCCAAATCTGAATTCAGTGGCACTGGAGAACATGAAAGCTGCACCCAAGGCCACATGCGCACAACAGACATGCAAACTATACCCTTTGAAAGTGGTTTTAAACCTCCCCCTTTGAGACCTTACTGCATTTTAGGCCAGAGGTGGGAAGGTTTTCACCCCAGGTTACTTGCAGTAGCCCAGAGAAGGGCTGGGGCCATGGCAGGGGGATGGACACAACCACCTCCCTCCCTCGCAACCCTCGCACGCAGGAATTTGCACTTGAGTTTAGCTCTAACCCAAACATTGGGTTTAGCTCTAACCCAAACATTGTAATCCGGCACTTGGCACAGAGCGAGGCACTAATCATTCACTTCCCAGCGCAAGTAGTAAATCCCCAACACAAACAAAAAGCGAGGACACTCCAAGTATTTGGGCTGGATGCTCCAGAGCAAGGACGTGCCAGCTCTGTCCCCAGCCGAATCCCACCGCGATCCTCTTCCACAGGAGAGGGGGTTTTTGCAGCAACAGCAGCAGTTACCTGACCCGCAGTTGGGGCAACTCTAGGAGGCTCGCGAAGGAGCGAGCCTCTCCTCCTCCGCCACAAAGCAGCACACTCGGGCCAAGGAGACCTCACCCGAAGGGAGAGGGTCAGGGAGCGGCTGCGTTTCACAAACCTGCTCACCCTCGGCGCGGTTTGGGTGAGCCCGAGAAGCGAGAGCCCAGCGCGAAGCTCCGCCGTAGGCGCGTCCCTCCGAACCGCTGCGCGATCAGCTCCCGGAGCGGAGGGTCGCCCCACGCCAAACCCTCCGAGGGCCAGGGCCCAAGGGGCAGCTCTGGGGAACGAGAGGGACTTGAGGAACGAGCCAGGTTTCTGAGCTGGGCTGGACTGGCAGCTGCCCAGCACCTCCTCCATTCGGAGCAGGGGAGGGAGGAGAAGGCAAAGCCGCCACCGAGAGCTGCTGCTGCTCCTGCCTCAGCCCTGGCAAAGCTCAGAGCACGCAGGCTGCTGCCAGCCCACCTCTGAGATCCTCCTTGTCTGCTTCTTATTCTTATATCCTTCCTCGTGAGCTTCCTATTGCCCCCGGGGGCACCCACCACTCCTCCCACCCGGATCACAAAGGGCTCTTCTCTGGCACACAAACCCACCTCCAGCTCCTTATCCCCGTCCCGCACAAGCGGGGTCACATCAAATCACTCCTTTAAAGGAACGAGCTCCCAGTTTACAGCCCCAGCTGAACACCATGGGGCAATTTGTGCTTGTAGCTCTCACCAAGCGGTTGCCAAAAAATTTTTATTAACACAATACCTTCAGCTTAAAATACTCCTTGTTTTAAATAAGGCAGAGACTGCTATTTAGGAGCTCCCAGGCCAGGCTATTATCCCACATACCACCTCTCATTTCTCTCTTTTAATTGCCCGGTTTGTCTCGCACTAATCACTTCCCCTGTGTCGCATTAGTCCCTCGAGACCCAGCGATTGGCACTAGACCCCTCAGAGTGCATGACCAGACCTGAGCATCACCCGAGACATGGGTGTATTGCTGGTGGTGGGGCCAAGGGCCATGATCTACATCTCATTCCTATTTTAATTGATGCAGTGATACCAGGCAAGGCTAGCTCAGCCTGTAATTAAAATTCCAGCGCTAGGCCCAAAGATATTCCATAGGAAAAGCTGATTGCGAGCAATAACCTCGACCATTCTGCTGGAGCTTCCTCTTTGAGGGCAATCGTGTGGCCTACTTGCCAATTAATTCATGGAAAGAGAGCAAACACTTGAAAGCAAACAGTGCGGCCTAATGAGAGAAGAGAGCAATGAGGAAGCCGGTTTCCAAGCACCACAAAGCAGTGCTCTGCCTCCTGCTCGGGCTGTCAGGCACGCCGAAGGCCCGCCAGGCCCCGGGACTCGGTTTCTTCCGTACATCAGACTCTTCACTTGCCTGCACTGTTCGCTTGGATCTGCTAAGCCTCACCTTCACCATTCCAAGCTCCAGTGCAGGGCCAAAAGCCTCAAAAAACTTTGTGAGTCTGGTTTTCACCATACACGTGACTTGAATAATAGCACTTTCCCCCTCTCCCCTCCCTTTTCTTACATTTCTAGATTTTCTCCTAGTGCCTCATCAGTGCCTTCCACATGATTTAACTCAACAGTGCTTACAAACCCCACTCTACTCGCTTTCCATTAACATGACATCAAATTACATAAGCCAGTTACCTCCCAGAGCGGTGCACATTGCTACCTGAGCCCTCAGGAAGGAGATCCTCCTCCAGAACGAGGTGGCCATTCTCCAGGGGTTAAGTGGCCCTAGGTGATGGTGTGACCTTGATCTCCGAATGCTTCGGAGGCAGAGTGCTTGGTGTTCTCAACGCTCAACATAAACTACACGCCTCAGAGGTCAGGAATAAAACTTTATTGTTTTCAGAATTCTTATCTGTGTTCAAACAAATCAGTTATCTGTCAAAGGATGTTTGACACAGAGAGGCCAATTGCTCTCAGCTTTTTGTAACAGTAACCAAGTAGAAAGTGGCCACAGTACAAGTTTCCCTGGAATCAATCCAGGCACCACAGAGACTTGTGGTAGGAAAGCAGAGAGGAGTTTGGTCTGCAAACCAAACAGCACAGTCCTCAAAGTGATTTGATACAAAAGCTGAAAAGGAGAGAGAAGCTCAGATTAACGTACACGGACAGAGGTACCATGAAGCCCATCAACCAGCTGATGCCTGCGCCAGTTATTGTATGACCTCATCTAAAAGGAAACAGGCTTTATGGGGAAGTGAAATCTGCTGTTCAAGACCACGTTTTCCAGAATTTGTCATACGATATGTTAATAGTCTTCCATGTTTCTTCCAGCTCTACACTCTTCTTTTCTCTTGTAAAATCCCCCTGGCATCCAGAGGTAAACTGAATTAGCGAGAATACCTGAAATGCCCATTTTGTTTCCATGTTGCAAAAATTAAACAAGAAGTTGCTCCTCCTGCTCTTACCCCTTTCTGAGCACAGAGTCCTCTTGAAAGCTGCTTTGTACTTTGAGAACTCACAAATCAGATCAACTTGGAACAAAGCAGCAAACATTCATATTAAAATAATGGGAATTGTTAATTCCCCCCCATTCATCTGACATGCATCTTGCATGGAAAATTCCCATGTCAACAACAATCGAATCATTTAAAACAATTCTTGTTTCCACCCCTATTAATTCTAATGCCCAAAAATGGAGAAACAACGCAAAGTCAAGACAATCGGTGCAGAACAGTTAAGGCAGATAGAACAAATTGCTGGTTCACCTTCCAGCTACAGACTGAGTGAAAACCCAAACAACGCTGGTGGAAACTTCCAAATATTTTCTTAAAGAACAGTTCTGCCCGTGTGCTGTGGGTTTTTTCCTGTTTAAATGATCACAATTATGAAATTACCCGCATTTTGTAAGTGCCTATCACCATAGCACCTGGGCGCTTTATAAAAAAAGCTGTCTGGCATGACAGAGAAAATCTATCACTCAAGAACCTACTGATGATCTGTTGCTTATTCCTCATTTCAGGTGCAGCTACTGACTGAGGATGAGGGAAAAAGCAAGAGATGAACTCCAGAAAAAGAACAACATCTTTTCAGGCAAGGTTTAGATCAGAGAGAAAACAAACACTGAGAGACCCAACTTCCCATGAAGAGCAAGTAGCTATTTCTAAAGCCATCCATGAAGTTCATTTCCCAGGAAAAAGCCTTGTAGGAATAGGTTCTATACTGTATTTAGGTATTTAACCAAACATCTATCAATAAAGAAGGATCCTATTGGCCCAGAGTAGAAATTAGGTTATACTCCACCACAGCTGGGGTAACCGTTAACATTTGGTAAGGTATTTGCCATCCTTATTGATAAGGAAAGAGGCTCTATTTTGTCAATTCTGAATGTTACATTTTTACAAAATACAGAGACTTGGGAGTTGACAGGGAAGAAGTTAGTCCCCTTGGCTACTGTTTCACAGCCTTCTTGTAGGCAGCCTCACCTTGCTGGTTTAGTTCTCCATCTACTTTTGCCTCTGTTTCCCCATCACACCCTGATTTCTAGACAAAAATACCAAATTATAGTGTCAAATAATGGGTCGGAGGGAGGAATCAAATTATACCTATGCCCTGGTCCATGGTAAGTAGATGTGTACTGGCCCTGAACAGGCCACTGGTCACAAAGCAAGCTCCCACTTCTCCAAACAGAATGGAATTTCTCTGTGCTCCAGATTATTTTCAGCTATTTATAGTGTACGTATGTTTCTGGATAGATTGTTTGTCTTTAATACACTGGGAGAGAATGTAAGTGCACAGACATATACACAGAACACAGGAAAGATGATGGCAAAACTTCCCTCTGTTGATTTCAGGTGCAGATATTTGCGTCCTAGAACCTCTTGGAGCTTTTCCTTCAATACAGAATAAAACCTCTGTTCCTCACGGGGTCCTGGTTAACTTTTGAATCCGAAGATGCCCTTTATATATCCTGTGAGGCCACTCTTGGCCTTCTGCTCCACCTTGTCCTCCAGAGGTGGGAAAGCGACATGATTAAGGGCCAGGTCAAAGAACAAAGGTTTGCATGGAATGGGCTGGAAGCCCGGAGGGAAGTGCACGAGGCTGACTTGTTTGCTGACAAGAGAAGGATCCAGACAGAAAGTCTCAAACCGTTCGGAGAGTGGCTGAAAGAGACCAATGCAGAAACACAAATTAAACACCTGTCAAATCAAAGCTGACAGGGGTCAAACAAGCAAGGAGGATTAAGCAGCAACTCAGATAACAGAACTTGAAGTTCCCTTGTGTGACATCTTGGGCCCTTGAAAATTGTTTGAGCCCCTGTCAAAGCATCACTCCAGGATCTCCGGAAAAACTTCCCATGTGCAGGGAGAAAGCCAAAAAAAACTAAAACAAAAAAAGAAGATGCCACACTAGAAGCTGCAAGCAGCTGCCCAGCTCCTACCCAAGGAACGCCACTGTGTCAGACACCTTCAGGACTTGCAGAAGGAAAACAAGCCTAATAAAATCTCTTAAATACACTAGTCATGACCAAACTCCTTTCAGCATGACATTTCTTGAGTTGCAAGAGACACTCGGGTAACAGATTAAAAGTAACGTTCATTAAGAACACTACTGGAATTTGCCTGAGCTCTCAGCTCTTACCTTGCCATCCTTGACCTGAGATGGAGATTCAGTCTCCTGAGTATCATTTGCATCTGCAAAATTGAAGAAAAAGTGGTAAGAATAACAGGCTAGATGTTGGTGTAAAGTAAAACTCTCAGGAGTCAGCTGTCCTCTAAGTCTAGCTATGAACCTTGCTTTTGGGAATATGCAAGACAGTATTTTCAGTAGAATCAACTTGCTTTCTAGACTAAGAGGATCACACATACTCATCTACAGCCAACACAGCTCTCCAGTGATGGAGAGTGTTTCCTTCACACTGTTGTGAGAAGCTCCCAAAAGAAGCAAAGACTCTGAGTTAAGCACAAAGCAGCAGACAGGACCCCAGTGGGGTCTGTTAAAGCAACCTTAAGGCAATAGAAGACAAGGCAACATGTTACTTATCTTGGGTTTCCAGCAGCAGGCAACAGCAAAAACAGCAGCCCAAGAGATTTCAAAGTTCATCCATTCCCCCAAAGTTCTAACCTGGTTGACACTGACAGAGCAGAACATCGCTGCTCTCCCCTTTCTCAGTAGCTCTCCCAGCTTGGCAACACTGGGAGGAGCAAGGCCAACTTGTTTGCAGCAAAACAAACACTAAACAGTGTTCTGTGCAGGTTACCCAAAGAGGTGCACATCCTCATGAAGTGTTTTCACATCTCTGGGCTGGGAGCAAGATGCCAAATGTCTAGTCACTGGTTGTCTAGCTGCACTACTACACACAGCTAGAATTAACCGATACGGGGTGGGGGGGGAACCCACAGCACTTTCCAGAGCCCACATAGATCAGTGTGAAGTGGAAAAAACATTTGGAACTTCAGAAATTAAATAAAAGGAATTAAATAGCTGCAGGGGCATTATTCAAGATACATTAGACCCCTAGTATAATTGCAAAACTCACCTAATATAGCTGCTGCTTGCAAGGAGTATTTCTCTGCATTGACTTGAGTGATCAGATCCTGAACATCAGGCAGCTCCTAGATCATTAAAGAAAACAGAGACTGAAATGTGACAGTTTAAGCAAAACCTGACAAAGTAAGAACTAAGAAATTAAGACCTAGTGCTGATAAGCCTTCCCTGATGAAGAAAAGCTACAATACAGTCCTTCAGACACTACAGAAGTTATATAACAGAGAATGTACGTGTGAGGAAAAAGTGTTACGGAGCCGTTGCAGCAAGTCTCCCCTTCTCCAAAGCAAGTGGCCAGCTGAAGCATTTCCACATCACAAGACAGTCTCTACTACAATGTGTCAAGAAGTCACACTTGTATTACTCTTCTCCCTACTTAAAGATCAGTCTTGATCTGTAATGGCCTGGCACCTAATTGACAGTAAGTACCGGGACAGAGCTTTTTCATAAACTCCTTCTACACACAGGACTGGGTTCCTACCTTCAAGCTGTTTGTATAAGCTCCAGCTCCTGACTGAACTTGGCGGGCATATTTCAGCACTCTTTCATATAAAACAAGAGCTTCACTCCATTTCTTTACCAGGACATAGGACTGTGCAATGAAGAAACACCTGCAACAGTAAAGAGTGGATCCTTGACACATTTGTTATCCATACCTTTTGCCAACTCAAACAACTGTCAACAGGAGATATGAAGTAGCACTGGCCAGTTTCCCTTTTGCATCCAGTTTTAATTTCACAAAAGAGCAGAGGAAGCTGCATCAAAGTCCTGTGTGGCACACAGAGCTCTGGAATAACCACCTCTGAAGATGTAATAGCTGCTAAAGAAAATGTGGCTGTTTCTCAGTCACCTGTAAGCTCTGTACACAAGTGTCTTCAATCCAATCTCTTTTTGGAAGTTCTTGTCCTCTTCTAGGCCAGGAAGCTGTGTCAGTTCCACGAGGTTCTGTGCAAAAGACAGTCAGAGTAACAAATGCAGGCATTGTTTTCCTCTGGAATCTGCTGGAGTAAGAGAAAGCTGCCCCTTTTAACAAGTCAACAGTACACTCCCATGGAAATAGTTTCTAGTTTTCTAATTATCAGTATGCTAACCTTGTGAAGGACAGTCATTGAAACTTGTGCAAGTCTGCCCTCAGGACAGATTTCCTGACACAAACAGGAATTAGGACAAAGACTCCTCAGATTTCACACAAAGTAATTATTTCATAATGCATTTCTCTTACCCATTCACAACCACTTCAGCCACAGGCTCCCACAGTCAACAGAAAATTTATGTGAGAAACTGAAAAACTGCTTATGAAGAACAAATACATTTTAAGTATTTTTAGCTGCTACTTTCTCTAGCCAGCAAAAACTAAGTCAGTTTTATGCATAAAATAGTCAGAAAAATTATTGTAAAGCTGCATTAGTGTACAACCAAGGGCACCCATTCTAGCAGCATTTTCTGTTAGCAACTGGGGGGTTTTGTGTTTCATGTAGATGTTGAACATCTCGAGCAAGGTAACTGTAGGTAGTCAGCTGCTCTTCAGACTTCACAGGCTGGTCACCTGTACTGCTATATTTTCTACAATAACTTTTTGTACCAAAGTTCTCCAGCTAGTATAAAGACTGACTGTTTTCCCAGCATTACCTGCAAAATGATATCGTAAAGACGGATCAGGTCCTGAGGTCGTGGTGTGCGCTTGCCATCCTCTTCCGACCGCTGCTGCTGCAGCAGTGCCTTCTGCAGAGACTTTGCCATGCTCTCATTGCGCTTGATGGCTGTTGACAGCTTGATATAAGTCAAATAACTAAAAAGATAAAAGACAAAATACCATTAGCAGACTGTCAGAGCTACTCAGACATTACTCTTTGTTCCAAAAAAAACTTCTCCCCCCAGTCGAAGCTGATACTAGTAGGGGAAGAAATATCTGAAAGGTGAACATGGGAGTCTTAAGTAAAATGTTTTCAAGCAGCATGAATCAGATCCTTACCCGTACAGTCATCGTTTGAGATCTGAGAGGCCCAGAACAAAAACCCCATAAAACAAAACCAAACAAAAATAAAATCTTCACATAAGAGCATGACTTCTTCACACTAGTACAGGCAGTAAAGTTTGCCTATTACCTGTGTAAGTACTGGATGTTGGATACCTTCCC
Organism: Tyto alba; assembly: GCF_018691265.1. Taxonomy (NCBI): domain Eukaryota; kingdom Metazoa; phylum Chordata; class Aves; order Strigiformes; family Tytonidae; genus Tyto; species Tyto alba. Next base: position 8,351,946 of record NW_024881314.1, read on the forward strand.
AGAATCATTTTCCAGAGAGTGCTCCCGCTGCTTCTGCAGAAATTGTGGACAAAACACTGAATGATTTACTTACAACTGGCAGTTGAGGGAAGAAAACATCAGAAACAACTCAAGGTTTGGGTAAACCAGGGAAGTTTTAACAGACTTCCAGACAAAAGAATGATGGCTTCTACATTGCTATTGACCCTCTCCAGTCCTGAAGAGAATAAAATCAACAGTGATACTCTTTTGCAGCTTTTTATTAAAGAAATCCCAGCCACTTTTACTGTTAAGCAAGCTTAACAATAACAAAACAGTCCCAAAGAAACGTTATATTGTTGAAGGTAGAAACACTGGTGCTTGCTGCTTACCTGGTCTGGCTTCAGATCTTCCCGAACAGCCTGAATGGCATCTCTACACTCACTGAGTAAAGATTCAAACAAACGTTCCTTTGTCTCCTCATTTTCTGCCTAAGAGCAAAGGAAAATTAAGACAGGTATCTATTAGAAATTTCTGTATTATCTTCTAGGCAACAAACTGCCAGAAACTGCAGGGAACATGGTCAGTGCTGAGAATTTAGCAGCACTGAAGGCCTACCACACACAGCTCTGATCGCCTCAGCCCTGCAACAGCCACCTCAGCAACTCCCTTCCCTTCCAGGCTGGCACCCACACTGCCCCGAGAACAGCTGAGGTTGGGCTGCACTGTGGGAAAGGCCCAGCAACAGAAGAGCAGCTGAGCATTACTGAACTGGCAAACTACCAATGCACACTGCTCTTGTTATGCTGATTTAACTTTTCTCATGTGGTAAGAGCATGCAGATGATTATCTTTTCTACACTCCCACTCTAGTAATGCTCACAGTGGCAATAATTTGTTTGTTTGAAGTATTTTTAAGAGTAACCCTGTATTTTAGTAACAGGAGTGACTGAGTGCTTTTCTGCTGCCACCACAAGTTTTGTCAGAAAATTAAGCAGCTTTTGGCCTTCTGCCTCAAAACCAAAATTTGAAAACAACTTTTAAAAAACAAGTTGAAGCCTCTGATCTCTGAGCTTTTCCTAGTGGACAGGCATATCATATATCCAATTAAACAATGCACCCAAAATCAAACTCAACTTCTATGCAGGTGACTGAGAAAGTAACCAGATGGGGACTGCAAGACTAAGAGAAAAATGCCCAGAAACAAACCTCAACCTTAGCAATCGAAGGAGGGATTAAGTGTATCAGCACTGTGTTATAACACTCTCATGTCATGTAATAATACAAGATTAACTTCGCTGCAACAAATTTGCAGTTGTCCAAATGAATAAAAAAAACTGTCTAAAAACATGCTCACTTGCTGATCTTCCATAGAGCTCTACAGTCTCTGCCCCTCCTGAGACTTGCAAACCCATTAAGGAATGTTATTTTTACTCCTTCACAAAGCCTCAGGTATCTTCTTGACCCGAGATGAAGGTGGTTTTTGGATTTTGGTTTGGTTTGGTTTTTGGTGGGTTGTTGGTTTTGTTTGGTTTTTTTGTTGTTGTTGTTGTTTTGGGGTTTTTTTGTTTTTTTTTTTTTCTTTCTTTTAAATTTGGTATAAGAATTTTTAAGGTGGGACTAACTACTGAGAATAACCAGAGACAAGTTTGACAGCATTCTCAACCTCACCCAGAGGAGCGCAGCAATTTCACCGTATGCACAAAAATGAAAACATAGATCATCAGTCAAGTACAAACAGGGAAAAGGGCTGGGCCATGCAATGAAACAAAGGCTTTCCTGCCTAAGTAAAAACTCCTAAGGTTAAGCTGATTCTATGCATAAATACACATGTTCCAATTTGGGAGATATCAGATCATAAAACTGAGATACAAGTGCTACAGGTGGTGATTCAAGTGTCCTGATTGAGCAGCACAGGTTCATCTTAAAAGGATCAAAGGAACCGATCCCACTGAACTGATTTCTGGAAGTCTACGAGTGCTCACTTCTAATTTTTTCTTTGTTCTAAAATATGGCGTATCATCTCAGAAAGTTATTACCACCCATTTTTGCTACTATTTGCCAGAGATGACCACAGAATGCTTGAGGCAATACCAGATAGGAGCACACTTCCCTTGCTCTACTGTTTAGCCTCCTCCCTTCTACCCAGTTAGAGTCAACAGCCCCTTGAAGTCATGCATTCAGGTCTACAAAAGGGCTGACATAAGTAATTTTAAACTTGGATTCGCAATTCAGTTTGGCTTATTTGTTCTCTTTCTCCCATTACCAGCAAGACACTGAAGGCAATGGTGTAATTGCACTGAGAAGATCCATTTTGACACAAAACACACATTTGTGTTTGCTTCTAATCAAACCCTGAAGAGCACTGCTGTTACGTTAGGGTTTCAACTTAGTGAAGACTAGCAGAAAAGTGCCAAAGATCCCAGGAACCACAACGCATTTAGCTGAAGCGGGACTGCCCATCACAGCCGACACAGCAACTGCAGAACAGCTTTCAAAAGGCCAAGTTCTAGCCCTCTGGGAATGTAAATACTGCTGCTGCACACTCAGCTCTCACCATTACTAGTTGTGATTTGGTACCACAAAACTCCTCTGTTTAGTCAAAGCTTCCAAGGAACACAAAGACAGATGAAAACAAATCAGACCACTGTCCTGCCACAGCTTTATGGCACAAAGAAAGCAACTAAACTGAAAAGGTCCAACTGCTAGCCTGGCAGGATGGAAATTAATCACTCTAAGCTGCACTTCCACCTGCTGGCCATACTAATGTACTACCCTCAAAAAAAGTAACCAGCAACATGCAATTCACAACATTATGACAAGACTGGTTAACACTAATGCTTCCTACTCAGCCACATCCTGCTTATCCTGCTCACACTATCTTCTTAGCACTAGCTCCTGCTCTTGCCCAGTTGCCTTCTACCTTTGTAGGGTTTTCATTTTATCATTTAAATTTCTATTTATCATCATTATTCTGATGACAATAAATGGGTTTTGATGCTGCAAAAAGTGCATCATTAGTGGCAACAATTGTTACTAAAGACCCTTTCACTGCCTTTTCAAACAGCAAGGGCGCTGTATGGAACCACTGGGAAGCAGAATACACCATCTGGGCACCATTTCCAAGGAAAAGCCCCATGTGGAAAACTTGTCTGCAGTACTAAATACATGCACAGTATGTGCCACTGCAAGTGTTTTAGAACTTACATTTGAAATTGATTTACATCCTGACATTTAGTAATCCTCCTGCTGCTTTTGAGGATTTGCCTAAATCAACAAGAAAATGCTGTAAATCTCATACCACCTTGCTTCACCTGGTAAATTGCTTTTGTTGCTGAAAAAAGCGATCAATATCTATCTTTTTTCGTTTGGTTGCTCTGAAGTTGGAGCATTTGAGCGAGATAAAGAAATCAGAACAGTAATTCAAAACCAGTTACTCTTAAAATCGTAACCTTCACTTCCAAGTAACTTACAAATAAATAGTAATGGTTATCAGCCTGCCATGGAAAGGTAGCACTTCTGGGCAGCAGTGTTCAAAAGAACAGTAAGACTCAGAAAGATCTCCCTGACTACCATTTAGTAGATTACAGGAGCTATCCCCAACTGACACTTCAGCTTTGGGTTATAGTTAATATTCCCACTACTACTTTTAGCCTTCCGACCCCAAATTTGAGAAAAAATTATTCAAAAGCCTTTAGTCCAGGTATCATATATTATCTTGCACATTGAAGGAAAGAGGACAGTTAGAACACCAGCACTGGAGAGGACTTCTGGGTTACCTGAACAATCGCTGCTTCATTGTCAGCCAGCCCCAGCAAGAAGATCCTCACTTTGTCTATCTTCACCGGAACGGTTCTTCCTCTCCATTCCACCTCACTCATTGTGGCTGCCTGCTTTGCTCGAGTTTGGGTAATCAGTGCCTGTAGAGAACAGACTGAGCTTAAGAGCTTGAACTTTAAGGTATCTAAAACCGAACCTTTCAATTCACATTAAACTTGACTATTTTGAAAGCAAAGGGATTTTTAGGAAAGTGGTTTCCCATAGAGCCCAGGCTGGTTTGCTCTCTTCTGATATATTCTGGCTCTTGAATGGTGGTCTGGAGGAATATTTATGCTCAGAGTGATAATGAATGCTTCAACTTGAAGCACGCTATTAAGTTACCTCCAGTTTTTCTGCAAGAAGACCTTCAGTGCCACCAGACCTCAGTCTCATCTGCATCAACTCATTCATAGCAGACTGGTCACCTGAGAGAATTAACAAATCAAGATCACATTTCCGTCTGAGTTCACAAATTATTTTAATACAGAAAAGCTAAGGAATAGATTTTATACTGGCAATTTGGGGACAAAAGGGATAAATTTGCAATTTCATTCTGACTTCATAAGCGAACTACTGCAAACTGGTATTTTGTCTTTTTACACAAAACCACATGCACTGTTGCAAAATGAGTGCATTTCTCCACTGCTAAACTGACTCAATGTGTGCAGAATTTGCCCAAAATATTATGGACTCACTGCAATGTCACTTAGACCAGTATTTAACTATCAAGTCAATAATCCTTTCCTGTGAACAAGCCTTGCTTTTCATTGGAGGTTAGGTACCCCCCCTTTCCTTACCAATATTATAAGCACAGTAGCGAATGTTGGGTGAGATCTCTTCCACACGCTGGTTATATAGCACGGCCTGTTCTTCTGTGAAAGCATTAGCCAATTTCTCATATATGGTCCTACAGCGAAGAATAAACATTAACACTGCAGTATGTGTCATTTTGTGAGATGCTTAAGGAAAGAACTTGTGTCTCTACTCTGGAGGATGCTATCCCTTCAGTAGTACCTCCCAGTTAAGTGTGTAATTAACTGAACAACTCACAGAGTTTCTGTACATACAGTATAGAAACTTATGTCCTGGTTTTGGCTGGGATAGAGCTACTTTTCCTTCTTAGTAGCTAGAACAGTGCTGTGTTTTGGATTCAGCATGGGATTTGCTATGAGAGGAATGTTGGTAATACACTGATGTTTCTGGCCGTTCCTAAGAAATCAAGGACTTTTCAACTTCCCATGTCCTGCCTGTGTGCAGGTGCACAAGAAGCTGTGAGGGAGCAGAGCCAGAGCAACAGACCCAAACTGGCCAACAGAATATTCTATATCATATAATGTCATGCTCAGTGTATAGATGAAGGTTGGCCAGGAAGCTGTCTCTCTCTTTGGGGATTGCAGTTTCAGGATTTTCCCTCCTCTGGGATCGCTAGCCAGGAATGGGCTGGGCATTGGTCAGCAGGTGGTGAGCAATCACAGTGTGAATTTGTATATTCTATTATTACTATTAATATTATAATTATTCTTTTCATTTTATTTCATTTAAATTATTAAATTGTTTCTATGTCAACCTATGAATCTCCTCCTTACCTTTGCCCCTCCGATTCTCTCCCCCAAGCCCTGGGGCCAGGGAAGGCTGAGCAAGTGGCTGTGTGGTATGTAACTGCCAGCCGGGTTTAAACCACAACAACTTACTAGACTGATCCAATACTAGTTACTAAATGACTCTGGTGAAGCGGTGGAACTCACTTGCATTTGTTGAAAGCCTCCATTGCTGCCTTCCACTCCTGATGTTCAAACCGAAGCATTCCTGTGAGGTAAGCCATGTATGCCTGCAGACAGCACAAGGCCAAGTTAATTTCCCGAAGTCTGACAGTCTAGTTTGTACAACCTTTAGCATGAAGGCTGCTGCAACGCCCACAGTAAGTGATTAAGCCTTGTCCTTTTCATTTGCTCTTCCCACAGAAGACAACCGATTTGGATTACAGGTTACTAGCTACCTAGCTTTTCTTCTTTTAAACTTACATTGCTACATTTCTAAGGAGATAACAATCAAGAAATATCTTTTCTTTCATGCAATCAACACGGCCCACTGATGTCACAAAACTTTTTTTTTTTCCAGTAATAAGTTACAAAATGGCAGTTTTAATTAACTGAGTACCACTACAGCCCCTTGTTCAAAGAGGCTGGTGTCACAACACACCTCCTTTCTGTGTTCCAGGAACCAAAGCCACAAGTCTTGGGTTCTAGGTGGCTACTTTAGGGCATTTAACAAATAGGTAACTCAACAGATAAGCATAGTTTCTTAGGCTGTGTTGCCTCATCATAGTCTCTCTCAATTCTTTTTACTCTTAGTAAACATACTGCTCTTCAAAGCAAGGACAATCATTTGATACATTTAACTTCTAAACACCAGGTCTTCAACTTGGCTGGTGCCACTGGTTATTTCTGAAATTCCAGCAACTGCATTAACAGTAAGTCCAAGCTATTCAAAGGGATACATTATACAGTTGGAGAATCAGCCAATTTTGATTATTTACTGCTAGACAAGAATAATATCTTCACCAAAAACCCAAAGGTTTCTTGTTCAGCTTTTGCTGTAAAACAAGATCAAAGTATCAGTGGTTACCTGAGCTTCCAACTTTGTTTTGGCATCTACTCGGTTACTTTCACACAGTCGCTCCAGCTCCTCAGCATGTTTCACAGCTTTGCGCAGGCGAGACAGCAAGTGGAATCGTTTGCGAGGCTCTGTGTTTGCTTCCTGTTTCAGCTGCATGGCGTAACTCCAGGCTCTCTCTGCATCCATCAGAATCAGCAGCAAATACCTACGGGGCAGAGGAAGACAACATTCAAACAAGTATTACCACACCACCACTAGTTCTTTGCCATGTGATCTGCAAAGTTTGGTAACAGAAGTTCAGCTTGGTCAACAAGAGGTAGATGCTTTTATTTCTTAACATTCCAAGAACACAAAGTTGCGTTGTTTGTAACTGTTTTCTATTGTATTTCTCACTATATAAATGTAATTACCCACTGCGGAAGATAATTTGGTATTATTCTGTAGCACCACAGACATTGCAAAGACAAGGCATTTGTGATTTTAAGTTGCTTTTCAAACTGGTTCAATATGGATAAACGTGTCTGTTTTCCCACCCACTAATGCCGCCAATGTGCCTGGCTTCTTAACAGCACAAGTGAAGACGGCATCATATTTTCTTTTCCCCATAAGAAAAGATAAGACAGCAGACACTTCAAGTGTTTCTAAAAGACAGGGAATGAGCCCAAGATCCTGGCTATTCTCCACATATTCTGTCAGTCAAGCACCCCGCCAAATCTTGAAAATCTAAGTAAAACTCACAATCCAATGGATTATGGCTCCAACCACAAACTTACTGGCTACACCATTTATATTATCAGCATTCACACAGCTACCTTGCAATAGATCTGAATAAGCATTTCTTCTTTAATACCAAAGTAATTCACTGATTATGAAAAGGATGCATTTTAGCAACTATGAGGGAAGAGAAGGAACCGGCTGTTGCTGCTCCCTCTTCTCCCACCTGTTCACATGATGAAGCAGGAACTGAGTAGGGCCTCTTCCCCCCACACTGCGGCCTGAACTTTCATTGTTTATTAATATCAACAACACACATCTCTGAAAAGAAACATTTATGAGTATATTGTAAAGAACAGTTTTCCACCATACCCCCATGAAAACAAATTACTGAAATGAAAGAAACTATTCACTAATATACTGAATGCTCAATTCCATCCAGTGACTGTACCTGTTGTCTGAAAGAATCTCCTCAGTTACTTTCTTCCCAGTGAACTTGTGCCTGTTTCCCATCTTGAAGTTGAGAGTTTTTCGGAGCCTCCTCAGCCTACGGGAACAATAACCCCTAAAGAAAAGATGACCACAGTCAGTTTGGCCAAAGAACAACTATGTTTCTGTTTACTTAAGGCTGTGACAGGAAACGTTTTAACTACTAAAAGCTCTATATATGACATATAGTAAGAGGTAGTTCAGAAACTACCTGTAAACCAGTGGTTAACAGAACACAAGAAAGATAAGAAGACATGTAATAATTCCTGATCTTGAAAAATCAGAATGATGTTCTCCTTACTGTCGAATTGCTTTACGTATGTTTATTGAACACTTAGTGCTGGAAGAGTATAGTGATTATCGGTGAGGTGTTAACAAAACAGTCACAGCACATTACATCCAATGAAAAAAAGCATACACTGCTTCACACAAAGCAACTCGTCAAGGGGTATTTATTTGGCAGGTCATTTTTGTTGCCTGCTACACCAGGTTTACATTTTAAATGAAGTAAGCCAAGTAACAGTAGTAACTCCAAGACATCCACACTGTTTACTCACCTGTACCTCTGGAAGTCTCCGTGTCGTAAACCATGCTGCTGCTGAGACTCCTTCACAATCTGAAGGACTGCGGTTTGCGTTAAGGCAGATTGACAGTACAGTCTGTTACCAGTTCTTTGTTCTACCCCAAGATAACAGAAGGGAACTCTATAGGTTCCATTAAGCAAATGCACTTTTCACAGAGGGGCACCCAAAAACCTCCTAAAAACGAAGAGCTGAGAGAACTGATGGTCCTAAAAGACCTCATGACTGCACTGCTTACCTCAGAGCTTTATGACTGTCATCAGTGCCAGGAATAAGACATGCCACAAGCACCTCCCCTGACAGAGAACCATGAGTCTTGCTGTTACTAGAGCTCGTTTCAGGATAATAAGCTATACCAACAGACACATCTAGGCTAATATAACTCCCTGCCCTAGCTAGACCACGTCGCACCCCCAGTCATACTCGCGACACAGATTTGTTAGCAAACTGAAATAGATAGCAGCTTTTCTGCCCTTAAACATCCCATCTCTCAGGAGAAGAGCAGAGTACACTGAGCAGAAGCACTGCTGCCTTCCTGACACAGCTTCCATAGTCAGCTTTCTGAACACAGAGAGCCTCATAAAAAGAGCTTTTGGGAAGTACTGAGGGGGCTTATTTTCTACTCAACTTTTCAACACACTTCTAGTCTTACTGCATATCACTGTAACAAGTACTCAATGACAGGATGCTCTGGCCTGTCACTTGCAAAAGCATCACTCGATTTCCATCCAGTCTCTGCATTCCTTAGTATATTTGCTGATTTCTGTGCATCCTGTACTTACTTTATTCACTTAGTTACACTACCAAATAAAATAATGCTGTATTCTAGTAAATTTGCTGATATTATTCATTCAGTTTACAAGGCAAATTATTTTGTGAAATAAAATCTCCATCATAAAAATCTCTGTGCTGTATGTATTTGTATCCCAAAATTTCCCTTTTAAGTTTTACCTAGAATCATTAAAAAAAAGTCCACAAAACCAAAACCAAACTATACAATGACCCCATCAAAAGACACATTATTACTATAGCTAGAAAAAAAGAAACTACCAGACCTTTAAAGTTTAGAATGGCAGATGTCTATCAAAGCGTTTTCTTGGAATTACACCTAAGAGAAAGTCTCTTTAGTTTAAGTATTAAAAACTTGCATCAATAGTTATTGCACTGAATTAGTCTGCATTTGTAAAACAAACAAGTAAAACTGTGTCTCAACACAGCACTCCTCATCCTTGCTGTCCACCTAAGATTTTTTTTTCAGATTGTCTTTTACCTGTGCAGTTACTCACTGCATTCATATTCCCTATATTATTTCTTGTTCACTAACATAAGGTATTCCTAACATTACCAGGGCAATTACTGTGTTCACATCTTACTCAGTAGTTACTAACTTTACAACACCTGCCACATGACAAATAGAAAACGGCAACCTTATTTCACTTGGGTTTTCCTCTTATCCAGAAGATAAAACTCAGCTCTATCACAGCTGTGCAGCTGAACTAGTTTCACATGAAAGTTTCACATACAAAAATGCCACAAGCTTTACACGCCATGGCAGATTTTATAAGTGCTAAATCTGGACGAGCCTGTTTGCCATCTCAGCGTACCTGCTAAGATTTATTTTATCTACTATTGCCTACTTCAAGCATTAATGTTACTGCCAGGAGATTACTGACAGCCTGCTCGTTACTAAAGCACGCAGAGCTCTGGCTGATGACAGCTACCACGCGGTTCGGAAGGAGCTGCAGGGATAAAGTGTAAATCCACAAATTCAGAGACAGAAAGCAGACTGCCCCGCTTCATCCAAACCAAACCCCCCCCGCCAGGGCCACCCCCGGGCTCACACCCGGCTGCCGCCCGGGCGGACCCGGGGCCTGTCCGCCGAACCCTCTCCCGTGGGGAAGCGGAGTCGGCCGTGCCCGCCCGGGGCCTGCGAGTCCCCCCGCCGCCCACAGCGGCCGCCACGTCCCGCCGCCTCCCGCGGGGCCAGGCCTGCCACGTCCCGCCACCGCCGCCGCGCAGGATGCTCTCCAAGCCCAGGCTGTCGCCGAGGCTACCGGCCTGCGGGCCCGTCGGCCTCTCGTTCTCCTTATTCTCCTTGTTCTCCTCCGCGCCGCCGCCTCCCGCCCCGCCGCGGCCGCCACCGGCTCCCTGCCGCTCCGCCGCCATCTTGTGCGCGGGCCGCCGCCGCCGCGCTGCATCATGGGCCGAGGGAGGAGGAGGAGGAGGAGAAGCGCCCGTGGCCAACGCGGCCGCCGCGGGGGCAGTCGGGATACTGGAGGACCCGGGGCGTGATGGGGGGGGGGCTGGCTATGGCGGGGATGCGGGTCGGGGTCTCACGCCGGGTTTGGGTACATCCCCCCCCGCCCGGCTAGATCGGACCTCCCGCCCTTGCCCCCCTCATTTATCATAGGGCTGACCCCCCCACACCCTAGCCCCCAGGATCGGGCCCCCATCTCCCCTCCTCTGCCCCAGGGATGACCCTCCATGCTGCGGGGTTAACCCCCCAGCCCCAGGATCAGCCTCCCCCGGCCACCCCACGGCTGACGCCTCAAGACCCAAATCAGCCCCCAGGATCAGCTCCCCCGCCCCCAAGCCTCCTCATACCCCTGGCTAAAAGGGTGGCTCCGTCCCACTCAGCACCAGCCAGGCAGCTGAAACTCTGTGAAACCGTGTCTTTCCTAGTAAAATAAGTGTGATCTTGGGATGTAGGTTTGGAGACACTAATGAAAAGCTGCCCTGCTGGTCTGGCTTTGAGGTTTTTCACCGTGAGCTGGCAGAACCAACTGGAGGAAGCTTGAGCAAACGGCACCTTCATTAAGGGGCAAAGGTAGATGTACCCACCCTGGTCCTCAGAGACCCCACCAGAGACTCTGGGAGTAAGGACTTGGTTTGGGCAATGCTGTACCTGACCAGTGCAGGGCTGTCCGTGCCGCTGCAGAAGTCCAGGGGGAGCCTTCCCTTCCCTTCGCACCTTTCCTGGGACACCTTCAAGCGTGCTGGTCTGGGCAGCCCTCGAGGAGAGCAAGTTTAAACAACCCCAGGCCAAGCACTAGCCAAAATCTCCCACCTCCAGCCACTGCATGTATAGGGCGGCATGGAGCACTTTTACCCCCATCTGACTGTATACCTGGTAAAAGAAGAGGCCTCCTGTTGTTATTTAAAAGCCCCAAACACACCCAAATCCAGGAGCATTTATCTGCAGCAATGTAAAGGTATAAACCTGAAGGAAGCAGTTAAGACCAGGTCCTCTCGCACGAGGGCTTTAAATATTTGAACCAAACTTAGAGATACCTCTTTAGGGACAAAGATCAAACTGTTTTCTGAATACGTACTGTCCTAAATACTTATGCAAACATAGCCATTATAACACTGAGCATTACACACTGCTCCGATAGCTGTTCCCAGTGGGCTCACCCCCCCAGACCCATCTGTGCCAGTCCGGGGCTCTGCCTGACTTTGGGGCCAGCGAGGCTGGCTCCGGTTTGCTGCTGCCATGCTACAGCAAGCAGCAATTTTTGTTCCTCTCCCCTTGAGGGGTCACCTATGACCTCTTATTTCTGATTTCAAAGCTGTCCTTTCCCTCTTGTGGACATGAAAGCTCAAAGGGGAAAAAGAAAACCCGAGTCATCAAGCTAGAGCTTTCCATTGAAAATCTTTTAAGCTCCTTCTGTCTGCTTTGGGTTTCCACCGTATCTCCCAGGGATCCATTCCCGATCTAAACCAAACTGTGTTTCAGGATGATGCTTGAGCCAAGCAGAGACATGTCAGTTGGAGCATGTTTTATAAACAACAGCTCCTCTCTCACAGTCATAGTGGTTCAGACAGACTTGGGTTAGGTTGGCACTGCAGCACCCATGTTCAGATGTCTCAATGCAAACACGCGCACGTTGCACACCAGGGGACCTGCTCCAACAGCAAAACAGCCATGAGGTTTATCACAGGCACGTTTCTGCCACACTGCCTTCTTCATATGCTGGCACAAAGCTTTGCTGCTCCTCTGGAGTCTGTAAGTGGGAGGATAAAACTGTCAACTGCTGGCTCAGTGCACAGATTCCTGATGTAGAGCTGGCTCTGCTCTTCCCCCACGGCAGAGGGAGTGGAGGACAACAGAAACCTGTGGCACTGCATCGATCAGAGCCTTGGTTGAGAGCCTTGCAGTGAGGTGGTGAGTCTGAGCTGCCTTTGGTGTCTCAGGGAGAGCTGTGTAGAATAAATCCACTGAGTTACTGGCTCCAGAGACTCCCACCATGCATAGACCATTCTTGTGCCACCAGCCCCTGCAGCCTGGGAGGGCTAGTAGCCTTACAACATGCCTTTTCCTTTTGCTTTTGGCCACCCTTGGAGGCCAGATCCCAGCCTGCTGCACCCCTGCCCACATAACCCATCTATGTCTCAGGCCAGGAAATTATTTTGCAGTTTCTGGATGAGGGATCCTGCTGCTGATCTTTGCATACAGTGCTTCAGGTTGCAGGTTGCACTGGTGTTTGGGAAGAAACTGAGGGTTTTCCCTCATCTCTCTTAATAGTCTCCCTGCGCAGCATGGGGGTAGACCTGGCCTCTCTGTGAGCTGACCACAGCTCAAGGGAGACCAAAGACACCACCAATGCCAATAAACCCAAATGCCAGTGCCCTGCTGTGGGTATCTGAGGGCGCAGGGAGCTGGGGCAGTTCCCGCATGGTGCAAGCTCCCTGGGGCTGGGCTCTCCCCAGGAGCTGGCCCTGAAACCTCCGTGGCTAAGGCTGGGGACGTGGCACAGCCCTCGCCGAGGGCAGGAATGACTCCCCAAGGGCGTGTGGCCAATCTGGGACCAGGAGAGGAAGGCAGTGCTGTGCTGCTGTGTCTCAGCACCTCCCTGTGCCCTGCGGGATGGCCGGCTTTCTTCTGTGCTTCTCCTAATTGCCTGCTTTTCCCTGCGAGATAACGTCAGGAGCAGAGCATCCTCACACCAAAGTGGTGTACTCACTTCCCCACGTACCTCATCTGTGCAGCTGAACGGGAGCTGGACCGGTGGGGCATCCTGTGGGCTGCCAAGGGTGAAAAGGGCTTCATATCGTGTGGCAGCAATGTCACAGGGCTGTGACTGTCCCCAGACCTCCCCAGCACTGCCAGCGGGCTTAGATCTGAATGGTCATTAAGACAACTGAGAAGCTGTGGAGTGGGTTAGTTATAGGAGTAATTGATAAGTTCAATATTTCTCTCTTCACAGGAACAAAGCAAGACAGCCTGGGGGCCAGATGAAGTGTCCTTGGGGAGCTGATTGCACTGGCCAGTCCTGAGACTTCCATCTGTGAAGGCTCTGAAGGAACAAAACAGGCAATTTTGCAGGCAGGAAAGGAAGACAGATGTGATAAAGATTTGTTCTCACTGCAGTGAATTACCTTGATCCCCCATCCCAGAGAAGAAATAAAGATTCTCCTGCAAACCTGAGCTCACCTCTGGGGTGTTTTGGTGCAAGGATTTAGCTGTGTACTGTACAATTTGGACATGCTCAGAGTTCGAGTCCTAAAAATCCAACCCCACAGCCCCTGGGGTTAGACAAGCCCTCTCCCAGTGACCGCAGCGAGGGGGGGAACAGTAAGGAAAACCACTTGGACACACCACTTTGGGGTGCCCAGCCCGGCTACCCCAGCCCCTTCCCGGGGGGGTCACAGCACCGAAAGACATTTCACCCCGTTGAATTTACACCACCCTCCCCCCGGAGCAAACCGGCCCCGGCCCGAACCCCAATGCCCGGGGGGGGTGGTTCCTGTGGCCGTTGCTCGGAGGGCCGGTGTTTCTCCCCGCGGGGAGCGGGGTCGGGGCGCGATGCGCGGGGCCGGGCGGGAGCCACCGCCCCGGAGCCCCCCCGGACCCCCCCGCTCCGCCGGCGGGAGGGAGAGCGCCGAGCCGCGCCGGCGGAGCCGCACCGAGCGGCCGCGGGCTGCCAGCCGACCCGGAGAAGGTGAAGGGCGCCCGGTTCCCCCCGGCATCATCCCCCCACCCCGCACCCCCGGGGCACACCCCCGCCTGCTCTCCCCGTGTAACCCCAGCCGGCCCTCCGTGTGCCCCGGCGGGTCCCCCTGCACACTCTCCGTGCACCCCTTTTCCCGTGCATGCCCGGTACGCTCCCCGCCACGCTCTCCGTGCATCCCCCTTTTCCTTTGCATCCCCGCTGCGCTCCCCAGCACGCTCCCCGTGCACCCCCTTTCCCTGGTGCGCTCCCCCCTGACCTCTCCGTGCACCCCTTTTCCCGTGCAATCCCTGATATACCCCCAGCTACACTCCCTGTGCACCCCCTTTCCCGTGCATCCCCGCCGCGCTCTCCCAGGCACATTCTCCATCCCTGCTCCACGCTCCACGCGCTCTCAGCCATGAACGGATCAGCGGTGGGCTCTGAGGGGGGCTGGCAGCCCGAGTCGGTGATCATCCCACTGGTGTACCTCATCATCTTCCTCGTGGGCACGGTGGGCAACTGCCTGGTCCTGGCTGTGCTGCTGCGCAACGGGCAGGTGAAGAACACCACCAACCTCTTCATCCTCAACCTGGGGGTGGCCGACCTCTGCTTCATCCTCTTCTGCGTCCCCTTCCAAGCCACCATCTACACCCTGGAGGGCTGGGTGTTCGGGCCATTCATGTGCAAGGCTGTCCACTTCTTCATCTACCTCACCATGTACGCCAGCAGCTTCACCCTGGCCACCGTCTCCCTCGACAGGTAGGAAAGGGGATGGAGGGGCTCCCTGTATACTGAGGCACCCCCTTCTCTGGGTCCCCCCCCCCTCCAGGGCAGGAGAAGGGACAGAACCCCCTGGAGCCAAGCCCTGCTTCCTGCAACCTCCCGGGGAGATCCAGGACCATTTTCCAGTTCGTGTGTGCAAGGAAATGCAACCACCAAGGATGGGGTCCAGCAGAGAGGGTTGGATTAGGACCCTTGCCCCCAGTACCCAGCCAGAGGAAGCTTTCAGACCCCGAAGCTGTAGGACTGGGGTTTGTCCACAGCTGAAAGGGGGATAGAAAATCAGAGAGAAATAAAGCTCCGTCCCCGCACAGACCCAGCTCTTCCTGGGATGTGTGGAGAGAGCCCCTGCCCGCCTGCCAAAGCAGGCAAACCTCGAGGAGAAGACACGGGGATGTTTGAGCTGGGACACTGTTTTTCCCATCCTCCC
Source organism: Tyto alba (assembly GCF_018691265.1). Lineage (NCBI taxonomy): Eukaryota > Metazoa > Chordata > Aves > Strigiformes > Tytonidae > Tyto > Tyto alba. The sequence continues at coordinate 8,367,265 of NW_024881314.1, forward strand.
CTTTTATTAGTAAAAAGCCCCTTTCTATCCCCATGCTGCCCCTTGTCCTAGTGACTGTACCAGTGAGGGTTTTAGCCAGGAAGCTCTGTAAAATGCAGCCTGGTGCTGCTGCCTGCGTTTTACCCACTGTTAGCTCAGTCCCTGCCTCTGCAAGGGCTGGTGAGTTACTAACTTGCAGCAAGCAAGAGGCAGAGAACTCCTAGTGCTGCTTCACTCAGTGCCTGAAACCTGTGAGAAGGGATGTGGAAAGTCCCCATGAAAGTCCCCTGGGAAGACTGGATGTGTCCTGCCATCCCATCCCAGCACCACGCTGGCTGCCGGGACAGCGCCCCCCCCCACCCCCCCGGGAGCTAAAACACAGTCCCTTGTCTCTCCTCCTGCATCCCCCAGAGCTGGGAGGACCAGAGGTGTTAAATAGGGGGTTGCAAAAGCCCCCAGATCTGGGTGTAATTAAGGAACCTGCTAATTGCAGAACTGAAAATGGGTGATGTGATTTCACATGTGCCAGTGTCAGGAACATGGTGTGGGGGGGACTTGCTTCCGCCTTCATATCCTCACTACTGCTAATGCTTGTGCCAGACAGACTGATGATCAAGTGAGGATCTGCTGAATTAGGGAGAAGGACAGAAGGGACCATCCCCATCTTCCCCCCAAGCACTGCTGGGAGCAGAGAGGGTGACAGGACAGGGTCAGGGGAGAGGATCTTCCTCACTCCACCGTGCTGCACAGGGACCCTGAGAAGCACCAGGGGATCAGTTGTGTGACTAACTGCTCTGGAAAGCTCAAATCCATCACTTCTGCCCTTTCTCCAGTCTGCTCCTGGAGCATCTCTCTGTGCCCTCCCCAGGACTGCAGTCATGTCCCTCCCCTTTTCCCGTGCAGGTATTTGGCCATACGATACCCCCTGCACTCGAGGGAGCTGAGGACACCCAGGAATGCCCTCATGGCCATCTGCTTCATCTGGGGGCTTTCCTTCATCTTCTCAAGCCCTTACCTCAGCTACTACCAGGAGTTCCAGTTGGCCAACCTGACCGTCTGCCACCCCATCTGGGAGATCTCCCAGCGCAAGGTGATGGACATCTGCACCTTCATCTTCAGCTACATCATCCCAGTGCTGATTCTGAGCCTCACTTACGTGCGGACTATTCGCTACCTGTGGAGGTCTGTGGACCCTCTCCAAGACATGTCGGAATCCAAGAAGGCCAAGCGGAAGGTCACCAGGATGATCATCATTGTAGCCGTCCTGTTCTGCCTCTGTTGGCTGCCCCATCACCTGGTCATCCTCTGTGTCTGGTTTGGGTACTTCCCCCTCAATCACGCTACGTATGTGCTCCGCATCCTCTCGCATCTCATCTCCTACGCCAACTCCTGTGTGAACCCCATCGTCTATGCCCTGGTCTCCAAACACTTCCGCAAGGGCTTCAAGAAGATCTTCATCTGCCTTTTGCCCAGGAAGGTGGCCAACAAGGTGCACGTGGCCCAGGTGATGAACACCGTCAGCACGCTGGAGGCAGAGCTCAGCGAGGTGACCCACGTCAGTGAAGCCCTTCCTGGCCACTCCTCCGTGCGCTGCCAGGTCCCAGCCCAGCCCTGGGAGGAGGCAGAGCTGGTGGGACATCAGCAGAAAGCCGATGGCTCCTTCATCACCTTCAGCGTCACCTAGCAGAGCTTCTTCCCACCCCATGGCTTTGCAGTCTCCCACGGCATCGCAGGCCTGGGGATGGGCTACATTTTGGGTTGAAATGCGTCAGATCACACCCTTTTTCATTCAAATGCATCCAGATATCATAACTGTTAAAGAAATGCTGCTGACTAAAGACATCCAAGAAAGTGACCGAGGATTCAAGGGCAGGATTTGCTTCCACCAAGCACTTGCTGAGAGCAGAGAGATCAAACCCTCAAATCAACTCTCATGTGTAATCACCCGTTTCTCTGTCATGGACGTACTTACACCCTGTGACACCCTGTTGCATCTACACCTGGAGCCTATTGAAAGCTGTGATCCCTCCAAGCAATGCAGTGTCTGGCTGGAGTTAGCAGGGTGAACTGCTAGGGACATTTGGGAAGTCTTGGTTCATTTGCGTCCCAGTTCAGGAGTTGTGTCCCAGGGAAGCGCCGGCCACAGCCACATGAGAACAAACCTGGCTCAGGTAAGAAAATCCAGGAGAGATGCATAGAAATCAGCAGAAAAACCTTCCTGGTGCTGGCTGGGCTTTCACATCTCCCTGGGGCTCGTGGCTTGGGGGAGGTTTCTCCGAGATGGAGTGTGGCTGGAAGCAGGATCTGTTGCCAAGACAAGCACCGTAGCTCAAGTACTGGACTTTCAAGGGCACAGGGCACCACCCCGCGCTGCTGCCTGTGGCTCATCCCCATTTTGGTGCGTGCGAGGCTTTGCAGAGTGTCCGGAGGTCACCGAGGACCGGCGGGGTGGGAGGCTGTCTGCCGTGTCCCCGTGGGAGAGGTGGTGCTGGCGGGGGGAAGTGGAGGGGCACAGCAGTGGGTCAGCGCTGGGTGAGGATTGTCATGCTTTCAGACAGCTTGGGCACAGCTCAGCGGCTCAGACCAGGCGAGGTGCTTGTGGGGAAGAGCAAAGCGGAACATTGGCACTGCTTTCCTGAGGCCGCGGTGAGGGGCTGGACAGCCGGGGCTGTGTGAGTGCTGGGGGACCCCAGCCAGCTGGGGAAGCCTCAATAAAACCCTCCATCCCGTGTCCAGCTCCCTTGAGACACTCCACAGTCTGCAGCGAGGAGAGAGGGGTGCTGGAGGGGTGGTGGGACCCGAGGGAAGCTGCGGGCAGTGGGGGGGTGGAGGGTGTGGGTTACGTCTGAGTGTGGGGAATGGCCCTGCACCCCCCAGTGAAGCTGTACCCACACCAAAGAGGTTGACATGACTCATGCACCCCAACTCTGAACACTGCAAAGGCTCCACAAGCAGCTGAGCCCTGCCACCGCCAGCAGCCCAGGGCTTTATCTAAAGATCCATCATTTTCTGTACCAGAAGAACATCACTAGAATAGGATCAATTAACTCTTTTGAAAACCCTGTGGCAGAGCACAGCCAGAGGTGGTGGTGAACGCGCACAGGAGCTAGGACAAGCTGTGCTGAGGAGCCTTGCAATTCCCAGGTCTGTACCCCGACAGCACCACAAGCACCTGTGAAAATCAGGTCTCTATAAATTGCCATTACAGAGGGTTTAAGTCTGTCTGCACAGATTTCCCTCCTTGTGGACCCCCATGGCAGAGATCCCCAGGACTGGGATGTGGTGCAGGAGGCTGTTTCTGTCCAAGACACTGGCTCTCCTCAAGGTCTGGGTGCTGACACAGCCCTCCTTCACACTGCACTGCCCTCCACTCATCCCCAGCACTTGGCTTTTCTTCCGAGAAAGCTTTTGGCTGTAAAAGATTTGTTTTTCCCTCCTGGGTGTTATTATAACCAGATCTTCCTGTCCTCACACAGAGAGCCATAAATCGGCCACTGCCTCATATCAATAACCATTATATTTAGTCTAGCCCTGCTCATGTCATAAGTCACAGAGAGTGAGTGTATAAACAGTTCCATTACTTATAGCTGCATTTATCTCCCCTGCTCAACCCTTCCTAGCCAGGGAAAACATTGAACCAGCCATGCAAACATGGTTAAAAGTTTTATCTTCCTCCTGCCCTCGTCCACTTCTGCTCGGAGAGCCACGAGTTCTGGCTCTGATGAATCCCCCTGACACCGAGGGGTTCAGTTCCCTCTCCTGGACACAGTTATCACCTCACCTTGGGGTTGGAGATGATGTCCCACCACCTCTGAACTACGCAAGGACTGGGGTCCCTGTACTGGTGTGGCTAGGGGTGCAATGTCCCCTGCCTCTTTGTGCCATCACAGAGGAGACACTGACCCCATTCCCTTCCTTCTTGCCACCCCCCAGACTCATTTTCCCATCACACCCGGCTGCACCCCCATATCTCAACCTGAGATGCTACTGGGCATCACGGTGCCAGTGCTGGAGCCACACCCCAGGAAGCCCCACGGAGTCAGTGCCCGCTTTCAAGCCCAGGTTGTTCCCCTTCATGCAGGGCTGATTTTCTCAGAAAGGACAGGAGTTGCTCCTGAGTTCATCTTTTTATAGTGTTCACAAGAAAATAAAAATAACTGTCTCATAGGTGTACAAGCCAGCCAGCAAACCTCAGTCCCTGCATTGTGCCCCTGCAAGGGGCTCAAAATCCACCCAGAAAGAGTGAGCCTTTGCTTTGAGACTTGCAAGATGCGGGGGTGGGTGGAGGAAGGAACCAGGCTGGTACCCAGTTACCTCATCTCACTGTGGGGTGAGAGCTGGGGTGTTGGGGGAAGGACCAGAAAGGAGGAGCAACCCCCTGGGGCTGTACTGGGGCTGCTGCTGCTCTTGCTACTGATGCTCACCATGACCCAGCACACAGTGCCTGGCCCCGGGGGGACCCACAGGGAGCAGGGCCAGCGGTGCCCCAAACTCCTCACCCAGCCCCAGGGAGGGCTCCTGGTGCCATCCCTGGCCTGGCCATGGGAAAAACTGGGGCCACCGACCTCTCAAACCCCCAGCACCAAGCTGTCCCCAGTCTGGGGGATGACTCTGAGCACCAAAGCTGTGTCTCTGGCAACCCACTTCTCACAGCCATCTCGAATCCTTGGGCAACAGCGTGGCTACCATGAAACAGCCGAAGAAGAGGGAGATGACTCTGATGGGTGACTCTGAACCTGGCTGACAGCACTTGGGCTGAATCCCACAGACCCACCTTGGCAAAAGCAGGCTCACAGCAACCAGAAGGAAAAAAGTGATAAATTACTGTAGATTTTGTAAACTCAGTTTGTTTCCGACTATTTTGGAATTGCATGGGAAAGGATGCTCAAAATAGCATTAGCAGCTTAGAGCTGTGACTACCAGCCAGAGGAGAAAAGGGGACAGGTCACCTCTTCAAAACAGCTCACCAAAACCACACACACTGTCAGCAACACTGCCGCTCGCTGCTCCGCCTCGGCTCGGCTTTGCCATAGGCAGCTAGTTGGTTTGCAGCTTTGGGTCTTTTTGAGGAGCCCCAGCGTTGCCATAATACCAGCACAGCAAACACCCTGGGATGCAGGTGCTCTCACCCCATTGCAAGGCTCACATCCAGCCCTGGCAGAAACAGATTTAAAATAATAATAACAATAATTAGTAATAATAATAACAACAACAACAGTAATAATAACAATAATAATGAATCAGTGGGAAAAGGGGTGGGTTTTGCGAATCCCACGGGTGGAGGTGCAGGCTGTGGGGCACTAGGACAACTTCAGGGACAACTTCATGAAGAAGCTGCCAACTGCTGCAAGTACTACATGGCTAGAACACGCCACGGCTCGTCTGCCAGCTGCATCTGAGAATGGCAGCCTGGACACTGGGAGAAGGTGCAAAAGACAAATAGCTGTGTACAAGAGCAAGCTAGTACCTATTCAACACCCTGCCCATACTGCCTTCTGCCCTAAATTACACAGGATCCACCTCCTGCACCACCCCAGGGGACACCCAGCCCTGGGCACCTTCCTGACCACACCAGCCATGCATCCACCACTGTACCCCATGGTCTAGCAGCATCTTCCCAAGCAAGGGAAAGGAGAGAGGGCAAAATAAGAAGGAAGCAATGCATTACTGAAGTAAATCCTTCACCAAAGTATGACAGAGATGGTTCCCCAAAGGAGAGACTTGGAGAACTATCTTTAGCTGAAAAGACACAAAAGCAGCACTGTGATGCTGCAGTCAAACACACAGAATCAATGTCAGTGAGTATGTGGCCATGCAAAAAAGCTCAGGAAAGAAAGGACAAGCAGGGTTTTTTTTAAGCATCAATAATTTTGTGTGAACAAGGTGGTTTGCAGAGACTTACAGCACATCCATTAATTACATTTAACACAACCCCCCCGTAAATTGACTTCATCTCCACCTGGCTCCCTCTTGCTGGTGAGTGCCAGGCAGGCACTGACGGAGTTGGGAGCTGCACTCTGGAGGCACAACAGGTCCCTGGGGAGTGAGACCCTGAGGGGGTGTGTAAGGCAGAGCCAGGGAGGACGCTGCCCTCCACCCCCAGACAGACTTTTCCCTGGGTGCCATTCATGCTGAGGCTCAGCAGGGTCCAGGCTCTGAATGGGAATGGCTTAAGAGAAGGGTAGAAAATGAAAGTACAGAGGAAGGAGTTTGGAAGCACAGCTCCTGTCTGTGCAAAGCTGCTCCCAGCCTTTCCAACAGCCTCCCAAGCCCGTGGCTGAGCCCTGCCCTATGCTATTAACTATTCTAGAACTGCCCAGCCACCCCTGTGACCTCTTTGAAGACAAATCCCAGGACACCTGTAACAGCTCCCAGCCCAAAGCATCTTTGTGTCCCCTCTCCCCAGGCACCGCTGACACCGGCTCAATTCTGGTCACTGTTCAGCAGCAAGACCCCAGAGCGTGACAGCAGGCTGGGGGCAGGCTCTGCACAGCACCTAGCTTGGGGGGCTGTACCTCACTCCTGCCTCCAGCACCCCCAAATCCCCTCTGGCACGCCCCGCAGCTCGCGTGGCTGCTCTCACCCTCACACAGGAGCAACATAGTGCTTTGCCATGATTAGACAGCAAAGTCTGGGCTTTTACAGATCTCTGCTGTGACACATCCCACATGCCCTCCCCATTTTATGGCTCCTCACCCATCGATTGGTACTTACTCATTTGCAGGCAGTGAGAGTGAAGCCTGGGCCAGCTGCTGGATCATTACGCCATTTACAAGATTCTACAGAAACAGAGAAAAAAAAACACTGTCCAGCTTATCTGCCATTGCCCCTGCTCATCTGAGGATGAAACCATCACCCTCCCACCCAGCCCATGCCTTGATCAGCCCTTCAAGGGAAAGCACAAGGTTTTGCTGCCAACACAAAACCACAGTGGGAAGTGACTTTCCCCCCAAATAACAGAGCATCTTATGCCCAGATGGAAAAAATAAGAGCATCATGACCTGTCCCCACTCTCCCAGCTGAGTGGGGACAGGCTCCCAGTCCGTCACTTTAGGAGGTTTTATCTTAAGTAAACAGCACTTCAAGTCCCCATGTTCCAGTTAAAGTTTAATAAAAGCAGATTCAACTGGAAGTGGAAAATAAATAGGCTAAACTCAGCTCCCATCAAGCCCAACGGCGGGCAGGGAGACAAGTGGCACTTGGCTGAAACCTCAGGTCAGCGCGAGCTTTCCACCTCACAGATTCATCACTGGGGTTGAAGAAGTTGTTTTGGTTTGTGATTTTGTTTTGTTTTCAAACACTTACTCTGCCAAATTTGCTCCCCAGTGTGACAAGGCAGCCAAGGGGTACAGGGGGCTGAGGCTTTTGAGCCTCCCACTCTTTGGTTTGCTCACAGCTGCAAATCACACCAGTATCAGCCCTGGGGTGGCTGCAGGGGCCTCTGAGCCTGTCCCTGTCCCAGCAGGGTTTGACAAACCCCTTTTGCTGCCCTAAAATAATGGTCAGTGCCAAGGAAGCCATGAGAACAGGTAGGACAGCCAGACCCTGGCATATCCCCCCAGCCTGGCCCACTGCAGCAAAAAAACTCCCCAAAACCAGAGAAATGGGGTTCTAGCCCTAAAACCCTGGGAATCAGAGACACATTCCCCAACCTGTCCCCATCTGTGTCAGGGGAGTCACGGGCAGAACAGAACAGGAGGTGAGGGGAGGGTGTTAAACCCTGCAGGAGCCTTGGAGGAAGCAAAGGGGGAGGCAGAGGGGGCTCAGCCCCCGGCTCGGGTCCGTGGCCCCTTCCTGTGGTCTCAACATCATTTGTGGCTCCGTGCTCAGCTCTTAGCAGGGGGTGTGAAGTGCTCAACTGCGAGAGTGTCGGGGACGGTGCTGGCTGCCACGATCGCTCTTAATTAACACGTCGTGAGGACATTCCTTACCATAAAAAGCCAAGCAGCATGCGGAGCTGTTCCCCAGCGCTGCACAGCATCGGGCGCGACTCGGACACTTGAGGTCAGCCCGGAGGGGGCGAGCAGCTCTCCCCGCTCCCACCCCGAGGAAGGGGTGGCTCTGGCCGAAGCGTGCTCCTGCTCCCAACACAGGTCTGGTTGCTGCAGCGACTGCTCCGCAAGGCTGAGAGCCCGTCCCACCTCCCCCACCTTCGTTCCTTGCACAGGGGAGAGACAGGAGGTGTGGGAAGGGTTAGAACCAGGGAAAAGTGGGACCAGGTGGCTCCACTTCCCCTTTAGCTCAGGGAAAATGAGGGTCTTGGACTCCCACCTAAGAGCCATACACCTAGGAGCAGCAGAAGCTACCTCTTTCCGCAGGTACTCATAATTTCCAGCTCCTCCTTGCTGTACGGCTGCCACCAAGCTAGGCTCTCAGCTGCCAGCAGCCTCTTACACTCTGTTTCCTTCCTCCAGATGTGGCCAGGGCACCCCTGGGGTAGAAAACAACCCAGCCAACTTCTGGTGTTGGTAAAGGAGAGACGAGGAGGGAGTGGGACATTTTACATCCCATCTCTGAGTGCATCTCCCCACCTGTGAGCCAAGCTGGACCAGCTCCTCGCCAACCCCAGACTGATACAGGTTTCCTGGGGGAACGGGCTGACAGCAAAGCCCCAAAATGCCTCTTTCAGTGTAGGCCGTGCAGAGGCATTCCCAGAGCCTCTGGAAAACGGGATGTGGCCCCATCCCAGACCCTAAAGGATCTCATGCATTTCCTCCAGGCTCTGGTTAGCACAAGAGCATCAGCACAGGGAGGATACCAGCTCCCGCACACTAAAGTTCAGATGCTCCAGAAACGCTGTAGGCAAAGCTCCCTGCTTCCCTCCCCCAGCTTTGCCTGCAGCTGTTCCAGGTGAATCTCCTCACCCTGGGATCAGCTGCAGTAAAACGTACTTTACAGCCTCAGCCTGTGCACAATGAATTCCACACACCCTCCTGGAGAAGAAAATTCAGATCAGACCACTGCTGTGTCAGAAACAGATCCAGAAAGATGGAATCCAGCTCCGTCTGGTGAATGTCAGTGTGTGCATCCAGCAGGCTTGATGCCACATATAATATAAGCCAGCAGCGCTTTGCTTATGCTTAAAAACACTCTGTCCAGTGCCTGCCAGCCTTCAGAGGCTCTTGGAGCAGGCAGAAGGAAGAACAGCTAGTACTAAAGTCTCAGGTTTCGTCAAGCATTTGAGATCTGAGAGCAGGAGGGAAGGTCCCTGCCGGGGACCCCTCTGGGGTGGGTACTGTGAGCCTGCACGGCCAGGCAAGTGTGACCACAATTTGAACCCACACAGTGGTCAGGCTCTGGGCTGGACACACCTGAGAGCAGGTAGCGCTTCAGGCCATGCTCAGGTCACAGGCTGAGGAGGAAGAAGAGGTCAGGGGTTCAAAATGGCCAGGAGCTACCCAAAACAGAGCTGTCTCTGGAGGCAGCAGCCCGGGCAAGCAGCTGGGTCTGCCACAGCAGGACCCATCTTCTCATGCAGGCTCTAACATCCAACCCTGTGTGACGTGGGGGGAGATGGGCCATCACCTCTCTGCCCTTTGTCACTTGGCCCCTACTCTTATCCACTGGCACCACAACTGCCCGGGGCAGACCCTTCCCAGGACATGGAACCCTGACTTCCCCAGGGACACAGCCCGCCTCATGGCTGTGACACTGACCCCGCAGAGCAGCCTCCCCTGCTGGGAAAAGGCAGGGTTGGGGGATGCGCAACAGCACAAGGGTTAAAACGCAGCACTCCACTTTTCTGCCATCTGTTCTCACTCCCTGTTTCATGCTGAGGTCTGCCTTGCTCTCTCCAGCTCCCCATGCTGTTTGCAGTGCCCTGGCCAGTGACACAGCAGCTCTTCCACTGCTGGGCTAATTAGACACCAGCAAACATTCACTCCTGTAAACACGGGCTCAGGTGAATAATGGATTTGCTCCAAATTGCAAAGTAGCAGCTATTGTGAGCACTCCCAGCTCTATGGAAACCCTGTATTTCAAGTGTTACCACAGGCAAATAACGGAGAAGATCCCATAATAGAGCAAACAGCAGGAGTGAGATGGGAGCTGGAGGTGCCTGGCCAGACCAGAAACAACATATGTGCCCCAAAACGCTGAAAAGCCTCGGTGCGAAGATGCCAGAGCCCAGCTCCTGTATCAAAGCCTGCCAGTATCACTCCAATGCACATGGGAGAATAGCACTGGTTTCTAACATGATGCCCACAGGTTAAATGAAGGGAATGGACTTAGCTGCTTGCAGGAAAGAGGTTCATTAGATTTAACAAGACAGGAGACAAAGAAAAACAGGGATGGGAAGGAGGTGCTCTGCAAAAATCAGTATGGGAACACTTCTACACATGCTCTCCCTCAGGTCAATGAGGAGCAGCAACCAGCCAGGACGCCACAGAGTTCCCTCAGGTTCCCACTGCTCTGTCATGACTGCAGCCTGTCGTCACCCTGCCGCTGCCAGATGCAGGACAGAGAACCACTGCTGGGACAGCTCGTGAAACTTTGGGGGAAACCAGCCCCTGGATGTAACTAGGCTGTTGGCCGGCCAGGCACCACCACACAGCCAGACACCACCATACCCCAGAATCAGCATCTTGCCCCATCACTGAACTGAGTAACAGTTAAGAGTAATGAAGTGAAAATCCTTTGGGATCCTACAGAATTCAGATTCCCAAATCCCATGAGGGAAGCAGGCAGCACCACTTGAAGCTCACAGCCTCCTGCCCTTAAGAAACGGGCTGTACCCATAAGGTTGAGGGGGTGGGGGCTGTGTGTGTGTGTTTGTTGATTGGGGTTGTTGTTTTTGTTTGTTTGTTTTTCTTTTTTTACACACCATGTCTGCTGCACATCAAAGCATTAACATTTGTACCCAGGCCTGAAGATGCACTAACATAAGAGTCCACAGTGCAGCCTCTTCTCCGGCTCCACGAAGAAGGCAAAGACAGCCAGGAGGTAGTGTTTCCACAGGTTTATAAATCTGATAAATACAAGTATAACACCCTGCCCACCACAATGGGGCAGGGGAGAAGGGAAGGGAGTCCCAAAGGTTGCTGAGATAGTTCTGACTTGTACTTGGCAGCTGGAGAGTACACAACAGCTGGAGATTTATGCCGATGTGTCAAACAGCTTCTCGATCATCTCCCCCACCTGGTCAACCTGGTATTTGATGTACTTCTCAGGGTTCTTGGTGAAGGGCACGTTGCCATATCTGCAAAGGAAGACAACCCCCAGGTGGCAAACAACTGGAACACAGCAGAGACCCCTCCTCCACTCCAGCACACCCCACTTGAATGTGACAGAGAATCTTGTAGGGAGCAAGTGACCCGCTTACAACTGGTCTCCTGAGTTTTACATGAATAGCCCAGCGTAGTTCAGAGCTTTGTGCTAGCTAGAACATCTGCACTCATCCCGACCAAGGAATGAGGGTGACAGCAGATGGTCACAACTAGCAGAGTTCAGCTTGGGGACGTTTTAGTGTGCGAGGTAGAGAAGCTAAGACAGGACAGTAGAAAAAGTACCTCAGCTCACGCTACTCTAGGCCCCAAAGACCTCAGTAAATCCAAAGAAGAGAGGACAACGTTGCAATAGGTCATCACCTGTTCAAGAAGGCACCATAGGTCTCTTTCACAATGGTTTTCTGTGCCCAGCGGATTTTGTCCCGCTGCTCCATGTCCGGGATTGCCCAGGCTTTCTGGATCTTACATAGCTCCTCCAGCCCGTCATTAAAACCCTGTCCAAAGTGAAACTCCGTGAGTGTCCTGTTTGCAATCACTTCTCTACACTGAGTCTGATGTTCTTCCCCTCCACTGGTGATTACCAACAGAGAGATCTCCTCCTTAGTCAGATCTTTGGTCTGACTGTCTGTACCAATAAACTAGGGGATATTCTTTTGCCACCTAACACCTCCTTACCTTAAAGCGTTCCTTTATCATCTGCCGCTCCTTATCCTTGAGCTGTAACAAGGAGGGAAAGGATTTTATTTCATCTCCAGAAATAAATTTCCAGCATCAGTGTTTGCCCACAACTCTCTATCCAACCTAAGTAATATCCTACCTACTTGTCTTGAATTCCCTCTCCTAAAGCAGGGAGGAGAAAGCTGCAGTGAGCAGCACACCCTACATTCAGCAACTGGCTTTCATCTGAAGTCAGTTTAACGGGGGTAATTTTCAGACAGAACAGACATAAAAATAGACTTCTTTATGCTTCTAGCCTGTTCTAAGGGAAGATCTCAGGGTTTTGAAAATCCAAAATAGAAGCATCTGCTCAGGTGAAAATATAAGAATGGAGGCAGAGATTAAAAGACTTGTAGGAATCTGGGGCAGGGCTGATTAGAAGGCAGCGCTGCCTTCCATCTTGTCCCAGCCACAGTATTCAGTCCACATGAAACATAAAGAAGGTTTCTGGGAATTTTTTAGTATGAAAAAAGGAGAATATGTTTCTGGTCATTTCTGTCATCTCAAAACCATCCTTGCCCATCCTCTCACCTTCATTCCTGGTTGAAAGACTGGCAAGTTTCTCTCCAAGATGTAATCTGTCACCTTCAACCAGCTGCATGTGAAATGAGATAGGAAAGAGGTAAAGAGGAGTTACTCATGCCTCACCAGAATATCTGTGTCTTCACCCATGACCCAAGGGTCAACCCAGACAATACACACCCCAAAACTTTCCACAGCGACCCCTTCCCCAAGTTAGATTAATCACTTGGAAACTAAAATACTTGGGTTTGGTTTAGACAAGTTTCTGGTTTTGGCTAATCTCTCCCACTGCTCCAGCAGCACTGGCTCCCAAGGAGCTCTCGAACTGACAAAACTAAGAGAAGAGCAGAGGGTGTCACCTGACCTGCGCTGGTAGGTCTGGATCTGCTGTTCAATGAGCTCCCGGTAAGACCTCTCGGCTGTCTTCTGTGTCACAGCTACCAACTGGATCAGCTCAGACCTGAAAGAACAGAGAACTTGAGGAAGCACGGGAGCCAGCTGCTCTCAGGGCTGTGAGCTGGATGGCAACATTTCAAGTCCCTGTCAACAAGTTCTTTTCTGCCCTTTACGATAAAAGGGACCTTGAAATACACAACCTGGGAGACAGAAGCTACTCCAAGTTACTTTCCGACACCATGTCTTTAGTCCTCCCAAGATCAAAGGATTCTCTACAACTTAAAGCATCTCTGATGCTTTTATCTTCCACTCTTATGTAATGTGATAATATTGCAAAACTTTCAAAAGGGCAGTTTCAAGAATGGAAGGAAGAGCAGAGATGAGAGAGGCCAGCAAGTAAGTGCACTAAATGCTGAGCTCTGCTCCAAAACCATGCTTAGAATCAGCCTGGACTTCACAGAGATTTACCCAGATATGCACTTACTTTTCCAGAGATTTCAGAATGTAGTTGTAGTTGTTGTGCAAAAAAATGGCACTCAAAGCTGGGTCTTCATAAACCTTGGATTTACTAAGAAGGTTAAGCTGCAAGTTGCCCAGCACTTTGCCTTAAAGGGGGAAAAACAGAGAACAAAAAGTTTTGCATTGAAACTCCTCATTACTGACAATCCAAACCAAGCACTCTGTACTGTCGCTGTGGGCCCACAGTGAAGTGAACAGCACAGCCGCAACTGCGTGTGCAGACAAGGGTACAATCCTGTGTACTTCATCCTACAAGCCTTGCACAGATCTTTCCTCAGCGAGACACCAAAACCTCTCTGCAAACTAGTGCCTTTGTTGCAACTGGCAATACAGTCGCATTCTGTGTTCAGAATAAGTCCCAGGACCAGCATGGGGAATCAGACACAGGCTCAGATCTCAAAGCCACCAAAGGACCTGATCCCCACTGTAACAGATCATCACGAGGTCATACCATGAACTCATCTCAACATCTTAATCACAGCACTGATATTTTTACAGAGTCCCTTTGGCAGCTGGGAGCCTCTGGGGTTGAAGGTGCAAAGCACTGGGTGAGAACAGTTCGAGGCAACTGATCACAAAAGCTCTGCAGCGCTGCAAGCTGCTGCACTGTGCTTTGTCCTGTCTAACTGCAACAGTCTGAAACTCCCAGTTTGACACTTTTTCCCATTCCTCCCATCAGAATCTTGTTCAAATAGGGAAAGATCACATGGAGTAAGGGACACAGCCTGTGCTCTTCACCCAAGAATGAGCTAAGTGGAGGACAGCCAATGAGGCTGAGTACTCACAGATGTAGGTGCTCAGCAGCCGCCTGCTGAACTCTGAACTGTAACTACTAGCTGAAGAGCTGGTCTCTGAAAAGAAAAAAAAAGTCTTAGGCCAGTCAACATGCCATTGGGAAGGGGGGTATGTGTGGTCAGCCTGCCTCTACTCAAACAAGCCTCGTCCCTGTTGCTATGGAATTAGCACAGAGCTCCCATCGACAGTGGAATTAGCTCCCAGCTAAAGTGCTGGCTATCAGCGGCTTCGCCAGGGTGAGGGTGGAAGAGCTATGCACCCCTCAATCCTTCTATCTGCATCAAGTGCTGAGCACCCCAGCAGAAACCTGCCCTTTCCTTCCTCATGCTCAGAGGACACCCTCTTGATCAGAAATAGAGTCATTAAACACATCCTCCCCATCCTTCCCCCACCACCTGAAAAGTGTTTGGAAGCAACTAGAAATTGGCAATCAGAGAACAAATGAGCTGGAGCAGTTAACAGCAGGCACACAACAGGAATTGAAACAAGCAGAAAGGCTCTGGAAAGTTTCAGCCATCCCCATGGTTGCTGATAGAGCCTGCGTGGCTCTGTACGAGGGACTGTGCCAGCATGGGAGCCTGCCCTTACAAGCAATGACTGCAGGCTGGCACATGTTCCTCTGTCTATGCACAAGAGATGGCTTTCTGCCCTCAAGGGCTTGTGGGCAGGGGTCCCACACGACACGTGGGGTAGCTAACTCCTCCTCCCCCCACCAGAGAGTTTGGCAGCCAGGTCTAGCTCGGGTGGTCTGAGTTCATAGGCACCCCATGGGAAAGGCCTCGAGGCTCCTGTTGCTGGGAGTTGGACAATAAGGAGCTGAGCACACATGGGATAAAGCATGATACCAGCTGGGCCAATTTGCTACCTGTGCCAAAGAGATTCAGTGCCATGAGAGTGCCTTTAGCCTGCTTCAGCTCATGTGGCATCCCTCATTGTCTGCTGGTGACAAGCCCTCCCTATTCTCTCCAGCCCACTGGCAAGAGTTACTTACTCTCCCCTTTTTCCCTTTTCAATTACATGCTAATTTATTTACCACTCCTGGAGGATAAAAAATTGACATACATCACCAGAGTCCGAGGCAATGTGAACAGGTACGTATGGGTAAGTCTGTTTATCTCTGGGATCTAAAGGAATATTGTATGTATCCCCAAGAACTACAAAGATTAGGCAGAGAGAAAAGGGGAGGGAGGGAGGAGAGAAAAAAAGAAATGCTCATGTGGCATCCCTCACTGTCTGATGGTGCCAAGCCCTCCCTATTCTCTCCCACCCACTGGCAAGAGTTACTTACCCTCCCCTTTTTCCCTTTTCAATTACGTGTTAATTTATTTACCACTCCTGGAGGATAAAGAATTAACATACATCAGAGTCCAAGGCAATATGAACAGGTACATGTGGGTATGTCTGCTTACCTCTGGGATCTAAAGGAATATTGTATGTGTCCCCAAGAACTACAAAGATTAGGCAGAGCAGAGAGAAAAGGGGAGGGAAGAGAGAGAAAAAGAAACGCAAAGTACAAAAAGACAGGTTAGAGACCACCATTCCTTTGAGAACAAAGCAGATATTAACACAGAGCAGCCACAGACAGCTACACAGGAGAGCAGGCAGGAGCCCCTCCAAGGCCACAGAGTGGAGATCACAGAGGAAAGTCAGAGTTTAACTTCCTTTGCCTGCTAGAGACATTGTCTTGTCATTGTATTTAGCAAGACACCTCATTCCAAATCAGTTCAAACACACTTTTCAAGGCAAAGGAAAGCTTCCCCTCATGTCAACAGCAGTTTACTGGTCCTTGCACAGCCCATATAACCTTCCCAGGACCCCGAGCAAAGCCATTCCACCCTCACTGTGCACTTCAGCATCCCTGGCTACACAGGGCCCCACAGAGCTGCTCAGTGGGCAAGAGCAAGGGATTGGCGCCACTGCATTGAACTGATCAACTTTGCTTTTGCTACCACTTGAGGCAAACATCACAGAAAAAAAAATGCATGTATTTCCCACCCCTTGGGATCACCGGGGGGAATTATCTAACCCAACTCCAGACACCCACACCTGAGCTAGCAACTGGGAGCTGTTGTTAGAGAGGCACCCTCGGGGGCAAGTCACCATCCCAAAGCAGATGCCTCTGGTCACTGAATCAACTCCCCCCTAAACTCCACTGACATAATCACCTCTGATATAACGATACTTTGTCTAGGGTGATGTCAGGTACACAGCCAGACAGGGACCACAACTTCACCAACATTCAGTAACCAGCATCACCCAGAATAAGAACAGCTGTGACCTGCATGGGCGCCCTGTATCAGGCCAGACCTAGCTTTTGGAGCAAGTAACAGAGCTGTTTCTGCACGAGAACAACGCTGGCAGAAAGCAGGGAGCATCTGGTAGCAGATGGTCCCCGAGGCCTGACTGCAGACAGAAAGAAGATGATTTACAATACTTGGATTGTGGGTCACGTCATGCATGGCTCTGAGGTACTACATGTCAGCCCAAGTTACCAGATCTGTTGCAATCACACTGACTTCAAGCTTTAACAATTGAACAGACTGCAAAGAAGCATTTTTTTCGAGCTGTCTTTACACAGCAGGAGCCCTCCATACCCTCAATGGGACAACTAGCCACAATTAAAAAGGAAATGGCTTGTGTGTCATAGATATAGCCACATTTTTTTATATGACCAATACAAAAAATAAAAAAGCCTGTTCTACCTTTTGAATCAGCTCCTGCAACAGATCTCTATTGCATGACAACATCAAGACTTTGAAACAACAGTGCTGACATCACCATTCAGGGAAGGACATGGGAAACAGTTGGTTTCTATAAGAAAGAACTCAGACAACCTCTCTGGCTGAGGAAAAGGAGTCAAGGCCTGGGAGGCTCTGAACACACTGAGCTTGCAAGTGGCAAGGGCACAAGTCAGTGGTTAGAGGAGATGTGGCAAGAAGCAGAGACATCCCAGCTTGAGTTAATTTAGAACTGGCAGAATTTTCCAAGCAGGAATTGCAGACAAAAGTCTGGAGGCAGCTGTAAGCTGCCCCCTTCCCCTGCTCCTAATGGGCTCCCTAACCCTCTCCAAACACCAGCTAGTGGCCTGTGCCTCTTCAGGTCCCTGCACCCCCTGAATCTCCAGTTCTCCACCTCTTCAGCCTGCTCTATTCCAACCTACTTAAAAGCATGAGCTCTGCCAAGGCTGAGGGCTAACTAGCGTGATGGGGGCTGCTGCTCTACACAGAACCAAGAATCATGCTCTAGTTGATACACAGCAGCATCCTGTTACATGAGGCAGCAGCAGCTCTCGGATTCTGATCTATATATTTCTTTCTGGAATCACTCCCCAGCATCCTGGAGACCAGAGTTAAAACTTGTCAATGTTATGGCACGTGGGCTCAGGAGTCCCAGCTTGACCATGTTCAGATGCTGAGGAGAATATTCTTGCAGCTTCTGTTACACTCTGACCAGAGGATGTGGCAGAGAAAGGTGGCAATTCATCAACACCCAGCCTAACTAAAGCTAACGCAGCTGGATCGAGCACCCTCACTCCAGTACAGTCACAGAGGATCAGCCCAGTGTCAGATTTGAAGCTAAATGACTAAGGCATCCTCTCCTGATACCACAGAGCACACAGGAAATAAACACCATCCCAGGAGCATCTGATTAGAGCAAGTGTGGAAGGCCAGCAGGGAAACTCTCTGCATCCCTTGGGAGTTCTCCAGATAACCAACAACTTGGTCATGTCAGATCAGAGGATAAGACAAACCACAGGGTGAAGGACAGGAGGAGAACAAGCTCACAGTGCATGTTGAGGTTTGATGTTTTTAGGGAAGATATCCAGACAATATGGGGAAGGAGCTGCATGCCGAAACAAGCCTCATGCATGTATGTACCTTGTGATGCCAGCATGGCACCTGCCGTCTCCTGGAAATCCAACAATTGCTGTAGGAAAAGGATGGCCTGGAAGCAAGGAAGGGAAATTAAAAGCAACTGACATTGTGTCTCCTATGCTCTGCAAGAAACAAAAATCACCACGCTCCTCTGACTTGCTGTGTTTTACCCCCATAGTCACATCACGGCTTAGCAAGGGTAACTAGCTAATCTCTCCATGGAAGCCAGTTAATTGCCCTTCCAGTACCAACACAGCTTAACTTAAGAAATTTCCCCACTGCTCTTTTTAAAACCTCTTCAGAAGTTGTTTTTCCACAAAGGATGGTTCAAATTACCATCACTTACGTTGCTGGTGAGTTCGTGAACTGTCCCATCTTTTGGCATGTTATATTCCTTGTCTGGGTCATTCTAAAAAGGGAAAAGAGAGACGTAAGGTAAGCATGCAAGGAAATTGAAGGCACCTACAACGCAACTGCTGCTGCAAGTGAGCTGCAGGCTTGTTTATCCAACCTCCCTAAACATTCTCAGACCCGGCTCTTGCAGTGCCATCTCCTGGTGCTCAGAAACCACAGCTCCTATGCACCAGCAGCTCAGAACCACAGGGGTTTGTTCAGCATGTGACCATCAAATGCTCAGCTCACCTACTGGGCAGTGCGTTCACCAAGCTCACCTCACACAGGGACAGTTTAACATGAGTTCTCCAACTTTTCAAGTCAGCAATTTTCCTTAGTTAATTTCAAATTGCTTGTGGTATGCCTGTTAAGGGTCTTAGGCAGAGGCCTCCTGTATTTGAAATCAGCACCAGGCATTTGTTTGGTATTTCCAGCTGACTGTCCAAAGCAATCCAGCAAGATCCTGCCTTAGAGTCATTAACAATATGGTCTCATGGAAAACTGAAAGCTAAACTAGGGGTTCTGCTCAGAAAACCCCTCTTCCAAGCCTGCTGGTCTTGCCAGAGAGAACACTGAGGAGAGTCCTACCTTAATGTTGTCTGCAAATTCTTCCAGTGCCCTCGCACCAGTGGTCTCCATGGAAGTGATCAGTCCTGGCAGCTTGTTCTTAGTGCCTGCTGCAGTTCCCTGGAATAGTTCCATAACAGATCAGAGAAGGAAAACAAACAGTATCTGAACTTTTATTCAGCACCTACCCTTCCTGATCCTCACCTCAGCATCTCATTCTCAATTCCCATGTGCCAGGAGAATATTTACAGAACCATCAACAACATCTGAAATTCTGCATTCTACTGCCAGTCAGAAAGGGAAGATGTTGTGACCCTGACAGTGACCAGGACTTGCTACCTCTCATGTTTCCTCTTATGCAACCTGATACAGGAGGTTGGTACATCACAGTCACCAGCTGGAAGCAGATGGAAAGGAGCCTTGCTAAACCTGAATGCCACATTTGATATCTGGAGACCCTTGTGGCATGGTCCAAGCAGGCCCTCCTCAGAGCAGTCCATCTTCCAGATGTCAGTGAGCATAGTCTAAACTAAGCTAAACAATATCAGAGAAGAAACACCTCAGAGGCCATGTATACAGCAGAATAATGTAGATGATCCATCACTGGGTCATGACTTGAACTGGAAAGAACTGCTGCTGAGAGAGAGATGCCAAGTTGCTGGTTCACCATCCCAGAAAGGAGCAAGCTGCATTTGGTGCCAATTCCAGTCCATGCTGGAGGACAGAAGCAGTGTTGCTTTGTTCAAAGCCACTGTGATAATCCCTTTCAAAAAGTTCTCCAGATAACCCACGCCATAGGACTCTCTCCAATCACATCACGCTTACCTGCAAGACCTGGTCAAATTCTGGCTTCATCTGCTTAAGATGCTTAAGGATGGGGAATATTGTGAGCACAGCTGAATAGTCGTGTCGGATGATGGCTTTCCGGGCAGCTGAGACAATGTTATCCCCCTCCATGATCAAATTATCTAATGACTCCTGCAACAAACAGGAGCCAGAGAGTCAGAAGGAAGTTGCATGACTTTTGCCCAGGCAGCACAAGGGGGTCAGTGCAGGATACCTGTTAAGGATGTCAATTTAGCTGAGAGGTCATTTGCGATAACCAGCAAGTGACTCTGAGCACATGTTCTCCAGGGTCTGTACAGGCCCTGGTTCCCAAAACAGGTCCTGCAGGACAACCCTAGTAGCGGTGGTGCTCTTGGGCACCACCAGCAGTGGTGGAATCCACAACCTCACAGTGAAGAGGAAGGGAAAAAGACTTAGCATGTATCCTTTACAAGAGAAGCGAAGCAGGCTCAACTGACCTGGATAAGGGAATCAAAGGTCTTCTTCTGGTGGTGCTCTGGGACGATTTCTGTCAGGAGCTGGTATTCACTCTGGGCCAGTTTGACAAAGGCACTAACGCAGTGAATATAGGCATCAATCTCGATGTCGAAGACGTCATCCCTCCCTGTAAGGGCAAGATGGCTTTAAGAAAGAACAAAATTTGAACTAAACTTCCAGCAACTCTGCTCACTCCAAGGCCTTGGTTTAAACAAGGAGCACAAGGTTCTTCTGGAAAAGGTGGTTCTGGCTTTGCACCCATCCTTTCGTGAGAACAAGAGTCATCTTCTCACCAAACCTGCCCCCGGGGTTTGTGCATGGGAAGCTATGCATACCCTGCAGCAGGCATGCAAAGTCACCCGCAGTTCAGGAAACAGGCACATCAGGACACCAGCTCTTTCTGGCCTCATGACAGAGGGCACATTTGGAGCTCTTCTGGGATACAGACTAAATTTAATCAAAGGCTTGAACACAGAGTACTAAACTCCAGAAGGTCTGAGGTGAATTATTCAACATCTCTGCTCGTATTTTTAGAATTCTTTATCTCCATCCCTCATGCAGATGAAGAACTGCCATTTTGCATCAACATTTCTGGGAAATCAAGGCTGTCCTGGAAGGCAGTCTCTTCCCACAGGCAGAAACAGAAGATAAAAAAACAGGCAGATGAACATTTAAATCCTATGAGGCAGGAATATCAGCACAGCTAGGTGAGCTATCTGCCACACAACGCTGCATACAAATGCGAATATTCAAGTCTTAGCATACAGAACATTTCAAAGATATATCAAAGAACCTATGTGGTAGGCATGAGAAGTGCTGGTATGATACAAGGGCCCATACCAACTCATGCCAACAACTACCTGGATGTGTCAGCAGGACTCGCACCATACTGCACTACTCAGACCCCTGTAGTAACCACTACGAGACAGTGAGATTACACAGAGAGGCCTTCTCTAAGCTATGGGCTGCTGCTGCTGCTTCTCTCCTCCCAGCAACATCAGCAACTTTTGATGGAGAAAGAACCAATTCTTCCCTACACTGACAGGTCCTTCTGGTTGATGTTTTAAAAGTTATGGTCAGCAGGGAACACAAACGTGATGTGGTTTTACAGACTGCCTACAGTGGAGAGTGGCCCGCTGTATTTCACGCCACATGTGATCCCTTTCCTGTTTGCTTCACTTCAGCACTGAACAAGCCAGTAGCTACCTATAGGAAAGTGGCCCTTAGCATGATGGCCACCAGTCTTTGGTTGGACAAAGTTGGGGTTCCCTGTTTGAGGGCTTGGGGTGTGCGTGATTAGTAGGAATGAATTCTACTGAGAAGAGCCAGAGCTTCTTAGCCAGACAAGGCCCGTGCTCCAGGACTGCCCATGTAGATGAACAGCCACTGGCTACAAAACTACTGTGAAACATGCTGAAAAGAAGGGATGTTAGCCAGCTTGTTATGAAGTGACAACATGGTACTTACCAGCAGCCGGCCCATGCTTGTCGCTCAGCGTATCGGAAAGGTGTTTAACTCGTAAATCATGCTCATGACCTAGTGAGATGTCAGCCGGCACAAACAGAAGGCGCAATTTATCCAGGGTGGTTACAGCATGGATGCTCACACTGGCTGGAAGCTGCTTCAAGCTTGGCTTATTTGATCTGTGGGACACTTTTCCCTACACAGTCCCAGGAATGCTACCTGACCAAATCCCTTTGTTGGTCTATGTAGCAGCAGCAACCCTTTGAAACCTGATGAGAAGTGCGAGTAAGTCCTCTGTTGGGCCACAGGAGTTGCTTGAACCTCCTGCCATAAGTTTTGAATGGGATAGCAGGCACCAGAAGTCCAATTTGTACCCACAACCATTACAAACCCGAATTCAAAGCCCATCCCCTGCTTAGTACAAGAATTTTTTTTTCCCCCAAATGAGTGATGTTAGTCACCATCTGGGATTTAGTAGGCTACAACACAGGCACTGAAGAGATCCACTTTGAATGCATACATAGCAGGGGCCAGAAAGGTCTTACAGATGCTTTGAAGCAAGTGACCTCTTCTCTGTTATCTGGTACAACCTCCATAAGCAGAGGAGCTCAGAATATGGAAGACAACCATTTAGGTAGGTCTCCACATAGGTGATGTACAGGCACGACGTGCTGAGCTAGCTGTGGTATGACACTTCAGCATCAGGTTTGGAAAGGTCACTAGGAAACTGAATGTCTCAAAGTCCAGGCAAAAAGAGAAGAGAACAGAAACACCACAAGCAGATGCCATCAGAGCAGAGTTTCCATTAGCCAGGTGGCTATGGTGGGTCAACTGCTTTAAGGTAACATTCCTCTCCACCTGTACTCATGTTTACAGAGATGTTGAAATTCAGACACTAAATTCAGAAAAATAATTTGGCCCTTCAGCATCTCCTTGGTTCCCCAAGGATAGCTATACCTAATCAACATTGTCCACCAAGCACTAGGCTAATGGAAGTCCCACCTGGAAAAGCAAGGCTGATACACAGAGAAAGTCAAGGGTGAAGTAGCTAGAGCTGTGATTACCTTCCATAGGAATGAGGTTAGAGGCCCCCTTTTTCCCATCTAGACCATGCTGAGAGTACTGTTTCAGAAGATTCTGAGCCTTACGGATCGTGCCTGTCACCAGAGCCAGAGAGAAGAGACAAGAAGACCTAGAAAATGAGTGAAAGAAAACAAACCCAGAACACCAGCCCTCCACCAGCAAGTCACCTGGGCCCATCAAGAGGATGCTGGGCACCAATGAGCATGCTCAGCACAGGAACGTGAACCCCAAACTCATATCCAAGTGTGCAGCTACAATGGTATTTCCAGACTTCCACACTGTTTCCCTGCTTTGAGGGTAGGGGCATAAATTCTAGCCAGGGATACAGAGTCAGGGAGCACTTGGATCAGTCTGGAGAGGTGGTATGCTTGGGTGACAAAACACCAGAGAAGGGAAGCAATGGAGCACCCTTCGCTGTAATGAGTTTATTTAAGCCAATACTATGCATCCAAGTGTACAAGGTTTATTGTTTTTCCTCATCTGTGGAAGCAGTAAGGACAACTTTGCAGTAAGGACAACTCCTGTCTGGCAACATGTTCCTTGCTCCCCAGAGCCACAATTGCAGCCGCTTGATTAGAGCTGCAGAAAGAGGTGCCTTTCCGAGGGGTATTTTCTGAGCATGCTCGACACAGACCCATCAGGAGCCCCACAGCCAAGACAAGGAATGATCTCTGGCGTTACAGGAAGCGATAAAAGGGAGACAACCTCTGGGCTCGAGAGAGCAATTGCAGCAGCAATTCCCATCACAGGAATCATAGAATAATGGATGCTGCCCACCCATGTCTAACTCGCATTAAGTCACCCTAATCCCCAAGACACTTCTCTTCTAAGGAACTGCAAATCAATTAAAACCATGGAAAAAAAAAATAACACTGGGTTAAAAGATTTATACTTAACACACACAAAAAACAGACAGAACTGAACAAAAGCCAATGCTGGATATACAGCTAGAAAGCACAAAACAAAGCATTAATGTGACAACTGAAGACTAAGCACTGTTTCCAAATTAAAAGGTTAGTTGTCATGCAACAAGCTACAATTATCACAAGCACATGGACACCCTCTCACAGCAGAGCTTTGCTGTTGCCTGCACAACAGGGAACAGAAAGTTTTGGGAAGGTAGAAGAAGTTTCTATAGGAGACCCAGATGAAACAGAACTGGGCTGAGTAAATGAAGAAGGATCCAAGAAATAAAAATGCTGCTACCAAAATTAAGAATTGTTCTTCCGCTTTAAAGTAATAAATACTTAAAACGTGCAGAAAATCCCTACTACCACCAGTAACTGAGAGCCACAGTACAGCTTGGAAATGAGCACTGGCTGCCCAAATGCTGAGGACTGCTATCCTGAGGGGAAGCCCAGGTACACACTGCTGCAGAACAGCATCCTGGGCTGCAGGGCAGCTTCATCCCATGAAGGAATATACGGCAGAGGATGGAAGCTTCAAGTCCCCCAGACAATGCATCTCTAATGGAGGAGAACAGGAGAGAGAAGTTCCCACTGAATCACCAAGCTGCTGTAACCTAGTACACTTACTAAATAACAGAGGAAGGCTCCTAAAGCATAATGTTTCACTTGCAACATTTTTCTTCTACCTGTTCAGAGTCTTCTCAACCACTTAAAGAAAAAAAAAATATATATATCCATAAAACATATTCTTCTAGCAGGAGACTTCTCCCCTCTAGAGCCGCACCAGGGAGGGAGAGACTTACACCCTTCCTGTGCTGATGCATTTGCTCCTAGTTTCTGCCATATGATCAAATGAGAGGGCTATGCCACTTCTTCCAAGCTTCCTGATGCTCTTCACACCCAACACTTCCACTTTATTCTTAGATACTTTCAGAAACCTTAAGAGCTTGGGCACAACAGCAAGTTCCTCTCAGCAAGCAGGGCTGTAGCAAGCTCCGGAGATACGCACTAAGCTCTTTCTTACTGCTGTTACCATGGCCCAGCAGATGCAGAGCAGCCTCAACCAAAGTACTGGTCTACCAGTTCTTTCATCTTTCCCACTTTCAAGAATCTTGGGGGGGGGGGGGCGGGGGGACGAGGAAGAATAAAAAAGAGGGTAAATTGGTGTGAAAACCAAGCAGACAGTACAACTGCTGCTGCTGTCAAAAGGATCTCACTTCACAGGTATGCAGTGCACATCTCCACAGCCCACCCCTGACAGTTTCTTCTCAGATGAGATCTGAAAAGCAAACGCCTTTGCTGCATTTTATTTGCATAAGCACAATTACCTGTGTTTACGCTGACACACACGAGTGTTCAGTGTTCATGGGCACCACTTCAGTGCTGCTGTATCCCTCTTACTTAGCATTGTAATTAGGCTTTAATGGATTCTAGTGGAAGCCAAATGCTTTTGTTCCATGATTGTTTTCCCCTATAAGGCAGCTTGAAAACCAAATGGGACTGTTTCAGTTACTAATGAAAACATCACATTCAAGCTAGGCAGTGATCAATATGGGAAGCAGGAACAGGGTCTTTATTCTGCCACACAAAGACTCCACAGTCTGCCTTCAGGTAGCACCTCACTGCTACATAAACTGGAACATTAAGAAAACTGGAAAAGGGCTCCCCTATGGCTTAACAAGAGCCCCCACACCCCCCGAAAGTCAAAAAACACCTGAAACTTTCGCTCCTGTGGCCCAGTTGTTAAATAAAGTGGCTTTAGGGCGTTTTCCAATTGCATGTTGCTCTCCTCTTTCTCTCTTCCATTAAGCAGTTTTCTAACCAAGCAGAAAGGCAATGCATCATCTTTTCTTAAGCACCACCTGCAGAATCTGTATAAAACTGGCCCCTACCAGCATCTTCTGGCCCTATCCTTTCCTGGCAATGTAGAGCTTCTGAGCTTCTGCTGCTCTCAAACCGACAAAATAGCACTGGGTCTACAGGCATCACAAAGAAGTGGTATTCTATGTGCATATGTTTGCAGAAGGATAATTTGTGAATCAGAATACACTTGGCCCCTGAGACAGTCTGCAGACATTTCAAACAGCAAACTACTAAGAAAAAAAAAAAAAAAAGCAGCCCACAGATTGTTTTATCAGTTCAACTTGACTTGGCAAGCTTCATTTAAGAGGAGACAACTCTGCTTGAGAGTCAACTCCAGCAGTCAGATTTTCAACTGCATGCTGTAACAACAGGAGACCCTACAGGGTACACCAACAAATGAAACAGTAACAGACAGATGAAGACCCTCAAACAACACATAGATATGGAGCACGATCTCCAGAATCCAACATAGTACCCCGGGGGGAGAGGTAGGGTCTCTGCCTTGTTACTCTGTCCCTAATACCTCGCCTTCCCTTTAGCTGTAACCTCTCTTGCACTTTGCTTTGTGGGTAAACAAGTTAGAGCACATCAGATTTAGTTTGTTATTTATCCCTTGCAACAGGTTAAAGTGTGCATTGGGGTGTGCACTGGGATATTTTTCCTTAAGGACTAAGGAAATCAACTCACTTGCTGAAACCATGAGAAAACCCCCTTGTCTGAAACCCAAACTGGCAGAACTTTACTTACTGAAGTGATAGCACAGAAAAAAAATTTCTTTGTCCATTATCAAACAAAGGCTAAAACCAGGAGAATCACACACCACCAAATGAATATTGCTATGAAGAGGGCCACTGTGCCAGTACGAAGAGGGTATAAGACCTCCACCTCAAGAGCTGTCCTTGAAAGCTGATGAACTACAGAAAAAATGGTGAATCTTCTCAAAGACTGTATTTTTTTTCCTCCATTTTTAATTTAATGTTAGTACAATTTAGTAGCCGTAAGAGATGGCTGGTGTATGAGGTTTAACCACCCCTGTCCTTCAAGAGCTACAGTCTGGTTCTCTGTCCTTGTTCATGGAAGACTGGAGACAAATTAGCCACTATTTTTTCTTGAGATTGACAATACCTCAATAGATCATTTGAAATGCTCTCTCTTTCACACACTGTCAGCTCTAAGTGCATTCAGACTGTGTTCTACGCCTTCTACCTGGCCCATCTCACAAACTCCAATTAAATGGGGCAAAAAGATGTGAAAATCCCTTGAAAAAAATCTACAGCCGAGACACTCATCATGACAAGTAATTTTGGATGCCCAAATGCATCCATTTTGGAGGAGCCCTGTTTGTAGTGAACAAATGCTTGTGCTCTCAAACGTGTGGCTCCTTTCTGTACTCTCTATGTGAGCACGCAAGATCTGAGACTCATTTTAAAAATTCTAGTGATTTTTTTTTTCTTTTTAATCTGCCCATGAGAAAAAAAAAAAACAAACCTTCTATTTACCTAGAGCACAGTGGTGATGTTATTTGGCAGGCTGCTCAAACGTGTGCTGACCATGCTGACTTCACAGCAATCAAAACCCAGGAATCTTTTCACAGTATCAGGTGATAACTGAAAACTGTGGACCAAATCTGAAGCACCCACAACCTGAGTTCCCCATGGCCCAACTACAGACCCCCACCTGGCATCTCTCCAGTTGACAGCTCCTGAACCACACAAAAATAATTTCTACCTATTGTAATCACGCTGCTGGGCAAGAACCACTGTTCAGGAGCTGAACACAAATGACTGACATCATGCTTAGGAGCAATTTTAAAAACTGTTTTTCTTCCATCTGCAGAATAGCTAGTTCTCCTTAGCAGGATATTGTCCTCTACAAGTCTCCCAACACTGAGGGCAAATTCTTATGCAAATAACTACCTGCCAAACTCCAGAGGAAAGCCAAGCGTGGGGTGAGACACCCGCTTGTCGGGTGGTTCTCTGCTGACAGGGAAAAATCCACTGAAATTCGCAGACTGACTGCATTCACCAACTGCAACTCCCACATCAGCCTTCAGGAACAGCTCCAGGGCACAGCAGCAATGGTACAGATTGATTTTAAAAGACCAGATAGGTGATCTCTGGATGTCACACCTTTCCCCAGAGAGACCTCCCACTCCAAATATCCCAGGCACACCCCCTGCTTTAGCAAGAAGAGGCCCAGCAAAGCCTCTCCACGCACAGAAGTGAAGAGAGCGAGCACCAGGGCCAGCACATGTACACATAGACGCACATTACCTGGGATGAGGACTGCATTCACATCAGGATTATAAAAATAAACACAACAAAATTAAAATGGATATTTCTTTTCTTCCCTTTCCCCATCCCATCTGTTCCCAATTACTACCCACATTTCTCACTATTTTCCTGAACCCAGTAAGAGTACTTGGACAACACAGGGAAAAAATATTAGGGTGGGAGAGTATTGGCCAGGTAAACCCAGAGAAATATGAACTATTACAAAGGAGACAACAGGGTTCTGTGACACAGAGGGACAATATCACTGTGCTGCTGGGGGGAGATATGTGCCAGCTTTTGCTGGCGCTCCTGGCTTTGCTCCCACTAGATGGCACATTTCAGAGACGGGTGCGCCAGCTCTGTGCTCCCGTACACCGGAGTGACTGGCCACACCAGCTGCAGAAAATGCAGCAAAACTCCACTATGAGGAGAGGTGGAATAACCCATCAGCCACATTCACAGCTCTTCTGAAGACAGGCTGAGGCAAAAGCTTTAACAGCCCTTCCAAAATTCAGAAAACTTTGGATCTCATTTGTGTAGGCATCTACCTAGTCCCCATCTCAACACCTGATGAGTTCTTAGTTTCCTACACAATAATAACTTATTCAATACTAATCATTGAAGTGATGCGTTTTATCAGATTGGAGTTTTCTATTTTGCTGTGGCACAGTCTATATTCCATATTCCAAGGCTGAGGACAGGTGTTCTCAGATTATATCCTTTTATAGCCCTCTCGGGTCTCTTTTTATTTATCTCCTTTGTTAAGGCTATGGCCTTTTCTTTCCCTGTATACAGGGCCCCTCTTCTCCCTTTACATCGCCCAGAGAACAGACCTGATGACTGGAAATGTCTGTAATCTCAGTGCTGAATCCAGGGCAGAGAAGAGGCGCTTATCTCCAAAATCTCATCCCTGCTCCTGTCCTAAAAGCATATTTTAGACACAGAGGCTTCCTCAGCAGTGAGAAGGCCTGCAGATATGCGTTCGATACCCAGGCAAGAGGATACACAGTACAGTGATCCCTCTGGGGACTCACCTGGTCTCTTGATTGGCTTTTTGGTGGGGGTGTCCTTCCTTTTGTTCTGAATGGCAGGGGAATATGGCACTCCTGTGGAGGAGCTGTTCTTACGGAAATGATCTTTCAGGCCCTTGATGGAACGGTCGAGTTGGACAGAGCGGATTTGGAAGTAAACAGTCATGAAATCTAAGGAGTCAAGGTAGAAACAAGATTATAAGCAAACAGGGAACACTGTATGGCAAAACAAATCTTTCTTGAAACACTCTGTGCCCCTAAGGGGACTTACTAGCATTGATGTGGGACTTCAAGTAAGTGTTTCTCCCTCCCAGAGCCTCTCCCATTTTCTTCAAAAACTTCTTTCCCCTGCAGTATTCATTCCAGCCCTCCTACCACACACATTAAGTCTGTGCACCACTACCAAGAGCACAGCAGTTGTGGAACTGATGGGAGACATTGGTGCAAAACATGTGGATTCAAATGCTCAGTTGCTAACATGAGAGACTTGACACTTCTCAGGATTCAGGGCACTCAGGAACTAAATGAGGTGTTCATCATTTGAAAGCAGAATATAAACTGACTGACAAAATATGCTATATATGCTTGAGTCGCCTTTGATCACAGAAAAATCCTTAAGAAGCTTTTAAAGATGTTCATCATACTTAGTAAGCACAGTAATCCCCACTCAGAAGTAAATCATTTAGGTGGGGGGTGATTCCAGTAGCAATATAAATGTGAAAGTATAGGTTTCCTGCAGTAAGTCCACAAAGCCATTCACTCCCAAAGAAAAAGTTAATAAAGGAGTATAGAGCTATAGGCATATTTTGACGCTTCAGAACAGGAAAGAAGAAACATGTATTGACTGAAGAAAAGTCTTCTGTGCTGCTTTCCCCCTGCCCTTGGTCACATTTAATACAAAAAGTTCTGTTCATAAATAGTTCCTAAAGGGAGTGAGTGACCAGTGTCTTTCACATTTATAATATCGGAGCACTGGATAGTTATGGCTCCATCATAAGGCATTACAGATGCAAGGCAAATGGATTTCTGCTATAGGACAGACTATGCATTAAGATATTTGTGCTTTATTTACACAGCAATTTCTCTCATCATATCCACCAGGAGATCATTCTGTTCAACTGACAAACCATCACTTCAGTCTCGCTACAGATGCTGTAAAAAAAGCAGGATCTGAACGTGATTGAAAGGAGACTGAAGTACTCACCTAAAAGATGCCACTAAGGCAGTCACTAGTTCTGCTCATGCTGCTGGCTACCAACAGCAGTGCAACTCATAGTTTGTTAGCCAGCAGCACCTGAGCAGAGGCTTCATGGCTGAAGGTGAGCGATCTACAGGCCAAGCTGTGCAGTGCTACACACAACCCTCAACACTCTACTTACTTTTGGTCACAACTACATGTGGTTAAGTAGTTGGAGAGCACTCACCTGATACAAAGCTATGAGGAAACAGCATGCAGCACTACAAACCTTGATTCCTGCCGTTTTCCACCAGCCAGCCAGAAATGCGGATGATATCATGCAGGACGCTCTCTGGGAGGTGCTCCAGAGACATCTCTTCCTGAGTCTCCATTTCATCGTCCCCACTGATCAGGTCCAGAATGAGGATGGGTGGGACTGGCTTGGTGTGTCGTGTCATCAAGCTTCGGAACTCTGATTCCAGGGACTCCTTGCCCCTCTCAAAGAGGGATTTCTGGCACAAAACAGAAGGACAGAAGCAGCACAATGTTTCTGTAATCCATCACTCACGAGTATTTCTGCACAAGGTACTTTCAGCAGTGTTTCTAACCACTGTCAAGTAACACATGCTTCAAACTCCAGTAACACCTACGAGACTTTTAAAGCAAATTAAATAGAAAAAAGTGCTTGGGAGTTGCTCGGTCTTCGAGTGGGATTTAAACAGATCTACCATTCTGCTCAAGCAGTTGAAGGACTGACTAAAGCTACTCAGGAGGAGGTTCAATCAACTCCACCATATGTGTAAGATACGCTTTCAGAAGTACTACTGGCACAACGCAGAGAGAACAAAACGGCCCAAGCAGAAATACTGCTGAGTGCAGACTTAAACAGAAGCCAAAACAATTGTTTCTTCATCTGTGCCCAAACACCTCCTTCAGCAGGCAGCAAGCCCATCAGCCTCTCACAGCAAGAGGGCAAGCAGCAGGGCCACGGCTATCCCTCCCTCACCCATGCCAGGTTCCAGATTCCACGATTTACCACACGATTCAGCTCTGGGCTGTCCGGATTGTTGTCCTGGAAGTATTCCACTGCCTTCTGGATTTTGTCCATGCAATTCAAGTATTCCTCCAGCCTCCCAGTAGGGCTGAAAATAAAACCAAAAATAAAAAGCAGTGCCCCAAGAAGCAGAGAAAGAAGATATCAAGAAAGCACCAGACCAAACTCAGGATAAGAATAACAAGGAAAATTTCAATTCTTTTCTTCAACTAGGAGGAGATCACAGGATTCCCTTTTGCCTCCACTCAGTGCCACAGCAGAATACCCAATCCATGCAGCAAATACAGAAGTACTGATGACTGAGCAGCACACAGATCTCAGCCTTGACTTCCTCTCCCAGTCAGGCCCTGATGGGAAGGTAGAGGAAGCTGCACATCCCACTCCAGAGAAGGGCCAGCACAACACCCTCCCAGAGACTGAAAGCAGGCTCCAGAACAGTTGGTTCATCCTGGATGCAGCAACAACATTAACAGGGCAGGAAGAACCTTTGGGTAAAGGGCAGAGGAAAGAAGAGAAGCCATCAACGCTCATAAGATTCACATAGCAGCATGTCTGCAAAACCTGGAAGAGACACCGGTGCAGAGTCTGAGCAGACTTTGACCTCTGGGGATTGCTGAAGGTCAGATCAGGCAGCTTTATTGTGGACTGATGGTGGGAAAGAATGTGAGAAAGGTACAAGAAACTTTATGGTTTATCTGTGGAGTCAGCTCCCCTACCTCTATCCCAAAAGTTCAACAGGATGCAGCTCCCTAGCAAGATCTAGCTGCTCAACTCACCCTTCCTTTATGATCTTCTCTGTGTCCTTAGCCACATGGTAGTAACTGATGACATGATCCAAGCAGGACAGGGTCTTCTCCACGTTCTCCTGCAAGCGCTGCAGGTTCTCTGTCTGTTTATGGACAGGGATGATCGAGTTCTCCAGTTTCATCAAACGACTTTCAAAGGAGGAGAGGATAGAAACCTACATGCCAAGAGAGAAACAGAGAACTGAGGACATCCTTCCACATGGACCCATACAGTAGTGTAGTAGAGCAGGGCAATCAGGGACCTTCAGGTCCCAGCTTCTCTTTTCGGGATAAACCAGCAGCCACTTTGCTTCATATCACTGAAACCCAAACACAAGATGCACAACATGAAGGCACAGAACCAGTATAGTGAGAACCTTCTTTTTCATCATAGAAATTTGTTTTTTATAAGGGACTGTGATATTGTTTCTGAAAGGTGGAAAACCTTAGTAAACTCATAAAGTGTGCTTTAATGTTATCTTTTCTAGGCCAAAACATAATTCTTTCAAGATTCACTCCTATGTTATGTTTTCCACTATTCTCTGGCAGTTCCTCTATGACTTATTTAAAGCACTGAGCCCAAAACTGGACATACTAGTTGAGGGGTTACAATCAATTAGAGCACAATAATTACTTTCCACCTCTTAAACAGAGCACTCCCAAAATAAAACTCCAAATGAGACCTGGCTTTATGAAGCAACAACATGATGCTGTTGCACAAACTAGTCTGGAGTCTATTAATACCTATTCCCGAGAGAGAAGACAGACTGCAAAGAGATAAGGCCAACAGTTCATTTGAGCCCTCATCAACCCCAGGAGAGAAGATTAAGATTGAAACATTCATCAGTTTTCCCTTCTGCCCAGCCACTGAAGTGTAAAACACAGACGTAGAGCAAATGGTTCATTACTCTGCATTCCTCAGATGGGCACAATGACAGCCTTGAAAACAGATTCTCCTAAGAAAAAATAAACCCAGTCCCAGCATTAGGGTTGAACTTCAGGGACCTCCTTACCATGTTTTTTGTAAGCTGGTCACTCTTCTCAAGGCTCTCTTTGATAAAGGACAGAGTTTCTTCTTCCTGTCCATAGGATGAAAAAAAAATAGTCTTCAGTTCTGAATGCTAAGCGTTTAAGTCTCTAAACGTTACATGTAGGTTTTTACACGTCCTGGTAAACCCTGCAGCAAACCACGTCTGGTCTGATGCTGAGGCCTCATTTTAATATGCCACTTCATAACAGAAATCAGGGCAATTAATCCAAAGCGAGAAACACATAATGTAATGAGCAAGGTTTTTACAGATTGTTTCCTTCAATACCACAAGCCTTAGCACACTAAAGTCACAGCACAATATAAAATTAACACTTTTACCAGAGAGGCACACTGACTCAGACACCACCTTTCCCTGCCACAAGCACAACACAGGTGTTGCACTGGCACCATCCAAATCCCACGCATGGCTGTGAACTCAAGTGGCCAATGCAAAGCAACCACCAAGGGCTGTTTTCAAGTTACCGAAGCCCAAAGATAGGGAGGGAAACATCAGCCTACAAGGGCTGGCCTCATAGGCTGGACCTGAGGCCCTAAAGGGAGAGTCCCCAGAAGGTATCAGGCCCTAAGAGGGGGACCCGTGGCCCAAAGAGGAGGGCAGAGATACCCCTTGACCCTGAAAAGCAAGGCCCTAGGCTCTGAAGGGGAGCTGGGGATGCTGCCAGGCCCGGAGCGGGGTGAGCAAGCCCTCAGGGGATCCCGGGACGCTCCCGGGCCCGGTGAGGACCCGCAGGCCAGCTCCCAGCCCCGTCTCCTAGGCAACGCGCCGGGGCTGCGGGCGCGGGCCAAGGCCCCAGCAGGACCCGCAGCAAGTCCCTAGCCCAGTCCCACCTGCTTGAGCTTATCTTCGATCTCCCTCCTGCGGACCGACACCTCCTCACTGGGGATCATCCTGCCGCGGGGCACCGGGGCCGCGCTCCGCCGTTCAATCCCACTGCGGACAACCTCTTCCGCGGCCCGTCACGGCCACGGCGCCATCTTGGGAGCGGCGACGCACACTGCGCATGCGCGGCAACACCGCCCGCCATCTAGAGAGTGGCCTCTCGCTAAGAGCGGGGGGCGGGCGGGCTCCGGCCGCGGTGCGCATGCGCTATGGTCCCTGAGGCGAGCCAGCGCATGCGCACTGCCCAGCGTTAGAGGCGCGAGGCCCCTCCCCCCCGTGTGGGAGCGGCGGGAAGGCTGCGCCGCCATGTTGGCGGTGGTGTGGCGGGTCCCCCTTTTTCTGTCGGGGCGGCCCGGCCGAACCGAACCCCACCGACCTGAATGTCAGCGACGTCCCCACAGGACGTGGGGGGGTCGGAGGGAGGTCCAAAGCCACGCAGCTTCCCCTCCGCGCTGAGCTGCTGGGGCGGCCAGGCCCACTGCCACACACTTGGGGGTAGAAATAAGGTGTGGAGGAAGGTAGTGGGGGTTTGGTCTTAGGGAAAAGAAATTACAGAAATTTGTATATGAATTATGGAAATTAAGCATTTGCAGGTGTCCAGGTCACTTTACCGCTGTCCTGCATCCACTTTTCAGAAGGCTACCACCTCAGGGAAGCTGCCATCTCCTTCCTGCAGCATAGCTGGGGAGGGCTGCGTTTATCATACACTGGGGCAGTTACAGGGCTCTGCATCTTCATAAACCATGTCCAGCGCAGAGCGGGGAGCTGGTTTTATCAGTACAGACAGTCCCAGCCTCCCGCTGCCTTGTGCTGCTCTGAGGCAAGGCTCCTGCTGCGCAAAGGGACCGGCCTGTTCCCATCCATCTTCCCCTTGTCAAACCAGCCCAGGCTCTGGAAAAGAGCTGAAACAACCCAAAGAGCCTCTTTTGTTCAACAACTTTAGCGTGTTTCATAACCCACCTTATCATGCTGCAAACAGCTGTGCCCGGGCTCTGGCTGCTGCGAGGGGCAATGCACAGCCAAGGAGCTGTATTTTCTGTGTGTGATATTGCCTGGCCATGATTGCCTGCCTGTGTTTTATGGGGACATTTGCTAGAGCGGATCTTGTCCTGCGGGTATAAGAGAGGAGATCCCTATCCGGGGTTAGCATCCAGCGCCTCTTGTGTTTCTTCCCCGCTGGGCTGGTGTGGTTGTGAAGGTTTTTTTCCCCTGTACAATTATACCAATCCATGCTCTTTCTGCTAACACCTCCTAATTCAAAGAGCAGGCAGAGCCAAAAGGAAACCTCCCCTTGCTGAGCCTGGGGAACACGTGTGTGTGCTCCCCTGAACAATGCTATCTATCTCCTGAAAAGCCAGCGAAAAGGGTCCCTCATCCCATCATGGGGTGACTGAACCCTCAGAGCAAAGAGGGAGTACTGGGGTAGAGGCACCCAGCCCACACCCCAGCTGCCGGGTGGGGGTGTTAAGGAGTGAATAAACGTGCAGAAAGTCAGCCTGGCAATAAAGCACATAAAAACTGCCCGAGTCTGTGCAAATGTGAGGTGCAACACCACATCCAAGGGGAGGCAGCAGAAAAAGCCTGCCGTGCTGGTCAAATACAAAGAGTCAAAGCAACAGGGGTTATTTCTGGTAAAATTAAGAAGAAAGGGTAGAAACACTGCAGATTGAACGTGTGTTAAAATACTGTGCAAAAGGTCGCAAAGCACACCTGGGATCTCTAGGCTGTAAATACCCCCTTGGCTCATTGCTGACTGTTTCTCCGGAGGTGGGTGCAGCTGGCAGAATGACAGCGCCAAGACAATCCCGGTCCCGCCGCCTTCCCGCCGGAGCGCTGCGGCTGTGCCGCCCTTCCCGCCCTGCAAACCGCCAGCTGCAGGGTCCCTGCAGGCCCGGGGGGAATCGCTTTCTGCACTGAAGCTGCTGCAGGGGATGAAAAGGGTGACTCTGCAGTGGCCGCAGAGGAGTGCTGAGTCGCTCTTTGCTTCCCCCTCCGTGAGATAGAACTGGGAGAAAAAGCCCCTTCGTCTCCCCCAGAGAAGGGATTTTCATCCAGGTGGCTGCACTCACTATCAGCACGGGCACAGAAGGCGGAAAATGCAGCCAGCACATCTGAATAAGGATTGCCTCCTCAGTGCAATGTTCAGTTGGGGTTTCAGTGCAGTAACGAGAGAGCTAATCAGTCCCTTTTGCAGCATTTGCCAAGCAAAGCTGGTTCCAGTGTTCCAAAACCCAAGACACGGGATCAGATCGGAGCCCAATACCTTTGGGGTGTGGAGACTGTGGGGTTCAAACAACGTCATGGCCCCGTTGTTCAGCAACAGGAGCTTTCGCTGCCACAGGCATGAGGAAGTGGCTCCGGCTCGCAAGGACGTGACAGTCACTTCTTTCTGAGGACAAGGTGTTCAGGGCGTTGGTCACCCAAAACACTGCAGAAAAGAGAATCGACCTGAGTTGCAGGTGGGGAAACTGAGGCAGGGATGGGCTTTGCTTTGCCTGCTCAGGGCTTGGCTCCGAGTCACTGGAATGACTCAGATATCCCCCAAATCTACATTTTTATTGGCTGCCTTTATGGTAACAAAGGTCATTGCACAAATGGTGTAATCTTGACAAGATTCGGGTAAATTCAATTAATAGTAGCTCTCAAAGCAGAGACTTTTTGTCCCCTTCATTGTGGCTTGGTACTGTTCACCCCAGGAACAGTTCCTGCTTAAAAAATAGTCTTTTTACTGCAAAAAATGAATTATGCCTGCCCTTGCCTCCCACTGGCGGGGTTAATCTCACTCCTGCACGAAGGGGACAGTGGGGACGCGACGGGGCAGCGGCACTCCCCGAGCCACAGGAGCTGCCTGCGAGGCACGCAGCGTGTAGTGGCGAGGGCAAAACAAGATTAATACAGCCAGGAGCCTCCGAAAGGGCTTTGCATTTGATGTGGGAGAGAAGAGAGATCAGAGTATGGAGGAGCTGGGATTAACATAAAATTACGAAACTTTCATTATGGGCTGAAGGGCTGTCCCGGGCTGCGTGCCCCCATGGTGTGACCTGTCGGTGCCCCGGGCTGCGAGAACGCGTGGGAACACCGTTGCCAGTGGCACTGCCCTCACCTCCTCCCTAGAAGCAGCCTATTCTGTCTCCCCTTAGGTCAGCCGGATAGAAAAAGCGATTAATCTTTATCCAGATTAATCTTCAGCCAGAAAAACCAGGGGCTCTGAGCTGGTTGCGAAGTCCCCAACTTTCCCTTCCAGGTGGGGCAAAAAGGGGAGAGCCTCTGAAAGAGGGAGCGAGCGTGCAGAGACAGGGCATGGGATGCACCCAGGCACATGCCCTGGCTGTTACGGTGCCCATGAACTTGACAGGATGAGACGGGGACTAAATCCACCAAAGGACTTTGCCTCCCTGGTAATGTCTGCAAGTCCCATCGGCTTCGCTTTGATCCTGACCTGGGTCCGAAGCATCGCGATGTGCCGTAGGGATGCTCAGTGTTCCCGGAAAACTCGATCCACGTGGGACAAGGGTTGGTGTTTGAGCTCCTGCAGCTTCCCAGTCCTTCCCGTGTGGGACTGAGACCATGTCAGCCTCACTGCTCCAGGGAAAGGATGCGGCATGGCAGCAGTGGCACTGAAACAGAGCCTGAGCAATCGCCTGACAGGGAATCCCTCAATGACCCTCCACTCCTTGCAGGAAGGGGGTTCATGGGGATCAGCCCCTTGAAGGCTGGTTCCAAAAATCCCTCCAACCCCTCATCCATCACAGACACAAGCTGTGCTCTCCCTCCTTCCAGCTTTATTTGCAGAGGGAATTAAGGTCCTGCTGGGAAAAACTCCCCCGTGCTCTGATAACTGCCTGCATAGCCAGCTCTAAATGGCTTTTTGTAAATGAATGATCAGGATTAACGAGATTCCCCTCATCACTGTTTACTTAGTGCTCCACCAGGGTGGGGGGAACCAAGCAGGGACCCCTTCCTCCAGCTGAACCCCTTGGGCCACCAAGGAGCTGTCAAATATGGGGGACCAACATGGTGCCACCCAGCACATGGCCGAGCTCTTCCTCTCCTCTCCAGAGCAGCAGTGGAGGCTCCCAGCTGGGTTTGGAATGGGTGGGATGTGTGTGCATGCACCAGGAGAGTCAGTTCTGGGGACAGAGGAACTACGGGTCACTGTATTTTGTGAGCTAGGGGCCGGGCTGGGGACTATACTCATTTTCTCTCCGTGCCACGTTGCTGGGGAATGAAGGGGGGTGTTTGCCATGTGGGTTGGTCTCGGGCACGTGTCCCCCCACGTGATGGGAATGGGGAGGCTGTGCAAGGCTGCAGCTGGCCCCATCACCTTGGCAGGAATGCGCTTGGTGACCCCAGGGCTGATGAGGAGCTGTGTGGTGAGGCCACAGGGTCCACTGATCCAACAAGCCCCATATGGACGGGACCCTCCTCTGCCATCCCTCTCTGCCTGCAGCGGGGCTTGGGGGTCCTGCCTTCGCCTGCTGAGCTCCAGGGGGCTGGAGCCGCTGCAGCCGCCTTGCCACTAAAACAGCTCCGACCTTTGGATGTTTGCACATTCCTGCCTGTTAATGTGTCTCTCGTAACGGCCAAAAGCTGCTGGGATGGAGCGATACTCCCCCCCAGCACCTGCTGGTTGGCTCTCCCTGTTCTCCAGCCAGGAATCGGCACCAACTCCATGTGGGGTGGGAGCACACACTCCCCAAAGGAGCAAAACCAAATTCCCGGCTCATGCTCAGCCAGTGATGTCTCTGCTAGGAGCAACGAGCATCCCACCCCTCAACACCAGTGAGCCCAAAATGCCCACATTGCTGCCAGGGCAAAAGACAGTTGCCTCTCCCGGCCAGGCGCGGGGAAAAGGAGCGCCATTTCGGAGCGGAGCCGTGCTTCTCTTGGCTGCCAGGCTGGCACACCGCCCACCAGCACGACACCAGGCCAAATTCTTTGCGATTTCTAGGTCAACACCCGCCTCTCGTAATGCCCCCGAGCCCTCCTGCTGCCTGCGCCGGCCTCCAGCCCAGCCATCCCCATGCACAGGATAGGAATATCCCAGGGGATCCACACCCCACATCCCTCACACCACTCAGCCTGTCTGGCCCCATCCGTATCCTGTGGATATTCGGGGCTTATGCTCACATGCCCTGAATCAGGCCATTCCCCAAAGGCACCCGCTTGCCCTCATGCTGCCTTTGGTGCCCAGCTCTGCCCACAGCAGCACCCATGGGTGAACTGCATCTGCAGGGTGCAGAGCCTGCAGCCTGCCCCAGCTTGCACTTTTTTTTGGGGGGGGGGGGGGGGGAGGGATGGGGAGAGAAGATGTTAAGGCCGATCCCCTGAAGTCAGACACCAAAGGAGGGTGTTTGCTTTGGCTTTCTAAAGTGAGTTTCTTACCATCCTGATGGCAGTGAAAAAAAAAAAATATCTCGGGACATGGGATGGCCCTAACGCTCCAAACCTGGAAATAAATCACCTGAAAAAACAGCCTTTGTAAAGAAATCCCCGTGGCCCCGGTGCTTGTTTGCAAACTGGCCAAGTTTCGACCTCGGCGTGACGTGGTTTCCCAAAGAAAGAGGCAATGTTGGCACTGCTCCGGCGGCTCAGCCCCTCCGCTGCAGGGGGCTGGATACGTCCCCCCCCCCCCGCCTGCAGGGGCTACTTTCCGTAGCGTGGGCTGGGCTGGAGGAGCAGGAGCCCTGCAGGGCTGCAGCCCCCTACCCAGACACCTGTCCGAGGGGGGGATGGCGGGGAGGAGGAAGAGGCAGCATGCCGAGCATCTCCTTACCCAGGGGCTGTTGCACTGTGCCTTGGGCGAGCGGCTGCCGGTGCTCCCCCCGCCGCAGGGCAAGCCCCGGCCTGCCGGAGCATTGTGCCAGCCCCGCCGCCGGGAACGGCCGCTGGCAACGGCCCGGGGCTGGCTGGGGCGTGGAGGGAGGCAGGGAGCATTGCTGGGTGTACATGACCCCCTATCCGTGACCTAAAAACGTGGCCGAAAACTCGAGGGTGCACACATGCTGCCCCAGCATTGCTCTGGGCTGGATGCAGCCCCCGGCAGAGCCCCCGCTCCCCGCAGAGGGACCTAACCCAGCTTCAGCAGCATCAGCTGGGGAGCGAGACCAGGGGTTGCGACACAGGGGGATGCCCAGAGCGTGGGGACTGTCCCCAGGGTGGCACTGTTTTTCCTACAGGGTACTTTGGGCCAGATAATCAGATTCTGGTCCATATCAGACCACCGCCTTGCCCCGCCTCAGTTTCCCCATCAGGGTGCTGTAAACCATCCAAGCTTTGTGAATGCCGCAGGCCTCGCTGGACTCTGCTAGCAGTGCAAAGTCACTTCTGGAAAAACAGAAAAGGGGCTTTGCCAGCTTTCTGTTTTCCGAGCCACCTTTCCCAGAGCCCCTGTGACCCTGCAGAAAGGTGTTTGCATCCAGCCTGATCCCTCCAGGCAAAGACATCGGGGTCCAGTCCCGTCATAGCCTGTCTGGGGTTTGCTACAGCACCTCCATTCCCTCAGATAGAAAACCCTCTAAAAATTGGTGTCACAGGGTAGGGTAGACCCCAAGCTCTGCCCCTCATTTCAGGGCTGGGGGCCAGGCTGCCCCAATGCCATCCCCATCCCTGTCCCCCCCAAGGGACCTGCTGTACCAAGGATGGAGCTCCCTGCCCAAGTACAGTTCCCATGAGATTTCTCATCCATGTGAACTGGATGCACGTTTGGGAACCTGTTTTTTCCCAAACTTTGGAGGTTCTTTCATTGCTATGCAAGGCGAGTCCATTCCTTACCCTCCTCCATCCTGTCTCCCCCTTCTCCCCCCTCACCACTCGGGCCATCCCAGCCTGGGATGTTAAAATGGGCTGAATTTTTCACCATGAGGGGTGGAAAAAAAAAATAATAAAAAATCTGGGGTGGAGGGAGAACCCATGAGCTGTGACCTCCTCCAAACGAACAGCACCAAATCCACACAAGGAAAACAAAAGGCAGTGAGATTAGCATTTCCAAACAGAGCAGAGATGGCCCCAATCTTTGAGCTGTTTATTCTAGGCGTTGATTTTCAATATTTAGGATGATTAGCAAGTGAAAGCCGGCTGTTGCCAGAATGGCTCCATGCCAGCCCCGCACTCAATGGAGAGGAAAGAAAGACAAGGCAAGAAAAGGAGAGAAAAAAAGGG
Organism: Tyto alba; assembly: GCF_018691265.1. Taxonomy (NCBI): domain Eukaryota; kingdom Metazoa; phylum Chordata; class Aves; order Strigiformes; family Tytonidae; genus Tyto; species Tyto alba. The sequence continues at coordinate 8,408,306 of NW_024881314.1, forward strand.
CTTATGTGTATATTTTTTCCCCCTCTGTGAAGGGGAGATTGGTTTGAGGTGTCAATGTTTGCCCATCAGGGAGGGATGATGGATGAGGGGACGGCTGGGGGAATAGCAAAAATAAATAATAAAGGAATAATTGCCATGTGCTTAATAACTGGCTGGGGAAGGACCTGGCGGGGGCTGCGAAAGCTGACTTTGCAGGGAGTTTTTAGAGCTGGGCACTTCCCAGACCCTCTCTGGTGGATGCTGGCGGTGGGATGCCCCAAAACTCAGCCGGCTCTGGGCTTCACTGGTCTGGGTTTTCATTGCACGGTGCTTCGCCCACGCGTAGAGCAGGGGGGGGGACACCACCAGCTCAGGGGTCCCCAACCCATCACCACCCCTGTGCCGGGCGAGCCAGGGCAGCCCACAGGGCTGGACCAGCCCCAGCCCCAAGCTGCAACCCCGCTGCCACCGGCAAGCCCGGGCAGGCCGGGTGCTGCCGGGTCCCGACCTCCCTCCTGGCACCGCGCTTCGCCCCGAGCACACGGAGCACACACGGGCTTTGTGCGGGCAGCGGCGTGGCGTCCTGCCTGCCTCCGTGCCCACGGGAAGCGATGCTCCCGCCCCATAGCGCTCCCACTTGTGCACCTCCCGGCTGCTGCTTAAAAAATACACACCCCCCCACACACCAAACCATCTCATTGAAAGAAAAAAAAAAGAAAAAAAAAAAAAAAATCACGTCCGAGTTGGTTTTGTTGCTTTCAGAAGCTGAACAAAACGAGGTTGTTTCAGGCCTCGCCTGGTGCCTCCTTTATATTCACCCTTTCTCACTTTAAAACCCTCGACTGGCTCCAGCAGGCTGGAATATTTTTTCCTGGCAAGGTCATTTTTTTCAGTCCCCTGGCAGGGTGGGGGTGCTGGGGGCTCCTCTTTTTCCAGGGGGTTTAAGACAGAAATTACACACTTGTGCCTGGCAAAACAAAATAAATAAGTGGACCAAGGGACAAGGGAGCTGCCAGCTTTTTGCAGCCCGGCCAGTGCCACTGCTACCAGGAAAAAGTGGAGAGCACATCCCCAGGTGCTACCAACAGGGAGCTGAGAGGAGAAGCCAGGATAGGGAATTTCTTATTGCCTTTTGGGGTTCATGGTCCTCAATGTCCCCAAGCTGAAAGGAGAGCCTAGATCTGCCTCACACATTCCTCCCCCAAGACACATCAAAGCTGGTCCCCTCCCCTGCCAAGTGATAACCCTACCTTATCCCAAGGGCTGCATCCTGCCCTCCCAGCACGAAGTACGCACGAGCCAAAACCAACCTCTGCAGTCAGCCCAGCCCTTATTTTGAGTTGAGATTGGCTAGATTTGGAGCAGCTGTGACCACTACAGAGCAAACAGGCAGCTCTGGGGTTGACTGCTGCAGTGCCTCATGCTGATGGGATCCGGTAGATCACTGGGGAGGTGATAGGGTGCTCCTCATGTGCTGGGGAGACAGGGAGGGCTGTGTCTCCAGTGCAAGAGGGATGGGACATCCTGGAGTGAGTCCAGCTGAAGCACCAAGCTGGATGAGCCCCAGGCAGGGGTCTGGAAGGGGATCTCTGTCCCTGGAGATGCTCAGATGTGACGGGGCGGGACGGGCTGGGCAGCCACCAAGCAGGGGCCAGAGCACCCTTTTCCAGAGTCCTCTTCCAGCCCCTTTCTCCCACCATCCCAAGTGGCAGCATCGCCCCACAGCTGTGGACACAGAGAGGTGCCCCGGCCAGCCTCACATCCCTGAGCCACCCTGCCCTCCCCATGGGTCTCCCCAAACCTGCTGCCCCTCTGGCAGCTGAGCATACCGCTGCTTTTCCTCCCTGTCTTGGCAGAGCCCAACTGCTCCTCGACGTAATTGGCCTGGCAAGGGCTCAGCCCTTCCCACAGCTTCTGTGCAGCTCCTCTTGCCACCCTGTACCCAGGAGGGCTCCGAAGCCACTTGTGTTTCTCAGGGCATTTACAGAGCCAGCTGGGGACATGGCACAAGCAGAGGGATAGTCCCAGGCACTCCCACCGTGTCACCCCCCGGAGGTGCCCACATGGAGGGATGCTCCAGGGGTCGGGAGCAGCTCCCAGGACTTGGGACACCAGGCACAGACACCCTCGTGCCATGCAGAAGGTGTGTAACCGTTGCCACACACGTGGTGGTTTGTGCCTCGGTTTCCCTGTGGGGAATTGTGCCGCCACAGAGAGGGGGGTGATAGCACCGGTGTACCAGGGCTGGGCTGGTGAGATGTCCCCTACCTCTGGGGGAGAGGGTCAGACAGAGCCAAGTGGTGCTGGAGGGAAACAAGGAGGCAAAAGGGGGGGTTTCTTCTCTATTTTTCTTTTTTTCTTTTAATTTGTAAATAACTTTCCATGAAAAAGATTAGATTGCACACGTATCTCTGCAGTTCCTCAGCATCAGTATAGAGGCCCCTGAACAGAAACATGTAACAAAAGCAACAAATAAAAAGCAGCATCGCCAATGCAGATAATACACCAACCCCCAAGACCCCCCAGAGACATGGCCCTTGCTCCCCAGCCCTGGGACACTGTCCCCAGCCATGCGGTGGCATCCCAGGGGACTTCAGATGCTGGCACTTGGGCTAAGCAGCAGCCCCAGCTGCTACTTGCATGAGCTGAAGATGTTGGTTCTCAGCCTGCCCCACACTTTACCAGGGGGGATGCGGGACTTGCACTCTCACATCCACAGCTCCAACCCTTTCCCTGACTTGGGGTGCAAATTACTCCAAGGGTAATTTATATATATTTTTTAAGGCTTGTTTATCAATTCTTCCACTACAAGTATACTCTTGCTAAATTATAGGACCTCATATTAAAAGGTTCCAAGTGCTTTCGTAACCAAAAAGGAAACTCTACAATCTTCCATTTTTTGGCAAGTCTAAGACACACCATTAAAACTACAGCTTCTGCTTACTCCTACTTAATGTCTGCTCTACCTCTAATAACCTACAGTGAAGGAGAGGCAAAGAATCCAGTTCTCGGGGGCTTCAACTCAAGTTTCAGCAGAGTTTGTCTCTGGTCCTGAAATGTTTCTGAGCTACTTTGCAGAGACTCTGCCACGTTCTTGCTGCACAGTGAGCCAAAGGGCCAAAGCTTCAGCCTGCATCAGTCCCAGCAGCTCTCCTGGCTGATGAGCTGCTCCTGGCTGGATGGGACTTCATCCCCGCTGCCATCCCCAGGCCCCTCTTTGGCCTGAGCTCCTGGATGAAGCCTGGATGTGGATTTCTTTCCTCCTCTGTCCCACCTGCGAGCATTTGATGTGGAGTGACCCTGTCACCACCAGCTGATGGCCACACCACAGTGTTTTCCTTACAGGTCCCCCAAAATCACATCCTTCATCGGGGTCCTGTGTTGCCCTGGCAGCCACTCAGAACCTGATGGATGAGCAGAAGTGGTGGAGAGCAATAGTCTCAGGCCAAAAAAACAGAGAGGGGGTATATAGTGGTCTAGACCCTTTGGCAACCACAGCAAGGATTTTGGGTACAAAAAGCAGAAAGGCGGTTCTGAGAGTGCCCTGGTCCCCACTGCCTCTCTCCTGCTGGGGCCAATTCCTGGATCCTTAACAAAACCTGTTGCTGCTGCTGCAGGAATCCTCCCTCACATAGTCTTCATTTACAGAACAACTAACACAAGCCTTTAAACAGTGAAAATATAGAACAACTCTGTCATGGTTTAGGCCCAGCAGACAACTAAACACCACAAGGCCACTTGTGTGTCGGGGCAAGGACAGGGAGAGCTCGCTCACCAGTTACGGTCACGGGCAAAACAGACTCGACTTTGGGAAAAAACATCAATTTAGTTTGTTACCAATCAAATCAGAGTAGGATAATGAGAAATAAAACTGGATCTTAAAAACACCTTCCCCCCAACCCTCCGTTCTTCCCAGGCTTAACTTTACTCTTGATTTTCTCTACCTCCTCTGCTCGGAGTGGCACGGGGAGGGGAGGCAGGGGATGGGGGGTGTCCTCAGTTCATCGCCCGCTGTCTCTGCTGTTCCTCCCTGTTCAGGGAGGAAGACTCCTCACACTCTTCCCCTGCTCCAGTGTGGGTCTCCCACAGGGTCACGGCCTTCTTCGGGTGCAGCCAGCTGCTCCAGCATGAGCACCTCCATGGGCTGCAGGTGGAGATCTGCTCCACCATTAACCTCCAGGGGCCGCAGGGGCACAGCCTGCCTCACCGTGGTCTTCACTGCAGGCTGCAAGGGAATCTGCTCCGGCACTTGGAGTGCCTCCTCCCCTCCCTCCCTCACTGCCCGTGCTGTCTGCAGAGGTATTTCTCTCATATCCCACTCCTCTTTCTCCTGCAGGTGTTCCAGCAGTTTCTTTGGGTTTTTTCCCACCCCATCTTAAACATGTTATCCCAGAGATGCTACCACCCCTGTTGATAGGCTCGGCCTTGGCCAGGGGCGGGTCTGACTTGGAGCTGGGGAAGCTTCTAGCAGCTTCTCACAGGAGCCACCCCTGTAGTACCCTCCCCTGCTACCCAAGCCTTGCCAGACAAACCCAGTCCAACTCCCAAACTGCATTTCCCATATCCCCCCACTATTAAGAAAAGCTAGTGCTAAAAATATAGGTTTCTTTGAATATATAACATTTAATAGATTATATAAAAACATCTAAAGAGGCAGACTTGCTGAATTTATAAACCTTTTCTTCTTCCCTAGGCACAAGTCAGGAGGGAGGTTGAACTTGGAGTATCCAGAAGGGATTTCTATTTACTTGCTAGCTAATTATCACACTATACCTACCAACTACTCTAGACAGAAAAAGGAAAGAGAAACAGAGATGAAGGGTGAGGAAATTGCACTTAGTCTATCGAATCCTAAGCCACCAGGAATCTCATGTCTTGTATGGGATTTAACAGGTGCTCTCCTTTAGCCCTGAAGGAACATATGCCGTGTCCATTTCCATGGCAAAAAAAAAAAAAAAAAAAAAAAAAAAAAAAAAAAAAAAAAGGATAATTCACATTTCTTCCTTTAAAAGTAAAAAAATAAGTAGTGTTATATTTTTTCTCTTGAGGAAACTCATGTACTAGAGACTTCTGATGTGTCCTTTAAAGATATGTCAAGCAGTTCCTGTGGTGGTATTTTTTTCTCCCCCCGTTGTTCCTGTAAATAATCTTACAATGAAGCTGGTAAAACTCAATGTGGGTGTCTCCGTCTCTAGAAAATCTTGTCCCTTGTAAATCCGAGCAGTATGGGGGGAGCATCCTACTAAAGTCTGTGTGGGCTTTGAACAGTGACTGGCCTCTTATACAAGGGACGCCAGACTGCTCCAGTCGCTCACATCTGCTGGCAAAGAGGCGTCGTTGAGGTCGAACAACTGCTCCATGTTGACGGAGTTGGAGAGGTAATCGTTTGTCTCTTCATCCCAGGGATGCTGCAGGAAAGATGTGGCCATCAAGGTTTCATCAAAGTCCAGGTTGTTCTGGTTGGATTCAGTGAGGACCTGCTCCTGCCCCTGGAGACAGTCGATGTGGTGCCCATGTATCGTCAAGTCCAGGTCGCGTGTCATGGGGTTGGTTGGAGGCGTGAGCTCCAGATCCTCAAAAATGGAGAATTCTCCATTCAGGTTGGTGTCAAAAATGGCTTCCCAGTCAAAGTCACCTTTCAGCGATCCCAGCTCAGTCTGCTCTTCCTGGGTCAGCAAGGTGGAGTTGGAAAGCCGAGGTGCCTTGGCCATTTGTTTGAGCAAGGGCTGCTTGCGCGTGTGCCCTGCTTTGCCATCCGTTGAATTCCAGTTCTGGTCGCCAGTGACTTCTTCAAACTCTTCCAGGAGCTGCTGCGACTCCACGTTGACGTTGAGGATGTTATTGGAGGTGCAAGCCAAAGAGCCCGGGCTAGTGACGCACCGTGCTTCTTGCCGGGCTCTTTTGGTGAAGGCTGGGTGGATCTGCACTGGTGTCATCCTCCGCTTTTTGGAGGCGCCGTTCTTCAGCCGGTCGGCGTATTGGGGGTCAAGCTTCCAAAACCCACCTTTTCCTGGCTCGCCCTTCTCCCGGGGCACCTTGATGAAGCACTTGTTCAAGGAGAGGTTGTGCCGGATGGAGTTCTAGACCCAAAAGAGACAAAAAAAACCCCAAGGCTGAGTGCTTGCCTGCTGCCGCAGCAACTACCTGTGTGGGGAGGCTGGTGGAAAAGCACATTTTCAGCAAGGACCTTTGGGAAAAAGAAAGCAGAAATGGCAACATCAAGACATCCTGGGCTACATGCCCAGCAGAAACTCCCCTGCCCCGAGTCACCAGCGGAGTTTTCTTGCCTCCTGTCTAATCCAGGCAGAGGTGGCAGGAGCCAAGGGGTTCAGGCTAGGACTTGCCAACCAACAGGAAACTTTTGGGCAACTCTCCTTGGCTGTAAATTGTGACCATGGGGCCTTGGATCATGCAGAGCACTGGGAGGAACCAGCCAAACTTGCTCTAAGCATGGAGCTAAGCTGGAGGAGGTCAGGTCCTCCTTTATGGTTGAGAAGGGTCTTTACATCGATGTGGCCAAGGCCCCATTACAAGTGGCAGCACCATGGGGGATGGTATCATCAGGGCCCTGCTTGCATCCCCCACTTCATTTGTGCCTATTGCTAGTGTTGAGGGGAAAATACTTGGCTAAAAAATAGGTGCCATGGCTCCCTGCAGCCAGGCTGACACAAACCAGACGGGCAAAACTGGAGAGACACGTGGGCTGTTCCACCGCAGCCCTGTGTGTCTCCAGAGGTGCCTCCTGGCCCGGCGAAGCTGGGTGTGATATCACTGCATCTTCATCACTGCTTAAATGAGCTGGAGGGGGGTGGGGGGAGAAAAAAAAAAAAACAAAAAAAAAATGGAAAAAAAGAAAAAGAGGAGTTTCTGTTCCCGTTGAGCTGTTCTGAAACACTGAATGTGCCTGGAGTGATGTGAATAATCAGAAAGGAAACTCAGTTATTGGGTAAATAACCCAGCATTGGACTCCACAAAGCCAAGACTGTATTAAGAGATTGGATATGGTAGAGGGTTTTTTTTTTTTTTAATGTTGCCTGGATATCTTTATGCTTATTCATCCATAATCCGTAGTGCCGAATAGGAAAAACAAGGCTTGAATGCTTAGAGCTGTTGAAAAACACACGCGCGCGCGCGCGCACACACACACACACACACACACACAACAAAACCCTCCTCTGGGCTGAAGCTCCTTGGGTGTGTTGGCTCCTCTCCAAGCACTCAGCTCCCACAGGAATATATCCATCTCCCCCTGGAGTATGGGTGGCATGACCTTTCCAGGCTGTCTTCACGTACGGGAATCGGAATAGAGGATGAGAACACAGCCTCGAAAAGAAAGAAAGAAAGAAAGAAAGAAAGAAAAAAAAAATAGCAAGAAACAAACAAAAAAAAAAAAAAAAAAAAAAAAAGAAACAGAAAGAAAGAAAGAAAGAAAGAAAGAAGAAAGAAGCAGCAGGAACACAGATAGCTCTGCAAACAATCCAGGCTGTGGTAACTCCAGATTTACAGTTTAACAAAATTTTACAAGGGTCAGAGACTTGCAAGCTGAATTCTCTGCTCCTCATCTCCCCTCCCCATCCCAAACTTCATTCAGCCTGGGCTGCTCTCCGTTATTACCCGGTCGGATAACATATTTATCATTCCTGCCTGCAACAATCCTGTGAACCCCCTGCATCTCTGTGGAGAGGGATTGAAAACCTTTCTTTTTTTTTAATAAACACATTTAATTAAAAACGTGGTGATTATCCAGCCGTGAATTTGCAGAAGAAAGTCAACACGCTGGCACACAGCTCCTCCTCCCCAATCACTCCCCTATGTCCCCCCAGTACAGGGGAGGCTGGGGGACCCAGGTGGCCCTGGAGAAGGACCGGGGGGTTCCCTTCCCCGTGATGGGCTTCAAAAGCTGCTGGAGACCCACCTGCCTGGGGAGAAGGTGGGCAATGCCTGGGCAGGGGCTTTGCAGCGGCTTTGCCCAGCCCTGCCTGGGTGAGCACTGTGGCCGGGGTCCCTGGCACACTGCAGATTTGGGCCGGGAATCGCCCAGGCGGAGGGACGAGCCACCCGTGTCCCTCCTGCCCTGCCACATCCTAGGAAGCCTCACATGCCAGAGGTCCCCTCGCGTGACGGAGGAGGGCAGTGAGCCAAGGTGGCTGGGAAAAGCCTCCAGAGCTGGTGAGCTTTGGAGCTGGGGGCTGCCCCCTGCTCCCTGGGGACACGCTTGTGCTAGCTGGGGACAGCAGCCCTGTTTGATCTCTCTTCGGCTTCCCTCTGAGGCCTCACCAGCTCATCCCAGCGATGGAGCCTCCTTTGCCTGTCCAAGGGGACAGGAGACCTGCCCTCTGCCCTGCTTGGAAAGCAGCAGCATTTCTGCTCTGAACCTCCCCAGCAAGGGATTTGTCCAACAAGCAGCATCTCCCTGGGGGGCCTCTCCATCCCTCTCCTACACCTGGTCCTCAGCGCCCAGAGATACTCAACCTGGCGATTTCACATGTGCTCAGCCTCGAGAGACTCAGGACCCCACGAGAGCTACAGAAAGGTGGAGCCAGGGACAGAGGCGCCTTCACCCCGGAGCCAAGAGGAGCCACAGAGACCAGTAGCCCAACAGGTACCTCCCTACGCTCAAAATGGCCCTGGGCTCTCGCCCATAACGGCTCCTTCCCTCCACTGCCCTCATGGCCGTGGCATTTCTGCACACCCAAGCTCTTCCCCACCAGCTGCTGGTGCCACTCTGCTCCCAGTGGGATCCAGTATCCCCGCAGGACCTTGCCTTGCACAGTGGAGGCTGTGGGAAGCCCTCCGCAGCCCTGTGGGGAAAGAGGACAAGCAAGAGGTCTCCAAAGCTCCTACCTGCCAGGTGGGATCAGCATGTCGGAAGTAGCAGAAGTTGTCAGTAATCCACTTGTAGATGGCAGAGAGAGTGATTTTGGGCTTATTGCTGGCTTCCATCGCCATGCAGATGAGGGTGGCGTAGGAGTAGGGCGGCTTGACGTGCGGGTTGGTCTTGTAGTCAATGTCCTCCGCGAGTTGAGGGTGCATGGCCACGGCGTGGTGTGCCGTCCTCAAGGTGGAGGAGGAGATGGGCTTGCAGGGAGTGTGGGGCATGCCCATGCACGCTGGGTCAGCGGCCAGGGGCGAGCACGGGGCAGCAAAGCTGGGGATCCTGTGACAGTCAAGTGGGTCCGGGCCACTGGGGAAGCAGGAGGACTTGCCCATGCTGGCATTGATGATTGAGAAGTCCTGCAGCCACATGAGGCTGGTCAGGCTGTCATCCAGGTCGTCCGAGTCCCCCATGCTGCCCTCCTGCCCTCTGTCCTTCCCTGCCCGCTGGCAGCTCGGCCACCCCTCAGCCATGCCTTGGCGCTGCAGCACCTCTTGCGTTCGTGGGGTGCACGTGAAGGGGAGGGAGGGGAACGGGGCAGATCCTGCAATGACAACAGGGAGAGGGTTGAGGCTCCCCGAGGCGCAGCCGCTCTCTGGCACCCAGGCAGGGCTGGGCATGGGTGCTCCCAGTGCTGCTGGGTGAGCCCCATTCCTGGGGTGCTGCACGCTGGAGCTTCAGTGCCTCCCCCGGGGTGCTTTAGCAGCCCTGAACCTGCAGGAAATTCCCTCAAACCCCCATGCCCCAGTGTCACCCAAACCCTGGTTGACTGGTGCTGCCCAGCAAAGCCTTTGGCTGAAGCAAGAATTAAAAAAAAAACAAAAAAAAACCACCAAACAAAACAAAAACCAAAACCAAAAAAACACAACAAAACAACCCCAAAAAAACACAAGAAGAAAACTCTCAAAACCACCAAAATCCAGCCCTGCCATCCCACAAAGTGAGGATGTTTTTCCTCTCCACCACTACCAGGTCAAAAGCTCAGGATCCAGCACCTCGACAAAGTACCTTGAAGTTCCCCCTAGGCTACCCGCTCCCTTCGGTTTCCTATTTCTGCTCCTCCCTTCACCTGGTACCCCTAAAACAACCCGGGGCCGGGGGGGCGCGGACCCACCCCGAGCACAGCCTCACTCAGAGCGAGCCGGCAGATTCAGACTTCGGTTATTCCGGGGCTGGGGATGCGACTTCTGGCTTTTCTGCTGGGCTGGAAACCCCAAAATCCAGGGTCTTTGGGCGAGGAGAGACGCCCCCGGAGACCAGCCGGAGCCGGGGAGCCGCTCACCGGCTGCGCTGGGGGGGCTCGGGCGGGGGGTTCCACCGTTTGAATAATGCCGGGCTCAACAGCCGCGCGGGGGGGGGGGGGGGGGGGGGGGACGTGGAACCACTTGCCCCGCTTTCACAAAACGGGTTTTTTCCTCCCCAAAATAAGGTTTAGAGCAGCGCCAGGTTGGCGCCCGGTGTCACCGCCCAGCGCCTGCAAACTCCTGTGCCCGCAGGAAGGGAGATCCCAGAAATGCTCGCTGAAGTGAGCGGAGCGGGGGGGCGGGTTGGGTGGGGGGGGAGTACAAAGAATAAAATTATGAATAAATACACACACAGACAGACACACACACCCCCCCCAGCGCAAACCTACGGCTCCTGATGGGCGGCTTCGCCCGAGCTGCCCGGCCGAGCCCCCGGCAGCGCTGCCCGCCTGTCCCACCGCCCTCCCCGGCCAGCCCACCGCTCCCCGCTGCTTTCGGCCACCGCCGCCGCTCCTCACCCCGTGTCCCGGCGGCGTCCCCCAACTTCCAAAGTTCACGAGAGAGCAGGAAGCTTCTGGAAAAAAAAAAAAAAAAAACAACCACCACACAAAACACGAGAAGAAGGAGAAAAAAAAAAAAAAAAAAGCAGGGGAGGGGGGGGGGGGTGGGGAAAAAAAAAATAAGCCGCAGTCGTAGGTCTGTCGAGGGGGATCGGAGCGGGCCCCGGTCCCGGCAGCGCTGCCCCCCCGCCCGGCCCTGCCGCCGTGATTTCGCGGCCGCCCAGGGGCTGCGATTAAGTAGCTGCTCCGAAAGGCTTCACGCGTTGCCACGGCAACGCTCCGCCCCGTAAACAGCTTCCGGGCCTGCCATTGGTCCCCGCGTTGCTATGGGGAGGCGGAGGGTACCTGCCAGTTTGGGTTGAGAGTTGGTCGTTTGGGGACAGAACCCCGGGATGGGGTGTAGTACCCCCAGGGATGCTGCGGGGCCCCCCCGCACCCGGGGGGCGATTCCGGCCCCAGCAAACCCAAAACCTGTGTCCGGGGCCCCCACCCCAGGGTTGGCACAAGGGCAACCCCAGCCCTTTCCTCCTACCTGGGCCCCCCGCCCCTTCCACTCCCGACCCCTGAGGAGCCCACAGCAATTAGGGCAAAGCTGGAGAGGGAAGGGGGGGCTGGTAGACCCCCTTATTTAATTAGAAGGATTACAACCCCGTGCCCCTGTAAGAAATCCCTGACCCCCCACTGCCAGCCCAAGGGCTTTAACAGAGACCGGTGAAGGACCCGACCCCCCCCTCCCCGACCAAGGGGGGCTGAAAGCAGCTGCAAAACCCAGGGGAGGCCTGTTTGCTTTCACCCCACAGCGCAAGGCCTGCTCTTTAGGGGCATGGGGGGCTTTGGGGTGTCTGAGGGGGGTTTAAACACCAGGCACTTCTGCCCACTGCCCCACTGGGGAAGGACATTTGAGAGCAAGGGGCAGGTGAGCAGCCAGACCCACTCTCAAGGGTCACTGCTGCCTGACGTGGTGTGTACAAGAAGGGATTTTCCTGCCAGGATCCCTGAGGATTTGGGCAAGACAGGCTGAGGGGGGGTCAAACCCTCTCCCCAGCACAGGGGCAAGTGCCCCTCTGCCCATGCATGTCCCCACTGGCCACAGGCCTGGAGGTGGTGGGTGCTGGGATGGGGTATGGAGGAGGCAACTCCCAGGAGAGGGGAAATTTCTGTTTCACTTTCCAGAAAACAACCCCAAATCTCAGATTTCTGCCCTTCTAAACAAGTCAGCTCCCTTGGGAGCGGGACCTGCCCCTGCAACAATGCACCCAAAGGCAGCGAGAGCTCAAGGGCTTTCCTGAGCAGCCTGGGTCAAAGCACTTCAGGCCTCAATTCTCCCATCCCCGTCCTCCCCCTTTGCAGGATCTGGCCATCTGCAAGCCCTCCCTCCGCAGCTGCCCCCCACCATGCATCAGCCCCCTTCATTAAAGCCAAATTATAACCCCCCCCTTACAGCCCTCTTCACCTTCAAGGCAATCAGCTACCAGCACGAATTTTCTTCCCCAGCACTGCAGGGATTTCTCCCGCACAAGCACCCAGCTCCTCAGTGCTCCTCTCCTCCTCCAGGAAAAGTTTCCCCCAGGGTGTCCCCATCTGTCCCAGGGGCCACAGAGCCAGTGCCATGCTGCTCGCCCACCTGCACCCCACGCCAGGAAGATGCTGCTACCCCAGGCCAGACTCTTCCTCCAGAGATTTTGCTTGCATTTGTACCTTCTCCATCCCAGCAGGGCTCAGAGGAGGCAGGAGTGAGGATGGTTGGGTAATGTGGGTTGGTAGGATCCTTGGGAAGTGTTTTAGGAGATCTGAAGCAGCTGGGCTGGTTTGGGGAGGTGCCGGGGTGGTGGGTGGGTGGATGCTCCTGGCCAAGAAGGGTTTCCAGCCACGGAGCCCCTAAGACCCCGACTACCCTCACCTTGTAACCACAAAACGACCCTGGACGCTTCGTCGACATAAGATACCCTTTATTAAACATACTCTTAAAATCCAAAACATGCTCAAAGCAAAGTCATAAGCAGCAATCTGGTTTCCTTCCTTAAATCCCTGACGTGTGGATCGCTGGAACAAGGGGCTGCGCCGTGAGACAAAAGGGCTGTTGCCTTTCACCCCACGCTGCTGGCACTGGAGGCTCTTGCCCGCCCCTCGTCCCTTCTGGGTGGGCGAGGATGGCGCTGGTGTCACCCACGCTCGAATCCCATCTCTCCTGAGCCACGGCGGAAGGTGCTCATTTGCTCACACCACGGCAACAGCACGCTGCTTGGCCGCTGCACCCTCCTGGCTCCTCTCCGTCTCCGTGCTCTCGCCGGCAGCCGCGGTCCCTCCGAGCGAGCGGCAGGCGCCCGCACGCAGCCACCCCGTCAGCTTGCTTGGCTGCTCCTGCAGCCCTGGGGACACACAGCTCGGAGCAGCCAGAAAACCCTCCCGGTCACCTCCTGGGACTCTCTGAGCAAGGACCTGCCTCTTCTGCCCTGACCTGCCGGCAGCCACAAGCACCGTCGCAGCCCTACGCCGTGGTGCCTGGCCAGGCCTGGAAAGCTCTTGTCCCTTTTGAAACCACAAGGTTCGGCTTTGGTAGACCAGCCGCCCCTGGAGCATCAGCCTCATTTTCCCTCCCCTGCCCATGCCAGAGGATTAGGGAACAGCCAGCCTCCTGCAGCCTCCCTGGTTTTCTCAGCTCAGCATGATGGTGAACCCCAAAGCTCTCCCCGTGCCTGGTGCAGTGCTGCTGGCTCCATGGGACTGGGACACCCAAACCACCGCCCCGGACAGCGCGTCCCCATGGGGGGATGCAACATGTCCCCAAACAGGGTGTGAGGCTCGTCCCCGCCACTCCAGCCCTCTCTGCTGTTAGCAGCTCCCATCCCATGGGATGGAGGATTGGAGTTGTCACCCCCCATCAAGCACCCAGCCCTGGTGAGCTTACAGGAGACATGGTGGGGTGCCAGCCCGGAGGAGGGAGCAGTGGGGTGGCCGACACCAACCCCACCTCCGGCAGGACCCACTCCAGGGCCACGGAGCGAGCAGCTACCGCAGCCCCAGCTGTGAGCCAGGCAGAGAAAATACCCCCCAGCCCCAAAAAGAGATTTATATCCCCCTTTAGGAGCCTCAGCTGTAGCCCGTATCCTGCTCTGGGGATGGGTGGTGGGGACCTGCTCCCCACACACACCCCACGGCTGCTGCGGGATGTTGTTTTCACTGGATGTACAACTCTGTCCTAAGGTAGCTCTGACACGCAGTTTCCTCCTGCAAAGAGGAGGTGGCCTTTGCTACCACATCTGTGTGACAAAACGAGGTGGGGAGAAGGGGGGGCTCAGCCTCCCACCCCGGGCTGGCCCAGACAGCTCCAGAGCTCCCTAGATTGGGATGCTGGGTCTGATGCTCCTCAAAGTGGCTTCTGACTGTCCCTGATAATTTCTAGTGTGGAGCCTGGCCTTTGCCAATGACCCCATCAGGTCCCCGAGGTCCATGGCTGCGTCCCTACCCCATTGGTGTCCCTGTGTGCCTGTCCCCTGGAGCAAAACCCACTTATGCTGTCAGCCCAGCACTGGCCAGAGGGATGGGGACCGAGGAGTGGGGACGGATGGGTGGGGAGCAGCTCCCGCACCCTTCTCCACCCCCTGCTACAAAGTGCGATGGAGAGGGCAGGACGGGTGGGACGGGGAGTGACACTTTTGGCACTTATTCCAGAAAGAGGGCACAGCCCCGAGCCCCGAGCTCACAGCAGGGCGGAAGACAGTGAGGATAAATTAGTGATGCCCCAGGGGCTGGTGACTGGGGAGGGGGGTACCGGGTCCCCTGCCCACCTCTGCCACCCTGCTCCATCCCCTGGGGAAAAGCAACCTCGTGGGCCTGGCCCAAGAGGAGAACGTGCTGCCCAGGAGGAGAGCGGAGGGAGATGAGCTGAGGGGGACCATTACCACCAGTGCATTATTGGGGACATCCCATGGCATAGCATGGGGACATCCCACAGCGTGGCAGGGGCACGGGCCGGCAAACCTGGTGGGGGTTGGCCCCCCATGAAGGTCACTGGCTCATGCACTGAGGATGCCAATGCCAACACTCAACCTTAACCCGCACCCCTGGGCACCCTCCTCCCATCGCCCTCCCTCGGCCACCTCCCAGGACCCCCTTTGTGGGGTGACCCCATCCCGTCTGCTCCGCACGTTGGAGGAGAGGAGCCCGGGGATGTGAGATGGCCAGGGGCAGGGGGAGACCCCAGCCCGTCCCCATCAGGGCTGGAGGATGGGAAGGTGCTGATGGGGGGGGGCTCTGAAGTGACGTGGTTCTCAGCCCCCTCTCTGCACAGTGGGGCTGGAGAGGAAAAGTCAAGGTTACCGTCTTTTCTTTCAAAAATCAGTCCTGCTACAGCCGAGGGGTGGAGATGGTGATGCCCACAGCGCCCGGGCACAGGGGTCCCTCTGGGTGGGCAGGGGGGGTGCGTGCCCCCACCGAGGCTGAGCCCTCACATGGGCAGGGTGGCCGCTGCCTGCTCCAGGTCTCGGGTGCCGGGGGGGCGGCGGGGCCAGGGCGCCGGCCGCAGCCACACATTGTTGTTGGCTGCCTCTGTGCCTGGGGGGGGCGGAAAAAACGAGGGGTTAGGGGCTCCCAAAGCCCACCAGTGCGCTCGGCTCATCTTTCTATGGGGGATGCAATTTAGTCCCCCCCAAATAACACCCACCTCCCCAGCCCTTCTTTGGGTTTTGGCTGCAGTGAGGGCTGGTGAGCGCCTGCACTTACCTCTCCAGGCCAGGGGAGCCCCTTAAGCCCCCAATTTCAAGAAGCACGGCGCACCATGGCTGAGATTTAGTAACCCAAATGGAAGGGGGCTGCCTCTGCCCCACCATGCCCAGAGAAAGGGCACGTGCAGATGCCCTGTGGGGGCTGCAGGTTGGGCACTAAGGGGCGTCAAGCTGCCCAGGACAGCAAGGGGACTGCCAGCAATGCCGGGGCGAGGGGTGCCAACCCTCCCCCCCACCTTCCCGGGCAATGGGGCGCGAGGAGGGCGCAAGCTCTGTGGTGGGGGTCTCATACCTATTCCTCAATGTTAATGGGGCAGGAGTCCGGCCTGGCGGCTGCGTGGCAGGAGAGACCAGAAGGCACATGGTGAAGGTGGGAGCGGAGGCGGCGCGGGGGCATGCACGCGAGCGAGCAAACGGGGCGACCGCGGGGGGCCGGGGGGCTCGCCGCCTGCAAACGGGTCTGGGATGAGGACAGGGAGCCGCCGGTGGGCACAGAGCGAGGGGGCCGTCATGCGTGGTGCCCTTCTCCCCCCCCCCGCCCCGGAGTTTTGTGGCGAGGAAAACCGAGGGGTGGGCATGCTTGTGGCGTGGGGGGAGCCGGGGCCCCCCACGCCTCCTCTCCAGCTTCAGGCAGCGCGATGGGCAGAGCTTGGGACCTGCCTGCCTGCGGCTTGTGTCCCGCCACCCAAACCATCAGAGGCTCCGTGGTGCCCTTAGGAAGGGGGTGCACCCCTAAAGCAAGGCGGCTGCTCCCACCAGCGAGGTTAAGCCCTGTGCCCAGGTGTGGGGGGCAGCTCTGAGCCTGGGGGGCCCTGCAAGGGCATTCCAAGGCCAAGGGCAAGTACTGAGGCTTCTTTAAAGAGGGAGCAACAAAAACCCGCTGCCTGCTGATTTATGGGAGGTGACAGCTGCCGTTTTGACTGGCTTTTCATGGCAAGCTCAGGCTGGAGAGCAAGGCACGTTAAGTCTGCAGATCCCAGAGGGAACGGAGAATTAACCAGGACCACACATACACATGCCCGTATACACACACACTCCAAAATCCCATTAAGAGCTCTATATTGCATAAGTCACTGCAGCGTGCCGGTGCAGAGACCCAGCTCAGCTCAGCACACCTTTGGGAGGCTGCCGAGGAGTGGGGCTGGGGGCAGCAGGGCACAGTCTGGCCCTGCAGCAGGGACCCAGCCCTGTGCCCACCCCCTTCTTCTCCCCTTGGGTGCAGGAGGGGGGCTCCCCCCCTCCGTTAGCAGCCCTCAGACCTGCCCTGTGCAGACCAGCTCCCAAAGAGCATCGCAGCGAAACCCAACCGGCTCACCCAGCCCACTGCGATATCGCTTACAGCTCGGATCATCCGCGGGTTTAAACCAGCAAAAACCCTCGGGGGATTTCAGGTCTTCTGCTGCCTCCGCTCCCCAGGCCTCCCTGCCTTGCTGCCAGCCTTTTCAGCAGGCGCCTTTCCCTAATTTCTCTTTCCAATGCCACTCTGTCCTTGACAGAGGATGTGGCCACGGCCAGAGGGTGCTCTGAGCCCCGGGAACAGCCCCTGCAACCCACTGCACACCCCAGGGCTTGGCCAGATCCCCTTGAGGACACGGGTCTGCGGATTTTCTTTAAACCTCCTGTCCTAAAATCCCTGGGATGTGGCCTTTCAACTCCTCCCAAAGCCCTTTCCCACCAGATTGAAATCTGCAGAGATTTCACAACAACGCTGGGGATGAGCAAACCTTTCCACTTTGAGGAACCACGTCCCATGCCTTCATCCATTACAGAGAGGGCAGAAACCAACCCATGGATCTGACCATGGCAAAACCTCCCCACAAGAGAAATTGGGGGAGGAATAGTAATAATATAATCTCTGGTCAAGGTGATTTTCTTTTAGCTTTCAAGAAAACTGCACCTGACCCTTAAGTAAAAGTCCACCCTGTTCTTGCCGGCCCCGTGGATGTGGTTACACCCAGATCTGCAAGAAACCTTTGCCAAAAAGGACTTTTTCAGTGCATGCAAACCAGCCCTGCGATTGCAGTCCAGCACCACCAGTATCAAATCGTGCCTCAAATCGACTCTGTCGCAAAGCGGCCGAGTCCGGATAGCGGGTGGATGCTGATGGGGAGCAGACAGGGCTGGGGAAGGAAAGAGCTGCCCTGAGTCTCATGAATAAAACCAATGTTGCAAAACACCAACTGCAACCACAAAACGACCAACTGGCCTTCACCCCCCTGGCCCCTCAGGCTCTTCCCAGCACCCTAGGACACCCCAGGACAATCTTCCTCCAACCCCTTTAGGGCAGAGCTCTGCATCCCCAGAGTTATTTCCTCTGGTCCCTCTGCCATCCCCAGGGGACCACGGGCAGCCCCAAAGCCCCCACTCTGCACCTCCTCTGCCCCCCGTGCAAGCGGCAGCCCCCTGCTCTTCCCAGCAAATGCCGAGGCCGGATCGCCCCCTCTCATGCGGGCGGCAGCGTGGCTCCCAGCAGTGCAGCTGCCGGACACACGGACAGATGTGGTGGCCAAAGGATGGAGAGAGCATCCTCGGCTGGGCTCGGCCCAGGGGCCAGATTCTGCACCCCAGCCTAGGCAGGGGATGAGGCCGTTGCAGTCCTCACAGCACAGCAAGAATTTGACCCCATGGCAGGGCCGTTTGGGCTGCAAAGCTCTCCCTTCCTCATCCTCGCCCTGGCACAACCAAGGGGGATGCAGTCAGGGACAGCTTTGGCTGGTGCCGCAGCCGGGGGATGCTTTGCTGGGACCCCCAGCAAAGGCAGAGGCATTGCTGGGACCCCCCAGCCCCTTCCCCAGTCCCTCCGGGCTGGTGGGGCTGTCAGCTGCTGCCGGAGGGTGATGGAGGGGACACGGGGCATTTGTGGCAGGCGCCTGTTCCTCCCCAAGAGCCTCAGCCGTGTTTCTGCAGTGCAGAAACCACCAGGAACAGGCAAGGCAGCAGGAGGGGAAGCTTTCCTGGAGGAGGAAGGGGGAAGAAAGGATTTCCCCTCCCACTGGTGGGTTTCACCCACCCTCTTGGCTCTCCAGCACCCGCTGCGGGTCTGGGACCTGCCACAAATTTAGCCAAAGGGCCAAGACAGGGGCAGAGTTGCTTTCAGCTTGTTCACAAATGTATTGATGCAGACCTGGACCCTCAGAGGGATTCATCGTGGCTTTTTGCCCTGTTTCTCCCCAACACGGGCAGATGAAGAGGAGCTGGCAGCACTGGGCAGGGTCCCCAGCCAGCTCCCCCCTTGGCCCTTGGGACCGGGGGTCACCAATACATTTGTCACCTTTGGGCAGCTCTGGGCAGGGAGGGGACACAAGCGTGGGTTGAGAAAACCGTGTTGGCACAGAGCGAACATGAACTTTCACGCGGACGGAGGAGCCTGGGAGGAAGGAAGAAAAGAAAAAAGGGATGGAAAGAGGGTGGGAGGACACAGAAGTGGAAGGAGGGTGGGAGAAAAAGTGTGAAGAAATGGGAAAGAGGGATGAACTCTGGGGCTCTACGGAAGGACAACCTGACCTGACGTGCCCCGTCCCCCCAGCCCTGGCGGAAGAGGAGGGGGAGGCAGGCAGCCCCTGCAGTAAGGCTGAGCTGGCTGTAGATCACATCCCAACCCAAAATACTGCTGCGCCCACCATGAGTCTGGACCAGGCTGGAGTCGTGCCACACACCCCCCCCTTCACAGGGAGGGGGCTGGTGCCCCCCGGGGTGCCAGCAGCCCCCTGGCCAAGGGGCAAAACATCCCAGCAAAGCAAGTCTGCAACCCTGCGGGGACATCCCAGTGGGGACAGGTCACCCTGACCTACGGCTGCTGGGGGGGTGACGTGGCTGGTGCTCAGCCCCGCAGAGGGATGGGCAGGGGGGGGTGCAGTGAGGACAAACTTGGGGGGGGGTTGGGGGTGGGGGGATGGATGCAAAGGGCTGGGAGTGATGCAGGGCAGAGCGGAACTGTCCCCCCCACCCCAAGTTCATGTTCAGCAGACGGCCACTCACCAGGTAAGCAGGCCTCAGAGCACAGTTTATTGTCCAGCGCTTTCACGTGTGCGATGCCCAAGTCATTGTTATTGTCACACCTCAGACCGAGGAAAGCGCCTGTCCTCGGGCCTGGAAGGGAGTTAAGGCAGTTAACGCCGCGGCTCGGCGCTGGGGCTTGCCATTGCCTTTTTTAGCAGTGGGGTGTGGGATTTCTGGGTCTTTTCCTTCTCCCCTCCCCACCCTCTTTCAAAAAAAAAAATAGATAAAAATGATGCATCTAGATAGGAGTGGGTGAAGAGCGGACAATAACGCCTGGGCATGGTCCGAGCTGCTCCTTTCCTCGCACCGGCCGCATCGGAGGGCAACGAAACAGCGACGATGCGGCAAAGGGCACCGGCACGCGTGAACCTGCTCCCCCCACCGCCTGCCCGGGGTTCAACCCAACCTCCCCCCCAGCACGGCCGAGCGGTCCCGGTCGGTGGAGCTGGGCCGCGGTGGCACCCGGCACCTCCCCAGCACCATCGGCGCGTGTGCGAGAGCCGCGGGGATGCCGGGAGGAGGCAGCGACTGGATGCGTGGGGCAGAAGAAGCCGTAGCCAAGCTTTGCGGGGGGGTGGGGGTGGGTGGGGTGGAGGCTTTCGGGGCTGAGGGAGGTAACTCTGCTTCTTAGCATCACCTGTACGAGAGATCAGCCCCCAGGTTCTTACCTGCATCCATCAGATGCAGGCGACTAAACCTCAGGAGGGATGTTCCCAAATAAACCAGTAGCCCCGCTGAGAACGGGCGCAGGACCGTGTCCTAAGGAGAAAGGCCATCCAGCTCCCGGAGTTGTTGGGATGCCCGTGGATGTCCACCACAGCCCCCAGTTACTCCCCAGTTGTCATATTTGAGTTTCCCCGTCAGCAAGAGCCTCCCCGCAGGGCAGAGGCCATGTTCTGGGGATGGGCGTTCCTGCTTTCCAGCTCGGCCGAGCGTCCAGGTTGGATGGGGGAAGAGTTTTGGTATGTTTTTGCTAACCAGAGACTTGCAAACATGGGAGGGGGCACACTAGGGGCCTCCTTATCACCCAAAAGAAATCCAAGGAGGCCAACGGCATGGGGGTGACCACGTCTTTCTTTGAGAGGAGCTCTCAATGTGCACGAGTGGGCTTAGAAAAGCACATTGAGGAGAGGCCAAAAAAAAATTGGGAGAGCATCCCAAAGGGAAGATTTTTGCAGCCCCTTCCTATGGGAACCAGCCCAGAGAGGGTTCTGTAAGTGGGAGACTTTCAGAGATGTGAGGAAAGACCTTGGTGAGGGGAAAAACATAGATAAGCCTCTTTCCCACTCGGATCCTGCACACCAGCCATCACCTGCGCTGTGCCCTGCACCGTGCTCACCGGGGTCCCCATGGCCGGCTGGCTTCCCCCCACCCACTGGTGTTCAACCCACCCGTGGGTGGCTGTGCTGTGAGGGATGCTTTCCCAGCCCCGGTGCCCGCGGAGGCACCCAGGGCTCTCCTCGACGGCAGCCAGCAGGCAGGGGAGCTGGGGACAGCATGGCCTCTGCCACTCGCTCGGCTGCCCACCGGTGACAGCGAACTGAAAGCGAGGGGACAACAACGGCCTGGGGCCTTTTACCGTCTTCCTGCGTGGGAGAGGTGTCCTCATCCTCCAGCATGTCGTTGCCCTGCGGCACAGGCGAGAGGCAGCGAGCGTTAGCAGCCCCGCGGCGTCCCAGCACCGTGCCGGGGGCCGTCCCCAGGTCCCTTTGGGGGAATGTCCCTGGCCCCGGGGGTTTCCGTGGAACAGGAAGATGATCCTGGATAGGGGACAGCCCCACTGCCCCGTCCATCCCCTGGGCAGCCCCTTCCCCAGCCCAGCCCCGGGGGAACGCGGTGACAGCCACCCAGCTTCCCCCCGCCACGGGCACCCGGAGTTGGGCGCAAGTGGGGTGCCCCCGCCACGCACGGGGTGGTTACGGTTACCTCGGCATCACGCTCCTCGGCAGAGATGCTGACGAAGTTTATATCCAGGGACTCCACAGGTGTTGACTGGGGGAAGAAGGTGCAAAAGATGGGGGGGGGGGGGGGGGGGGGGAGGGAAAAAAAAAAAAAAAAATTAGTCTGGCGCTGGATGTTTTGGAGGAGTTACACCCCATGGGGAAGCTCTCAAACCTGAGGGCTATGGGCACCATCAACAACCCCCCCAGCCCCTACCTCTCCATCAGAGGCTGTGGCGCTGGCGGCCACGGGTGAGGGGATCATGTCCCCCTCCTCCTCCTCCTCCTCCTCCGTGCCGGGAGCGACGTAGGAGCCAGACATGGAGGACACGGTGTCGGTGCTGAGCTGGGAGTGCTGGCTCTGGGAGGAGGCCATGGACATGACGGACTGAGCCAGGCTGCTGCTGACGGGCTCTGGGGGAGAGCAGGGGCTGAGCGGAGCCAATGGACCCCCCCGGCCCACTGGTGGGAGTGGCAGCACAGCACCAGCTAATTAAAAACAGGGCTAATGAGGATGAGCAGGGCATGGAGCAGGGACCTGCTGCACGCCATGGAGGTGTGATGGGTGGAAAGCTGCCAGCAACGGGTCCCTGGGGCTCACAGCCCCCTGTTTCTGGGTCTATGGGGTGATGAAGCAGGGGCAATCAGTGCCCCCGTACCCCCCCATCTTCAGGTCTATGGGGTGACAAAGCAGAGTTGACACCCTGGGGCTTCATGCAACGCCCATGACAGGGTAGAAGGGGCCGTGCAAACCCACTCCGCAGCAGGACAGACCCAAGACCACGATCCTGCTGTCCTGCCATGCCAAAACCTGTGAGCCCCGCCGTGCCGTACCTTCCGGGGACGAGATGGTGGAGGAGAGGGGGGTCCCGGTGCACGAGGACTGATCGATGGCTCCTGACGACGACAGGGTCAGGTTTTCGCTCTCCGGCGTCGCGCCGCATTCCTGGAAGAAGAGCCCGTGGGGATGACGGGATGGGGGATATTTGGCAGGGATGGATCCGTCTCCTCCGGGCATCCTTATGGATGGAGGAAGAGCCAGGAGGGGCAAACCCCAGCCAGACCCTCTGGTCCCAAGCCTCCCCCAAACCTGCCACACACCCCCCCCCTTCCCACGGCTTGGCTCATCACCAGCACATTTTGGAGAGTGCTCACCTCCTCACACCGGGCAGGGGATCTCTTCCTGGAGACCCTCAGCTCCGATTCGGTGCACGACTTCTCGTCCTCCTCTTCAGGCAGGATGGAGGAATTCTGCGAGATGGACCTGCCCGGAGGGGGGCAAAGCAAAGGGCTTCATCCCCACCCGCAGCCCCCAGACTCCCCTGAACCCCTGTTCCCACCCTGGTACTCACTTGGAGAGGCTTTTCTTCAGCTTCAGCCCCGGGGGGCCGCAGTCGGGGAGGCGCTCGAGGGGCGAGAGGGCCCGCAGGGCGGGCAGGGGGCCGTCGCTGCCGTAGGAGGGCAGGGTCCCCGCGCCCGGGGGGTCCCCCAGCCCGCGCAGCGGCAGGGCGGCCGGCGACGGCGTCAGCGGCCCGTTGAGAGCCTCCAGCAGAGACACCACCTCGTAGCCCGGGGGGATGTTCTCTGAGGACTGGGGAGAGGGGGGAGATGGGGTGAGGGTCCCCCCTGGGCCATTTCGCTGCCCCCCACCCCTGCTCCTGGCAGGATCGGGATGCGCCGGGGATAAGCCAAACCCCAGAGAACAGGCAAACTACCTGCACAAATGAAAGCTCCCAATCCACCGTCTTTCCACCCGGCTGAAAGCCCTTTTTTGGCAATATCAAACTTGCATTTTTTTTTTTTTTTTGCAAGATCAATTTGCATCAAATAAATAAACCCTGGCCCCTGGAAGCATGTGCATCCCCAAACCTCCCTGGCCCAGCCCCAGTCGAGCACTGACCGAGTGCTCCTCGGAGTCAGAGGTCTGCGAGGCGATGATGGGGTTGAAGCTGGTGGGCGAGAGGGGACCCAGCTTTTTCCTCATGGCTCGGATTTGAAGCAAGGCCCGGAAAGCTGCGGCAGCGGGGATGAAGGACGGGGTGAATACTGAGCACCAAAAAGAGACACACACACCACTCCCTCCAAAATGCCACCCCATTTCCCAGGAGGGGCATCCCCTGCACTGCACAGCATCACTGCACGCGGGGCTGAGGGGACCCAAAAAAATGAGGATGGGAGATGCCAGCCCACCTCCCAGAGATGCCAGCCCACCTCTAGAGATGCCAGCCACCCCCCCACCCAAAACTCCAGCCCCCCCCTGGCCCTTACGCAGCCTGCAGATGGGGCAGTTGTTGGCCTGGTAGCGCAGGGTGTCGGCGCAGGTGTTGCAGAGGCAGAGGTGGCGGCAGGGCAGGATGAGGGTGTCCCGGACATCCGAGAGGCAGACGACACACTCGGCGCTGTTATCGCTCACCTCGTCCTCAGCCACCTGCCCCACGGGAGAGACGGGAACCGCTTGGCCTCGGGGTCCCCAGCCCGTGTGGCAGGAGGGTGGGTACCCTAAAATACAGGCTGGGTGCCCCGAGAGCTCGCTGCAGGGTCCTGCCCGTGTCCCTGGGCTGCCTGCTCTTGAAACACAACCCTGGGATCTTATCCCTCCCGCTCCTGGAGGCTGGGAGATGGGGCTGGAGGCATCAAGCACCCCACGGAGGGATGCACCCTTCACCCCAATTTTTACATATATAGAGCAGAGCACGAGGCACATCCCATGCTTTGAACCCCGCAGTCCCCTCCTAAACCAGCAAGATCAGGCCACTACCCTCCCAAAGGACCACAAAGGGTGGGGAGAAAAAGGCTCAATCCTTCAGCTTTTTGCCTCCAGCAGCTTTGATGCCAACACAAAGTGCCCCCACACACCTGCACGCCCCCGGCAGCTCCGTGTCGGGCTGCAAACTCCTGCCCCGAGCGTGTTTTAACAGGGGCACCCGTGCGAGGGGAAGGGAAGAGGGGACAAGGGAAGACCCATGGGATGGAGGCACGTACCTTGGAGTCCTGCGTGTTGTACTTGTTCTCGATGCCGTAGATCTCCTGCAGCAAGTAGCTCACACCGTCCACCTGCAAGCCCACGGGGAAGGGGTGAGGAGCAGAGACGTGTGTGTGTGTGTGTGTGTGTGTCCCAGCCACCACAGCTCCCAGCCCCCTCCTCAGGCCAGCCCTCCTCACCCCAACATTCGTCATTTTTGCATCAATGCACTCAAAAATTGCACTTGAAAAGCTGCCTGGGAGGGAGGAGCGGGGCAGGGGGAGGCTGCTGCCCACATCGGGGTCTGCTGCTCCCCGAAAGCCCCTCGCTGCCTTCCCCACGGGGGTGCCACCGCCTCAGGGACACCCGGACACTCACCACTTGCTTTTGCTTGAGGGGCTTCACGCAGAAGGTGCCGTCGCTGTGCTGGAGGGAGGAGAGCAGAGGGGTGGGCACCAGGGCTGAGCACCCCAGGGACTGCTGTGCTCCAGCACCCACCCGCCCCATCGCAGCTCCCACCTCGCTCCCAACCAGCCCATTTTGCAGCAATTCTGGTTTTTTTCTTGACACCCTGGTACCAGTAAGGCATGGGATGTCACACACATCGCAAGGCTGGAGACTTGTTAGAGCAAGGAAGAGGGAGTTGAGACCAAGCACCTCAAAAGTGGGTGCTTAAAATCAAGGATTTGGGGGATATTCACAGAATCACAGGATGGTTCGGGTTGGAAGGGACCTCAAAGACCATCCAGTCCCACCCCCCTGCCATGTCAGGGCCCCCTTCCCCCAGCCCAGGGGGCTCCCAGCCCCGTCCAACCTGGCCTTGAACCCTTCCAGGGAGGGGGCAGCCACAGCTGCTCTGGGCACCCTGGGCCAGCGCCTCACCCCCCGC
This sequence comes from Tyto alba, assembly GCF_018691265.1. Taxonomy (NCBI): domain Eukaryota; kingdom Metazoa; phylum Chordata; class Aves; order Strigiformes; family Tytonidae; genus Tyto; species Tyto alba. Next base: position 8,433,478 of record NW_024881314.1, read on the forward strand.
ACAGGGGAGAATTTCTTCCTTATGTCTAATCTAAATCTCCCCTCTTTCAGTTCAAAACCATCACCCCTCATCCTATCCCCCCACCCCCTAATCCAGAGTCCCCCCCCACCTCTCCTGCCCCCCCTTTAAGCCCTGGGAGGCTGCTCGAAGGTCTCCCCGGAGCCTTCTCTTCTCCGGGCTGAACCCCCCCCAACTCTCTCAGCCCGGCCTCCCAGGGGAGCTGCTCCAGCCCCCCCAGCATCTTCGTGGCCTCCTCTGGACCCACTCAAGAATTTCCAGAATTTCAGGAGTAACCCCAAAATAGCCCCAGCCCAGCAGAACCATCCTGAGCCCTGTGGGGTTTCTCCAGGTTCTCGCACCCGGTGGGCAAAGGGGCAGGAGGCAGGGGCCAGCCCCAGCTTGGCACTTACCTTCTCAAAGGTGGCCAGCAGCACGTGGCAGTGCCCGGTGTGCTCTGCAAGACACGAAGGGACAGGCAGGGCTCAGGGGATGGGCAGGGCCACAGTGGCAGCGAGGTGGCATCCAGTTGGTTCAAGGGTTGGCATCACAATGCCAGCAACTGGGAAAGCCCAACCCAGCAAGGAACCCCCTCCTCACCCTCTCCTTCATCCACCACCGCGTGCACCACCATGGGGTACACCTCTCGGTCCAGGTCGAAGCCCAGCTGGAGAGAGACAGGAGAAGAGGCTTGGTGAGATGCAGCAGTGATGGAGGCTTCATCCCACATCCGCAACCGTACCTGGCCCCGTGGTTGATGCCACAAGCTGGTGGGACCCACCTCTTCCTCGCTCCACTCAGAGGGGTCGACGGTGTGGGAGGGCACGCAGAACTGCTGGCACACCCCCCGCTTGTAGTGCACCGTCTCCGACTGCAGGCTGTTGTCCCTGGGGATGTAGCTGTCCCATGGAGAGAGGACAGAGTCAGGGGGTCCTGGTCCCCCCCGGCTCACAGAGATGCCGGGAAGATGGGAGAGAGGGGGGTCACTCCTCCCTCCCCTCCTGGATGCCTCGTGGGGACAAGGCAAGAAGTCCTAAAAAGAACTAAAATAATCCATGGGGTTAAAATAACCCCAGGGCAGCCAACGTGGGACAGGGAAAAACCCACAGACAAGCTGGTGGGGACGAGGACGGGCAATGGTTTCTCCCGCTCTCAGCTCTGACCTGGAGGGTAACAAGAGGAGCAGGACAGGACAGGGAAGGAGGTGGTGGGGGCTGGCAGGGACCTGGTGGTGGCACCCAGGGGACGCTCCATCTCCATCAACAGAGACCCACACCGGGCTTGCGGGGAGGGACAGACATGCCAGGCTGGGGCTCCTCACCTCGCCACCCCGTTGTGAAACTCCTCGCTCGCCTGGTAGTAGATGGTTATGGCTACACGGGCATCCGTGTCGAAGGTGAACTCCACGTTGTAGTGCACCTTGGCTTTGCTGACTTCTTCCCCTGGGGTCTTCACCTCCTCCGAGCACCTGGGGAGTGCAGAGGGTCCAGGAGATGGGCACCCCTCGGGGACAGCTCGGGGTGCCCCAGGTCTATCCCCCCAGCAAAGCCAGGTCCCCCAGTGCAAGGTTCCCCTCAGCACTGATGGCCCTAAAAAGGGCTGCCCCCTCCATCAGGGGAAACTGAGGCACACCAGGAGGGCCTGGCATGCCCAAGGTCAAGCCTGCAGGCTGGGGAGCACCACAGGCAGATTCCAGCTGTAATCCCGAATCTCCCAGCCCAGCTGCAATCCCCAGCCTCTCTCCAACAAAGCCTTTGGAAGGTGGGGGAGGAAGAAAAAGCAAAGCACTTCAAAGGCAGCACTAAACTCCTTTAATCCCACAGCGGAGCCAGCACAGCCAGTGCCCGGCTTTGGGAAGCTCACCCATGCCAGGAGGGGAAGAGGCACATTTGGACAGCAGTGGCTCATCCCCTCAACCCGCCCGTGCCGAGATGAGAGCATCCCCGTGCTCAGCATCCCCTGGAGCATCCAGCCAGACCCTTCCCTCCCCAAGGCTCATGGTTGGGGGGGGATCTGGCCCCAGCTTCCCCCCCGCAGGACTCACTTGACAAGGCGCAGGGTGTCCTTGCGGATGTTGATTAAGCTCCTGAGGGTCTTCACGGGTTCCTGAGGAGGTGGAGCAGCGTAAGGGAACTAGGATGAGAGAGACACCGGTGAAGGCAAACGCACGCGGAGGGGGTTACAGCGGCCATGGACCTTGTCCCTGGACCCCCCCCAGTGACCCAGCCCCAACCCGACACCCCCGTATGACACAGGGACCCAGGGTGGGCTGTGCATTCGCATGGGTGCTGAGCATCCACAGCTCCCGCTGGCACTTGGGTAGCAGGCAGCGTGATGGTGGGGACACATCCCTTTGCAAAGAGCAAGCCCTAAAGCCCTTACAGGGGACAGTTTCACTGAGGGGGGCACGTAGAAAGTGGCTGTTCCTTGTCCCTGTGGCTGGAAGGCGAGGGGGGTGCTGGGCACAGGGCAGGCAGGTGGCTGCTGGCGTATTTTTAGGCTGCCGATGCAGTGTGGAGTGAGGCTGGGCAGGGGGAGGCCGAAGCTCCCTCCCTGCCCAGCAGCCAGGGAACCTGTCCCTGATTCCTCCCAAGGCTGGAGGGGATTTGGGTGGGTGGGGGGTCTCTGCCAGCCCCGTGCCCAGAGCAGGGAGCCAATGGGGCGGGTGGGCAGCACCAGGCGGAGAGCAGCTCTATGAGAGAGAGGTGTCGAGCCATCCTCCGAGATGACCTTGTCCTTCCTGGTCCTTCCTGTCCACCTGCAGCCACCACGGGGGCTACAGGGCTTGCTGAGGAGAGGGGACACCCTCTCCTTGGCACTGCAGCCACCCAAGGGAGACCGAGGGCACAGGGGAAGGGATGCAGGACCCATCTCCCGCCAACTCCCAGCAAGGTTGAGCTCCAGGGAGGGGTCAGCCACCCCAGGGGACGACTCAAACACGTGTTGGAGAGGCAGAGGCTTATGCCAGGATTAATGCCCAGCTTGTTGGGGAGCTGTCACCGTGTGCCAGGGGACAGCCAGAGCCAGGAGGGCATCAGGTGCCATCGGGGATGGCAGATGCTCACAAGAGGCAAAGGGCTCAGGCGCTGCCTTGGGAGAGGGGATGTGTCACCACACCAGGCTGCCTGGGTCCCTTCATCCCCTCGTGATGCCTCCAGCCCAGATGGGAGAGGGTTGGGAACAGCAAGGCACCCGATGTACCCCGATACCAGGGGGACAAGACTAGATTGCAGATGGCACTCGGGGATGCCCCGCGGGGAGCCAGGTGCCCATTTCCCATGTCCCTGGCGCCCTCACGTGGGAAAGCCACTGTGCCCTTCCCCATCCCCAAAGCCACCGTCCCCATCCCCAAATCCATTGTCACCTTCCCCGTCCCCAAAGCCCTGCAGAGCAGGATGGATGGGGCTGGGGGAACCCGTGCTGGGCTCAGCGGGACGGGATGGGACAGGCAGCTCACAGGACCAGGCAGTGCAGGCAGAGTCCTGTCCCATCCCTCCTCCACCACCCGGCTGTCACCTCCTGCGTCCCACCATCCCACGGCTCTGGTCCCACCCGTGGCATCGAAAGGCAGGTTAAAGCCCAGGCTGGAGCCAGCGTGGCCGATGGCACACGCTGAAGATGAATCCACCGCTCCCTGGAATTGCCGCCCCCTCCCTCCCCTCCAGGAGAGGAAAAGGGCAGCTGAGTCATTAATCTGGTGTTAATAAGGTTTTTAACGAGTCACTAAATGCGCACCTGCAGAATCTCCTGTTGCAGCTGGAAAGGAACAAATGAGAAAAGGCTTCGAGGCTGGAGCTGAGCCGTGTTGTGACATGCCCTTCCATATCGTGATACTTCCTCTGCTATTCAAATTAATGAAGCAATCCAATCTCATTTGCACCTTGCCCAGCTGAGCCATACCCAAACCAGCCTGCAGTGAATGTCAGAGCTTGCCCTGGCAGGGAGAGCACCCATGGGTGCAAGCCCCCTCTCACCGCAGCACCCAAGGGTGGGCAATGGAGGGGGGAAGGGGCAGCTGGGTCCCCTGGGTGCAGCCCTGCGGGGGCCGTTGGGCTGAGCAGGATGGGGAAGCGCCACAGGCAAATTTCTTGCCACAGAAACTGCTTTGCTATCGTGGTTGGGCTCTTTCACACCCACATCTGGGCTCTTTTTTGGGGGGCTGGGGCTTTTTCTTGAATGAAGTTTTGCAAGCCGGATTTGCACATCAGAAAGGGGCTGTTTAAAGGACTTTTTGCATGTCCTCAATTTAAATCAAGCTGAAAAACAACAGAAGAAAACCTCACTGCAACCGTTACCCATTTAAAAACATCATCTATAGCGACATTTGGTCCAGACTGGCTTCTGTTAAAGTGAAAAATAACCTCCTCAAAAACCTCTCTTGGGGTTTTTCTACAGGCAGACCTAGGCTGGTTTGTGTGGGCAGGGAAACCCAGCGGCACATTTCAACAGTCCCCAGCTTCCCTGGAACGCCCCGTGTTCTCTGGGTGCCACAAACAGCTTCTTGGCCCTTGGAGAGGTGTCCCAGCATGGTGGCAGCTACTTAAACCTGCGACGCCCTTCCCAGCCCCTTGGGAACCAGTCCCCAGCTGGAAAATCCAGATTATCCCGTATCTGTGGCGGGGAGGGTCTGCACAGCCTCCGGGTGCTCAGCACATCCCCGCCGCAGCAGTGCTGTTACTAGCTCAGCCAAGGCATTCGGCTCAGAGAGGACTAGGGACACAATTTTCCCAAGACTTTCTGGCCCTCGACACCCAAGGAACCCAAAATAAATCCCCCACCAAAAAGCACAGGCCATCTCCTATGTTTCCAGTCCAGCCAGGGCTCACACAGCATGCCAGAATGAGAAAGCATCGCAGCCAAGAAGCATCAGGACAGGACTTGGAGGCGGCATCAGAGGTGCCCAAACGCTGCCTGGACACAGGCTTGGACCAGAAACAACACGGGTCCCCCTCGACCCCTCCCTGAGCCCCCAAAACTGACCTGACCCGAAAGCCCAGCCCCAAAACACCCGCCACTCCCCAGGAAGACAGGACCTCGGTCACAGCTCAGGGCCATCAGTAATTAAGCCGGAGCAAAACAATTTAGTTTGCAACGCTATATTAATTCTTTCTGCTGTTTCCAAGCTGTTCTTTTACCTTCCCCGCTGCTTCTGCTGTCAGGGCGCCTGACTCGGGAACTGCTCGCTGGGCAGTTTAGAGGCTTTTACTGTAATCAAGAGGATTTCTCAGCACTCGCTGCTGGAGGGAGAGCTCAAGTGCTGACTTTTCATTTTCTAGGGAAGCACGGAGGATGGAGAGAAAGGTGCTGGCTTTGCCCACCCAATGCTCACAGGTTTTGGGGGGGGCGGGGTGTGATCCTGCCCTTGGCTCTGCTGGGATCTCTGCTCTGGCACAGCCCAGGGCCGGGCGCTTCCCCGCTGAAGGGCCACACGATGCTGCCAAAATGCTGCCGAAGCCGATTTCAAGGAGGGAACACAAACCGGGACGGCAGCAGCCTCGCCAGCCCCACACAGAGCAGGCGGCGCTGGAGGGCTGGGCCATTAGCAGCAGGTAAATTCATCTTGACTCAATAGAAACGCTTTGTGGCCTGTTAATTCTTCACCTTGAATTTTTTTTAATACTTGACCCCCCCCCCTCACTGCTCTGGCCCATGCTGGAGAGCTGCACCCGGACAAGCTGGGGGACAATTGCCCCCGCAGCCGAAACCTGCCGTGGGGACAGCTCCGCTCTCATTTCCTCCCTTTCCAAAGGCAGCGAGCAGAAAACACATCTCCAGGACTGTGGGGTCCAGGGACCTCCCCCGCAGCCGGGATTCCTAGAACCAGCTGGAGCCAGCAGCACCCAGCACCACGAAACCCATCGGAGCTGCCCACTGCCCCCACCAACTCCACCTTTTGGGTTTTTTTCCCCCCTTTTTCGCTAAAGCTTGGGGAATACTTTTGCCCGCTCCAGTCCAAGCTACTCTACCCCGCAGCGCGCCAGCACGGCTCCCAGCACGTCCCCCACCCTGTGCCGCCTGGGCTGGGAGGTGGCTCCTGGCTGGGCTGGGAAAGGCAAGTGGAAAAGCAGCGATCAGAGGAGGAATGAGAAAGAGGGAGTTGGGCTAAATCAGCCCGTTACCCCTCACCATCTTTTTCACCAGCTGATATTATTAAGCTGGCGGGTTTGTGCATGCAAGCAGCCCTTGCAGGTTGTAAAATACGTGCAGGTCCAATGACCTGTGACACAGGTGCTGCAGAGAGCAGCACCCAAAGGCAGATGTCACACCACCGCCCAGTCCATTCCCAAGCACCTGCAAACCTATGCAAGGCTTGCAGCTCCAATTTGGCAGCGAGGCAAGAGATACAGCAATAACATTTTGTTGCTGTGGAGCGCGTGGCTGTGGGTGGGATGGCTGAGAGGAGACCTGGGTTAGTCCCCGATGGACGAGGGGCTGCAGCAAGTAGCCAAACCTTATATTAGACATCAGAGAATCCACTCAGGCCACCCCAAGTGTGCTTGGCTGGCTCTGCCCTTGGTGGGGGTGGCAGCCAACAGCCTTATAGCATGACACACACAGTCACTACCACTTTGGGATGGGGCATGCCTGGGCCCTGTGTGTGTGTCCCCCCCCAGCCCCCTGTGTCCCCCCAGTGCCCACCACCACAGGCCGGTTCCCCAGGAAGTTGAGGTCGCTGTTCTCGCCGAAGAGGTAACCCTCGGGGTGCGTGGAGTCAAACTTCTCGCCGCCCATGATGAAGTGGTTGGCAAAGTAGCTCCCTGGAAAGAAAACACAGAGACCTCCTGAGCGGAGGGGGAGGACGGGGCTTCAACCAGGCGACGGAGCGGCACGAAGCCACCGAATCGATGGCTCAGAGGTGGCTTTGTCCCCGAGGTCACCTTGCTGGGAGCCTTTTGGTTTGAGCTCACGCGCTGCCAGCCCCGAAGCAGGCAGAGGTGGAGGGGGAGCTGCCGAGCTGCCTTTGGCCTGCCCGTGCTGCCCTCCCCTCTCCCTGCCCGCATCCCCCCGCTGCCGGCAATCCCAGCCCTGCCCGGCCGCCGCGATGGCCCAAGTCCGGGCAGAGAGAGCCGGGACGGGGAGAGGTTTGGTGCCGGGGTCCAGCCCCACGGCACCGCCTGGCCCTGGGGCTGCTCCATCCAGCGGGATTTAAACAGGAGCAGGATCACCCCGCGGGGATTTGGCTGCGTCCCTCCCCGAGCGCAGCGCCTGCTCCCCTTTCTCTGCTCGGGAAATCCCTGCGAGCCCCAGCCCGGCCTGAGCTGCCCAAGGTCACCCCGACCTTCAGCCGTCCCCGCGCTGGCAGGGGCGGCCAAACCCTGGTCTGCACGCAGGAAGGGGAGATGGTTCCCAGGGCGGCGGAGCAGGAGAGCGGTGCTAATCCTCTGGACCAGGCACCCTCAAAACGGGCAGGGTTGCTCCTGCCCAAAGCCCAGCATCACGGACCTCGTGTGCCAGCTGAGGCAGCGCGTCCACAGCCAGACACCTGCCCGGGTTTGCTGCCACCACCGCCGGGAAGGCAGGCAAAGCACAGCTGAACTGAGTTCTGTCAGTTCTCAGCCTGCAGCCTTCCCTAGGAAGGACTTGCCTACAGGAGGGAGGATTTTGAGGGGCTGTCAACAACGCCCCTGCAAAGCACCCCACATTGCCCTGATGAACACTGGGCAGTGACCAGTGTCCCTTCTTCCCTTGCAGGGTAAAGCACAGAGCCAAAACACTGGCTTGTCCTGCCCCTCAAGCTGGGAGCAGCCCCAGGCCAGGCACTTCTTAACTACAAGAGAGATTTTCATACCAGCTCAGCCAGGAGCTGACTGATGTCTGCTCCTTGTCCACAAGATCTGGGGGCAGGAAGGTTGGGACTTCTCCATGAGGTGGGAAAAGGAAGGGAAAGGGGGAGGTGATCAGGGATGGCGAGGGGTGAGCAGAAGCACCAGGAGTCAGAAGAGGCAATGGATGGAGGATGGGCACGGTACCCTGCATCCCACCAGTCACAGGGAACAGGGTCCAGCTTGCAAAAACCCCAAGCCCAACAGCACAGAGCCACCCACAGCCCCCCTGGGGACATCCTGAAACTAAACCTTTGGGGTCCACAGGTAAAGGAGCTCAAGCCTGGGCTGCAGCTCTGCCTGTGGGGACTCAAGTCAGAGCTTGCAGTTACCTTCCAGCAGATGCAGTGACAGACCAGGGCTGGATCGGGCCTTAATATTGCATTTAAAAAACAAAACCGAGCCCAAAGCTCACAGGGGAGGAGGAGGAGGGATCTAACGCCGGGGCAGGAGGGACGAGCGGGGCCACACAGCTTCACCCGAAGGCCCCGCTGCGCAGGGATGCCCGGATGCAGCGCGCCCGTTAGCAAACGTCGACCATCAATTATTGATGCCTGCTGCTTTCTGGTCCCATTTTCCATGTACATAATTTATAGGCAGCTCCCCAGGGAAGGACACAGCCACGTAAAAAAAAAAAAAAAAAAAAATCCAAGGGCAAAGTGCCTTCAGAGCTGCCTGCTGGGGGAGAATGGGGCCGTCCGGAGCTTTTTATGGCACGGACTTGGGGTGAGAGCAGGAGATAGAAAAAAATTATATTTAAACCTGCAGAAGAAAAAAATTATATTTAAACCTGCAGAAAAGGTATCCCAGCACTGGGGAAAAGCTCTCTGTGATGGCCCCAATCGTGGTCTGGTGGGTGCTGGGGGATCCCATAAGATGGACAGAGCAGGCGAGGACCACACTGCCATCACCCAGTTTCCCTGCGGGGGGTTGGGAGCCCCTCTGGGTGCTGCAGGCTCCCAGTGCACCCCATGCATGTCCCAGGGGCTTCAGCTCCTGCTTTGCAGCAGACAGCACTGGCCTCACACTCCCTCCCAGGGAAGATCCTCCAAAAACCTTGCCATTAAACAAGAGCCTTGGGTCATTCTGGGCTCTGCCAGGGGAACACCAGCACGGGAAAGCCCAGGGCATCAGCAGAGCCCAGGGCATCAGCAGAGCGGAGTGTGCCAGCCCCACTGGGTGCTGGTGAACCCATGGGTGCGACTGGGTAGCAGAGGAGGGAAGCACCTTTCCAACCACAGCTACCTTATTATCAGCTAATTATAAATCCTTAACCAACGCCTACCCCCAGGGAAGGAAAGCCCATCAAGGACAGTCACATCGCAGAAGGAAAGCCGGGCTTTAATGAGAGCTTAAACTTCAGAGGCTGGGCGAGCATGTGGGAAGGGCTGAACAGAGTGGCTGCTGGAAAGGAGGAATAAACCAAAATTGCCTGAGGTTTCTGGCAGACAAAGCGTGTCCTGCATGCCTGCTAGCACCAGCATGCGGGGGGATGTATCCGGCACCCTCCGGTGATGCTGTCACCGTCACTGTCAGCACCTTTTCTCCATGAGTGCCTGGGATGCCACCTTGCCCAGATGCCCTGAGACAGGCAAGGACCCCGTGGGTGCAGACCCTGGTGTGTGCTGTGGCTGTGCCCATGGCTCTGGCACACGGTGGCACCTGTCCTGCATCGTCCCCTGAGCCATCGCTGCCTGGCTGGGGTCTGGCTCAGCTCTGGTAATGCAGCCTCTGGTTCTTGAAAGTCAGAGCCTGGATGTTTTTGCAGGGTCACAGCCTGGCTCTCCAAAGCAGCTAGAATAAAAAAGCTCATTTTCAGCCCATCCACACGTTCCCAGAGCGGGAAGCGCTGAGTTTCGCCCAGCCTGGGGTCAGCTCGGTGGCCGTGGCACGGCACAGGGCACGGGAACACCCCACGGCAGTGGGTGCTGGGTTAAAAGGCACAATGTGCTTCTCCCCCAGGGCCGCTCGGTGAGCTGGCACACTGCAGTTTATTTAATTCAGTGCTCCAGAGCAGGCAGCCAGAGCCAGCAGCAGCCGGAGGCAAAGCCAAACCCCCCCGGCACGGCTGCGTCAGCCCTCACCTGCGGCCCCAGGAGCCCCCCCGGGCTGCACCCTGGGCCATGGCAGTGCCACCACCCTGGGGTTGTGCCCCCCGGACTGGGGGTGTCACTGCCTGGTTAACCCCTTCGCTCTGGTTCCCAGCAAGAGCCCTGCTCACGGTTCCCCCTCCCGTGTGACTCAGGGGAGCTGGGTGCTGGCCTCAGCCAGGGACAGGGGCTGAAAGCCGGAGACTTGCCCCGACAGCCATCCCACTAGCCAGGCAGTGGGCTCCATAAACAGCCTCGACTTGTTCTCCCTCCCATCGCCTTTGCCAGCATGAGATTAGAGCCACTGAAGTAAATCCCAGCCTTTGCTTCAAACTACTGGTTTAACTAACCGCATTTGCACCCTGCCTGGAGGGGATGGGACCCTCAGGGTGGGAAGGGGAGATGCCTGACTGGGACAAGATGTGGCTGCCCTATTCCCACGGGCTGCACCAGCCATCCTGAGCAAGGCTGCAGCCAAACAAGCCACATCGGCAGAGAGAGGGAAATGCCCCGGGGTCCTGTGAGACACCCCCTCCTCCCCCCCCCCCCCCCGGGCCACGTTTCCAAAGCCAGTGGCTGTGTCCAAGCAGAATTCAAGGTGAGAGAAGCACTGCTGCCATGGAGGAGCCAGCTCTGCTGCTTGGCACGTCCTCCCCTGCCTCCCTCCCGGCTGCCAGCAGCGCTGAAGGCAAATCCCCTCTTGGCTTAAAAGCAAAACAGCCATAATCTCCCACAGTCACCAGCCTGCCCTCGTCCCAGTGCAGATGGCCAGGTCACCTGGGCACCTCCTGCCACTCTCCCCGAGGACCCCAGGCAGCACCAGGACCCTTCCCCCCACCCAGTGCTGCCCAGGCCCCGTCAGTGGGACCAGCCCCACCAAGAGCACCCAAAAGCCCCAGTTTCTCCCTGAAAGCCGGAGTTAAATATCAGCCCGGTGTCCTCTGCTAGCTGAGATGAGTTTGGAAGTGCTCAGCTGGGTGCACTTGCTCCCCCAGAGCAGGGCACCACACTGGCACCCTGCAGCCCTTTGTACCCAGATATTTCAAGAGCCCCTATATAAGAAGAAGTCCCAAGATAAAACTCCTTAATGCACGGAGCTGCAGTCCCTGCAGAGAGAAAACCCACGGACGGGGTGGTCCAGCTTCAGCTGGCATCAAGGTGACAAAGGCCTTGAAACCACGTAAAAGGGGAAGCTGGGGGGAGCCCCTCGGGAGGACAGGCTGCCAAGGATTGGCCGTCTCCACCCCGCAGTGCCCCAGTTAACCCCCACCACCGCAGATGTGCCAGCCAGCTGTGCAACCGATTTTGGATTAAGATTTTTTTAAAAAGCCAAGCACAGCTTTCCAGGACAAGCGAGGTTCCTGTTGGCTGTAATTCTTCCTAAGGAGGTCTTTATTTGTAATTAGCGAGCAATTTGTCATGGCACTAATGATCCAAGCGTTTACCTTATCCTATTAACTACCAAAATAGTTACCTATTAATAATATTCAGTGCCGCAAGGATCCTGTGACAATCCCTGGGCACACACACGGTGCTCCTGGGCATCATCCGCTGACAGCAGTATTTTTGCAGCTCTGAAGCGCTGCCCACCCAAGGACCAGAGTCCATCACTTCTCCCCACTGTGACCCCCTCATGTTTCCCCCCCAGGACACCCGCTCAGCCCGGCCATTTGCAGGGAAAACCAAGGCACAGAGGGGAAGGACAGATTTTCCAAGGTCACACACAAGGTTTGAGGCAGGGCTGGCTTCGGGAGCCGGAGAGACATCGCAGCCAAGCCTTGAGGCAGGGTGAGGAGCTGGGGAAGGTGAAGTCTCCCCACGGCAGAGGTTGGGGTGCTGCTATGGGGCAGGGCCATGGGAAGGAGGGATCCCCTCCAATCCCTCCCACCTCAGCCTCCCTCATCCTCCCGGGAATTTAAACCTAGGCTTTTCCCCGAGCAGCCAGCACCGGAGCGACCAGCTATAAAAAGAGCTCCGGCTTTCCCAGCCTGGCGCCGCAGACCGCGGGTACAAAAATTAACAATAATATGATTAAAGTCACATCAACTTAGCCAAGTTTGGGAACCGGGCTTGGCTGGCAAGGGGGCACCCGGAGAGGGGGCACCCCACGGGCAGACCCAGGGGTGACCCCATCCCTGCCGCGCCGCACAGACCCAGGGTGCCCAGCACCAGACCTATATTTTTAAGGGTGTCGTGTCGTCGTCCCCCCCCCCCCCCCAGCTGTGGGCGGTCAGGGTTTGCTTTAAGGTGCGCAGGGGCACCCCCCCGACCGGAGCAAAGTCGGTCCCCGCCCTGCTCGCTTCCCCTCCCCCCCCCCCCAGCCCGGCGGCGGCACCGGGACGCGGGACCCCCCCCGCGGGCTCACCGGATTTCGGGGGGTATCTGTAGACGGAATTAGCGGGGATATCCACTTCCTCCACCCCTGCGTTTTGCCGGCTGGTCAGAGCCCCCATGGCCGGGCCGAGGCTCAGCGGGCGAGATGCGGCGGGGTGCCCTCCCGCCCGGGACCGGCACCGGCACCGGGACCGGGGCTGGCGGCGGCGGCCCCCGCCCGCAGCATCCTCCGCTCTGCGCCGCGCCCGGCACCGCCTCCGCGCTAGCGCCGGGGCTGCGCCAATGCGGGGCCGAGCCGGGCCGGGCCCCCCCCCGCCCCGCACCGCCCCGCACCGCCCCGCCGCGGCACGGCTCGGCTCGGCTCGGCTCGGGGACAAGGGGACACGGCGCTGCCGCCGGCCCCGGCATCGCCCCGGTGTCCCCCACCCGCACAGCAGGGCCCCCCCTCAGGTGACACTTCCCTGCCCCCCCAGCACAAACGTGTCCCCCAGTGCCACCCACCCTGGTGGCACCCGGTTGCCTCCGGTACTGCTCACTGGTTCCCCTTGCCCCCCATACCATTCATCTGCCCCCCCCTCCCCAGTCACACACCCCAGTGACCCCAGCCCGTCCCAGTATGACCCTTCTCCCACCCTTGCCCCCAGCCCCACCAGCTGGGTGACACTGAGCAGCACCCCCATCCCAGGGACCCCCAGGGACAGCCTGGGCCCCCCAGGCTGGCTCAGAGCACGGCCTCTCTGTCGCTGTACAGCCCCCCCCCCCTCTCCCCGCAGCTGTTGGGGTGTCCCTTGGGAGAAGGCCAAGTCCCCCCCTTTTCCCAACAGGTTCCCTGGCGCAGGGGGGAGGAGATGGAGCAGCCGTTGGCACAGGGGCTGAGCCCCTCCGGCAGCAGCCCAGGGCTGCACAGAGCTGGGAGGGGGGGGTCAGATTAAAAGCCCCCCCAGCACACACCTCCATCTTCGCCACCCTGCCTTCCCGGCTCTGCCCTGCACCAGGAGCAGCCGCGTCAGCCAGGCGCAGCCTCTGGAGGCCGGGAGCTGGCTGTCTGCTCCTCTGCACCCCAACGCACCCCCAGATTCCCCCAGTATGAAGCTACTGGGAAGCTCTGAGCGCCTTTGCATCTTCCCCTTGGGGATGGAGGTGAAGGATGGACCCTTTGACCTCCCGCTTAAAAACGCTGGCGATGAATTCGTCTTGCAGTGCAAGTTAGTGGAGCATCACATGATTTTGATTTGAGTTGATAACACGAGTGCTATAAATATCAGACGGGAGATGTGCAGATCAGCTGCCCCGATGTCGTCGGCTGCTCAGCGGTGATGAGCAAAGGCCGTCCCCGGAGCTCCCCCCTTCACACCCTCCCTGCAAAGGGCCACACGCATCTCCCTCCCCGATTCCTTTCTACCAGCACAGCCCCAGGGGCGGCTGAGAAAAGCCAAACCAAAGAGCAGTGGCCACCGTGCTGGGCAGCCTTGTGCCCCGTTTTGTCAGCCTGCCGCCGTCCCACGGGGACCCGCAGCCCTGGCAGTGACACCGTGTCCGCACCGCTGGATGTCACACCCGGGCTGGGCGTCAACGGGAGCGTTGGCCGAAGAGGAGTCGAGGGCAACACCAACAACCGGGAGCCTGCTCCGGTTCTCAGAGCTGACACCCAGCCCTGAGACCCCAGGGGCTGATCCCCGCTCACCCCAATGTTTCGGGGAGCCTGTTCTGCAGATGGATCATTTAAAAATCTAGCCCAGCCCAGCACTGCTGAGCTGCCGGCACGGCCCCACTCCTCTGCCTCACTCCAGCCAGCGACGACAGCGAGAAACACGAGCCTGGGAGAAGGAGCCAGCACATTTCATTACCGGCACACAACAGACTGCAGGGTTTTAGTGCAGATAATAATTCAAAGTTATCCCCGTGCAGATCCATAACCCAGCAGTCATTACATGCAGAGCTGCTGTGTGCATGCACGGCTTGTGGGGTTGTTTTGTTTTTTTTTTTTTCCTTTTGCTTTTTTTTTTCAGCGGTGTATTACTGCAGCAGAGGATTTTGTAGGGCAGTGCCGCAGTGGAGTGCAGGCAGGAGCTGGGTGACGATACGGCTTCGAGGGCAGGTTCCCTCCCAGTCCTGCCTGGCCACATCCACACTGGACTCCAGCACATGTAAAACCAGGACAAACCCCAGAGGGGCTGACCTGGCAGGGATGTGGGGAAGGGGAATCCAATGCATGGAGAAAAAAAAAGCAATATTTAACCCCAAAACACACCTGGTGCTGGGGAAGATACCAGTCTGAAGCACTTGTGCTGCCCAGCTGCAGGATTTGGTGCGTGTGTTTGGCAGGGAAACGGGATCCTGCTCCTGCCTCCTTGTGCTGAGAGGGAAACTGAGGCACAGGAAGGCACAACGGATTTGCTCGAAGGTTAAACAGGAGAGCAAACGGCTCACCCATGGCAGTAAACATTTGTCGTACACCCAGTACTCCCAGCTCCTCCAGCACATGCTGAAGAGCCGAAAACCCACCCTGGGCTGGCTCGGCCCCCAGCCCCGTGCAGCTCAGCAGAGAGGCTGCCCCGGCCCTGCAGCGTGGCAACGGCTGGGGGGGTAGGAATGGGCCCTTTGTTAGTGGGTGCTGAGCCCCTAATGAGCTGCTGCATCATTAGTCCCTCCAGACTGGTTCCCAGAGCAGGTCCTGGCTGGGAGGGTGCAGCAGGGTGCTGGGAGCCCACACCCTGCCCAGAGGGGTGACCCCACAGCCCCCGTGGGTCTGGGGGGGTGGCAGGGCAGCGTGACTGATGGGAGGACGGCAGAGCATCTCAGGCAGGGTCAGGCCAGGGAGGGTCGATGGCAAATCCTGCCCTTGCTGTAAATCCTGCCCCAAAAAGGGGCTTTTCCACCAGCTGGATGGTGCGGTGGGAATAGCCGAGGCGTTTGCAGCAGTCTTGTGGCTCCACAGCCAGGCTAGGCGCAGAGTTTCCTTCCGAAGGACTGAAGGTCCTGCTTGCTTTTCCAAATGTCCCTAACACTGTGTTTTATCACAGCCTCGGACAGCCGTTGCCTGTGTGAGCCCCGCTGGTTTGCACGCGAGGGCTCGCAGCGCCGTTTCCCTGGGTTTCACGGGCAGGCCCTACCCGAGGCCGGTTGCTCGCAGCTTTGCTAACTCAGCTAGAAGCCGCGCCGTGCACACAAGCGGGTGTTTCTGGCAAGCGGGAGGTCCGGAGCACTGTCCAGGAGGCAGGTGGGTTTGGGATCCCGGCTTCTGGAATTGCTCTTCTCACACCTCCCCCTGCCTCAGCGCTGGCTTTGCCCCGGGAGGATAAAGCTGCTAAAAATCTCAGCCGGGCAAACAGGACCCTCCGTATCCGTTGCTGCATCCAAGTGAGCGGGATCCCCCCCGAACACCCCGGGGCGATACCCAGCTCAGGGAAACCAGGCACCGGCACCGCTGCCTGCGGAGCCCCACCTGCGTGGGACCATCGGGACTTCACACAAGTCCCACACAGGCTCTTGCACCCCGGCCGCAGATGCTGCTTCGAGTCTCCGTCCTGCTGCCTCTTCATTCTTTCTCCCAGCTGGTCACCACCGCCACATCCAGACCTCTGACCCACGCTTAGGTCTCAGCTTCGTCTATTTTTGCGCCATCCATTTGCGAAGCGCCCCGTTTTCTCTTCTGGTTTTTGAAGGCTGCTCTTCCCCTTCTTAATTAAAGCCTTCCAGGCGTGCATTGCATTGGTCCCGTTTGGTCCCCAAACCCGGCTGGGGGACACGCATCACAGGGGAGCTTGCTCACCCTTGCAGGCTTGTGGCTGAAGCTTGGAATCACCAGGATTTTAAACATTATGTTACAAATAATAATACAAAAAAAAAAAAAAACACAAAAAAAAACCAAGCAAACTTGGGAGCTCTGCCTGAGCCCCTCCTGCCGGTGCCTTCCTCCGGAGGGGCGTGCAGGTGAGCTCAGGCCGGGTACCCCCGGTCTCAGGGTGGGTCCCTGCCCTGAGGGGCAACAGGGTCCCCAAGAAATTAGGGGGGGGGTGTGAAGCAGCAGCAGGGAGAGGCAAGGAGTGGGGGGGGTCACCCCGCCTGGAGTGCTCCTCAACCCCGGGTTGGGGGAGTCCCCTCCTCCTCCCGCGCCTCTCAATGAACCTCCTCAATGAACGTGACGTCACCAACGCCTCCAGGATTAAAAAAAAAAAAAAAAAAAAAAAAAAAATCAAAACCCACAGAAAACCCACAAAAAAACCTCGCGACGCACCCAATCAGCGATCGGGCCGCTCCTCTGCCCGCCCGCCCCGCCCCCCGAGCGCTCCCGCAGCCAATGGCGGCGCCGCCTGCAGCCAAAACACAGGCGTGGGCCAATGGGGAGGCGGCGGGGCGGGGCGCGGCGCTGGGGCAGCTGGAAGATTCGAACCGAACGCCCGTCGGGGCGGGCGGCGCGGCGGCGGCCAATCAGCGCCGGGGGGGGGCGGGGCGTGCCCGTGTGTGTGTGTCCGTGTGTCCGTCTGTCCGTGTGTTTTCCCCCCCCCTTCCCCTTCCCTTCCCCCCCCCCCCCCCCGCCGCCCCCCGGTGTCGGCGCGGAGCGGGGCGGCGGGCGCGCTCCGGGCAGCCAGGCCGGCAGCTCGGCGGGGCTCCCCCCCCCCCCCGCCCCGGCCATGTCGGTGAATATGGAGGAGCTGCGGCACCAGGTGATGATCAACCAGTTCGTGCTGGCGGCCGGCTGCGCCGCCGACCAGGCCAAGCAGCTGCTGCAGGCGGCCCACTGGCAGTTCGAGGTACGGGGGGGCCCCCCCCTCCCCTAATTCCCACCCCCCCCCCCCCCCCATCTAACCGGGAGCCCCCGCCACCCCCGTGCCCGCAGAGCCACGGGGCGGAAGGCGGGGGGAGAGGCCGGCTCAGACGCGGCCCACCGACACGCGTGGGCAGCCCCCCCACCCCTCAAGCACCCACGGCGGGGCGGGGGGGGGGGGGGGGGAAGGGAACCGGCTCCGAGCTCCCCCGAGTCTATTTATACCCGGGCCGTAACCCGAGCTGCGGCCCAGCGCCCCCCCCCATCCCATCCCATACCGAACTGAGGGCGGGGGGGCCGTGGGTGGGCCCGCTGGGGGGGGACCCCGTATAAACAACGGGGGTTAGCTGTACCCCCCCCCCCACCCCGCGCGGGGAGCCCCTACGCGAGGGTGGGACACGATCGCGAGTGGGTCGGGTGAAGGGCAGCACTTGCTCCCCTCTGCCTTAATCCTTTGGAGGGGGGGTGGGACGCCCGTGGATGTCCTCCCCTCCCCGACGTGGTCCCACGGGGGTGGGGGTGAGCAGGGGGCCGTGGGGCAGACAGGAGATGGGGGGGGGGGGCCCATGTTTTCCTTCCCACCCCCCCCCACCACCACCACTTTGTCTCGGGTGGGCTGGGGCTGACAGCTTGTCCCCACAGACGGCCCTGAGCGCCTTCTTCCAGGAGACCAACATTCCCAGCAGCCACCACCCCCCCCAGATGGTAAGTGGGACCCGACCCCCCCCCCCCCCGCCCCTCCGCAACACCCCCCGCCCATCCCCAAACCCACCTTTAAACCCACCCCAGCAGCTACCAACCCCCCCCCCCCCCCCAAACCCCCACACCTACAACCACCACCCAGCTCAGGACCCCCCCAAGTCCCCCCCCCAAGGGGTCTGTGGCCCCCCCCGGGCCGCGGAGCTGTCAGCTCCCCTGCCAGCCATATTGCTCAGCGCCCGGAGGAACACGCAGCCGGCGAATGTAAACACGAGCTAAAATGTCTGCCAGGAAATAGTTTGTCTCCGTGAGCATCGTGCTGGAAGTTGGGCTCCCTGGGCCGGGGGGCCACTGCTGCCCCCCCCTTCCCCAAACGCCGCTTGACCTTGGCCGAGGGCACATCCCCTTGGCCAAGGGGAGGAAGTTATTCCCCTCTGGGTGGTTTTTGTTGTGTTTTTGGGGTGTTTTTTTCTTTTTTTTTTTTTTTTTTTTTTTTCCTGTTGAGGGAACTAAACAGTGCCGCACGCGGGGGAAGGAGAGGATCTGGGCTAAGGCGATTTTTTTTTTTTCTTTTTTTTCTTTTTTTTTTTTTTTTTTTCCCCCCCTTTTTCCCTGCCATCAGGAAATTGCCAGCCAGCCCAGCATCGCCAGCAGCAAGCGCTCGCTCTCGGAGAAAGTCATTTTGCCAGCCGGCTCCCACTTAAACCCCTTTTATTTTAATTCCTCTTTCTCCCCCTGCACATTTTCTCGCCGCCTCGGGCAGCTTGCAAAGGGTCCTCTTGCAGAAAACCCCCTTTCGCGGGAGGAGAAGGGCCGGGGGAGCGGGCGGGAGCTGCCGGCCGGCCCCGGGCTTCGCTGTGTTTTCACACCAAAAGCCTCGTCGGGGCAATTCCCGTCGGGCGGCTGCCGGAAGCGGGATGCAAAGCAGCTCCGATGAAACCCATCCCGTTCCTCACCCCTGCGCTCCCTGGGGCCGAGCGGGGATCCCCCCGTTCCCCCCCCCCCCATCACCCCCACCCAGCCTGACATGAAGGGCCTGGAGCTGGACGGCTCTCCCCCTCCCCACGGGTGTTTTTCTAACACCGTGTGTTCCACACGGTGACAAAATACCTTTCACCCTATCCCCAAATACTCCCGCCTCGCATTTTTGGCATTTTTTTGCTGCTATCCACCCCCCCACATGCGCCCAGCATCCTGATTTCTGCAGCTTAAAATGCCCCGCACGGCTCAGGGCAGGGGGGGAGACGAGGGGCTTCACAGTCGCCTTTTTTATTTCTTTTTCAAGCGGCAGAGAACAAAGCTGTGAGTGCAGCAGTGTTATGGCGTGGGGTGGCACGTCACCTCCCCCCCCCCCCCCCAGAGGGGAGGCTCCCCACACCCGGCAAAACCCCCGTGGGTCTGGGCTGTGGGGAAGGGACTCACCAGAGCTGTTTGGTGTGTCGGTGCAGCAGCTCACGGTGGGACTGACCCTCTGACAACCGAGCAGCTCCTTAAAGTGTTGGAGGAGGAAGGCAATAATTACATGGCAATTCTTATTCTTATTTTTTTTTAAATTAATCTGTCAAACGGCACCCCAGAAGCTCAGAGCTGTGCCCCCCCCCAGCTTCCAACATCACATCCAACCTCAGTCCAGGGCTGGTGTTTGCTGCATGTGTGGCTGTGTTGTTTGTTTTTTTTCAAAACACGGTCACTTAAAGGTTTTGGTTGTTTGTATTTTTTCCTTTTTTTTTTTTTTTTTTTTTTTTTGCAACAAATATCTTTTCAGATAGTGCCCAATGTATAGGCTATTTAAAAAAAAAAACAACCCCAAAAATAGCTGACTTACCACTGTTTTGAGGTGATCTCTGAAATGAGCTCTCCCAAAGTCTGTGTGTGGTGAAGGAGGAACGTCCCCACTTGCCACGAGCCCTTTCAGTGCCAGCCTGCCTGTAACTGCATTTTTGGGGTGCACCAGCTCTGCACGCTGATGGGAGCTCATCCATCCTGCTGCCAGCACGGGTTTCCCCAAGGCTGGAGGAGCACCCCACCTTCGAATAGGCCGGGCTGGGACCCCCCCCCGGCTGCAGCAGTGGGGAGCGGGGGGCACCTGCAGTGTGCCCGGCTGCTCCTCTGCTCCCAGCAGTCGCTGGGATGGGGGTGAGGAGGAATCTGTAAGAAGGATTCGGACACTTGTGTGCGCTGGGGAGCAGCCGGGGCTGCTGAGCACCGGCTAGGGCAAATCCTGGGATAACCCCCCGGGCAGGGGGAGGTGCAGGAGCTGTCCCCCACCAGAAGCGACTCCCCGAACCCCCGTTGCTGGAGGCAGCAGATGCTGCCCCGGCATCCCCCCGAGCGGCGCGGCTGTGCCCCGCATCCCGCGGGAGCTGCGGCTCCGAGGGCGACAGGGATCCGCGATGGATTTAACCCGGTGGGGTGAAGCCCCTCCACGCATGCACCCCATACACCTACCCCCCCTCCCCGTGCAGCCTCAGGGGAATTTTGCTCTGGGGGTCTAGTGGGGGGGATGTGCGCCCCCAGACCGTTTCCCCCCACTGCTGCTATTTCTAACCACCCCCCTGTCATGTGTGTTCAGAGTAGCCCATGGCACATCCCTGCTCCCTGCCAGTGCCCCCACCCCCAGAGATAAAAAAAGGGGGAAAGGGCATTAGGGCAGGTGCCCACCCAATTTTGCACCGCTGGGGTGAAGTCCTTCCCCCCCCACATCACCTCTGGGGGGCTTTAGCACCACCCCCCCCATACTGAGTGTAGCAAGTGCTTTGCTGAATTGGGGTCCCTGGTGCCACCAGCCCCAGTGTGGGGCTGTGTCCCCCCCCCCCCACCGGATTTTCCTCTGATGGTGAGATTGGCTTCAAGAAGGGCCAGATCCGGCACCGGCTGAGCAGTGGTGGCGGGGGGAGGGTGCTAAATTTAGCTGGGTACGCAGAAGGCAGGGGCTGTACCAGGAACTGCGCGGGGCCCGGGCCCCCCGCCTCGCATCCCTAGGGGGGACCCTGTCTGCTTTTCACTCCCTCTGCCCTAATAGGGTGCAAAGAGGTGACGGGGGGGGGGGCTTCTGTGGGTCCAGGGACCCCAACACCCTCCCCACCTATCACGCTGGACCCTTTTACATCAGCCCCATCCCTTCTGCTCCCCTCCATGGGGCAGCTGGCATCAGAGCAGCGTCCCCCTCCCCAGACCTGTGCTTGGAGCACCCTGGATGGTCCAAAATGTCCTTCCCAAACTGGGCTGGAGACCTTCCCCAGGCATCTCCCCCGCTTCTTTTTTTGGGGGGACACACACACACCCCCCAATACCAGCTCGACTTGAGCTGTGAGCATCCCCTGGGGCTTTGGGTGGGGGAGGTCCCGGGTGCGGGATGCAGTCAGTATCCCCAGCCCCATCGGGCTCCTGCGGACAGCTTGGCGCCCCAAAAACCACCCGTGCCCCATCTGACACACCTACCTTCTCCTCTGACCCCCGCAGATGTGCACCCCCAGCAACACGCCGGCCACGCCGCCCAACTTCCCGGACGCTCTGGCCATGTTCTCCAAGCTGCGGACCTCCGAAAGCCTGCAGAGCAGCAACAGCCCCATCACCTCCATGGCCTGCTCCCCCCCCGGGAGCTTCAGCCCCTTCTGGGCCTCCTCGCCCCCCAGCCACCAGCCCGCCTGGCTGCCCCCCTCCTCACCCACCGCCCACGGCCTCCACCACCACCTCCACCACCCGCAGCCCGCCTGGCCCCCCGCCCCCCCGCCCGCTGCCCCCCCACAGAAAGCCGTGGCCACCATGGACGGCCAGAGATAAGACTGGGTTGGTGGGGGGGGGGGGACAGGGAGTGAGAAATTTGGGGGGGACGGGGGGGAGGAAGAGGGCGGGGGGGTGTCCAGGCCAGGGCGTTGGGAGCGGGGGCTCCCCCAGGAACGCACTGGAATAATTTTCTAGGTTTTATTATTATTTTTAAGGGGGGGGGGGGAACACACACAGGCTGCCGGGGAGGGCACCGGCCCACAAGAGCCTCTGCAAGAGTCACTAGCTGGTCTTTTCTCCCCCCCCATTTTTTTTTTTTTTAAATATATAACTATAATATATAAATATATCTAATGTATATAAATCCAGAGAGAAGAAGCAGCAGCACGGAGGTGGCTGCTGGGTGTGTGTGTGGGGGGGGGGGGTTTCCCTGTGGCTGCCCCCCCCCTCCCAGCATCCCTGCTGCAGGGCAGGAGAAGGAAAGGGGGGAGGGAATAACAAAAAATAAACGGATGGAGGCAGCTGTCAGCACCCCAGATCATGGCCGCAGGGGTGCAGAGCCACTGCCCCCCCCCCTCCGGCTCTGGATTTCCTGACGCTTCTTGCAGCGCCCAGAGCAAATGCGCCTCTTCTCTGGCTTCTGAAATTAAGCCCGGCTTCTTGCACAGACCCCCCCAAAACGCCCCCCCCACCTCATCCTCCCTCAGCACCTCCAGGGCCAAGGTGGATTTATCAAGGTGATGCCCCTTCCCTGTCCCTTCGACTGCTGTTCGTGGCCCTTCCCCAGGGAGAGGGGAGGTGGGGAGTTTTTTAGTTTTCAACTCAATCTTGCTTAAAAAAAAACAAAAAACAAAAAAAAACAAAAAACAAAAAAACAAAAAAAAAACAAAAAAAAAACAGGTTGAAGGTTTTTTTATTAATTTAAAAATAAAAAAAAAAAAAAAAATCACTTTTTTAACATCAGCTGTCCCTGCCTTTTCTCTTTGCTGGGAGGACATCCCTGGAAGGGCACCGAGACTGGGGGTGAGCCCCCCCATGCCACAGCATCAGAAGTGGGGACGGGTTCCCCCCGGGAGCTGCTCCCCCCATGCGCTGCCTGCAGAAGCCACCGCTGCTGTCCCCAAATGGGGGGGGGGGCAGCAGGAAGGGGAGAGCCCGCAGCTGTGGGGGTGCCACATGAGGACCCCCACGTGCTGGAGCACAACCGAAACCCCATCCCACACGCCAAATACTGCGGCCTGCAACGCACCCCCCCCAGCAGCCTGTCACCCCCAGCCCCATCACTTACCTGGGTGATGAGCCCCCCCCGCCCCCCAGCTTGGCAAGGGGGGGACACACAGACGACATGACACGACACAAGCACCAAAGGGCTCAGCCCCAGCTGGGCTGTATCCTGCAAATGCAATTACCTGGGGGGGTGTGGGGGGTGTTTTTAGCCCATTGCTGCCTGGCCCCCCCACCATGGGGTGTGGGATGGTCCTCAGCTGGCTCTGCTTTGGTTCCCACTGGTTTGTTCTGGGTGCTCCCA
Organism: Tyto alba; assembly: GCF_018691265.1. NCBI lineage: Eukaryota > Metazoa > Chordata > Aves > Strigiformes > Tytonidae > Tyto > Tyto alba. Next base: position 8,456,443 of record NW_024881314.1, read on the forward strand.
GTTATCCCACTGGAGGTGGCGGGACCCCAGATCCTGCTGGATCCACCTGGGCACCCCCAAAGTGGGTATTTAGCGCCCTTTTTTTCCCCCCTGAAAAAACAAACCCACCAGGAAAAACATCCCCGGGGGTGGCTCCCTGCAGAATAAGGTGTCCGGAGACCACAGTGGGGCGGGCAGGGATGGGGACTGCCGGGGCGGGGGGGAGGTTTGGGGGCTCCACCCCTGCAGAATTTGGGGAGAAGATCCACCAGGAGAGCAGGATTTCCAGTGGGCAGCCCAGAGGGACGCACAATGGGGGGGTGAGGGGATGCTCCCCCCCCCCCCCATGCCTGAGTGCCCCCAGCCTGCCTCCGGGGTTCCCCTCAGGGTTTCTCACCCTCCCACTCACCCTGGAGGTGCCACCAGCTTTGTGTGTGTCCTGTTTCCCCCACCCCCAAAAAAAAATGTGTCATTGCATGTGTGCATGGGGGGAAGCCGGGGCCATCCCCAGCTCTTTGCACTGGGGACAGCCCCGGCTCCTCCATGCGCCGAACAATGTGTCCCCAGCTGTGACACCCCCCAGGTCCCCCACCACGGTGGTTTCCCTTTCCTGGTACCTCTCAGTTGGTGACATAACTTGTGTTAGGTCTCAGCAGGCAGCGGGCCTCTCTCCCATGTGACGGTGAGGGGGTGGGTGGCAGGAGGGGGCTGGGGAAAAGCAGCCCCAAGCCACGGGGGTGGCATAAGAGAAAGGAGGGGACATACCCCCCCAAGGCTGGGGGCAGAGAAGGGGTTATGGTGCTTCAATCCGGAGGTGGGGAGCATCAGCTGCCCCGGGCTGGGCAGCAGTGGGGTTGGGGCCTTCCTCTTCCCCTCGATGGCCACGTTGGAAGAGGGACAAGGGGGTGACAGAAGGAACTCGGTGGTGCCCACCCCTCGGGAACCCCACTGGGCTTGGGGTGGGATTTGCTTTTGGCATTAAGCCATGTCCTGCTGCCACCCTTCCCACTGAGGTCCCCATCTCCCACTGCCTTCAGCAGCAACGGAGCATCATCATCCTCCCACTGCACTGCCCAAATCCCCCCAAATCCCCTCTGGGGTCACAAGCTCCCCCAGCAAGTGCCATCGGGGCCGAAAAAGGGGTTTGTGGAGGCCGGGGGGTGTCAGGGGAGCGCGGCAGCACGGGGCTGGCACAGACCCTGGGGGAGGGGGGTTGGACAGGGGCTGGTTTCAGCTCCTCTGGTGACACGTGGCCGCAGGACGAGCGATGCTGCCGACCCCTCCTTGTGCATGATGGGAAGATCCCGATGCAGGGCCCCCCCCCCCCCACCGCCCCCTCAGGCCACACAGATGCTTGGCTGCCCATCGCCATTTATTGCTGCTGGCTGGAGCTGCTTGCTCGCCTGCTCAATGGCTGGGGTGGTGGGGGTTCGGCCGGGGACCCCCAGTCTTGCCCAGCTGCTGGGGCGCTGGATCCATCCTGCGGGGACTGGAGGGGCAGGAGGAGCCCCCGGGCCTGGGAGAGGCGGCCGTGGGACGAGGCTGGCCTGGGCTCTGGCGAGGCGGCGGTGCCTGGGGGTGAGGGGCCAGGGGTTAGCCCCCCCTGCAGCCCCCAGGCCAGGCACCGGCTCTGGGCACCTCCCCAAACAGAGACACCCAGAAACGGGGTCCTGGCCCCCACCCTGAAGCAGACAGGCTGTTGTCCCACACTATCCAGGACCGCTCCCCCCGCATCCCCTCACCTTGCTTCGGCTCCGACACGGGGACCGGTTACCCCATCCACCAGTCCTTCCCCTCTATCCTGCTTCCACCCCAGCCCACTCCAGACCCCCAACCCCCCCTGCTCGCCCTCACCCACCGGGACACAGCAAGGTGCCCTCTCCCCCCCCGGTGCCCTGACAGGGCCATACCTGGCTGGCTGAGCGAGGACCCGGCGCTCTGGGGGCGCGAGAGCAGGCGGCCGGTGTCTCGGGCGTCCCACTGCCTTGGGGACAGCTTAGGCTTGTCCCTCAGGAAGCCTGGTGGGAGAGAGGAGAGGAAGATGGGGCGGGGGGAAAACCTGACACCCCGTGGGCACCCTGCCCACGCCGCTGTCCGCTCCACACCCGCCAGAGCCCCCCCCCCCAAGCGTGCCCTGGCCGTACCCTCCTTGCCCACGAGCAGGGGCAGCTGCCCGTCCCGCCGGCCCCTGTAGATGTGGCCGTCCTGGCCCAGCAGCTCCATCTCGTCATGCTGGGAAGGAGAAAGCGGGCTGGCTGAATCACCGGGCCGAAGTCAGCATCCCCAGGCAACCCTCCCGCACCCGGCTCTCCCTGGGGAAACTGAGGCACAGATTCCCCCCTCCACCGCCCCCCCCCACCCCGGACGCTCAGCATCACCCTCCCAGCCTCGGTCACCCCTGCCGTAACCCCCACCTTTGTCGCCCCTACCTTGATGGGGAGCAGGGTGGGGGGCTGGACCGGCCGTGGGGCGCTGGGCGGGAGGGGCTGGAGGCGCGGGCAGCGCTGCAGCGGGTGGGTGAGGGTGTGCCGGCCCCCGCAGTGCCGCGGCACGCTGGGGTACACGCACTCGGGCGCCCGCTCCCTGTGGGATGGGGCACGGGGGGGGGGGGGGGGGCTCAGTGCTCAGCACCCGGCACCGTGGCACCCCATGTTTCACCCTATTACGCCAGGGAGGGGGCCAGGGGGGTGCTCCCCGGTGGGGTATGTCCCTCCCAGGTGCCCACCGACTGCTGCAGGAGACCCACAGCCACCCAACCGTGCTGGATCTGCTCTTCCCCCGCGGCCCCGGTGAGCTGGTCACAGCCACGGCAGGTCCCTGCACCCTACGCGAAGGACACCAGGAGCCAGGAGCTGGGCTGTCCCAGCTGCAGTCCTTAATTTTGGTGACACGTTTCACAGGAGGCACCCGACTCCCCACCAAGCCTGAAGTCAGGCTGAGACCAGACACAGCTCATCACATGTAGCTTCAGCACCGTTAGGAGAGACCCGGGCTAGACAGGGCAGCCCAAGGCAGGGCTGTAACACCCCACAGACCTGGGGCAAGCACAGCTGACCTTCTGCAGCACATCTTTTCTCTCCCCCCGCGTCCTCCCACACCAACCCGGGGAAGAGCTCTCCCTTGCCAGGGCAGGGCCACCCTGCACCCCAGGGGCTGGGTCCCCGTGTCCCCTACCTGTGGCCGTGCTGCTGCGTTTGCTCCAGCTCGAGGATGGTATGGGAGCGCCCGGCAAAGCGGGGGGGCAGCGGTGGCATGGATGGGATGGCCACGATGTGCCTGGGGAGGGCAGGACCTGCGGGTGGGTGGCAGGGGACAAACAACCCACCCCAGCTTGGGGCAGCGCCCCAAAACCCACAGGCTTGCACCCCACAGCATCCCCCCTACCTGCTGCCCCCAGCGGGGGCTCAGCAGGGGCAGACCCTCCCAGGCAGACACCCTGACCCCTGTGCTTGGAACAGCGGGGGTCCACCAGCACCCACCTCCCCCCCATCCCACCCACTCAGCCCCCCCAAACACCAGTGCTACTCACGGGCCAGGCACCAGCATGTTGAGGGGCCGGTCGCAGGACACGCAGTGGAAATGGGCCAGCAGCTGCCTGGGGAGGGGGGACAAAAGGGCTGGGTGAGCTCCGGGGGGGACACGCAGCCCTGCCTGTGCACGGGCAGGCAGCTCGCAGGCAGCAGCGAGGTGCTGAGTTACGGCGTTTGCAGGGGGAACCGCGGGGGGCTAAGCGTGGTTTGTTCCCCCTCACCCCAGCAAGGTCGCAACCCGCTGGCTGGTGATAAAATAAAAGGGGTACGATGGGGGAGAGAGGTTGTTTGTGGGCTCCCACCTGGGAACAAGCTCCACCTCATATGGGCACTGGAGAATCCAGAGGGGACCGCCCAAAACCCACCCCCACTGTGGGAACTACTCCCACGGGCACACACAGCACCCCAGTCCCATGGGAACTGGGGGTCCTGGCAAGGACAAAATGGGGGGGGGGGACGGAGGCAGTTCCTGTACCTTTGGCTGGGGTGCAAATGCAGGATTGCCACATTTTTTTAGGATGAGCTTTGTCACTGCTGCCCCGAGGACCAGGACGCGCTCGTCTCGGCCCCGCTGGCACCCCCAAAACCTGGCAGCTTCCCCGGGGTGGGCAGGGAGGCGAGGCGCAGGAGCCCATGCCTGCCACCCAAACCAGCCCTCGCACCCGGCTTCATCGCTTCTTTGTCGGCGCTAATTATCTGCCTGTGCCATGCCAGGAGGGCAGGTCACAACCCAGCTCTGCCGCGGTGTCCCACCCCTGCCTGGGACACACACACACACACAAGCTGCCGTCCCCCAGCCTTGCTCCTGAAAGCCTTTGCACCCACACCCCAGTTTTGGTGCGGGAGGGCTCTGTCCTGCAGGTCCCCCCTCCTCACACCTCCTTTAATGTCGGGAACCTGCTGCTGGGGGGAGAAGGTGGCACAGCTCCTTTGTCAGCATCCCCACGGCCCGCTGGCTAAATTGGTCTGATGCCGGGGTGGCACTTGTCTCCCTTGTCTGAGCGGGCTGTGTCCCGGGGTGCCACACAGACACCGGCCGGGATAGCCCGAGGGAACGGGGCGAGTGCTGTCCCCAAAGCCATCGCCGTGCCCACCACACTCACTTCTTAATCCCAGCCGCATCATCAGCCTCTGTCGGCTGCGCCTTCTCCCTGAGCTGCTCCAGGATTCTCTTCCAGTGCTCCTCCAGCTGCTGCCGGAAAGGCCCCAGCTCCAGGCGGTCCAGCTGTGGACAGACACACACCCTCACCCAGCTGCGGACAGACACACACCCTCACCCAGCTGTGGACAGACACACACCCTCACCCAGCTGCGGACAGACACACACCCTCACCCAGCTGCCCCGGGACAGGACATCGCGGTCCCCAGGGAAAAGCCAGGAGCAGGGATCCTCAGAGGGATGCTGCCTTAGGCTGCCAAACCCCGAAGGTGCCCGTTTTGTGCAGCAGGGACGAGCTACCTCTCACCTTGGAGTCCATCTCTTCGCTGAGCTGCTGCTGGACCTGGTGCCAGTCCTGCTCCTGGCCCATCACCCGGCTCAGCATCTCCTGGATCATCCCATTCAGCCGCTCCATGCTTGCGTCAAACTGGCTGCGACTCACTTTGCCAGCCAGGGCGGTTTTGTCTGCTTTCTAGCAACGGGGAAAAGCAGGAGAGCGGTGGGGAAAGGATGGAGGTATGATGGGCAGGGCTGGCTCGTGGCAGGAGGAGAGGGGCAAGTGGCCACGTGGCCCCGCTCACCCCATCACTCCCGTGGGGTTGGTCACACCAGCTAAAGGGACCCGGGGGGAGACAGGGGGACCCAGTGAGGGACCCACGGCCAGTCTGGAAATCCTCCCTCCACCAGGGGAGTTCTGCCACTGAGCCCCCAGGGGACCAGCGGTGTTTGTCCCCCTGCCTGGGACCCCCTAGAGGCCATACCACATTGATTCCCAGCACCAGGTCCTCCTTGTCAGCTTTCTCCTTCTCCAGCTTCTCCAGGGACTGGAACAGAGCCTTCCAACACAGAAAGCATCCCTCCCATGACACCGCAGCACGGTCAGAGCTGCCTCCCAGCCAGCCGAGCCCCTCCTGCTCCCCACCCCCCCAAAAAACCTTCAGGAAAAGGTACTTTGAACCTCCACAGGGCTGAGAGCAGGTTGGCAGGGGGACAGAAAAATCCCTTGCGGTCCCCAGCCTGGGGTCTGCCCAGAAGATGCTCTGACCCCCTGGGGGTTTCAGCCACCTACCTCGATATCTTTCTGCTTCTGGTGACGGTCATTCAGGAGGTTCCCCGTGACAGAGCTGAGCTTCTCGTAGTCCCCTTGCACCTGCCTGACAGTGGCCTGGATGCGCTTCAGCAGCTCCTCGTCCTGCTTCGGGGAGGAAGATGACAAGGTGGTGCCATGCAAGGGGGGGGCTGGCTGCCCCACAGGGACAGACCTGGGTCACTCAGCCGGTGGCCACGGGCTCTCAGTACCAGCAGGACATTTACATCAAGGCTTTAATTTCCTTCCATGCTGCTGACTTGTACAAGCCAATCTGGGGGGGCAGCGAGGGGCTCCCCCACATTACAGTGAAGCACAACCAGCTGCGGGGGGTCCCAAGCCCCCCAATGCCGGCATCTCCCTACCTGGTTACTCCCTGGCAGCTGCCTCACCACCTTGCCCACCACCCGCCGCGACATGAAGGAGTCCACCAGCTCCTGGAGCTTCTCGTAGCGCTGGAGGAGCTGCCCCACTTGCTTGCTGATGTCCGTGCTGCAGATGGGGCACGCTGCCTCCACCTCTGCCTGCTCCTGCCCCGTGCTCCCCACCACCGCCCTCAGCTCGTCCAGCTGCAGGAGAGGGAAAAGGAATCAGCTCTGAGATGCAGGGACGGATGTAGCCAAGGAGCCCGGGTGCCTCAGAAGCTCAATGGCCCCAGCCGGCCAGGAGATGTGGTCAGGAACCCCGCCAGGACCACCCCGCTGAGCTGTGGGCAGTGGGAGCACTTCCCCCCGGACCTCACCTGCTCCTGCAGCTGGTCGGCCGTCTTGGTCACTAACTGCTCCAGCGTGGCCTTGTTCATCTCCTGCTGTTCTTCCAGCTCCTTCAGCTTACACGTTACCTCTTGCAGCGTGGATCTGGCCAGTGAGACAGGGGCACAGGCAGGCTTAGCCTCCACTCAGAGGGTGCCCCTTGACCCCTCTCCAGGCTTTTTTGCAGCCCCATGGCGTGGGAAACCCTCTGCCATCTTTTTACCCCAGTTGCAGGGTGATCTGGTCGCTGACATCCCCTTTCCAGTTGGCTTCAGACGCCTCCAGCTTTCCAAGGGCATCCTCTAGCTGCCTGATCTGGGAACGGTGGTGGTGGCAGTGTCGGGGCATGGCTCCATGTGTCATCCCAGCACAGGGGCCCTTCAGCTTGCCCCCTCCCTACCCAAGCCCCCCAGCATCCCCGCAGCCCCCTCGGGGACCGCTGCGGACTGCTCACCTTCCCCTTCTCGCCCTGCAGGTCGCTGCTCAGGCTCTGCAGGGAGGACGCCCAGTCCTGGATGTTGGCCAGGATGCTGGAGATTCTCTCCTCGTCTGGAGGGATGTGGTCCAAGGGGGACACACTGTCAGTCGGGGGGTCTCGCCTTTGGGGCCAGGCTCTGAGCACGATGAGCCCCCAACCCAGGGAGTCCTCATGCTGAACACCCCCCTGCCAGCCCCCCCCAGGGCTCCCACCTCCCTCCGGGAAGATCAGGCGCAGCTTCTCAATCTCGGCCTGGTCTGACTTGGTGGTTTCCAGCTGGGACACCTGCTCCTTCAGGACAGCGTAGTGGTGGCCGAGCTGCCCGATCTGGCGGAGAGCCTCCACCGTCTCTGCGTAGCGGTCGGAGGCGCTGCTGGAGCCTGAGGTCCCCCAGGGCATGGCCAGCTCTTGCAAAGGGGACACGGACCCGGCATCAGCATCGAGCGGGATCTCGAAACCCTCAGCTGTCGGCAAGAGGGTCCCCACTGCTGGGTGGCCTGCCCAGGCAAGCTGTGTGCTGGACAAAGCCTTGCCTCCCTCCTTGGGACCTGTGCCATCCATCTGTGTCCCCCAGGCAGCAGGGGTGGCTTCAGCAGGGACTTTCTCGGCACCAAGAAGGATGGAGTCCATGCCGGAGGGGCTTGGCTGAACCCCTGCTCCTCCTTCTTGGGTCCCTGGAGGTGCTGGATGAATCCCTGGGGGGGTCATCTGCATGCCAGGGGTCCCTGGCTGCATCCCTGGGGGGGTGGCCTGGGTGCCAGGGGATCCTGGCTGTGGCCCTGGGTGGGTAGTCTGGGTGCCGGGGGTCCCTGGATGCATTCCTGGGGTGGTGGTCTGGGTGCCAGGGGTCCCTGGCTGCATTCCTGGGGTGGTGGTTTGGGTGCCAGGGGTCCCTGGTTGCATCCCTGGCGTGGTCATCCGCATGCCAGGGGTCCCTGGCTGCACCCCTCGGGGGATGGTCTGGATGCCGGGGAATCCTGGCTGTGCCCCTGGGGGGGTGGTCTGGGGGCCAGGCATCCCTGGCTGCATCCCTGGGATGATGCTCTGCATGCCAGGGGTCCCTGGGTGAATCCCTGGGCGGGTGGTCTGGGTGCCGGGGGTCCCTGGCTGCCTCTCTGGGGGGGTGGTCTGGGTGCCGGGGGATCCTGGCTGTGGCCCTGGGCGGGTGGTCTGGGTGTCAAAGGACCCTGGCTGCATTCCTGGGGTGGTGGTCTGGGTGCCAGGGGTCCCTGGCTGCATCCCTGGGGTGGTGGTCTTGATGCCAGAGTTCCCTGCCTGTGTCCCCAGAGTGGTGGCACTGGCATCAGCAATCCTCATCCGATCTGAGGGAGCGCCTGCCCCCTTCTCAGGGGTCACTGGCGCTCCCTGCATCCCTGCATGTGTCCCCAGGGAGCCAGGCTGTGTCTGTGGAGTCCCCTTGCTTGTCCCTTTGCTGGTCCTGGGTGCAGGCTGTGTCCCTGGTCCCTTCGGTCCCAGTGCTGAGCTTGCTCCACGCGGGGTGTCCATGTCTAAAGTGGGGGGCTCAGCAGGGGCAGACTGGCCCCCACTGTCATCCTGGGAAAAGGAGGCAAAGGGGAGCAGGTTTATGGGCAGAAGTGCAGCAGCAAGGGCAGACCCAGGGCCACCTGCCCTGTCCTCAAGCCCCCCAGCTCATGGAGCCAAATTCAAGTACCCCAAAGGCAAAGACTCCCCACCCTGCAAGAGAGCCCCCTGAGCTCCCGCAGCCAGAGCTGCCCAGCCCCTCCCCAGCCCTCTCAGCCCTTTGGCTGCCTCCGTGCCTGTGGAGTCATTTTAGCAGCTGATCCAGGGGACCAGCAAACACCCTACTGATGCCACCTCATACAACAGCTAGGCATTCTTTCCGCCAGCAATGGAATTCTGTACTCCAGACCTGCTGGTCCAGACCCGCTTCCCAGCCCAATGGACTGTGCTTGTGTTTAAGGAGCGGCAGCCCCAGGCGGGATTTGGAAACCATCTCACAGTGCAAGATACTGAGGTTTGCCCCACAATGTCCCTCCGCTGTCCCCCTGCTCCCACCTGCCAGCCCCACGGAGGCTGGGAGGGGAGGGAGCTGTGGTCCTACCCAACCTTGAGCAAGGACGTGGGGCTGTGCGGGGCACCCCGAGGGTTTCGGGTGCTCGCTTGCCCCACGGCGGGGCTGGCGTGGGCTGCCAGGGGCACAGATGATGGGGGAGGCCCGTCTGTCTGGCCAGTCGAGGAGCTGCCCAGCTGCCCTGGCTCTGCCACTGCCAGGTCCTGCCTCCCAGCGGGATGCGCAGGGAAGAGAAGCGTTGAGCAAACCTCCGCCGAGGCCCCTGGGGCGTGCAGCGGCTGGAGGAGCCGGGGGCTGCGGTCCTGGGATGCCCCAACACTCACCACTGATAGACCTCGGCCTCCTCCTCCTCCTCCTCCTCCTCCACCTCCTCCTCCTCCTCCTCCTCCTCCTCCTCCTCCTCCTCCTGCTTTGCTGCCCACCAGGCAATCCTCCAGCACCTCCCAGCGCACCATGTTGCTCACCTCCTCCGGGGCCGGGTAGAGGCTCAGCCTTTCCTTCAGCCTTTTCTGGGGAAAGAAGGGATCAAGGGGTCAGCCCTGGCCGTGTAGCCGGGGGCGGGTGGGACCTGCAGGAGCTCTGACCCCCTGCAGCATCGCTGCCCAGCACTGCTGGGGACCTGCCACGGAGGGACCGGCTGCACTGGTCCCCCCGGGATGCGGCCACCTCTGTCCTGGAGCAGGACGCGGGCGCGCTCACGGCCGTACCACGTCACTGTCCAGCTCTGACTGGTCGCGGAGGCCCGGCAACCGCCCGACAGCGTCCTGGAGATTCCCCTGGAGTGGGACAAGGAGAGGGATGGCAGCCTGGACACAGGAGCAGGATTTAAAAGGAGCATCCAGAAATTAACCTGGGCACAAGACAGAGGGATGCCGGGCAGGGCTGTGCCTGGGGGCTGTGGCTATATTGTGTGGGTAGATCTTTCTCTCTCCTTTCCAGCACCCATATTTCTTTTTTTTTTATGGCTGTTTAGTTAAAAAGTGCCTTAGCATCACTATGGTTGATGCACACAGGTGTCTCTAGCTCCAGCACGGCTGCAGGCAGTGGTGCTGGTTTCTGCCCTCCCCAGGCTGTGTTGGAAGGCAGAGGACGGGGGGGTCCCGGTGGGGTGGGCTGAGCTCTCCACTCGCCCCTTGGGACACCCTTCCCACTCTTCCCTCCTGGCACGCTTCACGCCGGGTGACACCCAGGCCGTGGGGCAGGGGCAGCAGGGCGATGCAGTGAGGGGGGCGAGGGCTCAGCTCCCTCTCGGGGGGCACCGGCAGCAGCTCACCAAGCCAAGTGCCTCCTGGATCGTCCGGATGTCCTCTTCCATGCGGGACTGCGCCGCCTTCATCCCACCGATCTCCTGGAGGAGATCCTGGGAGAGAGCCACGGGCTGAGAGAGTGAGGTGACGGGGGTGAGCCCAGGGGTGGGTCCCCGGGGACCGGGACCTTCACCCCTGCTGTGTTCTGCACAGAGCAGAAGGGCAGCAATGCCTTTCAACATTGCACCTTCAACAGCTAAGAAGGGGCAGCAGCTCCCCAAGAGACCCCCACACACCTTGCCACGGGGGATGGGGGGGGGGGGGGGTTTTCCCTCATTGCTGAGTCAGCAGGGACAGCCCCAGCCCTGCCTGCCCACACAAGGTGACTGAAGCTGATCCAAAAGGCAAAGAGCTGCTGCCACCCTCTCAACCGCAGCCTGGCCTGCTGCTAACGAAGCGGGGAGCGATCAAGCAGGGCGAGCACTCCCTGCTCAGCCGCCTGGAGAAACCCTCCCTGCTGCCTCCTCCCTGCGTGTCCCAGCCCCGGCAGGATCCGGCCCTGCAGCGCTGAAAGGGGCCGTTCCCCTGAACCTGAGCTTATTCTTCCCCCTGGGGATCCTTGGGCAGCGCACAGCTGTGAATAGCCCAGCACCGTGCAGGATGAGGCCCCTCTGCACTCCCCACCAGCGCTGGGTTTAGCCCTTGGGTGAACCAAGGGGATTTGCGGCGGGAGATGAGGCTCATGAGGTGCTGACGGAGCCTCTCTGCTTCCCAAGGAGTGGACATGGCACCCGGCTGTAGGTCAAGAGCGCGGAAGGCAGGGGTGGGGAACACAGTGGGGCTGGACCTCCACAGGTGCTGAGCCTCTGGCTGGTGGAACTGAGGTGCTGTATCGGACCCACGGCTTGCTGACAGCACCGTGGGAAGGACTCAGAGCAACCAGAGCAGCATCTCAGCCCCAGCTCTTCTTCCCCAAAACTCCATCCCTTTCCTGCAGTGAAGCCCCGTGTACCACCACGACCGTGGGCTCAAACCAGGCTTCAGTTTAAGGGTGGCACGGACCCCGGAGGAGGGGACATCTCACAGGGGAGCACTCGGGAGACTGGGAAGAGCCTTTACCTTGGCGATGCCACTCTCCTTTTCCATCTTCATCTGCCCCACGTTGGCATCCACAGAGGTGACCTGGGGGCTGGTCGTGGTCCCCCGCAGCGGGTCCTTCCCAGGGCCAAGCGACACATGCCCTGTGCCCCAGCCGCTTCCCTGTCCCCCTTCTTCTCTGGGGTCTGCCTCGGGGGGCTGGTCCCGTCCCAGGAGGGGGGTCGGGCTGTGCCCCCGCTCCTGGGCGGGCAGGTCCTTCAGGCCCAAGTGGCCCAGCATGGCCTGCAGCAGGCTGTACAGCGCAGTGAAGTTGACGGCCCCAACCTCGGGCGTCCCGATAGCGACGTCCAGCAGCTGGGACAGGCTGAGCGGGGCCATCGCGGCTGCCCTGCCCGAAAACACGGAGCCTCCTCCGCGGCGGGGACCTGGCGGGGGGTGTGTGGGAGGGGTGGGCAGCCGGCAGCGCCCCCCCTCCTCCTCCTCCCCGCAGAAAGCGGTCAAAGCGGTGGGGGGGAGGTGGGTGGCAGGGTGACTCCCCGAGAGTATGGCTTTTTGGGGAGGAGGGGGGTGTGTGGTGTGTCTCCTTCCCCGCCGCCCCAGTCACCCCCAGTCCCATACCCAGCTCTCCCCCATCTCCCCCACCGCTGAACCCCCTGACCCCGCACACCCCCCCCGCCCCGCCTTACCCCCTTCGGCCCCCGCCGCGCCACGCCGCGCCTCACCGGCCCCGCCCCACGTCCTGAGCCCGCCCTTCCCTTCCCTCATTGGCCACCACCCGCCGCTCTCCGCCGCCCATTGGCCGAGCCCGCTGCCCACGTGTCCGTGTTTACAGGGTGGGAGACCGTCGCGTCTCCCGTTGCTAGGCGACGCCCCGCCCCCGCGAGCCGACGGCGGGGTTGGGGGGTGGGGGTGCCGCGCGTCCCGCGGCCTTTTCCGCTGTAGTAACCCAAAACGCAACCGGTGACGTCTAATATTTGACGCCCGTGCCCCGGCTGAGCCCTGTGCAGACACAATACCTGCCCGCCGCAACCCTCCAGGAGCAGACCAGCCCCGGCCGGGAAGCGCCTCCGTTTATTTATTTGAGGTATCAAAAAGCATGACAGATTTTACCCTCAGCCTTGGGACTGGTGGAAAGCTGCTGCTGCCTGCATCAACACACAGATTTCTAGCATCTTGCTCCGAAGCAAAGAGCCGTATAAGCAGGAAGAAAAAAAAAAAAAAAAGAAACGCAGATAAACACACACATCCAGATAACCCTAGGAAGTATTCAAACACTAGGAAAAAAATCCTTGAACCCGAGTGATCCATCAGACAAGTACTTGCAAAAATAATCAACAAGAGCTTCTTTTTCCCTTATGAACCTCGCGGTCGGGCTGTCACAGGGTCAGAGGCACCCCGGGGGGCCATTTCCCAGGCAGGAGGAGGGTGGGCTGGCAGGAACAGACGCCGCGCTCCTTTAGACGATAGCAGAGCCCCGTTTTCAGGCATCAAACCCAAAGCACAGAGACCCCTTCTGCGTGGTTTCCTTCTCCAGACCAGGAGGATTGAATTCAAAGAGTGGAAAGATTAAGAGATGGGAACAAGGTGCACCGAGGCAAGAAGCTAACCCCCTTCAGAGGGACCCCAGGCCTCAACTCGGCCGCCAGCTCGGGAGCGCGGAAGCTCCGTTCAGGGGTGGCTCAGGCTGCCGGGGCAGGGCTGGGGCCATGCAGGAAAAGCTGTAAGACCCCTAAAATAGCACAGTGGTACAACAACAGCAAAGGGAGGATCGTGGGGCAGCAGAGAAAATGCTGAGGGGCGATGCTGATGGGATGGCAACCCAGGGCTGGGCAGGCAGGGGCAGCATTCGTGTGCCCTGACCCCCCCCCAGGGGAACACAAGGGCCCAGTTTTCCTAAAGCAGTTTGAGATTTTGAGACAGGAACATCTGGGTTCAGTTTAGCCAACTGCTTTTGGCTTCTAGTCAGGGTAAGGTCTGAAGCAAAGCCTGAGGATAACTCGGGCTGTGGTCCCTGGTACAACCCTCTGCTCACTGGCACCGTGCTTCCAGCTTCTACCCAAATACAGCCCAGTACAAGCAAGCCTGATCAGGGCAGGAGCACTCGGCAAGCCCTGACCGTGCTTCTGGCAGGTCTGACAAGCAGTTTGGAGGGGAGAGAAGAGCAACGCTGCTCACATTGGAATCCAGGGTTAAAAATGTGAAGGGCGTGGTACAGTACCGGCTCAGAATAAGGGGGCACGCAGACACCTGCAAGGGCTTCACCCGCTTCAGTCGATCCGTTCCATAACACAGCACAGCACTGTGTTACTGCACCCGGCCGAGGAGCCACACCGCACTCACAAAGTACAGCTGTGACCTGTTCGCAGGGCTTTGAAAATGCAGGAAAACCATCAACAGCCCTAAAACCTCATGCGGCCCTGCACATCCCTTGTGCAATCCGGCTTGGAGGTTTAATCCGTGCTGGATACCGGAGATGACCCAACCACTGTGGGGTTCCATATACCCTCACCAGCTACAAGACAGGACGCTATGCTGCAAGACAAACTCCCCTGGGCCGAGGCACGCTTGTTTGCCTGGTGTCCAAGGCTTGTCCTGCACACGGAGTCACTGCCTGCCCCTTGGCACCGTGCACAGCTCAGATGCTGGTGTGGAAGAGAAGGACGTAGGCAGAAGTTGAAGGATAATTAAAACTCAACAACCACCTGCCAGAGACAGCCCTCAGCAACAGTGCTCTTTTGAAGCAACTCCCTCCAAACAGGATTTGCTCCTCACGTCAGCGGGCTAGAAAGTGGTATAGATTTTACTGGAGTCTGTTTGTCCGCCTCATCAAGGGGGAAGATTGCAGTTTGGGAATTTAGCCTTCTATCAGCCTGGAGACAAAGGCCTTCACAAGCACTTTGGGCAGCTTTCTCAAGTGTCCCCTCCAGCCAAAGACTAGTGTCACTCAAGAAAGGAGCAAGCAGTGAGTCCTACTTCCCTATAGAAGGCGGCTGCAAGCTCCAAGTGAGCCTGACTACAGCAAGAGCTCCATGGTACAGACACAGCAGCTGTTCAGGGGAACCACTAAAAACGAAAAATTCTATGCTTTTTATTGCAGGTTCAGTGTTAGTGTTTTGGAGAGCACAGCTGCACTAGAGGCAGATATTGTTCCAACTCCCCCTCCCCATGAGACTGCCACAATTCATCAGCTCCATGCAACTCCAGAAATTGCACCTGGCTTTGCAGTGCAGACAAGAATTCAAGTGAGGACCTAGATCCTCATGTGACTTGCCACCGAAGAACAATAATGATGCAAGGCTCGTAAAATGAAAAGGCCAGCACATTAACTAGCATCCCTTGCCCTGCTGGGAGACACACATGAGCCTGTTCCCAGCGCCCCGACACAGGCGTGTGAGGAGGCCTGCAAATGGTTCAAGCTGCCCTTTCTGGATGTTCTGCTAACCTAATTTTGATGAAAGTCTGTGCTATGCTGTGCAGGAGATGAGAGGCCACTCAGTTGGCAAGAAGCTGCTCTGCTGATCAGCCCTGCCAGCAGCAAGCAGTCCTGCCCAGCTGCCTGAATAAAGCACTCCCTGCTGCGCTCTCGGGCGAGTCACAGAAACAGAAACCCAAAGGCTGCCTCCTTTTGCTGCCCACACGCAGCAGTGAGCAGTCTCTATTCCCTTCTCATAAGCTGACAGCTACTTCTTTTTGACTTTCTTTCCACCCCCCATAGGGCAAGAGATAACACACCAAAAAAAAAAAAAAAAAAGGGGCGGGAACTTAAAAATTCCACACCACCTCATTTCTCCATCCCTCTCAAGATGTAATCCTCCCCATTGCCAGTGGCCTCTTCTATTCACCTGTAAAGTGCTGGTCAGGTTGATGTTTTCTATTAGATCTCATGGCTCAAGACTCTGAAAACCTTCACGCTCCTACAAGAATAAACAGTTGTGTTATGCCTATAATTTATGGTATTGCCGTTTCATGCATGTTTCCTTCTCTGGTGGAAGCCAGGACAGGGGCAGCGCCAGGTCTAGTCATCAACAGTGATGTTGCGAAAGAGATAGGCCATGGACTCGCCATTGTGGATTCGTCGGATGGCTTCAGAGAGAATCAAACTGATGTCCACAGTCTTTATCTTGGGGCACTGCAGCTTCTGTACCTCATGAGGAACTGTGTTGGTTACTACCACCTAGTAGAAGTAAGAAAGAAAAGACCGTTAGTTGTGCTGTTGATACACTCACTCTCACTGAACAGCTATCCTAGATTAACTCCACGAGTGGTGTGTACCTACTGCTTCACAGTTCAGGGGGAGAAATCCTTGTACGTTAGAAAAAAAAATAAATGGTCTCCCCCACACGACAGTCAATCTGCTGAGGGGCCCGACATAACCAGCACTCTACAACAGCCACCTCCACACAGGCTGACAGTTCCGTTTAGATCACAGGATCTGACATGTTTGTTACTAAGGGTGAGGTTTGAAATCTTATCCTCTTAATGTACCCGACAGCCTGGCATCAGCCAGGGGAGAGGTACAGGTAGAAGGTCTGTACAGTGAGAAAGCAGTCACATGCACCCAGCTGTGGTAAGAGAAGCATCCAGGCAGGGATGACTAATATCTGTGCATTAAGTAGAAAACATACACAGAGAAGCAAATCTGAACTGAACAAGTATTAATCACACATGCCTTTTTTTTTTTTTTTTTTTTTTTTCAATGAAGAACAAGCTAACTGAAAGCATCTGATGCAACCAGTTGTTTCAGAGATGAGCTGTGTGGCAGGGGAAGAACATCAGTTTGTGGTTTTTAGTGCCTTAAATCAACCCAGCCACCAGAGCCAGCCCTTCCTCTGCAGTCCAGAAAGCCCACACACCTCATCGATGGAGGATTCCTCTATGAGACGGGGGGCATCTGCGGACAGAAGCCCATGAGTAGCCATCACAAAAATCTTGTAGGCTCCACGCTCCTTCAGGATCTCTGCAGCAGCTACAAAGCTTTCCACATCATCGATGATGTCATCCTTAGAAGAGACAGAAATAACATCAAAACCAGAAGTTTACCATGCCTGCAGGGCAGGCGTGGATCTGCAAGGTACTGCAGCTTTGGCCATGCACACAGCCAAAAAAAATAATGCCTGGCTACTTCAGCTGTTGTTGAGATGAAAGGACAGCCATGTGCACAACTTAAATCTGTGAACGCCATTTCCCTAATTTACAGACCATTTTGCTAGTGTGGAGAACAAATACTGTGTCTTGGAAACAAATTAGTCCCTGCACATGCTCACACACAAACAGAGCTTATCTTCAGCAAGACAATTTTTTTCACAGTGATAGTAGCTGCATGTTGATTACTTACACTGCAGCTTGGCACAGCAAGTAGAGAAGCTCAGCAAGTTTTGTTTGTTTGGTTGGGTTTTTTAAATACTTCAGGAGATTTCTCTGCATGTCCTGGATTTGTTGAGTATTTGTACACATCTGACATTTGTAGATTCAAGGGAGCAAGGAGATTTCAGGGCTTAAAGCACTGAAGTACCAAGGGTTTTCAACAGAAAGCCACCAGCAAAACTGGAAACAGTGGTAGCAATCATATTCCCAGCCCTATACCAGCAGTCCCTCCTACCCTCTGGGATAAAGCAACTTGAGAAAAGATGCTGGGAGGAAGCCACACCCCCCCACCTCCTCTCTATCACACTCATACCACAATGATGGCAATTCTTCCTCCAACGTCTCCAACCACAGTTATTGGCGGTTTCTCCTTGGCCATCATCACTAAAGAAAAAAAAATCCCAGGTCAGTTGGCCTTGAGTCAAACTGCAACAGCTCCACCACACAAGAGGCCCCGCACTTAACTGTGTCTTACTGCTGCACAGATACAGGCATGTGCTTTACATTACCCTGACACCCACCTAAGTGGGTAACCACTGGTTTAACTATTGTTTTCCTCCTTAAATAGCACTGCTGCATAAAGATGAAACTCTCAGTTTCTGTGGGAACCTTGTACCTCAGAGACAGTAAGAAAATCCATACATTTAACAGACCCCTGTGCAAGGAGAGCTACAAAGTGGCACCTAGTTTATGGGAAATGTCAGTGCCTTACTTTGTGCTCCAGAACAGGATTTGGGCAGAGGGAGAAAAAAAAAAAAAAAGGTATCTCATGATTGGGAAAAACAAACGGGCTTCTCTGAGCAACACCTCTCAAAGGGCATGTGCTTTACAAGGTGCAATTTTTCACTGGTTGGACTCACTAATTCATCTGAAGGATTTGAGACTCATACTGCAGCTTGCTTGCATTCTCTCATATCACCAAACACACAAGCTCTTTCAGAGGGCATAAGGATCTTAATAATACCTGCTCAGGCCAAGAAAGCTTAAGGAAGTTCGCAGGAGCAAACTCGGTGTTTTTTTTGTTTTGTTTTGTTTTTTTTTTAAAGGGGATTAATGGAAAGAACACGACAAAATTTAGTTCAAACTCAGTTCTACAAGCTCAGTGTAACCAGCAGTTGGAAGCAAAAGGATACACTGATGAGCTGTACTATCCGACAGATAATGAAGAGATGTACTGGGAAATAAAGTTCCAATCCCTCCTGACTCTACTTTTGCACTAATATGGTTTATAGAAAAACTACATGTGTAGTAGGCTTTATCCTTTATCCTGAAGAATTTTCACAGGCAGCATAAAAAAAAATAACAGAGGTGTAAACTAGGATGCACTGAGAGTGTCCAGATGTCTTCAGACTCGCACCAGACATTGATCAGCCTCTGATACAGCCCAGGGACTTGCTGTCCATAAGCCAAACCTCTCACTTGCCAGAAGGTGCTGGTTCATACGGCGAGTGCTGTACAAAAACTCCCAGAACAGAAAGGACACCGTGGTGGGCATGCACATGTCATTAGGTGACAATCTGGGCTGATCTAACCACTGAAGCAAAGAGCAGCATCCAACATTTTGTAACACTTACCTGGCCCACCTGCACTCCCCCAGATTTTATGCTCTCCACAGGGAGTGCAGCAAAGTGTCCTACCAATGCACTTTGTGCCCTTCCTCTTCATAAGCTCATGTCCTGCCAGGATTCTGGCCACAGAGGCTTCTCAAATGCCAAGGACTTTTGGACACCCTGGATAGCAAGATTTTTCTCCTTTAAGATAACCTACTTCAATATAATACTTGAGCAGCATAAGAATACAAGCCATTGCCCATCAAAAAGCCTGTCTGAATATTGATTTCTGCCCTCCTTGGGTCAGAAAAGTCCTACACAAAACTCCCCATCCTGCACAGCAGGCTGATCCAGTACTATTCCCACAGCTCAGTGCCTGGGAATGCTTAGAGTGCAAGCACAGCTGGGTGAGCGAGTCGGACTGAGGGAAGTGACGAAAGCAATTATAAGGACCACAGCTCCGAAGACTCATGTGTAGAGCTGTTCTTCATATACACAACCTACTCAGACTGGTTTTCTGTAAGCCTACCAGAACTGTATAAAAGGTGTCCAACAGTTCTGTTTTGACCAAATTTACGTTACTCATTGCTAGGTTTTGCAGTTAAAGTCACAGCTACCTCAAACTTAAGAGTTAACTGCTCTTTGGAGCACAGATTCCCCAGCCTCCCTTGCATTGGTATTTCTGAGTCTCCTATCAAATGCAAAGTCACGTCTAAATCCTGAAGGGAAAATATTCTTATGAGAAGGAAGAGTATTTGTAATAAACTCAGATTGAGTCACAAGAGATAAGCAGACCATAAATTTCAATTACAGGCACTGCCTAGCTGCTTAGATTAGTTACTAGCTTATTATCTAGTTTGGACAGTAACAGAACTCCTGGCAGGAGCTGTGAAATACCAGTGAAATGGGCTGCTATCCCATCCTTCCTGTGCATCCACAGATGAGTACCATTTCTGTTTACAACAGCCAGGCTAGGGAAAACTTTTTTCTAAGCAAATGGTGAACAGGCCTAGGGAGCTGAAGTTCAGCACTACTTTACTCACAAGCACATGAAGTTTCAGCACATCAGTATCCTTCTATTCCATAAAGGAAGCAGACACATTCCTTGCTATGCTTAAAGGCTAACACAGCAGCTAGCAACATTAGCAGTGCTTCACATCTCTGTTTTCAAATGCTGTATTTCAATTTTGCTTTATTTTTAAAGTATGGTAGGCAACGTGTCGACCTACCCGGATCCTAAAGAGATGTTCTCCCTTTTTCTTGTTCAATTTTCTCTGCAAAGAAAAGAAAAAAATTGCAAGCCAAAGATCTACCCACAACCACATCAAATCTCAAGAGAACTGCTCCAATGTGGTGAGAACTTATGCAAGGGTTACTGCAGCCAGGTTCTTTTTCTTCAAAAATCTTTTGACATATCAAGATGTGCAAGTCAGAACTGCTACAAGAAGGTAGCTTGAAAAATTATTCAAATAATAAAGAACATTTTCCTCCCAGGCACAAACCTTCTAATTGTGTGTAGACAAAAGAGGGCAACCGAAGTAAGCCACAGCTGTACTTCTGCCTGGTGTAACCCCTTGGATTATGTACGACCTTAGGTTAAAAGATTTGTTGTTTTTCCCTGGAGAGTCAGAAAACATATTTGTGGTATCTATAGCTTTGAGGGGGGGTGGAAATAAAGAAAAGAGGAAAAAAAAAATAAACCAACCACCATTTCTATAAACCAAGAATATCGAAGAACACTGAGGAGTGGTAGAGAAATAAATACATCAGCCAAACACTCTAACTTGCACTTTCATTCTGATGCAAGTACCATACGTTAAAGGTGAGATTATCACAGGCAGGAAGAAACAGCATTCCCAGGTGCATAAACCTGTTGCTTTACTTAAGCAGTCAAAAATAGATTAAGAAATGCTAAAATAAATTCTGTTTGGAGCTGACAGTGTGCAACAAAGTGATAATCACCAAGAAAAATAATACTGCATTTACGACAGAGCCTATGAGCAAAAGTTTGCTCAAGAACAAACTGTTTCATGAAGAGATAGACTTGGAATGACAGATAACATCCCTGTGCCCAGCTTAAACACAGGAAAGAGATGGGGGTAGGGAAGGAGTAACAGACCTGCAGTCACTCCAGTTTTACACTCGAACTCTCTTCCTTCACGGCAGTTTGCAGGGCTCTGGGTTTGAAGCAAATCATTAGCTATCTGTATAAAGTACTGAATTTCAAAGCCACTGAAACCATTTAACAGATGGTGTTCCACCCCTTTTCTCAAGGACGGGAAAGCACGAAGAGTCCACATGCATTTGTTAAAGCACAGCCCCAAGCCAGCTGCAAGCTCTGAGACACAAAGAGCACACAATCAAAGAGAATAACCTTGGAGTGACGTCCTGTCTCAAAGGCTCCGATTTCTGGGTTTTGAGAGACATGAGCTGCTGCTGCTGCTCTAGCACTGCACTTTAAGACGTGCGATTGGAAGCACCTTTGGCATTTTTCTCTTACAGCTCCATATGACACCAAATCAGTATCACATCAGTCTACACTCTCAGGACAATAAATAAGCCATCACCCTGCATAAGACTCATTAACTAAAGGCACATGATCTCAACTAAAGTAGGGAGAAAAGGTGCATGCCAGGAACATGGAAGCCCATGAAGAATGGCATAAAGCATAAGTCATCGTTGTAGGGCTCTGGGGCTGCTCCCAGCCATGGGTTTTGCCTCTCTTCTGGCTGTAACACAACCTGAACTGCAGATGCTAGAGAGGAAGGATAGGATGCTCCACACCGATCTGGTTGTAGCCCAGAGCAGGATGCTCCACAATTAGTCTCAGCTGCCCTCTGGGAGTACCCCCACCTTCTAACTGCCCAGACCCAGGTTTGTGGGAACTGAGCCAGGCAGACCTAGAGACCAGTTCTGTTTCAACAACTGGAGGTTTTTCTGGCCAGTTTTGGTGTAAGGAAGCATACAGCTCTGGGTGGATAGCATGTGTCCCATCTTTCATAAATAACAATACAGGGACATAGCTGAACCCTGCTTCACTCTGCCATCAGACCTGACACCACCGGGATTGCTGGTGATGGTACACACAGCAGGAAGAGCCAATCAAGGGTGTTGTTTGATGTGCCACTTGAGGTGAGAAGACACTTTTCAAATGACTAAACTGGATAAGAAAGGAAGCGTAGCACAGAGGGTAAGTACAGACACTCACAGCATTGCCATCCCTAACCCTAGCTGCATTTTCACCTCTGTCTGGCAGAGTGCAGCTTCATGGCAGAGGCTGCAACACAACCAGGATGCGCTAGCAGCTTACAGACTGCTTTTAGACAGATATTACCTCAGTATTCTGCACCTCCAGCAACAGAGCCCAGCTCACTGAAAACCAGGTATCTATTCCATTAGAAAACTGGAGAGAAAAGCAACTTTCTGCTGAGAGTTTTGGACAAGTTTGCCTCATACTCCACCCCACATTTCCCAGACAGACGGCTACCAAGCCACAGCTTGATTGTTTTACAGTTGCAACTTCGGCACGCAGGAATGTATGGTCATTAGTCAAGTGCTGAGTTTCTGAAAGAGTTAAAATAAGAAAGTGGTGATACGCACCAAAATAGTATGTGTTTGGATAGCTGTGGACTGAAAACAATTTTCCACTGGAATTGTAACTAAACTGGACAAGGGCACATTTCTGTATGAGCTTCCATTTACAGGGCTCTCCAGCAGCACAAGCTCCCACAGTTGAGCTTCCTTAAAGTGACATGGTTGGAAATAAAAATACAGTCGCATCAATGCCCCAGTAGCAGATAAATGTCAGCTAGTGATATTTTGGAGGACAGCATCCTCTTCAGAGTAGGAGTTGAAGGAAGAGGCCAAGAGTAACCATGCAAATTCTTGTTTTGTTGGAAGAGTATAAAAAAAATCCCCTTGTCAGAAGGGGAACAATCAAGATGAAGTCCCAAACTTCGTTGCCAAACCCCACCTGTCCCCCAGGGCCCAAGAAGAGCTTCACCAGCAACAGAAGCATTGTTTAACTGACTGTATTATAGTGAGCGGCGACGACGGGGGTAATATAAAATGCCTGCAGTCTTACTTGCTTTCCCTCCACGTCCTACCCACAAACTGGGTGGATATTCTTCCTAAACTTCAAAAGATGAGAGGAGACACTCATCAGTAGCCCTAGCCACTGCTGGTATAATTAAGTCTGGCTGCATGATGGATAGCTCCTTACCACATACAGCTGTATGCATCCTTTCCCACAGGCACTTCTCAGCCACATTCACTGCACTCAATTTCTATCCCACCACCAACTACCCAGAAAGCAAAAATCCTCTCAAAAGGGAGATGGATTTTGATTGTACTGTTGTTACTTGACTGTTGCAGGAATACAAGCAATCCTAAGAGGACAGCATTTCCCAGAACACAGGTTTCCTCCTTTTTCCTTTGCTCTGTGCTCCCAAATCAGCAGCTTATCAATCGATAGCCAGAGCACAGGAAGCAGCTCATCAGTGCTCTTGGAGCACTTATTCACCCTAGCCACACAAACCTCAAAACCTTGTCAAAACAGACACTGGAACATGATCACCTGGCTGCCAAGGTGAAGAAAATTTTCAACAGTAGCAATGGCTGCAGCAGGAGGGGAAGACAAAGGCCAGCCGTGCCCTCCACGATGGGGACAGCAGCCTGTCTCAGTGGCTGTCCCCGTGTTAGTTACACTTTTACATTTCTTTTATGTTTCATTAGCTCAATGAGTTTTGTTGCTGAGAACTATAAAAGCACCACCTTTATCGGGTTTTTTAGTTTGACACTGCTGAGTGAGCACAGCCAAGGAGAACAATACTGGTGCTCTGCATGGCCAG
This sequence comes from Tyto alba, assembly GCF_018691265.1. Classification (NCBI taxonomy): domain Eukaryota; kingdom Metazoa; phylum Chordata; class Aves; order Strigiformes; family Tytonidae; genus Tyto; species Tyto alba. Next base: position 8,479,590 of record NW_024881314.1, read on the forward strand.
AAAGAGTTAAATAAAAACCTTCCTCTGTACCTTCTCCTACAACTTGCTGATATCAACCTTCCCATGAAAAAAATTCCACTGGTCCAACTACCATTAGGCTGGGATATACTTACACAGCTAAACCAACAGTAATTTCCCACCACACATTTTTTTTTTTTTTTTTTTTTTTTTTCCCCCCAAAGGTAAGCAGGGAAGCTTAATCTTACACGGCAGCTCCAGGCCAGGATGCACAGTTGCATTTTTGACCATTGGAGGGGAGTGACGTCCATCATCCATGTCCTGCTCTGTACACTGAGCCTCTCCGTGGATCACTGCTAGTCCCAGCCGTAGTCTCTCAGCGTAAGACTGAGCCCTGCAGGACAACCACAGCACGTCAGGAAGATGCTGAGCCGATGCAACTCCACAGCCCAGTGCAGCAGGCCTCTCGCAGACCCAACAGGGCAAGCAAAGGCTGCATCTCCGTTCCATTCCCCAGCAAGGCATTTCACTGGAAATGACTTTTTGTGCCTCCTTAATATCCCAAAGCCCACTCCACCCCTTGGCTCCACCATGGGGGTCTCCTGGTGTTCCTCCATATCCTAAATGCTTTCCAAGACGGTCAGGCACTGCTGAAACTCATGCAGCTAGTCTGATCCTGGCCCCAGGTGAACCACCTAGCTCTGCAGTAGCAGACACCTCCAGAGCTTACTCCCACAGGATTGGGACTGCAAAATTCAGCTGCCCATCTGCACCACTACAGACATCCATTCCACTTCCAGCCACAAAGGACTTATGGACTGGATTGCCGATCCATTTGCAACCCTCCCATATTTCCCCTGGTGTATCTCCCATCAGCCCAGATCTTTTCCAAGTTACTTTTAACCAGCTAGTAAAGCATCCATTTACCTTTTAGCTGCATCAGGAGATTTGGCTACAATAACTGCGTTTCTGTAATCTGGAATCTGGATGTGATAAAAAGTTATTTAAGTAAAGACCTTCTTGCTAGTAACTGATTTGATACATGGCTGAATAATCGCACCCACTCTCCTTCCCCAGACCCAAATCTTCATTCTGTGGCAAGAAACTAGAGAGGCAATTGCACTCATTTTCAACACCAATATTTGTGTATTCTGCCCCAAATGCAACACAAGCAAGTTTAATACAGCAATACTGCAAGCCCTACTCTCCACACGACTGCAGCTCTGTGCCTCCTTCCCTGCTGGTGCCCACAGGTTACGGCCCGGCCTGCAGCACTGAGCGCAGCTGTCCGAGACACAGGGCAGGGCACACGGCGCAGGGATGGAAGGGGATGGTGTCGTGAGGGGCCCTGGGGGCTGGAGGTATCTAACCTCTGCAGAGGTCAGCATGGGGAGCCCCAGCACCCGCTCAGAGCAGGTGCTGGCCTTGTGTTCAAAACGGGCAAAGACGGGAACGTTCACTGTGTTTAACCTACACTACGTAGACTGGCGGCAGCTAATTCTGTCTGCAGGGGAAGGTCTGAACCCAGGGCCTGCTCTCCCCATATGGGGAAGCCTTGCTCTCACTGTGTGGGCATAAATCATCATCTTTTGCACTTGGAAAATAAAACCTCCGTGCCCTGCCCCCAGCCCTGCTGTGCTCAGCATTCCTACACTCAGCCCAAGACAAAGTCTATCAATAATTCAGAGCAGTCAGATATCCACCGCAGAACAAAGGGTGAGGGGAGACAGTTTAACAGGATTTAAAAGGTGATTAGAGGCAGAAGCATAAATAGCATCTATCAAATGGCACTAAGCCTACAGAGAACAAGCTCATCTTCTGCTAATGGCCAAGAGTTCAATTTCTATCCAGGTACAATCATACAATATAATGTTTTCCCACTTTCCTAAGAAACATGCAACAGGTACCCCCTAAGAGAGAATTCATTAACAGAATGATTGACCTAGCCTGACAACACAACCTCTGCATAAGCTAAGGCTCAATGCTGCTATCACATTAAGATGAGTTAAGACAAGTTGATAGATATAGAACTAGAGTAACCTCACTTCTTCCTGTATATACTGAAGCAAGAAAGGGGATGCTCTCAGGTTGTCTACTGGGAAGCTGAAGAATCCTTGAATTTCCTTTTGATGAAGGTCCATAGTGATAATATGTGTTAAACCTAAGGGGAAAAAGAAAAAAATTAACAATTCATTGAGATGACTCCCACATGGCTGGAGTTCCTCGAATATCTCCATCTTCCAGACTATTTTAGCTATTACTCATACTATTATTCTGTGTGATAAAATAAGCATAAACAGGTTAACGTAAAAAAAGTTCCAAAGACCTAATGAGAAACAGGTATGTGGTAAGTCACAGCACTAGGCTGACACTGTATTTCAATACGACACTTCTAGGCCACTTCCCCAGGTGCGAGTCACAAAGAAATAAAATTAAGCTGAAGAAAACTAATTCCCCCAAAGTGGCTCAAGGGCTCGGCAGCAAGTCCCCACATTGAATGGGGGAAGAATGGAAGGACAGACGCCCTCCGGGACGCCCAGCAGGCAGGTGCACTGCGGCATCCAAGCCTGCCACGCTGCTGCTCCCTGCAACGCTCACCTGCCTTGGCGAGCATCGAAGCCAGCAGCTTGCAGACTATAGAGCCCCTCTTCCTCATTTTGCTCTGTTTGCTGTAGGGGAAATAAGGGATGACCCCAATGATGTTCCTGGCACAGGATGTCTTCAGTGCATACGCCATTATCAGCAGCTCCATGACAGCAGTATTCACATCTCTAGGAGATTTGAAAACCATTCCAAGCATCAGTAGGTGTTTTTCCAATGCAACTCTTTTTCCTTTTATACCTCTCCTCACCAAACTTCCAAGCAAATAATGCAACATCTTATGCTAATGTATGCAAGACTCAGATTGTAATTGTACAGCTCCTTCCATCATGCCACAGCACATTACAATCAACTGTTATACGTACAGGACACAACTCCAGCATTCAAGAGCTGCTGACTGAAATTTGATTTTGTATTCTAACATGAGGTATATAATGATTTCCCTCTGTCATCACAACAAAGGGCATTTTTTAATTTATGCTGCAACAAATGTCACCTCATACAGTGTATCTGAAACAGTCTTTTAAAGAAGTAGCACACCTGCAGCCAACACAACTTCAACCACGCTGGATTTATTAAGGTATTTTTATTTTTAACAGTGTAAGACAGGTTATTTTTCCTGCCTTCAGAAATACTGTACTTTGGAGCAATACAAAGTCCATCACTTTGGTGGAGATCAGTATCTCCATGCTATCTAGCTTATCTAGAGATGGAGGGAACAACAGCACAGTAAATGCTAAGCAACAAAAAGCAACATAGGCAGAACATATCTGTAGACCACAGCAAGGAATATTCATAAAACCCCATTTTCAGTTAGCTTCAAAATGATAACTGGCATGGCCCAGTCATGTGCATTTTAATTCATTTTGGGAAGGGGAAAAAAAACAAGCCCTTTTAGTTCCTTAAAACCTACACCAAGAGACATTGCCTGCATCAGTACAAACTGACTCGAGACCATTTGGGAACTGAAGAACATGCACTTCAGAGAAGACAGAGGGACAGGCAATCCTCCTACAATGCAGACACCCCTGCTTGGGGGTTTCAGCAAGGACAGCCTCAACTGACACACCACTTCCCCAGACTGGCCCCCAGAAGGACACCGCTGGCGGTGGCTCAGCTGTGGAGCCTATGGTGACAGAGCAGGGGCTGACCTGGCCATCCTTCTAGAGAGCAGCAGAGGAAGAAACAGCACAGAGCAACTTAAAGCTCTGCAGAGCTTTTTAGACCTTACCGAGACATTGCTCAAGGACCTGTTTCCCTCCTGACTGCTGGGGATGGCTTCCCCAAAACCTCTGAGATACCGCTTTCCAAGCCTCTGTCTGTGTAACCTGTGACAAACCTCTAATCATTTCTGTTCTTCCAACACTCCCCCTTTCTTCAGAAATTAACCTCTGTTTGCGCCTCTTCATTCGTGAGCACTCTGGGTCTCTGTTCTCCCGCTGGCCCCACCAGCCTTCATGCACAATGCCGCTTACACACAAGAAAGCTTTGTTAGCTCTGAAGAACCCAGCCAAGAATTACATAAAACATAGCCCCCTGCCACACAGGACAACGGGCAAACAAAGGACTGTTTCTTCCCTTTGGTGTTTTAGCTGTGCCAGTGGGGCCATAAGGAGAAAAAGATGGTACTGTCAGTGTTGTATAAAAACAAAGTGGCCAAGTTCAAGTCTATTTAGAGTTCATCCCAGAAATTCAATATTTTCCACCATTATTTTTCAAATTACTCTTTAAAAATATATATATTCATATGGAAAGCAGATAGAGAACAAAACTGCTCCTGGGAGAAGGGGTTACCACTGATTTCAAAAGGCACCAGCAGTCCCAGTGCTGCTGTGGGACACTGGCAGCCATATCCACGGAGAAATTACTTAAGGAGGAGCACCTCTCTCAATATTCAAGCAGGATGCCACGCTGGGCTCTGGGAAGCTCCTGCAGACCAGCCAGCACAGGCAGAGGTGGACGTGTCTGTCCCTCTAGCAGGGCCCAGCGGGGCTGGGGGAGCTCATCGAGCTCCTGGATGCTCTATGCTGAGCCAGCCATCACACTGATCCACTCCTCCGTGAGGGGCACGGACTCCAGCCAAGGGCCCAGCCTGAGGTGGGGACTAATTGGGGGAAATAACATCTGCGGTGGAATGCCAGCCACAGCATCTCCAATACAAGTAACCCAGGAGAGCATCCCAGTCTCCTTGCTGCCCTCCCCACCTCCTGCCTTGAAGCCATGCTCACAGTTACTGCTGGAAAGCCTGAGCCAAGGCTGCACACAGGAAGCTCACTACCAGGACACTTAGAGCCAGCTCAGCTATCCCCCACACTCTACTTCCCGCCCCTCTCCAGCAGCCCGGAGCCTCCCTCGCTGCTCCCCAGCCCTGCCTGAGCCATTCCTGGAGATCCCTGTTCTCGGGGCTGTGCAAATTGCTTATGTGAAACTGCCAGTCAACTCTGCAACAACCAGCACCAACACTCAGCACTAAAAGACTCCTTTTGCTTTTAGTGTATCACTAAATCACCAATTCTTCCATCTTTCTACAGCCTAAACATGAGCTATTTGGTTTTCCCTCACACAAATGCTAGTCCACATACCAGCAGACTTGGACAATACCTGTCTTTGTAGCTTTTTTAGTTTTGGTATATGCTTTTTGGACAGGGAGCTTGTATCAAATATTCAGGTCTTTCTGTTCTCTCTCTGTGCATTTAAGATGCAGACTGTGAATTCACACTGCAGCATAACAAGGTTGTTTCCCCTTTCTATTCTTTTCCTACCAAGTCCTAATATTTTGTTTGATTTTCAAACTGCTACTGAACGTGGAAGTCCTATTCTTAGATTATTCAACACAGTTGTTTTTACTCTCCTGAAAGGGTCCCTGAAACCACTGCAAAACTGAGATGCCCTTGAACCTGTCCCTCTCAAGCAACGCAGCAAGGGACAGCTGCATCTTAAGAATAAAAGATGACCTGGCTGCACAACAGTGGCTCCTCACCTGCAGGGCTTTGAACATTTTGGCTAAAAAGGACCCATTTCTTGGCCCACAACATTGAATTCAGTTTATGGAAAAACAAAGGGATTGACAATATAGAATCAGGGGAGGTTTTTCCCTCCCAAAACTACTGCTGTCCCTAATGCTCTGAGTTATCTATCTTCGAACACCTTATCTGTTTCACATTTACACAGCTCTCAGTTACAAGTTATTTCAGAGAACTCTCTCACGTGGGACAGGAGAATGGCACTATTCACCCGAAACATAATCCTGCATCACTGGATTTTCATCTTGTGGAGATTTAGTTGCTCCCTGAGGGAGGAAACACTTCGATCATCTCTCTGGAGAGAGATGAGCTCTAGGAAAATGTCTCAGCCTGCAAGAGGAACTCTAGAAGGGAGCAAGCTGATCTTGTAGTCCTACTGATTTCTTCAACAATGGACCAAGCACTACAAAGAGGAAATTAACCTGAATTCTCACAGGGCTCTATTTCTTTGGCAAGCAAATAAAAATTTGGTTCAAGGGTATTCTGATAGCTGTTTGAGCTCTGGTACTTGTGATCTTAGTTCTTGTGATCTCCAAAATCTGAACAGAATTTGGTAACTTGGAAGAAGCTATCAGAGAAGGAATATCCTTGTTTTGCAAACTGTGCAAAAGGCATCCTATCAATATCTCACCTGTGAACACAGCACCTCCACTTCTCATAGTTGGCCATTTTGCAGTTGTTTGTAGGCTCCCTTCTCACCATATTAGTGCTATCTCGCTACACTCTTCCTGAGTCAGTGAGCAGCCGGTTTTCTAGCCCCCTGGTTACTTGCGGCACTTCTTTTTCCTCTTACTCCAAGGCTAGAACAGCCCAAAATGAAAGCCAAAAAGGCCCACTTAAGAAAAGGCCCAACATCATTAAGAACTGTAAGAGTACTGGAGGGAAGCTGCAGGCTTCCACCTGAGCTCAGTTTCACATCACCACAGTGAAAGGGGAAGAGTAACCTAGCCTGTAATGAAGGCAATAGCAGCTGTGTGTTACTGGCTCTGCTCCTTAGTAATTGGAAGGCAGAGGAAATTACACATCCTGAAATGGAAATGCTGGTCAGAAATCATGAAGCAACTGAGCCTGCAAGGACTTCAACACACAGACCATGGATATTTCACTTGAAGTCATCAGTCATACATGTGCTTGCCTCAAGTGACACACAAGCTATCTGATGGGATGCTTCTGTTTGCTGTGGCACAAGCGATCCTCTGGGAATTTTAACAGCTTAACACTATGTGGAGTCTTAAATTAAGTCAAAGCAATGACAACACTGGAAAAAGACTGGTTATCATGCTGGCTAATGGTGAGCAAACTTATTGAACAATCTGCTGAACCAGAAATTCAAAGCATATCACAGCTGTAAAACTGAGCCACAAGTCCCTTACCTGGGGATTGTCTGTATAATGAAGATATCCTGTCCCCTGACGGATTCTTTTATTTCAACTCTTGTTTCTGAAGAGGATTGAAAACATGGTCAGTTTTGTTTCCAAACATCAGATTTACAGTGATAAACCACCATTTTTTAGCAGCAACTTTACCCACTGGTCAGGGCAGATGAGGACTTGCTCCTTTGCCCTTTGTGCACATACACCCAACTACACAAGCGCAGATGAGCCAAAGGGATTTTCCAAAGGCTGGTCCTGGAAAGTAAGGAGTTGGCATGATATACCAGTGAGTTAGTTGTATTTACAATGCAAAATCAGACTACATAGCTGTTTGCTTACAAGTAGAAGACAATTACCTATCTCTCAGTGAGAGATCCTTTTCACTTCTCCCTGCTGAGTGCTGAAAGCTGTCAATACCACATGCATTAGCAAATAATAAACCAACCAAGGCAGTATAACCTTTAGTACTTACCAAGAAGGTAACTTGGCTCTTTTTCAGCTTATCATTGGGTTAGCTCCATGCAGGCTGGATAGCCCAAGGCAACACCAGCAGCATGGAGTTCAGAGGCAGAACTCCCCAATTTCACTATCAAGGTCAAGACATTTCAACACTGAGACAAGCTAGAAACCCAGGTCTCTGCTGAACACAACTCCTACAGTCCCAGACTCAAATGCTAAAGCTGAGCCCCCAAGCAGCTCTGCAAAGCCAAAGCAGTAACACCAGGTTTCCTGAGCTGCCTGTCTTAGCCACTTGTTTCCCACACAGTCATGAACTACAGGGCAGGGATAAGCAAAAGAAGAGAAACATCTACCCAGCTACATACAGAATTCAAAGTCTAATTGCCTGGGCACTGGCAGTAACCTTAAGAGACTCTGCTAAAAGCAGACTGATTTGCAGTGCAGTGATGAAGAACGACTTCAGACCTTGTAGCAACTAACCCCCAAGTGCAGTGGGAACGCAACAGCCAACCCAACCATAACCACCATGGCTTACACACACTGTGGCCCCCTCTGGCTATAAGAGCAGCAGCACTATCCTAAATCCTCACGATGATCCAGCACCATTTCCATCCCTTCCTCTTGCCTGTATCAGCTCTCTGGTTCTAGTCTCTCTTGCAAATAAGTTAATCGAGGTCTTGAATCAGTAAATGACTCTTAGCCACTGAACTCTGTTAGCCAACATCCTCATGTTTTAGCCCGTATCTGAAAACAGACACTTGCTACATTAAAGAGATGAAAGTAAGCTCCAAGAGACATGCTCCCCAGCACAGCCCTGAATTTGCACTCTTTAAAGCAAGTGCACAGGTCCTTGCTAGGACAGCTGTAAACTGTCTGTGGCAGAGGAGGGCTGAAAGAAGGGGATAATTTAAAAGTTTGCAAGGTAGACACTTAGAAAGTAGGCCATCACTTTTAAACCTGTGAGATGTTTTGCTAAGCACAAGAGCATACAGCAGCTAACACCCAAGGTAGGACTCTCCTTTAGATGAGAGCTGATGGGCAGACAAACAAGATAACAGGGGAAAACAAGGAACACAGTTAATTGCTTTGTCCAAGGTCAGAGACTGAGGTTTAGCACTGCCAGGAGCAGCAGTAACATCCACTGACTGGACTGGTTTGGCTGATGGAGTTAGCCAGTATTTCTAAGATTACCTCAAAACAGTTGCAAATAGTAAAGATTTCTCTCACCTCCATTGGTTTCCTGGTATACCACAGATTTTCCCAGCTCAGCACCGAGACGCCTGGAGAGAAAAAAGGAAATTAAAAATGAAGGAACCCAGCAGCTCATGATCCAAACCAGAGACTGGACCAAACATTACCAACAAAACCCAGTATTGCCTAACAGGGAGCTGACTGCACCAGCCAGACCACAGAACTACACATCCTCCCCTTCCTGGGGGGGTCTCCTTCGCTCCGATGCCCCTGGGGCATGCTGCCCTGCCCCAGGTCAACACAACACTGTACTCAAAGAGGCAGTGCTTGTACAATTGAGCACAGGCTGTGTCTCCTGATGGCAAAGGACATATTCCTAGTATGTGCAATGCCACCTTAGGATCTGTTGTGGAACTAAACATTAATGATTTACTCAGACTTGATTAATTGCAACTGAGTCACTTTTTTTTTTACTCCCACGTCTGTTCTTTTTTCTTCCCCCATACCTTCCTTCTGAAATACCTCATTTGATTGAAGAGATTTGAACTTCAAAAAAAATTTTTCTGATTTTTTTCAAATTAATCCTTCCTCTTCTCAACTGTCAAACCTACAACATTCACCACAACAAAGATTACAGTCCCTCCATTTTTTAAAAAAAATGTCTTCATTATATAAGAAAGATTCATTTTGAAAAGCATTTTAAAAGGCTCCAAAAGGCAGATTATTCCCTCAGGTGACACTTCTGTATTTAACTGGACTGACAAGTACTCCACTAGTAAGTATTTACAGGCACGTGTGCTTTAACCATGAGCCTCAGCTGAGAGACCCCACACCAGTGAGATGCTCGGGAGGGACGTGTTGCTGCAGCTCAGCTGGCTGGAGCACAAGGCAAGTCCCTCCTCTCTTCTAGGGTCTGCCTGGTGGCCATGCCCACACGCTGGATTAGCAAACAGTTTATGCCTACAAAATACCTTTGTTCAACGCGTTGATTATAGCAGTAGTTTCCTGTCTGCACATATACTGTAGTTACCTGGACACATGCCAAAATTATGTGAATTGGGACTATCCCTAAACAAAGGGCCCAAACCTGTCACTGGGTTTCCCCCAGTCTACCTCCTTCAGCAGTCAGTCTTCCTCCATCTCCTTAGCCACTGACACAGCCTTGTACTTCAACTGTCCCAAAGATTTGTTTTTTTCAGAAGTCAATGAGCAAAATGGTCCAACATTGACACGCTGCTGAGCCACCAGCAACTGCTGGGCTCAGATATGAGCCCACAAGCTGGAGGTCTGAGCTAGAAGCTGACCTGGAAATTGTGCCCAAGACAGCTGCGATAACAGATACCCGAATGCAATGTGATATATTTGCTTAGCTGGCTACGAAGCACGTATTTGGCACACACACGTTCCCGATCGTGTGTCTGGCAGCACATTTCACCATGGCTGGGGCTGGTGAGCAAACTCCCACAACAAGAATCATACACACATGGTGGTCACCAGCCCGGCTTGAATACCAACTGCAGCATCACCTGGGCATCATCCAGTCCAGGGCAGGCAAATCACCCAAATCTCTAATTCAGATTCTAGATCATCAGCCCTCCTGAGTTAGAGCTTGCAGCTGCAATACAAAGGCATCTTCAGTATCTTCAGTATATTCAAAAGAGAGCCGGCACCTGGTCAAGCAAAGGCACACCCCAGGATGGAAGCACAGTAGAAGTGAGTTTTGCAGATGGAAGATCTTACAGCTGATTGGGATCCCACTGTCTTTCCAATGACAGTCAGGCATTTGCAACCACTAAGTTTTGGCCTAATCGCTGCCAAGGCATCCAAGTTGAAACAAGCTCAAGAATCACATACACAAAACAAACCAGTATGTGTGGAGAAATGTTTAATGACTCACACTTGTTCCTCCGCAACTGCACAGCAAGTCTTGCAGCTCCCTTTGGAGGCACGTGTGCCCTGACTTCACTGCAGACAGCACGTTCCTACCACACTACTGGGAAAAAGCCTCCATTAGCGAGACTGTGCAAGTGCCCTTAGTCACCTCTGCATTCATGGAAGGAGGGAAAGCTTCAAAAACAGTCCAGCTGGACACATCTCAGCAAGACACCCTTTGGAGGGTGGCACTTCCAACGTTAAGAGGTGGCAAACACACAGAACAGTTTGTGACACTCTGTGGGGATGTAGCTGGCAAGAAGAAACCAGAGCCCAGTGGTCCCCTATTCAGGTCGTACAGCAGCAGCACAGCTGTGCTGCTGAAAGAAGAAATCGGAAAGGCACGTTTGCTCCCCAATGGAAAGAGGGACACTGAACAACTCAGCTTGTCAAACTTGGGTGCATACAGCAGCCGAAGAGACAGTAAGCAAGCAGCTGCCAACTTAAAGGCATGAGTAGTAGTAGACTGCCCTGCTCAGACAGTAAATCCCATCTCTGCTCCAACTGTTGACTGCAAGTAAACAAGAGGGGCGGCAATGGGAAGGATACGAGATAAAACTTCCCGTAAAAGTCATACATCAACCCTGCCTGCAGCGCTCTGTAGTCCTGCAAGCTGTGGGCATGGCAGATGGACTGAGAGGCAGCTCCACCAAAGCAGTTCAGGTATGTTTACCCAAGGGGCACACCTTCCATTAAATCCATTTCCGAAAGCTTTGCATAAGCCAAGACTTCAGCCAGTGAAGGAGTTTGATAAAACCTTGATTTAGTCAAAGCTATTAAAGAAGCAATGTTTTGTGCAGCTGCTGTTGTAAAACACCGAATTCCATACAACTTGTGTCAAAAGGGAGATCTGCACTGAAGTCAAGGGCAGAGCATGGCCTTAGCCACCACACAACCTAGGAGCAACCACTTGTAACAGAGTTCAAAGATAAGGTTCCCTTTCCCACCACCCCTCCCTTCTTCCTCTCCATCCCCAGCTCTTTTCTCTCTAAATCCTCTCGTTACAGAAGCTCCCAATTGCTTGTTGCTTTAGGCAATAGAGGAATTACACTGACAGCAAGAACTCTGTTTGCATTGGGCTACAGGACTAGCAGCATAACCATATGAACAGGGGCTATCGCAATTACTGCATCACTTGTCTGCAGACACGGGCAGATCTACACTAGGAAAGAAAAGGCTGCCACTACAGGTAACCCAGAGCACACACCCCCACAGAGAGATACATCTTCTGGAAAAAATAATACTTTAGGTCTTGTAGCTAAATCACACCTCTAGGCAAAATGCGCTTCATCGACAGAAGGCCTGCTGTGTGGTGCAGTATTTGGCTACAGGGAAGCACGGGGGGCTTTTGCTGGTACTGAAGTGTTTAAGCCTGGAGAATGGTCAGGATGTTATGGTATTTGCAGAAATTTCACTTGTTAACCAGCCCTGTGCAGACAGAGCACGAGTTCACTTCTGGAAGCTCCCTTCTCCATCCAAGAGAGACAGAAACTCAGTTTGGTGTCATTTTTGTTTTCAAAAGCATCAGTCTTCAGAACTGTTATCTGTTTAAAAAGCTACGCACACACCACAGTCCTGCCAAACTCAGTGCAGAGGACTGGGCACAATGCAATCAAGGTATTACTATTCCAGGCTACTCCCAGTTTTTAAAGTTTTTAATGCCATCTCAGTAAAAGCTTTCCCTGTGTGACCACCCACCGCTCCTGATGGTAAAAGCCCTGCTCCTCACTCTGCTCTGCTGTCCTTGCACCAGCTCCATCACTAAACTGACTGCTCTAGGATCTGATAGCATCTAAGAGAAAAATCCTCTTCACAGCTTTAAAAATCCTACTCAGAGCAATTGGCCAATAAAAATTTGTATTGATCTGAAATATCTGTCTCTGTAAACATTGCCCAGGAAAGATGATCTAACTTTCCGCAGTCTCAACACATGCCAAGAGGATATGAAGCTGTGGATACAAGAGTGTTTATAAAATCCATCTCAGATTCACAGCCTAAATGTGAACAGCTCAGAAGTCACCTATAGTTTAATGAGCAAGTGACACACTGTGGTATTTCAGGAAATGTCATGAGGTTGTATTAGACTCTACTTTAAAATGCTCCTCAGAAGATTGTAAAAAAAAATCACTGTACCAGGCTCTCAAGACAACAGACAGTTGGTTAAAAGAAGTCTGAGGTTTAGCTGAATCAAAATTCAAGAGGCAAGTTCACTTGCAGTATTTCATGCCATCAAAGCATGTACCACTGGGGAGGGTGGTTCTTGGACTGGGCTGCGTTTCCTTCTCCCACTCTGTGACAAGCACCTAGAAGACATTTGTAAAGTTATCCCCAAATGAAGCTTCCAGTGCAAACATTCAGTCTGAAGAGAAATCTGCATACAGATGAAGCCCATGACTATGATATGATTTTATTTTGGCATTACCCTCTTCATTACAAACACTTTCACCGGTCTCAGCTCTGCAAATACCCAACTCTCCCCACACCTACAGACCCCATGAACTGCTGCAGACTCCAGAAGGAGCTGGAGCTGACAGCAGAAGATCTGCTCTGTGCCTGGCCATGGACGAAGCAAGCCACAGCCTGACTCTGAATTGCTTTTCAAACTTAAGTAAATCTTTAAATAATGATCAGCCAACGGGCCCAGCTAGCACAGTGGCAGCTCTAGGGTATATTTCCCAGTCTCCCACTACAAGAGCAAACCAGGAATGGGAAAGGAAACGGCAGCTTCCTGGATATAAGACAATATGTTCAGATATCCTGCAACTCTCTGAGCTCTCCTTTACCTCTCTCCATCCACCCAGCAGGACTGGATACTTGAAGAACAGTCCCTGCTGCTCACCTGCCACTCGTACCCAGAGCTACCCAGCACTTGCATCACTTGTTCCAGCCATGCCAAAGCTGTGCAGCTGAACTGCTGGCAAATACCACACAGATTTTCCTCTGCTCCTACCAGTCCCTTCCTCGTGAAGGAACTTCCACTAAACCTGGCACCGGCCAGCACAGAAAGCTACCACGCAAAGCCAATCTGCTCAGCCACATTACATGCTTCATCTAAGCTGCACAGAAAATCTCAAAGCCCAACTGCTCCACAATTGCCCCACTACAGCACCATCCCCCACCTGTAACCCTCCCCACCTCTACTGCTTTTAGCAGGTTAATCTTCTCCTTTTCCAAAATCCTTTGATGCAGTTTCACCCTATAGTATCTGTTAGCCTCCTGCCACAGTGTTGCATATTCTGAGATGGAAAAAGAGTTGGTGCTACCTCCTCTCCTCCCACAGCACCACAAGAGCTCTTTCCAGAAGGCAAGAACAGCGTTTGGCAATGAGGGAGAGCAGCATCCCAAAGGTTACTGTGATCTGACTCCCCTTTGCCATCCTCTCATATGCTGGCAAGATGACCTAATGAGGAAGGCTGACATTACTCTTCCTCCATCCCATCAGAAATTCTCCTTCAGCTGAGGAAGGCTGCTGCGAGTCCTCCTACCATACTGTCTCTTCCAAAAGCAGGGCTCACTTCCCAACTCATTCACAGAAAACATCACCTTGGTTTTAGGGTGTACCCAGCTCCCTGTGACCAGCAATCAGAAACCAAGGAGCACTGGGGAGGCATTATCAAGCTTCAATCAGCAATCCTCTCCAACCCAAACACACAAGCAGGGAGTGGAATGTAATATTTGTACCCTCTGTGCCAAACACTGCAGTCAGAGGAAGAGCTAAATGCATCTGTTGGACTCCAGAAACTAAAAAGACTTGCTAGACCTCCCTCCCCCCGGCAGCACACAAGGCCTATTAGGCATCAGCACTGGTCACAGAAACTATCTTTCTTCACTGCAAATGCAGCTTGTAATCAAGTGCCAAGTGTCCTAATTATAGCAGGAATTTTCTTTCCATCTGGGAAAGAATTTTAAAAAAAAAAAAAAATCATCCCTCTCTATTTATAAGATACAGGCAAACACATGATTTTATTTATGCTTCAGTGGTCCTGAATCTAAGGAGCATCTTTATTATTTAAAGATTCACAAGGTATTTGGTTCTCATAAGCCAACACCATATCCTCTCCCTGGCAGATGCTAACATAAACAAAAGCTCAGAAAACTCAAAGTGAAAGTTAGACTAACCATTTAGTCACTCATCCTATAACCAGACAACAATACATAATGGGAAATTGTAAAGATGGGAAGCGTGCCAGAATGCCACGCTCAGAGCCTGAATCGAAAGCAACTCTGGAAGTTTTGCATGAAATGAAGCAAGGAGATTGAACAGCTTTCAGATGTCTGGTTTATGTCACACTGCTCCTCCCCAGGCTTGAGATCTTACAAAAGGATAAGCCAGGACTCTTCAAGAATTGATTTTAACATCATACCCACAGGCAAAGTGCAATAGAGCCTGAACAGACAAGTGTCTCAAGGGGCCCTACTCCTAATATTGCGTGTTGTTTTAAAGTTCTTTTACTATTTATACTAAAGATCATAAAAAAACTTTAAAAAGAACGCACAATATTAAGAGGACAGACTCACCCTTATAAGACTGCTCCAACTCTATTAAAAGGCGCAACTGACTTCCCCAGCAAAGTACAGGCTGGGATGTGACACAGAGGGAAAGCCAGCAGTCACGCATCTTTTGCAACCTGAAAAAACAAGGGATATATTACAAATGTGTTGAAACAGCCCCTGAGCTCCTAAGGGAAGTCAGTGCAAAACCACCACACAAGATGCTACAAACACCTTTTCGGGTTTTTTTGAGACATTATACTGCAGACAAATCTGTGCTAATAGTGGTTCCAGATTTTGCACCCCTTTCCAACAAAAGCTCATCTGTGTATAACGCTTTACACCTTTCCCATTCAGAGTGGTCTCTACATGTAGCTTTACAGACAGTAAAGCTACATGTCCTCAAGTCTCCATTTAAGCAGAAGCTGCGTATCTCACCATTATGCTCATATCACCACTGGAGCATCCAACTTCCTCGCTGACATTAGAGTGAAGGCAAAAAGCCCACATCGCCTCTATTAAAAGTTTACTTCGTGAAGGACAGCCAGGAGGTCACTCTCTGGATCCTGCTGTCATTCACCCTCAGAGCATCACTGGGAACCCCGCAGAGGGTTACAGCAGCATGGTGCCACAGCCCCAGGAAGCCTGCGCCATGTCTATTCTCATTACATCTTTAAAAAAACAGTGAGTTATTTTTAAGACAAAGAGCAGAGAATAAAGATTGCCCGTTTGCTCTTTCAGTCCTGAGAACTCGAGCTTGTCCCCAGGGGACTTCTGTTACGTTCTGTGTTGACGCAACAGGACAAGCCTTGTAAAACTGTGTCCCATCTGTTGCAGCAAAACTTACTTTTTTAGAGAGAGAGACTTTATTTTCAAAGTTGTATCAGTGAAGGGAAAGTGATATGGAACTGACCAAATATAGCAAAAATACATGAACTAAAAAATAAGCTTTCCACTCCCAAACACAAGGATTTTCCTCTCCACCTCACACCCAAAGAAGTCCATCACTATTACCCAACACACATCCTACCAACACCAGAGATCCCAGCCAAATAGCCAAGTCAGCTTCGTAGAGATAATCTCTGCTAAGGATTGAACACACAGTTTATTAAGCTAGCTGGACAAATAGCAAAATGTTTTTGCAGTTTAAAGGTGGCAGCACACCTGTATTTAGTAATGTTTCCAATTTAAGCACGCCCTTGGAGACAGGAACAGGCCAGCAGCTGCCTAAGGAGCAGCAAGGATGTTTGTCTGCTGCAGCAGACAAACAAGCGCTGAGCCCCCTCAATTTTCAGAGAGCTTCCATGAACTGCAGCTGATAAGAAGCAGAAAGGAAATCCAAATCCTGCATTAGAATGACAGCTCCCCCACACACAGATGCCTGCCTCAGAAAAACCCCTTTGGCTGGGAGCACTCCAATTTGAACCAAACTAATTCAAAACAAAAGATCGAGTGTTGGGATAATCTCAGTGCTCCTCTGTGCTGCAAGAACCCCATTTTGGAGCCAGCTGTTACACACCTCCTTCAGCAGGACCCCACGCATCCATCCAAGCCAAGTCAAGGTCAAAATCTACCCAAATCAATGGGCTGGGAAAAAAAAACGGGCACACTTCTATCCCTAAACTAAACTCTCTTTTGTTAACATGTACTGACCACCTCTCTTACCCCACCAAAACACAGATTCATTAATCCACTTTAGTTGGTGCAACTGATGGTGTTGCACCGAGGTCCACACAGGCAATGCTCCCTGTGCCCCAAGAAGTAAAGCTGTTGAGCATGCAAGGTCACCAACCCAGCCCCACAAATAGCAGTGGATAAAGTTTTGAGCATCTCCCAAACCAGTTACAACGCTGAGGTTTGTTCAGCCCAGTTTCGCCTTCCCCATCCCCAAAACAGCCTTTGCTGCAACCCAGCCTCTCCAGCATTGAAATGGATGTCACAGACGCAAAAGGCAGAAAGCAGCTGGTCCATTTTTGTCGTTGGGTCAAAGTGAGTTACCGAGAGGGATGAGCTGGCACCGAGAAGGGCAGAGCTGCTGAACAGCCTGAACGCAAACCTCCACAGCAAAGCAGTTCACAGCAGACACCTTTGGCTTAGAAAGGCGGGAGGACGCCAAAAGCCTCTCCATCCGCTTTGAAGGAAGCCTGCTTGCACAGAGGAGCTCTGGGGGGAGGAAAAGAAACTTGAAAGAGAGGGAACTTACTCCGTGATCCTCTTCGCCAGCTCGGTGCAGGCTGCCGTGGAGTTGGCCGAGAAGACCCGGTAGCCACTTCTGGCTGCGTTCATCGCCAAAGAGTCATGCAACCTCCGTGGAGCTCGAATGTGAGAAAAAACAGATTTATAAGGCAACAACAGCTTCCGTGGCATCCTTTTCTTCCTCTCCGCCACGATCACCGCCCCTTAAGGGGTGGAGAGGAGGAGGAGGAGGGGAACCCTTCCGCTACCTATGGTCTTGCTGGTCCACTCCTGTGGCAAAGTAGAAAAGGAGGGTGTGGAAAATACAATTACTAAAATAAAATGCAGCATCCGGGGGAGGGGAAAGCGCACTGCTTCCAGAGGAACACACACACACACACACACACACACACCCCCGCCCAGGAGCCAGGCCTCGAGTACTCCCCCAATACACACCCGCCCCACGCTCACTCAGAGGCACCAGAGGAGGGAAGACCCCCAAAATAGGGGGGATAGCATGGCAGAGAGGGGCTCCCTCGGCTGGGGAAGGTGGGGGTGAGCTGAGGGGGGCGCGGGAAGCTTGGGGGGAGAGGGGGTCCCCTGTGAGGCAGCAAGGCTAGAAGGGCGCCCCTGTGGAGGGGTGGGGGGGCCCCTGTGGTGATGGGGGGGGGTGTCCCCTCCCGCTCCCCTCACCCAGCCAAGCCAATTCCGCCACCCGGCTAGAGCGCCGGTGGCCTCGGCGGCCATCTTCTCCGCGGGGAGAGCCCGCCCTCCGCTGCCATCTTAGGTGAGGGCACGGCGGCCGCGCTCTCCCCTCACAGCGGGAGAGGGGTATCAGCTCCTGCCCGACCAGCGCCGGTACCTGAGGAGGAGGCGTGAGGACGGCGAACGCTCTCCCTCCTCTCGGGAGGGGATGCGCCGACCGCTTCCTGGGTGCGGCTGGCAGCGCGGCCGCCTCTCCCTTCTGCCCGGCTCTGCGAGGCACGGCCTCGATGCGGCGGCTTCGCTGCCCGCGCCTAAGATGGCGGCCGCTGCTGTGTAGGGCCGGCGGGGCGGGGAGCGCTGCGGTTCCCGCCCGCCCCACAGCCCTCACACCCCGCGGGGATCAAGGCCGAGCCCTCCCGGAGCCTCGCAGTGTTTTGCAGGGGTTCTGCCAGCCCGTCCCTGGCCGCACAGGTGCCAGGCCGCGTTCTGGGGCAGGGGTTTTCCTTAGCACCCCAGGGCCAGCATGGCAGTGGGATGGCGGCCCTGAGGAGCTGCTGCAGGAGCCAGACGTGATCTCTGCGCCGTTCCCCAAACACTCAGGCTTTCCAAGGTCTTCCGGGCTCCTTGGATGTGAGAACAAAGTCCCTCTCGGGTACAGACACTAAATGACTTACCTAAGCAGAAAACTTTTGCCCCAACCCATTTGGCAGAGCTGTGCTGTCCTTTCTGGGCCCAAAGAGCGTGCTTTGTATCGCAGGGAAGGCAGACGGCATTAATTTCATCACCAGGATCGCCCTGCACTGCTTTGTTCACCCTTGGAGGGAGAGGTTTCCTGGCACTTTTCTAAGTCGCTGTGCAAGGTGGTCATCCCTCAGCCTGTTTCCTCTCAGATGAGAGTGGGGAAGGTGGAGGAAGTCATGGCAGCCTTCGTTCAGGACGTGGAGGCTCTACGCCTCCATTATTCAGTAGTGACTCTCCGTGCTGCAGGGCTGCTCTGGAGCATGGGGTCGGGTGTGCGGTGGCAGCGGTGCCTCTGACAACAACTCCTGTCAGAAACACTTCATGCTTAGCTGCGAGCTGCATCGTCACCATCAGTCCCCTTCCACCGAACACCTTCATTAGAGGTTGTCTCTCTCCAGCTTTCATTAAGATGCAGCATCCTCAATGCAAACAAGATAGAAATGCATCAGTGTCACCTCCCTATGCCACTGCTGCACTTCCTGAGCACCAAGATGGCAAGTTTTATCTCACCATGCCTGGTGAACATATATCTGTCCCTGCGGTGTGGTTCCAACCCCACATCTCTTTCCACAATCTAATTAAAGACCACCCCGTGGTTATTTACCCAGTGTATGAGCCAGGACTGTCCCACTTTCACCTCATCAGCCACCTGGGTTTGCTCCTGCAGCAGGATCAGGCCACGGGGCTCAGCATGGATTCCCCATCACAGCCGTAGCCCTGCTGGTCCCCATCCATGCCTTGTCTTGGCAGGGGCTATTCCAGCTCCACTCCCGCATCCCTGCTTGTTCCCCGAGAGCTAACAGCATCAGCTGCCCGGATTCACTTCGTGCCTCCAAGAAGGCTGCACGGCCGGGTGTGCAATGCTAACTGGGCGGTCAGGCCGGCTGTAACCCTGCAGCTTGGGCTAAATCAGCAGCATCCATTCACCGAGCACCCCCGACACCAGTCCAGGCTCTCCTTCAGCCACACGTGCCAGCGTGCGTTTAGTGATGGGTGCTGCTGCCCTGCAAGGCACATCCGTTTGATGGTGGTCACAGCATCCACACTACAGCCCTTCACTCGTCACACGTTGGTGGCTTTGTATTTCAAAAGGAAGATGCTGGAAAAAAAGTTGGGGTGGGGGGCAGGCGTCAGGCTATTTTGGGGATGTAGGAAGTTGGTTGCTTCCTGAGGAGACTCCTGCACCCACCAGAGAAATGGCAGCTTCTGGGGGAGCAGGGACACCCTAAGGGACAGGGACAAGCTCCTGTGGGACACCCTGGTGAGGACAGCAGCAGCTGCAGGGTGAAACCCCAGCGCAGCACCCAGGCAGGGGGAGCAAGGAGGGACTGGGGAGGGAGACCCAGCACGGCAGGGCCCACGGCACAGCACCTCTGCAGGGTGCTCAGCCTCCCACCAGCTCCTTCCCAGGCCCCTGGAGAAGGGACTTGCTGCTGCCTTCCTCTTTGAAAGCCCTTCCCTCCTGGCTTGCCATGCAATTCAGGTGTGCCAGAGAAGGAAGGGCTGTTTAACCCCTTCCCACCCAGGGTTAGGTGGCTCCTCACTCAGCAGCCTCAACACACCAGCCCAGGGCTGATGCTGTGGCCTCTTTGAGTGCTCTCAGCCTCTGCTTTGCCCTCTAGATCCTCCAGCACCATCCTCCTGTCCTCATTCCTGCTGCTTCATGGGGTGCTCAGAGCCAACCTGACCACAGGGGACAAATCCTGCCTGCGTTGTCACCTCCCCTCGCTTTCCCGGCTGCTGAGGCTGAGATGCAACAAGTTTGTGCGTTCTGCTGCAGGGCAGCCACTGGCACAGCAGACCCCAGGCGGCACCTCCGCTGTCGCCTTGGAGGGGCTTGACAACCCACCCTGCCCCAAAACCACCCTGTTCTCATGTTTCTGAGATTTTTCCCCAGTGCCACCAGCCTCAGCCCTGCAGGAAGGGGCCCAGCAGCCTCACAGGGAGGGCCCTGCGGGTCTCACTGGGATGGCTGGTGGAGCTGTGGGGTTGGGATCAGCCCCCAAGGAGCCCGGGCAGGGCAGCGGGCAGAGGTCGCGGCTGTTATCTCTGCAACAACCAACCTTTCCCCTGGAAAGCGGAGCGACTCTGCTCTGCGGGCTGACAGTCACACCTGGGTTTACAGTCAGGCAAAGGAGAAGAAAAAAGCAATTCTGTTTACTTAGGGAGTAATTAATATCCCAGCTCCTGGCATGTACAGAGGCAGCAGAAACCTCCCCCACAGAACCGTGGAGAGCAAGGCTTTGCAGCCCTTTATTATTTCATTATCAACCGTGCAGGATTAGGAGGGCGGGTCAGGGAACAGCACGGGCTTTAAGCAGGTTTAGCTCCTTTGAAAAGGCTTATCCTAGCTCAGTCTCACACGCTGGCTGCGATGCTGTTATTTGCTGAGTAGAGAGGTTTGAGTAATGTTGGGGGGGGGGGGGCAGGGGGTCATGCATTTTTAATAGCAAAAAATGGTAAAGCCCAGCGGGGAAGACCTGGGAGGTTCCTTTGCTGGGAACTGGCTTTATTTGCTGAATTTCAACCATCAGGGAGGGCGGCTTCTCAGCTCTGCCAAGACCTACATCTCTCCCTGGAGAAAACCAGGGCCTCGGTGTTGCCCTGTGCACACCGGGTGCATTGGGGCGGTTTCTTGCACGGAGCTGACCCGGCACAGGGCCAGGACAGCCGCTGCAGGCAGCCTCTTGCAGAGCTGGACGAGGTTTTGCCATTTCTCCTTTACTGAGTTTCTCCCTGGAGCCCGGGTGGGGTGGCCGAAGCGTGCTGATCCCAGCCCAGAGACGAAAGAGAAGCTGTGGGAACCGCGGCAGTAAATTCCTTTTCTTCTTACCCCGGCCAGAAATGGGGGGGGCTGTGGTGGGACGCTGTGCCCCCCAGAAGTAATTCTGCCCCGGGGATGCTGCCCGCAGGCGCCGAGCACACGGCAGCAGGGATCACCCTGGGATCAAGCCTCCCAGCATGGCCAGGTGGTTTTCATTGCAGCCTCTGACTCACCTCCCAAAAATGCCTGTGCTCACATCATGGCAGGAAACCGCTACTGGGAAGTGGTGAAAACCCTTGCAACTGCCTGAAATTTGGCTTCCCCCAGCAAAGGGGGAGATCAAACAGCAGCACTTTGGCCTCAATCCCTCTGACGCCAGGGCTAGTCATCGGGGTGACTCTTCAGCCGAGCGAGAGGTGCATGTGGTTACTCCAGACTCAGCAGCTTCTTGTGGGGCGTATGGGAGAGTTTCCCCTGAGAAGGTCTGACCTCAGAAATATTTTGGAGTAAATCATCATCTGGGAGGCATGAGCTCAGCTTGCCGGCATTGCCCAGTGCTTCCCGGTGAGCCCTGTGGTCCTGCGCTGTGCCGTGGCTGCTGAGAGCTCAGCGGAAGCTCAGGGCTGGTAGCAGCCCCCAACAGGTTGTAGAGCCTGGCTGTGATTTAGGAGCTGCCGTAACCCCCCGCTCCTCAGAGGCTGAGAAACCTCCCGGGTCAAGCCCTGGGCCCCGTGTGAAGCTGGGATTGCGGGTGATACCTGCTGCCCGTGGGTCATGGGGGCAGAGACCGGGGGTGCAAGTCACTTGCCAGAGTTCTGCAGCAAATCAGTGGCAGAATCAAAACCTGTGTCTCAGCTGGCTTGTGCATCTCAGGTGAGATACAATCCCAATCACTCTCCTGACAGAGATACCTCTGTTATTTCTGTCCCCTCCTGCTTTGTGCTGGTCCCCTGTGTCGACACCAGCATCTCCCTGGGGAGCCCCCAGGGCTGGGGGTTGAGGGGGGCTGAGCTGTAATCCCCGGGCTGGATCTGGCCCGAAATGGCTCCATCTCTGCACCGGCCGCTCCCGCAGGCGCTGGCTGGAAAGTTCCCACTGCTGCAGTCGGTGCCTGTCCCCCTGCCAAACCCTGCAGCCCTGCCAGCCCCGATGCAGCGCGGAGCCGCGCTATTTCTGGCTCCACCTTGAGACATGTACCTTCAGCAGTGGGAACGATGCTACAGGAGACGGATCCGGGATGAGTGCATCCCCCTCCCGTGCCCAGGCGGCTGCCGGCCGGCGCGGCAGAGCGGGCAGGGATCTGGAGGAGCTGCGTGCCTCGATGTGAAACGCTGCAGTTCATCTTGCAGCAGAGCCGCGTCCTCTGCACGCCTCCTCCGGGGCTGCCTGCTGTGCAGGCAGCGGGAGCCCAAAATCCGGACCTGCCCTGACACTGAGAGCCTCGGGTCTGCCCTGCAGCCAGGATGCATCAGCCCGGGGCGAAGGGTTACAGCAGGGCCGAGAAGCCCCCAGCTTCTCTCTGCTTTCTTCCCCCGCAACAAGTTCTCTGGGGGTACCAGCTCCTCTGGCAGCTGGGGGCAGGAGCAGGAAGAGCCCGGGAGCAGGAGGGAGCTGAGGGGCTGTTTAATTGACATGTTTAACCTTTGGCTTCTTGAACAACTCAAGGCAAACCTTGTCTGCTGCTTCTGCCTCAGTTTCCCCAAACACAGAGCATCCATCACCTTCTCCAGCGAGCCCTGGGCATGGTCCTTTGCACATAGGAGCCTTCTCCCCCAAATGATGTCTGTGGGGTCTGGGATACCCCACAGGCCCTTCCAGGACAGGAGTTTGAGGGCTGTTTGCTCTCAAAGGGAGACTGGTGGCCTCCGTGGTCACGGCTGGACGGGACACCCTGCACCGTGGGTGAGCCCCCTTTTCCAATAAGAAAGGAGGTGGCAGGATTCACGCCGGCTCACGCCGCATCCCCGGGCCACGTCCCCACGCTGCCCTCCCACGCACACGGCCTCTGCGGCACTGCGCCTGCCCGTGGCACGGGAGCCCCGGCTGCAGAGCCAAAGGGCTGCCAGGCAGGTCAAGGGAGCTCGTTAAGACTTTTGTAATTAAGATAGCCCGGAACAACTGTTTATCAGCACTGAGCAGTGACAGAAGCAATCCCGCTTCCGCATTAGACATCGCATCTGGAGGCAAACAAGCGGCGTCTGTGCGGGACTGGGTTGAATCAGCCTGTGGCTGAGGGGAAAAAGGGACCCGTGCGGGGCTGGTGGTGGGCACTGGGCTGGCCGTGGCACGAAGTGGGCATCCACCCAGGGTGGCATCGGGACGGGCTCACGTGAAGTGCCCGTAGACCAGCACTAAGATGGAGAAGCTCTGCCTGGGTGTCCCTTGCCATCACAGAGGCTGAGATTTTGCCAGCCCCGTTCCCCATCTGAGAAAAACCTGGCTGCAGCCCCCTCATCTCCGTGCCCCAGGCATCCCGCCCGCGGGCATCCCTGCACTAACCCTTCCCAAGCCCGAGCGGCATTGCTGGCTTCGACTGCTCATGATAAAGCCGCTCTCAGCCCCTTTCCCCAGCCCACAGCACGGCCGTGGCCAGTGGAGCCCAGCTGGGCATCCGACTCCTATTTAAAGCTCAGGCAGGCAGGGCGAGGGGGATCTCCGCGGCACGGGGCCACCGACGGATGTAGCGTGGTGAGGACAGAGCCCAAAGCAGCCCCATCGTCCCGGAGCACCTGCCGGCAGCAGCGTGACAGCTGCTTTCACATCCTCCCACCACGTCTCGTGCCTTCCTGAGCGGAAATCGGGAGTGGATTAGTCACCAAGAAGGGTGAGGGGCAGGTCAGGATGCTGCACTCCTCAGCATCCAGCTATTTCCTCCCGTGACACCTTGCCGAGCACCCCGCGGCTGTTTACAAACGCTGGACCGTGGCGGGGAAGCGGCCGTGCCCAAATCTCACCTGGAATCAGGTGCGGGTGCTGCGGTTCCCCAGCCAAAAGCATCAGCCAGAAAATGGCTGGGACCACGTTTTGCCCCCTCCGCCCCTTCCCCCAAGCATCTCTTTAAACCCACAGCCCCCAGGAGAGTCTTGCTGGAAAACGCGATGCTCCAAATCATGGCACCTCAGCTCTCGGTTTAGGTCACTCTGGGGAAGCAAGGCTTAACCACTTTATCCACATTATCCGCCCATCCCGTGCCCTCCCTGCAATTTTTGGCCAGTTCCAGCGGGTTTAACCGGGGACAGAAGGCTGAGGGCTCACCGCTAATTAAACTGCTGCAAGTGTGAAGAGCGATGCCTCCCCGAGGTGCAAGCTCAAGGTTACGGGGTCTCAGGCTGCTGCCAGCCCAGCAGCGTGGTGTGCAAAACCCGCGTGAGCATTGCCACGAAGGGTGGTCTGAGGGATGAAGAAGGGGCGAGGAAGACCCCGGGGGGGGAGGTGGAGGGAGGGAGTGGGGCACCTCTCCGCCTGCCTTACCATTCCCACAGACCTCCTGGGGGGGCTTATCACCCTCTTCCCAGTTCAGCTCTGCTTTGGGTAGGGCCTCGGGTGGGCGAAGGGCCAGCTGGAGCATGTGGAGCAGAGCTACACCCATGGGGGTCTGACTGGGAAAAAAGAAAAATCACTGTGCTGGGCCAGAAGCTCTGGAGCCCAGCGGCCCCTCGGGAGGGGGAGGTGGGTCCTGTCGCCACCAAAAGCTGCTGTCGGTGATTTTTGCCAGCAGCTCCCAGCCGTGCTGGCACCCTCCAGGCAGATCCCTCGGGCTCTGTCCCCAGGGCTCTGTGCCCCGCAGTGGGGTTCACAGCACAGCCCACCCCCCCTCCACGGGGCTCCACGCCCACGGCACCTCCCCAGCCGTCACCCACACCTGATGGCAAGCCCTCCGGAGGGCTCCCTTGCTGTCGGCTGCTGTCCCCCTCAGCCCTCGCCGTGACCCCACGTCTCCAGGTTCCCGCTCCGCTCCTCTCGCCTCTGTCCCGCCTGGAGAGACGCAGAAATGGCGTTAAACGCTGTTCAGCCCAGCGTGGGCTGGCACGGCTGCCCGGTACTTTGCCAGCGTGAGCGTGGGTCGGTACCGTGCCCATCCCGTGGGAGCACCCACGCCGGACACTGGACACCCACCCTGACAAACCCACGGCGTCGCTTTGCCCTCGCGTGGCTGCAGAGCCGGGCAGACCGGGTTCCCCCCCCCCACCCCCGTCCCCACGCCGCTGCCCGTCCGTGGGAGCTGCCGGCCGGAACGCGGGGCGGCGCTTGGGGAAACTGAGGCAGGCTGCGGGGAGGGGGGGGGGGGGGGGGTCGGGGCAGCCCCGGGACGGGACCCCCCCGCCCCATGGAGGGGTGTGTGTGTGTGGGGAGGGGTGTGGGTTAAATTTTTATGAATGGGGCCGCCCCGCCTGCCATTGCCGGGCGGCGCGGCGGGTGTCAGCAGCGAGCAGCGGCGGGCGGCGCTCCCCGGTGCGTCCCGCTCCCGTTCCGCCGCCGATGGCCGCCGGCCGCCGCGCTCCCCCGGAGCCCGGGGGGGCCCCGGTGTTACTTCAAGGGATCTTCGGGGCGGGACCGAGCCCCGGTGCTGCCGCTTGCTCGCTGGTTCTGACGGCCCGGGAGCTGCAGGTGCGGCGTCCCGGCTGCTCCTCCGGGGGCTCGGCCGGTCCCGACGCCGCGCTCCGCCTGGCCGATTGCGTGGGCTCCGCCGCTTTCCCCGCCGCCGCCGCCGCCGCTTGCTTCTCCGTGGTGTGTTACCCACTCCGCGGGCCGCGCTGGGGCTCGCCCGCCCGCCAGCGCCTGGAGCGGATCTTCCGCGTCTCTCAGGGACCCGACGCCGAGGGCAACCTGCGCATCGCCCAGGCCTGGAGCCGGAGGATCCGGGAGCTGTCGGTGCCCGCCGTGCCCACGCAGGACGGTGAGTACCGAGCCGGCTCGCCCCGGAGAAGTGGGGACACACGCCCCCGTCCCCGCTCCCCCGCAGGTCCCGACAGAGCGAACCCCGGCTCCCCCCCGAGGCCAGCAGCCGCCCGAGAGCGTGGGGTGTGGGGGCCGGCGGCTCTCCCTTGCCCCGTCCCCACGCGGGACGAATGGCCCCGAGGGGCGGCGTGGGGACGTGGCTGGCGGCGGGGCAGGAGCGCTGCACGGTGGTCGGCCCCGAAGGGACGGGTCGGGGTCAGCGCGGGGGGGGGACACGACACGCACGGGGACGGGGGGGCGATCCCCATCCCCGCAGGGTCACCTGGAGCCTGGGGACAGGGACATCCCAGTGCACAGCCCCGGGGCCGGGGGTGGCTTGTCCCCCCTTTTGCACACAAATCGAAGGGACAACAGGGATGTGGTCACACCACGGGGGCCCTTTGCACCCCCCCACCCCCCCCACCCCCCCCCCATGACTTTGGTTTAACAACTAGCAAAGATCCAAAGGGCAGCATTAACCCAGGGGAAAACAAAAAAAAAAAAAAAAGAAGTCATCGTTGCTGACGCAGGACGGGAGCCAGGCAGAGTCCCCGGCAGGTCCCACGCATCATTGGGGAGCAAGCGAATCCCCGTGGGACCCCACCCGAGACCCCCCTGGGGGGTCCCAGGGCAGCACGGAGGGCTTCGGGGTTCAGTTCCTCTCCCCCCAGAGCTGCCGCCAGCTCGAAGGGGGGCGGCTGGCTCGGGGGCCAAGTCCCCCGGCTCCTGCAGTCAGGGCAGGGCGGGCTGGCATATATTTGAGCATCTGAGCAGAGATTCAATTATATGCACTACTTCATTTATTTAGCTGTCCAGTTGCACTGATCAGACTTGGAAATTAAGAGGTGTGTGGTTAGAGGGATCCTGTCAAGTCACATTGAGCCCAGCTCTTCCCTGCTTGGATTTTAAAATGCAGCTTTTTTACATGACCTGCAGCTACAAAACAACTTTCTGCTACTTTTCCTAAGGAATAAAAAAAAATTCCAGTGGAAAGGGGTGAGGGCGAAACCAGTTCCTCAGCTCTATTTCCAGCCTGAACTCTGCAGCTGTAAGTCTCCAGGCATTTTAAAACCCTCGCCCTTTTAGCAGGCGGTGCGAGGGTGCCGGGGCAGGAGCAGCTCATTGCACGGCAGGGGCCTCGGGGGAGCCCGGGGAAGGAGGACGGGAGAAGGCGGTGAAGGATTTTGCAGTTATTTTTCTAGCTGAGGGCCGGCAGGATTTGCAAACCTCCTCCCCCAGTTTGGGACCGAGCTAAAAATGCCTCTCACCACACCCTGCTCTCACACGCACCCGGGTGTGCGGGACAGATAAGGCCGTGTCTGGAAGCTGCGTGCGAGTCCCTGCGACGCAATCCTGTCACCCCATCCCCGTGGGGCCGCCGGCGAGCCTGGCCCAGTGTTGCCTCAGCTCCAGCATCCCCTGGGATAAAAGCCCTGGGGAGGGCTACAGCAGGGAGGAAGCTTCCCCCTCCTTATGTCAACCCAAGGGGGGAAAAAAAAAAAAAACAAAACAACCAAACGTCCCTCAGCAGTGAATAACCCCAAAGTTGGGGCTACCTGCAGCGTGCAGGGAAGGGTCCCACCCTGCAGCCGGCTGGGAGGGAGCAAACTGCCCCCCAGGGTTGTGTCTTGGTGGGGAAATCCAGCCCCCGGCCGCAGCAGCAAGCTGCCGTCGAGCTGCCGGCAGCGAGCGGGACCTGGCCCTGCCGCAAGCCCCCATTTTGGGGGGGACACACACTCCCTTGCTGTGTTCATCCCCTCGGGGTGCGGAGGTGACAGTCGGCAGAGGGGGGACGCAGTGGGCATGTCCCGGTCTGGCCCAGCCTCACGCCAAGCCGGGTCACCAGGAGGGACAGCCCTGTCCCCCTGCCAGCCTGGCACGCTTGTTCCTTGTGCCCAGAGGGTTTCCAGAAGGATGCGGGGACACCACGGAGCAGCTGGGGCTGCTGATGGCAGCGTGGTCGCTGCCGGAGCGTGGCTGGGATACATGTCCCATGGGGGGGGGGGATGACGTGGGCAGAGGGCAGGGAGAGCAGAGTTTGTGCACTGGCAGCAGCTGGAGCCCCTTCCTCCTGCTGACTCAGTGTCTGCTCCGCGCAGCGTTTGAGGCTGAAAGCAACCGCGCTGTGCCGGGAAGTGGCTGAGCCTCCAGATGCCAGGGGCCGGCCGGTGTTGCGCAAGGGGAAGGGATGCTGCTGATATCTGTCCCCTCCACCCCGGGGAATCGCCGCTGCTGGGCTCCGGCTCTGAACCAGCACCCTCCGCTTCTGCCACGGGAGCCCGGGCTGAGCCCGGCGCTGCTGGGGATTGTGTCCCCGTCTCTATTCCCACCCTGGTACCAGTGATCTGTCCCTTGTGATGGAGTCACGGCATCCCGCCGTGCCCTGAGCAGGGTTTACCTTTCCCCCTCCAGCCGAGGAGCGGATCCTCGGGGGTCCCAGCCGTACCCCCCTGCCCAGCGGAGGCCACGGGGCAGCAGCGATGGGTCCAGGCAGGATTTTGGCTGCAGCTCTGTGCTCATGTCAGAAACCATGTGGCTGATTAGAAACACTGTGGGTTTAAAAACTATAGTTAGGTTCTCAAAGTGCCTCCTGCTCTCGCTCTGCACCCTCCAGGGTTGTGGAGGGGGGGAGAAAGAGAGAGAAACCCCCCCTATCACCTGCCTCCGGCAGCTGGGACTTGAGCATGAATCCCCTGGGGGCTCAGCTGCGTTTGTCAATAAGGGATTTTAGTGCTGGTTGTGACTGGGGAAGGTTCGGGGGGGGGGGGAGGGAATGGGGCCGGGCCAGCCCCGGGGTTGCTGCCCGTTATCCCTGACCTGATCTGGAGTGGCCACTGCTCGTGGCGCTTCACCACTGTCCCCAAGGGGAGCTGGTCCCCTCGCGTCTGGCGCCCACTGATAAGGGGCCGGGGAAGGTGGGGGACAGCTGGTGGCTTCCCCTCGCCCTGGGTGGCAGCGGGGAGGGCCAGCCCAGAGCCAGCACCCAGGCTCAGCCCTGGCTGGCGGGGCTCTCACGGGCAGAGCTCTGCCGTGGACTCGGTGGCAGGTCCCAAGCAGCCTGCGTGGGGACAAGGAGGTGGGTGACAGTCTCCCCTGGGTCATTCCCAGGGACAGAAAATCAACCTGATGGCGCTGAAATCAGCAGCGTGCTCCCCGGGGCTGGGATGGGCACGGGGATGGATGGGCTGCTCCAGGCACGTCTCCCCGCGGGGCAGCTGATGGAGCTCTGCCAACCGGAGGGAAAGCCCTGGCGTGGCCGTGACCGGGGTGATGCCGGGCGTCACCCCGGGGAGGTGGCACACGTGGGGACCTCCATATCGCCCCAGGCTCCCCTCTCCCGGCCTCCATCCCCGGTGTGGGCGGCAGGAGGGGTTCCAGCTGGAAAAACACTGCCTGGGTGTTCAAACAGCTCAAATCCAAGTGTGCAGACAAGGCGGGGGGGTGGCAGGCGGCCGGCCCCAGCCCCCGTGCCCCGGGTTAGAAGGGGGGGGGTTCCTGGCCTTGGGGGGGAAATGCCAGGAAAAGTCATCTGCTTTGGTGACTCAGCTCCTGACGGAGCAGCTCTTTCTGCTGAGTCAGCAGGCGCAGTCCCGGCGTTGTCCCGCAGAGCCCGTGTGCCGGAGCGGGAACCCGCTATGGGGGCCAGATCACAGCTCAGGGGGCCCAGAGCTGATGGGGATACCCCCCACCCTCCCAAAACTGGCTTTACCCTGCAGGGCCGAAGCCTTCCAGAGCCGCTGCGGGAGCTTGAGACACGTTGCCCTGCTCATTTTGGGGCTCGGGGTGCCCAAGCAGCACCCAGGGGTCCTGCCGCTGCCAGCTCCCCCGGGTGCCATTGTGTCACTGCTCCTCCCTGCACCTCCCTCGCGGGGCATCTGCAGCCCGGGCTCAGCCCGTCCCCCTGTGCAGGGACCACTGGGCTTGGTGGGGGGGAGCTGGAAGCGAATTGGGGGGAGCAGAGGGATGCAGACCCCTGCCAGGCTTGTAATTACAGCCCAGCCAGGGCCCTCGTGCGTGAAACCTGAGCCCCGTGGGGAGCAGGGAAAGCAGAAGCGTCCGTCTGTCGGCGCAGGTGTCTGTCCTGGCCCCGCTCCATCTGGGCTGGATGTGGGGAATTGGGACCTCGAGTCTCCCCTGGCCCTCGTCCCCCCCGTGCTTGGCTCCCTGGGACCGAGCCGTGTCGTGAGCCGTGGGGTTCAGCAGGGAGAACTCACAACCGAAGGTGTTCGGGGCCGGGTGCCCCGGGAGGAGGTTGGGTTTCAAACCTCCCCTTTTGCTTCCACCTTTCTTTCCTCGGCGTGTCCGAAAGCGTGGCCGGCAGCACGCCGTGGCACGGGGCTGCTCGGTGCTGCGCAGCCCCGGCTCTGCTGTGGCATCGCCGGGTTGTTGCGGGGCTCCGGCCCGGGCATCAAACATCTCTGGTGATTGCAGGAGAGCTCCAGAGGAGCCCCCGCACAACCCTGTGTCCCGGTCTCTGCCACCTCCCCTGCTTTCCCAGCAGGGACCCTCCATCCCTGCTCACCTCCCGCTGCCTCTGGGCAGGGACGCAGCCCAGGGAGGTTGTGGGGGGTCGGGGGGGCAGCTCCCCTTCCCGTGGGGCTGTGGCGAACGCTGTCCTGGCTCGCAGAGCCCTCCCCGGGCAGCACCAGGGCCCCAGCACCCTGATCGCCGCTCTCCCCCTGCCCAGGTGACAGCTACGGGGTGCTGCCCCGGCCCTGCCGCGCGCTGGTGCTGCTGAACCCGCTGAGCGGCGCCGGCCGCGCGCTCGATGACTTCCAGGCCGTGGTGCAGCCCATGCTGGCCGAGGCCGACATCGCCACCACCGTCTTCATCACTGGTGAGTCCTCCAGCAGCTCCCTCACCTCCTCCTCCTCCCTTCCCGGGAGCTTAGCTGGGTGCTGCTGCCCTGGGAGAGGCTCCTCCAAGGGCGCCGTACCTGCTCCTGCATCGCCGTGGCTCCGGCTGCTGCGGGGCTGGCTTGGACGATGCGATGGGTGGGTTGGTTGCACTCAACAGGGCTGGGACCCCCGTGGGGACAGTGGGGCTGGGGTCACCGTCTGGGAGGTGGCGGCAGGCAGGGCGGAGTGACGGAGGGCGATGCTCGACTCTCTCCGCTTTCCCCCGCAGAGAGACCCCACCACGCACACGAGAAGGTGCGGGATGAGGACCTGTCGCAGTGGGACACGCTGGTGGTCATGTCCGGGGACGGGCTGCTGTACGAGGTGAGGGGCCCCCCCGGCCAGGAGGGGCAGCGAGGCGGGAGAGGAGGGGTGCGTGGGGCAGGAGCCAAACTTGGAGACACGGAGGCAGGGAACGGCAAAGGAGAGATGGCAGCTAGCTTGGAGCAAAGCAGGGCAGCCGTGGCCTCGGTCCTGCCCTGGCACCGCGGGTTCTGCTCCTCCCGAACAGGGCTGGGACTCCTGGGCTCCTGGCCCGGCCCCCGGTGCCACCGGCTCCCTGTGTCCCCGCAGGTGGTGAACGGGCTCATGGAGCGGCCGGACTGGGAGGACGCCATGAAGAAGCCGCTGTGCATCCTGCCGGGGGGCTCCGGGAACGCCCTGGCCGCCTCCATCAACCACTACGCAGGGTGAGCCCCGACCCCGCGGCGGCACCCGCTGCCGGCACCGCGCCCGGGGCCGGGGAAGCGAAAGGCTGAGGGTGGCTGCAGCCCAGGGGCAGGGTGCCGGGATGCCCAGCACGGGGGTGCCTGCCTGGGTCCCCACCTCCCCGCAGGCTGGTGCTGCCCAGCCCCAGCCAGTCCCTTCAGCTTACGTCCCTGCGTCCCCAGCTCCCCCCGCAGCCTTTCTCCTCTCTGGGCTCTAAATCTGGCAAATCTTTACCCTAAAGGATCCACCCCGGGGCACAGCCGAATCCGCTGTGTGGGCGAGGGGGACTGGGATTGCCCTGGCCCAGCAACCCCAACTCAGTTTGCTCTTTCAAGGAGCTGGTTTACCCTTCCCAGCCCCAGCAGACCCTCTCCCAGCAGCTGCCCCCGAGGGACGCTGCCACCCAGCTGGGTTACGTCCCAACCGTGACTGGGGCGAGGGTTGCACAGGAGAGGCCCCAAGCTGGGTCCAGCCCAAACTCACCCTCTCCATCCCTCGCAGCAACGACCACGTCGCCAAGAAGAAGCTGCTGACGAACTGCACCTTCATCCTGTGCAAGGGGCTGCACACGCAGATGGACCTGGTCTCGCTGAGCACGGCCTCGGGCAAGCGCCTCTTCTCCTTCCTCGGCTTCGGCTGGGGCTTCATCTCGGACGTGGACATCGACAGCGAGAAGTACCGCCGGCTGGGCAATGCCCGCTTCACCCTGGGCACCCTCCAGTGCCTGGCCAAGCTGCGGGTGTACCAGGGCCGCCTGTCCTACCTGCCCGCTGTCCCCGAGCAGGGCGCCCCCCCGGCACCCAGGGCCCCCCACGCGCCCGTCACCAACGGCCAGGCCGGCCGCACCGCGCCACCGGCGGGGACGGACGCGCCCGGGGCTCTGCCCACCGACTCGCTGCTGGTGCCGCTGTGCCAGCCGGTGCCGGCGCACTGGACGGTGGTCCCCGAGGAGGAGTTCGTCTCCGTCTACGCCATCTACCAGTCCCACCTGGGCACCAACCTGCTGATGGCACCGGCGGCCCGGCTGCACGACGGCTGCATCCACCTCTTCTACCTGAAGGCCGGCATCAGCCGCGTGGCGCTGCTGAAGCTCTTCCTGGCCATGTCCCGGGGGACCCACCTGGACTTGAACTGTCCCCACCTGCGCTACGTCCCCGTCCGGGCTTTCCGCCTGGAGCCGCGGGCGGCCGCGGGCATCATGACGGTGGACGGCGAGGCGCTGGCCTGCGAGCCCGTCCAGGGGCAGATCCACGGCCGCCTCTGCCGCGTCCTCAGCGGCTCCTGAGCGGCCGGGTTCACCCCCCCACACCCCCCCCCCCCCCACCCCGCAGCGCTGAGCTGCCGGCACGGCCCAGCATGAGGGCGGCAGAGCCTTCCTCCCACTCAGGAACCTCCTCCTCCTTCCACAGCAATAGCCCTTGGGGGCTGCGGGTGCTCGTCCCCTCCCTTGCCCCCACGCTTAGCTTTACCCCCTTAGGACAGCCACCAGCACTGTCCCAAAACCGAGCTGCGAGCCCCATCAGGTACTCGGTGCCGGCGAGACGCCAGCGTGTTTTATCCCGGTACGAGGTCCCGGCCCCGGGCGGCTGCGCCGGCACAGCCCTGTCCCCTCCCCGGCTCGGCCGCACACGGTGGCGTCACTCCTGTCCCCACCGCAGAGCCAGTGCCACCCCCGGAGACAGTCAGGACCAATATGTCTAATACGAGAAATTGACTTTTTAAAAAATGTTTCTACCCAAAGCTTCCTGTAGAAGCAGAGTTTATTCTTGTGAGAAATGCAATAAATATCTAGCGTTTGCAAAAAAATAAAAAAATAATAAAAAAAAAAAACAAAAAACAAAAAACCCTTGGGTTTTAAATGTGAGCTGCGGGCTGCTGTCAGGGGCAGGCTGTGGTGCTGTCACCCCGGGCTGGGCTCACACGCTGCCAGGGCGGGTTTAGGGCCCCGGGACCTGCCCGCGCTGCCCGAGCCCGACAGGGCGATGGCCCCAGAGGCAGGACCCGGGGCACTGCTGTCACAGCCCCCCGGCTTTTTGGGGTGTGCCGGTGCCTCCCTGCTCAGCCTTGTGCTGGGGCTGATGGAATCCAGGGAGCTTGGCCCCGCAGGGCTGCTTTGGGCTGTCTTGGGGAGGGTTTAAAGTGCCTCCAAGAGAGGGCGGGGAAGGGGTCAAAGAGGTTCGAGGAGGGAGTTGTTGGAGCCGAGGGGTTTGGTTTGCAGGGAGCGGGGAGGCGGGGGGGGGGGCAGCTCATGCATCCCCCTTCCCAGGCAGCCTGGGGCCAGCTGGAGCTCTGCAACAGGTCCCTGCCCGGGGGCTTGCCTGAAGGGGGATTACTGAGCCTGTTTTGTATAAAACTGCAGTAATTAAACCTCATTTACAGCGCTCAAGTACAAAGTAGAAGAGTAAACAGTGGTGGCTGTTTGCATTTATTCATCTGCAAACTATGCAATTAGGATTGCAGAACCAGGAAAAGAAGAGCACGATTGTTGTCTCCCCCCCTCCTCCGACATCCCCATTCGCTGGTGGGGGAGCAGAGCTCCTGTTCCTCGGGCCAGCAAGACAGGCAGCAGCTGGGAACCACCTCCCAAAATAAAGTTATTTCTCCTGAGGTATTGGGCCAGGTGTATAAACAGGCTCAGCCACGCTTCGCTGAACTCTCTCCAAGCACGGGGAACAGCCGCTGCTGCCGGGGGAGGCTGCAGGGAGAGCCCGGGGGGGTACGCTCAGAGCTCTTGGCTGCCTCCTCAAGTGAGAGGGGAGGGGGGGGGGTGGTGAGATGGGGCACCAGTGCCGAGCTGTTGGGGTTCAGAGCACCCGAAGGGTCCCTGGAGCCTCCTCCGGGGCTCCCCCAGCGCAGCAGCATTGCTCCCAGCAGCGGGGCGGTTGGCAGCACCCTTACCATCCCTTTCCCAGGTTTTGCTGCACCCATCTCTTCCTTGAGCCAAGTGCTTCCAAAACCCGGAGCCCCCGACAGCCCCTCGGCTCCTACCACTCCCCCCTCGAGGGGCAGATGGGCGCTGGTTCTGAACAGCTCCGGCAGAGCCACCTCTGAGAGCGCTGCCTGGCTCCTCTTGGAGCCTGCCCTTGCAGGCTGGGGGGGGGGGCGGGCAGCCACGGGGGCAAACCCCCCACCAGCACCCAGAAGGCGCAGGAGCCTCTTGGCCCCATCCCACCACTTACCTGGGCGCTGGGGGGGAAGCCCCAGGGCTGGGGGGCTCTGCCAAGAGTTTTGCTTCGTGCCGGGTCCGGCCCTGTCCGCCGGCGCGCACCCCACGCCAGCAAAGAGCAGGGGAGAGGAAACCGCAGCCTGACCGACACTGCCTTGGGAATCGGGGAGCCGGGGGGCAGCCCCTCGCCCCCAATCCGCCCAGCTCCCCCCCGGCCTCGCCAGCCAGAGGGACCCCGGCCAGCCCCGGCCCCCGAGCAGGGCCGTGGGGCAGAGCCAGGGCCAAAAGCGTGGCGGCTGGGAGGGGGGGAAAGAAAGAGACAACAGTCAGATCTACTCACAGAGGCAAAATTTAATGGCAAGTCATCTTCCCTCCTTTATTACACCTTGGTTAGCCAAACAAAAAAAAAAAAAAAAAATTCTGCAGGTAAAAAAAGTTTTAATGGTCACACAGCACTTTATACATATATTGTAAGCAACCAAGCATCCACATCTGCACGTGAACAACACACCTCTAAGCATGGCCTCAATAGTCAGGTTTTTTTTTTTTTTTTTTTTTCATTAAATACTGTACAGAATCAAGGCTACAAACTGATTTTGTAATGCTTCTTCCCCAACCCCAGCACTTAAAACAGTTACAGGCTGCTCTCATTTGTACATCACACAGTCATGTAGCCAGTTTTAAGGCTAACAATATGCATCATGCTTTGGCTTTTTTTGTGTGTTTTTAAATTTTTTTTAAAGGTTTTAGCCTTTTAAATTTTGTTACCCTTAAATATTACATACATACACAAAAAATTACATAGCTGCAGTGTGCTCACCACCAACCTCATCACCCAGGAGCTTCACATTATCAAAAGCTTTAGAAAATTTGTAAACCTCTGTGCAAGCCTTGGTTTGGGACAGCCAGCTACAGGGAGCGAGCGGTGCCAGGGGTAGTGGCAGCCGGGGAGCGGTGCCCCCTTCCAGAAGGCCAAGGAAGCCCCAGGAACCTGTGCAAAAGCTCTTGGTTACGATCAGAGGAAACAGAAGAGACTTCTTGGGCGAAGGGGAGGACTGGAGCAGCTCAGGCCGGCAGCCTGCTCTCCTCCCGCGCAGCCTGACCGGCCCCCCGAGACCAGAGCTGCAGAGGGGTAAAGCGGGGAACCGAGAGCTCCTCCAGCCCCAGCCCTGGCTCGGCCCTGAGGGGGTTTCTCCCTCCCTGGCTGGTGGAGGGGCCGAGGACAGCCACAGCCCGGCATGGCGCGGGGGGGGGGGGAACAGAGGAAGTCGGCGTGTGTAGATCACCAACCGCAATTTTGTCTGGTGAGCAAGAGGTTTAATCATTTGCGGAACAAGCCTCTCCGCCTGCCCTTCCCCTGCCCCGAAGCAACCGCCTCACCCCTCTGCCCCAATCAGCCCTTTATACTTCAGAGACACCCCCCCAACTCCTCGCTCCAAGGGATTCATTCATTTACCACCAGCCACAGCCGGGAAGCGGCGGCGAGCTCGGCCTTGCGGTTCGCGCTGCCCGTGGCTCCAAGCGTCATCCCCGCAGCCCGGCTGGGGTCTGCCACCCTGCCAGCCCCCCGGCCGTGGGGCAGGGAGGGCTCCCGGGGCCAGCAGTGCAGGGCTGGAGCTGCCGCCCAGGCGATCCTCCCGGGGCCTCCCAGAGCTCTGCAGGCCCAGGTCTGTGCTCACAGCCAAGCCCGGGTTCCTCCGGAGCACGACGTGCCTCCCGCAATCCCGGCGGTGGGTGGGGGACAGGAGGGCGGCTCCGGAGCCTCACGGGGGGGGGGGGGGGGCAGCTGGAAAGAACAGGCACAGGGGATTTGGGTCAGTGGGTGCAGACCTGGGTGTTCCAAGGAGCAGAAAGCACTGTGCAAACGTGCTGAGATTCGCCTGCTGGTCTCTGTTTCAGAAGGAGAAGGTCAGATCCTGGCCCCGGGGTTGGGGAAGGGACACAGCCGTATCGAGCAAGAGCAAAGGAGAGTTGTGGCTCCGTCCTGACTTGTGGCAGAGCCATCTGCTCAGCCCGGCTCCGTCCTGGGAAGCCTGGCACCACCGGCTCCCTGCGCTGGCTGGCAGGACCAACGGACACTCCCTGACAGACTGTGCTCCACATGGATGCTAAGTGGGTGCTTCTCCAATGCCTGAACCACTGGGCAAATGCAGTGGTGCTGGAGCGTGATCTCCCAGCTCCAGAAGTGACAGTAAGTGCATGCACAGAGAAAAAAAGAGGCTTTCAGGAAGGTGTCTTGACCAGGAGGACTCTGGCAAGTCACTGCTTCAAAGTGCTCGCGGGCACCAGCTCAGGCAGCCCTCTTGCTGCTGAAGCACGGGCTGATGTTCACCAGCCGCTTCCCCGCGCGGCGCGGCAGCGCTGCAGCCGAGATGAGGGAGAGCACGTGCTGCGCCCGCAACGCTCCCCGGCCGCCCCGGGACCCGGCTGGCAAGGGAAGGAAGCGCTAACAGTCCGCACCAGCGTCTGACGTGCTCCAGCCGCTGGCTGAGCGACAGCGCGGGAGCAGTCACAGGCTGCTGCGGCTGCACCGGGACCTCGTCACGACAAGACAGCTCCTTCTTTCCCTTGGGTGACCCTGGCTCAAACAGCTCCGAAAATACCAATTTACAGCCAAACGACGGAGAAGCAGCAGCCGTGCCAGGTTCACCATCCAGACTAGCTGCTAGATCTACAATACAACCCCCTCAAAAAAGAAAAAAAAAAAAAAAAAAGAAAAAAAAAAAGAAAAAAAATCACTCGCTGCTGCCTGCCCAGGCGAGGACAAGAGACAGGGGTAGGTGTAGTGCTGTGTGACAGCCAGGATGGCTGGGAACGAAAGACGCGGATACCTAAGTAATAAGGGCAGAACCCTGAATCCCATGTATTTCTAGAAGACAGGCATGCACGGTGGGGAAAAGGAAGTTTGCCTTACTCTGGAGAAAAAGAAGTGGGGATGGCTAGAATTGCTTCCAGAAGACCAACCAGAAGTTGCAGAACTGGATGGAAACCCCGCGGTGCTTCCAGGGCAGCACAAGTGCTAGTGCAGAGCTCTGGTTCTGCCTACCAAGTCCTGATCAGAAGAACCTTGTAGCTATCGGTGAACAACTAAGACTAGAGCAACTCCATATGGTGTAGACAACTTCAATGCAAACACAATCCGATGTCTAAGTACATATAAGCTGGGGTGGACTTCACAAAACCCATGGCAATGCAGAGAAAAATGAAAGACCGGGAGGGCATTGCCCTTCGCTTCCAGGTGCTACAGCAATCACTCATCCTGGCTTGAACCCCACCAGAACAAACTGCCGGGTGTAGCACTGGGTGGGAAGAGTCCTTGTGTGGAAAGGTGCCCCAAGATGAAAGTGCAGAGGGAACGTGGCTGCAAGACTGCTTCTGTGCAGGTCTCAAATCTTACCATTGCAGGGTCAAAACTCTCAAGAGGAGCACGTACACGGGACAGGGGGAAGGAAGAAGGGCAGGGGGCAAAGAGTTATTCATGCTTAGACAACCTTTCCTTGGAGGAGCAAATCAGGCCTACCACCTTCTTTGGAACAAACCAAGCTGAGGAAGAAAAGCTGGAAGGAGAAGCCAGTTTACTGGTAACAGCGTTTGCCAATTTCCTTTCTGCTGCTTTCCCTTCTCCCCTGCACCTGCCTGTCCCTAACCTGACAGTTTATTTGTCCTCTGTCCACTCCGGGATGTTGGCCCCTGCTAAGGCAGCCCGGTACTGCTGCAAGACACCGCGGATGCTTTTAATGAACCCCTTGGACAAAGGGAAGAGGGGGAACCCAATATCGGGGTAACCGCTCTTCTCCGGAAGGAAACTCCTGTAGCTCTTTCTCCTTTTCTTTGGTTTCACACTAGGCTGCAAGGCAGAGTCCTGGGCAGCCTTCCCCTCGTCCGTTCGGTCTCTGGCCAGGTCTACCCCCCTGGCTTGGCCCGTGCTCTCCGAGTCTGAGTACTGTTGGAGATCACCGGCGTCGGGTGTCGAGGTTGCGAACTCCGACTCGTCCAGCTCCTCCTTCCCGTCCAGCGCCGAGTCGGAAAGCTCGGCGGCCGCCCCCTGCTCCGAGCCGCCGCCGTCCCCCCCCGGCGACCCCGCGGAGCCTCCGGGGCTCTCGGCCAGGGCGCCGCAGGCAGAGAGGAGGGAGGCGGAATCCGCCCCGTTGGCCTGTTCGTGGCTGCGCTCCACCAGCTCGTTCGTCTCCAGCCAGGACTCGATGCGGGACACCAGGCGCCAGCCGTTGCAGCGAAAATGCTCCCGGATTTCGTGCTCGAAGACTTCCACCGGCCTGCGCAGCAGCTGCATCATGGACTGCACCACCCGGATCAGCGTCATCTCGTTGTAGCAGCGGCTGTTCTCATAGCCCTCCTGGAGACCCCGGTCGCTGTCGAAGCCCGCCTCGTTGTAGTAGGGCTCATTCACTAGGATGAGACCTGCCAAGAGAAGGGGAGAGCGAGGGGTTAAGGGAGGAACTTCACCCACGGCTGGGCCCTGATTTCTGCCAGGGTGTCGCGGTTCAAGGGTGACAGAGCTGCCTTGCTGAGGCATCACGCCAGCGTCACCCGCAGCGCAGGGAAGGGACCCGGGAAAACCATCCTTTGGCTTCAGGCAGGTAGCAGAGGCCAGGCTGGACAACCAGGAACCTGCAAGATGCAACAGACTGGTATCGCAAGGGGAACGCTCGTCCGAGTGGGTCTGTGGCCTCCTGCTAGGGCGGCGGGGAGCTCGGACGTTACCACGAGTGGCACTCGGGATCCTTGGCTGGCGAGAGCAAGTCTTCCACCAGTGCAGTGCAGAGGGCACGTAGCAGCAGAGGAGATCGAAAGGGGAAAGGTTTCACAGCTCCCTTCCCCTCCTAGCAAAAAAACCCCACAAACACACCCAACGCTTTTTTTTTTTCCCCCCCCTTACATAGTGGGTTTTTCCCTCTTCTTCGAAAAAAGGCAAATCTTCAGTAACAGGCTTTGAGCTGGCCAGGTCCTAGCCTACCCAGCACAGTCCCATCAGCCAGCGCAGTTCTGAGAGTGAACACTGTGACAAGTCACCCACACCAGCTTTCTCCTGCTTGCTTCTGGTCTAACGCAATTACACGTATGGAGCAATGGCACCAATACTGCCAGGCTGCTGGCAGCCTGCCACCAACTGCACTAGAGCCGGTGGAGGTGAGATCATGAGTCTCTCAAAGCCCAGGCAGCAGGAGGGGGTGAGAGATTTTTCACTAGCACCAAGCTGCTCCAGTAAAAGATTTAG
The DNA here is from genome assembly GCF_018691265.1 of Tyto alba. Lineage (NCBI taxonomy): Eukaryota > Metazoa > Chordata > Aves > Strigiformes > Tytonidae > Tyto > Tyto alba. The sequence goes on from NW_024881314.1 coordinate 8,519,949, forward strand.
TATTTAATTTTCTCAATTCGGATCCTCAGCTTCGTAAACGAGAAAAGGCTTTTCTGGTGGTGTCATTCCTCCACAGGAGGATACAGGTGGACTGTGAGACTTCGGAGGAGGAGCTGCCCTGCTGACTCGAGGCAGGAGCCTTTGGTCTGTGTCAAAGGTTTCTCAAGTCACACGCCAGGGCTCCCTGCACAGAAAGCTGGCCTTGAGGAAGAGATGTGATTTAGTCTGTCTGCTCTCAAACTAGATACAGCAGGGCAAAGCCCTATGGCAGGAAGCCCTGGGGCTGGTCTAGACACACCCCTGATTATTCTCTGCTTCGGAAGGAGCACAAACACCATCACTGTGTGCAAAAGCATGCCCAATGCAGGATGGGCGGGTGACTCAGTGGGTATAAAAAACAGTTCTGCAAATAAAGCTCAGTTTTAGCAACTTCAACTAACTTTGGTAACCGGCTGAGCACACAGCGGTTCACCTTTGTCAGCTCAGAATAACAAGCAAAACAGCTCTGTGTTTAGCTGCCGCGGTGGGAAGAAGGGAAGGCATTGTGTCAGGGACCTGGGATGCAGCCAAAAATCAGAGTATGGGAAAAGCTTGCACCTGCTTTGACAACTGAACTGGAGAGATAAGGACACTGCTTTGTCCAGCAAGGGGAGAGCAAAAGGCAGCATTATGCCAACTGGGGTGGCAGACCCCAACTGCGTGCCCCCCCTAAACCTGCATCCCCTCCTCCCTCCACCTTTTCCTGTCCCGCAGGCTCTGCAGGACCATTTACCTTGGATGGAGATGAGTACTTGAAGCAGGCTGGATTTACTGGTCCACCTTTCTGTCCCCTGAAAGGCACATGCAAATGTGTTAAGAGGGCTGAAGCACCACCGGTTTGCTCTGTGATAATTGTTAGATGAAGCAAGGCCCCAGTTTCTCCGCATTCCTAGCACTAAAGTCCTCTGGCTCACTGCAGGAACAAGGGACTGACATGACAAGCACGTGATGTGCTAGTGTCCCGTTGTACCAGCCCACTGCATTTTTTGCCATCACCGCACCCCATCAGGCCGGTTCCACCTGGAACCATGTAACCCGACATACCAGACACCAGTTCCAACCACTCCCCCGCCTCTTCCTGTCTATCTACCTGCCCCAAACAGCATTTCCCTGGCTCTGCTTATTCCAAGTCTCCAGCTGGACTTCATGCCACGCCGCATGATTCATCTGCAGCGCAGGAGACAGGGACCCAAACCCTGGGAGAACACCCCACGCTGGTGTTGGCACCTCTGATCTGCCCAACCGTGACCCAGCCCGGCTGGTCTGACCGCAGGCTTCTCATTAAGGAAGGACAGGCAAGAGGCAAAGAGTCACAGAGGAAGCCAAACTACACCAGTTACCTGCTCCAGACATCTAAAACAGAGCCCAAAGCCCAGGTCGCCCCCAGCTCAAGCACCACCTGCGACCAAAAGTCACCCAAGGAGTCCTGGCTTGGTAGGAAGTGGCTCCTTCCAGAAACAGCCCAGCACAACCACCGCTCCCCACAGACGGGCAGATGAAGGCGTTACCTTCCCTATCCACGTCCCCAGGAGGCTGACACACACTTTGCCGTTGTCGTACAGGTTGGGATTCAGTCTCCCACTGCACTGGGAGAGGTAGCGGAACAGAGGTGGGACAGCAGGGTAGATGTTGGGGAGCTGGATATCAAAGAGAAAGAGGCCATCTTCATAGGGTGTGCGCGTGGGCCCTTTTATAAGTGCTGAGAAGAGATCCTGTGGAGAGAGGCAAGAGAGGAAAGGCACTGTGAAATGTCCTTTTACCTTGGTAGGGTTGTATCTACATAGAGGGAGAGAGGGGATGTGATTAACTCAGCCCTTGCAAAAGTCAGCTCAAGCAACACCTCTCGGGGCACCTTCCCCCTAGAAGCTGCACTTGTACCATGGCCTGACGGCAGATCCAAGCCCTCGGATCTGAAGCAAAGCTTCAGAGGACGGCCAGCAATCCCCAAGCTGCCCACTGGTTACACCAGCCTCTCGCTGGCTGCCCGCTTGCCTTGCCAGTCCAGTGGGCAAAGCACCCAAAATAGGCTTCCTGCAACGGGGAGCTCCCCGTTGTTTGCCTCCCGGCCTTTGGGAATGCAAAAGCAGGCATTTATGGTAATTACATCCATATTTCACAGGCTGCACACATTCCTGCAGCTCTAATGCAAAGGATTAAGGCTAAGCAGGGAATTCCAAAGAAAGCGATTCCGGATGCTGAGCCCAGCACTAACACAGGCATTTGAGAGCAGACACTTGCCATTCGATCCTCAAAGGTTTTAACCATGATGCCATCAGGCAGGGAGGTGGCCAGGAGAGCCATCTCTTTCCGCACAGTGCTAAAGAACTTCTTTGCTTCTGGGGGCTGGAACTCCATTTTCTTGAAGGCATGGGTATCTGTGGGGCAAGGAGGAGAATGGGATTAAAGCCTGCCTTTGGAAACTGTCACAGGTTCCTCGTGAAGGCAAATTGACCCATGTGTTAAACGTATCATCTGGAAGAGTTGACTTGCTTTGGTGCTGAGCCAGGAGGCAGCCTAGAGATTATTCGATTTTTTTCCCCCACTGCCACAACTTGCATCTCCTGTTCTCATGGTCCCACACAACGTCGTCCCCGTGCCTCAGAAGGAGCCCTGTCCCACAGCCAGGACAATGATGCATCATCACACAATCTGATGAACCGTTCTCTGCAAAACCTAAGCACAGCTCTCCATCTTTATTTATACACTCCTGCAGGTCCAGAACAGTTTGGCCACCTTTCCTTTGCAGGTCCGGCCTGCTGGCTCACCAAGCACCCTGGGCTTCTCTGTCACCAGTGTTCCACAAAACCAGATGCTCTTTTTTATTTTTGGCTGATTAACATTAGCACAAGTGAACAAGGACACTCACCCACCAAGGACACCCTGCACAAGAACACCAGCTGTTCCTGCTCTGCTTCTTAACCAATCCATCCCTGCAAAAAAGCCTGAACAAATCCCGGAGCTTTCAAGGAAGTATCTGCAAGGGAAAGCAACTGATCTCCAGAGCCCTCCAGAGTCAGTTACCAGTGTGGATGAAGGGGAAGCCTATTTCTGTGGCTTGAGAAGTTACGGTAGTGCCTAGAGAAACCTGGCTTTTTAGGTGGCATAAGTCCCAGAACAGATTGTGCTACACAAGTTGTCTTAATTTCTCCTCCCCAGTTAATGAGCTGTGAGAAGGACTAGGAGGAAGAGAGGATACTCAAACCAAAAGACTGGGAAGCAGACGTTCTGGAGAGAGAGAAACACTGCAGGGCAGGAAAGAAGGACAGGGTATCCCACACTGGCCTGACCTGACACACTCACCTGGAGCATACTCCAACACAGAGAAGACTTCCCCCTTCGCACTGGTGAAGGTGACTCCAGGCTTGCCTCCACTCTGCTGGCAGAGCACTGGTGTCTCACTGGGCCACTCCGACCGCACTGGTGTCTGTGCCTCTGCTTTTTCTTCTTTCTTCTCCGTCTCCACCATGGCTTCCATCTTTTCCTCCTCTGCAATAGCCACATTATCCAAGGTCTTCTTTAGATTTTCCTGTAGCTTTTTAATATCATCCAAGAACTTCTTCTCCCGAGTGGGTTTTTCCAGCTCCACAGTTGGGGAGGTGGGAGAGCCAGTCAGCAGCTGCTCCACAGTCATATTTTTCAAGCTTTCCAAGATCTTGATGGCCTCCTTTAGTTCCCGGAAGCTCTTTGGGGCTCCGTCCTTGCCAGCTTTCTCTGCAGCAAGATCTGCAACTGCCATAGCCACAGCTCCCTGGACTTGTTCCTCTACTTTTTTCACTTCCTCTGCTGCCGGCTCCTCAGGCTCTAACTCTTCAATTTTTGGGTGGTCGTCTTCCATGAGGCCATTGTCTGTCTCCCAGCTGTCGCTTTCATCCTCCCACTCAGAGGATGCCCCGCTGGTGCTGCCGTCAACAGAATCGTAGTCCGACTCCTCAATTTCTGATTCAATATTATATAAGTGCTAAAGGAGAGCAGAGTTACAAAAGACACCAGAGTAGTTAAGTTGAAGCACAGGGTTTTAATTGTTTTTTCAGGGCAGGCAAGTCAGTCCTCCCCATGAAAAGGGAGCTCCCAGCCAGAATTTGCGGGGTTGTTTCAACCCCTTCCACCTATACAGGGCGGACTGTGTTTGATCCAAACAACACGCTCATCGATGACCAGCAGAGATTATGAATCAGCACAGCCCCATCCTCCACCTTTCAAAGTAGGGCGTTGGGGGAAAACTAGGGCAAGTTCTAGGCAGGCTGCAGCCATCCTGGTGGCTGGGATCCAGCGACCAAGGAGAGCACGCAGCCGCCAAGCAGCTACCTGGATGCCCCAGGGTTTCTGAAGGCAGAGCTAGCTCAGAAGGTATTGGGTATCGTGTGTGGAGTTAGTATTTCTGGTCCTGCTTCTGCACCAGCAACTGTGTTGGCACAGAGCCCTGGTCTGGCTGCCTCCACGCTCCGTCCTTCCACAGAGACAATGCTGGAACCAGGAAAACATTCCCATACCAGCTTTCTTCTGCAGCACACACAACTTGCCTTCAGAGCCCTGCTACGCTGCTTTAGCTGTTCTATGTCACTATTGCTTAAAATTCAGCTGGGACAATGAAGCCTAACCCAAGTTGCTGAATAAACTCTTACACATAAAACGTTCTCTTCCCCTTCACTACTGGAAGCTGAACCCATCCACCCTCTATCTAGCCTCACCTCTTATAATCCTGTTTTTGCACATGCTACGTCTCTCACAAGGTCCCCCTGCAGAGGCTTGCAGACATACCCCAGCTACCAGCACCAACGTAGAAGCAAGGGAGCAGGAACAACTTTATAGGGCTGTGTTAGGAGTTACAAGATGGAGCATTTTATCCCCAGGCTTCTGACATTTGAATGACGGCCCAAGAATCCTCTTAATCTTGCAAGATACGAGCCCAGAGGCTAAAGCGCACGGACGCTCAGTCATCTTGTCAAAGCCTCGAACTGAACCAGCACTGTTTAGCCAGTCCTGTGCCACCCAGAGACAAGCAGCCAGCAGAGGTTAGTTGGGTTCAACGCAAGTGACTGCAGGCTGGAAAAGCCATCAAAACTCACTGCCCTCAAAGCTAATCCAAATCTGAGTCGGAAAGTTAATTAGCCAGTTATTCCATCTTTATTTTTAGAGCTGAGAAAAAGCACCCAGACAGCTCGTCTCTGGGCACACGGACAGGCATTGATAAATCACGGTTTTACCAACTGATAATTCACGCTCCTGACATTTCCTCAACTCCCATAATTACGCAGATGAGCAGAATCGAAAGGACTGGCGTGACACAGCAGGAGCTGCTGCAGAGCCCCGGCACCGCAGTGTGAGAACAGCCCTTTGTGGAGCGCACATCAGACCTCCGATTGTGCCTGTGATCCGAGCACATGTGACAACAGGGGGAAGGGAGACAGCAGCCTGCTTTGTAACGCTCTAGTCCCCTGTCATAGTGCAGGCATTGACTATTCTACTGTAATTAATGCGGAGCTGCTTGGTTTAAAAAGAAATCTTGATCGAGTACTTTCTACTCACAAACGCATCTCTGCAGCAGAGGCAGTGGTGCTCTCTGCCACAGAGATGGAGATGGGACCCTACAGATGCAGGCTGTTTCTTATCTTTGGGCTGTCTGCCTTAATTTGAAGCAACAGGGAGCAAAGACATGGGATGAAACTGTATGTGGAGTAGCGAATAAGATTACAAGACAGTACAACAAAAACCTTAGAACAATGCAGAAGACAAATCACCGGGGTTCAGTGGATTAGCAGTATGGCTATATCTGTATTTTGAAGCTTGCACTCAACCCTTTTCCCTCCCAGCTCCGGGAAGAGATTTGCGTCTGATCCCCAGGTTAGCTAAAGGTGACAACTTGTGGCTGTAGTCCAGCTTCTGGAAAAAGCTTCTTTATTTAGCCAGAGAAAACACTATGGGGCCATTTCACAAGGAAGACAGAACAAGCAATCACCTCTCAGCAGTGCCTTAGTTGGGCAACGCAGTGAACCTGGGCTAAAGGCAGAACTGATGATCCCTGAGCTCTGCAACCCCCTCTGCAAAGCAGCGGGTGCTGGAGGCCAGGAGCAGGGCTGTGACCATGCAGTGCAGCATGTGAAGGAAGCAACAGTCTGCCCATAACTTCCTATTCTCTACACTCAAAAGCAGTGACAACCAATTAGTTGCTCAGTCCTCCTGACAGAGGGAAGGATTTTCTTGTGCTAACAGAAGTGGGAAGTCACCCTAGAATCTCTCTGCACCCAGGATCTGAAACCAAAACTTGTCACTAAGAATTACAGGGATATTGTGAGCTGGAACAGGACCTCACCTGAGGCAGAATGATAGTCTTGGAGTTATCAGCCCACACCACTTCCACTTTACTGCTGACATCCACACGAGCCACTTGTCCAACTGAAGGCTGTGGAAACAAGAGCAAACTGTCAGTCCCTTTTCTTTCCCAGGCACTTCAATGCAGAGCAGGAAGGTTTTGAGAAACAGATATTCCACAGCTGGAGAACCACCTAGAGCAATACTTGCAGCCTGCTGCAGAAGTGGCAGGAGTCCTGGGGTCCCATGCCAAGGGGGAGAAGAATCCTACAGATACGGTTTCCATGAGAAACCCCACAACACTGCCACGGAGATGGGGAAAACTCTCCCCATAAGGAGGGGAGAACCTGGAGGGCTACATCTGGCAGCAGATCCTGACTTCTGATCAGGCCCAGGGCCATTGCAGGGGCTGTGGCAGCAAGGGGACAGGAGCAAGGGGACAGGACCTTCCCTGGCTGGGGCTGCCCTCTAGCGAGGTGCCAACAGCCAGCCCCTGCCCTCCGCACCCCCGCCAGGGCTCCCAGCAGCTTCTCCCAGCAGAGCGAGCGCAGGCGTGAACGGACAAGTCACAGCTGGCACAGGGTGCACGCAGTAAGGAGCATCTTGCACTGGAAGAAGGTTATTTAGGTCAGCTGAGCAAGCTCGGATGTGTTTCATGCTGCTGAAACTAGAACCGCAATAGGAGCCACACTATACCTTTTAACTCTTTTTTTAGGGCAGCAGCCTCAAAAGCTGGAGGTCTTCCCTGCACGGTAAGGAAGCCTGTTTCCTAGCAAAGAGCACACCCTCTACAGTATAAATTGTTCCCTCTGCCTCCCTAGGAGATCAAATCAGCTCAACAAAATTAATATGTACATAATAACTCAGATAAAAACCAGAACCCCAGTCTTCTCTTGCCAAGTGAAACTGGTTTCATGACAGATCCACCTTCAATCTTGCTCAGGAGCCCAAGGAATATACTTATTATTAGAAGTTACTCCGAAACCTAAGCAAGAGTTTTATTAAAAACCCTCAGGCATATGTTCAATTCTTGTCTCAACTTTGTTCTTGCTCTGCTACAGACACTGTCACCAAGGTCAAAGGATTTCAAGGTTCTATCTCCACCAGACTTAGAGATCTGATATGTTACTCATGACAGCAGGGGACACTGACAGAAAAACTAGCAAGCTAGGGAGTTTCGGATGCCTATGTGGGGCCAGAGGCTCTCCTATTGATCCTTTCAAGTGTCTCCAACTAATACCTGGTGACAATGCAGTGACATAACTGTGCCCAGAACCCACCTCATCTTCCTTAGCTGTGGCTCCATCTGAGTTGCCAATGCGAATCACAATGTCAGTAGTGCGGAAGCGAAAGTCTGGATGATCAGCAATATCATACACACTCACATCCTCCTCCTCCCCGATCAGCTGCATTGGAGACAGAATGCAAACATGTCAGCTCCAGGATGCTGCACTGACCTTCAGAGCACACCTTCAACACTTGAAAGTACTTTGTGTGGTATTTTGTCAACCTTCAGTTGCTCCAACAGCCTGCAAGCAGCTACTAATGTCCCCTTCTTGCCACCTCATCCTGTAGCACATCAATTAAGGCACAACAATGAAAGGAAGCAGATATTCTGTCTCATCTGCTCACCCTCACCTTTGCTTCAGATTCCCTGTCACTATGATCACAAGACATGCAAGAACAATTATTTATGCCCTTCTGAACACCCAGATTTCTCAAAGCAGTTCACTAGGGCCCAAAGGGTTAGAGTCTACTTTTTAAATGATCCCAGGCAACAGGAAGTGTCTGACAGAAAACTTGTAAATTAATGGGAAGCATCTTTGCTTTGATTTCTCCTGAAGGAAGAGAGCTAGGAGCCCACAAATAATGAGAAATGAGTAAAATGGAGCACAACTTCAGGCCAGCCCGATGTTCTGCTTCTGCATGTAAAGGGCCTTGCTCAGTTATGACAATGTGGCCTCCTCTCCTAGGGCAGAAAGGAGTACACCAGATTTGTGTGGTTAGAGTCCCCCTCTCATCTCCAACTAGGCTGTAGTCTATCAAGACTGTGTAGAATACAGTGCTCCTGCAAGCTCCGAGAAAAACGTATTAGGGCTGACTACAGGCAATAGTGCCTGGCAGAAGCAAGCAGGACAACCTGCAATAGATTGATTCTCTTTCCATGAACTAGCAAAGACACAGGAAAGAGAAATCCTTATAGTGAACGCAAGATATCAGCTGTCTGTGATGACTTCAGCAAAAATCTTCATCCATTCCAGAGCCTGATGTTGACTATGGGATGTAAACCCTCTGCTTGGTCTTTGCTGCCTTGCAGGCATATACAAATATGAAGCGACACCACCTCTAGCTAAGCCTCTCAGCCCAAAAGCACATGGCTGTTCCCAGCCTCAAGGACAAACTCCACTGCAGAGCTGACTCCCAGGCTTATCTGTGCTTATATGTGAAGCTTGTGCTGTTTTGTGGCTGCCTTCTCTTAGCTGGTTTCAACAGGCTGGGCTCCTGCACTTACCTCCACATCATCTCCGCTGGATTTCAACTTGAACCACTTCACCACACAGGTACGGCCAATGTGGTCACCAGACTGCACAACTCCATATAACCCGGGGTCCTGGGAGCTCTGAGCTTTTGGTTGCAGTGGCAGGGAAGAAAACAGACAAGTTAAGTGGAGGAGCACAGACTTCACACAGCAACTGAGGCTGTCAGCTCCCAAGTTCTCACGGCTGAAACCTTCCATTTGTGAATGGCATGAGGAAAAACAGTTCTTCCTACACAGTCAAAATTGTACTCAGCTAGCGAGTTGCATTTTAACGGGGCATGGAGTGATCATAAAGTAAGATTATATTGCATTTGACTTGGAACACATTCACTTTGGGACCAATTTTGAGCTCTACCACCAAGAGAAAACACGCTGTCACCTTAGCGCTCTGCTCTCTGAATTAGCTCCGCACCACGACTGTCAGAGTTTCTGGACAGGCTGGCCAAGAGCTCCCTGAGAGCAGCTCTGGCTGCCAAGCTCTTCATCTAGAAATGTGTCACCCACAGCAGTTTTACACCTCTGGAAAAATAAACTGGACAAAGGTGGAAGGCAGGCAGGATGCATGCATCAGGGATCCAACAGCATCAAAGCTGGGCCTGGACCACCTCTCTAGGCCTGGGCTGTTATTCAGCACACTGGTATCCAGACATCTTTCAGATTTATCTGGGTGATCAGGATCCACCTCCTGGCATCCTTAGCAGGGGGACACGAGGAACTGTGGGCATCCCAGACTGCTAGGAGAGAATGTTTGACAGAGGAATACAGATTCCCAGAGGCCAAGCTAGGATGGTGGAGCTGGAGCTGATAGATCACTTTAGTTTCCAAAAACTACGTCTAACCCACAAGATCAGTCAGACTGTTACTCATCAGAAATGGCCATGAAAAACAGCAACTTTTTTTGTCAAGCCAGCTTTCTCTCTTCCCAACCTGACATCACCTTGTGCTCCCCACTGTTGAGGGTCTACCCCTGCAAGAAAAGAAGAGGAGCCGAGAGCCAGATGGTGTGACATCAATATTTCATATCCAAAAGCTGTAAGTCTCCTTGAACTTGTACCGTGACCCTCGCACAAGTGTCACCAATTGGTTTGGTGAAGAAAAGGGATGCAAAAGATGCCTCTGGATCCCAAAACCCTCCAAGAAAAAATGGAGGGTCATGATAGACAAGCCATACCAAGCAGCTTCAGGTGAGCTGTTCATTTCTCCCCTCATTCTGCAAGAGAGCTCAGAGCCATTTGCACTTTCAAGGAGAAGGTAGGCCACCCCTGCTCTACAGAAATATGGAGAATTCCAGCTTTGTTCTTTTGCACTTATTCCTTCCACACCTCGCACGTTCTCATAGTTCAACTTTGGTATTTAAATCACTTGAATCACTGTCTGTGCCTTGTTCAGCTCTTGTGCCTACCTCAAGTGAGTACCACTAACAGCTGTCATAAAAAGGGCTACGACGTACATTAGGAGATCCATATTGAAGAATACTTTGCAATTAAGAGCATATTTGTTCCCTGAGGAGAGCATTGTTTTGACACCCAATACCTCTTTTGTCCACCACAAAATCCCCAGGGCAGAACTCGTTGTTGTCCAGATGATGCACTGGAATCAGCTCGTTGGAGCGAATGTTTGTCTCCACAGTGCCATCCTGCCACATCACGTCAGCTGAAGTCATCGTGGTCACCACTTCTACAGCAACCCTGGAAACACAGAAAGGCAACACGTTACCAGAGGGAACATGCATGAGCACAACCAAAACGTGATGCTGCCAAAATCAGGAATCAAGATGGATCTCAGCAACACAAAGGCACACACCATCAGGCTGGGAAGCAAGTCAGGAAACCCCATCTAGTCCCAGTGGAAGCAGCTACACAGCAAGCTTTGCTTTGATGGGTTCTCAATCACTGCAGATGTTACACTGCTGCAAGTCTGTGCTGCAGGAGGACTGACTTTCCAGGGAGCTGATGCTGAGCTCACTTTTGTTCCTAGTGGAGCAAATTAACATCTACCAGCACCCACTTTCTACCCCTGGCAGAGGCACAACAGGAGCTTCAAATACTTTGAAACTTAAGAACTTTTCCAGTGAAGCACCTTCTAGCCTGGCAGCTCTGAGGAGTCTCTGAAGCTAGAGGAGCATGGGACTGGAAAGGAAAGATAAAGCAGCATCCACCTCAGCCCTTCCAGAAAGGAAAAGAAAAAAAGGAGGCAACACACTGAATGTGGGTAAAGCAAAAGGATTTTGTTTGAGAGAGACAAGTCTCCTTCCCAGCTGTTCAAACACAAACATGTGTGTCTCTGCAGCTCAGAAATGAAACCCAAACATGCAACAATGGACCACATGCTGGCACTCCACTGTGGGGCTTGACAGAGTTGCTTGAAGAGGCAAGTTGCTTGGGGGCAGGAGGAACAGAGCTGCAGTCTAGCTAGACAGGCTCTTCTAATGAGCCCTCCACCATTTTCATGTCTCCTACAGCACAAAACACATTGAATCCCATGCTGATATTAAATTCTGTCTTTATTTTGCTGGCCAGGCCTTCCAGACATAACACAAGTGCTGCATTTATGTTGGTTTCAAGTCCAACCATAAAGAAGATACAATAGGCAAATACAACTGTTTTCCTCCAGCACTGTTCTTATGAATGTCAGAGAAATATTTTTTTAAGAAGTAATTTGAAGTTTCTAGTAGGGCCAGCACTCAACAGCAGAAATTGTCAGAGAAGGAAATGTGTAAGAGGTCAAGTGTGGTGGGTGACATGCCAACAGATGGTTCCTTGGGGGAAGTGAGGGCATGTGAGAGTGGAAAGGCAGGCCACCCAAGGAAATGATACAGGCCTGTCTGCAGTGCAGTTTATGTGGCTTCAGAAGGAAAAATCATGACTTGACATTAATAAAAATCCCTGTATATCCTCACTAAAAAATAACCAGAAGTTCATGTGCTGTCCAGAGAGCTGCAGCAGGTCACTGAGTGATGGTAAAGCCACATGCTGAGTTGGCCCCCTGCAGTCAGAGATGCCCATGAGCTGACACATTAGAGCTGGTGACTAACTGCAGCAAGCCCGTCTACTTTGCATTTCTCAGCTTGGCAGCACATCTACTGATGGTCTCACCAGCTTCAGCTGAATATTCAAACAGTGAAGACCACTCATACTGAGCTGTGACCAGCTGTCACATATGCCCTTTAAAGTATCAGCTGGGGCTTCACATTCTGTACTGAAAAAACCTCTATTTCTTATTCTCTGTGACACGGCCATCTCTGCAAACTGTCCCAACATCTGATCTCTGCATTTCCTTGTATAGAGCTGTCCATACCCAGCACAGGAATCTCTCCCCGTGAATCACAAAGATTTATCCCCACTGCCTGTATGGTGCAGAAAGCTGCCAGGTTTAATAGGTAAGCACTCCTTAACAAAACCTTTAGTGAAGTAGAGGCACTCAGCAGGGGGTTGAGAAGTGAAAAGTGAACAGAGAATCAGTTCCCAGGAACTCCATCACACACTCCCATTTTTTCTTTCACTTAAATAGTGCTCTGCTGAGGTTTGTGACCTTCAAATCCAATTTCTCCAAAGCGCACAAGAACTAAAAGAAACAGTTCTCCTTGCATACAGGTGAAGCTAAAATACCTAAACAAAATGTGAATGAAGTTCCTGGCATTCTCAAACTACCAGATCCCTTGAATCCCGATAATGTCACTTTTCTGAGAGGATTCTCACATGTTATTTTGTGCTAGCTCATTTCTGATGCAGGATCTGTACACAACTAAGTAGCCCAGGGAAGCCAGCAAGACAGGCTAGCCAGTTGTCAGATGTGTTTGCAACCCCTGAAAACAGTTTAAACATTCTCAAGTTAAAAGGTAAAAGCTGCTGAGATCCAGTTTTATCTAGAAACGGGCAGATACATGCAATGCTTCCTCCCTCAAGCTACTGAAGTCAATTCCTCCGGGGCTCTCAAGAAGTGCACTTTGTTCATTAAAAAACCAATAAAAAGTATACTGCTGGCAAAAGTTGCAGATCTCTCTCCAGAGCAGGGTAAGGATAATGGAGACCACTGCAGCGTGAAACCCTGCCAGTGCAGCCCTCTGAGGATAAGCTGTCCACTCCTGCCAGCACGGGCTACCCTCAGCCTCTCTGCAGAAGCTGCCAGCGAGGTAACCAATTAGTGCTATGTTTAAGCTGTATGATCTTTATTCACCTGTCTCTTTCCCTGCATACAGAGTCTAGCACAGCACAGATTCTGTCGATGCCCTGAGGCAAAGATGAAATGGAATAGCATCAGTGTCGTATCACGTGGCCCCAGATTCATTAGAAGCTGGACTGAGACCAAGCTGATCTCACACGGGCCACTGCACAGTCATCATAAGATAACTGCTGTTGGTTACTACTATGCAGTGTCCTAACATGAGGTGCACCATCATCCTCCACACAAGCTGAGGAGGTGCTTGACACCTGAGAACTTCGACGAGGGAGATTTTGGCAAGCATACCTGGGTCTGGAGATTCAACTCACCTGTCTCCTGGCTTAAACTCTCGTGAAATCTTGGTCTTCTTCTTCTTGTGCTTCCGCTTCAAGTTTTTGATGGAAAGAGGGATGCTCTTCTTGCGGCCAGTGCCACTGCCACTCTGGGATGAGGCAGTGGAGCTAGCAGAGGAGGTGACAGAGCTGGTGTCATCAGTGTCATCAGCTGCCTCATCGTCAGCATCTTGCTCCATCGACTGAAGCCGGTAGTCGGATGACCCTTCGTCTTTCAGCAGAAAGGGAGGCTGCTGCTGTCGTGCTGCTGCTCCCCCTTTCTCCTTCCCTGATTCTTCAGGCTGTTCCTCCTTCCTCTCCCCAGGACTTGGTGCACTGTTGGAAGAGTCATCCAGCTCACTCTTTGATCCAGGCTTAAGCTCTTCTGATTTTTGGTCAGCAACTGCAGCAGGCTCCTTGTCAGGGGCTTCACTGGTACCCTGAGACTCTGGGGAGCATGACATGATCTTCACTATCTGCTTCTTCAGCAGCCTCCTCACCTAGAGAAAGCGGACCTGGGTCAGACAATATGCCTGTACACTCAGCAAGCTGCCAGGCAGCCTGGGGAATTCTACAGAGGAAAATGGCACCCCACGGGCCTCTGCACATTCCACCTGCACCTGAGTATTCTGCAGACCAGCATCTCACCACTGCTCTACTCAAGAGCAGGACTGGACTAGTGCGAGGAAAGTGAGCTTTGCTCCTTAAGTCTATTTTAAGCATGTTCTGAACTTTTTGTTATGGAAGATCACAAGAGGCTGTACAAGTTAATCTATGCAACAGATGCAGCTATGCAGGGAGGTCACCATCCACACTGATGATATCCTGTTATTCTAGGAACGCTCCTGCTTCTACAGCCAGCATGTAGAAACCATAGCATGACTCATTTGGCCTAGGAAGCAAAGACTTCTTTCTTGTCTCTCTATAGCAAGGATGTAACTGAGCAGTTCAGCTCCATGAGAAACCTGAGGTCGTGCTAATGAAAACAGCAGGTGTCTAACAGCCCCGGCTGTCAGAGCACACCAGCTCTGACACAGCTCGACCCCTGCAAGGTGACACCTCTATGTTCAAGGTCTTGTTCACGTTCTCTTGTGGCATTAGCTGCATGCTTCACCAAGTGCAGTCAGACTGCTGTACAAGGTGACTTCGCTGCTGGCAACAACAAGCCATTACTCTTCACAACCACTTCAGGAGTCACATTTCAGATCACATGACTGCCAGGAAGCCTTCTGCTTTAGAAGCCACAGCAAACAGAAATGCTTAGAGAAGTCAAGTGTCTCCCTCGACCCCTCAACTCACCTTTTTGGCAACTGATCCTTCACCCAGGACACAGTTTCTCTCAGGGCATTCACAGGTGATTTTTGCAGGTTCCACTTTGTCTGGGAACACATAGAGGCACCTTTCCCCAAGCTGCCTTTGGGCATGGTCAAAGCACCCCAGACGCTTTACCCTGGGTACAACAGGAGGACAGCCATTAGCAAAGTGCAAAAGCAGTAACAGAACCTAGCAGTGACCGGGGCCTTCACAAGGCTGGCATGATCTCATGCCAACTGCACTTCTTCTGGGGTGGCAGAAGCTAACACCACACCAAATCTTTTCCAGGCACACAATTCTAAAGGAGGAGTGGGAATCTCACCAGGGACTGGGTGGGGACACAAAGGGTTTGGGTGGGACACCAGTCACTCCTCTCCCTCTAGCTCCCCCTCCCAAAGACAGCTGCCAAGAGACATTTCAAGCATTTAAAGTTGGCATTGTTTGGCCTTTTTTTTTTTTTTTCTCCTTCCCCCCCCCATCATCTGAGAGCTGCTCTCCTCCAGCTTATAAACTCCAGGCAGGAACCACACTGCAAAGTGCTATTACTCATCTGCCTTTTATTTGAGTTTTGTCCAGCCCACTTTCACAGCTGCAGCCTGCAGAGGGCACCAGTTGCTCCCTCAGCACCAGTCTGGGTCCAGAGCAAGACACTGTAGCAGCCTACAGTCAAAAGATGCAGCCTTGCTCCAAGACCAAGGGGAAGGACAATGGATGAAGGGAGTTTTGCCACACACTGCTTTCCTCTACATACTTTTCATCTGGAGAGTACGTGGAGAGGACTAGTGGGATGCTAGCCCCTGTGCTGGTAGCTCAAGTGTCTGCTAAACTAATTTGGAAGTTATTTGCTCACATTTTTGAAGCTCTGGAATATACAGGCATACAGCAAGGAGAAAAACCCACTGGAAAACAGCAGCATCGTGTCTAATGAGTTGGTGGGCACGTTGCCCAAAGCCTGTGCAGGCCCTGGGTGCTGGGAGTGAAAAGGGGTTTTCAGCTGATCTCACCTGGACAAGTTCTCCTGGCTAATGACAGAGGGAGGAGGGCTCACACTGTCAGTACCTCCAGGACAGAAGCTTTTAGTGATCCAAGTAACCTTTAGTTCTACCACCTGTACCTACAATGTAAAAAGAGAGAAAGCAATTTAATTTTTCAGAGGCTTTCCTAGACCAGTGTCTAGAATCTGAACATTTGCACACAGGAAAACAGCAAACCTGCTTTTATCATTTAAGATGACCAAGTGCAGTTTCAACACATTCAGAACCACTACAGCGTTCCCATAGCATGGCTCTTGGCAGCCCTGAGAGCTTCTACAGTTTTTAACTTCAAGATAGACAACATCTGGCTTGGAAAGGAAGCTCTAGTGCATACAAATCAGTGGTCCAATGTCACAGAGAGACATGCTAATGACTTGGACCTGCTTTCTCTTTCAGCAGAGAGTCAGCAGTATTTCTCCCCTTTTGGATAGCATGCAGCATTAAGTTTCAATAGAAGAGGTGCTTCTACTACCCTAATGATCAGCAGTACTGGCCTCTAAGTACTGGCATGCTACCCCCTTACAGGGTGCCAGCAGGGACCCTTGGGAGGAAAAGCCAAACCACGCTCAAAAGTCCTGTCAGTCCACAATGAGAAATTTGTCACCTCAGAACAACACAGCCACCGTGCATTTGCTCTTGGAAGGTTACCATGGCAAGCTGACTCTACTCCAAAATGCCAGCCAGGGACCGTTCTGTGCAGAAGGTGGCCATGTGTCAGCTTGTCAGTCCTTACCTCTTCCACCACCACTCTGAACTTGCTCTTTGTGCTCAGAACAGGCTTCACACCCGAGAGCCACTGCACACTGGAGAAGACTTTAGAAGGCCCGATGAGGACTTGCCCAGGATAAAAGCCATATGAATCATCAAAAAAGAGACCCTGTGCAGGAAAGGAGGAAGGTAGAAACACCAGCATAAAGGACTCTTAAGATTTAAGATTCCAGCATTTCTCTTTTCTCATTCATGATCAGTAAGATTAACCATAAAGGTAAAGTCTGCAAGTTGCCCATCTCCTAAAGCTCATTCCTCTCCTGAAGTCAGCCCAGCAGTTCCTATAGCAACATGCTCTGACACACATCCAAACGGGACTATGACTCAGTGAAGGAGAAGCAAAGGTACTTGCAAGAAAAAAAGGATGCATATTTCCACACAAATCACTCAGTAACAAGGTAGCCAAGGTGGGCTGAGTCTTGAGCAAGGACACCCGTCTCTTCCATGCTCTAATTCAAGCACCCACAGCTTTCAGAGTCAGAGGATGCTTGCCCTCACTCCCCTGCTCATCACATTAAGTTTCTAAGTATTATTGCTGTCTTAAGTGGATTAGTTAATACAACAGTTCTTTGAAAACAAAACAGGACAGTAAACAACAATTGCTCTCCTAGAGCTCTTTCCCACTGATATTTAGAGTGACTTGATGAGCTAAAGATTTCTAATGTGGGGGGCAGACAGAGCAGTTTAGGGTAGATAAAATACCAAACACAAAACTGTATCAAGTCTCGTAATTTGTCAGAAAAGGTAAAAACTGCAACAAGATCTAAATCAGGCAAGTATCTAACACACAGCAATTCCACGTACAGAATCAAGAGTAACACTGGAGACAACTCGTGTTTCAGACCAAACTGCAATCTCCAGAGGACTACGTACACTTTAAAGGCAGCCTGACTCAAAACAAGGTATGTCAAAATTGAGTAACAAGAAGCTGGATGCTGCTACAACATCCAATTAGCAAGTGGAAAACACAGTGCACAATCCAAAGTAGCAGAGACTAAGATACTGGAGAATACCTAGTAACAGACCACTCCTTTTCTGTATATAACAGGAAAACCACAGCAACACATCCTATAAAACTGATATTCCATTTGCTCTTCAAGAAAGAAGCATCAAATTTGAACACAAGTGCAGTTTTGGATCAAAGGGACCTTTGCTTTGAAGGCTGGGAAAAATAAGGCTTGACTGCATTGGTAGTTTAAGAATCACACACAATTCTCAGTCAACTCCCAAATCCGCTGCCAGAGTGCAGCGAGGCCCTACTGATGCCATTTGGAAGAACAAGCAAGCTGTCAGTCTTTGAAGGGGAGAGAGGTTAGACCCCATTATCACACAGGGAACTCTGTTTTACCCAAAAGCTAGCAAAGCCTTCCCCACCACATGATTTGGAAAATGCCAGTATGGTGGCAGGTCTCTATTCAGATAATGTGATGGACTATAATAACAAGAGAGGCAGTATTTTATGTGATCTGGAAATGTGCAGAACACCTTTTAAACAACCTGCCCTTTTCCAGAAGGGGAACAATTTTTAAAGCATTAAATGGAGTAAGAGCCTTTTCAAGCATGTACAATGAGCAGACATTGAACTGCCTTGACATCAGCCATCTGACTGCACATTATACAAGTTGTTTGCAAAGAAAGCAGTTGGATATACTAATTGTAATACCTCCTCAAAGCCTGCTCATTACTAACATTACCTTTAAGCTACATCCTGTTACACTTACTTCAAGTGAAAATCTAGTGAAGTGTTTTTCAGCTGCAATGCATGGTTTAATTTTTAGGATTATCAAGGGCCTATAATTTTGCCTCTCCCTCCCTGCTGCACAAAAAGCTTACAAGATGAAGTTGATCAAAAAGACTCTCAGGAGAAGCAGGAGCTCACCGAGTCACTGACATGAGGACAAACGTCATACAGCTTGGCTCCATCTTCTGTGCTCATAGAACACCTGGAAAACAGACAAAAGACACAGCCACATTTCCAGAGCCATCCACCTCAAAAGCAAACAGCACCAAATTAACTGACACTGCCTGAGCAGGTCTGTTCGTATGTCCAGGAGTGTATCACTGAGCCTTTATGGTCCAGAACAAAGCTGGTTATAAACAAGCTATAAAAGCACTGCCTGGTATCTAAAGGTTCCATTCAGCGTGTAATAAAGTAATATGCAGGGTGCTGCAAAGATTTGTCAGCTGCAGAGGTCCTATTTTTTATTCACACCAATGCTAGAACCTAAAGGCAATTTGGTTATACTTGCTTCAGTAATAGCTTCGTTTCCAGAGTGAGTTCTGGTGGGATTTCAAATGATTCATTAGGAAGAGATTTTGAAAACAGTTACCTCATTTTACGTAGCTATGCATGAGCTGGTAACATACCAAGCAGGGTTTTAAATTGCACCAGTAAGTGCAGGCGATACAGATAGAGAAGCGTAGCTATTTTTCACTCCCAGTTTAACATATGCGTAAGCCTTCCAGCCTGGGTTAACCGAATGCTAAAACAATCAAAATCAGACACACCCACCAATCATCTGTTATAGCTCTTGCATTACTCGCTTCTCAGACTCAGAGTTGGCTGCAAGCTTGTGGGTCCCCCCCCTTCCCCCTTTTTTTTTTTAAACATCAATGTCAACACTCAATTTACAAGACAGATGGGTTATTGCCCAGCTGTCAGGCCCATAAGCCTCTTGGCCATCCACTGGTTCCTTCCTTCCCTTGCATCAGCAAAAAAAGTTTGTCGGACAAGACAGGCCTCAGTAACAGAGTGAATGTAGTGAATACATATGGGTTTAGCTCACAACTGACATGTATAAGGAACAGAATTCAGATCCTTCTGCTGGCTTTGCAGAAAGAAGATAACCATATATTTCTTTCACTATTTTCAGTTAAATCTCTCTCTAGAGATATGACTTTGGATTATGTCTTCATTGAGAAAAACATTCCTAATACAGTTGCAAATAACACTGAAAAAGCAAAGGTGTTCAGTCTTGGGCTGCTTTTTCATCTTTAATAAAAACCACTAGCCTGCAAGTTTATACATCTTTGCAGAGTTTTTTAAGGTAATAATCCTCCCTGCGTCTCAGTGAAGTTACATCCTCCTACTGAGAACAGGTCTGGAACAGTGATCCATCTTAAACAGCTACTTTTCCGGAGAAAAGCACAGTTTAAAGACCAACATGCTCTAGTTCTGGAGCACTGATCTGCTGGGACTGAAAAAAATTGTCACCTTTCAGACAACAGCTTTTCCAGAGGGTCATCAATGAATCTCAGTGTTTTCAGAGAAAGATGTATTCTTACTCTACATCTAAAGATAAGATAAGCAGATAACTTATCAGTGTGTGAATGAAGCCCAGCCTGTTTCGAGTTCTTCTAAAATAGACTGGGATTATGAATACCAAGGGGAACATTCTTCAACAGAAAGAAGTACCTGGCTCCATTGGACAGCTTGAGGATGACTTGGTTCTTCAAATCATAGACCTTGCCCAGCCAGCAGTCGTAGGCTATGTAGTCACCATACATGAAAGGCTGCGAAGACAGCAGGAAACAGAACCTTATAAATACAAATTCTTAGTACTTTGGGCCACCAAGTCCTCACACAATTCGGACTAGATAATCTCAGTGGCATTTACGACAGCAACTGCAGATCTCGCTGTAATCTGGAACCAAGGTACATCAAAGAGTTTGCTTGACAGTCAGCACATAGCCTGGGTTCTCCAGTTAGACAGCTTGGGCCTTCTCTGGGATTTTTTTGTCCTCAGATCTTAAACTTAAGTGTCCTGTTCCATTCAAGAGGTGCTCTGCAAACTAGAGGCATACTTGTACTTGCCTTCAGTTAATATTAACAATGAATTTTTGTCACTGAGACTAATTTTCCGTCTCAGAGAAGCTTGCAATCCCATCGCCTTTCCACAGGCTGTTTCTTGAGAAGGGTTGTGACATTCCTGCTCTTCACTCCCAAATTATCTTTTTCTCAGAGGAAAGAGAATGATAAAATCCTATCCCACCTGGTTTCTGGAAATCACCCACCCAGCTCAAGAGGGAGAACCAGATATATTTCAGACTCTTCCAGCTCAATAGCAAGATGCTGGACTCATCTCAGCATTTTTATAGCCTGTTTAAACAGTAATTATATTGCAGCTCAAAAGCTTTGTGCCACTGCCATGGGGCTGCCCCAATCTGGTTGCCATACCAGCCCATATCAGTGAAGTTCTCACACAATTTAATGTCAACCAGGCCCTTCAAGTCAATTTGGTCTCAGCAATGTGATCAGAAACAGAACAGATGGGGAGATGAGGCGATGCTGCATCATCTTCTTCCAAGGAAGATGCTTGTAGAAAGTTTAAAATAAAATCTAACTGCAGATGCATCTTGCACAACATGGATGCTTCCCTTGCATGTGTTACTTGAAATACAGCAGCATCCCTCCAAACCACCAAGCCCTGGTTCCCATGTGTATTTTGGCTGTGTTCTCACCCAGATATGTTGCAGGTCTTTGCTGTTGACAGGGTAGAGGATGCAGTTGGTTCCTACAAGCTTCACAGCACACTCTATGTTGACATCAATTACAGTTCCACACTGGCTGTCCTGAAAATGCAAAAGAAAAAGGGTTTATCCCCTAGGGAAGGTCCTACACACATACGTACATGTTCTGTGTTCAAATCAGAAGTGCAGAGACTAGTGAACTTTCAGGACTAACCCCTCTGTTACTCTTCAGACCCTTGTTCTGAAGGGGTATTTCACACGACCCTAAGACAACTCAGAAGGTGAGATTACTATTAAAAACCTATGTTTTCTTCCCAGTTAAAATTTGCAATGGCTGCTAAAGCAGCAGCCCAGACACCCCTGCATCTGGTCAAATAAAACCACGCTATGTCAGGTGATTAGTATTTACTTGCTTTAAAATCTGCCTGGTTTCTTGGTCCATTCAACTGAGCAGATCTCTGCAACTCCACAGGACCATCCTGTAGGTACTGCCCCGAGTCAGCAAAGACAGGGGCAGATAATCAACCCCATAACAAAAGAGAAATTCTTTAAAGCTGTCTGTGACTTCTCACGTAAAGCTTGATTTGCAGGACATTATAAACGGTCTTCACCTGCTGCCATACTAAAAAAAAAACCTGGCACCTTTAGTCAGATTTCAAGGTTTGAAGCCAGATAATTTACAGTTGGTCCAATTACAAGATGGTTGTCATTCTCCTCCTCACTTTTTAGCAAAGTTTTAATTTTTTTTTTTTGTTTGTTTGTTCTTTTTTGTCCCCAAGAAAATAATGCATGCTGTCAAGAGCCTTCTGGGGATCGTTTGGCAGGGAGCACACAATATGGACATTGCCCACACATATGGTGGAGGCCTGCAAGGAAGGGCTGCTAACCCAAACACTGTCAAATGCAGCAGCTGCCCTGGCCTCCTGACAGCTGGGACAATCGATACTCTTATTTATTAAAGACCACAAGTCCATTATAAAAGCTGACTGAGGGCCAGCATGACAAATGCCCTGGTATCAGCAACTTCTGAAGCTGTCCTTATCTCAAACATCAAGGTCTTTGCTCCAACAGCACTTGAGCAAAACACTCGAAGGGCTTATAGCCTGTGAGAAGCGGATTTGTTTGCTCAGTCCACTTAAAAACATGCTGTTCTCTTGACCACATTAAATATTTATTCAAGGCTTTCACTTGGAGCCCTGGGCAGCCCTTTGGGGAGTTCAGGACTTTGCTGGTGCTCAACTATCCAGTCTGATCTTGGGGACTGGTAGTTAGAGCAAAGACACCCTACAGACACCCACAGTCCAGGATAATTCCTGGGCAGATTGCTCAGCCCATTTGGCTGGCTTGCTTCCCTCCTGCCTGCTGC
The DNA here is from genome assembly GCF_018691265.1 of Tyto alba. Classification (NCBI taxonomy): domain Eukaryota; kingdom Metazoa; phylum Chordata; class Aves; order Strigiformes; family Tytonidae; genus Tyto; species Tyto alba. The sequence goes on from NW_024881314.1 coordinate 8,542,281, forward strand.
AAGTCCTCTTCCTCACACCACGCAAGCCCTGTGCTCCACAGCCTCCTGGGGCTCTCAAGGAGGTGGTGGTGAGGAGAGCAGGTCCTGCCCCACACATCACCCATGTGTAGCTGTGCCAGCATGGCCAGGAAGGCTGGGACAGCCAGGCTGGCAGGGCCCGAAGCAGTAGGGGCTCATTCCCTCCAGCTGCTCCACATATCACTCCCATCGCTTCCCAGCCTTTCTAGAAAGAAAAAGGAGCCTTTCCCAGCTATAGCTCATGATGACAGACAGCAGCTAAGCCTAACGTAGCTTGCAGCCTGCACAGGCTGCCAGGAAAGAGCCCAGCAGAGCTGCACCATAACTCTCACCTGCAAACAGTTTGCCAGAACTACACCAGATTCACAACTGCTGTTGCCAGCACAATTCGAGCCACAGGATGAGCAAGGCCTGCTTAGAAGTGGCACCTGCTCAACAAACCCACAGCTTCTGCAGGCTAGAGCACAGCCAGCCATCCTGCTTTTCCTCCAGATTAAGCTAAATTAAGTATACCCAGTTCATCCTCTGCCCTTGCTTTGCAGTTCAGGCCCTGTGTTAGATTGCCTTGTAGTCAGAACAAAAAAAACTTCAAGAAAAATTCCTTGCCCTACACTGAGCAGTTCAGAATTAATTATTCCTTTATCAGTAGCCAACACAACAGCAGCTCTGAGACATGATGCAATCCAACACCTATGGATTCGGTGGATGATCTTGTCTCTGGGGCTAAATCCCCTCTTTTATTGACGGTGAAAGAATAACAAGTAATATACCCAGGATCAGGGTGACTGACACATACCAACACCCTCTGCCCATTCTCTAAGTGACAGTTTCCCCATGTAGAAGGTACCTGCACCACCCTACAAGCCTGACTCCCAACTAACAGTTGGGTACTGTTAGTCATGGGCAAGAGCACCAGGTTTAGCTTGGCTAGGTTCTCCTAGTTGCATAACACCTGAGCAAGCACAGAGCAGTGTCTGTGGCCAAGAAAGCAGAGATCATTGTTGTGAGCTGCCCCAGAAGCTACAGGGCTGTTGAATAACAGCTCTCCTCCCTCACCTGTCACTGAACCTTTGTTTATTATGAGTTTATTTATTTCACTGTCACATGAAACATTAGCCTGCAACAGGGGAGGCAGATTTGCAGGCTGAGGGGTTCTGCTGAATCACTCTGTGAGATTATAGCAGCGCTCAGCAATGCAGTCCTGGAGTGAGAAGTCGCCAAACTTGTCTTCCAGAGCAGGTCTACAGCCAGAGCACAGCTCCCCACCAGCCTGTTCAAATCCAACTGCCCCCTCCTGTTCACTAGATGCTGCCATTAAAGGAGGGGCCAAACAAAACGAGCTGACATTTCAGTTCTGTTACAAAAATCAATTTCCATCAACCCCAACAGCAGATCTGGAAAAGGGAAGTGACTGATCTTTGTTAGAAGAGTTGATGGGTTCAAACCCCGCTCACATCAGAATTAAGTGTGCTCCCTAGACTTTCTTTCTGGTTCTTCTAGTACCCTGACAGCACACATCATGCTGCAGATACCAAATATTCATGCGGTGAACGGATGGAGAAGTGACTCTTCCTTCAGAGACAAGGCTTTAAGGCAGACCAGCAAACTCCCACCTGAGACAACAGCAGCTCAGCAAGCGCAGGCTTCAATCCTCTATCTTCTACCTCCCATCCTTCTACTCTTTCCCTCAATGCTCTTTGTAATGAGATCTTTACATCAACCTCTTATTCCACTATTTCAAAGGGACAGCATAGGCCAGCACCCTTTGACACAACAAAATTCATGTGTCTGACAGATTACAGACCTACTTCTAATCTTCCCCTCAAATTAGCAGATCACCTGGAAAAATGAACTCTGCCACTTTTACCACTTCTCCTCCAGCTGGATTAGATTTACAGGCCCAATTGCATTCAGAGAAAAGGATCTCATTTTATGCATTACCCCCTGAAGCAGTCTTTCCCCACATTCAATGCTCGATGAGAAGCACATGAATTTGAGTCAGTTCTCTTCTCTTGAGGAACAGAGGATTTCGAGTCCTTCCCGCTCAAGGTTAAAAACAAGCCCTAAGAGAGTGTGGTGAATACAAAATAAGTTCCACATTGTGCATTTGCCAGGCCAACTGGTGCAGGGCAACCATCCCACATCCTGAATTTGGCAGGCTGACACTTGCAGATTTTCTATTTTAAATGCTCTTGTAATTTTTGGAATATATCTGATTAACAAGTGAAGGTTTTCTTTGGGATAGAAGGGGTTTGTTGCTTCATTTACCACTGACATTTAAAACATAGTTGAGGGTAAGCTGAAGCATAAGTCATCTTCAGACTCGCTATAATTTTGAATAAAGAGAAAAAATTGAGTTATATCCTCACCATTCCATCAATTAAAAAAATTAAGTTATCGGCCACTAGTATGAATGGTTAAGTAAAAGCCAGTGTTTAAACATGCAAACAGACAATAAATGAGTGTAAAAACAACTACTGGGTAATGTATCTACTGATTAGTAGGGTAATATATCTGCAGCAAGACAGAATGCAATTTCTGCTCAGATGAGTATGGAAATTGCAAACAAAAGCAGCACATACATGTTTGCCAAAAGGAGAATTACTTGCTGTCCTAAGAGCTTAAAATGACAACTTTAAGAAGCACTGGAGAACAGTTGAGAGGTAGGACTCAAAGCACCCCTCTGAGCAAGAAGGATATACTACAGAGTCCAGCTGTGCCAGGTACAATAGCATGAACAGCTGATATTTCAATTTGCTAGCTGTTCATTGTTTTGGATTGAAATACTTCAATAAAGCTGCAGTTTTAGTAAGATATGTTGACCCCAAATTTCCATTTCAAACAATGATTAAATTTCTTAAGGAAATATTTTGTTTCAGCATTTTTCAAATTACTCTTCAAGTTTTCCCTCCCTTTTTTCCCCTCTTTGGAACATTGTGTGAAAATGGGATTTTATGTTTTTTTTTTTTTTTTTTTTTTTTTTTTAATTGACAAAAAAGGCTTTATTTAAAGAAACAAAACAGCCAGGTCAGAAAATGGCCTTCTCCATCCCTGCACCAGGCTGCACACCATGTGGTGCCACTGCAGCAGTTAGTGGCCAGCTGCTTGCTTCATCACAGCCTTGGTAGCCACATTGCTGGAAGCAAGTCAAGGGAAGATACAGGCGTGCACATGGCAGGCCATATGGCTTGGGGTTATAGGTTAGGTATGAGCAACAGCAAGAAATTGCCAAGCTAGCTAGGCTCCTAAAGAGACCACATCTTACCTGAACAATGTTCCTGGTATTTCCTACACAAAAAGCAAATCTGCACATCCCCGATAAGCACAAATGCTGCACAACCAGAACAGAATGACTAGGACTTAAAGTAGTATCCAGAAAGAGTAAAAGTAATGATTACAGGCTGCTGCTGAAGAACCACTTTACTTTCCACTGATCTAGCTGTGTCAGATGCTTCAGCAGTGTTGGGACTTGCTGTATTTCTGGGAGAAATTGGACAAGATGGTACTCGCTGTGGATCAAGAGGTCTCCCTGAAAATACTTCCTTCAAGTTCTCTATCACAGCACACCAAAAGGCACATAGCAGTAATGCGATCTGCCTCTACTCCAGCCTCCCTGTTAGGTCCAGGAGAGCTGGTCCACATTTCCCACATCTCAAAATGGATTGATTTAAAACTTAAATGATGGCAGGATAGACAAGCTTCTTGTCTCATTACCTGACATTATCAGGCTTGCTTGCTCAGGAGACCTTTGCAGATATGCAACAGTAGAGAGGCAGCTTTATCAGCATTTCATTTTCAAAGGATGCACCTAGGTCTATCAAACACACTAAAAATAGAACATGCTCGAAGTATTACTGTTCGGTTCCATTCAGGCAATTTGGCAAGCCTTAGAAATCCATGCAGCAGTATCACAATCAAAAAGGAACAAAGAAAAAAGCACTTACGCTGGAGCTCATATGTCTGACCACATCTCGAGGGACCACAGAGCGATCTTCAAGCTTCAGCTAAGGGGAGAGAGACACTGAATTTAGTGACCCCAGATGATACTTAGTCAGAAATAACTCGACAAATACAAATACACAGTATCCCAGTCTTCTGGACTGAGAAAGTTTTCAGCAGAAGATGCTGAGGCACTTCCATACAGAGTTAACCCCCTTGAAACGTTCACAAAATACAGTTGACAGATCTGAAAGACAGCAACCAGTCGATCCGTCCATGACTGTCCTTTAAGTCAGAAGACACACCAAAAAAGGTGCAGACATTCTGACTCATCACTTCAAGTCTCCCTCTCCTTTTCCTTCATCTGCATCACGCATCATTTCCTACCCACATCCAGTCTATGTACTAGAGAAGACAGAAGACACAGGAAGAATAACATCACATCAGAGTTCTCGGCCCATCCTGCATGCTTTTCACCCAGGGTACCCCCAAATGTCTGTGGAAATTCTGTTTGGCCTGGAACATTTTAAGCAGTGTACTGTACATTAAGAAGACTCGGCTGGCAGGGGAATTGGTGCCAAATACACTGCAGCAAGCACTTGCCTTGGGAAGAAAAAAAAAAAAAAAAAAGGAAAAGAAACTGCTGTTTCTGCACTTAGTAGCCCCGAGGTCCATGCAGGTAACACAAAATGTCAGTAAGAGCATGGATGAAGTCAAAGCACTGCTCATACTCCAGCTCCTGCTAAAGCACTTGCTGGCGAAGAGCTGGCAACAAAAGATGTGGCTGGACCGTTATCACATATTCTACATTAGTTCATACAGACTTGTGGCCACCAGGAGTCGTTACTGGTAAGGGGAGGTATCACTTCATGAATCTCCAGTGATTACTGGTCAGTAAGCCAAGTGATGTCCTTCCAAAAGCGGTCCTTCCTTCACCAAGCTGCTTCAGTGATCTCAAGACTACTTGCAGGCTGTTTCATTAAGTGTTATCAACAAGCTGAAAGCTACAAAATGCAGTTGCCATCGTACTAAAACACTACATGAGGGATAATGTCCTAAGCATACTAACAGGGAGGCCACAAGGCGGAACTCCCAATTTCAGGCTTGCTCAGCCTCACAGTAACTCAGTTAAGATTTCCTTCTGCTGAACAGGGAGAAGTCTCATCTGCATTTCAGTGGTCAAGAACATATTTGCATTGGTACCTCATTCTGAGCCCTGGAAATACACTAAGGACACACCATACGTTTTGGGAAGCACCATGTGAACGCAGTATCAGGGACAGAGCCTCTTTCATATTCCATTTTTTATTATCCACCCCTCCACTACTGCTGCATTCGTTGCTTTTCCTTGGTGATCCCCAACCCAAAATCCACTGTGCTTTGTCAGCATTTCATCCTAACCCATGCCCTGGCTTACAGCCTGCTTTACTAAATTAGACATAAATCTATAATCCAAGGACAGTATCCGGAATCAAACTAAAGTACCTGACTATTTATTGCCTTCTTGATTGCGTTTTTCAGTAAGAGAGGAAGAGCACCAGCCAGCTAGGCTTTTAGACCTAACTTCTGGAGTCAGAACTCCACTGGAATGGGAAACCTGAAGCCTCCCACAGCCCATTTCCAGACTGTGGAAGTGTTTTCATTGCTTCCCACATCCCACCAGGGTATACAGAGACGCATCAATTTTTATACAGCTTTCTAAAATTATTTGTTAAAGTAAGTACTGTATAGATAGCCTCTAAACATCCAGAACCAGGCAGCAATATTCACATTCCAGTAAGTACTTACACGTGAGCAGCAGTTTGGGTATTTTAACTGGAGTTCTCTTGCTGCAGACTTTCATTTCAGCATGCATTAGGGCAATTTAATCTCTGACACGTGGTGTTTAAATTGATGCATTATGTTTCAACATATAATTGAGCCATACTGCTCTGTTCTGTATTAAACAGTATCTGAGGAACCCATACTGACAAGATGATCTGATGCTACCTGGCAGCAGCAGTATTTATGTGTTAGTCAACTCTGGTAAATCATAAAAATTGTAAATGAGTAGCTTTCCCATTTGGTGATACTTCCCGAAGGATATAATCACATAAATTCTTCCCAAAGGAAGGCATAAAACTTTCTCTGCAGGGGGTCTACATTTAACCTATTTTCAGATCTCTTGGCTTTTAAAGGCAGCACAACTATTTTCAGCTTCATGTGCCAGACCCACCTGCCTCAGTTGCTAGGATAAGCAAGCCAAGTAGTAGGCAGAATGCCAGCATCAACAATAAATACTTAGCAGGTCTGTCATCACACAAAAGACTCTAAAAACCCAGAAGAAACCCAACCAGAGGAAACCAGAATGACTGCTGATGAACACGACAGTTCAGTCATTCCTCCCCTCATCTGTTATACCCAGAGCAATGTGATCATCAGGCGAAGGTCAGCCCCCTCACTCAGCAGCGAGGGAACTCAATATTGGAGAAGCACTTTCAAAATAGGTACTTACAGCTCAGTTGCTATATTTACCTCTATGAAAGTCAGTATTAACACAACTAGTTTTATGTTCTAGCCATGCACCTTGATAATAGCCCCAAGAATGAGAAATACCAGTTTCCCAGAGACACTCCCAGCTAGTCCTGCAGCACTGTACGCCTAACTGGGCTCAATACCCTCCAAACACCTCAAACACAAGACATGATCTGTATTGCCTTTTCAAAAAAATCAATTCACGCTTATGCATGTTAAGGCAAACCAAAGTCACTCATCATTGCACAAATATTTAACCTAGGCAAAAAGGGACACCCACCAGGAGTCAGTTACTTTGGTTAGAGCACCAACTACAAAAGGAATTGGTAGAATAGCTCTGGCACCCATTTATTTCCTCCACTGTTCAGATGCTCTGTTGGTGCTCAGCACTGAATCAATGCCTGAGCTCCACAGCAGATCTACTAGTCAAAAGGCACCAGCTGCAATCTGGAGAGCATCTGATATCGCACCAGGTCTGACAATGCTCTCATACCAACAAAGCAGTAGTACAGAAATTTTCATTTCTGCATAGAGGACAAGCACCAACAGGAGAATGTCCCCCTTCTCAGCTGAGTAACCTCACTGAAAATGAAGTAAGGTTGACTAGGAGAGAAGGACAGACATTTCTGCCTAGCTGCTGAGAATTGACTCCTTAAACCTTGGTAGTTTATTGCTTGAAACCATTTGTCTAATTTCTTATCACAAAGTTGTCATTTGAAGAAAAATCTTTGTGGTTTGGGTGTTGGTTTTTTTTTTTTTTTTTTTGTATTAACTGCAGAGATTGGGAGATATGTCTGTGACAGTAAACTGGATCCTTGCTTTAGCAAACAATTCAGGAGCTAGCCATAAGCATCCCTGGGCAGGGGTGGGCTAAACTCACACTGTAACTCTCTGGGTTTAACCTCTCAACTCTGTAAAGCAAATGAGACACATGGGGCCAATTTTCCTCTCCAACAGCTACCTTCTGACAAGAGATCAAAACCAGAGCAATCTATTTTGATGATTTGGACTAGCCAGCAGTGCCAAGTATAGTGCCAGATAAGTAAGTAGCAATCACTTCTGAAGTTTAGCGACAAATAATAGAAGAGTTGCAGTTGCTGGGATTGATATAAGGACAAGTAGCCCTGGTTGGTGTGTAACCAAACAAAACCAGCACTGGAAGTACTCAGCAGTGGCATAAATCCATGGTCACTATCTGCATATTTAAAAGCAGAGCTTAAATTCACTAAGTAGCTGCTCAGACTTGCTTGTAACATCATTGGTACCTAACAGTGGACAAAAACACCTTTAACACAGGCTCCAGCTACAAGTCTCATTCCCACATCTGCAATATTTTATCCACCAAAGGGAAAATACAACACATACATGCTTACTGCCAGCACATCTCTTCCTTTCCTATTCCCATACAGTCTCTTTTCTGCATGGGGCAGGAGTCTTGATATTTTATTTTAGGAGAAATAAAAGGTAATTCTGCCTGCAAATGGCAGCATTTGGCTTTGCTACTGCCACACTTAACTCCAAGCTGGCAGTGCTGCCACAGGAGATAATTACTGTCCCCTGCTCTGAACAACCCAAGAAGAAAAGCTGGGAGACAAGCTTAAACGCAGAAGGGAACCATAATTTTAAAGGCTGAATACATCTACATACAGTCTCAAATACACCAGCACACAGCTTTTGTACAGGCTCCCTTACCAGCTTTCAGAGGAGCTGACTACTCAGTGGACCTTGCAGGTTCAACCCATGCTTGGACACCAGGAAAGACAGGAGACTTTGTCACTGATTCATCATTGCCCAAGGCTGAACTTCAGATCACAGTTCCTTGATCTTCAACACCCAGCGACACATGGACTTGGGAGCACACCTTCCACTTGGATCGGCTGTGGATTTACAACTGCATTTCTGCTCAGCTACCCAGTGATACACCCTGGCTACAGAAGTGCACCGTGGCTACAGAAGATGACACCTGATCCAGTACAAAGCTTGCCAATACCAACGTAAACTGTTAAAAGTTCAGGCTCAGCGAGTGCTGTCTCATCTAACTGCAATGTCTGACCAATAAAGAATAAAATTGGCTCGAGGGCGTTAGTGTGATCCCACAGCCTCTACCTCCAACACAATCACTGTGATGAGGAGAACATCAGTTTCTATTCCAGACACATTCCAGATTTTATCCTCCAAAACAAGAGCTCTGGGAATAAGCACATAAGGATGGAGGAGAAAAAGCAGCACACACCCACCCTCCCTTGGTAACTGCTTATAAAAATGGGAATACAAGGCACCACAAAAAAATGGAGGCAAGCACAGTGCTGGAGATGAAACTCTATACATTTACCTGAACTGCTATATGATGGTTGAGATATTTATTCAAGAGTCAGAAGTGGATTATCAATTATGGAAGTTGCTTCTGCCATTTGAATTCAGCAAGGACTCTGCTAGCAGTGGTCACCACCATGAGGGCAGGGAAGCTGGGCTTTGACCTTCACAGACCTGCAACTGCTATTCATTCCAGGCTATTTCTCTATCTCATATGTCCCAGCACTTTCCTCATACATTTTGTGTAACTGATCTCATCTAAGTCACTGTTCCCAGGCTCTCCTCCTACATTTGCAAACAAAAAAGTAAAAAAGAAAAAATTACTTGCAATTTTATAAAGCCTGTCTTGTAATAGGGATGGTGAGTTCTCTCAGTGGGACTAAAAGAATGAGGGGAGGAAGTAATAAATAATGCCTTTTGGATGTACTACCATTCTATGGCCTCCTTTTTAGTCAAGTCAAGGTTTTATACACAGAAAACACATCACACTTGTCTTTTCTTTAGCATGTTAACGGACAAATGTCGTGATGGAGGAGAGATGAACTAGATATCTGGTTTCTGTCCAAGTTTAACAGTTAGGATTTTAGTCTCACACATATCAAGGTTTTTTTAAACTGCACTAGAGTGCTCCTGACAAGTCAACTGAATCTGTTCTAAAGCTAAAAATTAATCCCCTTCCTGGGACATCCCTCCAGGTCACCTACTCCAACTGCCAGTGTCCTACAATCTCCACATTAGTATTTTTGTTTTGAAGGGACAGCACCTACATGTTAGCTTAGAAGTTGTCATGGAAACTTGTAGCATGAATGCTCAGAGAAAAAAGAAAAAAAAACAGGTTAAGAGCAAATCATAGGGAAAGCACTCTACTGCAGCAACATATAACAAGGCACACAGAGCCCTCCAAACCCAGGAACCCACTCAGAGGATGCTCCCTAATCAATTAAAGCTAAATCAAAAGGGCCAGTGCTGTGAAAATATGTAGTCTTGTTTCATTCAGCTGACAGACAGGCTCCTCATAGGTCTTTCAAATGACCTTGCATCTCAGCACCTGAAATGCACGTGAAGCAGGACATGGTGTACCATATTTCCATGCCTGGCTTCTAAACCTGAAAACTATTAGGTCCTTTTCTCCAAAGAAGGGCTCTTACCAGCGGTTAAGGGGAAACCTTCTTCCTACATGAAGCAGATCCTGGTACACCAGCAGCTCTAGTCCTGGGCACTAAGAGAAAAAACAGTGCCAACTGATACTGTGGGCAGCTGTAACCTGGAGCAGCTCAGCAGCCCTGGTGCAGGGGCGGCTGTGGGACCAGTGCCCATGGAGGCAGGGCAGGGGAGAGCACAGCTGGCAGTGGGCTTGGCAGAACCCAGCCCAAGTCAACATCCATCCCCCCCCCTCCTTTTTTTTTTTGAACTCTTAAGGTCTGATTATACTCCCAAATTCACTTCAGCTAAAACAGTAGTGTAGCAAGCATCCCAACACAAGCTGTTTTTATATAAATCCAAATGAGGCATCTAAAATAGCAAGTCAGCTGTCCAAATATAGCATGGATACACAGAGTTAGATGACAAAGGTTCAGAAATTCAAAGACCCAGAAGATCTGAAGCCAAGATATTTTTAATATAATTTCAGTATCAACACATTACTAGTGGCATCACATACTACTCAGGAAAATATGTTCCACATAAGAAGTTCACTTCCCTTGGAAGACTTCTGTTACGTTGATCATATCACATTGAACACAAGCCATCTAAAAAGCAGGAGGAGAGAGGATAAAGCAGCAAGAGCAGAGAATCCCACTGAAGCTCAGATTTCGTTCACACTGTGACATAAGTGGCACAAGTTGGTTCACTTCTAACAGCTGGAGGTTTCCAACCAAGCTGGGTTTTATGGGGAAGGAAGATGGGAGAATGGGGCAAAAGAAAGTCTAAGAGAAACGTAAGACTCCTGAGCACGAAAATTCTGCTACCTAGAAAAGATGAACAATGAGCTAGATAATATGGAGAGTTTTAAAAACAACCCTTGAGGGATGCAGCTGCAAAACTATGAGACTAAATCTTCTGCACTGATTGGCACAGGAGTTCAGCCCATGACAGCTCCTGGCTACTCCTATATGGGAGGAACACAGTCTGTGGCTCCTCCAGACAAAAGTTCAAAATCTGTTTGAGACAGAAGGTTGTGGAGGCTGTTGCATTACTTACAGAAGAACCATGACCTTTGGGGACAAGGTCTAGGCTTCTGCCTGATCAAGTAGCAGATAGAGTGGCATGCAGCTCCCGACACCCTAGGACAGGCTTGGTCCCCGCTCTGCCACGTAACTAATGCCTTTAGATGCATTTAGGTGTTTAGACTTTTTGCTTCTTAACATCATTCTGAATTTTCATAATATCATGATATCACTTGTCATCTCAAAGCACTTACAGAATTACAAAAGGATACTCGGAGTTACTTAGGAATTGCACCAGGAAATTAAAAAAATTGTTCAGCATGGCCTGTATTAAACTAACTAACAAAAAAACCTTGATTCAGGAACATGTAGTTCCCCATTTGGATTGGTCAAAGCAGGATAAGGACAGTGAGCATGATTTTTTGTTTCCTATACTGAGTGCAAGAGTCCAAAAGCTTGTTCATGAGGCTGTTCTGGGCAGTGCAAAACACCCTTCTGCAAAAGGTCAGGCTGACGATTAACTTCAGCTGCAGGAAGAACAGCACAGGTAGGGAAATGCTACAATGCCCACAGCTGAAATAAATACTTTAAAGGACTTTACAGAAGCCAAGATGAAATCAAGACAGCTTCACATCCCATGTAGCTCTACCTGCAGGCAGTCAACTGATAACATATTACAATTCTTTTGTTTGTGCAACTAGCAGATCTCAATCTGCCAATCATCCAACATTCAGCACATTCACAGCTAGCAGCACAAAAGATTCACCACTAAGCCTACCCCAAGTAGTGCCTGTTACCAGCATACCACTGTGGATTTAATTCTACAGTGTGTGGACATACCACTTTTTCAGAAAACAAGGAAAACACATGATCTAAAGTAGGATTTCCTAATTTAGCTCACGAAGATCCCATCACTGGTAGGGTTAAGCACAGCAGCTTCCAGCCCCAGGCCATTGCACGCTGCTCTAACTAAAATAAACTTGCCTGTCACCAGCTGAATGTCTACAACAGCTTTAAAGCCTCTGTACTAAGAGAACATGAATGTTTATCAAATTTCACACCAATTGTTTACTGGACTGCCAGAGATGCAGCACCTGTGATCTTCTACAGTCACTTAGGAAATACCCAGCAGGTGACTGCATGGAAGGCAGCAGAGGCAGGAAACCTTTGCAACACTCACAGGAGATCAGGCAATCTGAAAAACGAGAATCAAATCATTGGCTCCACATCACTGTTTCCTTTCAACACTGCTAGTAGTGCAGGAAGGCTTGTTACACAGGCAGCTTCCAAATCCAGCTGTGTCATTAGTTTTTATAATCTCCCAACAGAGCAAGCCTCCCCAGGGACCTGCAGCTCTCATAAGATAAACTGACAGCTCTTTAATTTGTCTTTATGACATATTATGAAGACACAAAAACCTGAAGTTGTGCCACTCAGTTGAGTTCCTTGCAGCTTCAGGCAGAAGCTCCCAGAATCTGCAGTGGACTTGTATCTAATTTTGTCCACGTCCACATTTCTAATCGCCCTACCTGTTGGGTTTTTTTCCCCCTTCCCGTTATTTTTGGTTAGTAAAATTCTGTGGTGGCAGAATATCTTTCCATCTTCTGTAGGTACAAAACTCCTGCCGCAGCACAGTCTGGTCCTTCACTCAGCCATATGCTGCAGCATCTTCCCCCCCCCCAACAAATATCACCTTGGAGCCTTCTGGCAGAAAAACACTGAAAGGCTCTACTTTCCTTTTCCAAGAAGTGGAATTTGGCTAAAAAGTCTGAACAAATCATTGGATGCAACAAAATTTCAGTTTAATTATAAAGTGGGTAAATGCTATGCTTTAGGAGCAGAGGAATCTGGCTGCTTTAACGTAAATCTTTTGCTTCGTAAAAGTAAATCTTTCACTTGGATTTCCCTTGTCTAAGACTGTCAAGCATTATTTATTATATCAGCAATAAATCACTTCTGTAGCTCTGCAAATTTACATGCCATTTTGTAAAACACTGCAAGACAGATGCCCTGGCCTGGAGAATGTACCCAACTAAAAATGAAGACAAAGTAGAAGAGAAGAAAGACAGGACAACATCAAGGTTACTGGGTTATTGTTTAACAGAAAAGAAGGAGGTTTGGGAGCATTTCCCAGCAGAGACAGCAATGTGGTTGGGAGACAGGGAGCTCCTGGAAGTAGAACAAGGAGAGCTACAGAAATCCACCCTGCTCTCTGCTTTGCAAGGTGAATCCCACCTATAAGCAGCAACAACTCTCAGCTTTTCAGCATCTGTAGCCTCACATTTCTATCTCACGTGTGTAAAAGTTGAGCACCACCACTCATCACAAAAGGGATGTGGCAACAGGGAACCCACTCGCATGTGAGCCTGAGTTAGATGTCTGAAGAAAGGGTAAAGCAGCAGAGACAACATGGTACCTAAAGTGACAGCTCTGGCTTGAAGGAAGAGGATGTCAACAGCCTACTGAGCTTTCTAGACTCAACAGTCAAGAATTATCTTCAGTGCAGTTGGGAAGAGTTACTGAAAAGTTTGACTCTGTCCAATCTTGTCATCAAGCGCTGGTGAATTACTTGTTTAAATGGGCTTACATCCCATAAACTCACTCATATCAACCAATAACCAGGTCTTTCCATCTGGGAATGCATAGTAAACCCTGTGTGTGCAAAGAGGTTTACAAAACCATAGAGGAGACCTGAAAAGTAATTCGGAAAGAATGAACACGATCATGATGCTTAGCATAAAGATATGGAAGGCTAAAGTTTAAAAATACACCTCTGTGACTACAAAATATGGAAAGATATTGTAAAAGAAGATTTAGTGACTAGTAAGTCTAGCAGTAAGCCACTTAAGAGTCCTATGGGGAATCTTTCAAGATGTCCCCAATTACAGGGCTAATCTAAACATAGGGTTTTTCTTCAGAGCAGCAGTTTATCATAGAAGGTATGATCCCCCTTCTCAGTGTTTATACTTCTTGCTTCATGTACCCAGTCTTCTGGGTATAGCAGTTCTGGGAAAATCAGTTGCTTAATAGAAAAGACAAGAGATGCCTAAAGGATCTCCCCTCCAGGTGCAACGTCCCTACAACACAGATTATTACAGGAAATCCCTCCTCCCATTTTCTTATAGTAAGATGGCTGATTAAAAGCAATACTGTCCTACTATCTCTGCTCAAGAATTTGAGAAAAGCTGGATAAAGAGCAGTGCTCCAGCACCAGATGGCACTGTTACCTGAAAAAAACCCACATGAGACTGCAGTTAAAGACACAGCAGAAGCTGGTTGGAAGCAGTAAGCAGAAAACTAGACAACATTTTGCCTCTACGTCAGCCAACACTTCTCACAGACAGACTGTCTCAACACTCCCTGAGTAAAGCCTCATCTGAAACACAGGTCAGAGCTAGCAAACCCCACCAAGAAGGAAACAGCTGTGAGGAGCACAGCACCCCTACAGATGCCCAAGCCCAGCTTGACAAGCGGTGCCCAGTTCAAACAGGACCTAAGGGGATGGCTGGGGAAGCCTCAGTGAATACCTGACCGTCCAGGGTGAAAGCAATGGCTGTGCTGATCTTTTTGGCAGTATCTAACAAGGTCTGTGATGCATTTGACTGCTAGAAGAGACTCCCCCTAAGGAGAAGCTCACCTGGATGCTAACACCAACCACTGTGACAGGGAGAGAGTAGAAGCCCATTTCAGCCACCAGTCTCGATTCTTGGGATCCCCAACAGTGCACTGTTTTAGTCTGCCAATTAAGCTATGCTCCTCTGAATGCAAAGAGTCTGTGCAGTAGCTCTTTCATTTAACTGAAGTAAAAGGATTCCTCAAATTGTTGCCTTGGGAGAGAGATGGCAGTTATTATGCAACAGGTTTTCCACCTTCTTGCTGGACTGGGCTGGGGTTACCATCTGGACAGCATCAGCGGTGTAGAAATTAGTCACTCGCCACTGAGTGCCATTTGGGGCACACTGCCAGGCCTGGAAGAAAGAGTGGGGCTGCTCAAACGTCCATCTGCCTTTCCAGAGGATAAAAAGGATGCTGCGAGGAAATCCGTGTGACTAGTGCTGACCAATTCACTCCTGAGGCACAGTAAGTGCATCACACCTTTCTGCATCTTTTGGAATAGGCATAAAGAATGTATCCATGAAAAATATTCCTTTGCTCCACTCCTGGAGCAAACCAGGGAGGGCTCTTCTGCTGAGCCAAAACTGGACTTTGCTAGGTTGGTGGTAACTCTGTGCTAGGAACAAAGCATCCCCTCTCCCCTTGCAATCAGTGTGCAGGAAGAACTCCTCATTAACCCACAGCGAAAATCCACCTCGCAAAAACTGCCAGGGAACAAGAGGGAGACACATCAACAGAAAATCACCGTGTCTGCTTTCCAGCTGGTTAGCTCATATGCTGCTGCTGTGAATACAAACCAGCCATTTAAATTAGCTTCTAATTGTTCACAATTATTCAGAGACAGCATAACCTGCAAGAAGCTTTAAGACAGCAGGCAAGTAGGAGAGAAAGGATGGTTTTAAGATGCCTTAACAAGATTCATGTATTTGTGCTTTGCAAGTCTCACAGCCTGCAATCTCCAGCAATGCTGCCTCTGACAGACCCCCCCCTCCCCCAGATGTGTGCTTTGCATTGCAGAGGAACATAACCCATGGGTGTTCCTGCACTTCAGGTTTCTACTCTTTATTGCTCCAGTTTTTGGACTGGTTCAAAATTAAACCAATAATATTTTGGTCTACCCTAGTCGTTCACAGTCACTGCACACACAGGCAGTTTGAGCAACACTATTTATAAAGCTGCTTAAAATTCTGGACACAGACAGAGCTCTTTGATAGGATGTCAGCCATGCGACACCCGAACGTAGGAGGTTGACACAGGATGGTTAGTGTAATACAGCCCACTCTTCTTTCCCTTTCTTTCACCCAGAGCCTCCACTACCACCCTCACAGGAGTCCCTTCCCCCCAACACAGACAGTAATGTTTCACAATTGCAGCAATTTTCTCTCGTAGGAGAGAGGGAAGATATTAGCCTATTATCCTTAAAACCCTAGTGGGCCAGTTTTGGTTCACGCATTAAGACCCAATGCAGGTTCAGTCTGCAGGTCAAATTGCTTTAGGGGACTGAATCCCGACGTACCTTAACAATGAAATTCCCTCACATTCAGCCACGTTTGGACGCAGAGCTACAGCGCTGACAGAGCCAAAATACTCATCTAGGTCCTGTAGCAAATGTAATAAACTTAAGCCGGATTATTTTATCAAGTACAGAATCTCCTAGAGGAGACAAACACTGAAAAGCAATGTATAAATAGCTGTAGCTGAAAGCACAGCAAATGCTGTGTCATGCTACACTCCCAAGTCAGTCCTGGGCAGTGAGTGCATGGAGCTGACGGGTCTCTCTTGTAGCTTCTCCGAGTTTCATGTCTGCTCCAAAATGAGATCATCCCCCTGGAGAAATATTCTGGGTTGATATCACATGCAGAACGCACTCCCCAAACACACTGCAGCGCCTTACTGCTCTGCTACATATGCTCTGCTTCCGTCTGAAGCCCAAGGAGAAGCAGAGCAGTGGATTCAATGAAGCAGATCAGGACCTGGGTACATTTGCTAGCTTAGCCGAGAAATATAGGATGCTCAGGCTGGAGATGGGGGCAGTTTTTGTGGTGAGTGATTATGAGTGTTCAGGGGGAACTCTGAAGCTTAGATCTCAAGAAAACCAGTATCACTGCCAGGTCACAGCCAGGCTAGAGTTCCAGGGTCATCTCTCTCACAGAGTGAAGACAAGCATGTTTTAAGAGGTATAATGGCTAACACTAGCTGCAAGACATTGCAAGTGTTCTGCAAAGGCTTTCTGTTAAATAACATGCATTCTGAACCAGCTGAATCCACAGTTAAGTCAGATACTGGTTTAAACAAAAAAAATCAAAGCCTTTACAACCAGTTCAAGCAACCTCTGGAACACTACAGAGAATCCACCCAAAATTCAGTGACAGTGTGGGTTCCCCGTGCATGCATTTATTCCTGATAAACAGCAAAGCCACTCCCCCAGCTCACACTGCAGAAGAGAGTATGTGAATGCTACTGGGACAATGCAGCACAATTGCATCATTGCCCAAAAAACCTCAGCTGCATTTTCTATTCACTGAGAGTTTCAATTACCTCCACACCCCACCCCCCCACCCCCCCCATAAATGCTGTACTGGCCATTACAAAGAGAAGAAACAGCCCCTACTGAATCCATACACCAGGCTACAGAGACCGAGTTATTTAACGACTGAATTTCTGCAACCCCTGCACTGTTACATGCCTTTTTATTCAAGGAGTGAATTCACCACTTGCAGAATGGCTGAGGGAAGACTAAAACATCTCCTAGCCACAGCAGGCTTAATTCACTGCTTCACTGCCTCCTGTTTGTGCATTCCATAGTACAGAAGCAAGCAACCAACCTTCAATTCACTTCAGTAACTCTGAAAAAATCTCACCAGGATCGATGATAGCAGTGATGCAATAGGGACATAAGTGTAAAAGTCCTTCAGAGTCTGATGTAATACTCCTAGAGCAAAGCATTGTTTCACCCCCCCTTGCACAGCTACGTCTAGTGGACTTTTTCTTCCTTACCATCTCAGCCAGAGCACAAAGCTTTCAACATCATATTTAAAACCCATTAGTGTGATCATACAACACTACATCATTTTGCCTTCAGGTGTTTTCTAGGCTGACTTCTAAACCATTTTTCATAAGCTCTCCAATTTTGTGCCAGCAACCTAAGACAACACAGCATTTACCCAGTAAAACAGCCAACATCTGCATGGAAACACCACTCTCCTCCCCTCATTACTCCACAGGTATCCATTCAGTTATTCAGCAGCACATTTGATGTGACAGTAATTCAAGATTATAGCACAGGGAATCATCTTTTCTCCCTCATCCCTTCCTTAGCAACTGAACAACCAAAAAGCACATATATAGATGGATCATAGAAGTCACTGAAACACAGTAAGTGCTTACAGCAATGGCATAGAAATCAGGAGCAATAGAGCCAGATGTTCCCTGGTTTTGTATGAAGTACACACAGTTCCCATTTTAAACCTGCTAAAGTTTGATTATTAAGTACTTCCCTGTACACTGATTTTATGGGCAAAATACTTTATACCTGCATTAATCCTTGCCGGTCAGGTTTTCCTCTGGACATGGCATACAGGCAACAGTAAACTTCTTGAAGGAGTACATCTTTACACTTCTGAACTCCACACATGCTCTACAGCACCACACAACCCAACAATCACAATCACATATTACTGGGAAAAAGTATCTCCCAAGATGCTCAAATACAGTTTTCAAGAATGGCTTAGGCATTTAGGAGACCCAGCATCGGATGAGTCCCCAGGGGAGTAACACACTTCTAATGCAAGCAGGAAACCATGAAATCTTCCATTTTTAACATGAGGAATGTATCAGAGAAATCTGGAACTGCCCCTTCACTGAAAACATTTCTAAAAGGTCACCTCTTACAGGCAAGCAAGAGGAGATTGGCTGTTAACAGAACTCACCTCAGAGCTGACTATCTTCACATAAATGCCCAAGAGTAAAGTATCAGAATTTCCTAACTGGGGTTTAAAACTGTTTTAAGGTACTTTTTGCTGCATCCCTCACCTCTGGTGATATATCAGAAGGCTGCTTCTAGCAGATACTTTTAAAAATCCTTCTCTGAATTTGTACCCCTTCAGCAGGAACACAGGAACATGGCTCTATTCTCTTCCTGGCCTAATATGACAAACATCAGATAGTTGCATCACCTGTAAGGTATTTCAGTGCAGATCTGGTTAGAAAAGATGCCAAAATGGCATTGTTGGATGTAATGTTTGACTCAGCAGCTCTGTCAAATATTGTACACTTATAAACTGCATTTGTTCTCCTCCTATCCTTTCCACCCCTCCTTCAGACCTGCTAGCTCAGCCTAAGGTCTGAGATCAGCTGAGGTCTTCCATCTTAAGCATCTTCACTGCCTCCGCAGACTCTCTCAGGTGTAACCTGACTGGATGCAAGTAGCTCTGCTGAGGATGCCCTTAGAGGAATAAGTGGTCACTCCAGACAGCATGAGCAAAAAGCAGTAAAAGCCTGTTTGCCTGAAGTCAGCAATTCTGCCTCCAGACACACAGCTAGTCAGTGAGAGGCTTTTTATTCCCCACCCTGCCCTTTAAAAAAAAGCATTTGCCTTTCAGAGCAGAAAGGCACTAGATTTCTAGCACAGATGCAATAGTGAGGCTTGCATCATACCTGTGCTGACAAGCCTCTTGGGAGTATCTTAAAGAAATAAAAATACTAAGGACAAATGATGCAGCTAATCAATTACAAAGCCACTGATTCCTGGCCCTACAGTGTCATGAGTCCAAATGTATGCTTTGTATGTGTGGATGCCTCCACATCTACACACCAAAGAATACAGTCTGGTGAACACCTAATCAATAGCCCCATCTGCAAAATACATTCTACCACCTCAAACCAAGTCAGTTATCTTTGACAGGAAGCTCCATATTTCCTGGAACTGTAATTCACTTGATGTCTACTTCCTAAAATGACCTCTTTTGAGGATATATTGCTATGCACATATACAGTAGAAAAGTACACATTTTGCTTTAACACCCGACTCTTTGTTATGTGCCATATACATTTTGCTTTAATGACTTCAGTTGTAATAGAGGGATTTCAGCCCGTCACACCCTCAGTGAAACATTGAGCCATAAACACAGTTAGAGTAGGTTTGCAAACACTATAAAAATACCCTCGCAAGATGATTTAGAGCGCTTTGCTCTCCTGACAGCTGGAGCAGTGCTCTGCCTCCTTTTCCCTGCTTCCAGCAAAATGGATGTTAACTGAACTCTGCCTCTAACGAGCACTGCCAAAATGCCATGGTGAGGACTGTCCTGCAAACCCTTGAAAGGGGGACAAAGCTGCAGGCCTGCGACTGCAGACTGGAATGACTGGACAGCAGATTTCAGTCACTGAAAAGCCACGTGGCATGAACTGAACAGCATTAGCACGACCGTAAGCAGAACTGCTTCGAGGTGCTGAGCCCCAGCCGCGTTCTGGGAAGGATCCATGGGTTGGTAAGCCTTAGGCTGCATTATATGGCCTGTCATTCCTAATTAAACATACAAACTAAGCTCTTCTTTAAAGCTGCCCCTAGTCATTAATTGCCACTGTATACTCCTCAGATTTGGCAGGCTCCTGAACAGGATGTGTAACCTCCAGCAGCAACTCAAACCAAGTCAGACCAGCCACTAACAGGATGCTCCTGTGCTTGCAACAGTGATTTTTACTTGAAAAAGATTCTCCAGCTTTGCAGGCTATGCACATGCAAAAGTACTGTGTCATCAGCCACTGAACTGCAGCTAGCGCTGTGGTTGAACATGGTAGTTACGAAAAATCAGGTGCACTGTTAGATAGTGGGCAATAATAAGCCAAGAACACAGCACTTCTCCCTTTGAAGGTATACACTCTGCATATATTCAAATATATACTTAAGTACTCAATATATTGTTGAGATTTAATAGTATGTTGAGTATACAGAAAGAGCAGCAAAAGGGATACTTTTGCTATGAAGTGACAGACGGTGCTTTCACCACAAACTAAAAGAAACAGAAAGCACCTGATGCAGCAGAATCCTGTAGCCAAAGATCAACTGTGAACATCTGCATAATATAACCACCAGCCACAGACTCACTGCTGACACACATTTGTTGTCTTTCTGTCATATTTGGTTTTGGATACACCCCTTCTCAGGTGTGCATTAGGAGATCTCCTGCATGTTAGGACACAGGCCTTTGCAACAGTTTCATGCAGTGAACACAGAGCACCCTCTTCTCTGCAGAGCCAGCTTCCATCCCACTTAATTCATCTGTCTGGATTCATTTCTTATTACCCTGGAGCTATGTGCCTGGCTGGGTAGCCATGTATGCAACATTACCTTTATCCTATCAGGTATTTAATGGTGCCTCACACCTTGCTGCTTCCCTCCTTTACCCTTGCCTTGGGCACTGAAGGCTGAGAATATCGATTTGGACAGAGAAAACAGGGCAGACAGGAGGATGCACTGGTCAGGATGCCAGCCCTAAAGCCTTAAGAATCACATGTGCCATGGCATTAGGTAGGGTTGAAGCTGCTACTTAATTAGGTTTGCTTAATGAGTCATATTAAATAGCATATATGTAAGAACAGGTTTTCTATTAGTGCAAGGACCTCACTGGATTATCTAGGTGAAATGCTGCTATTACAATGGAGTCTTTTTTCATTTTATATACTTAACCATGACCTACATTCCTTTGCTCGAAGGAGGCCCATCTCCAGAGGGAACGTGCCACGTTAATCAGCTCCAGCATTTTTTCAGGGTTCAGCAGGGATGGATGGAGCAGCCTCATGTCTCTTCAGATAACACACAGTTTACAGAAGCTCCACAAGAGAGTGGTAAAAAAATCCACAAAGTTCAAATAAGGGCAGGGAGTATCTGGAGCCTGATCTGACCAGTACCCTCTGCTCCAGAGGCCACTGGGGTCCATGAATACCAAAGCCTCCACATACCCTCAGTAAGCCTGGCCGGCTGCTTTATCTTGTGTAAGGGGTTGTCTCCTGATGGTAATGCAGTCAAGATCAGGAGAAGGTTTTGGGGTTGTCAGCAACCTTAACTCTTGTCTTCACAGGAAAGGAGCCTATGAGCCATTAGTAAAAAGAACATACAAACACACTCACCGGCTGCATTAAAATACAAAAAGGGGGGGCAGCAACTCACATGTAAGGATTACATTTTACCCTTGTTTCCTAAAAGTTTTGGGAAATTCAAACTGCTTCCAATATACAACCTCTCCACTAATGCAGACCCACCAAAAAACAACTCACCAACATCCTCCCCAAACACCCTAAGAAAACCCCAGAAAACAGAAAGGCACCAGAGAAGGCTCAAAAGAGGAGGAATTTGTGCAAAGCTGCTCTGGGGCAGCATGTCCAGCCCCAACCCTCAGGGCTCCCCCAAGCTGCCCAGGGCTTCCCGCAGGCACACCGCCAGCCCGGAGGGCATCAGGCTCCAGGGACAACAGCTCAGGCCATGGGAGTCAGGGCTGCAATAGGAACAGAGAAGGGCTAGAAAAAGCAGTGACAGAATCACACACCACACCGCCCCAGCCTTTGGAAAACACTAACTCAATCACCGTATTCTCTCCATCAGGACATGTTTCAGATTTACTTTTTTTTTTTTTTTTTTTTCAATCCTGTAACACTTTTAGATATTTAGCTTGTAAAAACTGTTGCTCTTTTAAACCACATAGTTTTTCTGCCCTCTCCATCACTTCCAGCAATAAAGATCCCTGATACCTCCGAAAGCTGTTAGCTTTGTTGATGCATGATGCAGAACAGGATACGCCCAACGCTGCACAGCTCAGCAATACTGACAGCAGTAAAAATAACTCCTGTTTTGGTATACTAAGCAGTTGAGATCAGCAGGTGCACAGAGAATGTGCATACAATAAGCTGTCATAAAACAACCAGGATTATGCTGCACAGAAATAGGTTTGAGATCACCAGGGGTGTGTTAAGAAAGCCACAGATGAAAAAAATCCCACGATTTTCCCTTTTGTTCACATCATCCCAAACAGAACAAACTTAAGGAGACACCAAGCCTAAAGTTCCCTCCAGCTGGAAGGAAACAAGCACACCCTCTCCTTTGTTACAGTATAAACTCCTTTTCTTTCAAAAGAGCAGCTCTACAGAGACAGGCTGGTGGATGCTCATGAGAAGGGTCTTGCCTGCACTTGCCAGCAGACAGGGCAGGTCTGGCAGCGGAGCCACCTCCAGATCCAGGCTACCCACCGCAGGACCGGCGTGAGCCTCGCACTGCAGCAGGACCCACCACCACCACAGGCACCCCTCCTACCACATCCCACTCCCTGGCTGCAGCACCGGCACCTCTCAGCCTCCCAGTGCCCTTTCAGCATCACATCTGCTCCCAAACTTTCCTGTATCCCACGCACCGGACTTGGGGAAGTGAAGCAAAGATCCCCCAACGCAGCTGTGCGCAAACATGTGCTCACACCATACTCTACTGGAGAACGACAGTCTCAGCAAGGGACAAGGAGGTGAAGTCTGCTAATCTTCTTCCCTTTCCTCACACAGCCCTTTGCAGAACTGCCATTTCCCTTGCCATTTGTAAGTGTTTTGTTTCCAAATCTCAGCCAGAGAATCATAACCTGTGAATACAAAGCCATTAACTAACTACTCTGGCCTGGAGTACAAGCAACTGGAGGCAGCAGTTTTTTGGAAAATAGATTTTCCAAAGGCTTCAACCCATAAGGGGCTGTCTGCCCACAGAGCTACTTACTCTCTACACAACAACAAATAAAAAATCTCACTGAAAATCTGTACAGAAGGACTTATGGAGCCTGTTGTATGACATCCTCAAGGGCCACTGAATATACTAAGCATGCCATAAACTGATCTTACCTCTTTACTTTTGTCAATGTTTAGTTTATAACAAGATAAAGTTAATTACCTAAAAATATGAAGAGCCCACTCACCTGTTTCAGAAGTTTAACTCCAGATTTTTAGGGAAACTTAAGACAACATTTATATTTAAGCTGAAATGTAACAAGGGGGTCTCCTTCTGTGTACCTGATCAGCAGTAACACAAACCATTTGTGGCAGAGTCCCAGCAGAAATACAAATCATCTCTGAAACCATCCCCTGCCTGCAAGGGTTGCACTGATGGATGGTTTGTATTGAAGTACTGCAATAATTAGTAAATTATTAATTGAATAGCAGACAGCCATACAGTTCTAGCAGAAATCTGCATTTTCAACCCAAGACAAGAGGCAAATGCCACCTTTCTGGGTGAAATGATTTTAATAAGGAAACTCCAATTCTTACCACCCTGATTTCTGTACCCATCAGGATAAAGCCTCCAACTGTATTCTTACCACACTCGTGTCTTCCATGGACAAAGCATACATGTTGATTCAGCCCCAAATACAGAGTTCTTCCTAGCTTTCAGTTTGGTCAGCAACCGAGGCTGAGATGGTAACACAAAACTGGGAATTACTAAAAATCATTTATATGGTGGTGTGGTACATGCTTGCCCATCATGCTTGAGTCTTCTGCCACAGTCACATTCCAGAACCTTTTCGGGATTACACTGTCACCACAATTACATCACCCACAGGTGTCACCACTAAGACTCCTTGACAGTCACAAGCCGAGCAACACAGAGATAACTTCTGCAGGCTCTGGGTGCCAGAGATTTTTATCAATACTTTATTAGCTCACAAAGCAATAATGGTAACTGCAAAAAGGCACTCACCAGACAACTTCTCCAACCAGCCACCTGAAGCCTTTAAGCACCTCAGTGTTAAAGCATTCAAGTGCCATACACCTTCTGAACAGGAACAGCCTGAAGATCAGAAATTGGCTTAAAAGTCAAAGCCTGTAATTCAGAAGTCCCAGATCTATTTCAACTAGCAGAAATGATTTTGATACAGTAGCTTTTAAAAAAGATGCCAATGAAGTTTCAAAAGAAGCGGCTGCTCTCATCTCAAGAGTCAGTGATGATCTCTGAAAGCGATTGTGATAAAGGCAAGTAAAATTTGCAATTGAATCCTACTTCTCTTTACCACATGCACCAATTACAGACCTCTCCACAAAGTTCAAGTAACACTTCAGGGTTGAATGGATCAAGACAAACTGCAATTTACCTCTTGCAAAAAACCTCACCATCAGAAGCCTAGTCCCACAGCAATACTGCAGAGATGGCATGTGATGGGTAAGTATTTCAATGGGGAAGTCACCATAGCTTACTCTTTCAAAGGACAATTATGAAAAGAGAATTGTGAAGATACTTGAACACTGCACCAGAAAGCATATTGCTAGATGTTACCAACAGTCTGGGCACTCAAACAACACTTCATAACAGTGGAAAAAAGCCCTTGTGATATACACAAAAGTAGGGAAGTGAAAAAGTGTAGGGTTTTCCCCCCCCCCCCAAAATACAATCACTTGTGGTAGAGTAAGGTGGGATTAAAACAATACACATCTATCAGCATGACATTTCAGCAACAGCAGCTTTTGTGAATGGAGCACCACGATGATTCAAGAAAATATTACAGTTTCAAAACACTTCTAAGTGCAGCTCTGATAAATAGCTATCTCACCATTACAACATCTCTTGGCAGAGATGAGCAGCTTTCTATATATCAGACAAAGCAAGACAATGCCTCTCTCTGCTCAGAGACATGCATTCAACACGTCACTCATGTTTCAACCCAAGTGACATTTTGGTAGCACCTGCCCCCAGTTAAAATAGCTATTTATAGTAAGGTAGGTGTCAAGAAGGGTAATTTCACCCATCACTTGAGGCCTGGGTGCAAATCACAGACCTCATGTTGTCATTTATGATTAAAAGCTCTTCTTCTTCCTGAGCTCTAATGGAGATTTGCCACTTTGCTAAATCAGAGTGTAGCTGAATGTGACAGGTGCCGCCTTTTCCTGAAAGCGTAAGATAAACTCAAAAGCAATGTTTGGATGAGGCTAAGCTGGAAGCAGCAGTACTAGTTTTGCAAATAGCATGTACTAACCTTGCAATGTTCCTACCGGAGCCTCATTTCCACATGGGAGCATAATAAACATCCTTTGTGTTACTCTTCTTCAGAACACAGATAATCCTGCTTCATTTCAAACACCCTAAATCAAGTTAGTGGAAAATACACCCTTTTAGCTCATGTACCAGCATTGTTCATTAGCAGGAAAGCCTAAAAAAAAACAGCTCAACATCACTCCTCAGTTCAGATGCAACACTCTCCAGCTAGAAGGTCATACTTAACCAATTAAGCATTTTGAAAACATCCAGGGACTACTTTTTTTTTTTTTTCTTCCTGATGAAACTGGAAAAAACAGAAGGCAAACAGATGCCCTGCCAGCTAGAGAGGCAAAGTACCGGACAGGTCTGCCACTGCCCAGAGCAGGATAGGGACCTCTCTCTCATGAGCAGAAAACATGCTAACTCCCAGAAAACAATGAAAACAGCAAAGATAAGGGATGTGAGGATAAATGGGTGGGGAGAAAGGGTCTTTAGGTTCCAGAAATCCTGGTGTGGGGAGAAAAGGAAACCTAATCAAAGGGCATGAACACTTAAGGGCCTCTGAAGCAGCAGAATGGTATAAAAATGAAAGAGCTATGAAAAAATACCTTCTATCACAACAAACTTGTCTGCAGTAGCAGTAACACACCTGATCCTCTTACAGCACAGCAGGAACCAGCTGAACTAAGAGCCAAACTAGCAAATACTTAAGAACTGCAATTTGATGTCTTTTCTATCGTGCTCAGTAGTACGTACAGATTGGACAATAATGCTGCAAATGTCATTTTGTGTCTAATCCTTGATCTTTTGTTTTAAGCCTTCATTCGAGCACTGCCAGCACTATATATCAGAGGCAGGCAATCTGAACTGAATTGTAGCTGAGCTAAGTTAACAGCATTAATGAGAACAAACGGCATTTCATAAAAGATTTCTTAGGCTGCTTTCCAGAACAAGTATCACAGACTCCCCAGCTCCTGGGGTGTTCGGTTTGCTGCCATCATCACATCAACATGGTTGTTCCAGCACCAAGGAGATGCAGACAGAAGCCACACAGCAGACTTGTAAAGCTGCTCATAAATGCTTCTACAAAATGGCTTACTAGCCCAAACTGTACTAAGCAGTCAAGGATCCACGTTCTGGAAAGGAAGAGCTTTCCACCCCAAGCTTGTTCCCCCTCCACATGCTCACCCTTAGCAGCATAAGAGCACAACACTTAGAGAAGCAGGTCCAAGAGCAGGGAAACAGGAATCTGCCCTCCAAACACCACCTTTAAAAGCTGATCTTTTCAGTCCCTTAATCACAGCTCTCCTGACAGCAAGCACTTATCAATGCCAGATTAGAATAGATTAATTAAGTTCTTACAAGAGAAAGTTAACATTCATGTCAGTCACCACAGGCAGTAAAGTACACTCAATAGTAACTATCAGAGGTAGGGTGGGTGATAAGACCAGTCTACCCAACTGGCTATGGCCAAGAAGGTCAAATGCAGGTTGTCAAACCCAACAGGTAGAGCTCACCATCAATTTTCAACCATCTCCACAACCACTAAAGGAAAAAAACAGCTTTTGCAGTGAGTGCTCACTTTACAAGTATGCCAGCTATGAGAGTTCTCAGATAAGAGTATTTTCTCTACAAAACTGCCCTGCTTGCATGGTTGTACGTATGCTAATCAGAAAGACTTCTGTAATCTGAAGAGAAAGCAACTGTGTGGGGCAGAAACAAAAGCCAAAGCATTACTGGGAGAGAGACATTAGGTGTGAATACACAATGTGTGTTTGCACCTGAATGCCAATTAAACAGTAGAATACACAGTGCAACACACACTCAGGTCACATTCACTATGCTAACATAAGACATAATTCAACTCACAATTACTTTAACCACTGTGCAAGAGCAGATAGATTCCAAATGGTAGCCAGTATCTATGCATGGCAATCTGGTACTAAATTATGTTACTGAGAACAGAACAAAATATACATATAAATACAGACAGCATGATTAATAGGAAGCCAGGAACCTAGCCTGGACTTCTTCCAAAGCTCAAAGTGTCAACACTGGGAAAAAACCCAGAAAGATTCCTCCAATTAAGGATTTTACACATGCACTGTAGTGACCACATCAATTACCATATTTGTGATATTTATTTCCTATAAATTATGAACCTTTCTCCAAGATCCCCAACAAAACAAGAAATGTAAGAGCAGATCACATAATACCCCTGTGAAATGCAAAGTGCTTGATATGGGAGGTGTTAAGTTTCATCTAATACTTGGGCTCAGATAAAAGCAGCCTCAGGAACGAAACATAAATACCATTCAACAAGGTACTCCAGGCTGATCAGGGCAGTTTGAGCCAATTCTGATCAAGAAAGCACAGTTTGAGCTGGAGTGGGTGCAGACAAGGGCTGCAAGATGAGCAGGGAAAGAGCGTATCTGGCAAAGGAAGTTAGTGATACACAGTCTGAGGGTGAAAAAAGAGAAAAGGATCGTGCTTCACCACATAATAGCACATTTATAAAGACAAGAAGCTATTTAGAAGCTAGGTTTGCTTTTTACAAGAAGAAATGGGTGTAAACTGCTTGCACGTTTATGCTAGAAATTACAAATTTTCTCATCAAGACCGGCACAGCTTCTTAATTCAAGGAATCAAAGCAAACAATTAACTCTTTAAGACGCCCTGACTAGTACTAGCCAGGGGTGCCCATGACTAGTGACTGGGAGCTCCTGCCTGGCACTTTCCATTGTAGTAAAGTCACCATCTACTTAGCACTTTGATTTACCATTACGGGGCAGATTTCGTTTGTGAACCAAATGAGATATTTCTGTCATGTACCAGCACAATCCCCAACACTACACAAAACTAAATAGAGGAGGTTTCTAGGCCCAGAGTCAAAAGGGGCAAATAAGCCAATTCAGCTACACAGGTCAGATGTTCTGGGTGAAAAGGTAGTTACTGAGGCAGTAACACACTCTCAGGCTGATTGTCTATTTTTTACACATAAAGTGAGATCTCAAAACACTGACAGCTGGCACATTAGGGCGATAAAAATATCAATTAATGTATTAAAAAAATCCTGAAGTTTCCTCCTTATCTAAGCAGCCATGAATTCTGGTATTTCCTGTGCAGTATCACCTTCCCTGCTGTGTAATTCTGCAAGGTTCTCTCTTCTTTCTTAAATTTCAGGAATATAGAGAGGTGCATAGTCTGGGAAGCAACTTGCTTTGTCCAGGATGCAGCTTGCTTCATTCTGTTAAGTTTGTTCCAGTTCAGAAAGCTTCCACTGTCAGGATAAATCAGGTATGTGTTCATCAGTCACAAGCTGCATTAAATATGCCCCAAGGAGGAAACATTATATACTACACCACCTCCTTAAGAGCTTCCCAAACTCTTTGGAATACACCAGAAATGTTGGCCAGCCCACCTCTCACAGGAAGCAAATGAATCATCCACATCTGCAGACTTTAAAAAGAAAACACAAAACCAGTTTTCCAGGAAGGACACAGATTCCTCCCTCTCCCTCAGTCCCATTTTCTGCTTTAATCTGAAGCCCACAGACAATTCGCTTAGACAAGATTATACTTCAGCATGGGAAACCAGAACAACTTTTACAACCTGTGGCACAAAGACAGTGAAAAGACTTCTGTCAGAAGTTGCACATATTAAGTACAAAACAAATATGAAGAGGCAGTTCATTATGTACCGTTTCCAGCCAGTTACACAACTGCATAGTAACTCTAAATTTAGAAAATGTGGCTATTTTGTCTCAAGACTAATGCTGTTTCAAGGAACTTGGACTCAGACACTGAACAGAAGCATGAATATTTCTTGTAATAGTCATGAGAATTATTCACTTGGATTAGATAAGTAACCCACTTTCCAAGGGAAAAAAAAAAAAAATAATCAACTTTCATCTTCAAGAGCAGACAGAAGAGCAAAATCAAAGAACAAGTAGAGCCTTGCTGGAAATCTGATCAACCCTGAACAAAAATATTAAGCAGTGCTCCATGGACACTCACCTCAAATACTGAAAAGGAAAGGTGTGAGGGCAGAGGCCAGTGGGAGCACCAGCTACTTGGGCTGGGCAGGACAGCAGAGCCCCATGCTGCAGAGGATGAGACCTCCGACCCCTCTCCAGCAGCAGGTAAGGCAGAAATGGGCATTTTAGGGCCATGTGGGATAAAGTCGGATAAAGGAAAATACAAAGGCTCCTTGGTGATCAACGCTACTCAAGCTCCAATCACATTTCAGCATAGCGGCTGTCAACAGTTTAGCCAAGGACTGAGATCTAGGACCAGTTATTTAACAAAGGATTGAGATCTAGGACCAGTTATTTAACAAAGGATTGAGATCTAGGACCAGTTATTTAACAACGTATCTTGAGCCAAGAGGCCTGAGACACACACTTGGTTCTAGAAATGCTGCTGTGAACTAACAGCCTACATCTAGGCTGCTCTTCACTCACTACATTTCTAACCCAGACTTGCAAAACCCACAGCTCACTAGATTTATACCTAAACTAACCTTTAAAAATGCTAGGTTACTCAGTTTAGCTACTCACATGAGTAAAATCAAACCAAACTTGAGTTCCTCACTAGCAAGAGATAGAGTATGCCGTTTAGTTTCCATGCATCCCATTTTACACATATGCCAAATAAGCAATGTATTATGGTTAAGGGTGAGAATAATTTGCCCAGCAGTCTCTAGCTATACCTGCACTGAGGAACATGGAAGGTTTTTCCACCAAGCAGACAGCTCATGCTCTCCAGCCCTGATCAGAAAGGGTCAAACAGAGAAGGCACTGGGCACACACCAGGAAACCACCACCAGCGCCTGGCAGCACTGATGCTGGCTGTCTTACTCAGAGTCACTGGAGGAGGAAGTTTTTGTCACCTTTCCAACAGGCACAGCCAAAGAGGTACTGCCACATCAGAGACCAGAAAATGCTTTGAAGATGAAAAGTGCTACTTACTTGCTAAGTAACCTTATCAGCAGAAAAGCAGCAACCAAAATGATTCATATGCAAAATTCTTTTATTCTCAAAGAAGTTATATCCTTTCAAAAGTAGGTAAAAAAAATAAATCAGTCATGATGGAACTAATTCCAGCTCTCCCAGTATGAGCGTATTTCACTAAGCAGAAGGTTCGTCATCCACTGACAAGTGAAAACTGTACCCAGTCACTTCAACAGGAACGATGCACCAGGAACTCCCAGCTTTGGGCTAAGTAACACAGTTAAACGCCTTAAGCTCCTGATCTTTTCAGCTGGTGGTTAAATAGTGCTCTTCACTTGCCACTCTCCAAACCCCTCCCTCACAAGCAGAAAATCTAATGGGTTTATAGGCAGCAGTAAGAACAAACCACCAAGGCTGTGTTTGATGCGTGCTGAATACAGAACCATATGGTACCAGTGTTACAATTTTATTGTACAAAACGAATGCTGCTTAACAGACCAAGGGCACAGCTACCTAGTTTTTCTTCAACTCAAGAGACTGTAACCAGAAGCTGTGAAGTGATACCATTGCACATGCAAGCTGAGCAGGGTTTCCTTGTTTCAAATTCACTCCCGTGAATTAAATTTTTTCCTGGCCTGGAAGCTACAGTAAGATACCAAGTGCTCCTGTCCTCCCCCAGCCTACTTTGCTGCAAGTCCTGGTCTCACCTCCTACTGACAAACAGCCTTCACACTGCCCATTCATTTCACAAAGTTACAGCCCCAGGTGTTGAAGAAACAGAGGTCATGATTTTAAACATAAATCAGCTTTGCAACCACAAAGAAGCCTACCTATTTACAGAATCCAACATACATCTGTAGCAGGTAGCTGGTTGTTCAAATCCCTTGAAAAAACAGGCAAATTATTTAAGATGTATCTTGATACGTCCCACTTTCAAGATCTCAGCATATGTGCACAAAAAGCATTTTGTATCTTGGTTTTCACCTGCTACCATTGCACCCAAGCAACCTTCTACTCCATGCCAGAAGCTAATAAATAGAGCGAGTCAAAAAACCCTTAAAACCACCGAGTCTTATCAAGATACTGCTCTAGACACCACTTCCACACATCTCTAGCTATTCCTTTGTTAAAGTTTAGACCAGCAGGTTAGAGGATACATGGTGTACGCTCTATGCTCACAGCATACAGGCATTAGTGCTTTTGAGCTGAAGTCTTTCCCATAACCTGAACTGAACTGCAACTTGCAGCAGAGAAGCTCTGTGACTGTGAAGGAACATACACCTGACCAGTGAAGGAGGATGAACAAAACATAACAGTGATGTCACTTTTAAAAAACAACAACAACAAAAAAACCCAAAACAAAACAAACAGACAAACAAAAACAAAACTCAAAAAGCAAAGTCTAGTGTACAGAGGTATAGATTTCTTAGTGTTAAACTCTCACCACTCTCGACTTGTGTTTCTGGCCTTGACCTACATGTCATATTCTGTAAGAGGGAGGAATTCCATCAGCTTTTGGATCCATCTTTCCATTAAGTTGCTTTTTGGGTGCTTATTGGATCCATCTTTCTGTTAAGTTGCTTTAAACCCCACACAATTAAGGGCAAAAGACACATGTAGTATCAGCTGTACTTCCCTTATCTCTCCCGCACAAGCACATATCCAACATACAGTTATCAAGTCCACATCCACCATGAATATGTTCGTTTCCATCTATACCACACCATCAGCACAGTAAACATTCACCGTTTCCAGTTGGGCCATTTCATTGTCTGGTCCAAGCACTCCCCAAAGGCTGGGGCAGAAAGAACAGCAGACATGCCTCCATACCTTTCTTTTTGCCAGGCATGTAGTCAAATGCATGAGGTAGGTAAGAATAATCCTGAAACGCACAGTAAGAGATGCTTTCTATCAAGAAACACAGCCGAGCTCACAACACACCTAACTGCAGAGTTGGGCTGCATGTGCTCTGGGCTTACCACCTCAGGCAGAGGATCCCTCACCCAGCACAGGCAGAGGACCCAATTCATTCAGCACAAACCAAAAAGAGAACTAAAAGAGAAAGAACACCCATCAACCTGAACCTCAGGCACATCTGCAAGCACTGCAGCTATCACAGCTATCAGCAATCCCTACCACCTCCACTGCCAAAACCACAACGTTTTTCATAGTATTTGATGTTTCTAATCAGTCCATACAATCATCATCACTCTACCCCCCACATAGTCTCCTACTCCATTCACAGGAACACTTACCTTTCACAAAGAAAAACACCTTATCCACCCCGTCAAAGGTAAATCCCCCTCCCAGTCCCAGGACCTTGCAGAGAAGCTGACTTGTTGCTGAAGTTTAACTTCACAAATTAAAGTTAGCAGAATATTTTGGTTTTAGACACAAGTGTGCACACATCTATTTAGCAGCCTAATAGCCAACAGCAAATGGGAAAGAGCCCAAACATTACCACAGTATCTCCCTATGGGTGTTTTTTTTCTAGAAGATGGAGTTAGCATTCTCCTACCTTGCCACGGGTCTAAAGGTCTCAGGAGTGGGACACACCAGTTATGCGAGGTAGAGCCTGAACTGAGTTACAAGTCAAGTGCTCCAGAGAAGTACTTAAAAAGAAGAAAGCCAAGCCATCATCTCACATCTCTCAGTTCCAGGAAACTCAGGACTGAACCTCATAAGCAAGTGCAAAGATTTCAGATTAAAGTATCAGGTCCTGTGCTTACAAGAACCCATTTGGACAAAAACCCAGCACATGGTGGGAGGTAACAGTAGAGTGGAAACAATCAGGCAGGTTTTTCCTAAGTAGCATTTAGGAAGGTGTCATCACCTTCTGAGCCTTTGAAATCCCCCAAGTAATTAAACAAACAGTCAAACAAGAAGAGGCTTTTAGCTTCACACATGCCAATTATTTCCCAGCACCAACACAGATGCTGAACATTAAAAATACTGTCTTTCCTCGGAAGAGAGAGAGGAGCTGAAGACAGATGCCATTGCCCCAAAAAGCATCTGTCAAAGCTTCTGACATTTAACTTCAATGAAGAACCAAAAAAGTAACTTTATAATATTGCTTAAAGCCACTTCTCTGCAGAAATCTGCATCAGACCTGCATCACATCAGCAAAGAAAGAACTCGTATGAGAAAGTTTCAGCAAAATACCTCACTCGCACAGGTATTTCAAAACCTGACACAGACTTTGATTGATTCCTTCTAAAGCTTTGAGTACACATTAGTTTGTTTACTAGTCCTAAGAGTATTACTCAGGTGTTTTTTTTAAGCTATACCAGCACACTGAAAGTGAGTACACCTTGAAAGAGAACACATCACAAAAAGTACTTGTTTGGGGAGAAGTTTTGTCCATTTTAAAAATAACACTCCTGTCTAGATTCGGAATAGTTATAATTAATTGCTTAGCCCAGGTGGCCACTTGCAATTCCTGAATTATCAATTCACTCTGCACACTGTACACAAAACAACTCTCCATACAGTAACAGCATACACTATTTAGTACTCCTGAGATTTCCATACTGTGAATTGTGCAGGATTCCACTTTTGCAGTAAAATATTAATGATCATCCCCAAGTCTACATTGCAAGAGCCAAACAAATCAAAGTAAAATAGGGAATTGACTCAAGGGTACGTGACCTTGCAATGGATACCCACAGGATGGAAAGGTCACCCATTAAAGTGGCTCTATTTTACACAGAACTGCAAAAATTCCAGTAAGCTTTTTCTCTTCTCCTGTCTCTAACCGCTACAAACATCAGGTGGTTTCAAAGAACCCCCCTGGGAGACTGAAACATCAGATGCAAGAGGAGGGTTAGATACAGCTCCCTCACAAAATAAAAGCAAATATTAATAGTTTATGGGCATGGAACTTGTGTGCTGCAACAAAGCTAGAGTTCTGCACTGTGACCAGCATTTCCCCAGAGCTCCTGAAAAGGACCCTGCCTGGGCAAAGCAGAGCTATCCACCTTCACCCACTCTAACGTACCCACACCCCATCACCACCCTCCCAGACAGCAAACACCTTGCCAGGTTTGAAGATGGAAAATTTTTAAGGCTCATGGCAGAATTCAGATAAGAAATAAAATATTCATTAAAATCTTGAAGTGATGCGAGTATAACATCTTCAGAAACGTCTCCTGCAACCTTATATTCATGACTCAGTATTTGAGGTCAAGAAATTATAGCAGTGAAGGGTGGAAAGGAACAGAAGAGCTGTGTAGGATGAAGCAGAGTTGAATTCAGAGAGACTTGTGGAGATAACATCAGATAATTTCCAGCTAACAAACTGATCAGCCACTGGATTATGTCTGAGGAGCCCTGATAGTATGAATCTGGTTCCAAAGCAAAGCTAGATGCAGTAAGAGAGCCACCCAAACCAAGCTGTATTCTGGACCACACAAAACAAAAGGCTGCTACAAACTTAAAAAAAAAAAAAAATTGCACCTCGACTCTTACAGCAATCTTGGGGCCCTGAAGGGTCCCCTACACATAGATCAATCAGCACTGCGTGCGTACCACAGCATCACACCGTGACACAAACACAAGCGCTCGCTCCCCGAGGCAGACGCAGAGCAGGAGGCAGGAGCCCAGCAGCCTGGCCAGCTGAAGGCCTTTAGATAAGGTGCTGAAACACAACACCTGCACTTTCCATTTCCCCCAGCTGTACAAGAGGCATATCTGCCTTGCACAGGCTTTGTGAAAATGAAAGGTAGCAAAGAGCTCTGAGGCTTTCAGATGAGAGGCAGGAGGAAGGGTAGCAGCATTTTAAAGCACCCTATGAGCCTTACTAATATCTAATATGTTCAAGACTTTTTGTAAAGTTCCCAAAGGCAGCTCAAGTGTGCAGCACAAATGCTAACCTATGGCTGAGAAGTCCTGAAATTAAGATTCAGCTGGGTCTCAAGTACTCCTGTTAATTTGCTAGAAAAAGAATCAAGTGCTCACACCAGCTCAGAGCACTTTCAAAACCTGAGTTGCAAATCACATCTAGCATTTGAACAGTAACATGAAGACAGGAGATACGGTTTAGCCAGAGGAACTGCTCTTCAGGTTTGTTGGTTCAAGCAAGACAATAATGGCAAACATATTTGGAAGGGGAAGCTTTCTCCTTCCAGGGCTGCTTGGGTTTTATAATATTCAGCAAAAATGATTTCCCAGTGTTTTAAATGGGGAAGGTGGTCATGGAAGGTGGGAAAGGAGAACACAGAGCCTGAGGGTAAGAAATTCTGGCTTTTATTCACATCTTTGTCATGATACAGCTAATAACACTCAATGTGGGAATCAAAGGCAGGAATCCACTCAGATATACCACTTATTACTGGAGGAGCTTGGGGGCCTTTGTACCAACTGCTAGCTCTATTTCAAGAGAAAGTTTCTATTACTTATTAACACCAGTAATCCTGCGCTTGGGCATAAATGGCAGTCTACCTACCATTTCCAACTGGAAAAAGCAACAGCAAACATTAAGCTTCTGGAAGCAACAGTAAAAATGATTAGCCTACCTATTTCCTAGCTGAAAAAAAAAAAATAAATGATTGAACAGCCCATAGCTTAAAGAAAAGAAAGGAAAGCCCTAGGATTATAATTAGGTACAGAAAGCTGCTTTTGACCTTTGCACTGGGAGCCAAAGGTGTTTCACTATCCTCAAAATTTGCAACAACTATTTCTCCCTCTGTTATAACACTTGTTCTATCTAATACCAGCACCAGGGTTCACAGATCTTAAAGTGCCTGACAAACGGGAGATAGAGAGGCACACAGCCTTCTACATGAAAGCAGGACCTAACACACAAACCAGGCACACGATGGGGCTGGTGAAAGCCCTCACCCCAGGAGCACATTTTGCTCCCTGCTCATTTCAGAATTAAGAGCTCAGGGAAAAAAAGGGTGCAGCAAGCACCCTCTTGAATCCACTGTTTAGCTGCAACCAGAACAGGTTCACACTTTTAAGGATGTCGAGCGAGAATCTCACAGCCAAAGATGGTAGTCAGAGCCAAAAGATGTATCTGCAGATAACAGCTGGCAACAGCACCCAAAAGCCACAGGCGTTAGGCCCAGGACAACCATGTGGTGCCTATGGTTTGTACCCCTCCCAGTCTGGACAATGACAAGCACGTGAGGCTTACCTGGCTTGTTCTCACACACAGGTGTAACCCAAGGGCTGGGTCAGCAAACAGCTAAAAAATTCTGATTATAACCACAAAATGGTAAGCCCCAAAACATGTTTCCAATGGCAGCAGATTTGGTTTTAGCAACCCTGAGCTGAAGCACAGATCATACACAATGCCTCAATTTTGTTAGTGGTCAGCTTTTCAAATGGGGAAAAAAAAAAAATCAATGTAAGTACACCTAAATTCCTCAAGCACTTCGGACACTTCTCCCCAGGGTCTATTACCCAAGTGGTGAAGACACCAGAGGAGAAGGAAAACGGAAGACAGACAGACCATTTATTTACATAACTGTCTCTGATTTCTGATCCTCCCCATTCTAGCTTTTTCTAACACTGCAAAGGGTAGTTACCAAGCGACTAAAGTCAGAGCTAGCACTTCTGCATTTGGGAACCCAGTAACAACTCCTAACTCTGTGTTTACTCACCCAAATCGAGGCAGCTTTGTTTGGGTGCTAAGAACCGCACTCAACTTGGGGCAAATTTTTACTGTAACAGAACACAAAGATTTTATTGGAAGGCTACAGTGATTGAACTGTGGTTCTTCAGAGAAATAAGGCGCTTTTTTTTTTTCCAGGTAGAAATACATCACGTGGCAGTATCTTTTCTGAATACCTGTTTTCATTTTCCTTATCTCCAAGCAGTCACGTGTCCAATGACACTACCACCTAAATTTAGCTCATTCTGTTAGCACTTGCAATCCTACCGATGCCTGTAGGACTGCAACACACCTTTCTTCCTCTCAGTCTCCCCTCTCTCCTTCGGCATACGGGGCCATTACTAAAACAGCAAAGCAGACGGCATACCAGAAGCCTCCCGCTTTCGCCCTGCCACCCCAGAAGAGCACTGGGACCCTCTCCGCTGCAAGGACAGTGCAAGCCGCCTGTTTTGTTCAGTGCAACGCCCATCCCTCGCAGGCCCCTTTGTGTTATATCACAGTGCCCCCTCGCTCGCTTTTGTCTCTGTACTGTCAGTCAGTCTGCGTGAAACCCCCACGCCGGACGAACTTTGGGAAGTGGGAATATCCTAACGCAGACCTGCACCTTGTGGCTCTTCGGATATAATTAAGGAGTCACAGATTTACATATGCCTCATCAGTGAGGGGTAAACGCTCCTGTAAATAAGAGCGGATCCAAACTGTGGTTACTTGCCGTTGGAATCTTTATCTAGACGAGGTTTCCCTATTCGGCTGTTGACTCCCTTAAAACAGGCGATGACGACACTGTCCAATAAAGGCAGAGATACTGGCCCACATCCCCAGCCCGCAAAAGGGGTCTGGCAGCTCGCTCAAATCACCTTCACAGCCAGGCCTCTCCTTATGCCCCTCAATCCCGGTGCCCCAGCGCGTTTTGCCACCAGCGGCATCTGCGCTGGCCTTCCAGAAGGAGCGTGATGAGGGGAGGGAAAGGGATTTCAACCTCTGGAGGACTCCATCCACCTTCCCCACACTCAGACCGGTGGGCGAGGACGAGGTGTGTGTGTGGGGGGGGGGATACAGTTAACGGAGCGATAACCCCCCTCGCCGGGAGCCTGCAGAGCAGCCGAACACCGCGGGGGAGGGAGCCCCGCAAACCGGCAGGCCCCTGCCCCGGGAGGCCTCCAAGGCGGAGCCCCGGCCCTGCGGCCGGCAGCCAGGCCCCCCCGGGGGGGTGGGACGCGGGGGGCGAGGCTGGCGGCCCACAGCCCCCCCCCCCCCCCCCCTCAGCGGGAGCCGGCGGAGCCCCGGGCCGCCCCGGTTACCTTGGTCTCCTTGACGTGCTGCTTGATGCCCTCCGGGTACCACTGCACCCGCACGTAGCCCCGCCGCAGCGGGCTGGCGCGGCCCTCCTCCGCGCCGCCGGCCCCGGGGCCCCCCGACTCGGAGCCCCCCGAGCTGGCGGCGCCGCCGCCGGTCCCGCGCCCGCCCTCCTCCTCCTCCGAGTCCGAGTCCTCGCCGTGGATGAGGCGCACCAGGCCGAACCGCACCGAGCCGCGGTAGCGGCCCGACACCAGGTCGTGCGAGAAGAGGAGGCGCTGGGAGCCGCCCGGCGGGGCCGGCAGGGGCAGGGCGGCGGCGGGGGCCGGGGCGGCGGCGGGGGCCGCCTCAGCGGGCTGGTCCGCCATGGCGCCGGGCTGAGCGGGAGAGCGCGCGGCCGGCGGCGCGGGCTGGGGGAGGGGAGGGGCGGGGCGGGCTGCGCGGAAGTAACAGCCCGGGGGCGGGGCGCGGGGGGGAGACGCCCACCGCTCTCGCCACGCCCACCGCTCTCGCCACGCCCACCGCTCTCGCCACGCCCACTGCGCGGGAAAGAGGAGGGCGGGGGGGGGGGGGGGGGCGGCGCTGCGTCACCCCCGGGTCCACAGTCACGGGTGGGCTCCACTGCACCACCCCGGGGTCATGGGGGGCTGCACCTCATCACCCCGGGTCCACAGCCACGGGGGGGGGCGGCACTGAGTCACGCTGGGTCGCTGATCACGGGGGGCGACACTGCATCACCCGGGGTCCACAGACACGGGGGGGGGTGCGCGTCGTCACCCCCAGGTCCCCCCCGGTCGTGGGGGGCTGCACCTCATCACCCCGGATCCACAGTCATGGCGGGAAGCAGTACGTCACCCCCGGATCCCCATTCATGGGGGGTGCACCTCATCACCCCAGGTCCGTAGTCATGGGGGGCAGCACGGCATCACCCAGTGTCCACAGTTACAGGTGGGCTGCACGGCATCGCCCTGGGTCTCTGTCATGGGGGGTGGCACGGAGTCACCCTCGGGTCCCTGGTCACAGGTGGCAGCACTGCGTCACCCCGTGTCCACAGTCACCGGGGGGTGCACCTCATCACTCCCTGCATCACCCCCAGGTCCACAGTCGTGGGCGGCAGCACTGCATTGCCCCTGGTCCACAGTCATGGGTGGGCTGCACTGCATCATGCCTGGTCACCCAGTCGTGGGGGCCTGCACCTCAGCACCCCCAGGTCCCCAGTCATGGGGGGGCAGAGATGCCCCAGTGCCCAGCTGGAGCAGCCGATGGGTCTCTCACCCCAGAAATGTGTGTGCCTGTACTATAAAAAGCCTCGACACAGCAACCCAGATGGAGGGATCTGCACGAGGTGGGGGTACAAAACCTACCCAGCGCCCCTTACCCCCACCCAGGCCCCCCCGTGCCCTGTGGGATGGCCACCCTGGGCATGGGCTGGGGGGCCACCCTGCCTCTGGGCACTGTGCTTTGCTGGGAGGTGCTCTCCAGCCAACAGCAAAGCCCAGTCTTGCTTTTAATGGCTCCTAGAAGCCCTCATTAGGGTGTGCAAATGAGCCAAATGTTTAGTTTCATTGACTCTAAGAGGTTTTTTCCCCCTCAGTCTGCAGGGATTTTTGAAATAGAAATCATTTCTTGAGTGGGTCCTGCTGCTCTGGCAGGTCAAAGGCTAAAGGAATCCCAAATAGCCTTCACTGCCTGTCTTCTACCCAAAGATATCCCACCTCTTTACTCCCTGGATCTCCCCACCTTCGTAGTGCTGTCTGGAATATCAGGAAAATGCCTGAAAATCTCAGCCTGACTTGCTTTGTTGCAGGAAAGACCCCAGGAGCAGCAGAGCACTGTTTTCCTTCCTTCCCACTCCCACAAACGTGAGGCTGCTCTGCCATGGGTGGCTCAGCTGGCTATCAGTTCTCCTTACAAGGTTTCTTCTTTAGGAAAAACAACCAGGAGAAAGGTCTGCCTCTAATCACCTCTGAGATTCACCACCCCAGGAGGGAGCAGGGACCCTCCCCTCAGGCCTGCTGGGATTTTCCAACCTTCCCTATGGCCCCAAAACCCTGGGAAGCAGCTGGGAAGAGGCTGGGGCAGGTGGTGGGGGGGTGTGGGTGAGGGATGTGCTGGGAGCCAGCCAGCATTTCAACTCTGCCCATCTCCTTGGATGCTCTAAGTGATGGTGAAGTACAAACTATTTCCGTTTTGCCTCCAAACCAGGGAGTTGCAGGCGGTGCGAGCATTCAGCGCCTGCCTTCCCCCAGGCCCTGGGTCAGCCCAACCTCCACGCCAGCATTTCAGCACTTTTAACAGCATCATTTTAATCAGAGGGATATCGTGTTAATGTAGTTCCCTGTTGGAGCATTGCTCAGCATCCACCCCAGGGATAAGGAACAGAATAAGCTAAAAGGGACTGTTGGATGGGAAAATAACAGCATAGCCTTGGGGAAAGACAGCTGTTTACAGGGATGTGCTTCTGGGAGTAAGTCTGCAAGCCATGACCTCTGTAAAGCAGAGGAGGTGGGGTATGGAAAGGTGACACGTGAATGCCACCAGCACAAGGATGTCTGACCATCATTGTGCTGGAGCGGGGAGCACGGCACCCCTTCCCAAGGCATACAGCCAGCCCACCCAGAACGGCGGGTAAGGTGCTGGCCTCCCTCCCTCTGAAGATGGGGAGAATTGTGCCTCGGTGGGAGCAGGATTGGGCCTTTGGGATGGGGAGAGGTTGCCCTCTGGCTCCGTTGGTATTGGCAGCATGTTCTTCTCAAGGTTTCAAAGCATGGCTTTATCCAGCATGGCGATGCTTCTCATCATCTCCTTAACGTACCTTGTAACAGCCACTAATAAAATATAGATACACATAATGGGCATAATCATGTGTGTAGATGGAAACTGTCCCTCTTCAGAGCAATTACATGCTGAAGAGCAGCAGTGGGGTTTCAGGTAGCCACAAATAGCCATGCAAACAATCACATTATACAACCAGCGGGTTCACGGCAGGGGGATTTTAATGGGGACAAGTCAGGGCTGTTTGCCTGTTAGCAGGAGTTGAACCGGGTGTGTTTTTGCACTGTGATCCCAGCTGGGGCTCTGATGTGCTTCCATCGGGAAGTGGCACTGAAGGAGAACTCAGTGCTTTTTCAGGACACAGCCCAGGGCCTCGACTGCCACAACACTGGCATGCTTTGGGCACGTTACAGTCCCTGGGTGTCGAGAAGAGCATCTCCTATTCAACACGCCAGGCTGCTCAGATCTCCGCTGAGGGACCTTGACAAGTCAGACCACCCTGCAAAATATCAAGGCAAAAGCAAGAAGCATTTTGTATGCACACATGACTGCTTTGGTGAATGAGACTGGTTCAGCAGGAAGCCTGAACATGAAGGACTTCTTCTGCAAAGTGATACCCATCAAGTAGCTTCCCCCCCCTGTTCAGGGACAATTCCTGGTGTTAGGCTGTTTTGGGAAGCGATGGCCCTTAATCTCTTTGCAGGAGAACATCCTCCCTGCAAGCAAGCTGCTTGTG
The DNA here is from genome assembly GCF_018691265.1 of Tyto alba. NCBI lineage: Eukaryota > Metazoa > Chordata > Aves > Strigiformes > Tytonidae > Tyto > Tyto alba. The sequence continues at coordinate 8,584,212 of NW_024881314.1, forward strand.
TGATCTAACCACCTCTCGTGCCTCTGTGCCAGGATACTGGTGAAAAGCACGATCTGTCCTTCCTCACTAGGACCCAGCTGGTGATGGGGGCAGCTCTCATGGGACATTTTTGCACGGGCCTTGTGGGGGTTATGGGGGTGGGTGCCAGGATGCCTGCAGAGTACTAGGGTGCTTGCAGGGGGCTCTGGTGCCCACAGGGTGCTGGGATGCCTGCAGGGTGCTAGGATGTCTGCAGGGTACTGGGGATGCCTGAGGGTACTGGGGTGCCAGGAGGTTACCAGGGATGTCCAGAAGTACTGGGATGCCCAGATGGTACTGGGGATGCTCAGGGGTACCAGGATGCCCGGGTTTACTGGGATGCCCAGAGATTATGGGGGATGCCTGGAGGGTACCGGAATGCCCGGGGGTTACTGAGGATGCCCAGGGCTACTGGGATGCTAGGGGGTACCGGGGTGCCCGGGGGTTACTGGGGATGCCCGGGGGTACCGGGATGCCCAGAGGTTATGGGGGATGCTGCAGGGTTACCGGGGATGCCTGGGGGTACTGGGATGCCTGGGGGTACTGGGGTTGCCCAGGGTTACCGGGGATGCCTAGGGGTTACTGAGGATGCCCGGGGGTACCGGCGATGCCCAGGAGTTACCGGGATGCCTGGGGGTTACTGAGGATGCCCGGAGGTTATGGGGGATGCGGGGGGTTACTGGGGATGCCCGGGGGTATCAGGGGTGCCCGGGGGTACCGGGGATGCCCAGGGATGCCGGGGTGCCCGGGGGTACCGGGGATGCCCGGGGGTACCGAGGTGCCCGGGGATACCGGGGATGCCCGGAGGTTACCGAGGATGCCCGGGGGTACCGGGGTGCCCGGGGGTACCAGGGATGCCCGGGGGTTACCGAGGATGCCCGAGGTTACCGAGGATGCCCTGGGGTACCGGGGTGCCCGGGGATACCGGGGATGCCCGGGGGTTACCGAGGATGCCCGAGGTTACCGAGGATGCCCAGGGGTACCGGGGATGCCCGAGGGTACCGAGGATGCCCGGGGGTACCGGGGTGCCCGGGCTGCGGCGGGGCTCTGGTGCCACCTCGTGGGCTGCCGCCTCCCGCCGCCGCGCAGGGTCCGGCCCGGTCTGGGTCTGGCGGGAGCGGGGGGGGGCGCCGGTCTGTCGGTGCGGCGGAGCAGCAGCTTTGCTCGGCAGCCCAGCGCCTGCAGACGGGGCTTGCCCGCCGGCCCGGGGCGGCTGCTGGAGCTCCGCGGCAGGACAGCGCTCAGCACCCCTCTGCTCGGTTCTGCAGCTCCTCCTTGGCTAATCCTGCCAATATTTTCTTCCTTTGCTGCTTCCCAGAGACACACGTGTTCCTGTACCACCCCTCGCAGCTGCTCGGAAGAGCTGATGCCTTCAGAAAAAGCGGTTCGGAGCAAAGCTTGCCACTCAGACCCCAGGAAATATCTCCAGACCTTCCCGCAGGGACAGGCTGGGAGTTTATTGCCACCATGCAAGCAAAGAGCTTAGCAAGAATTTCTGATGCCCGATCACATCAGGGAACAGAAATATTAGCAAGCCATGCAGCATATGGCAATCTTTCATCCTGTTTCGGTGAGCCCAGCAAGTCTCCCGAGGATGGGTGGGCAGGGGAAAGTGTCTCCCTTGTGAGAGGGGCCCCTGGCAGTGCATGGTGACCCCATCCTGCATGGGATTACCTGGCCCTTCCCTCCTCGCTTTTCTGCCTTGACCAAACACCTCTGGCCCTCCCCACAAACGCCTTCAGCATGGTGTCACCTTGTATACATACAACTTTATGGAAGCGCAATCCTCCTCCTCTCTCTCTCATCTGGGATGCAGGGTTTGGCTTCCCCGTAGGTGGTATCTGCTCCCCACCCCTCCCCATGGGGTCACCCTGGCTCCTGCCAGCCCTGCCAGGGCTGGACCAAGGGCAGGAGAGCTGCAGGGCTGTAAGAAGCAGGATGCCCCAGCAACGACCACCCAACTGCCATGTCCCAAAGTCAGAACTTGATCTAAACTGCCTGCAAGTTTGGGGCTGGAGGGTGAGGGCTGACTCTGCCAAGCCCCTTCCCACCTGCCTGGCCCTCTTCTCCCACAGGAGCCCCCGCACCCCCCTTGAACCTCCTCCTCCTCCTGGGGGTTGTGTTGTTAGTGGCCATGACCTAGTGACAAACTCCCACAGCCCTGCAGAGAAAAGGAAAGGTGGTTAATCACTGCCATACCTGTGCTTTAGGGAGGGGATAAAAGATTCCAGCTGGGTCCTGGCCCTCCGCCTTCTGCTTTTGGCTGAGCTTGCCCTGGCCAAGCAGACATGGGTGAAACTGTTCCCCAGAGTGTTTGTACTCTTTCCTCAAAGGCTCACGTAGAGCAGTAACAAGATACACCATCCCTGCAAAGGCACGTGTTGATCTAGCGCAGGTCAAAGCCAGCATTCAAAGCCCCCCCGAGCATCGCTGGGATCCCAGATAAGCTGTGCAGCAGCACCCAGCTCCCTGGGACTGCAGAGGGAGCTGGCCCTGCACCCTCGCAGAAAGGGCATCAGCTGCACCAATGGGCCAAAAGAAATATGCCAGAGGAAAGCTATGTATATGTATGTTATATATATATTATACATGCTAACATTTCAGAACATAGAGCAGAACCAGCCCCTCCAGGGTCTATTTAGGGGCTGGGGTCTGGCCACCATCCACAGGAGCCCTGTATTGTTATTCTGAAAGAGCACCAGCTCGCAGGCTCCTAAGCCGCACCAAATCCCCGCTTGGGTGGAGAGGCTGGAGCCACACTGGCTTCACAGGACCTGCTGGTGATTTTGAACTGCTCTTGGCAGCACGAGAGGGGAGCACTGAGGGATAAAAGCATCAGGTAGCCGGTCTGGCAAGCGCTGAGAATACCGAGTGTGCCCAAAGAGCTGCATCCTGCTGTGAAGTTACAGCTACGACAAGCACTCACACACTGCCAGTCTGTGGCAGCTGATAAAAAGGCAGGAGACGAGAGAGGATGAAATCAGAGCTGTGGCTGACCTTGCAGCGATGCCAAACTGCAGAGCCCTGATGCCACCCACGATATGCCATTGCCAGGAGAAAAGTGTCACCCTCTTGGATACGTGGGTCCCGATAGCTAAGCTGGGGGAAGATGTAAAACAGGGATGTGAGCAGTGTCCAGCTTGGCAATTATGTGAGTAATTACACGAGTTTGGGAGAGAAACCTCCCTGATGGTGCCACACAGGGGAGGACCCTGCTGCCACCTGCGTCCCCTGTGATGGCAGACCCTGCTCCTTGAGGCCAAGGGGCTGCGAAGGCAGCAGCCACCAAAAGCAGTTTAATCCCCCTGAGCACCGGGATAACCCGGCGCTGCAGCGGGGTTGGAGGCAGAGCACAGCACAGCTGAGGAGCCCCTGGGCTCTGTGTGTGTGTCGCTTCATTCCCAAGTCCTGGCAGAGCGGGGGACAAGTCGTGATTCATCTGCCTCCCACGTGTCGCCCCTCGCTGCAAATCCTACCCGGAGATAATTGCTGTCTTCCTGAGCGGGCACCCCAACGGAGGGACCAGTCTGGCTGCGGAGCCGGAGTGACAGCTCGGGGCTCTTTGAAGATGCTGAGAGAGCTGCTAAATATGTAAATCTCAGCACATTGCTGTGGCTCTGGATTAATGGAGTTTTTGACCCTCTGCAGCTGTGTAGGAGCAGGGAGAGACAGACCCAGATAAAACCACAGAGAGCAGCATCCCTGCTTGACTATTCCAGCCACGGGCCAGCCTCTGCTCTGCTGGGCTCAGTTTTTATTGCTCTGAAATTCCATTTCTGAACAGCAGAAAGCTTCTGGATTGTATTTCTTTTTCAATTCCATGAAAAAAACTTAAAAGAAGGAGATAAGGGTGTAGCCCCAGGTCAGTTTGCCCGTGGCTGGAAACTAAAGCAGGTCTTGAGCTCCCCTGGAAATGTCTCCAGTGGAGCAAAGCCAGCTCTGCCTCCTGCTCTGCCTCCTGCTCTGGGCTTCTTTCAGGGCTGCATCTGGTTCATGATGATAATGATGATGCCAACATCATCCTCACGCCTGGGATAATCCCCCTTTTATTACACATGTCCTGATGGAGACCAATATTGCCAGCTTTGCCTAGCCACTTTCTTATATAATAGCTCCCAGGGACCGAGGGCTGCATGGGGGAGATGCTTGCTCTTTGGAGTAATTTCCTGGGGGCACAAACCTTAGATCTGGCCCCCCATCCTACAAGGAGCCGGCTGATTCCCCTGAGAAATTCCTCACCGTCCCATCCTTATTGCAAAGAAAGTTCATCCATGCCCAGCAGCGCTGCCTTCACCTTCCTACGGGCTCCCGAGGCCGTCAGAGGGGTCTGGATCAGGCACAACACTTTTCTCTCCTTTCCTAGCTAAGTCCTCTGCTCTCCCTGCCCAGCTCACAGCAGGGATTCAGAGCAGAGCAATCAGCTAAATGCTTTATCCCTCTGCAGGCTGTCATGCCAGGGAAAAAAAAAAAAAAAAAAAAAAAAAAAAAAGGCAAAAAAAAAAGTGCCTGATGGGATCCTTTGGCTGGCCTGTCACCTTAAAGCCTCTCACCTCTCCCTATCTTTCATCAGGATTATAAACTCCTTAGTTTGTCATCACGTGCTCCAGAAATTACAAATATATATAAGCAGGGGTTGCGGCGGGTACAGCAGACAGAGGAGGGGAGGCAAAACCCTGGGTCCTCCTCTCCTGCCAGCTGCCAGACAGCACCACTGGAGCCAGGCGGGCGGCGGGGTGGCGCGGGGTCCCCTCCGGTAAGCACCCACATTTCTGCTGCATCCTGGTGGTACCAACAGCCTTGGGGACAGCTGGTGGTCCTGAGACCACTGTGACTTGCCAGGTCCAGTATCCCAGGATGGGTGGAATTGCCCCAGAGGGAACGGAGGTTGGTGCATGGAGCTTAGCTTGCCTGAAAAGTGACTTTGGTGGAGGTAAGAGCGTGACTGTCATCACAGCCTGTGTCCCATCCCTACACTTCCAACACACGCTATCAAAACCTGGGTGCAGGGACTCTTCTCACTGAAACCCTCCATGTTCAGGGTGTGGGCAGAGCTCAAGCTCTTTTGCAAAGAATATTTGTCTTCAGAACTGGATGAATAACTCCTTACTGCCAACTCATTTAAGAATTCAAGCTCCAAATCCAGGCAGACATTCATAACATAATAAAAAGGTCCTGTTGGGGGGGGGGGGGGGTACTGCATACTTACCTGTTTATTGACATGTGAGCATCTCTCTGGACCATGCAGATGCTTTGATCTCTAGTGCACAAACACAAACAAGGCGAAAAATGTACAGTGTGAGCTTTTGGTACCCTGCTACGTACACACAAATGTATTGGGCTCGTCTCAGGCAGATCTGGTAAGGAGTTGCAGCACAAAATTTAGCCTGGGGTATAAGTGACTTGAACAATATACAGGAGGCTGTATTGGAGCACTGGAAGGCAGATATCTTGAGCCAGAGAGAGGATTTTTCCTCCTCTTTCTGGTTCTCACCTATTCTGTGACCTGGGGAGAGCTTCCTTCACCTCTGCAGATTGGACGGGCCCCAGGGGTACCAGCAGTGCTGGTACCCCCATGGGGTCAGCTCTGGGGATGGGCTGGGGAGCATGGATGGATCCTTTGTGCTCTGCAGGCTCTATGTATCCCCCACCCCAGAAGACCTTTGCATCTGCGGGGAGCTGAGAAACAAAGCAAAAAGTTCATTTCCAGAAAACAAACACAAATATACCAGTCCTCCAGCGGTTTAACCTGGGTTGCCAGGAATAAAGTGCCAGAGGGGAAAAAATACAAGGAAAACAAGCCTTTCCCCATCACTGCCTGCTGATCCAGGCTGTTGCTGATTGGGGTCTCAAGAAATTTCTAAAAATAGTTGGAGGGATCTGATTCCCCTTTCCTGGTTATCTCTAATGGGAACGGAGTAGCCACGTGCACAAGAAATCTTGAAACTCCCTCAGCTCTGTGGATGTCCTGTAGAGACTTTCCACTATTCAGTTCTTTCCAGCCTTTGTATGATCAGAGATAAAGACTTGCTCTTGGACATTGAACTGTTTAACAGTGGCTACGGGTGAGAAGACATCCCTGAGCAACCTGATCTAGTTGAGGATGTCCCTGCTCATTGCAGAGGGGTTGGACTAGATGACCTTTAATGGTCCCTTCCAACCCAAACTGTTCTATGATTCCATGATCCTGCTCCACCATTCCCATGGCAGCTGCAACACCAGCCCTGCCTGAGATTGTACTCAGCTGGCTGCTCTGCCCTGCCATCCCAGAACCTGCCCCAGGCACTCAGCACCACTCAGGATCAAACCACCGTTGCATTTTCTAGGTGCCCAGAGCCTACCCCCTTGCCTGCTCTGGGATTTATCTGGGTGGATGAGCCCCCAATCCAATTAGCAGGATGAGGAGTTCCAGAAGATTTGATAGTAAGATGTACAAAAACACTACAAACCTGCCCAGCGCCCCTCTGTCCCCTCCAGCTCAGCCACCCCTTTACTTCCCTCCTACATGTTTTTGGGAGCATGAACCACCCATTCCCAGCATCATTAGTTAGTTCTTGGTGACTAGAATGTGCATTGAGGATGCTAATTAATTCCCCTGCCAAAGAAACCACCTCTCCCTGATAGACCCGCTCTCTTAGATACACACCCCCTGCCAAACCAGCAATTCATTGAAAATAAATCACAACAACACCCTGTCGCACCTCAGACTGGATAAAACAGGCATTTCAAGCACCCAGTCTTTGGCATTTCAGGATGGAAAATTCCCAGCTTGTGCTGGTTCTGCCCTGTGCAATGTTTGTGCTGGTAATGCTTTATTTCTATAAATCCTATTAGCTGGAGGCAAGCCTATAATTAGCAGGGAAAGCCGGCACCTCTCAAACAATACTCAAAAATGACCTGGCTTTGCACTGGCTTTGCTGCAAATTGCTTGAATATTGGGCTGAGCGGGGATGGATGGACAGCTCCGGAGCAATTCCTACTATTTCTGCCCGTGGGATGCATGTGCTTAGCAAAGCTATTTGTTCATTTTGTGGTTCTCTCTGTATATATTAACTTGGTTTGCTCACACACAAAACCAGAGGCAGATTGAAGCTACAGGCTCTGATCCAGGCTGAGGGATTTGGCTGGGCTGTGCAGGACGGGTGCTGCCGGCTGAGCTCGGGGAGCTCGGGTGCTGGTGACCCTCCTGGGGGAACGGAGGGGTCTGGGGTCCCGCGTCACAGGTGGCATGTCCTGGGTTGGGCTGTGCCCGGTGGGATCACGCTGCCCAAAGCTCCCGGGACAGGGGGCAAAGCCTGGGGGCACCTCACCCAGGTGGGATGCCCGAGGCTCGTGGCAGCAGGGACCCACTCATCCTGCCACCGGCTCACCTCAGCTACATCCGTGAGCGTGGACGTGACCCGAGAGCCCAACAGGGCCTGAGCTGTGTCACTCACCTGCTGAGCGAGCCGGAGAAGGGAGCAAATCCCGGTGGGTCGGGCTGTCTCTGGGATGCAGCTCTGGCTGCCCGACGTGTCTGTCACTGACCGCTCGCTCACGTACAACCACGCAGCACTGCGTGGAGCTTTCCCCCAGAGATGCTTCTTTTGTAGCCTCTCAGCTTCCCGCAGTCACCTCCCACCCTGCCTGCCCCCAGGGCAGGGGCTGGACTTACCCCGGGGCTCTCCTGCCCATCCGGCTTTGCCATGGGCTGGCTCGGGAGATGTGGGGCAGGATGCTCGGCCCCATGCCTGCTCCCCCCAGCTCTACCAGCCCCTGTCCCTGCTCTGTCCAGCTGCTGGCAGCTGATCACCAGGCTTTTGCCCTCTGTGTCCCTGGGACTACAAGATTTTTACAACCCATGGGTGGTGCCAGGTGCCTGCATTGGCCCCAGCTTGCAGTGCCAGCAGACCCGCAATGGGATCACTGTGGGCAGGTTTTTGCTGTATATAGAGAGATATATATGTATAGGAAAAAGGTGGCAAGCAGCCTAATCCTATGTGTGATGAACAGGTATTTTCAGCAGCTAAGAGCGCTGGAGGAGATTGGCTGAGCTAAAAGGTGCCGTGACGCTGCCGGGGCCAGGAGCTGGCAGAGGCTGCCCCGAACAGACGGAGGGGTGGGCAGGAGGAGGAGGATGTCGGCACTCAGCGCGTTGCCTTTCCTGAAGCCCGTTCACCTGAGGTCCCCCCGGAGCTCGCCCGGGGGCCAGCGCCGCCACACGCTGCCCGCCAGTGAGTTTCGCTGCCTCAGCCCCGAGGACGCCGTCAGCGTGTTCGAGATCGAGCGGGAAGGTGAGGGGCTGCCTCGGGGAGGTCCTGACCGGTGGGGTCGGCTGGAGATGACCTGTCCCTTTCCTTCGCTGGTCCCTTGTGCTCCTCGAGGGCACACCCGTGGTGGAAAAACCCCCACGTCTGTGCTCACAGGTGATGAGGGAGGGACCCAGCGGCGGTCACTTGTGGCCAGGCCACTGTGGGGTCCCTAACAAAGTGCAGGAGGCTGTGATTAAGGAGGTGGAGAACCACGGCCCCCAGCTGACCCAGCTTCCCGGGGTGGGGATGGTGGGATACAACCCCGGAGCGGGACCGGGGGAGTGGGGAGCAGCTCTCCCAAACAGCCCTGCCAGAGGCAAGAAGACAGGACAGGGGGAAGGTAGGAGGAAGGACACCATGCTCAGCCTCCTATTGCACAGAGGCACTTTGAGATGCACACCCAGCAACCTTCCCCCCTCCCCTCTGTCCCAGACACCCTCAGCTCCTCTCACCCAGCCTCACCCAGCCCATTTCCCCCTCCTCTCCAAAGGGCAAGGGCAGCCGAGGAGATGCTGGGAGGGAGGGCTCATCTCAGCACCCACTGCTGTAGCTCTGGAATCAGCAATGAGAGCGGGGAGCTGGTCCCTGGGCTGTGGGGGGCTGCCTTTGGGGGAGCAGAGCTGCCTCCCTGGAGCCATCCACATCCCTTAGAGCTCCTTTAGACCAAGCAGGCAGCAGGACACATGCCATCTCTCCCCATCACATCCCACTTTCCTCCCCTACCTCGGTGCTGGGAGATTTTCTGGGTCTGGGTGTCCTGAGTCTCCCTCACTGTGCTCACCACTGTCCCCCTCTAGCCTTTATATCTGTCTCTGGGGACTGTCCCCTCCACCTGGATGAGATCCGCCACTTTCTGAACCTGTGCCCAGAGCTCTCCCTCGGCTGGTTTGAGGAAGGGCGGCTCGTGGCGTTCATCATCGGCTCCCTCTGGGACCAGGAGAGGCTCAGCCAGGTAAGAGCCGGACCCTGTTCTTCCCAGCTTGTGCCCTGGGAGAGACCCTGCCACAGCCTGGGGACAAGGAGAAGCTCCCCAGGCCCCCGAGGCTACTCACCAAACCTTCTCCCAAGACTAACTGCTAGAAGGCTGCTCTGGTGGAAATGAACTTTCTTATTAATTAATTTTACCGACGCTGTTAAAAAAAATATGCCAAGTAATTCCCCTCAACATTAATTTTAAAACTAAAAAGCCTCCAAGGGTGATGGGGGGAGGTGAAGGGGGGGACGGCATCGGGACCCTTTTCCCTTTGCGGGGAGGATGTGGACCCTGGTTCATCGGGGTGGGGAAGGCAGGCACACGCCGGACGGGACCCCCCGGTCGCACTAACCCCCCGCTCCCCCCTCGGCAGGCAGCGCTGACCCTGCACAAGCCGCGGGGCACGGCGGTGCACATCCACGTGCTGGCTGTGCACCGCACCTTCCGGCAGCAGGGCAAGGGCTCCATCCTCATGTGGCGGTACCTGCAGTACCTGCGGTGCCTGCCCTTCGCCCGGCGCGCCCTGCTCATGTGCGAAGATTTCCTCGTGCCCTTCTACCAGAAGTGCGGTTTCGAGGCGCTGGGTCCCTGCGAGGTGACGGTGGGGGAGCTGGCCTTCATCGAGATGCAGCATCCCGTGCGGGGACATGCCTTCATGCGCAGGAACAGCGGCTGCTGAGCCCGCTCCGGTCCAGCCCTGCCGGGGGTGGGTGGGGGGGGGCTGGAGAGAGGTTGTTGGGAGGGGGGGATAAGGGGCTGCGACCCCTCTCCATCCCCTCCACGGTTATACATCTTCCCTGGCTACAGCTGCTCCCTCTGCCACATCTGCCTTCCAGCCAGGAGATCAGCCCGGCCCCGTGCCAGCCCGGCTGGGGACAGGAATCTCCAGCCTGGCCCCCCTGGAAGCACCGACACCCCCCTCCCCATCAGGTCTGTGCCAGTAAGCCGGGACGGGCTGCAGGGCCCTGTGCCCCCTGGGGAGGGAAAGGCTTTGCCCTAGGAGCAGCTGGGGGGGGGGGGTGTGCTCCGCTGATTTAGGGGTGCTCACAGCCCCGTCTTGCTGAGACACGCAGCAGAGCCCGTCCGTACCTGTGCCCCCAGCCCTGCCCCCCCTCCCACCATCAACACCAACACCACGAGTGAAGCACACCACGGCCAAGCCCTCCCTGAACAGCCCCCCGACACCCCCCCCGGAGCTGCTCCCTGCAGAGCCTCCCTGGGGGACCAGTCCGAACCAGTCTCCCCCACCCTCAGACCCAAGACTGGCCCAGGACAAGCCTTCTGCAAATGCCTCGGGCTGTTGTGAAGGAGCAAATAAAGCTGTGGAGGCAGTTTTCTAAGCGGTCTGTGTGTGTTCCTGCCCTGCTCTGACCATCACCTCACTGTGACAGCCGGAGGGGAGGCACCAGCCTTCACATCCAACACCCCTTGGGGCATCTCAGTGTTGGGGGAGTTGGGGCAAATCCAGCCCTGGGTCATTGGATGAAGGGTGGGATAGAGGCAGGGGTGGTGGCTCTGCCCTTGGGCAGGGTCAGGAGGCTCCACAGGGATTTTTGCTCCAGGCTTTCGGCTCCTCCTTCTGCTTGAGACCTTTTAAGACCTGTCCCCCTCCCAGGGAGGGCTTTGAGGGGTACCAGGGGACAGTGCAGCCCTGCACATCAGGGTACCAGCCCCTGGAACTTCCATCTCTGCCTCTCCCTGACACATCAACCATCACCAAAACAACCAGAACTCCCTAAAAGTGCCACGTCCCCACACCCAGGAACAGACAAGCCTTGTACGTCTCATTAAATACAGGTAGAAATTTATTAGGGGGGGAAAAAACCCACAGCTTTTAAAAAAAGTATCAAAAAGAGACAAATGAGGTGAAGTGTCTGTCTTTGGCTGGAGCAGCACCAGAGGGACAGAGTGGGGCTGAAAACTGGCCTGAGGTGGAAGGAGGGATACAGGGAGGGATGCAGGTACCACAGAGCTCCTGGGGTCACCTGGAAAGTGGTTGTGGACAGAGGGAGCCAAGCTCCCAGCCCTTGATTACTCATCCCAGTTCATCCCAGCTGGGGGATTCACACTTTTCCCCACTTAACAGCACCGAGAGCCACCCGTGCCAAAGCGACACAGATCAGGGGAGAGACAGCCCAGCACCAGCCTGTGTCCAAACCAGCCCAGAGGAATCACCCGGCCCCCGGGAAGGACCTGCCTTTGTGCCTGAGGCCGGCGGGAGGGAGGAGGAGATGCTGGGGAGCAGCTGCCCAGGGCTGGGGGCAGGGGGCCGTGCAGCCTTGGGTACGGAAAGGGGAAGGCGTCTGCCCCATCCTGCGCTTCTCCGTCTGCCCAGCACTGTTTGAGGTGGGGAGGGTTATCTGGGACTCTAGGCTTTGGAAAAGAGAAAGGGGTAACAGCAGGGACTTGAGGCAGAAATGAAAGGTGGGAGCACCAACCACTTCCCGAGGGGTCTGTGAGCTTCTGGGGCAGCCACACAAGCCCCCTCAGGGTGTTTTTCTCCACACCTGCCTCCCAGCATGGCACTACGAATGCGGTACACGCCACTTCTCCGCTTCTGAAAAGGGAATTTCACTGAAATAAGGGGAAAAGAAGCCCTCGAGTGCCAAGTCCTGCTTCTCCATCCAGTGAGGAGCCCAGGTGGGGAAGCACAAGCCTCCTTCCATGGACTCAGGGGAGCATCAGATGCGAGAGCTGGACTGAGAAACACCTCTGAAGCTCAGCTCTGAACACCTTGGAGTCATGGCAGAGGCCCTGGGGAGCTCAAAGTGGGGAAACCCTCAGCCTAAAGAACTGCAGGCAAAAGAAGAAGTGCCCCTGCAAAAAAAGGGGGTTGTGTTCACAGTATGAGCTGCAGTGCTCGAGGGCACCGAGGCACGATGGGGCCCTGGGCAGGCAGGGGTGCAGGCAGAAGACCTCAGTAGCTTTGTTCCCGGGTGTTTTCGAGGCTCCTTGCCCAGGGGCTGGGAACCCAGCCTGGCTGAGGACGCACTAAAATCCCACTTCCTTTGGCCCTTTCCCCACGCAGGCAGCAGCCAGGATCGATCCCCAAACCAGATATGGCTTTTCAGTGCCAAGAGGCAGCCCCAAAGGGGTGCAGCAAGGCAGGGTGGCCCCAGCCCCGCTCCCCACTGCATCCCCAGCATTTAACAGGGGTGACCCCAAACCCACCAGCCCCAAGGATGAAGCCGTGCCCAGGGTCTGTCCCATTCCAGAGGAGCCACCGTCTTCTGGGGGCCGGTAAAGACCCACCCCACGGGAAGCATCACCGCCGGTGCCTCTCCCAGCCCCGTCCCCGCCGGCGGGGTCAGTGCAGGACCTGCTCCAGCTCGTACTTCTCGCAGAACTTGCTGGTGAAAGGCAGGCAGGTGAGATATTCCACCCAGCGCCAGTTCACGGGGTAGACATAGAGCCAGACCACCAGCGAGGCGAAGAGCCCCACGAAGACCAGCAAGGAAACGATGATCATGGCTCGCTTGCGGTACTTGTCCACCGTGCCGAAGGTGATGTAGGGCAGGAAGGCGAAGGAGAGGAGAAGGCCGCTGAGGAAGCCGAAGAGGTGAGCGATGTTATCTATCCATGGTAAGAGCCCGCAGATGAAGAGGAAGAGGACGATGCCAAAGAGGTTGAGGAAGGCTTTCCAGGGTTTCTCCAGCACTTGCCAGCTCTGGAAGAGCTCCACAAAGAGGCAGGCCAGCAAGCCAAACTGGGACCCGGCAGGACCCACCTGTGGGGATGGGGAAAGTCACGGCCAGACCCTGGACACATCCCCATGTTCCCAGGGACCATTTCCTCCTCTGGAAAAACACATTTGGGTCCCGCATCCCTCTGAGGGCTGCACTCACACCGGTGTGGGGCTCAGCGGTGGGAGCCCTGGCACGGGAGGAAGAGGAGGGGAGAACGCTGGTGCTGTTCCAGTAGAGCCGGTGCTTTTGGTGACTCAGCAGCCAGGCAGCACCACCCCCTCCCAGGCCACAGTTGTCTGTCCGTCCTGTCCCCCCCCCCCCCAATCCGCACCCCCGGGGGGGATTAGGGCGCTCGGTGTGATCTCATTTAAAGCCCGGCAGGGTTTTGCTGCCAGCAGATTAGCCATCTGCCCGCCCGGGTTCCCTGCACGCACACCAACATGTGGCGACACGTGACCCACACAGCATGTGTGAACCCCATGTGTGGGGCAGAGACACCCCACCCCCCCCCCCCACTGCGGGGGCACCAACCTCCCACCACCGCCCCCCCTGCAGCAAACCTGCCAGGGGATGAGAGCTCTGTGCTGCAGCCCGCTCCCCAAACCTCTGCCAGGACAAGCATAGGGAAGGGTGGCTGGTCCCTGGGGAGCTGGTTGGGTTTGGGGTGATAGGGGCAGAGCCCCCCTTCCCTGACCCCCCCCCCCCCAGCCCTCACCTCCGCCCTGTACGGCAGGAAGATGGCACTGGCCAGATTGCCCGTGATGCCGCTGAGGATGAAAATGATGGAGATGCGGTGCCAGCCCGCCAGCTTCTCCAGGTCCCTCAGCACCGTCATCTGGAAAGTCACCGACACCAGGCAGTGGATGATGCTGGGGGGAGACACCCTGTGTTAGAGACCCCCCCCTGCCCTGCCAGAGCCCCCCAGCTCAGCCCTCCCACCCGCTGCCCCGCGGCACGAGACATCTTACAAAACACCCTCCACCGACGGCACGTGTCACTGTAGCTTGGGGGTGTCCTCCCCTCTTCTTTCCCAACCCCTTGGGGATCACGGACCAGTCCCAATGGATACTCTGGTCTCAAGTCACCCCCCCAACCCCTGGGGGTGTGGGGGGCTGTGGCTCACCCAGCGTGCAGGAACAGGGACAGCCACAGGCGGTAGAACTGGTCGGGGATCTCCGGGTTGAGGAAGGGCAGGAGGCCACAGACCTCGTCCAGGCAGTGCACCTGCAAAGGCAGGCGGGTTTGGGGGGGTGACGGGAACTCGGCCCACACCCCAGAGCCGCCGTAAGCAACGGAGGGGTCACAGGGACGCGTGACAATGCCACGTGTCAGTTGTGGGGGGAACCTGGGCGGTATGGGCCACCCGTGCTGCCCAGGTGCTGGGGAGGGAGCAGCTGAGCATCCCCAATGCCCCCAGAGATGCTGAAGGGCCACTTCCTTGCCTGGGATGTGCCCTTCCCACGGACACTGGTGCTGCCTGGGTGAGGCTGGCTCAAGCCCTACGTTTCCTCCCGCCCCACACCAGCAAGACGGGCAACACAGCGGCAGGAGGAGTCCGGCCAACAGCTGGGAAAAGTCCCCGCGCCCCACATCCCCCCCACTCCCACCCATCCCAACCCCGTCCCGTCCCTGGTAGGAATCCTTTTGGGGTGTCCCCCACTCACCTGCGAGCAGAGCGTTGCCTCTTCGTGGAAGTAGCCGTGCATGAACTCGCAGTACTCCCGCGTCGTGATCTCGCAGCTGGGCAGAGGGCAGGCAGCGGGCTCGCTCGGGGCAGGGCTCGCTCCCCATTCCCCCTCCCCTGAGCGTCCCCCTCCGCTCCTGGCAGTCGGTCCTGCTGCCACCCTGCTTCCCACCCTCCCCGAGGCTCCGTAACCTCCCTCTCCCCCCCGACCCCGCACAGCTCCAGACACCGAGATAGTGACAACAGGCAGCAGGGCAGAGCGGGGAGCGAGCCCGGGCCGGGTGCCCCCATTGCTGCGACCCACCTGCCCTTGGTGCCGATGCAGCAGGGCCTGCCCTTGATCTGGCAGTCCATGTGGGTGAAGCCTGTGTGGTTGGTTTGGGTCTCGTAGGTGCAGATCTACGAGCAGGAGGGAGAGGAGCCGTGGTCAGGGGTCCGGCCCCAGGCTCTCCCCGCAGCTCCCCCCCCCCCCCCCCCCCCCTTCCCCGGGCTCAGCACCCACTGCATCTCCCACAGAGGCTGTCACCGTGGTGCTACCCAGCTCGCGGTGGCACCGGGCTCTTACTGGCCATTTCGTGATGTCATCTGGCCACACGTGGGGTGGGTTGGACGCCGGCTCCTCACACGTCCTGGTGGGAAGAGGTGAGGGGGACAGTCAGGACAGGTCCCCTCCAACACATCCCTCCCTGCAGACTAGCAAACCCCACCCCTGCAGGCACACAGCCCTGGGACCTGCCCCTTTCCCTGGCTTGGGCAGGATCGTGCCCTGTGGCGCCCTACAACCCCCCCACAGCGCTCACATCTGTCAGAAAACCCCACCGATCCCCCTCGCAGCATCGCCCATCCCAGCAGAGCAGGGCAGGCAGGGGCCAGCGCAAGACAGCAGCGTCACCCATCGCTGCCTACACCTAGGACAGACCCCCACCACGTCCCTCGCCCTTATCACTCTCCTACGGTGTGTAAGAGACCCCCAAGCCCCTTGGAGGACTCGAGACATCCAGGCTGGAAACACAGCCCCATGCAGCACTTCTGCCGTGCCCTGTGTACAGCCGGGTGACCGCGCCGCCTCCCCCCCAGCCGCCACTCCTACCTGGGGTCCTGGTGACACACGGCCCCCGATATCCTCTTCTCACCCAAGCCCATGGTCGGCGCGTTGGTGCCCGGCCACTTGATGAACGTCGCCAGTGTCTCCTGCGGGGAGGATGGAGAGACTCGAGGATGCGGCAGCAAACGCACCGCTCCGACGCCGCAGGCACCCTGCCCCGGTGCCGTGCAAGGCAGAGGTGGTTTCCCCCCCTCGCCCCCTTTTCCTCCCAGGGAGCCCCAGCACGCACCGAACAGTCCTGCGGCAGGGTCTGGATGCAGCCCGAGTTGTCGTTCTGGACGCAGCAGCCGGAGCCACGCTCCCGGTCCCGCTCGCGCTGGATGAGCCGCTCCACCTGCCGATCCTTCCGGATGCAGGGGGAGAACTTGGCTCCCAGGTGGATCAGGTCGATCTGGGAGGGAGATGCCGGTCCAGGGGGATACTCTGTGGCCCCCCCGCACCTCCCCTCCTTCCAGCTGCCCCTGGGGAGAGCTCAGTAGGGGCAGGGGGTCCCCACAGGCGATAGCCCTGCGTCTCTGTTACCCCAGTGAAGGCGGGTGGCAGGGGGACAGGGTTCCTTCTGACCATCCCACCGTGGTGTGGCAGCTCTGGGAAGCACTGCTGAACCCCCAGGACCGGGCAGCAGGTCCCAGAGGGATGGGGGCACCGAGGGCCTGGGGCAGCAGGCTGGGACGAGGGGTCAAGCTCTCCCGCCGGGGAGAGGAGCACCCAGGGACCCTCCTCAGCTCAGGGCAGGGGGAGCAGAGGCTGGTGGAGGGCAGAGCCTCAGGTTGGGGGGTGAGGGCTGGGGGTCTGACAGGGCTCTTACCGAACTGGGCCCGATCCAGAAGTTTTCCTGCTGGATGTACTTGACGCTCTCATAGACACCCTTGTTCCTCAGCACCTGCCGAGCCAGGCCAGGGTCAGCTCCCCATCCCCTGGCGTGCAGCCCCATCCCCTGCCACTTGCAACATGCTTGTCCAGCACACACGGACCCCCCTGCCTTGGTTATTTAATGGAGCCTCTCAAAGAGCACCCCAAGATGCTCCCAGCCCCAGCAAGAAGCACAACAGCATAGGATACTGGTGGTCACTGTCCCCCCAGGAAGATGGATGCCTGCTCTTCTCTGCAGCCCGGGTGCCAGGGGAGCAACGCAGCTGGCTGCAGGTTCACAGGATTAGCCCCTCCAAGGTGTCGATCCCCCAGACACCAGCCCTGATTTCCTCGGCAGCTGGCTGGTTGCCATTTCAGAGCCAGACATGTCACCAGAGAGGCTGGAAGGGGACGGCCCCAGCCAGCAGCTCTTAAACTTACTAACTCTGTTGTCACATGCTGGGTGAAGCCGATGGGGGCGATGCCGTAGGTGCCGATGACCAGCAAGGTGATGAGGATGTGGACAAAGGTGATCCAGTATGTGAAATATGGCCTGTGGAGGAAAGGACCCAAAATCTGAGCCGCTCAAGGATGGCTGGGCAAAGGGATGCTGCAGTCCCCCAAGCATTGAGGGGCGCATGCATCTGAGTTACATCTGAGGAGCCCCGTGCCCATCCCCGTCCCATCGGTCCCCCCTCACCGGTGGCTGTCGGTGATCTCCAGCTGCGACTGCACGATGCTGCTCAGGCTGCGGCGGTACGTCCTGTTCAGCCACTTCCCCACCACCCCCAGCCCGTAGTAGCGTTTCTTGCGGTCGAAGGCAAAGTGCTTCACTTTGGAAGCGATGCGCCTGCCTCGCCGGGGAGCCGGGCCGGCGCCCGCGGGGGCCGAAGTGAGCCGGACACCCTCCTGCCTGCAGAGAGAGGAGAAACCCATCACGCCTGCCGAAAGGGGCCAGCTGAGAAATTCCTCACGTGCAACCCCATGGCCACAGCTCAGAGCTGGGGAAGGCCGGAGGATGCCTGGGATGAGGGCTCGGGGCACGTCTTGGCTTCGTCCTCCTAGGAGCATGCCAAAAGTGCCCAGTGCCCCGCAGCAGGGATGGCGAGGGACATCGTCCTGACCGTGGCAGGAGACCTGGGCGGCCTCGGGGGCAGCACTGGCCGAGAGCTGGTACTCACGGGGTGGGCTGCTCCACCTCGGGGGACACCCTGGCATCCTCCCCCGCCGGGTGCATGCGTAAATACGTGGCTGACAGAGGCGGCGACTCGAAGACATCATCAGGCATGGAGTATGTCTCATCGTGCATATCCATCTGGAGGGAGGACAGAGACGTGTTTTTGGACACGTGCGACGGGTGAGAAGCCTCCCTCTGCCTGAGCGTGCCCGTCACCGGGGCAGCCCAGCTCCAAAGCCTGGGGAGGGGGGATCCCCACTGACAGCCCATTACCTGCACGTCACAGAGTGTGAAACACGCCCAGGATGGCGGCATCGCTTCCCACCACCCCCAAGGAGCATCACTGAGCCCGGGGCTCTGCAGCACTGGGCACAGTGGCCACCCACGTCCCTGCTCCCAGGCAGGGTGAAGCACCGACACGGGGGTCCCTGTCAGAGCCCCATTCCACATCCAACCCCTGGGCAGGGGCACCGGGACCCCCCCCCAGCTCCGGCAGCCAGCATGGAACAGCACTTGCCTTACTGAAGAAGGATGAGTCCAGGGTATCCACAGCATCCACCATGTCCTCGTCCATGAAGCTGGGGTACATGAAGCTCCTCTTGCTCCTCTGCTTGGCAGTCAGTGGCTCCAGGACAGAGCGTCCCTTTGGCATGGGAAGCAAATGAGGGTAAGCAACCAGAAGACCCCCAGTTTCTGCAGCACTGAGGGTTTCTCGTAGCTTCCCTCGCCAAAGCCGAGTGGCAAGGATTAAATCCCAACCAACCACCTTATCCCGCCACGTGGGAAGGGCAGGCAGGAGCAGGCAGCAGATGTTGCCTTTAGCTCCTCACAGCCAGTGCTGGACCATGACCATGTTAGCATGACAAATGAACTCCGAATCCCATTTGGTCTCAGTTCCACAAACCTGTCCCCAAGGCTTGCCCATGGGCTAGAAAGCTCCTGGAGAAGCTTCCTGGCTCCTCAGCAGTGAAACCCAGAAGCCACTTTTTTCTAGGGATGTCCAGTTTTCACCAAAACTTCTCTTTTTAAGCAGAGCTCAAGTTAAATCCCACCAACCTTCCACCTCAAACCCACCCTGGAGAGACAGCGATCTCTGTGCAAAGCAAAAAGCCAAGAAGCAAAGAAGACGGGCGAGGGACAGAGCTGAAACACTGGTCAGGAAGCTGACGGCATCCCCCAGCTCCCCAAAACTCACGCGGAGAAGGGCAGCGGCTGCCTTGAAGCTCATGTGGGCCACGGACTCCCTCTTCCTGCGTGGCAGGCGGCCGTAGCCGGAGCGGATGCTGTTGAAGGACGCCAAGGAGACGACGCCGGGGGTGAGCGGGGGCAGGACGTGGTGGGGTGTGTGGGGACGGTCGGTCTCTTCGGGATGGCGGAAGGGACGGCCCCTGGCCAGCGGGTCCACGATCTGGGGGAGGGAAGAGGTGTCGGTGCTGGGAGAGCAAAGCGGGGGACCGGACCCCACACCCTGAGCTCTACCTTGGGCATCTTGGCGGGCTTGGGCGACTCCGTGCCTTGGAAGGAGGGCACCTCCTGGCTGGGCAGCTCCATGTCGCGATAGGCAGGCTTCAGCCTGCCGTATCTCATGCTGCAGTGCTGCAAGCTCTTGCGTTGCCATTGCTGCCGCTTGCCCTCCCAGTCGCTACTGACGCCAAACCATTGCGCTGTGCCCCTGGACACATGACGGGCACACTTGTCACCCGAGCTGATCCCCCCCCACCCGGGTACCACCACCCCACCCGACCATCCGCTCCAGCAGGTGATTTGGGTTGGGGGTGTCTCAGCTCAGCAGTTTTGACCTGGCTACGGGTCTCAGGGAAGGGGAAAGGGAAGAGGTGCAGCAGAGGGGTTGACGGCCTTTGGGTTTCTCTGGAGAGGTAACTCCATTGAGAGTTGCACCTTGCACGGGATGGCACATCAGCTCTGGGCTGCAGCAGACGTCCAGCTCAAGGTGCTTGTGAAGGCCCTATGGAAACAGGGCTGATAAACTTCCCCAATGTGCCAAACAACGGTGTGAATCAGCACCAACCAGTTCTGCTGCAGGACTATCCCCAGGCAGACACCAGCGAGTCAAAGCAGAGCTGCACGAAACCCTCCAAGGCGTTCCCTTCTGAGCTGCGACTCTCCATCCCCATCCCAAGTCCTCTGCTGGCACCCACAGCCACAACCCCTCCGGCGACCCAGCCGCTGCCAGAGCCCACCCTGCCCTCACGCTGCCGCTCCCCAGCCCTCACTTGCGGATGCTCTGGGACAGGGAAGTTTGCCGGCGGAAGCCGGGCTGCCGCTCCGAGCTGTCGCATCCTTTCGAGCGGGGCTCCTGCAGGCTCTTGCTCTTGCGGTAGATGGGGACTTTGGAGGGCTGAAAAGCAGAGCAGAGAGTTAGGGACAGGATGGCATGGGGGGGGATCTCTGGGACACGGCAGCCCCCCCCCCCCCCAAGGCCAGTGTGGGATGGATGCAGCTCCCCGTTGCTCACCTCCTTGCGGGCGCCATCCTCCTCCGCCTCGCGTGGGGGGATGATGATGGAGAGGTTGGGGGGCTTCTTGCTCTGCAGGCGGCTGCTGCTGGAGTGGCTGCCCCCGTTCTTGTTGCCTGACATCTCGGGCTGGTGGGGGTTGGCAGGCTGCAGGGGGGGGTTGGTGCAAGGAGTCAGCCAAAGGGGAAGAAATAGCTCCCCAGGAGCTTGTGTGTGGGGAAAGGCTGGGTCCCAGTGGGAGATGGGGCCTCACCAGTGGGATCTCACCAGCCTCAGCCTCCTGTGCCCCTGGCCATGCTGCTGAGACCTCGTCACCATCAGCCCAGCCGCTGCGCCCCCAAAACCTGCTCCCCTCCCCAGGTTTGGGTGGACAGGAGGGCTTCCATTGCCCATTCGCTCCCAGTCCACTGGGACCAGCAGCACCTCCCCTCCACCTGCTGGGAGCAGAGCGAGGGGTGGCAGGAGCGATAGGGTGAGAGCATCCCTGCCACCCCAGCACGTGCCTGTGGGACACCCGGGTTTCACACCCCTGTCAGGATGAGCCTGACCAACTCAGCATGTGCATGGGAGACGTGGGAGGGATCCCTGCAAGCCCCGGCCGGGCCCCTGGCACACAGACACAGCTCTTGGACACGGGGGCACCAGCACCCACGGTTCAGCCCAGTGAGGGAGCTGAGGGGGGATCGCAGGCGCTCCTGGGGGGTCTACAAAGAGCTCACCTTGACCGTGCAGGGTGGGAAAGGGAGGGGACACAGCCAAGCAGGGGGCATGCACCTGATTCACATCCCCATTTACACCACAGCCCTCCCGTGGGGGACGGGTCCTGCTGCAGTGAGAGGGGATGGGGCAACCTGTGCCACCTCTGGCCATGGAGCCGGGACCCCCCACGTGTCAGGGTGCCCCGTGGGAGGGGAGATGAGGGACATTCCCCTCTGGCATGTGCATGCACACGCCAGGCTGGGAGACTGACTCCTCCCCGGCACCACGGGCAGGGAGGGGGAAGCTTAACAGCCAAGAGGTGGTTAATTCCTTGAGAAATCCCCTCCCGAGGGTCTGTCTCTACTTGGCAGGACCTCGCAGGAAAGGTAATTCCATCTGAGCATGAGGGAGTTAGTCCCAGATCCTACTAGGGGCTACGACGGCTCTCTCTTGAAGGGAGTCACAGCCCCCTCTGGCTTCTTCCCATCCCCGCCAGCCACGTGCCAGTGCTCAGGGGACTCACACTGGTCTTACAAGCACCGCTTGTCCCCCCCGCCACAGCCATGGCCATGGGGATGGTGCCATCTGCCACGCTCACCCCGTGCAGGATGCCAAGAGCTGGCCACCAGGACCGGCATCCCCACAGGACCTGCTCACAAAGGGAGATGGGAGCTGGCCCTCTCCACCCGAGGGGGATGGCAGAGTCCCCTGGGGGGACCCGGTGTCTGCTGGGGCTCCTCTGCTGCCACCCACCACCACCAAGTTGGAGCTCAGAGTTCAACAGTGCCACTGGCTGCAAACCTCCACCTCGACCCATGGGCCTGGCTCCTCTCTCTGCCCAGGACCCCCATAACCAGCCCAGCCATCTGGCCTCATACTCTGCTCTGCTCTCATCGGGTAAGGGTGCTCAAACAGTCAGCTGGGCGATCGAGACCCCCTCAGCCCCTTCTGCAGTGGGGTCCCCCTCAGCAGCACGTGCCCCAGCAGGAGGCAAGCACAGGGGTGCTTCTGTGCCCCCCCGCCCAGCATTCCGAGTCCCAAGCACGACCCTCCCCTCAGACCCCACCACAAGCAAAGCCTGGCTTTAGGAGCATGGGGTCCCCATGGGACCAGCTCCCTGGGGACATGGGAGCCCGGAGCCGGTGGCACTAGAGAGTGTCACTGCTCTCTGCCAGCTCCTGGGCCAGGTGACAGCCCGCTGCTCCTGCCTGCCCCTGCACGGCTTAAAATCATTGCTGGGCTAGCTGGGCTACCACAGGGCAGGCACGGGGCGAGATGCTGGAGACACAAGACACGTGTGTGGCAGGGGGAATGCCAGATGCCACCTGAGCGATGGCTTCACTAAGGCCCCTCGGTCGAGGGGCACCAGCAGCCCTGGCTGGTGGCAGGGCAGGGCCCTCGTTCCTGAAGTAGCCCCGCTCCTCTCCGACCTCGGCAATAAATCAGTTCATGGTGGGATCCC
Organism: Tyto alba; assembly: GCF_018691265.1. Taxonomy (NCBI): domain Eukaryota; kingdom Metazoa; phylum Chordata; class Aves; order Strigiformes; family Tytonidae; genus Tyto; species Tyto alba. The sequence goes on from NW_024881314.1 coordinate 8,606,632, forward strand.
GATGGGAAGGCGCAAGGCAGCCATCACACCAACGCCACAAGGACCCGGCAAGATGTTGCTGGGGGCAGTGCCTGTGACTGCAGGCAGCATCCCGGCACGCTGCCTGCCTCCCCTCCTCCCCAGAGGCACCGAAGCAGCACCCTTGGGTGCTGCCGGCAGCTCAGCTGCTGCCTCACCCCTCGCTGCCGTTAAGCACCAAAGCTGGGAACAACCAGCCCACAGATTTCTCCTGGGGGCTCACCCAGTGTTGGTCCCCGCCGGGGTCTCCCTACCTCATAAGAATGGCAGGGATCCTGTGCAGCACGTCTTGATAGCAAACACCTGCAGCAGCCTTCCTCTTCTTCCTCCTCCTCCGTCCTTCACGCACTGAAGCCCCGGAGCACGGCCAAACTCCTCCTGCCTTGCCCGGGGAGAAGAAAGCCTGCAATGAGAAGCCACGCATGGGAAAGCAAGCGAGGGCCTGCAGGAACATCCCGGGCAGAGGGAGAGCTGAGCTCAGTGCTCCCCGGGCCCTGGGGCTGCCAGTGGCCGGACAGCGGGGACACAGACCAGCCGCTGGCACAGAGTGGCACAAGGAGGAAAAGCCGCTGTTTCCAGCGACGCACCTTGCTCCGTGGCAGGGGAACCACACAGGACAGGCAAGGATTTTTCACCTGCTCCTGCCAGGCAAAGCTCTCAGGAAGCGAGACACCCACAGAGAGCGGGCACGGAAAGCGAGTGCCTTGCTGAGGTATTTAATAGCTGCTAAGCTGGGAGAACGCCAGCCGGGCGGTCCAGCCCCAGCAAGCAAAACTTTCCATCCCGCTGGTGAGCTGGAGATGTTGTTTGTTTTCCTCCCAGGGCAGCCAGCAATGAGCTCGAGATGCCAGCTGCTCTGGAGGGCTGGGGATGGGAACGCACCGGGGCCGGAGGGAGCCCTGAGGCACCCTCATCTTCCCTCACCCCTGAGGAACAGCTCTCAGTGGCAGGGCCTGAAGCAGCCAGAAGCACAGAAATTGGAACCGAACTGCATCGTTCGGAAGTGCAAGAGGACATGGTGCATGCCCCTGCTTCTACACCCCTGGCCTGAAATCCCATCCCTAACGCTCTCACCACACCCCAGGCAGCCCTTGAAAAGGACCTCTGTGCTTCCTGGCGAAGGAGGTTTGCAGCACATTTAAAAGCCTGGTCCCGCTCCCCACGGGCTCCCCACGCAGCGTGGGTGGAGGGATGGACCCGACCTCCCCCAAGATCCCGGGGGAGCTGGCACAACCCAGCGGGCACCTGCCGTCCCGGTCATGCCACGCAGCCGGAGCAGTTTTCACGGCTCTGTGCCTTAATGCAATATTTGGCATTGAGAGAGAGGGAGGAGGAGGGGAGCAGCTCCTGAGGGCTGAAGTCCCCTTGGCCACATGGGTTGGGGACAGCAGCCACCCCCCGAGCACGGATCCTGAGCTATAAGAAGATTTACCCTGTGCCAGCTGGAAAAATCCCCCTGGGACGGTGCTGGGAAGGCATTTTCCAGCTCCCCACATGTTTGGCCCTGGCACCGACCCTGGCGGCACTGGCACCGCTCTCACCCCATGCGCTCAGCAGGTGAAGGGATCAGCCAGCACCCCCATCCAGACCAAACCTGCCACGAGCCCGGCCCTTCAGGTCCCCTTTGTCCCCTTCACCCTCCCAGCCCCGGGACGGAGGGCTATGCCACCAGGAGCACCGTGTTCTGCCCAGCAAACTCACGCTCAGGGCACAGCCCGGCTCCCCGGAGAGCCTCAGCCCGGTCCCCAGGCACTCGGGGTGGATGTGGTGGCTCTGCCTTAGGGACAGGAAAGGGAAGTGAGAGGCGACACGCTGAGCTGGCAGCTGCACCAACACCCTGCTGTGGGGACAAGGTGGTGACAGCAGCGGGGGGGTGATGGACACGGGACTTGGCACCCACGAGTGCATGCTGAGCTTGGTAGGAGCTGTGCTTCCAGCTGAAAGAGGGGTCCTAGGATAGCACAGTGTCTCTCCAGGGAGAGAGAAAATGCACTGGGGATGCTGCCATCACCCGTGGGGGAGCAATAAATGGGCAGGGGGGGTGGAGGGGGTAACCTGGTCTGGCCAATACAAAGAAGAGATCCCCCACCATCACCATTTTCCCTCTCAAAGCTCTCTTGTCCACTGAAGCTCACCAAAACCTGGCATCCAGCAGTGGCCCATGCCCCAGCAGCAGGTGGGTAAAGCCCCCATTCCCTCCCAAGAGGGTAGATGTGTTGGGATCACTGGTGAGCAACTGGGATGAGGTTTTACTTTTCAGCCAGGCAAGGCACAGGGAGGGTGACCAGGGCTGGCTCCCAGCCCTGAGGTGAATCACGACAGACACTGACCCAACAAAGCACACCCAAGGAAGAAGGTGATGGAAAAAGTGATGTGGCTTGTACCAAGTGTCACCATGGGACACACTGGGATGCTCTGAGCAATGCAAAGGGACCGCCAGCAAGGCCGAGAGGCAGCCTGCAGAGCAGAGCTGGGGACAACCAAGCACAACCGTCGTACGAGGCACCGGAGACAACCCTGCAGAGCAGCCCTGGTTGGAGGGGGATGTATGCAGCGCACAGCGAGCGCATAGAGGCTCAGAATCGCTCTCCCTGAGCCTGTTGGTGTGAAGGGAGACAACATTACTGGTGCTGGAATATAAGTGCATCAGGCTGGTGCAATTAAGGTGGGAGGAGAAAGCAGCTCTGAGCCACCCGAGGGCGCGGGGCCAGCAGTGGGACCCCCGTGAGCACCCGAGCACCCATCACCCCCATCACCCTGAGCCCCTGCTCTTCCCTCTCCATCTCTGTAGGGGAGCAAGAAAGGGGTTGGCGATGCCGCGGAGCCCCCAAAACACCCCCACAGCCATCGCGGACGCTCGCACCCAAGAGCCCATCAGGCAGAGCGTGCTGCTGCTGCGCGCTAACGGCTGCCATAAATGATTCATGAGCGCGTTAAAGACCTTTCTCCAGGCTGGAGCCCCGTTAAAAGGTGCTCCTGGTTATTAAGAGCCCCGGATAGGAAAGTCAGTCAGTCCAATCGCTCCAAGCATTGAGCCCCTGCGGCCTCGCACCCGCGTGTAAGACCCCGAGCGGCCGCCCAGCACCTTCCCCTGCTTCTGCTCCCCTTCTAAAAGCTTTTTACCATTTTCCAGTCTCAAGTTTCAGATCTGAGAGAAGCAGCCTAGCACAAACAGCTCTTGAAATGAAAAGATAGGATTCAAAAAAAAAAAAAAAAAAAAAGGAAAAATACTTCTGGAATGGGGAACTTGGGGAACTAAGTATCTTAATATTTTTCTTTCTTCTCAGAAAGCCCAGACCGATGTGTGTCTCAGTCCCTCATGGACCCACTCAAATGGGGAGACCTGGACAGCACCAACCCCCAAGCTGAGGAGCAGCCAGGCTCTGTCTGCTGTCTCCCTCATCCCAACCTCTGCTTATCTTTTGTGCTTTGAGTATTTAGGCTTTTTTTTTTTAAAAAAAAGGACATTTTATGGTACCACAGCAGGAACCCTCCTGTCCCCAAGAGACTTAATGTCCCTGTACAGCCCCATGCCCACACCACAGAAACATCCCCCAAGCCCACGCATGGCCATTTCACACCTCAGCACCGTGACATCACATCGATTATTTTTTTTCTCCCCCACCACAGAAAAGACAACTCCATCTTCTACATGTGCCAACCCCTCTGCAACGGGACCGGTCAGCAAACCTGCAGGATTTCACTCTGAGTTTTCAGAGAGGACAGCTGTGTTTCAGGGGGGTATTTTAAGCCGCCCCCTCCTGCACCAGCACCCTCAGGAGCTTTAATCCCCATCTCCAGCACGGCTGCTGGGGTAGCAAGACGGGGTACGGATGTTTGATGGGCGGTGAGAGCCCAGCCAGCCCCCGGGACACGCAGGCAGCCGACACGCACCTCGGCCCCCCCCCACCCCACGCTGCCATTAGGAAATCCTCTCCCATTTTCTACGTCGGGCAGGACATTGGGAAACCGCAGCGAGTTTGTTCAGCCCGGACCAGCTTGGAGTGTGCGGCACGCCCTGGGAGGAGGCAAAGCTACCGGGGGAGACGGAGCGTGCCGGCCGGGGGGACCGCGCTGGGTGCTGCTGATAAAGGCGCAGCGGGCAGAGCCCTGCCTGCCCACGGGGAAAGGATGCTGGGGGGGGTGCCTGGCTGCTCGAACCATCGCACAAGGTAACCACCACGTACTGGGCTTCCCCGCAGCAAGGGTTTGCTGGCCGGGAGCGTGCGTGGCCCTGGTCTCTCCGGCAGTCCTGGGTGGCACGGCCGGTATCGGCACGGAAAGGGATGGATTTACCTGCGGGATCGGGGAGCGGGTGGGAAGAGCCACGCAGAGGATTTCCTGCATCCCAGCCACAGCTTGCTTCCCACCCTCATTAATTTTTAGCAGTGCAATGACACACCCCCCCCCGCCCCAGCAGAGCGAGTACCAGCACCCAAAGGTTTCCTGACCCGCTGGGGTGGGCAGTGAGCCCCAGTGAGCCAGACTCCCTCTGTGCCGCTCCCCACCCACCCCACACCTCCCTGCTCCCCCCTCCTGGGGGGGTCTGTGCACCCCCACAGCAGAATAACCCCAAATAGGCGGCACTGTGCGAACCCACTCTCTGCTTCCCACAGCCCAGACGTGCCGGCTGGGGCGGTGGGTGCTGCCGGAGGGGCCGTGGCCGCGCAGGGGGACCCCCAGCCCACCGGCCCTTTCCTCAGGCTGGAGCCCAAGCCCAGTGGGGAACGTGCACGTGGTGGCTTTGAGTCACCCCAACAACTTCGGAAAGAGCAAAGGTCAAAAGTCTCCACCAGCAGTGAGGGAAGCAAGGGCAGCTCCGTGGGTGAATGTGCAGAGGGGTCGGCTGCTCCCTGGCAGCCCTGCAGGCAGGGTTGCAGCACTCCAGACCCAAGGAAAGCTCTTTTCCAGGCACCGCTCGGATTCCCCAGGCTACCCAGATTGATTTAACTTGGTTTTATCAAAGAACTGAGTAATTACTCAGAGCTACTCTGATTCCTCGTTAGCTTGGTTAAAAGATGGGGGTGCATGGGCATGATGGTTCAAGTGCTTCAGCCCCGGTTGCACCTTCTGGGAGGGGATGAGGGGTCCCGGGTCGTTATTTACCTGAGGCAAGAGGAGCAGCCTGCCTGCAGGCCATCTGCCTGTGACCCCCATGCCATAGGTTGTTACTGAGTTCATTCTCACTTCCCTCTTCAAAGCAAAATTCTTGGTGCGAGAGGACAATGGGGATGCGGGGGTACATTTCTTCCTCTGGTTCTTCTGCAAAACGCTCATTTCGACAGCAACTTCTGGCATGAGGGCTCAGGTCAGATTTGCAGACTTCCCCAATCCCCCGCTGCCTGTTTCCGAGAGCACCGAGCCACGCAGAGCAGCACCAGGGTGGGCAAAACACCCCGTATTTGCAGAGGGTCCCCTTGCTGTGAGCTCTGAGCACCCCCACACCGTGTGGGATTTGGTGCTCAGCCCCATGTACAAATTTGGCTCATCCCAGGCACAAGATGAGCCCCAGGCTGGCAGCAGGACGAGCCCCTATCTCTGGGAACAGGCTCCTTATCTCAACGCAGCCACTTCAAGGCTTGTACAATGCGGCTGCTCTCCCCACCGCCCCCCCCTGTGCAAAGGGAGAGGCCTGGGTAGACACCAGCAGCCTCCTTCAATCCCCCCTGGGGCCAGGAGCTCCCTGAGGAGAGGGGACAAGGACTTTGTGGCGTCCCTTTGTGCCGTGGATGAAGGTGGCACCTCCTCTAGCAGCGGGTGCCCCTCAGATACCCCATTAAGCTTCAGTGCTCCCCTGGCCCCGGTGCTCCCTGCCCACCTCCCTCCTCCCAAACACCAGCAGCCAAACATGGGCCACTCCTCGGCCTCATTCCCTTCAGTCCCGATTGCCCCGAGGCCAGGAGCACCCAGGGTCGCACCCCGCAGAGGAAAGCCTGACCGGGAACAGCTCATCCCCACCCAACGCCGCGCAAGCCCGGCACTGGGGATCCTACGCTCTCCAGTGCCTACGGAAACCGCGTGATGCTCCCCTCCCCACCGCAGCATCGCCGTGGATCCGTGCCAGCGATGCACTTTGCAGCCTCTCGGTCTCCCCCACCATCCTCATCCTCCTCCTGCCTGCCCATCCCACCCCAGGGGTGCTGCGCTCACAGGGAAGCCACACAGCTCACTGCAGAAAGCTGGCGATGCTGATTTTTAAGGAGCAGTCTCCACGTCTTCCCCAGGAGCGCTTGGACTGGGTTAAACCACCACCTGCGTGAGCCAACTTCACCCTGGTTATGCCATCACCCCTGGAAAAGCCTGACGCCAGCAGCGCGGTGCTGGTCCCGGCAAGACTTCCCTGCTCACGCCGTGGAGGAGCTGAAGAAAGGGCAGGACACGCCAACGCCGGGCATCGGGGATTCGCCCCGGCTGCCCAGGAGCATGGCGTGCAGCCTTCGGGCTTACACGCAACGACAGGTCACTCCCAGCCCTGCCCCGGCGTTCCTGCAAGCCGGCGAATTACGGGGATAAGCACGTCAAATCCCCGGCACAAGCTGCTGCATGACGCACGGGGAGCGAAGGCCGGCACTGGCACTTTGGGCATCTCGGGGGGCACCAGCCACATCTCCCCTGCCCCGAGCAGGGCTGTCAGGCCAGGTGAATTCACCAGGATTTATTATTTTTCAGCAAAAGGCAATTCAAATAGAAAACAAACAACAAACCCACAGACTGCTAGAAGGAAAGGCCCTTTGCCCTGAGTGCTACAGCACCCCAAAAAGGTGCCTGCAGATGGGGGGGATGGCTGGGCACACAGCAGCCCCCAGGATGGGAGCAGAGGGCAGGTGCATCCCACCGAGGAGTGACCGGCCATGCAGGGCTGGACATCCAGCACAGAGACCACGTCCCCCCGGCACTGGCTGATTTCTCCCTCCCATCCAATGGCAGCAGCCTGGGAAAAAGCTGAGGAGCATCACTGGGCACTCACCCTGCTCCCCACCCCTGCCCTGTGCCCCACCACAGCCTCCTGCACCACGGGTGTCGAGAGAGTTGGTTTGCACCCACGTTCCCCCCCTCTCAGGGTATAGCCACAGCGGCAAACCCTGCACCGGTAGCTGCTCAAACTCACCTTGAGGTGATAAGCAGTGGGTTTCACAGGAGACCTTCACGCTTTCTGACTCATTTGTGGCATTTCATAGGTGGGGAAACTGAGGCACTGAATACGGTAAGACTCCCTGCCTTCCCACCCCTCCGCTGCCCTGGCAAGCGGGAAGCTGGTCTCTTCCCTGGGCAGCTTGTAAGGACTTTATCAAAGGCCGTACAACTCCCCCAGATTTAACTTATTGGAAGATGAGGGAGGAGGGGGGAAGCCCTCACATGCAAACCCCATAAATATTTGATTTCCACAAGGGGTGCAGGCTGCCCCCCTGCCCTCTCAAAATAATTCGTTGGGGGTTGTCCCTGCCCTGTGAACATGAGTAGCACCCCGCAATGCTGGCCCTCGGGCTGCAGGTCCCCGAGGACGAGGGGGACACTGGGGGCCTCTGCAGTGGCCAAGAAGAGGGCAGGGTTGGTCCCGGGGCCACTCAGCACGTGGACCTTCCCCAAGGCATCCTCCCCGGGTCTATTCCCCACCCCAAATGCCTCATTAAGAGAGCAACCACCAACCAACCACTTCGTGGTTTTTAAGAAACTGGGATTAAGTGAGAAAAAGGCCACCAGCGCCAAGGGTTTCTTCCATACTCGCAAGCACGTGCACAGCTTTCAGTGCACACTCAGGTGCCAGGAAACGACCATAACCCAAAGCACCACACGCTCCCAAACAACCACAGCTCGTAATTAAAAGGGATCGTGCCCGTCCCCACCAGGCTCTCATCATGTCCAACATCTCCTGGCTGGGCAGGACAGTGAGGACCAGCAGTCATTAGATAAAAAGCTCTTCAGGAAGGGAAGAGTTTATTATCCCATCACTTCTGGGCTCGTATAGATTTAAGTAATTAGGTTTTGGCATTCATTAATTGACACCTTCGGTTCAGAGCCCCTGCCAGCACCCAGCCCATGCTCACTCCTCCAGGTTCAGGTCCCCACAGGGCTTCCAGTGCCCGTGGGAAACGTGGAAATGTCTTGGGAGCCCGGTGCCAGCCTGGGGCACAGCAGACAAGGGACAGCGGGAGAAGGACAAGCCCTCTCCTTGCAGAGTGTGGCACGTTGCCACGGATGCTTTAGGACGTGGGACCAGGGCTCCCACCACTCCACTCTCCCCACCTCGGCCGGTTCTCCATCACTCGCCCCCCACTTTCTTTGGCAACGAGCACTGTTTTGACTCCAAGCTCATCCCGAGCATTGTTTTCAGATCAAGATCAACAACCTAAGGGAAGGAATAAGGATTTATTTGGGGGAATCCCCCAGCTTCACTGTAAGAGTTAAATGGGAACAGCATCAAAGGACAAAACACAGACCACGTGCTCGTCTCAGCCCAGCGCAGCCAAACGCCACCTGAATTCCCCAGCTCCCCCAGTGCATCCTAAGGAGTGCAGACCCCCACTACCCCCCCACACACCGAAGGCAGACAACACAGCCAGCCCCCTTCCCCTCCAGATTCACACCCTGGTGCTCCGCATCCCCATCACCCAAGCTGCTCCCCATCCCCAGCTGGCATCCTTTGTTCCTCCTGCCGGCATCCCCGCTCCGGCAATGCCGCTCTCTCCCATCGCGCTCGCACGTGCATCTGAGAGCGACACCAGACTCAGCCCCCCTCTTGCAGAATTTGTACCACGGTGGCTGTTTCGGCATTGAACCCCCCTCCCCCACACTGTGGTTTACCCTTTCTCACCCCGGGGCTCGCAGCACCTTCAGGTGCAGTTTCCAGCGCAGCTGCAGCGATGACAGAGAAACACCCCCCCCCCCCCCAGCCAAGGGAAGCGGGGTGCCTACCAAGGCTTCCTTTGGTCACCAAGCAAACAGGAGCAAACCAGGCAGGCGCTGCCTTCCAAATGAGTGAGCAGCAATAGGTGTTGATCACCCCGCTAATTGCCAAGGAGCTCAGGCGCAGCAGCCGGGGAGCCACATGTGAAGCCAGCAGGGCTGGGGTAGAGCAGGCAGGGGCAGCTCTGGTTTCTACTGGGCATGGCTGCAGTTGAACCCACCAGCTCATTTCAGAGGTGAGACATTTCTAAATTGGTTATCTGCCACTTGGGAAACAGGCGGGAGCCAAAGGACGACTCCTTCAGAGGGCACGACAGAGCAAACAGAGCTGAGCAGCCTTCCCTCGCTCAGGACAGCCATGGCACAGTGGTGGGGTGTGCTCCCCAGCTCTCCAACTGGGCTGATATGCTGCGAGCCCGGGACAGAGGCGATATGATGAGCTCACCCTAGAAATCCCCAGGAGCGACTGTCCAGGATCTGGGTGCACACAGGCAGGAGAACGTCCCGACTCCCCGCGGCCTCACAGCTGGAAGGATGACGCCGCGCTGGGGAAGAGGGCAGGCACTTCCTCTTGCCACAGGGACCCGGCGGTGACAATGCAGCCTCTCAGGTCCCCTGCTCCCTGCAGAACGTGGGCATGGGGAGCTGAGAGAGAGCTGCAGGGTCTCACACCACTGTGGGCACCACAATCAGGCTGTAGGCAAGCCTGGAGGGAAAGGCTTCTGCCTGGTCCTGCTGGGCTGGCAGCAAGGCAGGACAGGACCCGACTAAAGCTCAGCCTTATCCCTCTGCCCCAAAACCTCTGAGAGCCACCAGCAAAAGACCAACTGGCTAAACCACGCACACCTGGCATCCCTCTGCTACCTGTGGGATGCACACGTGGGTACAGGACGACGGGACCGTTCTGATCTCAAAGGGTTTTGTTTGTTTGCAAGGGGCTGGTGGCAGCACTCGACACTTCAGGCAGCACATGTGAGCGTGCCAGAGCTTTTAAACCAAACCTCAAACCAACAAGAGCAACAAAGCCCCGGCATCGGCGGGAGGGGAGGACGATGCTCGTGGGCAGAGTGGGAGTGGGCAGGGGGCCCCGGCGAACCTTTCGTGTGCCGCTTCGGAAGGGCAGCCCCGCTCGCCTGGGAAGGGGAAAACCCACAAAACAAAAAACAAAACCGTACACCCACTTGTTTATAGGGCCATTGGCTCCAGAAAGTAGGTTAGAGCTTTCCTCCCCGGCCCGGGCAGGGGAGCGGGCAGAGCCCCCCCCCCCCCCCGCCCCGCGGTTTCCCCTCCGCCCGGGGCACACGGCCGGGTCACCCCGCCGGGACACGCACCCACTTCCCCCCGTGATAAAGAGGAGGAAGAGGAGGGTGTCTCCGCCGTCCATCCGGGCTGCCCGCCCCAGGGGCGCCGGGAAGGGTGAGGGGCACGGCCGCAGCCCGGGCAGGGGGATCCGCCCCGCCCCGCCAAAGGGTCCCTGGGCGGGGGGGGGGGGGGGCGGGGCAGGGGCAGGCACCCACCCCCGGCGGGGCCGGTAGAGCGAGCCGGGCCGGGCCGGGCCGGGCCGGGCCGGGCCGGGGCGGGAGTCGCGGGGCGGAGGAGGAAGCTGGCGGGACGCAGCCCGGTCACAAAGCAGCAACAAACCGGGCGGTCACGAAGAGAAGCGGCGCGGAGGAACGCCGGGACACCCGCCCCCCCGCTCCGCTCCCACCCTCAGCCCCGCTCACCTCGGCGCGACCCCAGCCCCAGTTCTGGTCCCGGTCCCGGTCCCACCGGCACCGGCCGCCGCTCGCCGCCGCCTCCACCTGGGCCGGGCGGGGCCTCGCGGGTGGGCGGAACCGGTCGGGGGCGTGGTCTCCCCCTCCGGGGCCCCGCCCCGCTGCACGCCCGCCCACGGCGTCACGCGTGGGTGCTCCCGCGGGCCCCGCCCCGCCGGCCGCGCACCCACCCCCCGCGGCCACGGGAGCCGCCGGCCTGCGCGGGGCGGGGGCTGAGCCCCTGCGGCCGCCCCCGGCCCGCTGCCCCGGGGCACCGGGGGCCGGGCACTATTAGGACTGGGCAGTATCAGGACTGGGCACTGCTAGGACTGGTCATTAACAGGACTGGTCACTATTAGAACCAGTCACCATCAGGGCTGGTCACTATTATGACTGGGCACTATTAGGACCGGTCACTATTAGGATCGGGCAGTATTAAGACTGGGCACTATTAGGACCATTCACTATTAGGATTGGGCACTATGAGGACCAGTCACTATTAGGACTGGGCAGTATCAGGACTGGGCACTGCTAGGACTGGTCATTATCAGGACTGGTCACTATTAGAACCAGTCACCATCAGGACTGGTCACTATTAGGGCTGGTCAGTGTTACAACCAGGCTCTGTCAGATACCATCAGGACTGGTCACTATCAGGACTGGGCAGTATTAGGACCATTCACTATTAGGATCGGGCACTATGAGGACTGGGCACTATTATGACTGGGCACTATTAGGACCAGTCACTATTAGGACTGGGCAGTATCAGGACTGGGCACTGCTAGGACTGGTCATTATTAGGACTGGTCATTATTAGGACCAGTCACCATCAGGACTGGTTACTATTATGACTGGGCACTATTAGGACCGGTCACTATTAGGATCGGGCAGTATTAAGACTGGGCAGTATTAGGACCATTCACTATTAGGACTGGGCACTATGAGGACCAGTCACTATTAGGACCAGTCACTATTAGGACTGGGCAGTATTAGGACTGGGCACTGCTAGGACTGGTCATTATTAGGTCTGGTCACTATTAGAACCAGTCACCATCAGGACTGGTCACTATCAGGACTGGTCACTATTATGACTGGGCACTATTAGGACCAGTCACTATTAGGATCGGGCACTATGAGGACCAGTCACTATTAGGACCAGTCACTATTAGGACTGGGCAGTATTAGGACTGGGCACTGCTAGGACTGGTCATTATTAGGTCTGGTCACTATTAGAACCAGTCTCCATCAGGACTGGTCACTATCAGGACTAGTCACTATTATGACTGGGCACTATTAGGACCAGTCACTATTAGGATTGGGCACTATGAGGACTGGGCACTATTAGGACTGGGCACTATTAGGACCATTCACTATTAGGATTGGGCACTATGAGGACTGGGCAGTATTAGAACCAGTCACTATTAGGACCAGCCACTATTAGGACTGGGCAGTATTAGGACCAGTCACTATTAGGATCGGGCACTATGAGGACTGGGCACTGTTAGGACTGGGCAGTATTAGGACCGGTCACTATTAGGACTGTCCCCGACTCGGGCCGGTCCCTGTCAGGATGCCAGGGCACGGCTCCCCTGACCCCACTCCCCCGCCGTGGGGACCCCGGTGTGCCGGGCAGCACGGTGGGCACGGTGTGGGCTGGCCCAGCCCGGGGGGCACCGCGGGCCAGGCACATCCCGCCGGCCGGGCCGGGGGCCGCGTGGCGAGGCCGGGGCAGTGGCCACAGAGCTGGCCACCATGGCTTTCACAGCCGTGCCCCGGCCGGAGCCTGGCAGAGCCGAGCCCCTCGGGGAACCGCCAGCGCCACCGCCCTCGGCACCGGGCTGCTCTGCTTCCCCCCATCCCCGCGGAGGAGATTGGGTGCTGGCAGGATCGCGGGGGGCTGAGGAGACACTTTTATACGTTGGGTTTGGCATGGCTGTAACGCTGAGGCTTTTATATGGGAAAATATGCCCTGTTTTTTTGCCACAAAATAAATTCTGGATTCACGACTCGCAGGTCTCAGGTGAGCACGGACTGAATTTACAGCCAGGACCAGTCAGAACCAGCAATTAACTTTGCCTCGTTATTCAAAACTGCATTTTTCCTTTATATTTATCTTACCCACACAGGGACACTTCAAGCAAGCTCACTGTGCTAAAACTGTCCTTGGGTGCTGCAGCTCAGGTCCAGCTTGGATTCACTGTTGTCTAGTAGGGCACTGAGCTCATGCTCGCAGTGGCCCTGCACCTTCCATTTCCATGGATTGTTGCTCAGCAAATCTGCTCCCGGTTCCTGGTAGAAAAAAGGGTGGAAAAAGCTTTCGGTTCCTCCCAGCTCCTTTGAAGTTGTGTTTTGAAGCGGGTGGAGAAGGGGAGAGCCCAGTGAGCGCCCGGGTGGGTGTCTGAGCACCGAAGCCCCAACGCGGGCTGTGCCGTGGGGCGGGTGGGTGCTCCCTGCCCGTGACTCAGGGGTGAGGGAGGGCTGAGGTGGGGGTGTCCCCAGCTGCAAGGTGGGGCGGGTGGCAAGCAGGGACCTGTGCCAAGGTGCCAGGCACCGATTTCTCCCTGTGTCTGGGAGGGACAGATCAGCCTGTCTTTGGCTGGGACAAAAAACGGCCGACGAAACCCATCGCTGCCATGGTCCTGCCTTGCATCCCGCTCCAAGGCTTGGACCTGCAGGATGGTGTCCTTGTGTGGAGCAGTCGGGCAGAACCCCGCGTGGGCTGCCCGAAAGGAAAGAGAGGATGGTGACTGCCACCTGTGCAAACCCCGCGGAGCGTTGGGCAATAAGGAAGCGAAAGAAATGACCGAAAAAGCCCCAAGGCAGCCACGTCAGGGCATTGCATCAGCGCGCCGGTGAGATGCTTTGCAGAGCATTTCCCTCTGCTGTGCAAACTGCCCTGCAGCCCGACCTGGCCAAAAATGTCCCAGCTGGCCCCTCCCCAAAGGAAAGCAGGGAGGGGACAGAGCGCTGCGCACCCCGGCATTGGGACACCCGTCCTGTGCAGGGTGCACCCTGCGACGGTGCTGCTGGGTGACTCGCTGGGAGCCCCCGGTGCGATGTGCTGGGCCCAGGGCTGGGACATTTTGGCAGGAGCCATCCCTCCCTGGTATGCCATGACATCTTCCAGGCCGGGATCCACCCAAGCAGCTCGGGGCCAGGCAGGGTCCTGCTGCTCGCTGCGCGCCGGAGGCTGGGAGGTGGCTGCTGCCGGGGCAGGTCCCGTCCCTGGACGTGGAGACACACTGCAGCACCCGGCGGGGAGGAGATCTGAGCAGTGTCGGGCGTCGTTAGAAACCAAAGCCAAGGTTTCGGGGCATTTTAAAGAGGATTTTCAGAGGCAAGCTCAGCCCCGCTTCCCTTGGTCTTGGCCTCCCTGTAGCAGGACTTCTTTTCAGATGATTCAAGTATGTGTGGCAGAGGGCATTTGCTTTCAGGGCAGCTGCATTTTTTTCTTCCCAAGGACGATGGTGCATAAACCTGGGTGCCAATGGGGCTGTGGCATGTGGCATGAGCCCAGCTGTCCCACTGTGGGAGGGGTGATGGAGCTGGGAGGCTGCTGGTTCCCCAGGGAGAGGGAGCCCTGCCTCCTGCGGGGTTTGACCTTCCCCGCTCAACCAGGCACCCTCCAGCCCTGGCTGGGGCACAGAGTCAGCGTTATGGGATGTTCTGGGGCTGGATAGAGCTGGGGAACAGCCTTTTGGGTGGGTCTCCACCTGCGGAGGGGTCTGGGAGTCTGACATCAGCTCCAGACACTTGTCAGAGGCAAAGTCACAAGGACGCTTGGGGCAAAGGCTGCTGGTTTTCACAACCTTGTAGTTTTTGTGTCATAAAAACCGCCACGCTCCCATCCCGGGGCTGCAGTCCAAGCTTTTCTTGTCTTTCCAACATACCAACCACTTCCTAAAACGTCTCAGTCCAGGATCTCCAGGAATTTTTTTCTCATTGTTGGCTCTCTGCAAGCCCCCCATCTGGATGTGAGATCCCCCGGGTTGTCTTGAGTTGCTCCCACACGCAGGCAGATGGGTTTGTGTCCCCGCAGCCCCTCTGAGAGCCTGTTCCCCCCATCCCCTTATCCCCTCATCTCTTGGGACACAACCTGGGGGAAAAGCCCTACATGGAGGGGACACGTCTCGCCCCAGCCCTCACCACCAGTTTGGACCCCACCATGTGCTGCTCTCACACTGTCTCATCTCACTCAGGGTTAAAAAATGCCGATCCCTGCTGCCACCATCACCCGGGCCTGCTGCAAGCCAGCGCAGCCCCTCGGCAGGCAGCTGCCTGCTGTGCCGGTGCAAAAAGCAGCCGGTGTCGGAGCTGGCTGCCCGCAGCGCTGCCGTTCCCGGTGCGAACGGCAGAGGCCAGGCCGCGGCCGCGCTGGGCGCTGCTGGAAGCTCTTCCCGGCAGCAGCAGAGGATGCTCAGCCTCTGCCATCTCTCCGCGCTCCCCTCCCTCTCACCTCCATCTCACCAGCATCCCCCGTCCCCACCGGTGCCATGCCGGGTGTCACGGCTGTCACCCTTGCCCAGCCCCCGAGGGACACGGGGCACCCTGGGACCACGTGGCTCTTGGTGCTTCACACAAAGACGGGGGAAAGTTTGTCATATCAGGCAAACTGGGAACCCCAGTCCGGTTCTGGGAGGGCAGCGTGGATGGAAAAGCGCCCCCCCCCCCCCCCCCGCTCCCAACCCCAGCCTTTCCCACTGGCAGCATGGTGCTGGTGGCCGTGGTGCTACCCGTCTGTGCAGCACAGTGTCCTCACCTGCCCGTCCCCGCTGCTCCCCTGCTCCGGCCATCGAGGGGCTGGGAGATGGGGAGCAGCACCCATCACCCACCCGTGCCGTGCTCTGCGGCTGCCCCACGCTCGGTCACCTTTTCAAATGCAGGGATGCTCCCCCAGTCCACAGCCTGGGGAGCTGGGGGACCCCAGCTCCCATCCTCAGAGGCCCTGTCACCCCCAGATCCTGACCGAGCCACCTTAGCAGTGCACAGAACCCTCCAGACACAGATATTAGTGGGAAATCTGTATTTTTACCCACTTCAAACAGTGCTTCCTCCCTCCCTCCCTTCCTCCTTCTTCAGTCAGCCTGCGGTGGGAAAGCATTAAGAAATAAAACAATATCAAATGCAATCAAAGGCAGGCTGGTGGGAGTTTGTCTTTTGGGGTTTCCTTCTCTTTTATTGCTTTCCCAAAGAATAAACATTTGGGAGGGCTCTGGGGTGATTTAGTGGAGCAGGAAAGGGCAGGAGGCTGGGAGCCGCCTGCTCCCTTTGGAAAATCTCATAGGATGATGGTCCAGCCTTGGGGATTTTCTTTCCAGTAGAAATGACTGCCCAGTCAGATGATAAGGCTGGGAATATCCTGGCTTCATGGGGAGGCTGCTTCACCTCCCAGCACTGGGGCTGGGGTCAGTGGGAGCTGCTGGGACAGGGGCTAGGGCAGAGGATGCTGCCGTGGAGAGGAGGAGGGATTGAAGCGGGTGAATTCACAGCAGCGTGGAGGAAGAGGTGACCTTTGAGAAGCAATTTTCCTTGCCCGCTGATATTTATCCAGCCTTCCCAGCGGCTCCTTCTGCCGAGCCCAACCCTGTACGTGCAGGCCAGGCTGGGGGATGCTGGGCTGCCCTGGTGCTGAGCTGGGGCTGTTTCCTGTTCAGGGGTGGTTCTGGTTTGTGGAGCTGAATGCAATGTTTACTGCTGGAACAGCAGCTCTGCAAGAGCCTGCATCTTCCTGCCTGCCGGGTGTCCTTGGGCGAGCGAGCTGGGAGGAGAAGCTGTCCGTTTGTCCCCGAGCCGTCCCCTTGCCTTGTTTACCTCCCCCCTGCGCTGCTCAGGCTGCGGGATGAGTTTTCCCCGGGCTCAGTGGATCCATGCCTGGCTGAGCGGAGGCTGCAGCGCGGTGTTTACCTGCACAGCCATCTGCATTCACCTTCGGAGAGGTTACCTGCCTGCCGCCGGCGCCGAGCCAAGCTGCATCCAGCAGCAGGGCTGGTCCAGGGAGCAGAGCTCCATCCACCCCGGCCCCTCTTAGCTGGGGGGGCCAGGGAGGCTTCAGCACCCTCCATGCGGGACCCCAGGGAGGGTGGGTGCTTGGTTGATAGCGAGGACTGTCAAAACAGGTCCCAAAGTGGACCAGGGTGTGGACGGGTTTTCAGGGACAGGGGGACGGCCGCTGTCTCACTGACTCCCTGCCCAGCCGTCATCACTAGGATTATTTTGAAAATCAGGTTCCCAAAGCTGACAGTATGATTTCCAGGACCTGCGCCCTGCCTTTTGCACCCCTTTGTCACCCACAGAGCAGATGTCACCTGGTGTGCTGGCAGAGACGGGCCAGGGATGCTCTGTCACTCAGCAGCTCAGCGGAAAGCACCCGGCCGCATCCTGGCAGCAGGCAGGGTGCAGGAATGGGCATCCAGCCCCAGCCCCGGGGAACAACAGCAGCACCACAGGGCACAAAAAACCACACATCTCCCCAGCAGCCCTGAGACCCCAAAATACCTCTGCAGGACTGCATTATATGTAGGTAGCTGTATAATATATTGTTAAATCCTGAGCAGAATCATAATTTGCTGTAGCAGAGCCCTGAGTGGTGCACAGCTCCTGGCAGACAGATGAGACATGGGTTTTCCTAAGTTTAAAATAAACCAACTTACCTGCCCATGTTCTGCTGGGCTTTTTGTTCAGCCAATTTTCCCAATACCAAGAAAACAGTAAAAATAAGTGAAAGTATTTGTAGTTGTTTACTGCAGTTTCTAAAGAAAGTAAATGAAAATCACACCACTGCTTAGAAAATTATCCCCAAAACAAATCCCTCTGTTATATAAACATAAACCCACAACAATGTGGCAGAGCCTGATGATTATTTTATTTCAGGAGCTGTTTGGAACATCAGCTTCAAACCTGACCAAAGAGTGAAACAAGACCATCCACAGGGCAGTTTTCTAAATCTTTGCCTTAAAGCAAATATACTTGTCAATTAATAAAAAGGATTTGTAATAAACAGCAGTAGCTGTCCCATCTGCGTGGGGCTGGGAATTCCCCCCAGCAGCAAAGCAGTTTGGCTCGGGTGATCTCCGTGGTGTTCAACGTGCTGAGTGACAGGAACGTGATTTTTGTGGGTTTGTTCCCCAAAAAGAGGGGAGCGGGTGCTCATTAGTGTGGGGCTGGTAATTGCCCCCCCCCCCCGGCTATGACCCAGCAGTGAGCAGAAAGCGGAGGGAGGCTCCTCTCTCGGGCACGGTGCCCGGGACCACCTCGGTGCCTTCGATGCTGCTTCCTCTGCCGGCACCCGGGGGGGGCTGCGAAACCAGAGTTGGTTTGGCTGGGCTGGGGGCTGCAGGTCGTGTCCCATCTCCCCCCCACACACACATCACCCCCTGGGTTCCTGGCAGTGGGGCCAAGCGCTTTTGGGCACCGTGGGGCTGGGTCCTGCGCATGGGGCAAGTGTGGTTTCCCAATCACCCCCACTCCCTTGGGTCCTGGGGGGGAGGAAGAGGAGGAGGCGGCAGCCTGCCCCCCCTGGGAGCCATCCTCCTCCTCCTCCTCCTCCTCCTGCTCCTCTCCCCCATCCTCCCTCTGCCCTTGGCTTTGCTCTCTCTCAAGAGTGCCTGGGAGAAGAGAAACCTGGCTGTAAATTAGCCGGGAGGATTTTTCAGTCTGAGACGTGCACTCCCCCCCCCTGCAGCGCTGTTATTTCATCTCACGGCTGCCAAACTCCCGGGAATTAATCCCGGCCGGCTCTGACAGAGTTTACATTCAGCGCTGCTCAGATAAACCATATCAGCCTGTGCAGCTGAAGAGGAGCCGGGCGCGGAAGGAAGGGCTGGCTCCTGCTCAGTGTCAGCCCTGCCGGGGTGGGATTTTTTCGTGCTTTTTTTTTTTTTTTTTTTTTTTTCTCCTGGGGGTTTTGCTCTGAGCAAGGAGCCACCAAGAACCCCACACTAGTGAGGGTGGCCATAGGGTGGTTGGTACAGCAAAGCCGGGAGCTCCTGGCTCTTATCTCGATGCAGATACTGGAGAAGAAGGGACGTGTCCTTCAAACTGGTGGGAGCCTGCGGGCTCAATTTTCCGAGATTTCTCACCCTGTGCCACCCAGCACACAACAGAGGACTTCTCCTTACTGCCAGCTCCCGCGGGCTGGCTTTTAATAGGTATTTGTGCAGCACAGTTATTGCAAATTCCCTTTTTTAATCTCCTCCTTGCAGATGTATTTCTGTCTGTCTCTCACAGTAATCTCCTGGCTCTCCCCTTGGCTGTCACCGGGTGCTGGCAGGACACAGACACACGGTGAAGGTCCGTCACCTCTGAGCCAAATCTGCACCAGGTTTGCAGAGCTGCAATTCCCCCAGCACGGGGGAGGCATTGGGCAGGGAGCGCGGGACCCCGTGGCCAGCGGTGTGGGGCAGATGGGCTTTCCCGGGGCTGGAGCATGGGAGACAGGCTGGGAGCACCCCCCATGCCATGCCTTGGCTATCAAATTCTCTTTTCCCTCCATTTCCCAGCCCATAAAACATCACCGGGGCTGCCGAGGTGGTGTCCAAGAGCTGGATCTCTGCCAGCTCCCTTGGGTGAAGGGTGCCTCCTGGAAAGCAGCATCCCCAAGCTGTGACACTTGGAAACAAGATGGGGTCAGCCCCTCCCTGGGCACAGGGAAGCAGGAGGGTGTGAGCCCATCACCTGGGCCCCTCGGCTGATTTTCCAGTGCGCCACAAGCCTTGTCCTCCCATCCCATCTCCTTTTCCAGCAGCGCTTGCAGAGCACTGGCATGGCCACGGAGTCTGGGTCACGGCGTGATCGTCACAGCCACTCTGAAGTGACAGGACCTGGGGGTAAATATTAGTATGAAGTGAAGGCCTGTGCACATATTTTCTCCCTGCAAGGTAATGCTGAAATTCCAGGCTCCTTTTCAACAAGCCATCAGAAAAACCAGCCCCATGTCAGCACCCTCCAGCCATCGCTGGTTCCAGTTAGTCTCAGCCCAGTGTGCAAAGGTCTAAGAGCTTCAGGTCCCCCCAGCAACCTCCCCACTCCTGAGCTGGCCAGTCCTTTGGCTCGTGGTTTCCAAGCCAATGTTTCCCACCTGGAGCATAGCAGCGTGTGGGCTTTGCTGACCATTCACTTCTGCCGGGAAGTGTATCCAGGATGTGGCGGGGACTCTGAGGATGGCTTATTAATCGCATTAACAGCACCAAGAGGTTTCCCCCCCCCCCCAAAAAAAAAAGATGCAGTGCGAGAAGACAGATTGAACCAGGCAGTTATTCCCCTCCCCACGTGGGATGGCCTATGGTTCCCTTCTCCCTGGCTGTGGCTGGTTGGGCTTGCTTTGGCTACGTTGTAGGGGAAGAAATAGATTCCCCTTGCATGGCCATTCCAGTCCCTGTAGCCTGGGGACCCTAGACTAGCTCCAGTATCTTCCCATGCAAGAGCTACCCTGCCACATGCAGAGATGAAGAACATCACTGTTGTCCTTGGCCCCACAGGAGACAAGCCAGCATCGAGCTCCTCAAGACCCTGGGCAGCCTCCAAGGCACCAATCTCTACCCTCCTCCTTCTCAGATCCCACTGATCCCCCACCCCCAGCCTCAGACCAGGATCCTAAACTGGGATTACTTGCCTTAAAATTGCCTGTGGCCAGGTGCTGGTGGTTTCTACCACGCTGGTGGGATGAGCTTTCCCTTCCCTGAAAGCCCATTTGGACTTGTGCTGATGTACTTGGCATCCATAGAGAGGAAGGCAATAAAAAGGTTTGCTCGGATTTCTTTTCCAAGCCTTGCATCCCACGGAAACTGGGCTTATGGGACCATAACACACGTCTGTCTGTCTGTCCCTCCGTCCTCTGCCAACAACTTTGGAAAGGTTGGCCAGCGTCAACCGAATTTGACAGAGGTCTCCAATACATCGCAGGCCTGTTTTGCAAAAGAGGGAGCTGGAAGGACCCGTGGAGGGAAACCACAGTGTGACCCAACCATGCTGGGACCCATCCCACTGCAACGTGATTCAGCCGCAGCGAGAAGCACGGGAGGAGCCGCGTGGGACAGAGCCACGGAAAACTTGGCTCCTGCTGCTGTTTGTTATTTTTAAAGGCTGGGAACTGTCTCACAGTCCTTGGTGGTCGTGGTTGCTGAGTCTTGTGGCCATCACCACTGCAGGTTTCACATCCAGTCCTGCCCCGCTGCCTCCCGCAGAGGAGAGGACATCGCGTCTCGGCGCTGGCCCAGGTTCACATGCCGTGGGGGTGTGCGTCAGGCTTAGGACGTCTGTCAGGGAAAGTCCCTGGCCGGGCCCGTGCAGCTCATCCCCCCTGCATGCATTTAGGGCTGGCCAAGGCCTGGGAACAGCTCCTGATTCAAGCAGAGCCCCCAGAGGTTTGCACAACGTACCTGGAAGCCAAGAAAATATCCCGGAGGAGGAGGAGACCTTCCCCTTCTGACTTGAGCCCATTAGCGAGATGCCTCCGGCCACCTTTACCATCCTTGGTGCAGAAGAGCAGTGAAGGGCACATCTCCTCCCTTTGCTGCTGCTTTCCAGCCCCAAAGCTCGCTCTCTGGTGCCCTGGAGTGAGCAGGAGCTCACAGACCCATCTGGCCATGGGGCAGCTCCCCACATCCCCCCACCTCGCAGCCACCCCACCAGAAAGAAACCAAGAAGAGTTGGAGGGGTTTGATTGATTTATCCACTGAAGATACAAGTTTCAGTTTAATAACACCATTCTGTCCGGTTACAAACATACTAAAAACCTACAAAAAGAAAAACAAGTTACACCCATCGTACACGAAACGGCATGTATAAAACCAGCATGGAAGCGCCGAGAAACACGTACATGAACAGTATCTGCAGCAGTAACAGGAAAGACACGGAGTTACATCAGACCACGCCAGCTCATGTCTGTGGGTCACGGTGGGACTGGTTAAGACATACTAACAATTAGAGACAACTTCAGCTACGGAAAATAATTAGCGTCGCAGTCTGTTAAACAGGTCAGACCCAGGCGGGTAGTTTTATCCCTCCCTTTCTGTAAGTTGGTCCAAGTTTAGCTCACGGGTTTCCCTTCCACCCATCTGCCTGGCATCGCTGGTGCTGGCCCCGAGCAGTCACCGCACTGACATCAGGGCACCAGGGCGGCTTCCCCACGGCAAGGGGCAGGGACGGCTGAGCCCTGGCACCAGAGTCCAGCCAGCCAAAAATCTGGTCCCCTCTGAAGTCACTGGGCACCTCCCCAGAGAGCGGGGAGACGCTGGGATCCCCTTTACTGGGACAAACTGGAGCAAACTGGCAGAGATGCAAGAGGATTCCCCCGGGAGAGCCTGCAGCTTGGCTGCCTTGGGGATTTGTCTCGCCGTAAGAGATGATGAGGGTGGTGGCACAAGGTCCTTAAGGGTTCCTTGTCTGATCAGCTCTGGTGGCATTGGGGTGTCTCTCTAGCTGGCCGGGTGTATGTGGAGCTATACCTGCCTTGAGCGTTGGCCACGGTGGGGGGGGAACAGGGTGGACGGGACCTGTGTCCATCCCAGCCCAACACTTCTCATTCCCCCCAGCGCTGAGTTCCCTCTGACCAAAGGCAGTGTTGAACTTGGGGTGGGGGGACACAAGCCGGTTGATAGGAGCGGGTGTCCCCAGAGAGAGCCAGGATGAGGTGCTTGGGGGGAAGGACACCCTGCCACCAGAACACCAAACAACTCCCCCCCCCCTCCCCCCCAAACTTGGCATTCATCTGCTGCTGGCAGGGGGCACAAAGACTTTCCCACCCGGGTCCCAGGACCAAGCCCAGCCCTGATGCTAATGCAGAGGTGCTGAGCCAGGGGCCTCATCCTGCCCTGGTTAGAGGGGCGGCAGCTCTGAGCTGAGCTCGGCTGGCCTGCATGGGGGCAGCTGCAATGGCATGGGCATCCGAGAGGAGCAGAGCAAGTGGGAGCAGTCTGGCAGCATCCCTTGGGAAGGCAAATGGGGCTGGGGGACGTGGGGGTTCCCCCCAAGGCAGGGGAGGGACCAGCTGGTCCCCAGCATGTACCAGCACCAAGCCCTGAGCCCCCAGCTTCTCACTTGTGAATTTTGGGGGGGCAACTAAGTCAGTCCCTACCTGCCACCACCAAGGAGAGCAAAGCCAAGCCCAAAGAGCGGGTGGGCAGCGCCCATATCTCAGCCCCAGTGTGCTGGGAAAGGAAATGTGGAGCCTCAGTGAGCAGGGCCCAAAGGGAAGGGGGCATCAGGGGGTCCCTAGCCGGCTGCAGGGGGGTTCTGGGGGGGTCACAGTGGGGCTGGAAGTAACAGGGAGCAGCTGTGCAGGCGTGTGTGCCGGAGAGCCACGCTCAGAGCCAGGACTCGGCCTCCCTTTCTGCTCTTCCGCACTGCATTTATCAGCCCTGTCACTCCGGAATGGTATTTTTTCCTTTTTCTCTTCATTTTCATCTCTCCCCAGATGAGATTTTTCCCTGATTTAAGCAATGCCTCCTCTGCTGCGGGTGGCGAAGAGGGGGTGTTCGCTTTATCTCTGTCTCTCCCCCTTGCGAGCTCTGCCCTGGCCGCCCTCTCTGCTTCATTTTACTTCCTACAGAGCTGGTAAAAATAAACATGTTTTTGTTTGCATATATTTGACTGGCCTGTAATTTGGCTGATGGGGGGGCTCCTCAAGGGACAGCAGCTGCACGCATCTGGATTTGCTTTAGAAAAATGTGCCTGGAAAATTACCCAAGCCCAGCACACACACACGTGGGCGCACAAGGTCATGGGTCAGTTTTTTCTAGGGATGAAAAAAAAAAACAACAACAAAACCAAAGAAGAAACCTAGGCCTGTTCAAAGGTGGGGGGACACCTCACTGCTGCTCCCCCCGAAACCAAGGCACTCGGGTGCGTTGGGCATGAACACAGGGACTTTCCAGCCACCCCAAAATCACTTTCCTGCTGGCCATGACTGAGCCCAGTTTTGGTTGTGGGAAGGGAGAGGAAGGGTTTGGTTTGCAAAAATAAAATTCCCACCTGGAATATATTAACCTCAAAGGTTAATGTGTGAACTTCGAAGATGAAACCTCCCTGTACAGAAACATCCCTGGCCCAACATCCACAGAGCACGGGGAGTACATGAACTCATTAAAAATATGCGCTGCTGGCCCGGAGGTTTTGGCAGAAGTTGCTGGAGCTGTGTTCATGAGAGTCCTGTGATGCACCCAAAAAAAATATCTAACAGCCTTGCTCCAAGCAATCGCTCTCCAGTCTTGCACTGGCGCAATGGCAGTGACTGAACAGGTCTCATCCCATCTGCATGGGCCTAATCCTGACCCCAGCCAGGGGCTGCTGTTTGAAGGGTGCCTCCGCCAGCCACGCAAGGGATGAGCAGCTTTGACGTTCGGACATGAGCCGGAGGTATCAGCCTCTGGCACCTCACGGGTGCAGGCTGTTGGGCTGAATTTCGGGGGTGTTGGCTCTAAACAACAGCCCGCCCCACCAGTGAAGCGGCATCACTTGTCACCCTGAGCCTGTCCCTTCCTTTTATAAACTCCTTGACCTCACACGCTGCCATGCCAAGGACAGCCGTGCCCCGAGCAGTTATTTCCACCCAAGCCCCTGTGTCTGCCCAGGACGTGCCATCACTCCCAGCTCCATCACCCCTCTCCACCCATTTTACTGTGGGACACAGGGAGGGAAGAACTGCAAGGCCAGACAGAGCGGCTGTAGCGGCATTAGTGGAGTCCTGGGATTATTTCGGGACTAACCCCAGTCCTAGGGCTCTGCAGGAAGGTGAGGGGGCACTGGGGAAGGCAGCCAAGAGGTTTAGAGCCCTCCCCAAATTCCCTTTGCCCAGAGCCAGGACGCCAGACCCGGTGCTTGTCACCCCCCCAGCAGTGCCAGGGCTGGGGGACAGAGGAGCCCCCATTGGCACAGGAGCAAAACACCAGAAACAGGGGGAAAAAAACCAACCAACCAACCAACCAAAAAAAACCAACCCCAAAACACTATTCCCTGGGGATGATTAAAAGCACATATGAACTGGCTGCAGTAGACCAAAGCAGGAGTTTCTGGCTGGCTGCTCCAGAGGAGGGAGGTCAGTCCCGGGGAGAGTTACTGCTGCCCCCTCCAGCAGTGTCCCCACAGCGGGGGGGATGTCCCCAAGGCAGCCACAGGGATCCCAAGCCAACATCCAGGAGAGGAGCTGGTCTCTCGCAGAAAGCTGCCAGCTCTCCAGGGCAGTAGTGAAGTGAGGCCAGAGGAAATCTCAGAAGGGAACCCCGCCATGCACACTTCAATAGGTAACATTGTCCTTAATGCTAGAGCTCTAAAATTAGAGACATTTTGGGAAATACTGGGTGAAAAGGACGCCAAAGCTTCCTAAAACACCTGATGCTTCATCCCTAATCCTTTGCTGATCAGTCCCAAGAGCATCCTATAAATCAAAGCACGTGCGTGCAGGAGGCAACAGGGCTGCTCCTCCTCCCTTTTTTTTTGTAACCGAAGGGGCAAACTGAGGCAGAAGCCAAGCAGACTCGCCCACAGTTTCAGGAGGAGTCAGTGTTGGAGGCAGGATGAGTGGGGGCATTGCCAGGCACAGGCAGGAGCACTGCCGGCCCCGAGGAGGGACACAGCTCCTGCGTGGGTGGATTTCTACCAGGCACTTTATTTGAAGGAACCCAGTTTCACCAAGGGGGCAGGAATAGGCTCTATGCAACAAGTGATTTATGAATTTTAACAGAGCAGGGACTTTTCTTCTCACCCAGGAATCCCTCCTGCTACATCCACTTCATCCTTCCCGCTCCTGATCCCAGCTTGAACCCCTCTTCTCACCGAGCGGGGAGAACCTACACACGTCAGCTCCCAGGACAACGGCACAAGGTGTGCCACCCAAGCCCAGCCTCAGCACATCCCTGCTGCCCACGGGAGCTGAGGGGAGGTGGGTGGGCTCACCAGCAGCCTGAATCTGGCACAGGGATCCCACCTACACGCCGCGCTCCAAGCCACGAGGGGAAGCAGCCCAAAAGCATCCCTCTCCTTCCCCGCCTTCTAACGCTGGGGGAAGATGTCTCTCCCACCCCCTCGCTCCCACCAGCCCCAGGAGGGTTTGCAGCATCCAGCCAAGGAGAGAGACTCTGGGTGATGGGAGAGGCGAGGGCTGCTGCCAGCCCAGGGTGAGGCTACAGCCATCAGCCCTGCCACCCTGCCAGGTGGGTACAGAAAGTGCAAAGCAAAGCGGTTTTGGTGCCAGCCAGGCAGCCAGCGGTCCCTGTAAGCATTGCACCCCCAAAAGCAACGAGCCAGGTTGACCTGGGGGGCTTTTGCATGGAAAACAAGGGTCGTGTCGTTCATCAGCGGACGGGGCTGCACGTCACTGCTGTGCAACAGAGCTTGTGCAAGGGACTTGGAGTTGGCGCAAGCGAGGTGCAGGACTTTGGGAGGTGGTGATGGACAGGCCAGGACAGTAAGATGGAGCCAACAACCAATGCTCTCCCCTCACACTCTGCATCCCCTTCCAGCGTCCCCTACAACTGCTTCACCCCGACCCACCCACACCCTTCATGGTTCTATTTTTTTTTTTTTTTTTTTGGCTTATTTAGTTTGTTTTTAAACCCCATGGAGATCAAATTGTGACTTGGCAGCTAACACAGCTGGCCCTACCGGGCTCCCCAGACTGAGCGAAGATCTTGAGAAGAGACCAGAGTGAAGTCCTGGGGTGAGCGAAGCCCTCCCTGCCCCTCGCCTGGCCCTGCTGGCCGCTCACAGGGTGGCGGTGGGGTACTGCGCCCAGCCCACCTCCTTGTACGCCGCCGTCACATGGGTGTAGATGAGGGTCTTCATCTTGGTCCAGGCACCGTGTGCCTCCGGGGTGAAGTCGTTGGCGTATTCTTCAGCAATGACCTCCAGCATGACACCAGTGAGTTTCTGGAAGGAGGTGGACAGCAAAGGGTTAATAACTCTCCAGGGAGCAGCTAACAGCAAATGTAGGTTTTTCCTACAAAAAAAAAAAAAAAAAAGAAAGAAAAAAAAAACAAAACAAAACAAAAAAAAAAACAACAACCCAATTTAATCCTGTTGCTGAGTTCTGGGAATGACAGCCCTCTGTGAGACAAACAGAGGTTGGGAGAGGTCTGCTGACACCCCAAGAGAGGAGACGGGACTGGTTACCAGCCTGCCCTGGCAGGGGGGAGGCTGAGACCCCGGCAGTACGCCGTGCTGCTTGCAGGTTCGAGCCCCTCCCTAATTTGGGCACCTCAAATTATTTAGCCCCTTCTGTCATGCTTGATTTCTAAAAGAAGGGACATATGGCCACAACCACGCCGAGGGGCTGCGGGCAGGTGGCTTTCCCCAGGCAGGGGCGAGGTGCTCGATGCTCCCGCGTGGGCTGTGTTTGGGGATGGGGGGGGGGGGTCTGCGTGGGACAGCACATCAGTGGGGCACTGCAGCTACATGTGGAGCGACCCCCAAGACCAGCCAGCTTCTGCTCACCACTGCTCCCTCTCCCTAATTTCTAAAGAATCCCAGAGATTTATTTTTATTTGTTCCTATCCTTTACCTTAAAGTAGATGGGCTCCACTTTGTGCTTGAGGGCATGAGCCTTGCCCACCAGGGCCAGAACGGAGGAGACCTTTTCGGAGTCATTGAGGTTCTCCACCACAGTGTTAATGGCACCCATGACCCGCCGAGCGTGCTTACGCAGTTGCAAGCTCCTCTCCATCTCCAACGGGTCCTCCATGTGCTTGAACTGGCTGAAGTACTGCTTGGCCGAGGGGAAGTTGACAAAAAACCTTCAAGAAAGAATAGACACAAAATACCATCAGGAGGGTGAGCGCAGGCTGAGGGGTTAAAGCAAAGCATGGAGCGGTGGAGATGCTGGAAACCACCCACTTGCATCTAAAACAGCCACGGCTGGTTTTCTCCTTGAATTCCCCAGGAGCTGTGGCATTCAGCTGCCTAAAAATCAGCAGGTTAATGCCTTTCTCCCCAACCTTCCCTATCTGCTACAAGGGCATCACAGCCGGATATTCATCTACAAAGCAGAGGCAAGTCTGAGTTCTTGATACCCAGAGACCACCCAGGCATGCCAGATGCTGTGTACGTGCCCACATACATCAAAACCTCATGTCCTGTCTCAGAGAGCTGGAGATGAGCATGAAAAACCTCTCTTTATCCCAGCCAGCCTCTCCCTGCCCCTCTTCCCCAGTCCCACAGCAGCTTCCTGACCCCAGAGGCTTTATTGCTGCATTTCCACCCAGAATAGTGCCCCCCACGCCCAGACTGTCCCCTCCTTTCACAGATCACCAGTCTCCCACAAGATCCCAGCCCTGAGCTCACGTCCCTGCTCATCTCTGCCAGGAGCCATTTCCCCCAGCACGAAGATGCCCCCAACACCCAGCCAGCCCCTCTGTGGTGCTGAGGCCCCTCTTTTCTGCAGGATTAAATCAGCCCCGATGAAGCGCAGCTGAAGCAAATGAAGCTGTGGCTGCAGCTGATGAGCTGAGCTCCCCGGGGAGTGGGTTTGAAAGGCACAAGGAGATGGGGTTGCAGGGCTGGGGCCACCGATGCCAGCATTGCAGCCGGTGGCTCTCGGCAGCCAGGGCTGACACCCGAGTCACATTAACCACCCGCTTCCACCCAATTTACACAGGACAGAACCATGCCAGCGTTTGCTCCCCACTTTCACCCAGCTCCCTCCCTCTGACAGGGCCCCCCTTTGCCTGGACCAGTGAGGGATGCTCAGGAGGTGGCAGAAGGCTCTCAGAGCTGCCCCCCATCATCCCCACCCCCAGGCTGCCGTAACCCCCTCCCCAAGCACCATCCCAAACCACGTGAACGCATCCCACCTCTTTTCTCAACTATCACTACCTCCCTCCACGATCAGGTGGGATCCTCTTCCCTGCTCACCACTCCACATATATTTGCAATATTGAG
The DNA here is from genome assembly GCF_018691265.1 of Tyto alba. Classification (NCBI taxonomy): domain Eukaryota; kingdom Metazoa; phylum Chordata; class Aves; order Strigiformes; family Tytonidae; genus Tyto; species Tyto alba. The sequence goes on from NW_024881314.1 coordinate 8,635,176, forward strand.
GACCAGGCTCATTTACCACTTTGTTATCCTCCTTTTCCCCCCCTCACTTCCTTCCCCCGCTCCCTTGGCTTGCGAAAGCTTGGGGGCATTGCCAAGGAAGCGGCATGAAGCAGCGCCTGGAGTGCACCGCCGCTTCTGTTGCTTCCCTGAGGCATCTGGGATTCATCAGACGGCCCAAAATAGGTTTTGGAGGTGTGAAGAGTGTGTGGCAGAAAGGGTGGGGGAGGAAGGAAGGTGGAAGGGGGAGACAAGGTGTTGCTTTTAAAACCCGGAGGGGACCCGTGACAAAACTCCTCTTGTTATTGTGCAGCCTCCTCCCCGGCAAAGCTCCTTCTGACACATCTGGTCCCTGTCGAGAGAAATCATTCCCAGGCCCAGCTGTCTCCAGCTCCTGTCACCACCGAGATGCTCAGTCCATACCCTTCAGCTCGGCGCTGTCAGAGAGGTGGTCGGGGATGGACACCAGTCCCCTGGCCAGGGGATGGAGCCAGCCAGGGCCACACAGATAGCACCACTCCTAGCAGTCAAGTTTTCCTGACCTGAGCATTTCCCAACAGAAGGGCAAATGTTCCTCTCTGTTTTAATGGGGCCCTTTTGGCCATCCAGCCCCAGCATCCTTCTCCTCCCATCCCATCCCTCCCTACCTCTGCACAAGCTTCTGCAGCCCCCGACTCCGCAGCTCCAGCCGGCCCCCAAAATCAAAGCCCTCCAGCTATCGACAGCAGACACCCCACCGAGGTCGGAGCTAAGGGGTTTGCCATCCCTGCTAGCAGATCTTTTCCCCCTTGCCTTCTGGCTCTGGCAGGCATCCCCCTGGGCGCTGGGAGCAGGGGGTGCTGCTGGAAGTGGGATCTGCTGCCCACAGGCTACCCCAATGCAGAGGATGGAGGCTGCCAACTGGTCGGCGGCTGCCTAAGCCTCTGAATCCCAAACCATCGGAAGTTCCCTGAAAAGCCCTGTTTGATCTTTAGCTCAAGGGCATGATGTTGTGAAGACCCAGGGAATGAGCTGAGAAAAAATCGTGGTCTGAGCCAGGCTCTTTCAGCAGAAGGTGCACAGCATCACCAGGAATCGCAGCATCCCCCCGTCAAGAGAAGGGCTGAAAGATCTGCGGGGGCTGATGCCCTTCAAGAGCAGGAGCAGAGTCTTCACACCTCTCCTACAGCATCACCTCCACCTTCTCTGCCGCTTTCAGCCATCTACATCAGGAGCAAAGATTGATTAAACCCCAGGAAGTCCCCAGCCCGGGTGATCCCAGGCCAGTGAAGGATCTGAATATTTGCTTTCCAACCTTTCCCCACTTTGCAGACCCTTACGGTGATGCCCCGTGGGAGCTTTCCTCAGGGACCTGGGAGAAGAATGTAAAATCAGCAAACCCCCGGCTCGTGCTCATCCCTGTGTGCTGTCTGCTTGCTTTCATTGCTGGAGAACTGAAACCAAGGAGCCCAAACCATCTTGGCTTCAAGTCAAAAAGCAAATCTGTGGTCAGCCAGAGACCTGCAGCCGTGTCTCCTTGGCTAGTGCCTCCCCACAGGGCTGGGGAAAGGCAGGCGCCTGCAGCAAGAACTTCTGGCCTGGAGCAAATATTTGAGTTGTCGATCTGAGAAAAAGAGGGAAGGAGGCTCGCTCAGTGGTAGTTGTTAATAAACAGAGAAGATTAATTTAACACAAAGGTTAAATATAACCAGAGGAAGGGAGGAAAAAAAAAAAAAAAAAGAAGAAATAAAGTAACTCAAACAATAGCGAATTAGAAGAGGTGTCAGTTGGGGTTTTTCCATCTACAGAACATTTTTTGAGAGTTCAAACATCTCAGGCTCTGGAATTTTGTTGGCTCATTATGCGTGCATGTGTTTTGGGCTCTTTCTTCATCGGAGTCATTAAAAAGATGATATTTACCATTGCATATCACACAAAATGATGATTGATAGAAACCAGATGCCTCCATACCGATCTCATTAAATTTCTTTTTAAGTGATTCCATTCTGCACCCATTAATTTGTACTGTGAGCTACATCTGGACCCAATGGACAGGATGTCAGGATAGTTTTTCCTCTCTTTTTGCCCTTTTAACAACTTTAAGGACAAAACTGTCCCCAGTAGCAGAGCCAAAGGAAATAATTAAGGTGCAAAACCACTGCAGTCACTGGCAACTTGTTTTCTCTTCAGGAGGAGACACCACTTCTCCCATCTCCCCCCCCCCCGCCAGACCCCACAGAGCAAACCCCACATGGAGGAAACCTTCAATCCCAGCCACCTCCTTCCTTTCCCAGATAGAAAAAAGGAAGAAAGCTGCTCCCTTGGTCCCCCTGAGCACCTAAACCCTTGACCCTTCATTTACCCTGTTTGCAAACTGCAGGGCAGAAATGGCAGCAAGCACTTGAAGCTGTTGGGAGGCTTCAGCTGAACCCCCAGCCAGCACTTGTAGACTTTTTTGCTAGATTTTCCTACCAATGCGTGCATGCTTTCTCTCGCCTCGTCCCTCTACGTGGGAGAAACTCTCTCTAACGCAGCCTGGAGTCTCTCCGTGTCCCTTTTCAAACCTCTCCTTCCAACTCCTTTCTGCTCGGGTGCCTACAAAGCAGCTGATAATGGGTAGGCAGGTGGTGTGTGGTGCTGCTATTTATTATGCTGAGGGCTGTCTCACCGCTTCGCCTGCACGTTCCCCCTGCTCCTCCCAGCCACCTGTAGTCTATCATCCTATTTACAGGCTGGGGCAGGGTTCCTGGGTGCTGCCTGTATTTACAGCTCCCAGCCCAAGGTGAAAAAGGTCTCAGCCATGTCAATGCCACTGCCCAACAAGACAGAAAAAGGCAAATCTATAAGAGGATGGTGCCTGCTTACTCCTGCAGCACGGCTCTGTCCATGTCCTCTCTCCGAGGGCTCGCGGGCTGGTGATGGGCAGCACCTCCAGCTCCAGGGCTGGAGGGAAAAGGGCCAAGCCCCCGGTCTCCACACCGATGCTAAATTCAACTTCTGCAGCTGAGGGAACAGAGGTGTAGCTGGCCTGCCTCCAGGTGAAGCCCACATCCCGCTGCAAAGCCTCGGGAGCAGACTCTGGCATGATGCTGAGCCATGCTGGGAGGCCCTAAATCCCCGGGGCACCGCAGAGCCCCGGGGCAGAGGGACCAGGACACCCCAGGGAGGCTGGGAGAGGACCCAGCAGCAAAGATGCAGCCAAATACATCTGGGCATGAGCTGGCCACCCCCGGGAGCACGTCCTGCTCGCTCGTGTGTGCACAACTCACACCTCCAAGCCCTCATTGTTGTCATCTTCCCCTACCAGGTCTGTGGATTCAGCCCAAAGCCTCTTGGCTGCGTAGATGAGCCTTTAGGCTAGGAGTAAGGACAACTTTGATCAGATAAATGAATTAATGGCACCAAAGTGGCTTCCCCACACCCCTCCGGTTTCCTATGGCCCTTGAAATCCCCTTTGCTCAGTGCCTTCATCCATGGCATCATCCTCATCCTCCACAGGTGTGTCCCTGTCCCTCTACGCTGACAAACTGCTGTCCCTGCCTGCGTGCAGGGACGGCTGTGCCGGCCCCCTCCACCCCACCACCACCATCTCCCCCCACACCAGCCACCCTTCCTACAGCTCTGCCAAGGAGGGTCAGCATGGCCCCCCCAGGGGCCATGGATATTAGGAAATGATGCTAAAATGTGACTCTTGCCTCTGAGGCAGATGCACGGGGAGGATGGATGTTGCTGGAGCCCAACTGTGTGTCCCTGATGCCCAGGGACAGCAGAGGGGCTTAGGGGTGGAAGACAACCCCTGGCTGGGTAGAGGAGGGGTGACCCAGATTCACAACGACATGGTCTCTGTGTCAGGACCTGCCATCCACCCAGAAAAATCCGAAACCCGATTTTTGTTGGCGTCCGCCACCACCTCTCCTCTCCAACGCTCCCGTGCCGATTTCCAGCAGCTCCGCCGGCCGCTCGCCCCCGGTGCTGTGCTCCGGCAGGATTGCCAGCCAGCCAGCACTCCCCGTTCCCCGGCCACGCTCAACGCCTGCCAGCCCGGCGAGGGCTGTCCTGACGTTTCCCTGCCTTTAATGAGCGCTGAAACTCCACAGACGGGCGCTCGCCGAGCCGCGTTCGGAGATACGGCCCCGCTCCGCTGCAGCAGCCTCATTAACGGAGCCGGTTAGCAGAGTGGAGACTGCTAAAAATCCGGGGGAGGGATTTTCAGGGCTGGTACCAACACATCCAGCACGTCCTCAGCCATAGCCAGGGAAATCATCCAGGGAAACTGTTCAACCCCCCTGGCTAGGGATGTCCTTGCAGCTCCTGGGGTGTCAAGTGGGATCTTTCTAGTCCCACGCAGCTCGCAAGCAATGCAAGGGCAGCCCTGGGACAGGGGATGTGGGAAAGGCTCTTCTCGGGTCACCCCGAGAGCTGCTGGCAGCCTCGAGGCCACGGCTGGTGAGGGATGTGCCGCAGGGATCCCCACGCAGCCGCCTTCACCGTGAAGCACCCAAAAGGGCTGGTTCCAGGTGCTGCCATCGGAGAGAAAACACAGCCGCGGGGAAAGGGGCTGTTTCTGGGCAGACCGTATTAAACCCACACTCACCCCCTTCCCCCCTCGTGCGTGTCCTCGTCAACAGAGCAGAGTCCTGCTGCTCTCAGGCTCTCCTTGGCTCCAGAAAAACATCTCTCCAGCTTGACCGCAATGATTCACGAGCATGTGAGCTGCTGTGGGACAGGGACGGTGCCACACAGGAGGTCGGTCTTTTCATTGGGCCCTTTTCATAGCGAGATATTGCATCAGGGCGATCTCTCAGAGCTGCTTTGCTCTAAAATTTGCCCTTCAGCAGCCAGGAATGGATGGATCCCTTCCCTATGGACGCCTCCACAAAACACACGTTGGCTTTGGGGGGAGCTGCAAAATAATTTCTTTAAATGCCTTTTTTTGGGGGGTGGATTTACCCATTTTTTTTCAGATTCAGCTGAAAAAAAAATGGGATTTCTGCATTGCCAGACTCATTACTCAGGCTCTTTGCTATTTTAACCTAAAACTTACAATATTGTCTGGCATCCAAGGAGTGCTTTTATATTTCAAAGCTCTTTGCAAACTCTCTGCATCCAGGTGTGTTAGCTCAGACTAAGCAGCTGTCAGAATCCAGGGGCCTGATTCTGCATTGGCAATCCTTTTGCTTCCCCTCTTGCCCCTCCTGAGAGGGAAAGAGCATATCAGGAGTGATGGAGAAGGTAACAATCTTGGAAATTTGGAAAGCTAATGGGTCTGAAGTTGAGATGGAGGGAACAGTGATGGAGAAACCCCACGGACGCGGCACAGTTTGCGGTGGCTGTGGCAGTTTGCATTGTCTCCGCTTGGCACAGCATTAACATTTGGTGCGGATTTGCCTGGGAGCTCATTGAAACTACCCCTGGGATTTATCCCTTGATGGGATCTGTAAAGTTCTGTGGTCCCACATCTGTGCCTGCGGTACGTGTGTGTGGGTGTGGGAGCGAATGCATGTGACGGTCAGGACAGGCTGCGGTTTTAGCCCTGGCGTCCCGGCATTATTCCGTGTCTGCCAAGGAGCGAGGGTCCCGAGCCCCCGCTGCCGCTCACCCCTGCTCACCTGGGTGCCCCTGTGTGCCACGGAGGGTGGGCAGCGGGATGCCCGAGCCACCTGGGTGCTTGCATCCCCCAGCACAGCCTCAGAGCCTGGGGTACTGGCGATAAACCATCGTGAGGACGTTAGAGAAAGGGGGATGCTCGGGGAGCGACGGCCACGTGCTCGAAGGGCTCCTGCACTGCACAGCGAGGGCTAATGCAGGTGCTGGAGGTGCTGGACCTGCCCTGCTCCCCCCGCATGCCTGGGCTCCCCAGCTGTGAGCTCACCAGGGAGGGGGGTGTGTTTCAAAAAGGACCGATTCCTAAATTACAGATGGGGAAACTGAGGCATGGCAGTGAGCCTGGGGGCATGGGGAGGGTATGGGCGAGCTGCAGCCCAGGGCTCCCAGCCGTGCTGGCTGGTGTGCCCACTCGGGAGTGACCCAGCCGACAGCACGGCCCCAAATGTGCTGGTCGAGGCTCCAGCTCCAGCTCCAGCTCCAGTTCCAGCAAGGGTTAAGGCGGCGGCTGCGAGATGGAGCCTGCAGAGGCCCCTGAGCTCCGGAGGAGGAAGATGAGCATGGCGAGGAGACTGTGCTTCCTCCGGTGCGAGGCTCCCCCACCGAGGAAATTGTCAATTAGCGACATAGTTTTAACCACACAGCGCAGATTCCCATGATCCGGTGGCTGCTCAGCCAGAAGTCCCCATTATTGGTGTTTGTGTCCCCTGGGAGCCCAGGGGCCCTGCGAGATCAGGTCCCCGCCGTGCTGCTGGCAGGACCGCAGGGGTTTGCTGTGGCTCCGAGCACTAGCAGCAGCCACGAGGGCTGGGAACCTGATGCCTTGCTCCGTGCCTCAGTTTCCCCATCTGCAACGCATGGAAAGCACGGAGGAGGAGGTGGCTGGGCAGAGGCTGAAGGAGGGGCAGAGGGAGCCAGCCTGGGTTCCAGCGGGCTGCCGGTGCTGCAGCCCTCCCCATCGCTGCCTTTTGGGTGGGCATCGCTGCCTCCCTGCCTCTGCCCTCAGGGCACAGGATCAGGCCCCAGATTCATTTCGACCCTTCAGGTGCTGCAAACCCGCAGCCCTTCCCACATGGGAAAACATCATTCCCTGCCCTCAGCAGCTCCGAAGGGGTGGAGAGGGGATGGAGCAGGAAAGCACGGAGAGACCCTCGGCCACCAGACGCAGGCAGCTCCCTGGTCACAACAGAAATGTGGCTGCTAACAGATTCGCCCCTTTTTACCAGTCTGCACAGCGGGGTTGCACCAAAGGGGAGGCCCACAGCCATGCGCCCCCTTTTCCCTCTCCTCAGCCATCCTTGTGCACATCCCTTTCTGCCTCAGTTTCCCTAGCAAGGCGATGAACAACACCGGCCCCGTACCAGTAAAGCGCGGCGGCTGGCTGGGACAGCTCTCGGCTCCCCAAAAGCGAGCCGGGCAGATCAGCTCGCACCGCACCGGCGGTCGCCCGCCTGCCGCCCCCCTCCCCAGCCCCGACCTCCAGAGCTGCTGAATCATGTCTTGGGAAGCGGCTCCCGGCGGCCTCCACGCGTGACCCACTTCTCCCGGCGGCTGAAGCCAACTGGGAATCGCGGCCGGGAGAGCGGCGGCCGCCGGTTCTCCCAACCCCGGCCGGGGCTGCCCTGCTTCGGCCAGGCACACGCTTCCCCGGGGAGCTCAGGTTTTGCTCGTCGGAGCTCGCGGGGGGAAGCGGGGCTCAGGGCAGAGGCACGAAGCCCGCTTTGGGGAGGGGGGGTCGCTGCCAGGGGGGGCAGCTCAGCCACCGGAGCCACGGCACGGGGATGCAGGCCGGTGCACTGCTCCGACCGGTGCTGCTGGAGGGGATGGCAGCTCGCCCAGATTACACTGCCGTCCCCGGGGACGTGCACCGAAAGTCCAGACCTCACTTTAAGCATCCCAGGGAAGCTCTGGCTGAGGGAACGGGTGGTGGGTTTAGCTGGGACGTGCCAGGACACGTGCCATGGCCAAGCATGTAAAGGCTCCCAAGGAGCTGGGGTTCACCCTGGGAGCCAGCTCAGCCCTGTCCTGTTGGCACAGCGGGGGGGAAACCCCTCACTATGGTGCCAGAACTCATCCTGGAAAAAAAAAAAAAAACAAAAAAAACAAAAAAAACAACAACAACAACAACAAAAAAAAAAAAAAAAAACAAAAAAAAAAAAAAAACAAACACCAAAACTGGGCCAGAAACTTCTACTGGCAAAGTTTGAGTCCAGACCAGAGCTCAGCCACATGGTCCCTGCTGCCGCACCTCACTGCCCCTCGTCCCCAGCCCTGCTCTGAGCCCCAGGACTGAACCCAGAGACACCAAAAGCAGTGGGCTGCACTGGGTGAATCCCCCATGGCATTGCCACCTTCATGTCAGCCGTGGGCACCCGGCCACCCTCCCTGTGCTCACGAGCCGGGGGGGCACCTGGCTGCGCTTGTGGATTGGGGCCATGGCATGACCTGGGTGCCAGGCAAGGAGCTGGTCACGGATGGCTGCTGGCCAACCCCGTGCCGAAGCTCATCGGATGGAGAAAAAGGGGAATTTTTAATTCCCCCAGACCTCTGCCATGAGTGGGTTTCAAACCCAGCCCAGGTGGGTTTGGTGTCCCCAGCTGCAGGGCTGAGGCATCTCCAGACCGGCTGCACGGAGTGGGGGACCCTGGGGGGATGGACTCAGCCCTCAGCTGGCTCTGAGAGAAGGAAATGTTTGAGAAGAAGGCAGAGAGGGGACTCAAATGTCATTTTGGATTCTCTGCGGAGGGGTCTTGCTAGGAAAATCCCATTGCAGTGCTGGCAGCAAGCCTGGAGGGGAACCGGCTCTGCTCACCAGTACGTCCAAGGGAGATGCTGCTCTCTGCAGATCCCGTGGGGTTGGGGTGTTAGCTCTCAGCCTCTTGGAAAACTTTTAGATGATTATTAATAAACAGTGCACCCATCCAAGGGGTTCTCCGAGCACCCACAGTCCCCTGCTGGAGGAGTAAAATGGGAAGGACGCAGCCCAGTCTCCTGTCTCCCACCTGGGGTGCCTGGGGTTGGGTCCAGGCAGGAGCCTGGCCAGGGACATCCCTGCGTGGCAGGTCCCCGGGACGGGTGGTGGGAGCGTTGTCTCTCTGGAGAGCATCTTTGCTGTTTGCCAACAGCTCAGTGCGGGCATCTCACCAGCCCCCCTCCTCGCCCTCCCCGTCCTCCTCTCCCCTCTTAAATATGGGAATTGTCCTGCTGGTGCTGCACCCCACTGATACCCCAAACTCCTGGTGCCCACAGGACCCCGTGGGATTCCCACTCGGCACTTTCCTGGGGTACCCAGACAAGGGTCGCACCCCCGGACAACACAAGAAAACCCACCTGCCTCTGTTCCCCACCTCAAGAGCATCTCCCCCGTTCTGGTTCCAGGCACGGGGTTTGCGAGCTGCCCGTCTCTGCCGCACAGCCCCACGCCGTCGCGAGATGCTCCACACCCCACTCCCGGGGTGGCTGGGTCCCTGCCCCCATCCCTGCCCCCTTCTCCTGCCCGTGCCCCCCACTCCCCCCTTCCGCCGCCAACTTCAGCGCTCTCCCTCCCGCCGACGCTGCCGCCGGAGGGACAGATGGTGCCCTCGGAGACACACCTGCTTGGGTTTTATCTTGGCTTCCAACTTGCATTATTTCACCCGCCAGCCTGCTACGTACCGATGCCATCCACACACAGCTAGCTGGGGGGGGGGTGTTGTAAAAAAAAAATATACCCCAACCCACCCAAGCCCGACGCGGCTCTCCCCCACCCGCCGCCACCCCCCAGCTCCGTCCGAGGGCTAAGGTGACCTTTGCAAGGGAAGCAGCTTTCCCCAAAGTCCCCGGCGAGGCTCCCCCCGCTCCCCCCGCCATCACCACCCGGCTCAAAGGTGTGGAAATCAGAGGAGTGCTGTGAAACCCTCCCTGCTCCCAGCCAGCAAATACATCCAGCCAGCTCCCCACTCGCTGTCATTCATTTCAGTTCAGTTATATATATTGTTCTGCCTCTTTCTCAGCTATAGAGATTTAGTTGGATTTGCTGCTTCCTTCTTTTTTTTTTGGTGTTTTTTAAATACCTGATGAGTATGGAGACCCCAACGTCCTCGCAGTTTGCATATACTCTGCTCCATGTCTCTTGAATAACCTTTTTTTCTGCGTCTGAAATCTCTTCACTTCTTTCCCATCTCTCAATCTCCATTTCTCCCTGGACTTTCTCCATGAAAAACAGCCGGCACGATCCTCCGGGAAGCCAGGAGGAGATAAAGAGAGATGTGTGTGAGCGGGTATATCCTGCGAGAAGAGACAAGGTGTTTGCTCAGCGGCCGTGCGGGTGCTGGCGGCTCTGCCGACGTGTGGATGTATATGTGTGTGTGCGAGCGCGGCTGCCTGTCAGCGTGTTTATATATGTAATTTAAAAAAATATCCTGGAGGTATGATGCATGCGATTAGATTTCAGATCTCCTAGTGCTGTCCATGGCTGTAGTTAGCTTCAGCTCAGCTCGGATGTGTGTGGCTGACTGATGGGGAACTGCCTAAAAGTAAAATATTCAAAGGCATTGCAAGACCAGCCTCTTTACCAATGTGTGAACGTGAGCTCACTTTCTCCCTCTCTCCTCCTCTCTCCCACTCCTCCCTCCTTCCCTTTTTTTTTTTTTTCTCCCCAAAAGGGAGGGATGAGGGAGATGTTCTGGGCAACATCAGGACGGTGCTGGTGGGGGGGAGGTAGGGCTGGAAGTTTTTTTTTCAGCCCTTGTAAACAGCTCAGAGGAAATTCAGAATCCAAAGTTGAAGTTATCGCAACCGCTGGCTGTGCTGAGCTCTGCCTCGGCTCTCCCCCCTGTGCTTCCTTATTTTGCAGGCGGTTGTGTTTTGAAGGACAGACCCTCGCTGGCCTCTGATTCTTGGGTTGCACAGAGAGCCGGGGCGAGAGGGGAGTGTGAGGCACCCCCACCCACGGGCATCTCTCTGCCACCCAGAAAAGATCATGGTCTGTCCCACGGGGACTTCTTCAATTATGAGAATTTGCTCTCCCTTCTCACAGCAGGACCCCATTGTAAAGGGATTCAGAGTTAAGGCACTCGTGAAATGAATATATTATTGTTGTTCTGCGATTGCATCGCTCCTGGTAGCATCTTGGCAGGGATGAGGAGCGCGGGAACACCTCCACGCCAAGCTTCCCGCTGCCTTCGTGTGTGTGCTTTTGGGCTGTTTTTTACCCAAATGCCATTTCCAGCTCCCTGACAATCCGGCATGTTAAACCCGCAGCACAGTCCATTTGCACAGAGAGAAGGAAAATACTACGGAGGCTTGTAATAACCGACAATCCCCCAGAGGGGGATCAGAGACAAGAGAAGCAGCCTGGTGTGCACAGCCGCCTCCCGCACCCGCTGTGCACCCTCACAGGGCAGGCAGACAGACAGACGGACAGACAGGCTGAGGTTGCAGCTCTGGCACCCATGCAGGCAGGGGCTGGGGGGTGGCTGAGCACTTTTGGGGGGCTGGAGCTTTGTTATTGCAGATCTGTCGAGGCTTTTTGCTCTATTTCTCCTGCAAACCAGCCTCGGCCACCTCCCCGTTAACAGCAGCCAGACCAGTGGTGTCAGCAGATTTGCTTTTGCAGATCTAATGAGAGCTGACGGAGAAGATGCTGCCCACAGGTCCCCCACTGTGGGTCCCCCACCCAATTTGCACTGGGATGGACTGGGAGACCCGCATGTCTGCGAACCCCTTGGCTCGGGGACACAAAGCTCGGCTCACCTGGGAGCTGCTGAACCCACCAGTGTAAAATCACAGCAGCGTGGCCAACCCTACCTGGACAGAGGTCGGGCATCATTCAGGTCCCAAATACCACCACCACCGGCTTCGAAATCATCAGATTTTCACCCAGCAGCTTGAAGTTTGGATTTGCCTTCTGTCCATTAGCCACTGGGATTAGCACCCGTGAGCCCGAGCTCAAATATTAACTACAATGTCCCTGGGTGGCCACCACAGAGCAGAGAAACCCCTCTGGACCCAGGATGGCATGGCCAAGCTTATCACCCTCCCTTAAAAATGCAGGGGAAGAGGCGCTGTGCTTAGACCCAGCTTAAAACCAGAACAAAACTGCAATGCAGCATTAGTGCTTTCAAAAAGGGAATAATCTCCAATTCTGACAAATAGGAATGCTTGGGTGATAATCTAAGTGGAGCATTGGTTATTAGTTGCTTTGTGTTTAAAGAAAAGGATTCTTCAAAGCTTTCGTATGTTGTGTCTTAATCAATAGTGGGCTCACAGCCTGGTATGGGGTTACATGGGGAGCCTGGCTGCAGCGAGTGCTTCGCCTCGCTCCCCAGCACCAGGAGTCAAAGGGTCTTGGCTCGAGTCTCCATTTAGAAATATAAGAATATTAGAAAATATTAGAAAAGTGAGTGAGAAATCCCCCAGCCTTTTCTAGGTTTCTGCCTCCCTCTTTGGGGACATCACATCTGGCCCTGGCCCCGTTCCCACGTGCCGTCCCGCTCCACAAACAGGAGGCGGTGAGTAAAGCGGCGGCGATGCTCCGCTGCCTCAAAATCCCGAACGAACTCCAACAGCCCCTGAACTTCTGCGTCTCGTCCCAGGTGTGGGACATAAATCAGGGGCAGGAGCGCAGGCACACGCCGTCACGCGCCAGACGCCCGTTTCCATGGTTTCCTGCGACTATTGCTCTTGAGGGCTCGGGGTTAGATGGCGACTTGTTCCAGAAGGAGAAGGTTGCTGTGTTGACACCATTGCCGCAAAATCCCGGCTGGGGATGACACCGCAGGCAGGCGGCATCGTCCTGTGATGTCCTGCCAGCCTCTATGGCCCCGTAGTGACTCGGGTGACCCCCCAGGTCCCTTTGGCGCAAGGTGCTGTGCGGAGGGAGGTGGCAGCCCTGAGGGTTGGGATGGTATTTGCTCGCCCTGCCCAGCCCAAGCTGCCCGTGGTCACTGCCTGCTGTCCCGGAGGGGAGCTCAGCACAGTGCCCGCTGCCGTAGCCGGGTGGCCCAGGGCCAGGGGACTCAGGGATGGGGACAGAGGACTTGGTCCCCACGGCCAGTGGGATGGCTGAGATGGGATCAGCCTGAGTAATCCCTATGGAAGAAATCATTCCATCTCGCTCAGATCCCAAATCATTTCAACACCCTGCTCCCTCTCCCCTCTCCAGTTGAGCCTCGCAGCCTCCCTGCCTTCCACCTCCTTCCCACAGACCTGTCCCTGGGATGGGGTGGCACCGCAGCCCCAGCCCTGCCAGCGAGGCCCCGGCCCTGCCGAGCCCGAGCCTGCTCCTCCCGTGGATCTGCACGGCAGGGAGAGATCAAGTGCCCGTTCCAGCCGCCCTCCGTTTGCGCGGCTGCAGGGGGTGAGGATGGGTTTCCAGCCCCTCCGAGCCTCTGCTCGCACCGTGCTGTGTTCCTGCGGGGTCTGTACCCGCCTGCTGACGGCTTCTCCCACGCCCCCCCGTGCCCTCCCACATTGCCTCTCCTCCTCCCTGTGCGCTGGGTGCAATGAGAAATGTACTTGGCTCCCGATCCTCGAGTGGGAGGTGAAGGCAAAAAAACCCGAGACTTCAGCTCCACAGCGTGTGGGATGTGGATGATGGCAGATCCCCACCCTTGACTCCTCCACTGTCTCTGGGGCGAAGGCGGAAACCCCAAATCCAGACCCTTGGGGCTGAGCCCACCTTCCCTCATGCGTGGGGACAGCCTCATCATTCAGTTCCTGGAGAAAAATGGGTGACTTCTTGTGTCCCCTGCAAAGTCAGCTCCCTGGGACCTTCTGACAAACACCATTAGTTGGGGTGGCCCCAGGAAGAGACCCTGCAAGCTCCCTCAGGGAGTGCTTTGGGAAGGAGCTGCAGGAGCTGCCCCAAGCCCTTGGTGCTGGTGTGATGCCGAGACCCCAGCAAGGACCCCTTCTCCAGACCCTCGAGACACCGACCTGGCCAGAACAGGAGCAATCCTGGGATTTTAAGCGAAATAAGGCTGAAGGCACCAGTGTGGTAAAGCCCAAGGCATCCAGAAGAGCAGCCCTGACTCTGCCCCTTTTCCCTCTGAGCTGGACAAGGTGGGAGGTGGAAGATGCTCATAGGGCTCATTGTCATTTTTGCTCCCACTGACATGGCCAAGGACACATGTGTGTGCCAGGTTGGGTGTTCCTCCTTCATCCTCCTCCTGGAGCCGCTCCAGGCTGCTGTGCTATCTCACCCGGAGATGTTGGACTCGTCACCCTGAACACTGCTGAAACAAAACCCCTGGTCGCCAGCCCGGCTCACCCAGCATTGCCCCCAGCGTGCAACGCCTCTCTCCCCCTTCCTAATCCAGCCCGGCTGCCAACTGCAAAATCCTGGCCTGAAAAGGAATAACGAGACTTTAGGAAATGGCTTTGCAGTGCCTGCTACCCAGGGAGGGAAGGATTTAGCCTAAATCCTGTATAAATGCTCTGTACTTATTGCAGGTTTCCTTCCCCCAGCTTCTCTGATCCCAGGAGACCCGTGCGCAATCCCGGCGCTCCAGCTCTGCGCCGGCAGTGCCGGTGGCCTGCGAGCTGCCACCGCGGGAACAGGCTGGAGGACAACGTGCCAGGGGTGTTAAAAGGGGCTACAAGCCAACCGGACCCCCCAGATCCAGCTGGGGTTGCACCACTGCCTGTATGTCCGTCCCGTGGGGGCCGTGAGCCATTGAATCACACAGCCATCGGCCGCATCGCTGGCACGCTCGGTCGCTAATTTACCCATAAAGACCAGTAGTATTGAGAGACTGGGATTCCCCCAGCTCCATGTCCTCGGTGTGGCTGGGGACAGCTGGGTGAGGGAGGTGACAGTTCGGGGTGCTGCTGTCGTGTGTGTGTGTGTGTGTCCCCACCTCCGCTGGCTCCGGGCAGCCCTGGAGAAATGAAACCCAGGCTGCTTGTGCAGGGCAAAGCCGGGGGCAGACATTCCTCCTCTGATTGAAACCAGACCTCAGGCGGTGCTGCCGGAGCTGGTGGGGGAATGCGTTTAAACCAAAGCAGCCCAAGCTCTCCTTCTTACATGGAAACAGGGTTTGTCTGCTCTGGGGTCTGAGTCCAACAGATGCGGCTTCATGCGGAGACCGAGGTCTGTATCACCACCGAAGCAAACCCCCCCGTGGGACCCTGTCCCGAGCCCCCAACTCCCAGAGGGGACCCCAACCCCTGGGGCCACCCCGACCTCCAGCTCGCCACTCCCACGCGTGGGAGCAGGATGGTGTGGGATGCTGGGGACACCAGTTTGGGGACTGGGACAGCAGCAGCGCTGGGGGTGATGCCTGGGAAGGGAGCACAGGCTGAAGACACCCAGCCAGGACCCTCAGCAGCAGTGGGCAGAGGGACGGCGGGTGGGTGAGACGGGGACAGCGCAGCCTCCCCATGACCTTCTCAGACATTGTGTCATCTTTCCACATCCCTCCACAAAAAATCCCTACCAACCTACACAACCTAAAAAACCCCACAGATTAGGAAATCCAGGGGAACAAAAGGAAGCAGAGAGGGGCCTTGGGAGCAGGGCTGGGTGCTGCCTGGTGCTCACAGGCAGGCCAGGACAGGTCAGGGTAAGAAGTTTCCAAGGCAGCCCTGGAGAACATTTCCCACCCAGACCAACCTGGTTCCGGCCTGGGAACTGTTGCAAAAACACCCAGTCCCACCCTGAGATTTGAGGAAACAAACCTTGTGATGCAACCAGGAGGGATGAAGCAAGAGGCGCTTGCTCAGTAAGCAGGTGACAGACCCAGCACCACGAGGCTGCATGGGCAAGGCATCAGCCAGCTGCTAAACCTCCCCAGATGCTGAACAGCCTCCGGCATCACCACCTTCCCCTTTGCCCCCCCCCGTGCTGAGCTCTCCCCGCCGGCAGGAACCGGCCGCCCGCCCAAGAGCACAGTCCCTGTCACAGCCTGACCCTTCAGCGGCAAGCGAGGATGACAGGGTTATTGGGAAACAAGTTGACACTTCCAAACAGATTCTCTTTGCTGCTCTTTTCCTTCCTGAAGCTGGTCTGAGCATGGCAGGGGTTGCTCAGGAAAGCCAGCAAGCTAATATATTCATGTCATCTTGCATTTGGTGCCAGGACATGAAGTAAACACCGTCAGGGACCTCGCTCCAGTTCAAAGACAAGCCCTGTTTCTTATTCCGATCACATTATCCATGCTCCCCATACAGCTTCATTGATTCATATCTTAAAAAGAAAAGCCTTCAAAACCCATTAAGTCTGCCTTGCTGTTCCAGCCCTGCTCTCAAGGGCTAGGGCAAGAAGCATTAACTAATCTGCTCACATTACCTTGCCTTTGAACCGAGCATCTCTCAGCGTCAATCAAGAGTGTTTGGAAGTGATACACTCCCACACGGGACGATTTTTGACCAGTGAGGTCACCCAGTGTCAAGCGAGTGGAGGGACAGGCACTTAGGCATTGGTCCCTGCATCAGGCTCCCTTTCGCACTCGGGGACCACCCAGGGCTCGTGTCTACAGAGGCAGAGTGGAGCAGCCCAAGATACGTTCCTCTGTTTAGTTATAGAGGACTGTACGGTTATAAACAAGCCCATGAAGGAGCAATCTCCTGCGGCTGCTCTTTCCCAGGGCCTCAGACAGCAAGAACAGGGACCTTGCTGGTCAGCCCATTGCAAGCAGCAATGTCCTCCCAGGGATTACGAAAGCCACGCTGCCTATTGCCAGGGAAAAGAAGGTCCTTCCAGCCTCTTGGGCTCCAGCTCAGCCAGCAGCCGCTGTTTATTTGGCTTCAATCACTTACCCGAAATGTGCTCCTGGGGGCCCAGCATGTGCCAGAACGGCGGGCCGGGGCGGCGGGCTCAGCCGCCCCACGCGCTTCCCAGTGCTTTGCGTAAGGCAGCTCCGCACCCTCCAGGCTGACTTCTACTTGGGAAGAAATTATTCACTCTCTTTTCCATCCGGCTGCAAGAATTGCTTGGAATGTTTCTTCCATCGCCTTCCTGAAGGCTTCCCATCCCGCCGGTGCCAGCAGCTAGGCTGGAGCCATCCCCTCTGCCCCCAGCCAACCCCCGATTTCAGGGACAGGGACTGTTTACTGGATGGGCTTAGAGAGATTTGGGTTTATTGACATTTTAAGTGCTGCTCATGACTGTTGTTTTTAGGGTTTGAAGCACTTGGAGTGGACATATCCACCAAGAGAGGATTAACCACAGCCGCCCCAGGCCCCTGCCATGGCTGGACTTCGGGGGCATCTCTGGCCCTGGCTGGCTGGGGTTGGAAAGCCAGGCTTACTGGAAAGCTTGGCTTTGTGTTCTCTTTCAGACCTAGTCATTGAACCTGGACTGATCTAGGTTGCTTGGATTCAGTTCTGGTTTCAAAATCCTTCTGCAGGGGCAAGCTGTTTTCCAGTTAATTCATGGGAATGCCCAGCTTGGGGCTTTTCTCAGCTGTCCTGCTGCAGCCAGCATCCATCCCACGTCCGTCCCTGCCTTGCTCCTCAGGGCCAAACTGGAGCCAACGTAAGATGGAGAACCCATGGGGCTGCATGCAGACCCCTGGGAAAAGCCCCAAAAGGAGACACATCCCAGCTTTGGTGAGCACCAGAGTTAGACCCCCTAGGGTCTCCGTGGCTCGGGGCCCACTGACGCGGTGTCCGTGTGGGGCGGGCAGCGCTGGGGGTGTGGGCAGCAGAGAGCATCCACCCGAGGTCCCTCGTGGCAAAACCCCACCCAGGGGGGCAAAAGCCCACACGGGGCAAAATCCCAGAGGGGCACCGACCCACGGCTGCCCCAAAAGCCAGTGCCCGCTGCTCCCCGCCTGCTCCGGGTCAGGACCTTCACGCAGCATTAAACCTTCATGCAGCATTAAATCTTCATGCAGCATTAAATGTGTGCGTTCACCGGCATGCATGTGCACACACACACACGACTGTTTTCCCCTCACCCTCCCCTCTTACAGAGGTTTCTTTCCCAGTTGTACTCTTTAACCTAAACCCACAAACTCACTCGCCTCCAGAAGATGTGTTTTGCATTGCAAAGGGCTGAGCTGGGACAGGGTGAGTGAAGGCACCTCGCTGCCCGTGGACTGGGACAGTTAAGGAGCTTACAGGGGAGGGAAAGGCTTCCCTGGTGAGACGATGGAAACAGGCACAGAGTTCTGGGGGGAGACCATGGGGCCAGAGCCGGGCCGTGGGGAGAGGTGTGCCTGCTGCTGAGCGATGGGAGAGTGGGAAGGAGGAGGCGAACCCAGCCCCAGGCGAGGGGAGGGTGCAGACAAGGTCTGGGGATCAGCTGGCTGAGATGTGTCCCTGGGGAATTACAGGCAGGTCTGAGCCTGTCAGATTACCGGAGCCAGGAAGGGGGGAGTGGGTTGAGGCAGGTCTGGCAGGAGGAGGGATACAGGAGCTGGAGGGAAAGGGAGGAGAGGGGGGAAGGTGGGCAAAGAGGGGAGGGAGGCTCAGGGGAAAGGGGGGAGCAGAGGGGAGCAGCCAGCCCCGGTGGTGATGGGGCTGTTGGCGGGGGGGAGATGGGCTGGGGGAACCATGGGGTGGATGGGGTGGGAATGGGCTTGGTCCATCACAGGTCACCCCCAGAAGCTGCCTGGCCGAGATGCAGGGCCGGGGGGCCAGCCGGGGCGGGAGCACCGGGCACAGAAACCAATTAAGTGCTCAACGAGTCACGGACCAGCCGCTCGGCTCCCTCCCGTCCGAAGGTCAGAGGAGAGCGTCCTCATTTGCTGTCTCTTAATTACAGCTGATCCTGCCTTAATTCCTCCTAAAACCAGCCCTGAGAGCCTTCAGGTGGAGAGAGGTGCCCGCCAGCCAGGGTGACGGGCCAGCCGGGCGCGGGTGACAGCCCCGGGCCGAGCGGTGCCTCCGGGGGGGACGCGAGGGGCAGGCGGCGCTGCGTGGTGATGGAGGAAGTGCCATGTGCACCACCGCCCTGCTCCTCGGCACGCTGGTCATGATGCTGCGGAGACACTTCTTCAACAAAGTCGAACCGTACGTCCTCTCCCGCCCCCTTCCCATCCCCTCGGGGCGGCAGGGTGAGGGCTGGCCCTGGGGTGGGGGATCTCGCTACTCAGCCTAAGACCCATCCTTAGAGATACTTGATTTCCTTCTAGTTTTGGTTGTCTGGGTGACACCAGGAGATGTTTCCTTGTGCTGGGCAGAAGGGAGACTTCTGTGATGCGCTGTCACCTTCTCCTTGTTGCACCAGTGAGAGCAAGGAGGAAATGCAGGATTGGTTCCCTGTCTTTCTGGTGAAAAGGGAAAGGGCTGAACTCCTGGGATGCTTTTACACGCACCCATTAAGGTGTTTCCCAAGTGGAGCACTCCAGCACCCTGCTATCCATCCAGGCAAGCAGCCTGGCTGCCTGTTTGTCTTCATGCCTTGGCTGGGGAGGAGACTGAGCAGTACTCTCAGCCGTGAGAACATCACCAGGCTGCCAATGACACCCAGCAGCACCCAACTGGCAAACCTTCATCTGACATAAAATAGCCCTGGGGAGGTCCCGCTCCATCCCTGGGGTGCTGGGAGGTTGGATGAGGGTCTGGGTGAGGATACTTGAGAGCATCAGCTAAATGTTGGCTGTCAGAAGAGCCAGCAGCCCCCACCCTGCAGCCGTGGCCCTGTGGCTCTGTGCTCCGTGCCCACGCACACGCTTGCACGCATCCTGGCTCCGAGGCGATGGCCGGGAGCAGATGGGAAGGGACTTGCTGCAGTCCCGCATCAAGGCAATGACAAAGCCGCGACCGGAGCGCAGGATCACCTCCTGCTCGGTGCATCCCCGCTGCGCCACGGGCACGGTGCCGGCGGCTGCGGCTTCCTTCCACTACCTGCAGCTCCCCCTTCCACTACCTGCAGCTCCCCGTGTCTTTCGGGACAGAGTTTTGTTCCCGTTCAGCACTCACTTGGCTTCAGCTCACGGCGGGGCCAAGCATCGCTGTCGCTTGCTGTGCAGCCGCCTGCTTGAACGCCAGGCTCAGCTCGAGGAGGTTTCCGCTGGAGACGGGCAAATCTATTTACCAGTGGAGACTGGAGACATCTGAAAGTGGGAAGGTCAAATTGGCACTTAATGAGCCAATTAAGTCAGGGGAGGGAGAAACAAGACTGGAAGCAGGGAAAGCATCTCCTGGCCTGCGTGTCCCTGGCCCTCCCCATGCTACCTGCAGCAACAGCCAAATTAAAGATTCATTAAGTGCCTGAGAAAACATGTGCTCGCTGCAGAGGTGGGAGCTGTCTCTGGGCAGGGGGCACGGGGGTGGCTGGCAAGGCTGGCAGAGCTGGCAGCCTGCAGGTCTGTCCCTTGGTGAGCAAGCAGCGCTGCCCGCACCCAGGGCAGGTAGGTGGCTGGGGGACAGGTCACCTGGAGCGATGGCACCGGTGCTGGCAGCGTGTGGCAGCTCAGGGCCCCAGGGAGGCAGATCCAGCTGTGGGAGCAGGTGGGAGCTGTGGTCAGGGTGGCAGGGGCAAGGGTGCAGGGGCCGCTTTGCGGCCGGCTCAGCACCCTGTTAGGAACAAGCAAACCGTGTGCGTGTGGGAGAAAGTGTCAGGGCTGCAGGACTGGTTTGTGGCTCAGCTACCGTTTCCTTGCTGTTAGGAGCGAGCACAAAAGTTTAAAAAAGCTTTTTAATAGCACAAAACCTTACAGGAGGAGGTAGGATGGAGCCTGGACCCGAAAAAGTTGGGATTGGGAGGGAAAGAGGAGCCACCCTAGCTATCTCCATTCACGGCAGGATCAGCACCCCTTCCACCACGTCTAAACCTGCAGCCCAGCCAGACCTTGCACCCGACTGCCATCACCACCACCGTCATCGTCAGCGTGTGGCCGGTGAGACAGCAACGCAGCGCGGGGAGGGAGAGTGCCCAGCACCCACAGCCCGGGGCTGGACTCGGCACGAGGGTCCCCGGCACGGCGGGGGGCCCGGGGAGCACCAGGGACGCTCACGGCTGGGTGCCCGGGAGAAGCTTCCTCCGAGCCCTGCTGCAGCTTTCAGACAGGCACCTCGTCCAGTGCAAAGGCACCAGCCGGTAGAGAAGCCACACACCACCAGATTAGTTCTTTTGGTGATTAATTGCTCTCAGCATTAAAGACCAGTGGTTATTAACAGGATTTCTATTTGCTCCGGTTTGGACTCCCATCTACCCACCTCGCTCTGCGCTGGCATAAATCAGTGCAGTTCTACTGGCAGCTTTATAACAGGAGAGGATTTGTCTCCAGGCTTTTGTATTTTGGAAAAGAGAAGTAGCAGAAGCAAGAGAAAGAAGTGCAGCTGACCAGGGACTGGGGAGAAGTGGTACAGGCGACCAGGGCAGGAGGACTGAGGCTTTGGATGGGCACGGTGGAAGGCAGACAGCATCCTCCAGACCACGAACAGACCCGAGGCACCAGAGCCCCAACTGGATTTTGGTGAGTTAGAGGACCAGGCTGGACAGGCATCAGCAGCCTATACAGCAACAAAGACCAGGATTTCCCATATGTGCACTGGTCTGGATGACCCCTGGATTAAAGACATCCCTGAAAACCAGCACACGGTGAAGAAAAAGGCAGAAACCCGCATGTTCCGTGGGATAAAACTGTCTCGGTGCAGCTACGCCCTTCTGGCTGTGACATCCCCGTGTGGGAAGCACAGTGTGCGTCCTGGGCAAAGGACACAAATGAACAACACAGGCAAGATCAGATTATGCAAAATCCCTGGCTCACTTGACCTCCTTCACGTCCCATCTTCTATTTATATGCCTTGGGGCTGCCAGGGACAGCACGGGTTGTCCTTAGCCCACAGTCGCAGGGCTGGGGGGCTCAGCCGTGGGTCCGTGGGGTTAGGGCTGGCCCCTGGGGCTGGCTGCCACTGTCTCGAAAGGAGAGGTTTGAAGGGTTTCCTCCTAACAGCCCAGCTGTGGGGTCTGCTATCCCCCCCTCTTGCTGGAGGTGAAAAGCAAACTGAAATGCTACCTTGGACTTACCTCCCCATCAAGGGGCAGGAAGGTCAAGGGGAACCCCATGAGCTTCAGTGCTTGGGTTTCTTCAACAAGCAGCGATTTATTCTTTGTTTTATGTGATATTTAACAAGAAGGTGCTGGCCAGGGGCCAGGGCTGGTTATGGATGCCTGCTCTGTTTGCCTTTCTCATGTTCTTCCCCTCTGGTCCCTCCCTGGTGGGAGCTGCTCACTGCCTGCTCCTGAGGGATATGTGGGTTTGGGGAGATAGAAATGCCACTGACCCCAAGCCAGGGGATTGGTCTCGGTGCTGGTCCAGCATGGGGGGACACAGGGCAGTGAGCACCTGAGATGGTGCAGGAGCACCCAAAGGAACCTGCTGGGAAGATCCAGGTCTGCAAGGGGAGATGTTCCCCATGGAGAGTTCTTGGAGAGGGACCAGGTCGGGGGCTTGGTGGGGCAGGGCTGGACTATGGAAAAGCAAAGAAGAGAAGTGAAATGTGGATTTGCCTTTGCTGCTGCTTTCTCAGCCCCCTCACAACAGGCTGGACACGAATCCCCTGGGCCCCACAGAGGTTATTCTCCTAGGAGTGGGAGCCAGGGCATGGAGAGAGGGAGCATTTGGTGCCTGTGCCCATCTCCCCCCACGAGGACACCCTTGTCGCAACCCCACACACCATGCTGCAAGGCGAGAACAGACCCTCTGCACCTCAGGCTGGAGAAAACAGAGCCGGTAGCTTGGCATCATCTGGATTTAGCCTTCCAGCTTAGTCCCCTCTGGGAAGCAGGACGTGACCTCCTCATTTCCACCACCCAGGCATGGCTGGCAGCCGGCAGCAGCAGCACACGGCTCTGCATCTCCGGGCTGGAGCAATCAGTGCGCAGCAGGCATGCACAGACAAGTGTCAGCTGAATTTCTGTACGACTTTAAATACATTAGCAAGGCCACAAACACAGCTCCAAAGTGCTGCAGGCACAGCCAAGCTGATAAATCACCCCCCAAACCCACCAGCAAGAAAATACCCCCCCCCCTCTTTCCATGGGAGATAAGGCTTAACATCACTTTCCCCTTTATAGCTGTATAGCAACTGAGCAGATCCACTCTTCACCTTGCTGTGTTTGAATCCAGTACCAGAAGGGTCAATTCTGTGCCACTTCTGCGGAGTCATTATACTGTCGGTTATATAAATGTCTGGGCATGCACAAAAGGCAGTGCTGATACAGTGGCTCCGACACCAACTCTCTCCAACACCTGCTTTTCAGCTGGAGAGAAAGCCGAGCACAAGAACATCTCGAGAGCTGTCACACAGAAAGCTGCTGTCTTTCAAGCTGAATGGAGGTCTAAATAGCTCTCACTTCTCCTTTAGAATCTCATTTCTAAATGCAATTAATACTGGCACATGCATAATGAGAGACTGACGAGTGAATACAGACTCCAGCAATAAAGAAGCCAGCCCCAAGTGCTATGTAAATATTACAAATCCTCACTAGAAGCTGACCGGGGAAGACAGCTTTCTGATGATTAAACCCAAGTGACAGTACGACTGGATTCCTACATCTGTCACAATACTACCTGCTGATACATAATGAGTTACACTAAAAGAACTCGCTCTTGCTGCTCTTCAATGCAGATAAAATGTCTATTTGTAGAATGTAATTAATCTCTTCTTCAGAATCAGAAACCTTAGTGTCCTTGGTAACAACATGCCAGTGACTCAGAGAGCATCTCCAGCTTTTTCTTCTGATTTTTGAGTGAGTTATTGAAAGTGACCCCAAATTCTAGCACTGAAAAGGAGCTGCACTTCAAAAGTGGAAAAGCCAGCTGGGTACCTGGAGGTGGGGATGGGTTTTACCCACCTCTCATCTCTGCAGGGCTCCTTGGGCAGCTTAAGGAGGCTCCTGGGCCTGTTTCAGCCACGTTCCCTAGGATGAGATGAGCTCTGTCCCAAGGCCTGTTCCCCAAAAATTCCCTTTTACTATCAGGTGTAACCAGGCTGGGAATAATACTGAAAGCAGAGCAAGGGCAAGAATCACAGGATGAAGCTGCTCCTTCATTTGCCTGGATTCCACAGGCAGTAAGTGCTGGGCCATCATGCTCTGTGTGTGTGTGTGTGTGTACATTCACACACGCGTGTGGCTGCTCCCCCAGATGCCTTTTGAGCCTGTTGGCTCATTTCAGCCAAGTTTGGCCCTGGATAGAGGTTCAAAGACACCCAGTCCCTACCAGGTAGCAAAGATGCAAAGCCATGAGCACTGGCATGGCAGAGGGGTGCAGGGAAGTGTTGCTGGCAGAGCTCTGGGTCCCTCTGAGGGCTGTGCTTGGACATCGCCTGCTCCTCTGGCCACCCCACTCCGGCCTGGCTGAGATGGGTGCCAAAAAGGCAAAGCTGGGCCACTCGAAAGCACCAAGGGGCCATATCTGCTTTCTATGAATTTCAGTGGGAAACAACCACTGCCAGATGTCCCTCACTTGCCCAGTTCCAAAGCCCAGGGGAAGGATGGTCCGTGATAAAGGGACAGCTGGTTGGAGAGAGTAGGTAATGAAGGACTTGCACGATTTATTTCTTTGCAAAAGAGAAATAAAAAAAAAAAATGTTGGATAAAATCACCATATTCCAGGCTAAACTGTGCTGCAGCAATTCCTTGTGGGTCTTGAGCTGAGGTGCTTGGCCCCCCTGCAAGGGGCGTTCACCCCTGCCTGTTGCATGCTGCTTTGCAAAGCCTGGGGGATGTGGTGAAAAGGAGGTTTTTGTTGTTACCAAAGGCTCGGCTCCTTTGATGCAAAGCCACCCTTTCTTGCAGCAAGTTACCACTCATTTAGAAAGGGCTGCAGTCGGCACCACTGCCCACAGCTCACCCCATCTCCTCTGTCCCCAGGCACTCGGAGGGAGAAGAAGAGACCAGGAGAGAGGCTGGCTCTGACCCTCGCACCACGTAACACTGCTTTGGAGAAAAAGCCAGGTGGGATGTAGCAGTTATCTGGGTTAGATGCAGCTTTGGGGAAATTGTGGAAAGTGCTAGCTTGGGGTAAAAAGCCCCCTTCTGGCCTGATCACAGACCCCTCAGGCATTTTAATGATGGTTTCTTCCTACTTCACCCAGGATTTGTAGTTCTCTCTGCCTTACTGGTGAGGCTGTGAAGGCTCTAGAAAAGTGGCTTGCACTGGGGGAAGGAAATTAGAGACCGAAACAGCCAGATTGGAAGGGAAAAGCCTATTTTCCCATCACTTTCAATAGCAGCTCAGTTCCCAGGTGAGGGTACATTTAGCCTTTCCTCTGTGGCCTCCCATCCACTGCCTGGATGCCAGAAGCACCTCGTGGGGACAGAAAAGGCAGCAGAGCCAGTGGTGGTCCAGCTGGGGTGGGCATGGGATGAGTGTGACGGGGGGATCTGGGACTGATGTGGTTTTGTGTCCTGCACGGTGACTCCAGGGAGCGAGGGCTGGCTCAGGCTGTTCATCTGCAGCTGCCAGCAAAGGTAGGGCAACTCACACCAATGTCTTGGCTCTGGGGAGAAACCTGTGGTGTTGAGGGTGAGGGGATGCTGACCTGGGCTGGGGCACGTGTGGGGTTCGGGGGGGAATTGAGGCCAGGGCTGTCTTTCCTAATCCCCCCCAGCCTACAAGGCACTGCTGAATGCCCATGGGCAGCTCAGGCATTCACCTTGCCCTGCCTTCCTTTCAGCAGATCCCCCAATGCTCATAACCTCATCCATCCCAGCTCAGCAAATGATTAACTGTGACTCCTTCTCCTCCTGCAGCTCCCCTGCGCCCTGCAGCCGGCACCCAGCACATCCCGGCCTCAGCACATGCTGAAACCCCCAGCAAAACAACCCACGATGCCGACCTGCACACTGGTGAACCCACATCACCCCGGCGCCCCCCCCCCCAGCTCAGGGAGGACCAGGCACTGGGTTAAATGCTGGCACAGAAAATAAATTTGCCTGTCTTTAAGGCTGAGCCCTGGGGGGGTGGCCGGCAGCCCCACGGCGATGCCCTCCGCAAGCCGAAATGCACCCTGTGAGCATGTGGGGTTCACACACCCTCCGCAGCTTTCCCATCTATATAAATACGTTAATAAAAGATCAGTTTGCAGACGCAGCTTGCTGTAGATGACAGCATTAGAGGCGCATCTGTTTCTACTAAGCGCCAGTCTCGTGCTGGGTTTATTTGGTCCATTTGCGGCAGGGAAGAGTTGCTTTCGGCATTCAGAGATGTCTCGTGTCTGGGAGAAGTGTGGGGGGGAGATATATTTTTGGCTCTATTTAGCCACAAAAATTTGGTTTTAGAATAAAGAAAAATATTCCTGTTTTCTGTTTGCTGCCAA
This sequence comes from Tyto alba, assembly GCF_018691265.1. Taxonomy (NCBI): domain Eukaryota; kingdom Metazoa; phylum Chordata; class Aves; order Strigiformes; family Tytonidae; genus Tyto; species Tyto alba. The sequence goes on from NW_024881314.1 coordinate 8,660,958, forward strand.
ACTGATGCAGATGATTTCTTGTGCAAGCCTTCATTTGTTTGAGAACTCGGTGTCCTGTTGGAAGAATAAATGTTCTGATGGGAAAAGTCTATCAGCATGCATTGATCAGTCATTGGGACCGGTGGAGTTGGAAACGTCAGCTTCAACCTAACAGAAAAAGCAGCTCCCAAAGCTTTTGCCAATACATATAAGGCAGAAGGAGACAGGTCTTTTTTTGTGTGAGTGGAATAGTCACACAGCAGAATCCTTCCTGCGGGCACAGTTGTGCCAGCCTCACCACAGCTGACATGAATTTTCAGTGCCAAATACACCCACCTGGCACCCAGAACAGGCTGTTTGCTCCTGTCTGAGAGCCGGCCACTGCTGGGGGCCATGAGCAGGACACAGCACCGGGGGAAGAAGCCCTGGATGTGGCTCCTGTCCGGGATGCTCCTGGCTGATGGCAGCACCTCTTCTCCATCCAGAGGCTGCAGGGTCACCTCCTCTGCCACCGAGGTAAGGCCAGACAGACAGACAAGAGCTCCCAGCAGCTTGGTTCTCCACAGTAAGAATTTCAAAAGTGCCTATAGAGTTTTCCTAATAGTTTTTTTTTTTTTTTCCCTGAGGCTTTTTAATTAAGCCTTTACAACTTTAACTCACTTTAACCAATTTTTTTTTCTTCTTTTTGGTAAAGGAAATATTATGATCAGGAAGAATAAAACTGCTGTTTTACCTGGAGCTGCCTTAATTTTATAGCAGAATAAAAGCAAGATGGAGAGTCAATAATGTCAGAAAGGGGGATCGGGATGAATACAATGTACACGCACTGAAGGCAACACAGAAGTGATTGGGGGGCTGGAAAGACAAAAGCTTATCAGGATTGAAGCCCCAAAAGCAGAATCAGCTCCTTAGATGATATAAATCACCTGGACTCCCCTGACACACGGGTATTGCTGTAGCATGGCTTTTATGTATTGATTTAAGTGAAAACAAAGGTCAGGGGCTTAGCTGCAGAGGAGGCATCAGGGCTGAGGCTGTTCATCTCTGGGTGGGCAGTGATGAGCAACAAGGAGGATCTGCAAGGTCAGAAATGAGATGGAGAGGAGCCCCAGGAAAGATGCACATACACTGGAGCTACAATAGCCCCAAAGACTAGGAGCAGAGCCTAATGTAACCCACTGAGCATAGCTGCCTGGAGCCCAGATTTGGAGGGTTAGCCCAGGCACAGTCATCCTGGATTTAGGGAAAATCCAGATTCCAGTCGGGACCTTACCATCAGTAATTCTGACCTTTCTCCCCATCTGGACTAGCACACAAAAAATCCCACAAAGGACAACATGGGGCCAGCTGGAAATGGTGTCTGCAAATGTCACAGTGCTGCCGGGAACAGGGTCACTGCACTGCAAACCTGGATGTGCAAACATCACTTGCTAAATCAACTGCATGGGGGTGTTGTAGATTTGGGGAATAAAGGTTTCCTGAGCCATGGAAAGGCCAGCTCTTCGCCTGGGGACCTCTGAGAGGGTGGATTTCGTGAGAAATGCTCTTTATTTACTCAATCAGCCGCAGCCAGCAGCTGAGCTAAGAGCAGGCAAGCCTGCCTGTAGCGAGTGGCTGCGTGAGGGTTGCTGGCTGCGACAAGGTGTTTGCTGTCTGCGCTGAGATTTGTGATGGTCCCGGAAGGCCCTTGGTGGGTGGGAGTGGGAATTCGCTTAACCTCATTAATTGTGTCCTCTCTGCTGGCCAAAACCACCCTCCGCTTTACAAGAAACACAGAATCAGTAGTGACAGCCCTCACAGGCCAGGCACGATGTCACCGGCGGTTCTCTGAGGGATGGGATGCTGACGGTGTCCTCAGGGCCTGGAGGCTGAAGGACATTATCCCACCATCGTGGTCCTGCTGAGATGTCACTTGTTTGAGAAGGAAGTAAGGATTGTGACATCTCTGCTCTTCCTCCTTCCATCTCTGTCCCCATTAAAATACGATTTGGAAAAAAACAAAAGGGAAATGAAACAGCAAGTGGGCTACACACAGCTGGGGGGTGGTGGAGGGGGTGCGGAACCAGCAGTCCCACGCAGCCTGGAGGAAGAGGCAAAGCCATGGGGCCTTGCTGGGCCCAGCTCCCCAGGGTTTATCTGACTGTCTGTTTTCATCATTTCTCTGAGAGAAGGGAAAGGGACCACACAGCAGCAGAAAGTCCTGGAAATCTGTGAGGGAGACTGTTCCCAGCACCCTTCCCTCCAACGTCGCCCCTGTATACAATTGGCTATGGAGGATGTACAGCTCCGTATAGGCTCCAACTCAGTGAGATAACGACTCACAATTAAATTCCTAATTGCAGCCAGCAAGTGCACTTTCCCAGCTCCGGCCCTTCTGTCTCAGTTGCACTCATGGTCGCTCTGACGGATCAAGTGGACCAGGGCTGGGGTCACCCCATCTTAACAGGCCTGTCTGCCCCATCCCCTCCATATGAGACACTGCTGTCTCTCCTCTGCTCCCGCTTCTGAGGCATCCTAAAGGCTGCTTGTGTCCTATAACTTTTCCTTTTCTCAAAAAAAAAAAAAAAAAAAAAAAAAAAAATCAAGTAGAAGCACAGGGAGGAAATTGCTTCAAGTTTCTTAACTATCTCATGGAACAAAAATGCTTCTTAAGGCTGTTCAGGGAAAGAGAGGGTCAAATGTCCCTCATTAACACTGATTTACTGAGAGGGCTGGGAAGTGGAAGAGGGAGACAGTCCAGCCGCCTGTCTCAGTGCTCCCTGGTCTGGGATCCAGGCTGGGAGGTGAGGGTCAGTCCCCTCAGCATGAGACCAGGGCGGTGGGTTTACTGGCAGAAGGTACAGTGGGGTGCAGGCTGCCTGCACCCCAGAGCAGACCCGACCCGCGCTAACACGGCACAGAGGCAGGGCAGAGCTCCCTCAGCTCTCAGCAGCAGTTTGGAAAGTTGGTGACTTTCTGAAGAAAAGAGCAGAAGTCCCTTTGCAGGGAGGCTGGTACTGGGTTGGGGCGGTTTCCTTGCACCAACTTCAGCCCTTGCTGCCCTTCACCAGGCAGCCTCCAGCTGGAGCCTTGTGGAGAGGAAAGGGAGAAGACTGGCCCAGATTCGAGGGTGTAAATCAGCAGGGTTCCTCTCCAGAGAGAGCTCAATTACACTGATTTACACTTGCTGCGGATTTGGTCCATTCAACCCAATTAAAACTCCAGAGGAAGTGCAGAGAGGCAGGATGTAATTACCCGCGCTGGAATCCCAGTTCAGAACAGGAGGCAGAGCTCTCCGGATCAAATTAATCCCTGGTGTAACTCTGCCGAAGTTACACCAGGGCTATAATTGGCCTGAAACATTTTAACTATCTCATTTAATGTTATTCATGCTCTGCTGGAGATGAGAATGTTTATCCTAAATGAGAGACTCTAATGCTCCGTAGCAATAATAGAGTGTGAGGCTTATGCGGTTTCTCATTTACAAGGATGCTGGGGAGACCAGATTGTCACGGAAGATGCGGCAGATCTGGACTCCCCAAATCTTTAACCATTTCCATGGCTCCTGCGGTGGTTGGTTGTCCTGTTGTCCTTCCTCCAGTATGCCCACCCTCCCCATGCCCAGGCTGCTTTTCCGTCTCTTGGAGATGTTGGGGGCTTGTACCCCAGACCCAGCCAGGGGCAGGAGGAGAAGATGTAAAGTGGTAGGAGAAGGAATGGAAAGCACTAAGAGAGGCCTTTCAAGATTGAAGTTCCTATAAATCAGTAGCAGCGAGATTTCCCAGCAATAGATTTCCCTCACCAGTGATGCTAGAAGAGGGGGCTTCCATCAATGAGAGCTGGCTCCGTGGCCTTTCTCCGAGTCACTCCGGGGAAGCAGCCCCCCAGGCTCCTGCAAAAGGAGCAGGGTCAGCGCTGGATATAGCTCAGCCAGCACACAGAGTGCCACAGTCCCTGCTGCCAGTCGGACACCCCCACGGACAGTGTTTCCAGCTGCCAGCCCTGGGTTATCTACCAAGCTCAGAGGACGATCCCACAGTCATTTCTGCTGCCACCCCAGAGGAGGCCTGAGCACGCTCCCCGCAGTGGGAGGCAGCAAGGCATCGTCACCCTCCGTGGGGATCACGTCTCGGGAACCACGATCCATCCCGCGGCGATGCCATCGGCCAGCCCAAGCACGCATCCTGCCGCTGGGAAAGCAAAGCCTGCGGGTTACATTCCTCCCTGCCACAGCAGTGCTCGGGCTGGTGGCACCCAGCCAGGGAAGCAACTTGGCCTCAAACCTCTGCTGCGTGCCCTGCATCCCCCCTGAGCCAGCCCTGGCAGGTACGGCTCACTGCAGGCTCTGCATTGGCATCACCCTGCTTTTGGAGGATTGTGATTATCTGTCATTAAATCGTACTTCCACTCCCTAGGCTGTTTTTAAGACAGACCCCTGGTCTTTCCCTCTGCTCCCTTGCCAGTGGAAACCACAGGAAAGGCAGATCTGTTTGTTCCAAAGCAATTTTTAATACCCTGTAGCTTAGCAGAGGCTTGAGCATTACAATTCATTCTGGCTCCTCTGTGTTCCTCAGAGGATATTAGATCCTTCTCTTGATACTTCTTCACTCTTTGTAGATGTTACCCCAGTTTTAATTTCCAGGGCTTCCAGACTGTTTTTAACAATGCTGAGCTTTCAAGATGCTTCCTTCAAACTTTCTCCAGCCATGCTTTCCCAGAGCCTAAATAGCTTTGATTATTCCCAGATGTTTTTAGTTTGTTAACCCCAGAGTAGTATTGTGTAACGGCTTGGAAAGAAGACTGGTAGCAGGCATCCTGGGTTCTCTTTCCTGGTTCACCGAATTATTTCCCGAGCAGAACATCTATGGGATTTATCCTACAAAAGCAATGCCATTAGCACTGGGTTATCTTGCTATGGAGAACAGGACTAGAGGTGGCTGAAATCCTCCTGCTGATAAAGATAATCCTCTGAAAGCATGAGCCATTTCTCCACCCAGTTCCTCCTTATCCTCTCTCCTGAGATTTCTAAGCAGGATGACATGTTGGGGCAACAAGCCCACCCCCTTTGAGCAGGCATCACCGAGGCTGCCAGGCAGCACCCAATGGAAAAGACTTCAACCACCTCCAGGCCAGGCGGGATTCAAGCTGTGGCCATCCCTACCCACCAGCCACCCAGTCAACAGCACAACAGCAGCTCTGCTTTGCTTGGGCCAAGTTTTCCTTGGCCTGGGAGGATGTGTGAGTATATCCTGACAGGCCCAAGTGTGGGGAGTAAGGAGTTTTACACAACTGGCTGAGCTCCTAACAAACCTCTGTGGCCCTCCGGACTCTGGCAATCCTGCCGCTCTCATGCTGAAGCCATTGCATCGCTGAACACACAGAAAAAATATCCCCATTCCTACTAGCAGAAACCCAGGGTGTAGTCGAGCTGGCAGGAGACACGGTTCCTCTCAACCATCCATAAATCTTCCCAAGATCACCCCAAGTACCCCATATTTCTTGGTGTCTCCACCCACTGTGCTGGATCCTTCCACGTCCGTTTCTCAGCCCAGTGCTTAGCTCTGCAAAGCCCAAGGTTACTGGGATGGGTGTGAACACATCACATAACGTCTCCCTCCCATATGCAGAGGACCATGCCTAGGCAGGTCAAGGAACAATAAAGAAGGAGGAAAACAAGATGGGGAAAGGGAAAAGAGCATCATGAGAGAATATTTTTTTAGCAGAGGGCTAAGCTAAGGAACAAACCAGCCTGCCCCGGTGTGTCCCCATGACTGCAGCTTGGTGCCCAGCCTTACCAGCTTGCACCAGTTGGACGAAGACCCTGCCCCAAGGAAAATGTCCAAGCCGCTGCTGCAACACAGAGCATTCCCAGCACCCAGCCCCACCATGGCAGGGTGCAGCGTAGCACTGACCTGGTTGGACCAGGGCTGCACCCAGAGGTGCTCAGGAGAGCAGGGAGGAGGACCAGAAAGCCAAGCAGTGTGTGAAGAGTGTCAGTGCTTGGAAAGCGCAAGCAATTTGCTTTTAGTACAGTTCATGCCTCTCCAACAGTGCCTAGAATAACAAATTCCTTCCACCCTTCAAGCCTGAATGCTGGAGGAAGCTGCTGAGAAACTTAATTGATTAGCTGGATGCGTGCACAGAAAAAAATTGCCCAGCATCAAGGAAGTCACTGTCTTGACAGTTAATGCAGACACTGGTGGAAGATTAGAGAGATCAGCTGCAGCTTTTTATCACACAACTCCTTCTTTTAGTCTGGGAACAAGGCAAGGTCTGTTTTTATGGGGCGACCCATTTTGCAGTGGCGTCAAGGGGCTGGAGCATCAGGGCTGTGTCCACACTGTGCTCACCACCCACCCAGGGCTCGCTGGGCAGACATGGCAACCTCAGCCCCGGCCCCTTCAGCCAGCGCAGGGCAAGGAGGCAGGCTTGGGGCTGCCCGCACCTCTCACCCCCCACTCTCCAGCCCCAGAGGTCCTGGCAGCAGGAAAAGATGCCCTGAGAGCAACTTCAGCATCCAGAGTGCAGTGGACTGAGCTGAGGGCATTGGGGGACCCAAGTTTCCAGATGACTCACAGCATCCTCCTAAAAAAAGAGGTGCCCAGCTTCCCTAACCCTTGCAGGCCATCTCCCCTCCTCCCAGCCCCTGCCTAGGCTTTCTGTTTTGCTCTCAGCATCTCTAGCTCTGCCCTGCCTGCCACAGGGTCACTGCCTGCGACTCTGTTGCGACACAGGGCTGCTTTCCCCATTTGGCAAAAGAAAACAAGAAGCCAAAGGCCCGCAGGGGCTGTGAACTTGCCTGTCATGTTCTCTGACAGTATCAAAACCTTTTGCTGCTTGTGTTTTTCCCAAACTGTCACTGCTCATCACACCCCTTGTTTAAATCTCTGATGCTGAAAGCTTCTCTGAGCCCTCTGCAAAACAAATGGAGAGAGCGTGGTCTGTTCTCCAAGGGGATCAGACACCACCTCAAAAGCAACAAGGCTGATGATGCCAGAGCTCCCCAGAGCAGGTACAGGCAGAGCCAAGCGTGCATGCCTGTGCTGTGTGGCTGCCAGAGGCGGGAGGCAGGCAGCCTGCTAACCCCCAGCCTCCTCCTCTCCCTCAAACCGCTCAGCTCCTGCTTTTTGGCTCAGGAGGATGAAAAGGAAAAGAAAGGGCTCGGCCCTCCTGTTTGCTCTCTGCTAAGCAAAACTGCTCTCCTGCCCCCCATTTCCCCTATTACTGTTATTTGCTATTTGACCTGAGCAGTGCAGAGGAATTTCAGTCACGGTGCATTCCTAGCACAGCATCAGTTTTCTACAGCAAAATGGGAACAGCTGCCAAGAAACAAATCTTCCCCTGACGCCTGGCACTTCTCATGAGTGGAACGAAACTTCTTGAAACCCCAGGGGAAAAACTACCAGAGCTCAGCTGCAGCAAAACCCATCCCACTCCATCCCGTCCCCTCCAGGGATTTTTGCAGCATGAGGGGGCTCAGGCAGAGACTAATGAACATCATGATAGCATCCATACGGTACCTCTTTAAAAGCTTTGAGTGAAAAAGGAGCTAGAGATCTCTTCTTTAGCTGAAGGCAGAGTGCTGTGGGAAACTGTGCACCCTGGCTGAACCTCCCAAGCCCCTGCATCCAAGTCCAACTGTGCCCAGTATCCTACCTGTCCAGGCCTGTTGTGCCTATTGTAACTGGGCAGGAGAGAGGCAGGTAGATGGTGTTGATATGGGACATGCCGAGTTCACACATGGCTTGCTGCGAAAGAGCTTTTGAGGCTTGTCAGGGCAAAGTGAGGTTTGTCTCCAAGATCTGTGACAAAACCTGGTGCTATCAGAGTCAGACTAGTGAGGAGGAATGCACGCAGGGGTTGCATGGGCCGAGCTGGGTCTCAGATTCCAGGTGGAGGTGTCTATGTCCATGGGATTGCTGCACGCTTGAGTAGCAGAGCTGACAGATGGACAGAACTCCTTTCCCCATGAAGGTTACTATCTTCCCCAGGTATTAACCAAATGTGGGACAGAGCCTGCAGTGGTCTCTCTGCCACACTCATCCATCTCTTCTCAGATTGCTGTGGCTCCGCAAGGTTTTCAGTGGAGGCTAAAGCCTGGTGTACAGGGTCTCTGGTTGCTGGGAGGAGCAAGGAGCAGAGCAGCTCAGGTAGCTGATGCAGTTCGGGCAGAGCTCCAGCAATGCTTCAGGAGCAGCAGCATTGCTTGGGAACAAGGAGATGGCCAGGGATAGCCAGAAGGGGATTGAGGAAAGACTTTTGGGAGGCCTGGGACCAGCTGAGACTCAAAAGCAGCCTCGGAGCACAGGGTTTCTTGGCCCCTCCATCTGAAGGAACAACACTTGCTCTGTGTTTGCTGACATCTTGAATGCGACAGATAGAATAAGGTCAGAAATACTGGTAACCCAGATTCTTGGAGGGCTTATACCAGCTGATGCCTGTTTTTTGCTGATAACCAGGTTCTACCCTCAATCAAGATGCAGAAGGCAGCCTTCAGACAACACCAAGGCAATATGTTTTTTCTTGTTCACTCTGATTGAGACCAAGGTTTATCTTGAAAGTACCCACTGCAGATAGTGCTCAGCAGTCTCAGTCTGATAGCAGTGGGCCTAATGGAGGTTCAGCTTCACCTTCTCAGTGCATCATTTTAGCAGGATATGCTGGAACAGGCTCAGTCAGTAGCAGTGCCAGCCACTAACTCACACCAGCTCAGTGGTTCACTCAAGTAAGGGCACTGTTTTTCCAACTGTGAGGATTCTCGGGCGTGAAGCATGTAGAGTTCACAGCTAGGACAGATGTAGCACTGATCTGCTAAAGCCTAAGGCAGTGACACCAGGATAACCTCAGTTAAGATGCATTTAGGTTTTCTATGAAGGTAACATGAAGTTCACATTCCAACACACATCACGTCCTCAGTTGTTGAGAGTCCTGGGAGATTACCGTGAATGCTGCAGAGTGACTAGAGCTACTGACTGCAGGCAAGTCATGACAGCACTTTAGCTTGCAAGTTGAAGATGGCAGAAAAGTCCGATCCCTGAAAAAGCAAGAGTTCATTTGTGATCCAGGCTTTCAGGACAGGTTTACATAGCAAGCCAGTCTCAACAAGACTAGACTGCAGCTTCTCCTTCTATTTCTTGGCTAGACCAGGCCGTTCTGTTATAACAACACAAGCAAAGTCCACTGTCACAAACACCATCTGCTGAAGAGGAGGAAGGTTTCACACTGTGTCAGTCTCTTTTATCTTAGTGTAGGTTCTGCACAGGAGCTGGCTGAAGTTAGAAAAGCAGAGACCCCAGCAAAAGCTTTTCCTGGTGCTGTCTGTGGGCAGTTACTGATTTGACTAGAACAGGACTTCAGAGAGGCAGGGCAGCACACACTCGGGCCAGTCCCTCATATCACTCTTCAGGCTTTTGTTGAAAGTAGTACCAGGGTTTTCCCCCACCAAACTGCATGAAGCCCCTAGCAACAGAAGCAGCCCTGCTCAAGAGATAAGCCAGCCCAGCTGAGCTCGGTCTTTCTGCTTTGGATCAGGTCACTCCAGCAACAGAAGAAGCAATAGCTAGGCTGGGACTAGCTGCATGAGGTACTACTGCATACATCTTCCCTCACAAATCTGCACAGAGGTACAGTGACACACAAGCCAGCAGCAACAGCAAGGTCAGCTTCTTAAGCCACCCAACAGGTATTGGAGCTTCTCTGGAAACAGCATCTTCAGATTACAGCTCAGTACCATTGTCAGACTGAGCAGCTGAAGCAGGAACATAGTTCTAGAGACTGTAGAACAAATATGGCAGATTAGAGCTCATTTCTATACCAATAGAGGTTGCACACACTAGCCAAAGCAACTCACAGCAAAGACATCTCACAGCAGAAAGCAGCTACCCAGCTACGGCATGGGGCTGAGCAGAATTGGGCGAGAAGGAGACCAGGGCAAACACAAGACTGGGCAGGAGCACAAGCCCTTTCCTTGGTTGGGCAGGAGCAGAGCAGATGGGACTGGGCAGAATCTAGCCCTGACTTGGGGCTGGTGACCAGCTGGGACATCAGGCAGGTTGGTGAGGATTACAGTCCTCCTCTGCTCCCCAGCAACCTTGTTCTCATGTCCTCCTCACAGGTGCACCCTCATTTTCCCAGCCCAAAGTCTCCCCCACGCTGAGAAGGATGCCCTTTTCCCCTGAGATCTCACACAGATGACGGTCTTGCTCTAGGGCAGCCGCTCCAGGGCTTGGGATCTGGGACCCAGAGCATCAGATCTTCAGGGAGGCTGGAGAGCAGCCACTGACCTCCAGCACCTTGCACTACCCAGGGCTTCACATCAAGTCCCTCTCAGCCTGGAGACAAACCAGGATACAGCTCCAGCTCTTCAACAGTAAAAAGCTGAATTAGTTAAAGTCATGTTGCCAGCTGTGTATTTAAAGAGAGATTACATAGGGTTTCTGCTGTGGTAATGCACCAGGTGTTGGTAGTGCTATCAAGGCAGATGAGGAAGGAGGGGCGGTGGGCTGGGAAATGGGAGCCCCCATCTCCTGAGAAAAGTGCTCAGGGGAAAGAGGGGCTCCTGAGTCCTGCCCTGCTCACGTGCAGGTAAGGCACCCCAGCAGTCAGCCAGCCCACAGCACCTGGCTCCATCGAACTCCCTGGCTCCTGCTGAGCTCTGACCACCATGAACCTCAGGTCTGGGAAAGAAAAACATCGTTGGGAGCACTCACAGCCACTGACTCCTAGCATAGATGCCCTGGCCATGAACTGGATCCTACAGCATGAGGTGCTGGCCAAACACAGACATCAAAGGTGGTGTCTGTGCCAAACTGCAGCCTCTTGGAGGAAAACATTAGGGAAGCGATTATGAATCTGGAGCTGCCCAAAGCATGTGAGCAGCTGGATCCTCTGGATGAATAAAACCCTGCCAAAAATTAAGATCTGTTTCCGCAAAGCTGAAACAGCAAACTTGTTTGTCTTTCCTCCTTCCCCTCCCAACCATGTTGTTGTTTTAAACATTTACAGAGACCTTTATACTGTTTAAATAATGATGGAAGGGGGTGGTGGGGGGGAATAATATTTACTTTTTTGCCAGCTGCTCCGAATCAGCAGCACCTCACCCACAACTTCTGGTAAATTAGGTGCTGTGGTTTGAGACAGTACCACCCACACTGTCCTGGCTACCCCTGACTCAGTTTGCCTGCCCCCCAGCTGGTCTGGCAGAAGGAACCCCCCACGGCCCCCCTAAGCCTCAGCCATGCCCACACCAGCTGCCGGGTAAGGGGGTCACCCTGAGTCTGGTGAGCTGCCGCAGCTCCCTCTCCTCTGCAGGCTCGGCTGTGTGTCTGTGCAGGAGGAGCGCCGGCAAGTGCAGCCCCTGGTTTGCTAGATAAAGGGGTGTATGTCCAGCTCCCCCCACGCAGCCTCCCCTTTGCCCCCCCAGCAGCACTCCCCAAGCTCGCACACCGGTGCTGGTGCACACGTACGTGCCGGACAGCCGTGGTGGGGCTTTCTCCCCCTGACGTGGCGAGGAGAGGTGGAGGAGGATGCCGCCGCGGCTGAGTTCTCCCATCCCTGAGCACAAGTGCTACGGAAGATCAGCCATCTCCTGTGGCGCGTGTTCTCCCGCCCACCTCCTTCAGCAGCAAGGCTGCTTGAGATGACAGCTGAGGGGAGAACGGAGAGCACTTGAAATGTGCAGGGGGAGAGACGGCTGAAGACAGACCGACCTTTATGCAATAGCAGAAGCATTAGGTCAACAGCAAAGCAGCAGTACATGTGTTGGTAGTTAAATCAGAAAGCAAGGCACGTGAGTCTCTCCCTCGTGGGCAGGTCTCCAAGAATTTGGGGGTTGTGTTGGGCTGATTGAGTTTTACTTGCAACCTGGCACAGGCTGGGGAGGTTGGGGGGAAAGGGGGTGAGGAAGACTGTTGAGGGGAGCTGGAGGCTTCTTGCAGGATGTTTGGACTGACAAAAAAAACAGATAAAGGTGTACGAGACATGCTGTGGAAGCAGGATGTGGGATAGAGAAAATGTTTATACAGTCAACTGTGGGCTAATCCATGGGAGACTTAGAGACCATAAAAGCCATCTGCAAGTGGACAGATCACATTCTGTAGGAAACCAGTGGTTTAAAACAATGCTACCCTCACTCTTTGATCTGTTCTGAAGAGATCAGACTTTGGAGCCTGAAGAGAAAGGAAAGATAAGTAGATCTGTAAGTTCTGCCCACACAGACAGGATGGGTAGGAAGGGCCATCAAACAAAACTAAAAGGAGCCAGACACAGAACAAATGAATGGAAGCTGGTCCCTCTCAAAGCATGGGCTGACCTGTGCAAGTCCTCTCCACAGGAGGGAATGACTGCTACAGGTTCACACGGGGACTGGGCAAGTTCCTGGAAAAGAAAGTTATCAAAATCTCCATCACAGAGAAAACCTGCTAGTGGAGGCACTGAACTGACATCTTGAAGTTCGCAGCCCTCAAATGGTTGGTGGCTGGGAATGTACTGGGAGATGTACCGTATGTAATCACCCTGCTCTTGGACTTTCTTTGGCACCCTCCACTTTGGACATCTCTTGGAAAAATTACGTTAGTCTGAGTGGTCCTTGGTCTATTGCCCTGCAGCAGGGGTCCTGTAAGAAGTCAGCTGAAGGCTGCCCTCAGCAGATCTTACAGACAGCAGGAGTAACTGCAGGCCTTTACCCAACTGCCCTCTGTAATCTAGTGAGACCTCAGTTTACCACTGTGGACTCCACCAAATTAGGCATTTGGCCTGCTTTCCCTGCCTGCATAAGGGCAAGAGAGATGACCTACCAGGTTCTGAAATAATGTAACCTTCCATCACTTAAACATGGTTTTTCCCATTAAGCAATGAAAGTAGCAGAGATGCTATTCTCAAAAGTACCTCAAAACAATTATCTCCTTCCTCTGGTATAAACGATGGGAAGCAAGAGGTAAGCCAGAGATATGGAATTTGCAATTCTCCATTTTCAGTAGGAAGAAATGTTGGTGATTTGTATTGTGCTCTGACACAACCACTTGACCTCAGTGCAGCTTATGCTAATTACTTGCAAGAATATGCTTGTTGGCTCCATGCATGCCTAGCATATTTCTTGTATCTAAGCTTGATAGATGAAATATTGCTTATATGACAGTGCAGATTGGGTTGACTGAATCAACGGCTGGTTGGCCGAGTAATCCAAGCAAACAGAAATACTGTCTGTGATAAAAGAGGACCTGAGAAGTTAGTCATTAATATTGCCGAGATATTTTTATACCGACTCACTCCTTTTCTGCTTACCATGCTTTTAATCTCTCAGGCTGACACAAAAAATAGAGAGGATCCATCTCTTTGCCCAAAGCAAGGTCAACTCTCCATTCCTGGTAACTGCTTATCTGGCTTGGCCTTAAAGACCTTCTGTGATGGAAATATTACACCTGGTTTCACTAGCTTTACAGTGTTCTGGTTTTCCTACTGTCTTTGAGTGCATTCGTATAGCTGTACACATCTTCCATCTCTGGGTATGCTCTGAGGATATATATTTTAATTAAACATATTCATCCATGAAGAAGCTGGATTCCTACTGCTGTTGTTCAACAAGTGCATATGTCTGGCCCCAGGGTTTAGGTTTATCTATGCATGCGCTGCAATCAGAACAATTTGTTTTGTGCTCTCTGTTCTGATCAGCTCCTCCAAGGAACGAAGCTGTGAACGCAACCTGGCTCGCTCTGACAAGATGGTCACTTTGCCTAGTTGGGACAGCAGACCTGAAGCCACCAACTCAGTCGATTAGCTTGTCTCCATTCCCCTGACATGCTCTCCTCAAGCTCCACTCCCTGTTGGACTTGAAGACAGGATCTTAAGGCTGGTTTTGTTGCACTGTGCCCAAAACTCAGTTGAGGAAAGGGGGAAGAAGTGGGAAGAACAGCTGAGTGGCTGATGTTGCCATTTCTTTTGCTGTTCAGCACCGTCAGGAGTAGAAAGGGGAAACTTTTCTGTTCTTCACCTTTGGGAATCCATATCAGCCCTGCCTGCAGATACCACCATGCTCCCAGAAAAGCCATCCCTTTCTTGCACAGATATTCTGTAAAGATAAAGCTCTTGTTATTCAATGTACAAGGATCAGCCTTTAGATAGGCCACAGTTACTGCAGAGCATTTCTGAGCCTGCTGAAATTCTACATAAACACATAGGACATGCTGAGGAGGAATGGGTTTATGCGTGTATTTAACATTAAACGGAGGCTTAAGAGCTTTGCTGCTGGGAGAAGAGAAGAATGTTTTGTTTGCAGCATGCCTTGTCCTGTGTGGGAAGATGCTGCTTGCCTGCTACTGAGCTCCAAAGAGCCTTTCTGGTATTTCTTGGGACTGATTTGAAGCAGCAGACACCAGGATCTGGGACCTCATGGCAGGCTTTTTTTAACACTGTGGATCTTTTCTCTCCAAAGTCTGGCACCTGAAATACCAGCAAGCAATCTCCAGCCATATCCTAAGGGACTTTTCTTTGTGCACTGCTGTGCACACAGCATATGTAACAGAGACAAGCATTAATCTAGCTACCCCCTGCACCTCAGCATCTCCTCGTGCTTCGTATGCTCAAGCCATGCAGGGGGCTGGTGCCTGCCAGATGCAATTAGCAATGGGGGAACCAGCTTTTTAATGTGTTCAAATACCCTGGTTACTTCCCCCAGCCATATGTGGAAGATGATAACCAGAGCAGGGCATCTCTGAATAAATGCTTTGTTTCTCCAGACTTTGTGGAACCCTGTCTGCAAGGTGGGACCAGGACAGGTAGGGGGGGGAAATCAAGAGGAAATCAAATTGCTGTCAGTTAGCATGAAGAGTTTATCCCTGGAGGGACTTACAGGCAGCCAAGAGGGGAAGTGGGTAGGAAACTGGGAGGAGACCTTGTCCTTCAATTTAAGCGTGGGATCAAAGCCTAGCTGAAGTTGGAGTGGTTCCGTCATTGATTTCTGTTTGTCTCCCCACCTTTCCCTTCTCCGTCACATATTCTGGCCCTTATCCTGTTATCTGCTCTGGAGATAACTAAATACCCTATAAAAGAGCTCCGACTTCTTTGTAGAGAGTAATTATGGCTTTGCAGGACTGATACTGAATTGCCTTGAGAAAGCAGAAAGATGGGGACTTAACATAGCATACAATTTGCTGGAGGAAGCAATCCCCGCCAGATCCTCTGCAGAGAAGTTGAGAGCAGCCCCAAAGTGTTCACATGTAGATGATCTCCATGCCCTTTTAATAGCTTTCCTTACTTGCTCAACCTTTCAAAGACCAGAGCAAGAAAATACCGTAACTGATAGAGACTGGCCACAGGAAATCTACCAAAATTATGTCTAAACTGCCTTTGGGAGCATCATTGCAACTGCCTGAGGAAGGAGAGTATGTTCAAGCAGAACTGTTCAGGCCAGACTGCAACTTCCTTCACATCCCTAGGAAGGTTCACAGACTCTTCAGAAGAGCCACCATGTTCTGCTGACCTCTGGGAGACTTTGCCTTGTACTGCAGCTCCCGGGTGAAGTTTGCACAGCGGAGATGTGTGTGGCATGGACGCCCTCTAAAGGGAAGAGCCGAGATTAAGGCCCACACAGAAATTTCAGAGATTTAGGAGAGCGTGGGCATGGGCTAGGTGATGACCATATCTCTTCATCCAGTCTTTGTTCTGCCTCTGAAATATGCTTTGAAATATTATCTGTGCACTTCAACCATTAATAATTACAGCCAATCTACTGCATACTTAGCTCATGCCATTCTCCTGAGGTTTTAATTGTTGAGTCAGTTCATAAATTAGTACCTGGCAGAGCTTATCCATTTGTAGGCACAAGCAGTTACTCTACAGCCTGAACAGCTTCCACCCAAAAAAATCAAAGGTTCTGAGGGCAAATCCCTCAACACACCCAAGTCCATGTCTTCTCTCCTTCCAGGATCCAAATTTTGCACAAGGCAGGATTTTAGCTGTTTTATTTATATTAAAAACCAAACCAAAACAAAACAAACTTATGTCCCTTGGGTACTTAAAGGACTAATTCTCATTGTGGGGTTTTATGTATTTGCTTATTTGGAAAGCTAAAAGTAGTCAGGCAGATTGCCAGCCGCATCTTCACAGAGCAAAGGCCGCTGCAATAAAGGCTGTGTTAATTACTGCCGTTCTGTAACATTATCTGCCTTCCCACCAGGCCAAACACTCGTGCACCAGGCTCCTGCGTGGCAGGAAGGTGCTGAAGCTCTCGTGTCCTCACGCCAGAGCACTGGATTCACTGCAGGCCCAACCTGCCAGGGCAGCCTGCTAGGCTTTCTGCAGCTAGCAGAGGGCACAGAGGGCTGGGGAACACCTTGTAGTCAGCCACTTATGTTGTGAGCAGCTTATTTTTAACAGCATGTTGGCATTTCTTTACAGTGTCCTTGTACCACTATAAAAAAAAAAAAAAAAGGTGCCTCTTGCAGTCTGTTGACTTTTAAGAAACAACATGGGCCATTCTATAGAGCAAAGGACTCACAAGTTGGGTTAAATATGTGCTCTGGGAAAAAAAAAAAAAAAATCAGGTTCTAAAATAGGAACAAGGCCAGGAAGATCCAAGCATTAAAAATAAACATGAAGTCACACTGCCTTTCCCAGGGAACTCAGCTGCCTTGTCTGGAGAGGGGCCTCCCGGAACGCAGGGCCGGCCGGTGCAGCAGCAGCGCGGAGCCCTCTCCCTGCTGTCAGAGGGAATCCGGGAGCAGAGACACGGAGCTCCTTGGCAGCGCTTCCCTCCGGCTCATGGGACTCAGCTCTTCAGGATAACACGAGGTGTTTTTTCACAGACTGGGCAGTCCAGGCCAGACAACGGTGAGCTGGCCGTGCTGTACACCACCGGCCTAGGAAGCTTGCTCTTGTTATTGCTGTGGGGAACTGGGCAACTTTCCACAAACACACCTTCAATTCCACTGCCCCAGGGGACTGGGAATCCCCCACTTCTCTGACATTTCAGTTAAATACGAGGCTTTCATCTGTACTCTAACTTCTCCACTTTCAGACTCAGGTTTGTCTCCTTTCCATTTCCAGTCACTGGAGCCTTTCACCACAAGGGTGGATAAAGCTTTGGGGCAAGAAAGTGGATATTAGATGTTCTTACTTTTCCTCCCCTTGGTTCTGTTTACACTTTATTATTATTCAGAAGTTAAAAAGGACCCTATAGATTTCATGGCAGGTTTTAACAGCGAAAGCCAATCATAGTACATACTGGAAGCACCACATATTCAAAGCACAGCACATAAATTTACTAACTAATCTCTGACTAATCCCCAATCTCCAGCTAATTAGCCTTTTTGAAGTGTGCCCCCTTCCTACATGAGCTAACGCTTGTTCGGCCTTTTGAAGCATTTAGCGTACTAAGTACAATCACGCGTGTTTCCCTAGTAAAGAAGGCACATGAAGAACGAACAAATGCAATTAATGAGCACCATGACAGGGCGGAAGCTCTGCGTACTGAGCCCAGGCCCAGCTCCGAGCCCGTGTGCCTGTATCACCGTGGCCAACCCCATCCACCTCCATGCTTCCCTGAGTGGGCTGCTGAGCCCTTGCCCACGGCTACAGCTGCGGAATTGGCCTCTGGAGGAGTCGGCCCTCACCCTAGGGCTAAATTACACACGCTTACGTCTTTCTCTTATTTCTTCACCCTGGACACAGGTTGGAGAGAGGGAACCGGCCCTGCTCGCAGCTTTTGCCGGAGGGGCCGTGTCCCTGTCGCAGCCCAGCCCCGCTCCCGGGAGCCAGCCCCGAGGGCACGGAGCCTCCAGCGGTGCCCGCGGCCCGGCGGGGGCAGCGATAGCGGCCGCGGCTGAGGGCCGGGACTACGCTTCCCATCAGGCCCCGCGCCTCTCGCGAGACTTTGGCGGGCGAGGCGGGCGCGCGCAGCCCGCCCCCTTTTCCCTCCCTCTCCGCGGGGAGATGGCGGCCGGGCCGCGAGGGGTGAGTAGGGTGGCGGCGCCATCGCCAGCCATCCGCGGGCACGGCGGCCTCCGGGGGCGCGGGGACAGCGGGAGGGGGAGCGGGGCACTCTTGCGCGCCGCCACGGCTGTTTAGAGGGGTGCGGCAAGGCCTCGATGTCTGCCCGCGGGGACGTAATGGTGGCCCCTCTCCGCTGTGGGAGACAAGGCCGGGCTGCGCTGGGCCCCGCGGCTCCTCGCCGCCGGGATGGGGCCGCGGCCCTCTCCTTGCGGGGGATGCTCCTGGCGACGCTCGGCGCGCAGATTTTGACGACACTTACACCGTTTTTTTTCCCCAGCAGCGCCTGTGTGGCAGCATTTAATAGAGCAGCTGGCCCAGCTCAGCCTGACCGCTGCCATCAGCCCAGGGTCGGGGCTCGGCTTTGACATTTTTGTGTTTCGTGTTTGTTTTTGTGGGGTTTTTTTGTTTGTTTGGTTTGGTTTGGTTTTTTGTTTTGGTTTTTTTTTTTTTTTTTAGCGGGCTGATCCCGCACTACCCGTCCCCCTTGAGCGAGTGCCTACGCAGAGAGGGCGGCCCGTGGGGCGAGCCGTGCCCCGCGGGTACCGCCGCTGCCCGGGCGCGGAGCCAGGAACAGGCCGGGGCTTTCGGGATGGCTCTGCCTGGTCCAGGTTTGGCTGCTCGGGAAGCTGAGCTAGTGATGATAAAAGTTATCCCTGTCTGAAACTGATCTTTCCTCTGTGGAAGCGTGACTCTGAGGCTCAGTGTTAGAAGCACAAAGGTAAAAGAAGAGTCTGTTATACGAACTAACTGTCCCCTTCCTCTGTTTCAGAGCATGGAGTGGTGCCAGGCAAGGGTAAAAACACTCACCTGCCAGGGAAGCCAATTCCTTCACTGGTCTGACAGTAAACCTGCACCAGCTGCACAATGGTGAGGAATATTAGCATCTGTCTTGTCATAGTCTGTTTTTCTCACCTGTTGCCAGGCTATGGAACTAAGACTCATTCTCCTGTGTCAGATGATATCCTCCCTTGTCCCAGGGGCTACCTGGAGGAGGTATAAAAGCCCGGTGGCTTGATTAATGTAATTAAGCCAATCAAGGCTGCAGCTTTGTTGCAGCTGCCACCTGAGTGTGCAGCCCTTTGCTGCCATGGAGCACAAGTTGAAAGGCAGCACAGAATGAATGGGAATTTGACTGTTCTTGGTGTCCAGTAGAGCACCTGCTTGTCAGCGTGGTCAAAGATGAGCAAGAGTAGAAAGGATTAGAAGTAGGAGGGATTGGATGACAGCCCATTATGGAGACACTTGACACAGCTCATCTCATAACTGTATTTGTCACAGAAATAGACCTAGTGAAAGAATAATTGTTCTGTTTGCCTACTGGAGGTGCATTAGGGCAGTTTCAAACTTGGATCAGGTTGCTGGAGATGGGGAAGTGCGGGTCACATACACCACAGGATAATCCTAGAAAGGACACACCTTGAAGAATCCTTCCCCAGAAGGTATGTGTCTGCCTTGGGTCTGCTTGAATGCATTTCTCAAGATAAACCCATAGGCAATTTAAATCCTGGATGGATTATTCTTGTGTGCAAGGAGGGAGTTGGATTGAGATGTTTCAGTATGATGAGGAGGAGGGTGTCCGCTTAACAGCTAAAGAGGGTCTACACCACCAAAGTTTCAGAGCTGGTGGGGTTTTTTTCTAAGCAAGGATTTAAATAGCATCCACCTCCCGAAGTTTCTTATTTCTGAGTGAGACAACTCACTGACAAACATGCTCCTTTGTCACTGAGGGACAGGTTTCTGCTGTGCTAAGTTTGTGAGACGAAAATTGCTGGCCTCTGAACATAAAACTTCCTGTCTTTACTTCAAACAAAGTTTGTCCTCCACTCATTCTTTCTCTACCTCTTCTGAAAAAAAAAAAAAAACAGCACTGGATCACAGAGTGAGAATTACTGTTGATAACAGTGTTCAATGTAACTTGTATTTAGGAGGAAATCGTCCTGCAGTGTCCTGCGCTTGTACTGTTGCCCAAAGACAGCTTTGGTGAGAGGGCAGCTGCTAAGTTGAGCTTCAAGCTGGTAAGAGAATGCTTCAGTATTGCATGCTCCTCATTTTTAATTTATTAATTTTACGTCAGATCTGTAGGCAGCATGACTCATCTGCTGACCACAATACCTAGTCTTTGAACAGTTACTAGGAAAAATACTAGTCATCAGGAAGAACGCTGGTCATCAGCATTTCAGCATCTGAGTGTCTTTGCTGTATGTGATTTTGTAGAACTTGAGTTTATATAGCCAAGGGCAGGAGAGAAACTGAGCCTGTGATGTGCTGTTATCCCTGTCTGACACCTCAGCTGTGAGGGAGAAGCAACTGTCCACTGAGGCTTACATGTTTCCCCTTAGCAGGTCTCTTAAGCCTTGCAAAGACTCCGATGACACAAGTAGCACCAGGAGGGCGAAAGCAGCGTCTCCCCTTTCCTCCTGCCCTTGCAATGTGTGACTGCAGCACAAGCACAGCCCCATACACACAGCCTGCTCAGCAGCCAGCTCTCCAGAGCCCGGATACAGCAGGGCTCAGAACAGGGGCTGGAGGTGCTGCCTGCTGTTGTCATAGCACAGCTTAGTCTGTGAAGAGCTTTTAAGTTGCTGATCCTAAGAGTGAGGCACAGCAGCAGGTTGAAGGGCAGATACAAAATTCATTTTTATCTCACCTGATGTATGGTCATTGAATACACGTGCTGCAACAGCACTTTAGGTAGCTGACAGCTGTATTCTGCTAAATAATTTCATGCTTTATTTAACAGGAATTGTATTTGTTTGCAGATCAGTAACATTCACTGACAGGCTGAACCAGCAAACTTGGTGACAGTGGACTTAAGAAATCAAGGTTGGTATGCAAAAGGGGAGGGAATGGTGCTACAAACCAGCAGCCAGGTTGTTTGCTCTCTTGCCACTGCTGTGTTCCAAGTAGGACTGGTCACTGGGAGGAGCACGTGGGGCTTCTGGCTTCCAAGGAATAAGTGTAAAAATGTGAAAGGGCACCCTGATGACAAACAGGAAAAGTAAAAGCTACTCAGTGCTTTGAGAATAGAGGTGCAGAAATTGTTTTAGAACAAACTTCTTAAGGAAAACAGTTGAGAGTAACAGTATTTCTTTGTGGTATCTCCCGACTTTAGAAGCAAAGGAAGGAAGATTGTTCTGGAGTGGGTCTCACAAATGGCCACTGATACGTCATTTGAAACGGTGTGAAATGGCCACCAGTGCATAACTACAGGCTCCTGCTCGGCGGTTGTTGCAGCCACATCATGGGTAAGTTACCAGTAAAGCTAAAGAGAATTTGCATACTGGTGCCAGTGGCTTGGGGGAATAAGGGTTTGTCTCCTGAGACCTAGCCTCTCAAATAGTGCAAATCGGGAACTTTGCAGCTGACACTGTCTTTTTTCCACTAGGCCCTGATCTACATCTGGCTGGAGGAAAAAGTGGTTCCCCGCAGTCTTCTGTTCCAGAGTAAAATAAGTTCTGAAAAATCTTGGGAGTTGAAGTTGCTTTTTGTTTGGTTATTTTTGTAAAGGTTATCTGCTTGAACAGAAACGGGTTTGAGCAGGTAGAAAGGATTTTGGGTTAAAACACTTCCTGAAATTCAAGCAGTTCTGAGCTTACCCTTCGTAGCAAAATCTGCTCTTCCCTAAAGACTTCAGTGTCTACAGGCGCTAAATGTTGAAGAAAAGCAATTTGTGGTGAAGTGTGACAAAACCACTTACAGCTAAGCTAGGACTGGTGGCTGAAACGTTTCGTGTGATCTGCTTGGAAGCTCGAAGATAAGGGAGAAGTGAGAGGCAGTAGTGCAGCCATCAGGTTCCTTGTCTGATAAGCCCTTAAAATGAAGTGTGTTTAACTCCAGGGCTGGGCTCCACACTTGGCTAGAAAACCTCCCTTTTTGAAATGGGGATGGAGGGTGTGCATAGTAGTTTGATGTGCACAAACAGCTCTGTCCGTGAGCTGGGTGGGACTCTTGGCAGGATGCTGCACTGTGACAGCACTCGTTTTTAAGACCTTTTTGTTGTGTGAGTCAAGGTGCTGGTGCCTGCCACGTTCAAGGTCACCTGCATAGGTTGTGCCGAGGCTTGGCCAGAGCTGGTTAGAGGAGGTTTTGGTGCTGCCTTGGTCAGGTGATGTGAGGATCAGGATTGTTCTTGTGAAAGAGGTTTTGCTGAGTGCTTGTGAATAAAAAACAGGCCTAACAGGCTGCCTTGGTACCATTGTAAGGTGGCTCTGATGCAAACAAATGTTAATTTGAGACCTGGGAACACAAGATGGGCTCCAAGCTAGAGATTACATCTGAAATGGGTTTAAGAGACTAACCTTCCATAATGCTCCTTCGAACTGGCTGAGAGCAGCCTGCTGTGAGCTTGAGGGGGTTTTGAGGTTCCCTGGCTCACGGCCAGGGTATCTCTTGCCATCTCTGCAGTAAATGGTTCCTCCCCAGCTGACGTACAGCACGTAGCATCCCAAATGGGAAAAGACTGTGCTGGGAGCTGCTCTCAGAGCTCCAGCCCAAGCCTCTCCACCCTTTAACCCCACACCCATCCCGGCTCCTGGGGCCATTCCCCACTCGAAAGCTCCCTGTCCTACGTGCTACAGCTCCTCTGCTGCAGGAGGCAAGGGGTCTCGCCCCCACCCAGCTTGTCAAAACAACAGAAACAGGCATAAAAGAAAACCGTCATTCAACATTTATGTAATTACTCAAAGTGGGAAAGTGTTTCAGATTACACCACAGTGCCATATCAACCCTCTGGCCACCACCACCTGGAGTAGCCTCTCCAGCAGGTCTTGGCAGTGCTGGCTTACAGGGGATGGCTGAAGCATTCCAGACCTTCACCTCCCTCATTTCTTTGGGGGAGGAAAAAAATTAAGAGTGATGATCCCTTAGATTTCCCCCAACAAGCTAGCAGGTTCCCTAACCCACCTGGCATGGGGCTGCCTTCTCAAAGCACTTAGAGGGCACCACGTGGTCCCTGTGCAAGAAAAACCCAACAAACCCACCACCTTTCATCTCCAGGGTGCTCAAAGACCACCCATGTTTCTGAGGTCCCCGCTGAGCTGCAGTAACCCTACTCTTAGCTGATGGCTTTTAAGACCCTTCCTGGTTTGAAAACACCGTGACATAGAGAAGGGGAAGATGACAGGGTGTGGCTGTGCGTCTGTTGCAGGAGAGGACAGACAAGCTGCTGACTTCCCCACTGACCACAGAGGCAAACATCCTAAAAAACAGCACATGTCAACCCAGAGCTGGCGGAGGTTTGGACTTTCCGCAGCCTGGAAGGGAAGTGTTCTGCAAACACACCACCCTCCTCTTGGCCGGGTGAGCTGTCTCCAGTCCAAGGGTTCATCGTGCCTGTTGTCTCACCGCGGTGACAAGCATTTGAGCTGGTGTGTGATGGCAAGGTGGAGAGTGTTTTCCAGCCAGAGGCTGTCACATACATCTCCAGCATCCTCTTCCAGCACCACGCTGCCCCTCCTGTGCTTCACAGGGACCACTGCTGCCCCCCGGCTGTGTTCGTGGGGCTGGAGGGTCACAGCCACATGCCATGGTGCTTCTTCATGCCCCAAAGGCCCACGTTCAATCACGTTGAGCCACGAAACATCGCTGGAGATCCCCAAGGAAATGCAACATTTCTCTACCAGCTTTGGCTTGCCCCTTACCATCACACCGCTGCCGGCTGCGGTGCCGTGGGTCTGCTCCTTGGGCTGGCCGGCCGGCTGGGGAGAGCCCTCAGGAAGGAGAAGGTGGCCTTCAGGAAAGAGGAGAAAAGCCACAGGAGTCCTTGGACTTGTCCCCGCGAGCGACCGCTGGGCCTCACCGCTGGTAGAGGGTCATGATCCCCGCTCGGTGCAGGCTCCTCCACAGCGCCGCCTCCAGCATCATGTCGTGGTTGGCATAAAACACCAGCGGTTTCTTCTCCACCTCGTAGTAGTGGTCTGAGAACTGCTCGTAGTTGGCGGTGATGAACCCGTAGGCACTGACCTGCAGGGAGGCAGCGAGACAGACGGACACAGGACAGGGTCGGGGCTCCACCTCGGGCGGTCCGTGCACCACCACCGCGCCGTCCAGGGACGGGGGTGGCACATGTAGGACAGCCACCAGCACACGCTGGTCCCCACCAGCTTTACAGCAGCTCTTCACAAGCCCCTGGCTGCCAAAGTGGGGGGCGGGGGGGATTCCCCCCCTCCTTGTCCCCAGGGGGAAGGTGGCCCCGTGGCCTCTTACCTGGTCGCAGGCGTGGAGCGCGGTGAGGAGCATGAGGGCACCGGTGCTGGGCATGTAGAGCGAGCCGTACTGCGTGTTCAGCAGCTCCGACCTCAGGAACCTGCCGGTGGGCACGGCGGGTCGGGGGGGGGCTCACGGCTGGCACAGCACCACGGCCCCCAGCACCAGACCCAGCAGCACCCGGCGCCCATCCGGCCCCCCCCGCTGCGCGTTTGGTGACGCCGGAGCACCGAGTGAAACACGGGGCTCATGCGGGTTCTTTGATGGCTACTGCTAAGGTTCAGCGCGTTCGCTGTGGGTTGCTAAAAGGCACCTTTCTACTGTTTGAAATCATCCCAACCCAGGTGCCTGCTTTCATGAAAGGCGGGAAAAGGCAGTCCCTTTAGGCCCTACCTCTGTTCCCATTAGACTAGGTCAAAATTTAATTTATTTTGGGAAACGGGAGGCAAGGTGAGCACCGTGAGCTGTAGGAAAGGATGTGAACTGTGCTGCAGTGAATAGGAATGACCGGAGAGAGAAGCCCCTGCCTTGTCTGCAGAGAGCAGGGCAGAGGTGGTTCCAGTGCCTGGGGAGGACTGGAATTGTGCTTTGATGCTGGGCAGCCACTGGTCAGTACTGGAGAGAGCAGTGGTGGGAGGCAGGTGGTCTGGGCCCAGCCCAGAGCAGAGCTGGGCAGCAGCCACGGTCCTCATCATCCTCACCTTGCTGTCAGGTACTGCAAGAAATCTGGGTGCAGCAGCTTGAACTTCTCTGCAGATGCTTCCGGTCCAAAATACTTCTTCGGGCTGCAGCGGGGCGAGGAGAAGGGCAGAATTCACATCACGGGAATCCTGGAGCTACTTGGGGTTTATCCCGCCAGGGACAGATGTGGGGTGAGGGCAGGCAAGTCATGCTTCCTCCGGTTGTTCACCGAAGGTTCTGGGGAGATCTTGGGGGGCTACTCACTCATCCCCCTTGTCCGAGCCCTCGGGGACTGGGCTGCCCTGGATGGCCGACTTCAGCATGACGTAGTCACGGACATCCGAGGGGATGAAGATGTACCTCAGGTCCTGCAGTGGGGACACAGATGTGGCACTTGGGAGAGGGGGGGGGGATGACTTTGGGGCACTGCCCGCCCCAGCATGGCAAGGACTGAGGGCTCCTGAGGTGGGAAGAAGGTTTGGGGGCCAAGCCCAGCCTCAAGGAAAATTTGGGGTCACCTCCCCAACAAGCCCTCGGGGTCTCACCTTGGCCTGGGGTATCTGGGTGAAGCCGTACTCCTCGTAGGCGATGAGGGAGTTCTTCATGGTGTTCACCGTGAAGCCGTAGAAGGAGATCTTGGTCCCGACGTCCTCCTCAAAGCCTTTGATCACGGCGCCATTGAGCCTGTGGGGAAAAGCACAGGACGTGTGTCCAGACTTGGCCTCTCCCCAGAACCCACGGCCCCGTCCTGCCTGGGACCCGTCCCCACCTGAAGACCAGGTCGTGCGCGTCGATGGCCTTGCCCTGCCGCGAGCCGTTGAGGATGCCGCCGTTGCCCACCACGGCGCAGCGGACGCAGCCCCCGGGGAAGGTGTCCCTGTCGAAGAGGTGCCCGTTGGCGGAGGTGTTGAGGAGCCGGAGGGTGCTGCCCACCACTGGAACGGAGCGGGATGGGGCCAGTCAGTGTGGAAAAGGTGCGGGAGCGAGCGCGCGCGCTTAGGCGCGCAACAGCACACACGCAGACAAGCTTGCGCAGGAGCGCATCCAGGAGCAGGCACACAAGAAAGCTCACGCCATGCTCGTGTGGGAGAGAGGTCTACAGGTGGGACGGGGGCACACCAGCCAGTCCCTCCTTTCCCAGGCTTGGTGTCACCCTCGCAGCCCCTCCCCCACGTTCCTAAGCCTGCTCCAAACGGCAGCCACCCGAGGCTGTGCAAGGCACGGGGGTGCATCTGGGCACCTCCGGCCCCAGCCCTGCGGATGCTGCTGCCCGTGCTGGCCATGTCCCCTCCTGACAATGTCTCCTTGCAACTGCCACCCGTTCACTCCCCCCGCACCGTCCCCAGCACTTCCCAGCCCAGGGCTTGAAGCCAGCGGCTGCCGGGGAGAGCAGAGAGTGGGTTTGGGGTAGGAAGGGAAACAATCTCCATCCACAACAATGGAGCGGGTTGTCCGAGCTCCTCTGGCCCCAGTTAATAATCATGCACACACTGGAGCTTTTATTCGGGGAAAATGTCACAAGATGCAGCAAGCGGCATTTGCAAAGCAGTCCCCTCCGCCCCGCGCCCCGAGAGGCCGAGCGAGAAGAGATCAAGGTCCCCGGCTCCTCTGCAGGGCTCCTCTGCCTGCCCCGTGTCTTCAGTCCCTTCTGCTGAAGACCTCCCCCCGCCCCATTTGCTGCCACCCCCATCCCAGCTGGGTCCGTACCTGCCTGGGACAAGCCTTGCCAGCCGTAGGGGACGTGTCGTGTCTTCAGCCTGTCCCAGGTCTCCGGGGTGAAGTGCCGGTCCCGCATCAGCACAGGGGTGTCGAAGCGGAAGATCTCCCCAAACTTGGGGTCTGCCTTTGCTCTGGCCATCACCGAGTGGAAGCACGTGCTTGGCTGGGAGGAAGACCTCAGTTCAGCCTCCAGCCTGGGTCTGTGTCTCCTCCGACATCACCCCACAGCAGGCACCAAGGAGAGGACAAACCCAGGGACAGAAATGCTCCTTGTCCATCGTAAGTTCTGCTGGGTCACCCAGGCAGGGCACTGCCTCGTGCCTCAGTTTTCTGCTCTAAAACATCCTTTGGTACCCAGTTCACCGGGGCTGGGAGGAGCAGAGGCTTACAGTCACCTGAGAGCATGAACCCCGGGAAAAATTCAGCAATTTCTAGTGAGGGCACCCCACTAAATGCCTCTGCTGGCTGAGAAGAGCCGCAGTGCCCAGGGCTGATTCCTCCCACTCTCACAAGCCTCCAGCCCAGGGTCCTGGCCCAAGCACCACAGAGTTGGAGGGAGTGGGTGATGCTGGCCCCAACCTCCACGTTGGGGAATTGCTCGGGGAGGTGCTGCAACCACAGCAGGGAGGCCTGGGGAGCCCCACGTGCATGGACGGAGGAGGTTGCTCCTCCACACACACACACACAAAACCCCTTCCAGACAACGCTGCTCCTCCTCAGCTTCCCCACACAGACCTTCCACCAATAAAACCCCGCGAGGAGGGCACTGGGGACACTAACCATACAGTGCTAATTGTTACCTGCTTTGGGCTGGGCTTGGGCTTCTCCAGCTTGGCAGAAGGCTTGAAGGACTTCCCGCTGGAAAGGGGAAAAACACATAACGGAGTAAAAAAATCCATCGCTTGAGCACTGGGGAAGCCCAGAGTGGGCAGGGGGCTCCCAGCTCATGCCAGGACCGCTGAGCCCACCTCCCCTTACCTCTCTAAGCCGCCTTCAAGGGCCCATCTGTGGCTGGTGGCTCGGCGCGATGTCCCCGGCGGAGCCAGGTCCAGCGGCTCCGGCTGCAGCAGGCTGGGGGGAGAAGCCGGTGGGGGGCTGAGCTGGGGAGGTGACACTGAGCCACTGCACCCCGACACCCCCTCACCTGCGAGGGCCACGGGGCAGGACCACATCACCTCCACCGCTGCCCACGCCCCCCCACCCCCCCCACCCCCCCTGTCTGTGCACGTTTCTGCAAGCAGAGAGCCACGGATTTGCAAAATACCGTGTTTATACAGAAAGCAGCCACTGACTCCTGGTGGGTCCCAGCTCCAGGACACCCGTGTACCAAAAACTGCACCCAGCCCAGCCTGCAGCCTTAGGGGGACCCTGCCAAGACCTCCCTGGCTCTCCCCACCATCCCACCTTTCCTGAGCCTGAGGGGGATGGGGCTGGGACGAGCTGGGCAGGCCAGCAGGACACATTTAGTTTCCACACTGGAGAAGCAAACAGCAACTGGGATCTGGAGGCTCTTGGGGTGTACAGGACCCCCTTCTGCCACAGGACCAGCTGGGGCATGCCCTGATCCTTCATTTAGCACTTGGGGACCGAGGCAGAGGGCTTCCCACCCTGAGCATCTCGGGGTGTCCTGAGCCCCACAGGGCCAGGCAGAGCAGACCCGGCCTCCTGGGGGGGTGTGGGGCTGGGGGCTGGGGGCAGGCAGGGTCGCAGCCTGGCAAGCAGGAGGTGGGAGCCCACCGGAGGGGAACAGGCTCCCATTCATCCCTGCACAGAAGGGCCCTTCAGAGCCCCCCCGGCGCTGCCTCCAGCCCAGCCGGCAGGTGCTCAGGCCAGAAGGGGGGTATTGTGGAGGAGACAAGGGCCCCCTTGTTACGGGATCTCTGCTTGGGAGCCCGGGGACAGGTAGAGGCAGGTGGGGAGCGGAGCTCTGCCTCCCCCCTGAGCCCCCGCCAGCGCACTGGGCCTTGGGTTTCCATCCCCGCCACGGCCCCTGTCAACACCAACAGCATCCACAGCCCTGCCCGGGAGCAGATCCAGACCCATTTGCCACCCAAACCCTGCCCCGTGCCACCCCCGGGGGTATGGTATGACACGAGGGGCCAGTCCAGCGCCTCCATCCACCCCAGCACCACCAGCTCCGGGCAGGGGATGCCGAGGGCGAAGGCATCCCTTCTGTAATCAGGGGGCTGAGCACTGCCAGCAGAGCAGGGCAGCTTTTAAAATCAAGCCAGTACATCTTGGCATCGGTGTCCCACAAAAAGGCAGCTCCCCAGCAAGAGCTGCTGCCCTGCAGAGCCCCCACCGTTCAGAACACACCCGCTCCAGCCCAGGGGCAAGTTCCCTGGCGTAGCCCTGTCCCATGGCCACATCCTGCCCTCCAAACACCTGCAAGGAGCCGCCCTGCTGCGTCCAGTACAGGAGTGCTGCTCCCTGGGGCTGGCCCCAGAGCTGGGAGAGGGGTCGGGCACGGTGCTGCCCCCACCTCATCCCCGAGGGTCATCCCAGGAGCACCAGAGCTGGCGGAGAAGAGGGAGGGCAGATCCCCGGGAGGGTCCACCAAGGCGGGACTGAGCCACCCCCGGGAGATGTCAGAGCTGCAGCTTTCTGCAGGGTCTTTGTGGCGTTATCACTGCAAGCAGCTAAATAAGCCCAGCCTAAGCAAACTTGCCTGTTCCCTCGGCTTGTGGAGAGGAGTAGAGCTGCCCCGGCAGGATCCGTGCGCACCAAGGCACCGGCTTGGAAAGGCCATGCAAAGGCTCTGCAAGAGCTCCTGGTTACGCTGGAGGTGGCTCTTCCAGCCCATCTCCGCCAGGTACAGGCAGCACAGCCGGGTCAGAGCAAAGCTCACCCACACAAGAGCCTCACAACGGCTACAAGGAGCGCTCTGCATGCTGAGTCAGCTTAGCGGCGGCAAGCTGCCATGGGATGCCCGGGGAGCTCACCCTCAGCAAGCTGCCCCAGCCCTGTTTGCTTCCTCCATCTCACGACGTGGGAGATCCCTGGCCCACGCGCCTCACCACCAGGAGCTTATCGATGTTACCAGCACCCGAGAGATAGACCAGGGACTGAAAAAACCTCCCTGCTCCAAACCCAGAGCCAGAGCCGGCTCCTGCAGCAGCAAACCCCCCTGCACACAAAGTCCCTGGCTTGGCCACCCTCCCTTTTTCATGGACGCAGAAGCACAGGCCACACCAAACCCCAAAAGCTGTTCCCCTCACACACCAAACCCAGGCTCTTGCTACCCAGGAGCTGCACAGAAACCGCCTCTCCCAGCCCTTCCCCATCAGGATCACGAGCCCCAGCTGCACCTCTCTGCCCACCCAGCCCCTCCCCAGCCCTCCAAGCTCTCCCACTCTTGTTTCTCGGTACAGACCCTTCCCTGGCTCATCCCAGTCCCTGCAGGACAAGGCAAAGACCTACACACCAGTACCAGCAGGGTGCTGGGCTACTTTGGGAACTTCCAAGGGTGCTGTGGGAGCACCCGGAGCAGCGTGGGGGGCTCAGACCCAGACATGCTAGTGCTGGCTGGAGGGAGGTGGGTGCAGGCAGCCCGGCAGGTTGGCTCCCACCTCCACCCGTGGCCAGACACAGCACGTGGCACTTGCTCATCGCTTCTTCCAGGACTTGTGCTGACCTGATAAACTCAATCCCCGTGTCAGCACCTCCCTGAACTCTCATCCCAGCTGTGGGTGCTGGAGCCAGCTCCCCAGCATCGCCGCAGCCCAAACCCTGCCGGGGAGGGAGTGGGGTGGCTGGGCCCCCCACTGCCAGATGGCATCTCAGCAGCACGTCGGGGAGCCAAACGCTTTGACGTCACCTGCCAGGATGTGGCGAAGCACCTCGTGATGCTTGGTTGACTCAGAAGATGACAACCCTCCCTGGGACTGGCCGATGCACAATAGGGCGCCAGGGAAGGAGTGGCCCGTGGCTGCCCGGGCACTGGCCACAGCAGCGGAGCCAGCCAAGCCCGGGTACGCTCTTTCATCACCCTGGCATTCACAAATATGACGTCCCTGGTCCACGGCCACCCCCCTTTTCCAGAAGATAACTCTGTGTACGAGTGTTGTGAGCACACGCTCCAGCCTTATCTTCAGCAAACACTCCCAAGGCCCTGCAGAGTCATTTGAGGGAGCCGAAGCAGCAATGCAAACCCACTCTTGAAGGATATTTCCTCCATCCCACCGCAAAGGGCCGAGCTCCAGAAAGCATCTTTCCCCGGCGCAGAGCCAGAGCAGCACAGTGAGGCTGGGCTGAGCTCCGCGCTCATCCGTCTGCCCTAATAATAAAGGCACAAAATGGTGCCAGCAGCTCGCTGGTGGGTTTCAGAGAGATGGCTGGGCAGGGAATGGGTCGGGGCTGTGCCCAGCCAAACCCCAAGGGCTCCAGGGATTCGGGTCCCTCCAGCCCCACTGACTGCAGGGTGGGCGGCTCTCTCGGGGGACGGGAACATTTCACCCATCCCTGTAGAATCCTCACCACTGCCACCTGCTCTGCACTGAACTGGAGAGGGACTCAGCAGTGCCGTGGGTATCTGGCCCTAGGGTGGCTTAGTGCTGGCAGCAGCCAGCATCAATGGTGTGTGGGGGGTGTCAGCTTCCTCCTGACCTCCTTCGTCCCCCCGTAAATCCGCTGCTCACACAAACCTCCCCGTCGAAACGCGGCCGCCGGCGCACGAGCAGCCCTGACGCTCCCTCTCTGCCCCGGCGGCAGGCGGAGCAGGCAGCGTGTGCTCCGTGATGGTGCAGCAGCCACCCCAGTGCGAAACCCCAGCCGTCCCAGTTTCACCTCCAGCCTCAACCCGCCGTGCCCATCGGCAGCGCCGATTCCTCCGGGTGCGTGGCCCAAGCCAAGCAGCGATCACGGGGTGGCGTGTTTGTAAACACAGGGAATCGGCGCGAACAGGACTCGCTCCAGTTTGGGTCTCGCTTTAGTGGTTGGATTAAAACCAAGAGGCAAAGTCCAGGAGAGGCTTGGAGCACAGGTTAGCTCCCTGTTACCTCACCCTGGGCTCCTCGCTGGGGCTGGACAAGCTGACCCTCGGGTCCCATCAGTTGTGGGTCAGGATCCTGGGCTGGCTCTGCGTCGGGGGACCCAGGGCTGGGCAGATCCAGGTAGGAGCTGAGTTACCTGCAGCCTGACGTGGGGGGGGGGAACCCACTCCTGGCTCCTCTCCCCTGGGTCTCCTCCACACCCTGCTCCGGGTATGGGCATGGTCCGCGTGCCAGGGCACGGCTGGTTTCCATTCCCAGCTCCAGCATGGTCCTCAGGCATGTCCCACCACCCTCACGGGCCAGTTTCCCCTCTCTGGACATCAAACACTTTGTGGGAAGCTGCTCCACACCCCAGCTGCGACCCGCCCTGAACACAGGGCGGTATGGGGTAACGGTGCTGCCCACCCGCCACGGCCAAGGGTGGAAACAGCCAGCCTCTGCCCGGGCTGCTGGGGATACTTCTGCTCCCCAAACCCGGCAGGAGAGGGGACCTCTGCCCTGGGGGGGACAGGAGGGGACAGGGAGAGCCCCTGGCTCCCAGCTGGGGAAGAGAGAGTGTCTGGACCCCAGGGCAGCCCAGCCAGCTGCATCCCAGCAACACCCAGCGCAAACCTGACTGTGCTCAGCTCACTCCGTGCAGGACCGGCTCCGGTCCCCACAGCCTCCTCCATTCCTGGGCAGCACCCAGGCAGCTGGTCTCTGTCGCACCGTCAGCACCCAAGAGCACCCAGCGCGGGGGTGAGGGGCACCCGTGGCACTCTCCTGGCACATTACCTGATGTTTGCAGGAGAGGAGGGCGGCTGGTCCCGCAGGCCAAGTGCTGTGCAGGCTCCCGCACACCCTGCTCACTTAGCTGCGCTCCCCGGGGCTCCCCGGGGCTCCCCAGGGCCCCCTGGGGGTCCCCAGCACCCTCACCAGCCTGGCACTGGGGAGAATAAGAAAGGGGCTTGGGGAGGTTGGAGGATGCAGGGAAGGCAGACATGCCCGACAAGGGGGAGATGCAAATTGTTGGAGTTTGGGAAATGCTGCAGCCTCTGGGAGTTTGTAAGCGGGGGGGGGGGGGGCAGCCCCGGGGATCCGAGTGGGCTGCGAGCAGCTTTACCCTGCTCCTGCAGTGGGGGGGGGGATCAGTGCAGCTCCACGGCGGCCAAACATCCCCCCCCCCGGACAATCTGCCAGCTCCGATCCTAAATCATCCCAGCGGGGACACACGGGGCTCGCAGCGGATCGGGCTGGATGCTGAAGGGGGTTTAATCCTGCCGGGGGCTGAGCACCCTCAGCCATCCCTGGTCTCAGCAATGGTTTCTTTGCACTGTGATGGGCTGAAGCCACGCGGGGATCCCTGCAGCCCCCCCCCCCCCCCCTACGGCCCTGGGGTCCTGCTTTGGGCCCCCCGGGGCTCGGCTGGCGGCCGTGGGCAGGACCCGGTGCCCAGGACCCCTTGGGGAGGGAGCAGAGCCTCAGATCAGCCAACAACCAGGGGCACAGCTGGGATAACCTGCACTAAGGGGCCCGCATCGGCACCCCAATTCCCCCTCCCCACCCCAGTGCACGGTGCCTCACGGTGGATTTGCACATCCCTGCCTCCCACCCCCCTTCCCCCCATCCCTCCTTACCTGGCTACGATCCGCTGGCTGGTGGTCGACTCCACCGTAGCGTAGTAGTGCCCGTAGAGGAGCAGGGAGGATGTTAAACCTGCCAGGAGCAAAAGGCAGATCCGTTTCCAGTGCGGGGACCCCATCCCCAGGCACTTCAACCGCTGGAGCAGCGGGAGCGTGGGAGCTGGCGCTGCCTGCCCCGGGCACGCCGCCGTCCCGCCGGTGCCTCACCGGGCCCTGCGAACTTCCCTCCCGGGCCGGTGGGTGCAGACACGGCTCTGGCCTGGGTCCCTCCTGCCCTGGGTGCCCAGCTGCACCTTGGAGCAGGCTGGGATATTCCTCTGAAGCGGTGGGAGGGAGGGTGTGAGCCGGAGGGAGGAGGCACCAGGCTGACTGGTTCAGACTTGCTGAGAAAAAAAGCACTTTTGAGCTCCTTTTTCTCCGAGCTGGGGATTAAACATTTACTCAGACCAGCAGGGAAATGCGCTTTTTTTGCCTCCTTTTCATGCCACCCACCTACCTACAGCTCACAAAGCACGGAGGTTCCCCTTTTCTGTAACTTTCTTGTTCGACTAAAACATGTGCTTTCACCGCCGGCTGCTTCACAACCGGCAGCACGCACAGCCCACGCCAACACCCGGCGACCCCACGGTGCAGCCAGCGCCGAGCGTGGCCGGAGGCATCTGCTGTTTATTAGAAGTTTATCAGAAACTCCAGACTCTGAAGTAAAGCCGAGCGCCAGCTCTGGGGTGCCCGACAGCAGCGCCCCAGCACATACCCGCACCGAGCCCCTGGCAGGCAAACCCGCCGCTGTGGGAGCGAATCTGCTGCAAAAAGGGAAAAAGGGGACACACACACACCCCCCACACACACACACACGACACCGGGGGGTGCTGCGTCTGGGCCCCTGGCTGCTTTCTGGCTCAACAGATCGCTCCCCCACAACGGGGTTTTGCAGCACACAAAACCGTTTAGGGTTTTGTGCTGAGTTCGTTCAACAAATAGTTTGGGCTGGGGGAAAAGCAAAACGGGTTTGGGGGGTTTGGGGGGGAATCTGAATGAAGCATTTTGACATTTTTGGAAGGGAAGTGGTTCGGTTTCTTTTTTGAAAGAATATTTCAACATTACTTTAGTTAAACTCATCTAAAAAAAGAAAACAGCCGTGCGAACTAAGGGATATGCATACCAAAATGTTTGTTACAGCGGGGGAAGGGACTCAGCAAGGAAAACAAGTGTTTTCAGTTCATTTGCAGTGATCTGGGGGGCGGGAGGAGGTTGGCTTTTTAGGAAGCCTCCGGGAGCAGCAGCACGGTGAGCCCTTCTCCATCCAATCCCTCAGCCCTGCGCCTGCGGCTCCCCGAGCACCCACATGTCACCCCAGGGTGTCACCCACCTCCAGCCCTCCCCAAATACCCGTTGTCATTATTCAGACCCAGAAACCCCGGGGCTAAACCCCATCCCTGCTCCCACCCGCACACCCCCAGGCCGGTGTATTTACAGCTGCATTTTCCCCCAACACTCATCCCCCCCAGATCCAACCACCCCCCACTTCCATTCCTCCCGCACAGACGTGCTTCCAGTGATGCCACTCGTTCAAAGGAAGAGAAGTGCAAAAAATCGTTTCATGTGAGTTTGCTTCAGTCTCCATATCCTTGCACTTCTGCAGGTCTCCCAGTTGCTGGCCCTGGTCCTCTGGGAATTTTGGCCGCGTGGGGATGGAAGCGCCCCGGCTGCACCGATGGCAATGCCCTGGTGTGAACACGGGAGCAGGTCAGCGACCCAAGGCTGGCAGCGGGGCAACGCTGGCCTCGTCCCCCTGGAAGAGTGGATGTTGGACCCGGGTCACCACGAGAGGATGGTGGCCAGGCTGATTTAAAATCAAACTTCCAGGGAACAAGCCCTGTTGTTGCCCGGGGGCTGGGGAGCTGTGGCAGGCAGGTTTGGCTGGGCACGGGGCGTCTCGGGGAAAGAGAGAGCAGGAGGGACAGGACAGACCATCACCGCTTGGACAGCCAGGGATGAAATCAGGTCTAGAGCTCAGCTGGAGCTAAAACTACAAAAGGAAGGGCAGGAGGAGGGAGCTAACATGTACCCCAGCAGCAAATGGCAGCTCAGAGAAATGTGGGTGCACTGATGGAAGAATTTGCTGCTTTTTGCGTCTACCAGTAAAGCCTGTTCCCAGCCCCCCGGGGCACCAGCGTTGTCTAGAAGACTCAGGGCCAGCAGAGAGGGGACAAGAGTCTGGGGTCCTGCCCAAAAGTGCCCCAGCCTGGAGCCTGTCCCCTCCCGGTGTGACTCAGGGATCGCCCTTGTTGGCTCTGACCCGATGGGTTCGCTCCCTGTGACCCAGCGCCTCCGCTCGTGTGCTCTTGACTCTGGCCCTTTGTTCATCACAGCTAATTATTACCAACTGTTCTAGTAAGTCACAGGGGACATAGCGAGGCTTGGCCCGGGGGGTGGACATCGGTCTGGATCCAGTGGCTTGAGGAAAGTCAGGAATTTGCCATTTGGAGACATTTATGGCCCGATTATGCAAATGCTGGTGAGTGGCAGCTTTGGTGCCCAGAGGGAGGGAGGAGCTGGTTTCTTCACACTGCTCTCATCTCTCTGTTTCCATGATATATGGCTTTCTACTGTTGGATTTTTTTTCAAAGGGGTGAAAATGAGATGCACAGTTCTTCATCTGCTCTACTTGTTTTGTGCTACAATGCATTTTGGCCCATGCCCCAAAATTAAGTGGTGCTTATTTAGAAGTTACATAAGTGCAAAAACCTTTTAGGATGATAGTTGCCAAATAAAGATTAGGAAAAGAACACAAAAGAAATTACAATGAAAACCAGCAAGTATCATTTTTAGCCTGAGCTTTTTATTCCAGTGATTACTTCTTGGAAACAAAACCCAAGCCATCCACCTGGCTAGAGAAAGCAAGATGAAAATAAGCACATTTTGCACCAGCTAGCTGTTGGCTATGGGTTGGTGGAGCAAAGTCTTGTGGTCTTTGCCATGATGAATTGTCCATCTGGGAGAAAGAGTTCTCCAGAAATCTCCTGGAGGATTTATATATCCTAATTTGTTCAGCACGGGTCAGAGGTGCATTTAAGAAAGTGCCAAAAATCTGTTCATAGGAAATTTCCCTGAAATGCAAAGTCTGGACCTGGGAACGCGCTGCTGTGTCAGCCCCGCTGGAGAACATGGGGCCATATGGCTGCCTGTGGAGGCAAGGCCACGGCATAATGAAGAATTTGTCAGCAGATGTCTCGGGAGGCTGACGCACAGCCCCTTCCCGATGGGGCGGGAGAGCAGCGGGAGCGCCTCGGCCAAGCCTCCTCTCGCCAGGTTCCCCGCAGAAACGGGGTCAGGCAAAGCGCCGGCCCGCACCAAGGCTGCCTGGGCGGTGCTGTGGATGCTCCCCGAGGGTCTCGGCTTGGATTTGTAGGCGTTACTGCAACCAAGGTGAGCAGGTAAGTGACAACACGGAGGATGCTTAGACGTGGGGACCCCGGCACCCCAGGCGGGACCAGAGATGCTCAAGGCTGAGCTCAGCACCGCCCGCCGGCAACCGCAGCGATGGGCTCTGCCTTTGCCTGCAACCCCAGGGCAGGGGCAGGGGCAGGGGCAGGGGCTGTGCGGCGGCGCTGAGCTGCCGTGCCCCATCTTTGGGCCGGTGTGGCAGGACGGGGCGAGCCACGGGCCGAGGCGGCGGGTTGGGACCTCGGCTGCGGTGGCTGTGCGCGGTTTCCGTTGGCTCGCTCCCCCCCCGGCGCTGCTGGGGCCCAGCCCGGCTCTTATCGCCGAGACGGCTGCGCACGGCGGAGCCGTCGGTCAGCCCCGGACCGTCGACCGGGACCCAGATAAGCCAAACACACAGTCCGAAGGCCATCTCCTCTCCGCCGGGCGTGATGCAACCTGCGAGGCTCTGGATTATGCCCTGGAGGGGCGGCAGAGCTGAGAAAAACCTTTGAGAAATTAGGGTGACAATGCAAAACGCTGCCTTCCCCTTTCTTGCCAGCTCTGGACCAGGCAGAGCGGATGTGGACAGATCCTGCCCTGTTCTGAGCAGCGTAAACGGTCCCTGAGGTCTGATGAAACATGGAAGCCTCAAAACCACATGGCCCAGGGCTCGGGCCAGGCTCTGTCCCCACAGCTGGGGAGAGGGGACACCATCTCTGAGTGCGGGTGGGCACCCAGCCTGTGCAGTCCTGACACCGCCAGGCTGCTGTGGGCGGGTGGAGGGAGCCTGGGGATGTCCTCAGGACTCAGCAAGCGTCTTTCCAGCATTTACCACCCCAAGGGCTGGGTCAGGCCAAGCTGGGAAAGCCCCACAGCACCCAGGGTCCTGCTGCTCACCCTGGCAGAGGAGCAGGGCCTGCCACAGCTCCTTGGCGTGAGAAGCAGGGGCTGCTGCATGCCCAGGAGGTGTTTGCCTGCAGGGCCCTGCCCGGGCACCTGGAGATGAGGGCTGGCTGCAGGGGAGGTGCCTGGAGGTCACCTGGTGCTTTTTGCACAACAAAGCCATGGGCTGCTCCTTTATCTTGTTCTCCCTCCCTTATTATCAATAGTTTTTCTGGTCTGACTGGATTTCCCTGCTGCCACATCCCCAACGAAGAGAGAAGGTCCAACAGCGGAGGTGAGGAGGGTGAACCCCCCAACCCCTGTGCACTGAGGGTCTGCTCCAAACCTCACTCCACTTGGGGAACATAAATAGCATCTGGTAAGTCACCAGCATAGAGGTTTTTGTGCTGACCTGGAGCTGGCACTCACCTCTGCTGCGCTCCCATGGTGCCCGGTCAGCCACAGCTGCTTCAGCGTGATGCATCCAGAGAAAGCACCAGCTCCAGGCTGGGCAACTGGGCGCTGGTGTCCAGCTCTGGCTGCTCGTTGCCTCTGATTCTTGCCTGGGAACAAGAGAGACAAGGTTGACAATCTGGATGTGCCAGCATGGCACCAGGCTGCCTTGGAGCCAGGTGTGGCACGTGCAGTGGCTCCCTCCGGCACCTGGTTGGGTTTGGTCTTGGCTGCCAGCGCTCGCAGGCACCCCAAGCCCCGGGACATGGTGCAGAGCCCATCTCATCCCCACCCCTGGTCAGCCCAACCCTGCTCTGCACAGCCAGGCTCCGGAGAACAGGGTTGACCAGAAGCAGGGACGAGATGGGCTCTGCACTGCCCGCTCGCCCCCACGGGGCATCCCCGTCCCAGCAAGCGCCCGTCCGCTTCCTCCTGCTTCAGCCCCTGCCCCAGTCGAGGAGCTACGTGCATGAGAACATGCAGCAGGACACAGCCCCTGCTTCTGCTAGGCAGGCCAGCAGCCACACCGCAATAAGGGAAGAGGTGGAAACCAAACAAAAGATTCGAAGCCCTGCCAGGAAGGTGACACCTCAAGAGTTCCTGGGTGACAAGTGGATTTGTTTCCCACAACCTGGCAGGGAATATTTAGAGGCTGTTAATTCCTGGGGAAGCCCAGGAGTCGGATGTGGCTGTAATAATGGCTCATGGTACTCACCAATAGCTTCCCAAAAAAGCAGGGCTGAGGCAACAGCAGCTTCCAGACATGTTAAAGCACAGTTG
Source organism: Tyto alba (assembly GCF_018691265.1). Taxonomy (NCBI): domain Eukaryota; kingdom Metazoa; phylum Chordata; class Aves; order Strigiformes; family Tytonidae; genus Tyto; species Tyto alba. The sequence goes on from NW_024881314.1 coordinate 8,699,659, forward strand.
TGTATTTCATCCCCAAATCAGACGTCCCTGTTTGAATCTGGCAGACCCCGGAGCTCCTGGCTGGCACTGGGAATCATGTCCATGCACAAGGAGAGGTTGCTGTGTCTGAAGCATCTCTCAGGACATCAGACCCGACGCTGCCGTTGGTCCCTCCAGTTGTGCTGCCTTCAGCACCATGCCAAGCCGAGGCTGCACCTTTGCACACACTTTGTAGCTGCAAGAGTGGCACTTGCAGGTACCAAACCTCTTCTGTGCGTGTCCCTACACACCCCATGGAGCTCCCAGGCCATAAATCCTACAGGCAGGCGGGTGTTATAAAGGGAAGGACACCGGGGGACAGTAGTCTGATGCAGCGTGGGCAGCTGCAGGGCTGCGCTCAGCCCTCGGATGCAGCTTGGACCAAAGCTGGATGTGCCAGCCATGGCGCGGTGCTGACGGGTCCCTGAACAGGAGCTGCCACCTGGTGGCACTGGGACAATCCTGCTGGCCACCAGGCCCTGCATGGGGACATTGGGGGTGACCCTGCCCCACGGCACTGCGTTCAGCTGAGGCTCCTCCGGCACAGCCTGGCATCGCCGCTTTCGCCCTGGGACACCCACCCTGGCAGGGGACTCGCCCAAGCCCTGAATTCTGCCTCTCACCAAGGGTGCTCCAGCCGTAGCTGCCCTCCAGAGCTTTTGCTGCGCTACTTTGTGCCAGGCTGGAAGTTGGCTGGGAAATGCCACTTCCAAACCCCCTCGACTTCCTGCGGCTGCTCCGGACCTGATGCCGCAAGGTCAGGTGGCTCTGGCCAGGCACAGCTGGATGCGTGATCCAGATGTGTCCCCTCGGCCAGCCCACGGTGGGATGGGATGCCTTGGTGCAGGGAAGACAGGAGCAAAGTGAGGAGATGAAGAGGACAGCCAGGTCAGAGCTGATTTTCTGAGGCCAGAGAGAATGTGGATTTGAGCCTGCTGGAAACTCCAGAGCACAGCAAAGGCCCTTCTCCAGCCAAGGTCATCCCTGATAACATCAAACTATGCCAGCTGTGTTGAGAGGAAAGCCTGGAAAGAACAGGCTCTGCTGGTGGGGAAAGCCTCCTGGGAAGTTTCCTTCCTTTGACTCTGGGAAGCCTCAGCTGCACCGAGGAGCTGGGCACTGGGGGAAAGTGTGGGCTGGGGGCTGCCAGCCCATCCCCAAAGCCTCCTTGCCCACCATGATCCCCTTGTTCAGCAAGACTCAGCCCCATCCCGCTTCCCAGAGGAGGGGGAAACAAAAGAGGAGGAGGGGGAAGGGAAGGGTGTAAGAGAAACTTCTTCCAACTTCTCAGGAAGAGAAAAGCCCTATTCAGGCAGGAAGAATACCCGTGCGGAGCTGGTCACTAAGCAACCCACAGCAATTTGGTATGGCCCAATGCAGGAGCAAGGAACAAAGCTGTCTCACTGCCCACCAAGAGCCCAGCCGAGCAAGTGCTGGACAGAGAGAGCCTGCAGGGCCTGGGGACAGGGGACACCAGCCGTGCACAGCCACCATGAGTGGCTGAGACATCCAGGCGGGTCCAGAGCTCCAGGGTGCTGCAGAGTTTGTCCTCGGTCAGCTCTGGAGAGTGACTAGCCTCCATCAGGCTCCTCCTTCACAGGGAGGCCGTTTGCTGCTCAAGAAGGATTTCTGGTCTGCTCCAAAGCCCACGGCTCCCCCTGGGTCTGGTGCTCACACGGAGCTACATACATCGTACCCAACAGAGGCACGGTGCATTCCGGATAACTCCCGGCTCCCACAGACACTGCGGCGCTTGTATGGGCAGAGCAGCCAAACACAGGCTACACCCTCTCCCAGATAAACTGAATTCTTCATTTAGATTATCAGTGGTGGTGGGGGTTGTCCTTTGCAAATAAGTTTAGTGAGACATGAGAAACTGCTTGGGCTCTCTGAAGCGCAAGGGAAAAGGGACAAAGGAAATCAGGCCTCACAAACCCTGCCGACAATCTGTGCTGAAATGCCTCCCTCGGAACCCGGGGGTCCCTGGAGACACTGCGGCCCCCAACAGAAATGCTGCACAAAAGGAAAAGCACTCACAGCGAGCACGGGTGCACTGGGACCAGTCAGTGCACAGCTGGGCCCCAGTCCAGAGCCTGATGAGCCCAGGGAGATGCACCAGACCTGCCTGGACACTGGAAGTGGCTTTTTGCCTGCATGGTGTCCTAGGGGAAACATCCAGCCCTTCAGGCATTTGCCTCCAGCATCCGATGTATTTGGAGAGCAGTTACTGGGACAAGGACAAACTCACCAGGTGTTTACCCATTTCCTCAGGGCCAGCTCTGATCCCCATCCTGTGATAGCAAGGTGAACAAGTTGGGGATGCCCAAGTACGTCCACACAAGCTGCAGAGCACCTGCAGGTGGAGGTGCTCTCATTAACACTCAGTCCTGACCCTTCTTGGCTTCATCATCCACTATCTCAGCCTTTAAGCAGCTGCTTTAGATGCACACAAAATAACCACAACCCACAGGGCTGCAATGAAAAATCAGCTCAGCCAAAGTAGTGCCATTTATTTTGCTTGCAAAACCCCTTTAGGAAGGCCAATACGCTGCAGGCTGGCTGGCTGCAACGGGGCTCCTCTCAGCACGATGGTGCACAGGCACTCCAGCCAGCAGCAAGGACGGACAGCACCCACCCCTGGACTTGGAGAGCTCCTCCCTCCCCTGGCAAGAGGGCAAATACGGCTCTCCCGGCACAGCTGGGAGCCGAGCATGTGAAATTCCAGCTAAACAAGGACTTGGCACATCAGGACCACGACACAACATTCACACGTCCTGCAGCTGGGGGAGCCCCAGAGCAAGAGGCACTAAGTCTGGTATGCCTGCTGTGCCACCGAGAGCACTGGCCTGCCCTCGAGCTGATGGTGCTGCTCTTTCCGAGGTGTCATGATGAGGCCACACTGGGGAGCAGAAGTGAGACTCATCCTCTCTCAAATTAGTCACCTGAAAGTGTCCAGGTCATCTTTTCTATCTGCAGGGAGCAAAGTGAGAGCAGCACCTCCAGGAATGAAGTCAACCTAAGGCAGGATCCATGTGTCCACCTCCATTCGCTGGCTGCTGAGGGAGCTTGCTTAGACAGTACACCCAGCCCCAAGACGGGCATCACTGATGGAGAGGATCCACCCAGAACAGAAGGAGCCCCCATCCTGAGGAGCATCTCCTTGCACAGAGAGAAAACCTGAATGAAGATACAGGACACTGGACCATATGCTATCCAGATCCATCCTGGATTCTTCTCCCCCAACACCAGTGTCTACAACCATCAGCAACAGTCTTGCAGCACAGCCAGATGAGAGTTCTTTGCTGGTGTGCTGCATTTTTCTTGCTGTTCTCATGGTCTGTAGCATTTGCACATTTGTAGAAATGTCGTGAGAGAATAGGGGTGCTGAAGGAGGTAAGTATCTTTGTGGGGATGAAATGTGCCTGGAAGCTCAGAGCTAACCTTGGCTTTGGTGGTCCTCTTCCATTCCCAGTGAGGTGCTGTTGAGACTTCCCAGGCAATGGCCCTTGTCACACGATCAGGATCTCTGGTAAAGCTTCATGATATTCTCATCATGAAGCTTTTTCCACACCTGCTTCTCCAGGTTGAAGTCGTGGTTAGTGTAGAAAATCAGACGTTTCCAGTCCTTGTCATAGTAGTGATCTGAGTATTTCTCATGACCCTCCGTGATGTAGCCGTAGGCACTCACCTGGAAAAGACAGAGGGCTCACTGGGGAGAGGAACCAAGGTTGGAGGGAGCCAAGTGAAATACAGGACACAGTTCCCAAAGCGGGAGGGAGCACAGGACAGCAATATCAGTCCGGGCTCCTCCGGGTGACTCTGCATGGGACTCCAGAAGGACCAGACTATGAACACTGGCTCCAGAGTTCCTGCTGTCCTCTCACTGCCTCCCTGGGGGGCAGGATGGCTCTCAGGCCACAGCAGCTTCACAGCTTCTATGTAAACTATTTTGAGGCGGTTTCTCTTGTCTTCAATCTGCTCCTCCGCAGCTGACAAGAACCCATATACCCTCAAGGCAGGTAGTAGGCAGGGTCAGAGCCACCCCTGCTCCATCCTGTTATCCTACCCCCTTCTAGACAGCACTGTGTGCAAGAATCATCATGCCCCTACCCGGTCACAGAGGTGGAGGGCAGTCAGCAGCAGGAAGGCCCCTGTTGTGGGTCTATACAGCCGCCAGTAGGGCTTTTCCAGAGTCTTAGATTTTAAAAACCTGCAGCAGGAGAGAAGAAAGCACAATGTAGTTGCTGGGTGTGGTAGTTCAAGCTGGGCACACCTTGTCCCCCTGTGGCCTGTGTGGCATCTTCCCTCCTTGCAGCAGTTTGTGGCCATAGAAGACATTTCAGACAAGCCCTGAGTATGCCCACATGTGTGGGTACTGCTGTGCACTCAGTAAAGCACAAGGCCAGCCCAGAATGCTCCATCACTTGCACTGCAGCCTAAGCCCAGCTCTGCCCCAGCTTTATGGAAGTGGTAGGTCTTGAGGCAGTGGAGATAAAGAGGGGGTGGATTAACGGATCTAGTATGTTAAAGCCCACTCTTAAATCTGTCCTTTGCCTTGCAGTGCAGAAGTGGCTTTGAAGCTCCCTGGTATATCCTGTTCCCCATCCACATTTAGGAGTGAAATGAGACACAGGAAAGGTACAGAGGAGTGTCACAAAACCTGCTAGGAGCTGCAGTGTTTTATGCCAGCAGGTGTGAGGCAGGTAGGTGTCCACACCAGGAAAAAATAGCATTTGAGCCCTCCTGACCTTGGAAAGGACCCAAGTCAGAGGGGAGATGGCAGAACGAGCAGGGAGGTGCACGCCATCTGGCACTGCATTTGCCTTCTCTCGGAGAAGGCATAACTCAGCTCTCAAGGAGACTGAAGGGTAAACACAGCCAAAGCACGGCACAACAGAAGCTCTTCTTCCTACATCTCCTGGTCACGTGTAGCCCATGATTGGCAGATCTTACAGTGAACGTGTCCAGCAGGCTTGTGAACAGGATTAGAGAGGCAAAGAGCAGCAGCCAGGCCAGGAAAATGGGATACTGAAGAAATGCCTCTTAATGTGTTTGAGAGCACAAACGACCTCCTGAGTCAAGAAGGGATCTTGGGAGAGAAGGGCTGTTACAGAGCCTTCCTCCAAGGAGCTAAGGAACGGGGAACGCAAGAGGTTGGTCCTGAACTAGATCAACTATTCCGGAACTTTAGCAACACTCTTCCCACATCTAAAGTTACCATTTGCCCAGGACCTCTTTTGGATGCAGAAAGCCAAACTGTCTGATGACTGTTGCTTCTCCAGCTCACAGATGGTGGACATCTACCCACCACTAACACCCCACTGCAGCACCACAGAGAATTTAACTAACTGTGCACTGATGAAGCTTACCCCCAATCTCCTGGTGTGGCTAAATTGCAGTTACAATGGAGTGATCTGGGAAGAAAGAGCCCAGAGACAGACAGAGATGGTGCTGGACAGAAAAATTAAGTCCGTTAGAGCACATAACTGCCAGCTCACCTGTTTTTCATGTATCTGAGGAAATCAGGGTGAATCACCAGGTATTTGTCCATTGTGAAATCTTCATCAAATCTCTCCCGGGGCCTCTGCCTAAGGAAAGGAATGGGGAGACTCAGGACAAGCACCTATATTTCATCACAGCTGGAAAGCATCAGCCCCGATGCACTCAGTGATAAGGAAAGAACCACAAACACTGTTAAATTATTCTACAACATTCCCCAGATTATGACAAAACCTCCATAACCTTGTACATTGAAGAAGAAGCGATCAGGAAGGAGAGGCAACAGCAGGAGACAGCAATATCAAAAGCATGTGTGTGTAGAGATAAGATTTGGCAAAACCAGGCCTTCACCCATGAGTAGGCCACCACGTACAGACACCAGACCAGACAACAGCATGTGCTTATCCCAGAGAACCACAGAGCTTTCTCCAAGCTCTGGCTACACATCATTGAAATCAGCTCCTTCTGGGAAGGAGGTATATTGGTTACAGCAGTGCTCAGAGCTATGGAGGAAATAAGATATTTCTCTAGACAAATCTCCTAGGGGAGCGAGGCTTTAACCTGGCTTTACCCTGGCCTGCACCTCAGCAGGGCTGAGCACTGACTGTGGAGAGGGAAAGGGCACAACAGAGAGCTCTGCACTGAAGGGTGTAGAGGTGGGGCCAATTTCTTTTACCCATAGTGATTCAAGAATCCTTTCCTGATGTCTTTGTTCAGCAGAAGAGCCTTCAGCCACTCATAATCTCTATCTCCCTCCAAGAAGTGAATGTATCTGACATGCTAAGAAAACAAGCAAGCATTATTGAACAGCACAAGAAAGACACATCTTTTAAAAACAAAAAGCAAGCAGGCATCTAGGCTCACTGAGTTTCTTGGATACATATCTTCAGATTGCAGCTTTTAACTATCCCACAGAAGCAGAATGGAGATAACATCTGATATGCAGCTACTTCTACAGGCCAAAAGGCTGGAGTAGGACTGACACAGCTTGCCACTGCAAATACTCAGTCTGAGCCAAGCCAATGCAGGTTCCCTCAGTAAGGGTAAAGCGTTAACTCAGCCCCTTTGCTCCTTGTGCATGGCAACATCAGAACTGCAGGCCACAGACTAACAGCATCCTGCCAAAGCTGTGCATGCGTACAGCCTGGACCTGACTTACTTTTCCCCGTGGGATGCTGCTGAAACCTCTATGTCCCAAGATCTGGAGAGAGGACACCAGGGAGTAGGCTGTGAATCCATAAAAGGAGGTTTTTGTTCCCACATCTTTTTCGTAACCTTTGATTACAGCCCCGCTCACCCTGTCCAAGGAAATTAAACAGAGGAGCAGAGTCAGAAGGTGACCACTGAAAACCCTCTCATCCATGTTTATAACAGGAAAAGACAGCGTTAGTCTGGAGGAAGGGAGGATTAGGCCCATTTTAAACTACAACTCTTGATCTGCAGGAGAGCCCCTGCTTTGGAGATGGCTCTTTATGGCTTATCTGAGAATCCAGGCTCTTCTTGCGTGTTTAGGAACTTTTCATTTCCTTTTTGTTTTTTCACCTCCTCCTGTCATCAGTCATTTTGGCACTTGGGAGTAAGTGCAATACTAGAAGAGGTGAAGTTATCCAGCCATAATTATCTGCTGGCCAGAATAAGCTAGCTGTGTATCTTCTAAGAAGGAAGAATTCCTTACCGGAAGACATAGTCATGGGAGTCAATCTCCTGGCCCATCCCAGAGTTATTCAATATTCCTCCATTCCCCACGACAGCACAGCTGATACATGTTGGCATGCTGCTGTTGCCATTGGCCAGGAGCAGCTGCTGGTGGGGATTCGGAGGCAGCAGGGACATGACCTCCTTCACCACTGTGAAGTAAACATGGTGGAGAGTTAGCACCAAGAGCCTTCAGGATGGACACAGCGAAACCACCACAGTTTCCACCACGAGATCCACCTAGCCTGGTGCCTTTGACAGGGAGACGCTGCAAACCTCCAGCTACTTGGCATAAGGTTCTTGTTTGGAGTTTGACAGTCCCATCCTGACATGCCCTGATGGACTCACGTGAATAATTCAGCTCCATGAAGCCATATGGAGGTGCAAAATGCTCCAGGCGGTCCCACTCACTGTCACTGAAGTATCTCTTGTCTGTGAAGAGCATGATGTTGGGCAGGAAAAGATCTCGCAGCCAGTCAGACTTGGCAGCTTTGGCCCTCACTGATTCAGAGCAGGTCTTGAAAAACAAAAAGAAAACAATAAAGACTGATTAGAAGGGAGCTGATAAACCTGACTGAGTGCTAGTGGTTGTGTGCCTGTGTGTGAGAGTATAGGAAAGAAGCACAAAAACTCCAGTGGTATATCATCCATTCCCCTCAGTGTCTCCACCACTGTGAACATGAGGCATAATTTCAGCACTACATCAATAACTAGCTGGTGGAAAGTCACCAAGAAGAAAGCCTGAGTGACTCCAGGTCCCTGAAACTTTCCTCTTCAGAACAACAGGCCTGCGATGCTCATGTGTTTTACTGGCTTTGGGTCTCATTAACTGACGCAAATTAATATCTGTAATAGGTCTAACCTAAACGTACCAAATAAGGCTAGCAGTCCCTGTTGGCAACGCACCTCACAACGTCCTGGACTCAGAGTGCACATTTGCAAACACATTGAGGAACATGCGAGATGAGATCACCATTATCACTCCCTTTAAAGATATGAAAAAGTGTGCAAACAACTTGTTCAACGTCATAAATGAATCACAAAGAAGTATGTAGCTGAGAAGGGAATCCAAGCCAGCTTATCCTCTCTGACAAGAGGGGTATCACTGCAGCTGGCAAGAGTTAGGCTGTGTGGGCAGATGGAGAGCAAACAACTCTACTGCGCTGGATTTTCCACTGAGTCAATTTGGGCTCTACTTTCTTAGACATCTTCCCTAAATACCTACTGCAATACCTACTGCAATACAAAACGGAAGACCAAGGGGGCCCACATGTCCAACTCAAATCCCCAGCAATGACCAGACTGTACTGCCAAAGCCTTGCTATGTGTTCCACAGCTGAGCTGGGCTCTCTGCTACAGGTGAGGATGACAACCTGGTCACAGCCTGAGGAGACAGCCCACATTCTGCCTGTCACAACAGGAGTGCAAGGAGAAGAACATTGTGGACGGTTTCATGTTGGCATCCTTTCACTTGCAGCACAGTTCATGTCCAGAGACAGGGACATTCCCTTCCTGCTCAAGCTGTACTCTGTACTGTCCAAGGCTTGGTACTTCTTGTGCCTCCACAGCTAGACTGGATCAGTACCAGAGGAACTAGGGAAAAGTCTGATCATTTAGGAAAGGAAGGAGGTGGGAGTGCTTCTAGTCACTCCCTCTGTCTGCAGAATTAGGTATCAGGTTTGGGAGCAAGACCCCATATGTGATGTCTGGATCCACATCTTCACTAGACCCCTCTGTGTGCATTTTCTCCTCTTTTCTGTACTGAGGAAGGGTTTTCCCCACTGTTTTAGCTGTTCTGCACACCCAGATCCTCTGCAGCTTCAGTTACAGTGGAGGATATCCTCAGCTTTCTGCTGTGAACTGTTGTCTCACATTCTTCTGCCAGCTCCTGCTCTGCACTTCTTAGATGGTCACACGTGCTCCACAGCTCATCAGATGAGAAGGTGGGAGTGCCTGGCAGTCAATGAGCAGGAACCTGGTGACCTAACCTCACTGTGTCTACAGGTGGTAACGCAGGGCAGGAGAAGTGAGGTACTGTCTCATGTGGCATGCGTGCTCTTAGCCATGTAATTTGCCTACTCCCATTTGTATTGTGGGTGCCTCAAGACCTTGGGGAACCCAGGAAGAAGGATGCACATCCTGGACCACAGACTGGATCATCTGTCAGGCCCTTCTGCTGTGACTCAGTAAGGCTGGGCCAGTGCATGAGCTCAAGTGTTTAACAGCCAAGTTCCACATTTAATAGTCACAGATCTTTGGATAACAGAGGTATCTCTGGGGCCAGCTGCTCCTCTCAAGTAGCTCAATGCCACACTGAACAGCACATCCCATTAGCAAAAGAATGGCTTGCACTGCCAAAAGGGGCAAGGGGGAACAACATCAAAATACCACAGGGCAGAGAGAACTCAACAATAAAACATCAAAACAGTAAAACTCACCTTAGGAGTTTTTATCAGCCCAGTTCCTCTACCTCTGCTCTCTGCATGTCTCCCAGGGCAGCCTGGGGTGGGGGAATGGGATTACATCTTTCAAGACTAGCCCCTGCTCCATCGGGAGAGGTCTGGGCAGAACAGCATGGTGCCTGCAGCCCTGACGTTCCCCTGGAGCAGCATCTACATTCCCCGTAATACCACCAAAATGACACATGGCAATGGTGAAAGGTTGTGGCACTGAGGCTTTAAATAGGCAAATGGCTCATCTAAGACCACCAAGCTAGAACGTGTTCTCCTGTCCTCTGCTCACCTGCCTACACCCTCTCTCCTCTCTGACCACCAGCAGTGTGTAAAGGCCACTTACACCCATGTGTAAAGACCTTCCTCAATCTAGAGAGGGTTATCTGCCTGTCCAAGCCTTCTAGCAACAGGGGTGCCATGGAAAACTGCTCTGGGTAAGCTTTACAAAAAGTTCCCAGCATAAGATGGGGGACAGGGACAGTATTGTGCACCCCAGCTTGACCCATCTGCTTGCTGAGAACTTTGCTATAGTTTACGACTTTCCTGAAGGCCCTGGTCCCAGACCTGAGTAATTATGAGGTGCCCAAATCTCCTTTTAAATTAGTTCCAAACCCTCATAGCTACACAAAGGAAAGGTCAAAAATATGGTCAGAACAAGAGTTCAGTGCAAAACAGAAAAGACAGGCTTTTAATTCCATGACTGTTAAAACATCCCGATGGTGGGCACCACACTTACCATTTTGGAAGATCTCATCAGCAATATGACCTACACAGGCAGAGGTGACCACAAGAACTAACCTACAGAAAAACACTCCCAACAAACAGGATCCGTAAGAAAACTTAGAAGCTGTAGCTGTGCAAGTGCTACTGCCCTGACAGGTACAACTGTATCATTTGAGATTCTCATCTTCATCTCTACCAAAATATGTTATGTGTGCTGACCAGGCCTACAGTTGCTCCTATTTAACAAAGAGGAACAAAGCAAGCCTTGTTGAGTGCCAGATCTGTTACAAATTATTTGCTCTGTTGTGATGATGGTTCAACGCAGAACAAGAAAATCCCAGATAACAACCCAACATGCTGGGACCACTGAGTCGTGGAGCTCTGAATGGGTACAGAATCTGCTTGCTCACTACAGGTATCTACATGCAGGGTGGAAAATATGAATTAGCAACACCTGGGAAAGACTCTCCTTTTGTTGATAATAAACCACAAGAACAGTAAAAAAAGTTACTTTTTAACCATCATTTCTTCAATGGGGCACACATACACATAGTTGAATTTTTGCCAATATTGACAGAAAACCTTAAAAATGGGAACGGTCCCCACCCTACTGTCTCTAAAGCAGGCAGGTACATGCTTATCGATTCTCATCTAACCCATTTTTTTTTTTGACCTTATTTTGACTTTAATACAAGCAACTAACAAAGGCTCTGTTCCTGTGCACTGAGACCCTCCTCCCCACCACTGCCAGCGTCATTCTTCACAGCCCAGCACAGCATGAGCGTCACTGCTGCCCCACTGCTGCCAAAGCTTTTGACTTGCTTTGGTATGTGTGTGCTTGGGTAAACAGGCACATGGAGGCATTCCTATTCCTGTTCCCTCACCATGACCCTGCTTTCTTTCTGCATAAAACAAAGATCAAGGCAAATCTGGGGATTGGAATCCTGAATCTTTATTAGGTATGCAGATGTTCAGTTTCCCAAGAGATCGGGTGAGAAATGGGATGCCTGTATGAGGACTGTCATTTAAGGCCAGACACCTAATGCCTGCCCATAGGCATCACAAGCCCAGGTGTGACCCAACTTACCTTAGGGTGCCATGTCACATATACACTGCATTGTGTGCCTAAGTCCCCTATGCAATATATCAAGGCACCTAAGAGTGGGACCACCTTGTAGCACATCTAGGAGGAGAGAGATTTTCCCTAGCTTCTGATGCATCTAAGCTCCAGAAAGGGCTGCTCAGGCTGACTTTCAAAGGAACCCATGGAAATGTGTGCATTTGCAGCAAGTTCCCATACTGGAACATGGTGGAAGACTGGTCAGGGCTACTGAGTCATACATACAGGTCTCCCTCTCTGAGTCCCAGCAGCATCTGCATATACCAGGGAGTTGACCCACCAGCTAGGAGATCATCCTCAACTGCAAAGGGCATACATGCCCAGGGGACAGCAGACACGGAGTTCAACAGGAAAGCATCATGCTTGGTGAACACACAGGACCATCACACCTACCGATGGTGGAGATGAGTTGTCCAGCAGGTACTTGTCCTCAAAATCCCACCGCGGCTCAGACTTGAAGTCAGCAGCTCTCAGTTTCTTCTTTTCTGTCACTGCAGCTGCCTGAGGAACAGGTCTTACAGTTTTCACTGCTGCAGGAGGCTCTTTTGGCTTTGTTTGGTCTTTGGATACGTTGTTTTCATGAGCTCCCTTTACCCCAGAGGATGGTTTCACTGTTGTCTTCTCCTTGGCTCCCTCCACCCTGGGAAGTGGTTTCACTATTGTCTTTTCCTTGGCTTCTTCCACCCCTGGGGCTGGTCTCACTGTAGTTTTCTCCTTGTTTCCCTGCACCCTAGGGACTTTTTTCACTGCTGTCTTCTTAACTCCCTCCATCCCAGGGGGTGGCTTCACAGTCATGTTCTCCTTGGCTTCCTCCACCCCGGCAACTGGTTTCATCTTCTTCTGCTCCTCCTTTCTTTCCCATCTTGGTGTCCTCTCAACCATATCTTGTTGAAGTCTTGTGATGTCTGTTTCCAAAGTCACCTTTAAAAAGCTCTTTGAGTTCCCATTATCAGAATAGTTTAAACCTTGTTGCTCTTGGGTGTCTGCTTGTATCATATCTCGGGCACGTTGGAAAATGCTTAAATGCCTGAATGCAAAGGAAAAGCAGATACATCACACACTTTCCACTTAACACTGAACATCTCCCAGCCCATTTCTAGTGCTCTTGACATTGAGCTCCTCTCTGCGCTTCGGAGCAACCACTGCATATGGCCACTGTACTCAGAGGACTTGCCTTGGCAACTGCCACCGAGTTTCTGCAGGATGCTGTATGAATTCAATTTCATTTTCCACTTCACCACCGAAGTGTTATTCAACTTCCCACACCATTCTGGCCTGAATACTGCTTATCTCTCCACTAAGCAAATCCCAGAAGCTACACACTCCTCTTCAGCACTTGGCTCATGAAACATCCACACTGGCAGTAACTGCAAACCAGCACAGAAAGGCTTTGCCCTGCCCTGGGCAGGACCCCTGGCAATGTCCCTGGAGCACTGCAGGATTGTTTTGGAGATCCTGAGTTCAGGACACAGCACACACCATGAAGACAGCCATCTGGCTCTCTTCTTTGCCAGTGGAGCCAAGTGCTTCAGTGACAGAGAATGAAGATCTTACAGAATTCAGTAAGGGAGAGACAATATTAGACATTAAGAAGTGAAACTCCTTTACTGTACATTGCTTCTTGAGCACTGGGGGCCACAAGGCACTTTTTCCTCTCCTTCTCAGCCAGCCAGTGCAATGGTATCACACAGCATTTGCCAGGTACAGGTCTTAGGCACTTTGAAGCTATTAAAATATACTCTGAAGCTTAAAAATGTAAAATCTCTGCATTTTCAGCAATTGCCTCTAATATTGCAGCTGTTCTGTTGCCCAATTCAGAGGCACAGGCAGGTAGAAGGATATCATAGGAGGACACAGCTGCCAACAGCAGAAGAGCCACCTGCAACAAGACTGGGCTGAAACCCAGCAAAAAAATCAAGGCAGAAGCAGTGGGGTTTTTTCCCAAACATTCATTCTTATCTGCACATGGCTGGAGGGTGGAACAGGAAAAAGGAAGGTGAAAAATTTCTGCAGCTGAGCTTTTATGTACAGCAGAGCTTTTCAGGATAAACCGGTGGTGTAGTCGTGGCAGTCTGATTTCACACTCATGTTCACCTCTTGCATAACACATTTCTTTCAGAGAGCTGTGGATTGCTTCCGAGGTGATAAACAGGAAAAAAAGCACTGCTGCAGATAACAGGTTATAGATAACAGTTCAATTGCTGCTGAACCTTCAGAGTGGTATGGCATTCATTACAGTGATTAGGAAATTAGCAACTAAGGCTTTTAAAAATCATTTTGTATCAGATAAATACTTGAACCTTTCCAATGCTATTTCTAAGCAAAAGAGGTTGTGGTAAGTGGCCTAACAGCTCTTTCTCTACCTCCCCCCATAATCATTAGCCAGCTTCAACCAAGTACACAGCACTTGCTCTCTATCACAGTGCTTCATGTATAAACTTGTGTTACTGTTTACTGCCTAATAAGAGGAAAGATTTTATATATACACTCAAAATAGAGAGAAATTTGGTAAGGTAGCTGAGGAAGTTCTTAAATCCCTGGATGGTTTTCTGTTGTATTTTTAAGATGCTGTTTAAAATTTTGAAATTAAAGGGCAGAGAACAAATAAAACAGGACAGTATGACAAACCCCCCCTGCCCCAGACTTTCCGCATGTGCTGTCTTGCAGGGTACAGACTCCAACCCATCTCTATTACACTTTCATTTCAAATACTGTGCCAAACATACAGAGACTAAAACGTAAAATCAAGGGCCCTTCACATCCAAAACCTTGCTCCCTGCAGTCAGACCCACATGGCCAGGCACTTGTGCCTGCACAGGACCCTGCTCTCCTGACCAGCTTTTTAAATCCAGACAAATGGTCAAAGCAGCTCATCAAATTTCAGGCTCTAGAGTCCAGCTGGCAAACAACTGCAGAAGCTCAATGACATTTACTGTCATTTTCCTCTCCATTTACAAAGCCCTAGGACAAATAGAGGATAAAACCATAAAAATGCTGCTTTGTGTATTTTACGTTACACATAAAGGTACGGAAAAAAACCTGACACACACATAACCACATACAGCTCATGCCTAGTTGTCTTTTACTTAAGTTGCAAAAATACAGACATTTCTATTATCTGAAACTATGGCAGAATTAAATCGCTTCAAGCAGCTGGGCAGGGAGAGCCAGTTCTTGTCCCAGCTCTGCCACTGATGGGCTCTGTGATCAAAGACAACTCATTTCACTTCTCTACACCTCCTCCTGTTCTCCTTTCCCCCCCCCCCCCCACCTCCCCTGTGCAGATTCCAACCTCTCCAAATTGATAGCTGTCCCCAGGGTGTGGTCTCAAGTCACTGGATCTGAGCTCATGCCACCTCCAGAACAGATTTAGGTGTTCCCAGCCTCACCCCTCCTGCCTGCCCCCACAATATCAGCCCTGAGGCATCAGCTGGAAACTAACCCCACCAAGATGAGACAGCTGAGCTCACTGTGAGAGCTGGGACCATGAGGGCTGGTGGGGAGGTTGGGGCGTGGTGTTTCCTCTACACAACACAGGGCACCAACACATAAGCGAAGCATGCTTGTAGTAGGAAAAGCTCAGATATCTGCTGTACTCATGCAAGGAACAGTGCTTCCTGCCAACAATGCTGGAGACATTTTACTGCAGTATACACTGCAACTCCCTCCACACTCATTCTTGTAGGATTTACTTGACCACTTATATAAAAAATTATATATATATTGATCATGTCTGCATGACATTGGTCTCCCAGTATGCAGCGAATTTTTATTAGGAAGCAGATGCTGAACTCACCATAAATTCGAAGGTATCCCAGCAAATTCAATGTCCAGCAATGCAATCTGGACTAGGGCTGAATGAGGTCCTTCTGGGAGCCACCAGGAAAAGCAAATACTATGCAGTGCCAAAGTATGAAAACAGGTAGCATTAGTAAAGCAAAAATTGCTTTCTTAAACAGCTATACAAGGAAACACTGGAAACTAATAACCCAGCAGAAGCAAGTTTTTGACTGTGAATCTTCCAACACCGTGCTCTGCTTGTACACAATGTGGTCTGCTAAAACAAAGCGCTCACCTAACTCAGAAGTGCAAGTTTGTAGAAAGACACAGAGACAGAGAAAGTGAGCACAAGGACTCTATCCAGACAGTGCATATCACAAGGAAGCAGGTCTCTTACCTGAAAATCCTTGTCTTTGACAGGCCAAACAAGGAGCTGAAATTAGCAATGAAGATGAAAAAGTGTATTAAAACAACGAGCCAAATGAAGGCTCTGGGAATTTTAGGAAGCCTTCTCCTGAAAAACCACATGGTGAGATGCCTGAGAGCAATAGAGGCTCTGCTGCTGCTGCCCAGAGGTACCTGCTACGCAGTGCTTTCCAAAGGTGTGTTGAATGAGTGGGCTGGTCTTCTCTCTGCGTTTCCCTACAAGAACATGCACACCCTCTCTCCCAACATTTCTCAGACAAGACAGCAGCTTTGCCCTGTTCCCCTCTATCACCCTAAGGTTATTGCAACACACAGTTGGGAAAGAAACACCTTCTACTGCAAACAGTGGAAGTTTCCTGTATTTTCCTTAATGAGGTTAGCCCAGTATAACAAGGAAACTCTTTACCTCTAATCGGGCGGAAGCATCACTGGGAACATTTGTGTGAATTATGGAAGTAGCCACAGTTACAGTCAAAGAAATCAGCTTTCAGACCACCACCACCTTCCCAAGGGCTCTAGACATAACCATAAACAGATCTTTATTTTCTTCTTCATGCAGTAGTTGCTTGTAGTTCCAATCCAGAAGCAATACCTGCCCCCAAAAGCTGACAGCTAGATACACATCCATTTTACCTTGTGATTGCTTTGAAACAAGTCAGATTCCTTGCAAACCCACCATAGAACAGAGGAGTTTGTGTTTAAAGGCAGATTAGTGCTTGGGTAAAGCATTAGAGTACAGGGCTTAGAATCAGACAGTACTCTCCCTCTCTAATAAAATTGACCTGCCTTTAGGGCAACTGGAAAAACTTCAATCCAGCATTCCACTTGTCTGAAAGGTGCCA
Source organism: Tyto alba (assembly GCF_018691265.1). Lineage (NCBI taxonomy): Eukaryota > Metazoa > Chordata > Aves > Strigiformes > Tytonidae > Tyto > Tyto alba. Next base: position 8,716,215 of record NW_024881314.1, read on the forward strand.
ACTCCATCACAATCTAACCATGCTACTGCTGATAAACTCGTTACACAGGCCTGCCTGCAGCTCAGGTTCCCAAGCTGAATCAAGAGTTTGCCACTTAGCTCCAAGCTGCTTGTACAGATAGCAGCAGTACACGCTCTTCAGCTGCTCTTCTTTTTGGGCTCTCAGTCAAGCTGCCTCTGGTACCAATGCTAAGATTGGTCTTTTACTTTTGGCTTTTGAACCATCCCATCATTTCACAGGGATCACTGAGTGGCCAGGAAATGATAGCTATGTCAGTTCACCACCAAAATAGGACCTGGATGGATTTGAGTCTGTGGCTAGTTGTAGAATTTAAAAGAACTTGGTGACCCTGGAGACCCCCGCAATACAGCCCCTGGAAATTCAGCTGGTTTCAAGGGAGCATTTAATACATTTGAATTTTTATTTCACATAACACCAAAATAAATTTTAAGTTTCTCATATCTGTGAATCATGCCATCACAGACAGAAGATAAGCGCCTTTTACACTACTGCCCTTAGTGGGACCCTGGTTGTTTGGGTTTTGTATAGTACAATCAGGCTTTGCTCATGAACAGTGTCAGTTTAAAACAGAGCTTCACTAATGCCATGTGCACACAAAACACTCCAAGGGTAATGAATCCCTGCTGCAACCCTAGGGGTTTGCACTACCCTCGATTTGAGCCACGAGCATATTCAGACCTGGGATACGTTGCTTCTCTTTGATAAGTAGCACCTGACAATCTCTCTCTCCACCCCAAGTTCCACAATACATATCTCATCCTCTCCTCTTCACAAAAATCAGTGGTCTGCCTGGAGACGGATCTTTGGCAGTCCAGACTACATCTCCCCACCAGCAGAGGGAAAGATTAGAAGAGATGAACACCACAGCCAGAGAAAAGCTTACCTGTACCAGAGATGTAGTTTTACATGCTACAGCAAAGGGCTATTTTAACTCATGGGGAGCTGTTAAATACTAACCCTGACAGTTACAAGGGGAGATGGCTGTGCTTCTTAGAACATAGGCTGCTTTTGCACAGCTCTTATCAAAAATTAAGCTCAGATATAAAAGAGCTTTTGTTGACAATATCACAGATCTCGTAAGCTAGCACACACACTGTTACTGAGTACACAGAGAACTGAAGATGTTTGCTTTACATTACAAGAAAGCCAGTGAACAGGTTTCACACCTACCTTGTACCCCACCATGCATCACAGCAAAAAGCTGCAAGGATTCCCTGTACAAGGCTCAGCAGTAGCTGCATTTCTTTATTGTCCATACTTCCTGACAAGTTAGTCTTTCTGGATTTAAGTGCAAGTCATTGATTATCAGAGGACCTAGGAGAGAAAAATTAAACAATAACAGGTTTGAAAAGCCCCTGAAGAAATATGAGGGAGGCTGTTTAGTCCAGGGTACAATCCTGCCTCCATCTACAGCAAAACATTTCACTATTGGTTGAACTGAGCCTAGGATCAAAGGAGATCTGCTGAACAATTACAGGCACTGAAAAAGGGATCAGCCAGGGTATTGCCATATTCCTGGGCAGCCCCCATTAGCTCCAGGCAATTCCAGAGAGGTGGGCTATGGGTCTGGGTGTGCAGCAGGGAAGTAGCAACTCTGTGTCCACAGGCTCTCCAACAGGACATTCTTACAGGAACAACTATCAGTCCTGAAGCACTTGATATGCATCATACATAGTAACGGCTTCATGTTAGCCTTCCTCTTTCAAGCACTATGTTTCTTCAGGAAGAAGCTGCTTGTGTGAAACTACAAGGCTTTTTTTGTTAATAGAGCCCTAAAGGTAAGTTCTTGAGGTACCAAACATTTTCCTTCAACTTCCTCCATGGAACATGACTGTGAAACCAAGAGCCACAAAGGATAGCAAGATTCTTACAACCAGAAAAAGACAGCTTTCTTTGCTTTTAAGGAACTGGGATGGAAATTGTGGAGAACATGTCTGTAGCACTTTATGTTCAGGAAAGACTCTGCTTGAGGGGATATCCAAATCTCTGGCAAGAACATTAGCCAAAACCAGGCTTGCTATGCAAAACACACAGTTTTTCACCTTCTTGGTGTAAGAAAAGAAAACCTAAAAAAAAAACCCTGTCAGAGTACTGGCTTTCACTTCCTTGGAGTATTATTTCACCATCCTCCACCTCTACTGCTACGATCAGTCTGCCAGAGCTCAGGCAGCCAGGCTGGTTAGCTCAAACACGAGGTCAGATTGGGAAATTGGGATGTATTGTAACTCCTGAGAGATAACCTGGTGAAAACTGAGGCCAAGAGCAGAGCTGCTCCCTTATAAAGCTCTATGAAGAATATGATTCCTGGGATACACAGGGCTCCCAGCCCACAGACAGGAAAATAAGCGAAAACTGCACCTAACGCAGGGGTTGGCAACCTCTCCAGGGCCACAGGCCAGATGCCAGCCTCCTTTTCCAAACAAGAGGTTTTGCATGTTTCCCTGGAAGTCCTACTGGCAATCCCAGGAGATGCTGCTTCTCTCACAGCATAGAGACTCTGAGCCCAGCATTGCTGTTCCATGTTCAGTGTGTCCAGCTACCAACATCAATGCCCACACCAGAAATTCTTCTTCTTTAGTGCTGTGAAAACAAGACTTTTTTTTTTTTTTTTTTTTTTTTTTTTTAAGCAAACTGCACCTGGGGCCATCAAATGAAGACAGTTAACTGTTAGTTCTTTTCCATTTTCAACAGTCTATTTAATTCCACATCCACTTAACTACATCCTTAGTTACATCCTGGACTGATAAAAGGCAGCTTTCTGCTTTGTTTTTTTTCATAAACAAACTTTATCTCCATTAGATTTTAAGATGTGTGTGTTGTGGGTGTTGGCCAGCGTCTGAAATATGACAGTAATTTGTCTGTGTGCATGTTCTCCATAGGGCTGTGTATCAAATCATGTTTACTTGCCTGTGACTTTTGTGCTTTCCACTTTCCCATGGCTCTGGGCAAGGGAACAGGGCACACAAGATGTGCTTTAAGAACAGAGCTGTTCTACAAATTCATCAAGCTTCACTGTAGGACAAATCTGTCTTTCAGTGATGCCTACAACATATCAAACCCAGTACTTTACTAGAAGCCTGTGGAATAAGGAGCTGCTAAAGAAGCTGGGGCTGTTTGGGCCTGTCCACAGTATTACTTGATGATATAAGAACTGAGTGAGTTATAACTGTGAGAGAAAAAGAATGACATTGCCTGCAGCATGTAACTGCTCAGTGGTCGTGCATGCGGGTTAGCAAAAGTTAAGCTAGCAAAGGCTTGGCTTGGAAATGGTAGGTTCTTGTTTTGCTCTCAGTCATCTTCAGGGCACATGCTTTCAGGCTGGGAATCCAGTGAGGGAAGAAATAACAAGGGCAAACTCTGCACAGCTATTTGTCTCACTTTCACCAAACAAAACTGATAGCCCAAAAACTCTCCAGCTTGCCTTCACTGCACACTCACTGGCCATTTTCCATCAAGTCCTTTCCCTTCTGCACCAAATCTCTCAAAAACACAACAACCAACCAGAGACAAGAGCATTAATCAAGGCAAAGCCCCCACCCCTCCTACTGCTGCACTTGCAAGAATACCCCCAGTTCTGTCACAGAGCAAAACCTCAGAGAACTGTGCCAGGAGGTGGGGAACTGCTTAGTGAGCCAACTGGTCTGTGTTCTCCATGGGCTGAAATGCCCCAGGACAGAGACAGACAGTGGCTTTCATGGTGAAACACTAGCAAGTGCCTCCTTAGTGTCCACATAACAGAGTATGCAAAACTTCTTGGTTTTTTATTAGTGCTGTTTTGTGTTTGGTATCCAGCCCTAACTAGCTAATGCCCCAGTAAAGAAACTACCTTGAATCTGTGTTGTGACGGCAGATGATATGGATCCAAGCTGGAATATTTCCCCCTCTCCCAGGTGGTAACAAGACCATAGACAGGCTCCTCCAGCCTCCCAAGTACAAGGGAAAGTCCTTGCCTGGAGCAATCACTGGGACATGGGGTGTAAGTGCTCTGATTTTGGCCAGATTAGAGTCTCTGGTCACTAGAACTTGTTTTAGTTCTTTCTGTAAGTACGATGACTACTTCGCTATTGAGCATGTTCCCTATGGCCACCGCTGTAGGTGTTAACCTCTCTGTATTGCATGAAGCAGACCAAGTCTTCCATCAGACTGCTTTTCTGCCTCTTGAGCTCTTCACCGTTCACCCCATCCTGCTTAAGCTGCAATACTGAAATGGCTCTGGTCCCAGCATTCCTTTCTGAGATACACAAAGCTGAGAAGACTAATGAGCCACTTCATTTAATAGAATTCAAGAAAAAAAAAAAAAAAAAAAAAAAACACAAACCAGAAAAATACACTCCCAGTGACAATGGCTGGAAACATCAGCTGGAGTTACACAAGCTGAAGAGAACCAGGGATCCTTTATCCAAATGCCTCCCTCAGCCTTTTGCCATCCCAGCAGGAAGTCTAGCATATCACCTGAGAGCTGACAGACACAAAACTGACACCACTTCAGGGCAGATATGTGTTGTGGGGTTTTTTCTCCCTTAAAATCTATTGATGGAAAGGAAGAAAATACTCTGTTGCTTGACTAGGAATCTCTCAGAGAGCTGCTCCCCCAAGGAACAGGGCAGTACTGCACACAGGTGAGGAGATAATTTATTAAACTCATGGCTAGCTGGCTTCCCATCAGAAAAGCAGCCTCTCCAGCTCCTGTCCCTGACAGCTGCCAGGAGTAGGAGCATTTCAGGACTTTCCACTACTCCAGAGCGAGAAAAACACAAGAATCATAAAGCCCAAATCCCTCTCTGTACCCCTGGCAAAAAAATGCAGGCATATTATCTCAGCACTTCACATCTGGCTGCAAAAATCAGATATGCATATCTGTGTGTGGGTCTACTAATTTTAGAGCCAGAAGTGAAATATTTCTTGCTAACGGTCCTTCTCATATTCTTCCCACTGACTTAACACCAGAAACCATCCCTCTTGACATCTGGCAGGACAAATGTGCCATTTGGCATCCTTTGGGGGTGAAACGTGCTACAGGAACGCAAGATGGAAGCCTGCTTCTTGAGTGGTATAAATCACTGTGTCCCTGACTCACACTTGGAAAAATGTGGCCTCCTCTCTGGAAGAGAATGCCTTCCTCTGTTCCTGACTGACAGATGCATTGGAAAAGTGCAGTCACATTTTTAGTTGCAGGAGTAGCACAGCCACAGGGTCCTGTGAGAAGCACGATCGATTTACTGCTGGAAATCATATGCTTCTCTTTCCTTCTCTCTCTTTTGTCTGGTCATCTATTTAACAGATGTTCTCCTACTTTATTTAGATACCTAGAAGGTCCTGTGCTACTTATCTCCATCCTCCTCCTATTAATTTGACAGAATATTTTGGCAGCCATGGAGAGAATGTAATTCTTTGCCACCGTAGTTACACAACACTTATCAACCTCATACTGGGAAAACCCCAGGCAAAGTAATTGCTGGGCAGGAGAGCAGCACACTGTGTTAGTGTGGTAGAAATGGGAGATATTTGCACTCAGGAAAGGCAAGCCTTCCTCTCCTGGTTCCTTGGAAGCTGCTTAACATCTGTTCAATTTGGGTTTGTCTCACAGGCCTTAGATCTCCAGGAAGGACACTCCTGTTGCACAATAATCCTGTTTCTAATAATGCCGCATGATGACATCATTCATCGCCTTCCGTGAGCAGTGCTTCCTAAAGATGGGTGTCACTGCAGTGAAAAGCATGGCATGGAGAAGTCAGGCAGGACGTACACTGAGTGTGTTTGTTCCTAGCTCTGCAGCTTCCATCTCAAGCCTTGTGTCTTCATTTTAATCTGCCAAATGAGAATGATCAGGCCTACAACAGGAACAGTCTAAGCTGTGTTGTTAACCGCATGATGTCAAATTCAGGTGGTGTCCAGCCCTTGTGCTAATTTCCACTAGCCTGCCCTCACAGCTCTCTCCTCTGTAGCAGGCATTCTGTACTCATTGACACACTACCCATTCATCTAGAATGAGTTACACTGCAGTCACAGCAACAAAGCCTGAAGAGACAACTTGAAAGGTCATCTCATGCAGCTCCAAGCTTCAGTGATATTTACACCAACCCTGTAACTTTAAGCAGGCGTCAGTTGGGGCTTGCCTATCTTTCAGCACTTGAGGTTTCCCTCCCTCTCCCTAAGCAATCTGCACCACTATGTCATACTCCAATGACTGTCATCTAGGGCATCCCCTTTGCCCCACCTCACCTTTCAGCTTGGTCAACGTTTGAGTTTGTATTTACCCCTTGATATTTTAACTATAAGTAAACATAGCCCAGTTATCTAAATTATTTAATATCGTAAGAGTAAATGCACAGAATAAGCAAGAGCAGAGGACACCAAGAGTTCTGAAGAAAAATGAGGACTGTGGAACACAACTCTTCTGGTTGTTTAACTGTGTGCGCTATTCTGTGAATCCATATGATAAAGCGCTCTGAGAATCCAAGAGCAAATAACAAGACCTTGGGTTTATAAACATTATGTAATTTACCCTAAAGCACTCACAAATTACCTTACTGTGTTTCCTTCAGTTGCTACTGAAAGGCAGTCATTGCTGAGAGGAATATGAGGAGCCATGCTACAGCACCCCACGCTTTTCCAAACAGAATGTCTCTGAAATAAAGAGAAAGAAGACAGAGCAGTAAAAGGCAGTTAATCACATGAGAATTTAACTAGGATGGTGCCAACAGTCCGCTTTTGCCCAGAGTTCATGGATATCTTCTTTTGTTTCCAGCTTCACCTAGGCACTGGTGGCCCTACTATAACATCCTCAGAACCCCGACAGCTGAAACCACAATCCTTTGGCAGCTCACAAGTCTAAGGTGGGCTATTTTTTTTGCCACTGCCAAACTATTTCACTGTTATTCGGGAGGTTGATCTGTTAAAAACATCTGGATATGTCAAGTGCCCCACAAGCACATTAAAATAACTACACTGTTTCATGGATGGAAGTTCAGGTCCTCCCTAAAATATGATTTGAGAATTAGCTTTATCTCGCTCATAACTCACATCTACAAAACTCACATTGTCTCTTTCTCTTTCAAGATAAATAGGTGGCATTTTACTTGTGGAATTTCACATGGTTTGCTATCTAATCTATCCAAGAAAAAAAAAAAATTGCCATCTTGTCTTGTGGTTAGTCTTTGGGTTCTCTGTTATCCTGTAAAACAATTTATTGCCTAAGGATTGCAGCTGAATTGCAAGACAGTTCTTCTAGAAGGCCAGTACCTTCAGTTGTTTACTGTTCACTGTAGAACGCTCTATTGAGCCAGCCGCTCACTTCTCTTAATATCAGCATTTGGCAAGGTCTGGCCTTACAACTTCAAGTAAACCAGAAGACTGCAGTTCTATTTATGCATAAATAAATAGTGCACGCTTCAGTAAAAAGGCCGTTCACTGCACATACCCCATGTGCAAGTTTATCAGCTACAAAGTTTGAAGTGAACCACCAGTCTGGAAAGTCAACAAAAATTGTATCTTATGGCTTCTTAATTTTGTGCCGGGGACCCTGGGTTAAATATGCTAGCTCACAGATACCTGCTCTACCATCCTGCTCTGCTAACTGCACCTGAAATCCCAAAATCAAGACAGGCTTGGTGGTCACCAACATTACCAGGGTCTTCCTGCAGGCCAAATCGAGTCACACTCATGTTTTGTTAACCTGGTTTGACTCGGAGCAGAGTCCAGGTGATCAAACCTTGTTTTGACACTGCCATAGGCAAGTGGAATCAATGCATGGAGATGAGAACTGGCAAACAACTGACCATCCTTACACCATCCCTTCCTATGTGCACCTAAACACAACTTTAAACAACACACCTGTCAATACCGTCAGCTAAGTGACCTGAGGAGCATGTTCTCAGTACCCCAGTCATACCTTTCTCCAAAACTAGCTCTACATATGGCTATTTTGTCATATTTTATGCTCATAAAGAAGGAAAACCAATTGAGAACATGAGGCAGACAGCTAATGCAGTGTCCTGTCCTCTGGTAGATTTGTTTAGAGAGAGAATGTTTGTTTGAGGGGGTCTCAGGTCACAGCTCTGCTATCCCATCACGTGCTGATGAGCCTCTAGGTTGAGGGGACAGAACTCTGCCATTGCCACACGCTCTCCCACCTTAGGACAACATGGTGGGTCAGTCTTGGGCTCCCAGATCCTAACCCCAAGTGTCTGCATGTGTGTGACCCCACAGACATTGAAGCAGTCACTTTTTCTCAGCTGAGTCACCTGCTATGACTGATGAGGTCAGGATAAAGCCCACCATATTTTGATACAATTTGTAAGAGGGTGTCTGCCTCATCTCCTGTTGCAGAAAGGTGAGCAGCGGCATCAACACCATCAACACCGTCATCATAGGCTTGCCAGTATAAATATTAACAAACTGTCATGCACGATGCAGATCATTCCTGGGTACAGAATATCTGTGTACGAACACAAATAACCCAGCCTTTACTAAGAAACCACTGGCCACAAAAGGCTACAGGAGGAGATGGCAAAAAAGGATGGTGGGAGCCAGAGGGAGCAGGAGGTGCTCCCACAGCTCCACGGGACAGGCAGTGTTGCTCGGCTGCAAAGACAGATCTTTGTCATGAGGGAGCCTGGAAATGGAGGGGCCTCCCATGACAGCACTTCTGTGGGACACCAGTATAAAGGTACTGGATGCACATCCATCATCTTCTCTGCCTGCGCACCCAGCATTTTGCAGAAATAAAGATGCCACTCCCCATGAGTACCAGCAGTGGAGCAGCTCCACTAGCAGCCCAGCACGCATTAAGGGGCCTCTCGTAAACCTGCAGCATCTCTGAGGTGACTGCTGAGCTGCAGGGAAGATGGCAAAGTGCAAGAGGAGAGGGACCATCCCATATTTTGTCTGCACAAGTTCTCAGCCCTCAGAACACCACAGTTAGCAGGATCTTCACAGCCACAACTGCACTGAGTCCCAGGCAGAACACTGCAGCATTGAAAGCTTCCCAGGAGGTATTTCCTCAAGATCAACACTCGGATCCAAGAGCCACTGGTGCAGGGTTTTCTTTTTATGACTTTGTATCACACAGGAATTCCTCTCTGCTGCAGTAAGTTATATTCTCCCCTAGTTCTGCTTTCTGATGTGGATGTTCACCTGTGAGAACAGGGGATAAAGGAAAGCTTGGAGCCAGAGTCCCTCGCCGATCTCAGGGGCAGCACAAAGGACTGCTGGATCTTCCAGCTGCCTGAATGGTGTGTTAAATCAAACAGCCAAACAGAAAAATTCCAACCTAAACTGTGCTGACAGCATTTTTTTAAAAAAACAAAGAAGGTGTGTAGGACAGTGTGCAATTTTCTTGAGACATTTTAGGGAACCATCTCATCAACCCACTCACAGCACTGCCAATTTAACAGTGTGATTGTAGCGTTGTTGAAACTGTCATGGTCTACACACAAAATGAGAATAAAGAACTGAGGCCCAACACTCTTGGGTGTTCATGGACAGCTTGAAAATAGCTGGAAGATAAAATCCCCCACTAAAAAGTTTTCAGAATGCCTCTGCCTCTATTTCAAGGTTGCTGGGTTCATACACTGTGGTACTCCCTTTCTTCACTAAGGTCACAGAGCTCTGTCCTGCCTCAAGGACGGCGGATGAGACACAGGAAATCTTTTATTGCAGGACAAAGAAACACAGCCCACAGAGGAGAAAGAATTGGCAATACCCAGCCTACAATTTTGATGCAGCACTGCCTGAAATAGAAGTCTTTTTGCTCATGCCAAAAGTCAAACTTCACCACTACAAAGTTGATTTAAGTGTGTGGGTGTGAAAATTTCAGCATAGTCTATACATAGAAAAGCTGGGTTTTCTATTTTCTCCATCCGGTTTCCACTGGTCTTTCTATTGTTAATATGCAGGTAACACCCTCTGTAACTCATCCAACAGCTTCACATCACAGTGGAAAAACAAACAAAACAAACACCATGGAAGAGGAACAGACAACATCTACCCAGGCTGATCAAAACTGAAGTGCATAAACACACACAGAGATCTTTTAACAAAAAGCCAATGCAAACAGAAAATTCAGAGATCAACAGGTGTGTGCCTGTCTCCCAGGCATTCTGACCACACACAGACCACATCTTAGAAGTATCCAGAAAGTATAACTCCTCGATTTCGCAAAAGACATAGATCTGACTTAGTACAAACGTCAGATTCTGGGATAAGGCTAGGCAGTCAGTCATTGCATCTCCCTGCAAATCTGTTTCCCCAGACAGTCCTGGTTTATCCATCCAGTCACATTACAGTAAATCCCTCTTGCCTCCAAAGGTCAGAGTCATCTTCATTAGCTTCTGGGCTATAATATTTTTTCTCCAAAAGGAAACAGCTGGATTTTTAAATGGTCTTTTCTGACATGAAAGGACACACTCCACACAGAGTGGCAGCTTAAAGGGAATTCAGGGTGACAGGAGGGATTAGCAAGATCCTGTGCTTTAAAAGGGGAAGCACTACTGTGAGTCCAAACAGCTTACAATAAGATGAGAAATTAAGGCATGAATCTGATGCTGTTATTCGAACCACCGGCATCCTCAAAATAAGATACTCTCTCTTCTGACCTCTGCTTTCTCCCCGCATTTGCCAGTCACTCTCTAGACCCTGGTCAGTGACACCCATGCTTGCCTCCCACCAGATCAGCTCTCCATTAACTCAGACATGATCTCTGCAGGAGCACCAGCACCAACAAAAGCCCTGCCAGTGACACAGAACACAATGCTCTGCTGAACCCATGCTATCACACAAGGGTTTTCTACCTGGATTCCACAGACTAGCAATGGTTGTCAGAAACATCTACTGCCAGCAGACTGCAGTTTTCTCTGCAGAGTTCTCCTCTGCTACCAGAATTTGGGGTATCTGGAAACTGAAAGAAGCTGGCAGCCAGTCCTCTGATGCTGGAAGGCACTAACAGTATCACCTTTCAGAAAAGTTACCGAACCAGTGCAGCCATCTTCACACACTACAAACTAAACACTTTCACCACTTCCTTTCCCACTCTCCCATTTCCTTAAAACTAGCATCTTGAGTTAAATTCTACTTCCATCAATTAACAGTAGCAGAATTCCAGAAACTGAGTCATAGGCAGAGCTTGCAAAACAATTTCTCACACCACACAGGCTACTATTCCCTGCTTCCTTTCCAGCAGAAGGCTGTAACGGTGTTGACAAGGAAGACAAATTACAGAGGCAATGATGCACAAAGTTCTCTCCTTCATAAAGATTGCAGTTGTAACTTTAAGAGAGAGTTATAAAACAACACAATAAAAAGTTACAAGACCTTAGAATAAAGTCACAAATACCTATTTCAGCTCTTATCTGATGCTATGGCAGGTAAACAAAATTCAAACTCAGGTCCTGGCCTCTGGAAAGGTGGTTTCATCAAAGGAATGTGTCTTCCCTTTCTCCCACAATGAAGTATAACCACAGGCTCTGAAAACAAGTGTTTCCTCTGGTGACTCTTAGCTAGTTTATTACACTTGACTGAGCCACCACTCACCCCACAGGTAAAACAAAGCGTAACTCTTGGGGGCTGAGGGATTGAGGGAAGTTTTAAATGAGATTTTTAGAAAAATTCTCATCCTGATCAGGAGGAATTGCTCAGAAAACATGAGTTTTCCCACTTGTACTCATTAGCTAAGTTTAGCCAGTCTCAGGAATGCTGGGTAACGGGCAGATCACAACATGGAGGATTTGTGAGAGATTTGCTAAGGAGAAAAGGACTGTACATATCCTTCTTAATTCTCTCTGAAGCAAAACTGTACTTGGAAGTCCTCAGCTGGAGCTTTGCAGGACCCCTCTGCTATTTGTATAAAACAACAGCACCATCCAGTGGGTAAACAGTACTCTCTTTTCCTATCACCTCATGTTTCCCCACAATTATCTACAGAATATGCAGTATATAAACATTCTTCCAATTGTGAGCACTTTAAGGCTGCATTTACATTAGCCTTGGGTAAGAAAATGTGAGCCGTTTCAGGGGAGTGGTAAAAGATAGCTCCAAAAAGAACCACACTTTCTATTGCCAGGCAGCTCTGCCAGCAGCAAATTACGCAGCACCGTCTCTCTCCAAGTGTTACCTTTCCTTGCACCAGGGCTACAATCTCTTAACCACTGCAGAGAAGGAAAAATGGATCCCAATGGACAGACAGACTCCTTGTACAACACCCTTGGATTTTACCACTGGGAACAACTTCGCAGCCAGATGCGCTGCAGTGAGTCCATACGAGATCACATGAAGGCAACGCAACCTTCCCTGCCATCTCTGGCCCAGTTCACACTGCCAATTTTGGAGATGTGTTGAGACTACTTACGATTCCCCGGGACAATGTTGGTTGGCTCTTTCATCTCTTTCTATGGCGGCATTCCTAACAATTTGGCTCAACACTTGGAAACAGTTGCAATCCCCACAGTAAGTTTGACACTACCCTCTCAGAGAAAACAAAATCAATTATCCCCTTTCTTTGAGACAAATGAAGATGAAGCAAACTATGTAATACCTCCTCTGTTAGTTTATTGTTCCCAATGCAATTTAGCAGTTAACAAATGGGAGCAGTACACAGCATTCCCAACAGCTGATCACACCATGACTCACTCATTACACATACGTATCTCAATGACTGCATTCTTGACCTACTTTGGGAATTAAGAAAGCATTTCAGACAAGAGATTTTCCCCTTTAGAGAAAGGAGCGTCCCACAGCTATTCCAGAGTTGTTGGCTGGGATTCAGTGATTGGATGTGTTTGATGCCCAATAGATCTATTAAAAGTTTTTTAAAAAACAAATAAATCACAAGGACTTCCATGTTTTGCTCCGTTCTCATCCTAGCAGAAAACCAGATTCGAATCCATGGTACTAGCACGCCATCCCCATCTTCTGAGCTTATCTTTATGAATCCTTACCTTCTAGTGCTGCTTCCGTAACTCAGTCTGAACACTCAGTTCTCACAGATCAGAATCTCTGCTGCTTCACTTGACATTTAGAGAGGACTCACAAGAAAGATTACATTCCTAGAACATGTCAAAATCCCTATAAAAACTCACCTTTGTGAGAAAAGCTTTAGTCATATTATGGAGAAAGGATAATAAAACAAAATACCATTCACCTCCCACAAGCAGAAGATAGCAGACACCACTGCACATTTCCCACCACCTTATGTTGGTCAGACAACTTCCAGAGAAACGTAGGTAGAAAAGGCTACAATATGAAGGGTTTTATAGAGGTATGTCTCTTTGGCCTTTCTTGTACAGTCCTTACATCAAAGTGCAATTCACCAACAAGTGTCATTGATAATAAAGGTGAAGCTGTCTTCTTAAAGCAGGAGATGCTTGTGCCACACATTCACTGCTTGATTACTACACAAATTCCCTATAGTCACCAGTTACTGCAAGTTTCAGAACTAGTTATTTCACTCCCCAGAGGAAATTATATTCTCTAAAATGGATTCATATCTACAACATGATTTTTAAACCTTGTTCCCATTATTCTTATGGGAATAAACCCAGTCTATTATAAATTCAGAGACTCTGGATTTAATTCCCTGTCAAATGTATGTGGCCTGGATACAGTGATTAAGAGACATGAGGGACTGGGGTAGGGGAGTGGGAAGTAGTGGGGGGGGGGGGGTTAAGTCTTAATTAAGTCTTATTTAACTCCAAAGCTGGTCTGGAAACTCCTACTTGTTCTCCTCTGGTGGATATTAATGAATACTTTTGCCTTCATTCTGCGAAATGCCCCTGAGGAATTTATTCAAAATATCTGGTGCAGTTTGCAAAGAATCCCGTAACTTCCCTGAACAGCGCTAAAGGCAGCATAAGATGGAAAGTAACCTTGTAGGTGCAAAAAGCAGGGGTTTACGGTGGGTATGGGGCCACTCTTTCCCATCTGTAACTATTCCCATTTCCTTCAAAGGGAAGGACAGTGGAAACCCACCTCCTCACTATCAGATACACTTGCCAAGTCCATTGGCACAATTCCTCGTACTGTTGGTACATCCACTTTGTCTACACTGCTCATGCACTGGGCCAAGCCCAATTTATGTAACTTACAACAGCTTTAGAGTGTAAAGCAGATGCTATCGCATCATGGAGCACGAAGTATACCAATTCCAGAAGCAATGTATGCAAAAAAGCACATTTAAATGATCTACAAAGGAAGTCTCCAAACCTGAAATCCCTAGCAAAGCTACCTACAGAGGCAGAGGAGGGGAATTCTGCTTGCTCTTTCCCCTACCTTTACCTTCCCCCACTTACTAAAGCTCCTTAACTAAATCATTCCAGGTCTTTTTTTAAACCTGGATCTTTGGTGCTCAAATACTGCTTGAGTCAGAAACGAGAAACACATCCAGGAACACCGAGGATGCCAACCAAAACTCTCTCATTCTCTGACCTACCCAAGGTTAGATCAAGACAACAAAATCTATTCCTTATCTGCAGGATGAAGAGCCACACCACTAGACTGCACTAAAGCATGCTGTGGGGTGTCAGGAACACGCCTGAGAACACCTGAAAGAACATGGCTACAAAGTACCTTGGCAAAGATCTCGGGTGAACTGTTCTTGCCAAGCACGCCCGTGAGGGCAGCACCACACACCCCACGCTGCTTTGGGCACTTTTAGAGGGACAGAGGGCTCACTTCCCAAGCTGCCAGCAGCGGCAGATACCAAGATCCATCACTGAACGTGGTTTTACTAAAAAACAGCTTAAAACCACGGTCACCTCGACTGACGCCACAGCACTCCCACTCCGAACCCACTGAAACAAACGCCCTGACGGCTCCGGCGGGCTCTGGGTTAGGCGAAACACCGGTGAGAGCTCCCGGCGGGATGATGGCGCCCGAGCCCCGCCTCACCCTCAGAGCAACCGCCGCCATCTTGCTGGCAAGGGCGGGGGCGTCACGTCACTGGCAGCGCGCTGCGCCCACACAGCGCGCATGCGCACTGCGTCGTAAAAGTTGTTGTTTTGTTTTTTTTTTTTTTTGACGTTGTCCCGACCTGCCCCTGCCGTGTCGCGTCGTCACGGCGGCCGGCCGGGGACAAACGAGTCCCGTTCCGCGTGGCGGCGGGTGGGCCCCGGGGCTGGTTGCCTCCTGCCCGCGCTCCGCCGTCCCGTGGCCCCCGTGTTACACCGGGCCTTGAGAGGCCGCTCACCGCAGGCGCTGACTCGGGATCTGCCGCCCGTGTGTGCAGCCCCAGTCAAAGGGGAGACGGGTTTCCCCGGGGGCCCTCCCGGTGCCTTCCCCCCCCCGGCCCTGCCACCCGCGGTGTGTTCATACGGCCGCCTTGCACGCTCCAACCCTGCGTGAGGCTGAGGAAAAGCAGCCGGTGATATTTAAAGGACAATACCCAGAAGGGGAGATCCTGCCATAGCAACTGGTGAAATTTCCTGTATAAATATTGATGAGCCCTGAGGGCAAAGGAAATCAGAAGCTGGCCAGCCAAGCTGGGACGTGCGAGGCAGCCTGCGAACGCCCCCTCCCTGCTGCCGCCCCCGACCCGCACGGGCGCGACCGGGGGGCTCCTCTGTATTACAGCCTGGCAACGGCATGCGGAGAGAATGTAACACTGAAAAACCAGGGGGGTTACATCCAGATATCCCTTTGTTTTCCTGGCTTGGGCAGAGGCTTTTTTACTCAGCTTCATTTCTGCCTTAAATTTGGGCCTTGTAAATGACAGATCTTTTACCACTGTGCTGTCATTAACAGCCTCTTAACGTTTTGGTGACACGCTCAGAGTTGGTGCAAGCAGGACAGGTTTCATGTCAGCTGCTTTGCCTTAATCAGTGTTATCACTGCTGGCATAATGTGAAGCTGAGGGGTTTGAGGATTTTTTTTTTTTCCCCGGAAATGTTCCTATTCAGAGAAGCCCCGAACATAAGAAATGTAAAAATATTTTGGAAATAAACTAAAGTCTATGAGACAAAGACTAAAAATCAACTAAACCTTAACTCTCCCTTGCTCACTTTCAAGAAGAGTTTAGAAGAAGATCCTGCTTTCAATTTTAAACTGGGCAGAAGTCCCATTTACAAATTTTCTACATTTCTTTCATTGAACAGATTGACAAAGGAAATTGTGGCCTAGGGAGACAGCAAGATAGTGTGGTGTTTCACATCATGAGACTCCTCTTCCTACTTAATTCCTTCATGTTGAATAAGAAGAGGTAATTTTCAGACACTAGATTTAGATTAAATCATGGCTGGTAGTAAAAACAGTTTAATCTTCACTCAAGTGAAAACAGTTAGAAGATAAAATTACTCTTAAATAGTACAGTGTTATGGAATATACTGTAGTGGGAAACAGTGACCAGATAATGAGATATTTGGTTTCCCAGACTCAAAAGGATTACACAAAATAAAGCAAACCTAATCCTTTAAGAGATCATTCCCTAAAACTGGGTCAGAAAATGTTGCCTCCCTTTGTTAGCAGTTATTAAAACTGATAAAATCCTTCCTGATGAGTATTTAATAGGATTTCATAGGAGAGATAAGTACACCAGAATACATTCAGTTAAAATTAGGAATGCTCATTGTTTTACTCTATCCAAACCACCAAGAGTTGGTCAAAACTGTTCAAAATACTTGATAAATTCACAGATACTTCCTAAGTATGTAGTTTCCCACATAATTTTTATATTAGGAAAACAGGATCTGAGTTGGACACAATCATCCTTGTAAAAAAGCCAGCCACCTTTCTGTACTACTTTACCATTGTCAAGAGGTGAAGAGATGTTTGTGTTTCCAGGTTGAAGTTAGCTGCTGTTTTCTCAGGCATGAAGATGAGCTCAACAAGGTCAGCCAGAACTGACTTGGATTTGTTTCAAAAAGCCAGCATGAAGGAGGATGAAGTGTTCCTTCCAAGGAGATGAGAACAGTGACTTGCTTCTAATCGGAGCACTAATGCCTTGCCTTTGGCTATTCATTTTCTAACTGTAGGATTGGAAGCTTCTTTGCCAAAAGAGGTTGTGCAGTCTCTGTCTTTGGAGGTTTTCAAGACCCAGCAGGATAAAGCCCTGAGTAGCCTGACTTGGTCTCACAGCTGCTGCAGCTTAGAGCAGGAGGCTGGACTACAGAAATCCTTAGGTCCCTTCCAACCTGAGTTATTCTATGATTCTATTATTTTCATCCATTTTATATCTATCATCTTGGCTTTCTTCAGATATCAAACTGATAAAGACGAGGCTTGAAAGTTCATTTTTATAAAGCATGGTGAGAAAAAAGTTGCAAGTTTAACTGCTTTGTATGGCTGAGACATATAACTCAGCCAGAAAGAAGTAAAAATCTCTGTAGAAGGTGAAAATATCATGAAAGCTCTTCAGGGGAAAACAGTAAAAAAGGTGAGAAATTAAAAGTCTTTTGAGATACATATCACAGGCCTATATGCGTTTGCAAACAAACTGGAACTGCAAAATAACTATGGAAACATGTATATAGCACTACAGCCTCAAGTGTCCTGCATAATAAGGGCCAGGATGACTTTTGGACATAGTCTCCACCAGCTGCAAGGTTATATATCATACAGTCTAAGCTGCTCCTTCATGTCTCCTTCAGACATTTCTCCAAATGTGTCACTTTTTTCCTTCATGAGCCTGAAGATGGCAGCCAGCTGCTCTCTTTGAACCCTGTCAAGAAGAAAAGGAGAAGTAGGAATAGCCAGTCCCCAGAAGACACTTTGAGCAAGAACAGCATGGTGAAATGAAGCATGACACCAAACACAGGTCATTTTACAAGCCTTACTAGGAAATCTGCCTATGTAAGAAGGCGATAACCTCTGGTTCTCCTTCCTCCACCTTCCCATCCATCCAATCATCCTGCACGTCTCTCTGCAGTTCTTTAAATATGGAGATAAACCAGACTGCTTTAACATAGCTTTGGAGTTCCTTAGAGACTATCTATGCTTAAAGTTTCAAGGTAACTCAATTGTAGAATTCCATAAGACCAACATGTCCCAGTTTAGCAGACTCCATAATGAAACTGGATTAAGCTTCATCAGCACAGTGTCCTTTCTATCTGTAATGACAGTATGTAGATACAGAGTAATTCAGGAACAGGTATTCAATTTTAAATGCATACCCTACCTTAAAACTAGAGACTAGTCTACCTTCCAGTGTGGACATGACTAATCAGCCACTGGAAGATAAGATCACAGATAGAAATCAGCTTTGATTCAAGGGTTTGTTTGCCAGTGTCAGATGGTGAGATGGACACATGTAGCCAGTCCAGCAATGAGGCAATCCCTGTGCGGGCAGAGGCTGACCAGTGGACCACCTAGCTCAGATTTCCATCCCTAGAAAGTCCCTTGGTAGACGATTAACAGCCTTCTCTGCATAGCAGAGGTATCCTTCCTGATTTTTCCCTAATCTGAAGCAGTTAACCAGTTTATATGTTCTGCAGCACAAAGATCTGTTTCTGTCACAGGGCTTTATTTGAGGAGGCTTTATGGGAGGGCTTATATTGGTCATACATCTAATGATCATCGTTCAGGAATAGAGGAGGGTGGGCAGCACAGAAGTGTCATTTGTCCCCAAGTAGCTCATGAACTGTCTACAACTGTCTAAAAAAATCCTCTTTTAGGGCAAAATGAATGTGCACCTTGGCTCCAGTCAGGGTCAGCTGTGGGCTGGTACTTTCTCATTGCCAGACTCTTACCTGATTGGGATCAGATTTCAGTACTGCCTAGCACACCTCATACCTGACTCTCCTGTGTGAGATTAAAAGAACCAATGAGGTTGTGGTGCTTTATGGCTGTAACAAGGGAGAAGCAGTTTCCGTTACTTCAAGGCTCATTTTGCCCCTACATGACTGTGGGGCCAGAATTCAGTGGCAGCTCAGCAGCTCAGAGCACAGATCTGCTGCAATCCCAGCTCCTCCTGGTTGTTTAGCATCCTTAGACCTCTCGTAGGCTAGAGAGATAGAGTCTGGCTTTTACTTCCACATGGTCACCCTGTCAAGAGTCCTCTGTCCCCATTACAGCCAGCTTTCTGCGCAAGGCTTTAATGCACTGTAGTTAATCCATTTAAATGTACGCCATTGGTAGTCTTTCTGCAAGTCCTGTGCGGACAAGATATTAGCTGTTCCAGTAACAGGAGAGGTAGAAATACCTATTGACATGCAAAACCAGGACACAGTCTTTGCTTGAAAGAAGAGAGGACAGCATCAACACATCAGAAGCAACAGCACCATGAGCAAGATCAATGGAAGGAGACAGCCAAGAAGGAGCAGAGGAGCCTTTGCATGCTGAGCTCCTGCCAAGTGGGGCTCTGCATTTTCCCCTCTCCTGGACTAAGCCCCAGCAGAAGCAGGAACAGCAGGCTGTCCTCCTTTGCACCATTGCGGCAGGCAGGGCAGGAAAAAAGCAGATCCTGGCAAGAGAAAGCTCATTTGCAAATTCTTTCTATTGCAATTAAAATGCAGTTGTCCTAAGGCCAAACATAACCTCATAATGATGTGGGATCTTTTGGTTATGAAAGCTCTGGCCACAGGCTGTCAGGTGCCTGGATTTGTGTGTCTCTTCTGTAATTTTGTGTGCTCACATGAACGGCATCCAGCTGCCCTTTCCAGACAAGAGGAAGGGAAGCACAGTCGTTAGTGATCAATATTTTATTTTAGATCACCGCTGAGCACCAGAGGGCACATTTCCAGTCCGGTGTGGAGAAATTCAATACACAGCTTTGCCTCACGTGCCTGAAATGCATGCCAGCTGGGAGGGCTCCGCACAGGTCTGCATCCCTCACTTGTTATTTCACAGACATTAACACTGCTGAAACCCCCTAAAGGCCTGTTTCCTTGTCTTCAAACCTCCAAAATCAGGATCACAGACAATATTCACTCTTATTTTTTTAAGCACAACATCAATGCATTTTAGCTCTCCCCTCAACTTCAAATAACATGAGTGCATTTGAAAAACAAATGAAAAAGAGGTCTTACTGCTGTTGCTTCTCTGCGATACCCAATCTACAACAAAGGGAGAGCGAAACAAAGATAAAGAGAGAAAAGACCCTGGGAAGGAAGAGTAAGGCATCAAAAATATGAAACTGATTTCAAAAAGGAGCTTCTCCTATCAAAGGTGACCTTGCAAAACAACCTTGTAGTGCTCCAGGTTGGGGGGTTTTTTGATGATTTCAGATCAAAGCTACCCCATTCACAAGTAAAATCATTCTCTGGTCCCGTAAGTGCTGTCCTCAAAACTACTTGGATTCAGGAGCTCAAACAGGATTTTACTTATTGCTGACAAAATAGATTAATTAAAGATTTTCAAAGCAGCCTAATTCTTCTTGATAGGCAATTGAATTTTCATACTTAACTCCCTTAGGCTCTTTTCAGACATTTCAGTCCAAGATTTTTACAATTAACTGGAGGTTTGGAGCAGTGAGCCATAAGTATGTCAGAGGAGATCTCTGTTTCAGGAACTGCTAGGCACCAGTGTTCACAGCAGCTGAAATCCTGGGCAGAGCTCTGAGTTGCTAATTGCTCTGCAGCCAAACAAGACCAGGATCCAGCTGCAACACAGCGTTGCTCCAGCAGAAATAAGGGAAAATCCCTGACTTTTGCCACTGGTCGGACCCTATTGTTAAGGAAGCCAGTGGAATCATTTATGGACTAAAAGGCATAGGAAGACAGAATGTACCTCTAACCTAAAATCCAGATTTTCAACACAGATCTCTTGAGAAAGAAGTTACAAGCTGCTGGAGGCAGGGAGAACAAGCACAAACCAAATAAACTATTCAAAGGTTTATTGGACCAAACAAAGGCAATTTTTACAGATTCAAGCCACTAGAATTACAGTCCTTTGTATAAGAGCCACCATCAGATACAAAACAAACAAACAAAACAGACAAAAGTAAAAAATACCCAGACAGCCATTTGAGTTGAAGAAATAGTTTGACTCGCTGCCACTAGCAAAAATCTGGACTCGACTATAGACTTTGCTTAATGTACATATTGCCATGTAACTTAAACACAATGTATATAAGGCATTCTTTGCATAGTTGGGTGCTTGGGACACAGAGTCAGCCAGCCAGCACTGCGGGGAGACAGCGGCTGTACCAGCGGGATGTTGAAGCAGAGGGTCCAGATGTGCCTAAATTCATATGCAAACCACTGAACACGCTTGCAGTTGTCAGCTGGGAAGAGGCAGCCCAGCCTCTCCTAAAGCTGAAGCTTCCTACTGTTCTTTAAATGAGCCCTTTTATGAAGAGTTTGCTGACCCCAGGCGCTGGAAAGGACAACTGTGTACAAGGTTTCAAGTATTGTCTGCATAGGAATTAAAAAGGGGGAAAAGAAAAGCAGCTTGCTGGGTTTCTGATATGTTTGCAGCGTTAGCTAAGAGGCAGTTGTCCGGCAGTGAAAGCGAAACTTTGAAGGACACATCCCTACCCAGCCTGGTGTTTCTACAACATCGCTAGAGGACTCGGACCCTCTTCTCACTCTCACAAACAAGCCAGGTTTGATTTGAAACCTGCTATGTCTGAAGCAGATATATGCACTCAGCTCTGGCTCCAGTGGACAAGCCACAGGGCTAGCACGAGAAGAGGACACTGGAACAGCAAGCAGGCAGAGGAATGGGGAGGGTGTCTCTTCCAGGACCCCCACTGTCTCAACCTGAGCCAGAGGGAACCTCTGATGCCGTAGCTACCTCCTTGGGTCTCTCCTGTTGGGAACCAGATTAGGGGGAAAGTGAGAATCCAGATATTATCAGCAGCCAAAGCGTGATCTCCTAAACCTCCACCACAAGCAGAACAGCTGAACTACCAGTCTTTGTCACTTCTTAAGTCTTCTGTCTACCTACAGAATCAGCTCGCTGCTAAAATAACTACAGAAGCAAGATCTGAGTCAGTCCAGCTACCATCTGCCATCCCTCACTTGGACCCCACTTTGTACCTCCGCCCCTCCGAATAAAGCAGCATTGTACAACATCTGGAATCACAGGCAGTTCCCACCCCCCAGCAATAATGAGGAGTTTGGCCCCAGGAAGAAACAACTTGATAGTCTGGTATAAGGTCCAGGCTGGTCTGGGAGAAGAGCTATGGTTCACCCACCCCAATAAAGGAACAACATAGATTTCATGGCAGGCCTAATACATGGTAATGAACACAACTAGTAGGCTTGCTGCATATACAGTGTCCAATTTGGGTTCTGTTTCGGGGAGAGGGAGGAATGTTCATCCGAGCCCCCCAAACACAACTCAAGTCACTGCTTGGGCCCAGCCCCAGTCCATGGAGCCACACAACAGGATCTCCTCAAACTTGACACCACAGGAGTTTTTGAAGAACTCAACTTCAGACCAAGAGGGGATCCCAAGTTTTGAGGGTTTATGGATTTCTCTTATGGGTGTGTTTGGTTGGTTTTGGTATTTTTCTCAAGCCTTTAAAGATGCCAAGGGATGCCTTTAGGAGGAGGCTAGGGACAACTTCATATAGTCTTCAGTTCTGCAAAGAGAAACAGGGAGAGAAATCATTTCAGTCATTTCACCCCTCAGGTTGGTTCATTATTATTCACATAAATGAGCAGGGGGAACACTCAGTGTGTGTGTGGGCAGGGAAGGCAAGGCAACTTCCCACCTCAGGGCAGAACAAGCCACTGTTTGCAAACCTCACACCTCTAAGAAAGAGGCGCTTCATCACCTGCAGCAGGATAGTCGAAACCCATTCAGACGTGTAAATCCTCTCGTCTGGCACCAATCTAAGTTACAACCCTGGGAGAAGCCCAGCTAATTGGAAGCCTTTGTTAGCTCCAGGGGTTACTGCCTCACTGTCCCGTGCAGAGCCTCCCTGGGCTGCTGGCACCTTTGTCCAGCCCAGATTCCTCTCCCCACCTGCAGCCAGATGATCCAGGAACAAGTACCAGTTTCACAGGGCAGTGTGCCTGAACAGGTCGACCTTTCTCAATCTTCCTACAGATGTGTCTGTTCAAGGGAAAGAGGCAAAACCCCCAAGATTCTCTGCAGGTCACGGGGCTTCCTTTTGATGGGAAGCCCTCCCAGTGTCCCAGGGAAGGAGGCTGAGATGATTAGATGTGTTTTATGGGTGGGGCCATCCAGGCACTCCCTGCGGTCTGGCAGCATGTTGTTAGCAAAGCCAGGGTTGAACAGCCTGGTCCCTTGTTCTCAGCTTGAACCCTTCAGACACTCTGCCCTTATTGCCCCAGCATCTCTCATGGCCCACCATCCACTATGGGAAACACCCGACAGTGGGCCGGGCAGCTGCCCATGGGCACAGAGACCTGCACTAAGGTAGAGGGAAGCTACAACACACATTATCTGGGCACTTATGCATAGATGCACCCCAGCCTAATTCCTCTTGAATTGAATAGGGTTCACTGTCTGTAACACCTGAACCCCATCTGAAAGTCCTCTGTTCCTGCCAGCCACAGCATGAAGGCAAGTTACAGGCTCATCTTTTCCTCTTCTGCAAAAGGTTATCTTCTCCAGCAGCCTCACAAGTGCAGCCAGCAACCCAGATCCTGGATGGGAGATGCACGGTGAAGCACCATGTGAGACTTGGGTTACTCAAGCAACGCTGCGGAGGCTCAGTGGCCAGCCCATTAGGACAAAGAAAAGAAATTCTCTGGAGTGGATAATCACTCTGCAGGATTCGCAGTGCTGAGAATCGGATCATCCCGCTCAAGTCACGCAAGCATAATCAGATTTCACGCGTGAGGGCATAAGCTTGTTGCCACAGGGGCCCAGGAGAGGTCCCCTCCAGCATGCCGAAGTTGGAGTGGCAAGGGATGGAGGATGTCAGGGCGGTGGATGAGGCTCAGTTGCAGCCTGCAGCCCTTCACAGGGATACTCACCTCCAGGACAGGGCCAACAGCGGGGGTGAGAAGATCCTGAACCAAGCATGAACTTAATGGAGGATGCCTGTCAGAGCCATACATTCCCCATCTGCACAACAGGGATACCCCTTTCTGCTCCTGGAACAAGCTGTGAGGGGGATTAGACTAAACAGAATGAGGCAGTCCAACACTGGGGACATCAGGGCCATATAACCCCCTCAGGCTGCGAAGCTCTGGCATTGCTGCCATGGAGCCTGAAAGACTTAATTAGCTTGGGATGGAGGCTGAGAGCTTTGAGCCACTGCTTATGCTTGGCTCTTCCCTCCTCTCTGTTCACCTTGGACAATGAAATCAACCTGATCGGCGTGCTTTCCCCCAGCAGCACATCAATCAAACCAGGTTAGGGTCTTCTTTTGCTGGAAGTCCATATTCTTTCTTCAGATATAGATTATCCAAATATCTTTGCTCTGGCCTAAGCTGAGTGCCAAATCAGAGAATCGTATGATTTGTCAGCTGGACATGTTCCGTGCAAAGAACAGCTAGAGAACGGGAAGCTCATAAAGAGCAGGTCCTGGATTATGAGGGAGGCTCAGGTACTGAAGGTTTCAAAAGACTGTGCTTCTCCTGAAGCATGGAAACTGGCCTCAGAAGCACTCCCCTCACTCCAACTCAGTCATGGCATTGGCACAAGACTTCTTGCCTTTGAGAGCAGACAGCATCCCAGCACTGACAAATGGGGTGGGCTGGTGGCATTCCCACGTGCATTTATCCTTCATGTGTGCAAAATCCGTAGCAGGTCAGGAGATCCTGTAACCCATCCATAGACTGTAGCTTTCCAGAGGAATCCTGACCCACTTTAAGGATATCCCAGAGCATCTTGCTGTAACCACCTCCGGTAATTGCTTGTGCCCTTTTCACAAATAGTTTCACTCAGAAAGCTGATTTTCAGAAATGTGGAGCATTCCCAGCTCCTTCCCCTGGCAGATGGAGAAGGTGCTTGGCTTGTCAGGACCATCAGTCCTCTGGTCTGAAATCCTGGCAAGGAGGGCAGGTAGCAATCTGGCTCCAGACTCTTCTCACTCCAGACAGGCTAAGATCCCCTTGAGGATCAAAAGCAGTGAAGAAAGGCCCTGGGCAGACCTGGCAATGGGTGGTCAAGCTCTCTCCAGGCAGTTCCCTCCCATCTCACTGCTGGAGATGGTCCCATCACCGCTGCTTCCCATTTCTTTACTGTGGGGACAGCTACCCTCTCATTTCTGGTAGTGATCATAATCCAGCCTTATCCAGGATCAGGGTATCGCAGGAAAAATGTCAGGAATGACATGCTAAATCTTAGCTTTCCCAGTGGTCCCAAAAGTGTGGGCCTGTTGCTTCAGCCAACAGGTAAAACACAGAGAGAGAGGACTTAAATGCAGAACAGTGAGAGACAGTCAGTGCTTAGAAAAGAGAAGAGCAGGAGAGTGAGAGGTACCAAAGGGAGCTTCTATCAACACAAATCCAGAATTCCTCCAGTGGGACAGAAAAGTTGAAAGGTGCACTCGACCTCGGGAAATAGCTGCTGCTCCTCAGGAACACCGGGAAAGCAGTCGAGGCTGCCAGAGCCCGCGCGACCAGAGAGCACAAGTCCTGTGGCCTTTAGGATCGGGGCTGGCAAGGAGTCGGTTGGGTTGGGGACTGTGCCACCCCCAAGCAGACCTTACCCACTGCTGTTTCAAGGTGGAAGCCTCACACATTTCCCAGCCACAGAAACAACAGCCCAAAAGGACAGAGCACAGCCAGGAAGGTGGCTTAAGCTGAGAGGCCACGATTACCTCCTCCAGTTGTGTGCCCAGCCCCTTGCAACACTCCTGACCCCCCGAGCCAACGCCGCAGCGGTGGGGAAAGCCATGGATGGGCCAGCCTGTGCTTTCCTCCATCAGTGTTTGTGCTCAAGCTTGCTCTCTACCAGTTTGCACCCAGCCTGGTGTGATGCCCTGATTCCCCGCAGCCCTCGGTCTGCCCTGGCCGCAGGAGAGGCAGAGCCCGGCTCCCGGCGAGTTAGCGGATAGAGAACGGCAAAATGCTCATGTCGCACAGGATTAAGCGGAAGCAGATGAAGACAAGTTGTGAGCGTTGGGTGAGGGAGACACAGAGAAGCAGCCACAAGCTAGGACAATTCAGGACCTGAGCCAAAAGAAAAAACCCAGGAGCTCAAGCAGAGTTGCTGTCTGGTCTGAAATCTCATGTCAGGGCAGGGTCAGAGACTCACACCCTGCAAAGGCTACGGGGGAGTTTGCAAAAGTTTCCTCTCTGGGACAGAAGAAGAGGAGACGGGGAAGGGGCTTCCTGGCCTCCCCTTCCCTGGGTTTCTGAGGGAGGCATCCTGACTTGCTCAGTTTTTAAAGCTGATGGGTACTCGTGACTCAATCGGATGCTCTATAAATAGGACCAGAGCTCAATCCCACTGACATCTTGCAGGTCAGGGGACATTTTCCCCAGGGATATGGTGGAGGCAGGGAACAGCACCGGGCCACCAGGAGACTCCCTCCTCATACAAGTGGAGTCTGGCACCTACAGAGGGAACATCAGAGCAGGGGGAGCTCAGCAGGGACCCCCAAACACCCAGGGCCCCTTTCCTACACGGGGCAGGTAGGAGGGAAATGTGCTTCATGCACTGGGTGTTTTGTGGCTGAAAGCAGCCTTGCCCATGGTCGGTGCCATCCCCGTGGCTGGTGGCTGCAGTGAAGCAGTGGCCAGCCTGACCTGAAGAATCCCACATGGCCCTAGGCTTTGCAGTCCCTTGCTGCTCCTCCTCCTCCCTCAGCCCAGGACGACTATCGTGCTGCAGAAGATGAAAAGCAAACAAATAATAAAACCCCAAAGAAAGCCCAAACTTACCAGCTTCCCCCATCCAAAAGAAGCACCATGCTGGAGAGGACAGGACAGCAAAGCCACTGGGTTGGGTGTGAAGGTTAGCAAAAGAAGAGGAGAAAAAGGCCCAGATCCCATTCTCTACAGAGGGGGAGCAAGCAAGTGAGCCAGGGCTATGTGATGGCAATGCAGGGGGTGGACAGGGACAGATGCCGATGGAGAGCTCTCCAGAAATGCAACCTCCCCCAGCCCAGTCCACCCACTTATTTTTGGAGGGCCAGTAGTGGAGATGTTTGAAATAGGTCAAGATTTGTCAACACGGTCATTAAACCCCTGCAGCTGCTTCCTGCCCTTGTGTGCTCCAGAGTTGTCATCACAAGCATTGTCTCATTCAAAACCAAACTTCAGCACGGGTCTCCCTCAAGCCACAGCTGCATCTTTGATCTGGGGTGTCTGGAAGAGCAGGGAAAGGTCTCTCCTCTCTGCCATTCCCTAGAGGCAGGGTCCATCAAGGGCACCCTGCCTTGCTGAAAACTCCAGGGTCCAAGCCCAGTTTTAGTCAGTGCCTCATAAGCAAGAGATACTGTGAACCCAGCTGGGGAGGAGACAGGTTTCCATTGCTAAATTACCACCAAGAAAAGGACTGCGATGAGATTTACAGCCACCCAATTCCCCTTGCATGAATTCCAACTTGCATTTGAGCCCCAGGCTTAAATCTAGTCTGCATTCAAGCAGTGTCTCTTCAACCCATCCATGGTTGGACAGATGAGAGGATTGAGAGGCAGGGAGAGAATTTGCTCCTAGAATGGGTTGCCTGGCTATGGGAACCAGGCCCATTAGCCAAGGAAACTGGGCAGCCATCCCTACCTTCTCCTCAGTCTTACAGAGATTGGATTGTGGTCTGGGGGATCACCCACTCCATCCATGAGTGCACCTGCAAAGAGCAGAGTGTGTCTGAGCAGTCTGGGGCCATTCACTTGGACCCTGCTCAAGGGGTCTGCAAGGGTGCCCTAGCAGAGGGCCCCCGCATGGGCAGCTTCTGGGTCTCCACCCCCACCGATTCCTAAATTCCAGAAACAAGAGAGAGGACAGAGAGGAGAGACTTTTCCACATACCATCAGATGGGATCTGCTCTCCTTCCTCCAGCCAACACACCTAGTGAAGAGTGGGAAGGACAGATTGCAGACAGCTCAACCCCTGAGCATCACCACGGCCAACCAAGACTTGTTTGGGACCTGCTCTGCCTCATGGAAAGAGAGAACTGAAAGCAGAGACCTAAAAGAGTTGTTTCTCCTTATTGTTTTACTGAGTGGAGCCTTGTTGCAGCTACCAGTGCTCAACAGAGTTCTGATCATACTCCTTTCTAACTGCAAAAAAACCCAATAACCTCTGTCAACCCCAAGGGAGGTTTGAAGAGCAGTTGGCAGAGACCACTTCAATACATTCATGCGAGCCAGGCCCTGAAGGCACACTGGGGAGCCCTTCCTCTTCCTCCCTCGTCTGCATGAGGTGCCCAGCCAGGACAGCAACACCTACCAGTCAGCCCTTGTGGGCTGTGTCTCATGCCTACACAGTTCAGCCCTGTCTGAACAGGGGCAAGCTGCACCGCTACGAGTCATATATCTCAGCCTGAACTAGTGCTTTGCACCCTGGCAGCTACAGCTGGCAATACATGGCCAAAAGCCTCAGGTGCAGAAGAAAAGGATTTGGGAAATTCACTCTGCTGGCCTGATTAAGGGCTGCATCCTTCCCCTGCACTCTTCCTCTTCCTGCCCAGACTGTTTTTCTCCCCGAGGGGAGAAAACGCTACGTGTTTCTGTTCTAGTACTGGTCACCCACCAGGTGCGATCGAGCACAGCCACCACCCGAGAAAATGTATTTGCCAACTAGATTAACTGTCCTCCCTCACTGAACAATCCCTCTATTTTTTTAAGACTGAAGTAACCAGAAGCAGGAAGTTGCATCACTCAGTAAAGGTCGCATTCCTTCCCCTTTTAGTCCAGATTTAGCACCAGTTCAAAGCCACAAAACTCAAGTGAATACTAGGCAAGACAGCCACAACCTCTGGAGTGATGCAGGTTTGAGCAGAAGTGGGGTTTTGGTTAAATAATCCGATATTCTGCATGCCTGTCCTCTCCTGTCTGAAGTCCTATAGCTCTTCCTGGAAAAGGCAAGTAATTCTTTTGGTGGCACCTCCAAAATAGGGCTTGCTAAATTAAGACTCGTATTTCTGATCAACACAACAAGTAGCCTTGAGGGGGTCTGGGGGATCCACTTGCATTTTTGAGATGTTGCTTACAACCTGCTTCACATGGGAACCTGTTGGTCCATGGGAGAACTGGAGGAGTAACAGGGCCAAAAGCAAAGACTAAGCCTGTCTCTGCTTTGGCAGCACACCTTAGGATAACTACCCATTCACTCAGCAGCCCTAGTTTTCCAAATCAGTAAACAGAAGTGGTCATAGGATGTCCAGCTTCAAGCATCTGAGACAGAAGAGGTGAGCATCTGAACATGAGAGCCCACGTTCCCCCTGGAGCGCTCGTGGAAAGCGAGATGGAGACAGAGGGGAGCAGACTCATTAATCTGTTATGAGAAGGGAAGGGGGAGGGAGGTGGGGACGGAGGGAGGTGGGACAGGCAGTCAACTGTAGCTCAGAAACAAACCCTCCCCCAGAAAATGAAACCCAAAAGCAAAAAAAAAAAAAAAAAAAAAAAATCCACATTAGCAGATGTTATCAGTGGTACCACTAATTCTAAGAAACACTGTGTCCTTACCAAGAAGATTTGCAAGAATGTTTGTGGCCGAGGACCTAAGGTACTTGCTACAGAGATGTGAGATCAGAGGTCAGCTCAATCCTGCAACATAAAGGTGGCAAACCTGGGTCACAGCAGATCAGCAGCATGGTTGGGGTGCACGGAGGTTGGGGAGAGGGATGGGTCTGCCGAGGGAGAAGGATGCAGGACTGGGCTGAGCCGCTGCGCTCAGCTTGCCCAGGAGCTTACCTGCAGCAGCCCTGCCCCCTTACACCGCCTGCGAGGCCTGGAATGAAAAGCTGCTGATGCCGCAGTGAAGATTTGGTGGGGGGGGAAAGTAAGCCAGCAACAAAGCAAGACAAAAAAAAAATTCACAAAGCTGCCTTAAAGAGATGAACAACACAAATATGGAAGAAAAGAAAATAAAGGAGCAGTAGGAAAAACACGTCTCCCGATGGCCCTCGGTGTGGAAGGCTGCTGAGAGCCTCCAGTGCACCCAATGCCCAGGCACTGGCCATCAGTTCTAGGTGCACTGTCCTGCCCTGGGACTGCTCCAGATGGATGTGAGCAGCGATGCCTGGGGGGCCCGATGTGCCCAGGAAAGGTCCATCACCCCCTGGAGCCTGGTCTACAGTCCTGAGTACAAAACCTCCATCCCACTGCAGTCCGTAGGCAATGTCCCCTCGGTGTCCCCAGGTGACAGCAGGAACATTTGTTGCCACAGAGGAACCAGCCCAAGGCCCTGCAGGACTCCTGGCCCTGAAAACCCGTCCAGCAATTGCTCAGTTGTTTTGGATGGAGCTGCTGGTGCAAAGGGTTTGAATTTGCCTGCTGCAGGTAGATTTTTGCATTGGTGCTTAGCAGGATCCTGAAAAGCAATTCCCATTGAGCCCCACGGTTTTCTCTGACATTCACTCAGTGAATTCCTTCCACCACCACCTTCCCCAAGTGAAAAATATAGTGACACTAACAAACCTGCTTAGCATTTTACAGGTTGGGGGCTTCAGGCACGGTAAAGGCATAACAAAAGGAAGAAAGCAAAAAACATTTTTCCTGATGCCACCAATGCAGAGTCAATCTTGTGCCAGAGAAAATGAGAGCTCATTTCCATTGCTGACCCCAGAGCGCACAGCCCTTGCAGATCTTTGCTCCTGGCAGTGCCGTAAGGCAGGTGAAGCCCAAGATCTGAGGACGACTGGGAGCCCAGAAGCCAGAGGTGAAAGGAATACATCTCTTGTTGGGAAAGTTGGGTTTTATGTGGAAAGAATGGCTGCAGGCCTGGCTAGTGAAGGCAGCCTGTACAGAGCCCCAAGCACCACCTGAGCCTTTCTCAGGACCAGAGTGAGCGTGTGTCAGTGCCAGCCCTTGGGCAGGTCTCTGGATTTACGCTGCCTACCACGGTGCCCTGCCCACGCCAGAGCCAAACCTCGGCCGGCCCAGCTGCTGGCAACGCAGAGATGTTGGCCAAGGGCCTCGAGGCAAGGCTTGCCAGCAGGAACATGCCTGTCCCAGGGGTGAGGTGTGATCCCTCCATCCTTGCCTTCCCTGCTGCGCTCAAGTTTCCACTTGGTCCGTGTCGAGCCTTTACACCGTGCTAGTTGTGGTGGTACTTAGGCCACAGCATCACAGGCAAGGGGTGACAGATTCCCCCACATCATTTGAGAAAGTGCACACCCCTGGGTGGAGAATTGGGTCCCACAGCCCTTGGGACAGCAGTGGAGGGAACAGCATCTCCCAGGCTTGTTGAGCCACCCCTGGGAAATCAGTTCCCTGAAACTTGCCCAGGAGGGAAGGGGTATGAGCTGAACACATCTGCAAGGGAGCAGCCTGCCACAGAGCCTGCTTGTAGAGCAAAGCTCTTGGCCGTGGGGTTTGACATCTCTAGTTTAGTGTGGGCTCTGCATGCCTGGGGGCCAAAGGATTCCCTCCGCACATGGGCAGAGACTTCACACTGTCAGCCCAGACTGGCTTTGGATAGGGCTTTGCAGCTCAAGGTGCAAGGTTGGGGTTTATTTCCCATGTATAGGCTGCGAATTCTTGAGCTCGAAATCTCATTTTTGGTAACAGGACAGGCTCTTGCTTTCTTCATGCAGGTCTTGGGCTGAGGAGGGAACTTTAGCGAAAAGTGTGAGATGGGCAATTCTCCATCTCTACCCGGCCCATTACACGGCAAATCCTCATTGACAGCTGAGGAGCCAGCCCTGAGTACGGACATTTCCAGTCTCAGACCCATCACAGGGAACTCTAAAGCTCCACACTTACTCACTTTGCTCCAGTATTTCTGAGCTAAGCCCACATCCACAGGTTGGAGGCCATCCACAGTGTAAAGGGAGGGGAAGTAGCTAGAGATCCTCAACAGGTGTAAATCAACACAGTGCTAACGAAATCAGGGGAACTACACCAGCTTGCATCAGCTGGAAAACTTGGTCCAAGCATCCAGGAGCTTGAACAGCTCCAAATGTATATAGGGCCACAGGGTCTCCATCTCCCAAATCAGCATGACTTTATTTGTTCTCATGTCTTCTTGAACGGGAGAAGTCTGGACCACGGTGCAATGAGACTAAGGCAGTATGGGGTGGGAGAGGTCTGAACACACCCAGTGTTCTTTGACCAGGTAGCCTTGGGCAAGAAGAAAAAGGAAACTCAACTTACCTTTGTTCTTCCTCGAGTTCTTCTTTGGTCATCATTGACTTGTACTGGTTTCCCCTCAGCTTTCCAGGACTGTATTTAAAAGAGAACCTCTCATCTGCAGCTAGACAGTAGGAGAAGGAGAGACAAAGAAGAGCAAGAGATCATGTGAGCCAGGGACTTCCTGAGAGCAGTGACCTTGTTCCCTCGAGATGCTCATTGACCCCTGCTCTGGCACACGCATCCCAAACATTACGGCCACCACAAAACGCTTTTCCTCAGTCAGCTCCAGTCTCCAGAAGGCCTGGGCGGTGTTGGGGAAGCTGTGTGGGTTGCAGGGGAGAGCCAAGGTGTTGCTGGCAGGAGTCCTGGCTGCAGCTAGCTCTGGAAACAGCAAGGACAGCTGCGAGCGAGCAGCCCTGCTTGGAAGCAGATACAAGTAAATCCTACAGCACGGGAACCATATGCTATTTCTCTCCCTGGATTCAAAGCCTTGCAGCCCCATCTTGGCTTATCAAGACATGCTAATCCTGCCCTGATTAGCTCACAGCATTTTCCACTTCTCCTCTCCAGACTTGCATTCCTCCCCGCTCCCTCTCCTCGTCCAGGAGCCCATTCCCATGCTTGGGGCTCACGGATGGCCCCACGAGCAGAGCTCTCCCGGGCCACGCAGCCCAGCAGCTCTCCTGCAGCCCTTGGCAAAGCTTGTGAAAATAGGAGGTGCCACATTCAAATCCCGGGGCTGCACACAGCTGAGCCGAGGCAGCCCCAGGAGCACCAAGTCCCTCTGTCACCAGCCGACAGACCCGAAGAAGAAGCTGAGGTCCCCTTCTCCAGGCCTGGGTGGTCTGCTACCCGGCCCGGTGGCCTCAGCCCTGTGCTAATTAAAGCACCGAAGCTCACGGACTCTGAGCCAAAGCCAATCCTTTTTCAATCGGATTTTGTTTGAGCACTATTTGCTTTTAAAAACCTCTCCCCTGCTTTATCTTCCTACAGATGGGAGAAAACAACAGAAGTGGAGGTCAATCCGAAGGGCAGCCCAGGAAGAGCGGCTGCTTCGGGTAGTTGCCTTTATTGGTTAGTCTGTGGGCTGTTTATCTGCGAGCCTTTATCTCCCAAGGACTGCAGGACTCAGCTGCTTCACATCCAGCCATCTAGCATTGCTCTTTCCCCATCCACCCAGAAACATTTGCCACTTCCACCGACCCTCAGAGCCCTGAGGATACTTCTAAGGGGTCCACAAAAGGAAGATGTTATTGTGTCATCTTCAAGGCCCTGAAAGTTTGCACATTATCCACAAATCAAATATCCCGGATGATACCTCTCAGCATCAGCAAGACCCCGAAAGTGGTGAAACTCCCCCGAGTTTCCCCTGAAACATCGCCTGTCCCCAGCCACCTAGGGAAGCCGCTTCCAACCCTCCCTGCTGCTACTGCAGGCACCACCTTAATGAAAATCTCCCCTCCTCCACCTGCCCAAATTAAAAACACCCCACAGCCCCCCTCCTCCCTTCCTCACACCCAGAAGAATTCAGCATCAGCAGCTTCCCTCTATTTTCCTGCCGGTACTGCTCTTAAGGATTTTCTCCCTGCGTCCAAGGTCAGCTGCTTGATTTAGCGATTTCTCCCAGCCCAAGCTCATGCACGCACTCAGCTGCTGCCAGAGCTCTCACAGGCCTCGGGGACCCCCACGCAAAAGGCAAGTCAGAGCTTCATTTTGTAGATGGGGAAACCCGAGATCTCAAAAACAAGCTGTGCCAGGCTGCACGGGCAGGAACGGGATGGAGCGTGCCGACCACTGCAAGGTCACTGCTGCTGTGTATGGAGTGTGCCCGGAGAGGTGGTAGCGGGCTGGGAATTTAACAGAAACCTCTTCCCTGCAGATAGGCACATTTCCTCCCTTCTTCTTTACATCTCCACATCCCTGAGCTTGGGGAGCTTCCCTGGGAAGTCCTGGTGGATTACTGCTCAGTTACCGATGCGGAGTGTTCCTCTAATCCCAAAACACCATCAGGGCTCCTGGGGGAACGATGAGGCAAACCCTTTCCCTTAGCATCTTCACAAATGTCCGAACACAAGCACCCTGATGTTCCTGTCCTGCAGCCCCAAACATTCAGCTCGGCCACATCCCACTTCCCTCGGTGGGAAAACCCTCTGAACGGGCACACAAACAAGGCTGGCCAGCTGGAAACAAGCAGTAATGCTGTGGCTTATCAGCCCTTCAGGTGGCCACAAAAGTGCATGGAAAGAAAATTCAGCTGGCTGCTGCTTTGGAAGATATTAAAAGGACAAAAAAAAAAAAAAAAAGAGGGTGTAACATCCTGTTTCTTACCCCGGTGCAGAGCAGGACCTGTTTCATTGCCTTTGTATAGCTTGCCTGATTTCAAGGACAATTAAGATCATTTCCCTCACATGGTTTTCTGCCAAGTAAATTGAGATTTGGGATTTTGCCTGTCCCCAAAAAGGGCAGTTTAATTGCCATCCCACCAGAAAAGAATAGGGGAAGAGCAAGGCGAGGAAGCTACCCACCTCCCTGCCCACATGTTGTGATTAAAAAGGAGCCAGTGTGTGGCTTTGGAAACCACTGGCTGTTTTCTGAGCTGAGGAACTTTGCAGACCGAAAACAAACTTCAGGAAACACACAGAAAAGGGGAGGTTGGGTTTTCACGTGGACAGCAAAAGCACTACAGAAATACGAGGTGACCTACTTACTCAGAGCCTCCGTGAGTTCATGTTAAAGGAAACATTTGTCTTTCATCTCTCTGCCCTCGCGTTGCCAGCTCGGTGACCCCGGGCTGGCAGGGTGCCGGCAGCCCCCGGAGCACACCTCTGCCCCGAGCAGGCTCGCTCCCGCCGTGCTCCCTGCCAGCTCCCTGCCCGACGCCCGGAGGTGGCTGCTCTGGTGGTTTTGGCCACCACAGCAGCATCCCGGGCTGGTGACAGACTGCCTGCACGATCCCCATATGCCCGAGGGGAATCTCTGCTGGCAGGCTTGCCGGGCAGCGGCTCAGCAGCTTGAGCTGGGCCAGGGCCAAGCGACGCGCAGGAGAGACAGTGAAGGAAGGAGCGAGGTTGATCCCCTCGAAGCCAGGGCACCGCCGTTACTCCCAGCTGCGCTCTGCTCGCCTCATCATGGCTGGGCCATTGCTTTACCCGGTCCCATCGTAAAACACCTCAGAAATGGTGTAAACAATTCAGGAGAGGAGTCGATGGCTGTCTGCAGGAGGTGCTTAGGGAGGATGCTGGGCTAGCCATGGCTCATGGCCAGGGACTGTCATCTCCTCCTGATCCCAAGCCACAGCCACTTTGGGGTGATGCACCGAGGTGCCAGAGCAGCCCTGAAATAGAGCTGAACTGAAAGAGGCAGGCCCTGGCTGAGCAGAGTTAC
Source organism: Tyto alba (assembly GCF_018691265.1). Taxonomy (NCBI): domain Eukaryota; kingdom Metazoa; phylum Chordata; class Aves; order Strigiformes; family Tytonidae; genus Tyto; species Tyto alba. Next base: position 8,751,652 of record NW_024881314.1, read on the forward strand.
TGAGCATCTATTTGGCAGGATCATTCCTCAAACCAGGTCTCCCACAGGGTAACATCCCCCGTCACCGGTGCTGTGAGGAAGCCTAATGGGGTAGAATAAGTGTCTTTTGGGAACCGCATCTCCAAAGGCGCTTCCCCCACCTCGCGGGCACAGCACCAGGATTAAAATTTGATTCCCTGTGGCATTAGATGTAATCCTCCCAGGCCGGGGGATTGCCACACAGCACCTTAAAAAGGGCAAGCAGAAAGTGGGGCAGGGAAGGGGGAACACCCCGAGCTCTCCTGCTGCCCCTGGGCAAGAGCTCCTGGGGACATCCCAGCATCTCCCGGGCTGCTCAGGAGAGCAGAGTGTCCTTCAGACACACACACTTGCTTGGCACCATCTGGTTCATTTTCTTACGAGCGCAACAGTTATCACCCCAATTAGTCAATTAATCATTTTCCAATCAACTAATTGGCTAATCAGTTAAACACAGCTCTGACTAAAGCCCCTGGAGATCGTCCTGAGTGTGAGCAAGGAGCTGCTCCATCACAAAGGTACCCTGTGGCAAACAGCCCAAGGGCAGCATCAGGGGAAGCAAACAGGGGCTGCTGCCGGGGTACGAATTTCCTCAAGAAACGAGACCAACCCCAAGCACTCGGTGCTTCAGCCCCTCAGACCCATCCATACCCTCCCTGCAGGGTGCTGGCTTGCTTGGCACTCACCATCCTCATCCTCTGGCTCTCTCACCACCAGCTTCTCGTTCTCTGAGTCCAGATCTTCCTCCTGGAGGAATTAAAAACCGAGCAGCCATGAGGAGAAAGTTGCACGTCGATTGTCTAATCGTGCATTGTTTTCTTCTGTTGACATTATCCATATGTTTAGTAGTAAAGTAAGAACTGTAGAAAATGTTTAATTGTATCATCACATTGTAGTTGTAATATCTGTACACTGTATTACTTTCAAAAAAAATAAAATGGTAGGAAGAGCTGACATGGAAGGATCGTAGGGGGGTTAGATCAGGTAGGAAAATGATCAGAGTACTGGAATTTTAACATAGTAGGTGGGGACTTGTTCTTTTCATGACACGTCTTTAAAACAGAAATTGACATTAATAATTGGACTTGACTAAATTTTCACCAATTTGGACCCAGGTGGACGGGCCACCTGTACTTAACTCGGAAAAGAAACCTATATAAATTATATGTGTTTGATAAATTTAGCTGTGCTAAATCACCCGTGTTCAGTCAGGGCACCAGAGCCGGCGGGGCAGGGAGGCACAGACCAGAGCTCCTGTGGTGGGGCTGGGTAACCCTTCCCTGCCTCCTTCATGGAACGGGCCGAAAGGATGCTCGCTAATGAGCGAGGTTCGTTAATCTGCTTTCCTCTCACTGGTCAGTGCAGGGGGGAAGATTTGGTCTTTCTTACTGCAGTCCCACCCAAAGGCTGCAAACTGCAAGTGCCTCCCCATAACTGAGGGGAGATGAGGTTTTTAAGAAGCAGCTGCTATCTCAGTATCCCCAGGCACAGCCTTGTGCCTGAGCACCCCCCTGCCAGCACCATCCCTCCCCGGGGACGTGCAGGGGTCTGAGCCACAAGTGGCAGGGGCTTCTCCTTTGTCCCCAGGCCAGGAGAAGGTGGGTCCCCAGCAAAAGCCACCTTGCAGCCATGGGCCGAGCGGCTGCACCGAAGCACAGGAGCGCTCGCCAGCCAGGACCAGTGGTCAGAGCCAGCACTGGGGGGGGTTTGTGCTGGGACCCCACTGGGACCCCTCCCAGCCTCGGCTGGCAGCAGCCCATGGACCCCCAGCTCCTTGCTCCTCCAAGACAGGCCTGCCCACACGTGCTGTGCTGGCACAGCTGATCTCTGGAGCACAGACCAGAGCAGCAGCAGCATATTTGTTGTGTTTTTTGTTTTTTTTTTTTTTTTAAAAAACACAAAGCGATTTTGGAAGTTTTGGGGGTTGCCTCCTACAAGCTACGACAAGCTTTATCAAGCTCAGATTCCTTCCCCTTGCAGAAAGTCACGCAAACTGCAAGCAGGGAGGGAGAGGAACACTCCAGCTCTGTTGATAAGACAGGGACATGTGGCAGTGTCCCTGTGTATGTGCTTTCCTCCCGTAAAACACAGCACCCTGGCCACAAACCCCTGTGAGCCGAGCCCTGGAGCATCCTCCTGCATCCTCCCTGGCCCCATGCATCCCATTCAAAGTAAAGGGGCTGGCGTGCAAAGGGTAAAGCACGTGGGAGAGAGGGGAGGGAGCACAGGGGGGATCTGGCGAGCCACCACGCTATCGAGGGGGACACGGGAAAAGCTGGGGCGAAGGAGACCTGAGGGAAACGAAGATGATCCAAGAAGGAACCTGGGCAGAGCCGAGCACTGGCTTTGCAGTGCACAGTTTTAGATAAACTGCTGGAGTGTGGTATGCAGCTCCGACCCAGAACTAGGTTAGTTTGTCATCAGTGAGGAATGCACATTATTCACAGCCATTTGGCTTCTTCTTGCCACCCAGCTCTCCGGCTCCCCAGAAGGACAAGCTGCTGAGACTCTGGCCCCCCACAGCCACAGCTGGTTTGGGCCATGCTTCCAAACAGGGGCACGTCCCACCAGATACCTGGGCTTCCCCCAGGGACGGCTGGGAGCCGGGAAGCACCCAAAGGAGCGGCCTCAATGGGGGTGCAGGGAGGGGATGCTCAGCCCTGGCCTTGGGGACTCGGCCACAAGCCTGGGGCAGCAGTTCCCCGAATCCGTCTCCTTGTGAGCTGGCACAGAAGGGATATTTTATCCTGTTCCCTGCCCAGGCGTTAGGAACTGAGCATTTCTGAGCATTTACCAGTGGAATCGAGTGAGAAGTTTGGGTGCCAAACATCCAAGGAAGGAAAATATCTCTGCTTCAACGCAAAGAAACTTTTGACGGGAGCAGAGAGGGAGCCGCTGGGGATGCCAGGCTGGCAGGTGACAGCAACGTGCCGTGGCTGTGCTGGGAACCCCCTGCTCGTGGCAGCCAGTAGCTTCACTGCTGCACAACATTCTTCTGCTTGGGTGGCTTAGAGGCAGGTGCCAGCACCTCCCTTCCCCCCGTGCTGCAGCCCCCCGCCTCGCCAGGGCTGCTCGCTCCCATCGCTGCCCCACTGCCAGAGCCCCCCAGGCCCCCCCCCAGGAGCCAAGCATTGCTCCCTGCATATCTGAGAAGCACATTTGCAACTGGAGCACTCTGCTTTCAACAGACCAAGCCATTAAAAGCCCACCCAAACCCCCTCGGGGGAGCGCAGCAGGCAAGCTTTGCCCCCCCACCCACCCCCCTCCACGGCCCCTGCTACCCTGGGACGATGTCCCCTCCACGCAGGGACACCAGCACACGTCGCTGGGCTGGCTCTCCATCCCACGCACCTCTGCCTTGTTGGGAAGTGCTTCATGGCCACATTCATCCTCCGCTTGTCCCACGTGCCCGAGGCTGGACTCAGGTGAGGCATCCGAAGGTGGTATCTGGAAAGAGGCAAAAACTTTGAGCACAAACACCCCCGAGCCCTCCCTGGGCTCAAACAACCAGCCCAGACAGCATCAGCACACGCGGAAAAACCTCAGGCTGTGGCCGGCAGCCCACCTTGCCCCGTGCCCGAGCTGCCTCCCATCCGCGTGCCGAGCCACGGCATGGCTGCTGGAGCGAGGAACACCAGCGACCTTCAATGCCCAGCCCTGGAGCCAGGGTTTGGAGTTCTGAGCTGCCCTCTGCGGCAGCCCCAGCCCGCGGGACCCTTGCAAGGAGCCGTCGGCGAGGGGGAAGCAGCTTGGCCAGCTACCTGGGGTGTCCTGGGAGGGCTGGAAGCAGCTGCCCAGGATGCTGATATAGCAGATCAGGGCTCACAGGAGGGGAGAGGAACAGCACGATACGCTCAGTTCGTTAACACTTGCAGGGCCTGCTCTGCCAGCTGCCTTCTCCATTGCTGGGTAATACCCCCTTGAAACCCTCCTGTCCGTCCCCCCCCCCCCCCCCGCTGCAATCCTGGAGCTGGGGCTTCTCTGCCTTCTCAGCCCCACATCAGCTTTGAACGCAGCGAAGCCTCGATCCCCGTGCAAAGCCTTCCTTCCCCTGCCCTCTCCCAGCCCAGACACTTCTCAGCTGAACCTTTCCCCGCTGTGCTGGGAGGGCAGCCGCGGAGGAGGATACGCGTGGGCAGGGAGCAGGGACATCGTGTCCACCAGCCTTGCAGCGAAATACCAGTGCCGGGCTGGGAGCAGCCTCTGGGCTGGCTTGAAAACCTGTCAACACGGACAAAACCCCCACCCCGAGCCTGGCTGTGCCTGCAGCCCCTGCCAGCCGGGGCGGAAGGGAGAGCCCTCCCTGCCTATAGCACCCCAACACCTCCAGGGAGCCTGCTCCCAAATTTCAGGGCTCCTCAGCTCTGCCGTGGCTGGCGAGTGCTGCTGTGCCGGCTCCCTCGCAGCCGTGGGGCAAGAGCAGCTGAGCTGGGGGTTGCTCTGTGAGGTGAGGACAGTGCCCTGAAGCTTAAAAAATAGAGGGGGAAGGTGTTAGGGCAATGCTGGGAGACTTGACAACCGAACAAGACATTATGGCACCCTGGGCACTGCTCTTCTGTGAGAAGTACAGCCCAGGGGCAATGCAGGGAGACTTTTTGGAGCGGTGGGGAATGAAGGACCCTGGTGGACCAGGGCCAGATGGCAGCAGGAGCTGCTGGAGAAGCAGGGACCCGAGTGCTCCAGCCACCAGCTTGTGAGCCAGCATCTCTCCACGGTCGCATGCTGACCAAGAAAGCCTCCTCACAGGAAAAAAAAAAAAAAAAAAAAAAAAAAAGGCAACAAGAAGCACTGCAGGGAGACCATGCACGTCATTATCCGGGAGCATCTGGAGGAGACTTGACACGGGCCGCCCAGACCAGCTGCTGCAGCAAACAAAGATTGCATTGCCGCCGGCATCGGCAAGGGGACACGTTCAGCAGCAGCTGCCGGGCCCCAGGGCCACGCAGGGCTGGGAACACTCCCTGCCTGCTCCTGCTGGTGGGTGGGGTGGCCCCAGCCCTCTCCCCAGCACATCCCCTGCCTGCTGACGTCTGAAGCATACCTCTGCACAGCTCGCCAGGGGCACTGGAAAGCCCAGCACCCGCCACCGCAGGGTTAAAATCCAGCAGGTCGTTTACCTTAAATAACAATGCAGCAATACATCTGTCTTGGCTTTTGGCAGCTCTTGGCTTCAGAGCCGAAGCATTTGTTGGATCATCAGAAACGTGCTTTTGCCCTTTGTCTTCCATGGCCAGCAAGCGAGACGCCCGCGCGCGAAGCCGACTCCGGCAGCAGAGGCTTTGGACCAAAGCAGGGACAAGGCCAAGGCCTCCAGGGACATTTTGGGCACAGACAGCCCCAAGTCTCCCACGGGAAGATGGCTCAGATGCCAGAGCTTGGCATCGTGTCCCCAAAATCCCCCCTCAGGGCTTTGCCACCGTGCCAGCCCTCTCCCAGCCCTACAGAAGATGGAGGCCGGGCTCCTCATCACAGCCTCATCTGGTTTTCAGCTTATTTCTGCCCGTTTCCTCCCCGCTTCCTCCATGCATGAGCAACGGGTTTCCCTTCTCAGAAGGGATGGGAGGAGGCTGTGGGGCTGGTGTGTCCCTCTCCCTGTCCTCGCTCATAGGGACAGCCCCAGCATCTGTGGGCGGGAGGGAGACGACTGAGTGCCCCAGTCCAGCTCTGTGAAAAGGGAAGATCCCAAGCTGTAAAGCAGGGGAAGAAAATTGTCTTGGATTAAACTCCCGGGCCCTGTGTGTTGCCATTTATGGCTGCACTTTCTGCTCCAAGCCTGATGCAAGACATTGCAAGAGGGAAAGAAAGCAGACAAGAGACAGCCAGCCAGAAAGAGAAAAGCCAGGAGGAAAAGGGGAAGGAAGAAGCCTTTCAAAAGAAAGAATAAATAATAATTTGGGGCAGAGTTTAGCAAAGCAAAGCAGCTGCTACGTTGGCAGCTCCCTTTCAGCTCTCCATCCTCACACCAGCCAGAGAAGGAGCTGCTACAGAACGAGAGCAGTTTCCTACCCCAGGAGTTGGCCCCGGCAGCCCCGAGGAGCCCGGCTGGGGGGGCGCCGCGTGCGGAGGCAGCACTTCACGGGTCTGACCCCCCGCCAAAGCGTGGGGAGCACCCACTCCCACCCGTCCCCCTGTCACTGCTGTGGGCAGGGACGAGCCACAGAGCGGCCACAGCCCTGCGGAAGCTCCGGGGCCACCCAGTCCCCAGCGAGGGGTCGGGCAGCGCCAGATCCGATGAGGAAAACACCGGTGGGTCTCACAGCAGGGTGAGGTGTCCCGGCTCGGCAGCACCCATCCCTGCAGCAGCATCACGCCCCGCTGCAGCACCCCAGCACTGCACCCAGCTGCTGCTCTCCCTTTTTTGCCCCAGCCTCCGGCAAACAAACGCCACAGGCACCAACACCGGGACCTCTCCTGCTGCCACAGACGAGCCAGATGGCAGCTTTGGGCAGGGAGCAGGGGAAGGCAAAGCCTGCCCTTGCCTTGAAGGCTTACCTGGCAGCCACTCACACGGGTGGGCACTTCAGAAGGCAAAGAGTCCCCATGGCCTCTGCTCCAGCAGCCCACCAGCTCTGGGCAGGCTCCCGGGGCTGTACCCAGCCCAGAAGGGAGAGGGCAGCAGCCCAACCTCCCAAACCTGCTGTCGAGGACACGGCGTAAAGCCCCGACACAACCGTGCCCCACGCCGTGTCCCAGCAGCAGCCCTGCGCTCCAACCCCACGGCTGGGCTGCCACGGGGGTCACGGCACGTGCACAGCCTCCCTGGGGGGGTGACACACGTCCTGCCTCCCTTCCCAGTTTGCAGCCACTGTAAGAGATGATGCGTTCGTTATCGGCACAGGCTGCACTGCGTGAGAACTGGGGCACCTCTGAGCAGTTATGGGTCCGGCTGGAGAGCCCCATATCCTGCTGGCAGGGGCCTGTGCTGCTGCCAAGGCTGCGACAAGGGATAGCACATCAGCGTATCCCTCCCCACCACGCTGTGGGACAGCAGAGCTCCTGCCCCAGCCTGCACAGCTGCCAATTAAAGCCAAACTAATTAGACACCCTCTCCCCTCCAGCATGGTTAAGGCAGGCAGGAGGTATCAGAGAGGGAGATGCGGACTTCTTAAACGTAAAGCAGGTCCCTGCTAGGAGCTGGGTGGTTTGTGCTTCTGCTGCCTACGGTGTCTGGAGGCACCGGGAGCACCCCAGGAAGGCACAGATTGGGGGGGGGGGGGCACAGAACAAAGGTGCCAGGAGCTTTGCGGAGGTGACATCCCCTTCGTGCCTTTGCTGTCCGGGTGACAGCACCACCCGCTGCCCTGGTCAGGCTGGGTTTGCACGACTCCCTGGCTGGGGCGAGCTGGACAGCTCTGAGTGTGAGGCCCCCTCCACCTTTCTGGGTCACCTCCAGAGCTGGCCCCTCTCTCCCCAGTGTCACCCATTTAATCCTGCTCTATTTGAAGCCACCAGCTGTGGTTAACCCTTGGCAAACCAACCAGGCCGCTGCGCCGGGCAGAGAGCCTGGCACTGCCCTCCCCACCCCCAGAGCATCCCGGCCAGGATGGCATCCCAGGGGTGGCTCTGGACCACCACTGAAAACCCTGCCCGGTCCCGGCCATCTGCCATTTCCAGAACAGAAGTACTTAATACAGAATTGAAGTTTTCTGACTGTTTCTCACAAGCACCAGACTCAGTAGCTCCAGCGTCGCTGTGGTTCCCACCCAACAGCTTTTCATTAGGGGATTGCTTTGACAGCGCTGCCTCATGCGTTAACAAGCTGGGGATGGGGATGAGAACAGACAGCAACACATTAATTAACTTTTTTTTCAGTGATGAGAGCCAGCAGAGACAAGGGGAACCACTACCAGAAATTAATGGAAACAAGGACTCCTGGGCTCCTTTCCCTGCTCTGCCACTGCTTCATTTTATAACAGCGGGCACGATGCTGTGACAGCCTGTTCTTCCCAGAGAGGGGCAGGGAAGCCTCGACCTACTCTGATTTTACCAGCTGGCTTCACATCGCAGCCTGCCCTTGCAGGAGGAGGTAGCAGGAGGGCAGCTGAGCCACGCAGCTGATATCGGTTTGCAGAGGCAGGGAGAAGGGAAGGAAGGAAGCAGCAGGGTGCACAGCTCCAGCCAGCCATTAAACATGCCAAGGCTGCTCTCCCCAAATGGGTTCATCCATCAGCATTTTGGTCGAGTGGTTAATGGCTGCAGTGAATCTGAACCAGCCTGGTGCAGTATGTGCTGAGCAAACAGGAGGGAGGAAAAAAAAAAACCAACAACAACAACAACAACAAAAAAACACAAACAAAAAAAAAAACACAAAAACAAAACCAAAACACAAAAACAAATAAAAAGGAAAGCAAGCTCTCCAAGTGTCCAGCACAGCCCTCTGCTTGCTGATGTACTGAGAAGCCCTGATCCTGCAGCGGCCCCGACACTGCTGGGAGCCCGGGGCCGAGCGGATGGCATCTGGGAGCCTCGTCTGCTGAGTCACATCAGGGGACCGCAGCCTTCAGCTGAGCCAAGGCAGGTTTGATAGGGCACATTTCCACCAGCAGCCGCCTGCAAAGCACTCACTGCTCTGGCCAAGGCCAGTCCCATCCCTGCATGTAACATCTGCTGGGCTCTGGCCAAAGCGGTGCTGGAGGAGGAGGAGGATGAAAAAACTTGGAGGATATTTACAGGGAGCAAAACCAGGGAACCTGAGGGAGACTCTGCAGGGCTGTGGACGGTGTCCCCCACTCTGCCTGCAGGGTTGGCCCGCGGAGCAGCAGCCCGGGCACTGCTCCCCGCTCCCACGTGTGTGGTGCCTGCTGGAAATGCACGTACTCGCTCCGCCGTGCCACCCAGCACCGCCGGCCCCGGCCGGGCAGCCTGCGCCCAGCAGCCCTGGCAGCCGCGAGATCACGCGCGGGCCAGCGCTCCCAAACACTTACTCAGCAGTGAGAAGCATCCCTCCCCCTTCCCCCTGCTCCCTGCCACCGCCTGGTCACTGTCCTTCCCAAAGAGATGCCGCTCAGCTCCAGAGCCTTACTCCTGCAGTGTGGTAACCCTTTCCCAGGAGGAAAAACTGGCCAGGACCCTACTCAGCTCCTGCGTCCCCTTTGCTCTGCTGTACGAGGGGTGGCACAGCAGAGACCCCGGTCCCGCAGGGCCCAGCCAGGCTTCTGGGGGACACAAGACCCCTGTGCCTTGAGTAAGGGCTCGCCTCCAGACATGCAAACCCCGTTACCACAACCCGTGCCCGAGTGGGGAATAAAGGAGCTGAGCCCATCTCTGAAGGCAAGCAGCATTACAGCAGCGCCTGCTCAAGGAAATCGGGACTGAGGAGCAGCCAGAGGGGAGGAGAAACATTCCTGAGAAGACTCAAGCTAGCGAGACAGCAGATGAACCCATGAGCTCTGGCAGCACCGCATACAGCCATCTGTCCTGACAAGGTGCTGCACTTCATCAGAGAGCGCTGGGTGCGCCCCGGGCCCTCAGCAGCTCCGGCCGGGTGGCCAGCTCTGGTGCTGAGCTAGCCCAGCCGGGCCCCAGCTGGCTAACGGCAGCCCAGGGGCTCTCCAGCTTGACAGAGATCCCAGTACTCAAATGCACCGATAGATCACGGGGCAGACGGACAGATGTGGCTTCCAGGACGCTGCGACGAGGGAGGGGGGCTGCTGGAGAGCTGTACCCATGGCCAAGGGGTGCTGGGAAGGGGAGAGGGAGAGCTCTGAGGCTCAGAAACAACGAGGAGAGGTGAGGAGGGGCACAGGGAGGCAGACCCACACCCCAGCCCTGGGAGCGGCTCAGGGCTCACCCCTGGGCGTTGCAGAGCATCACCCATACAGAGGGGAGTGTGCAACCCCCTGGGACTTGCCCAAGGCCGTCCAGTGAGTCAGTGGCAATGCTTTCCAAGGCCAGGGCTGGCTGCGTGCTGCCCGGCAGCCTGGATACAGTCGCTGAGGATTACAAATGCTGCTAATAATAGCCAGCAGGCGCCTGGGCCCCAGGCCTGCGCTCCCCAGCCGAAACATGCTGTCTGCACACAGACGACGCAACACTCCTGCATTTCTGAGCCACCCCATTACTCACTTTCCCCCCACACTGGGACAAGGAACCGCCCTGGGAGAAAGCCACCAGTGCTCAGACACCTCGGGTTGTCACCGGGTCGCATCCAAACCAGGCAAGAGCAGAGCAAGCTCTTTCCACAGAGTCTGGGTTCCCCTTTCATTTTAAAATAAGAACCGGTGCAGGAGGAGGATTTATTGGGTGTTTATAGGCATTGCTGTCACCACCAGCCCCCCCCCAGTTCAGCCAGGGCTCAGACCTCGGGGCCAGCATCCTGCTGGGGTTGGGAGGGAGGGAGAAAACAATCCTTTCCCCTGGGGGAGGCAAGGAGAGCCGACGGCTGGGGACAGCATAAGGAACCCTGTGCTGGCAAGTTTGCTGCAGCCCATAGGAAGAGGATGCAGAGAGCAAGAATAAACACACACTGTCGTCGTGTCCCCCCCAACACCTGGATTAGCTCTTGAGAGAAGGAGAAGGCTCCCAGGGGCTGGATGTGCACCCAGGAGGGGGTCACACCGACATACACTTCTCTTCCCTTAAATCTTCATTATCCTGATTATTTTTAAGAGTATACCTTGGGGGGGGGGGGGGGGGGAAGGGGAGGGGGGGGCTGCGGCGGAAGGGAACCTGAAACACCTCCCTGCTGCCGCCGCCCTCGGGGGCAACGGGCTCGTCCCCACCCGCGGGCAATGCGCGGCTTTTACCGGGATCGCTCTCGTCGTAGAGGCAAAGCCCGGGCGCTGCGCTCCCGCCCTGCCACCCGCGGGAAGGGACACTGCGGGGTGGGGGGGGGGGGTGGGGGGACGCGACACCGGCTGCAAGGACCCCGGGGGACGGGGGGAGGCTCCGCAGCGAGCCGGCCTTACCGTGCTGCCCGCATCCTCCCGGGGCTGGGCGGGCGGCGGCCGGGGGATGCTCTCGGTCGCCGCGGGGTTGGGCTCGGCCGCCGGGCCCGGCTCCGCCGCCTCCTCCCGCTGCTCGGCAGCCGCCTCCTTCCCCTCCTCGCCCGCCCCGACCTCCTCCACCGGCACCCGGCCCCCCTCGTCCTCCGGCCCCGCTGCCGCCCCGGGGCCGCCCTCCCGGGCCGGCTCAGCCGCTGCCGGTTCCCGGGACCGCTCCGCCGCCCGCTCGCCCTCGCCTCTCCGCAGCCTGACGAAGACGGAGGCGAGGACGAGGGCCAGGACGGTGAAGAGCAGCGGGACGGCCAGGTACAAGTCAAAAGCCGCGTCCATCCCGCCCTGCTGCCGGAGCCCGCCCGACCCGACTGCGCGGCCGCGGAGGGTGCGCGCCCAGCCCGCTCGGCCTGCGGCGGGGCTGGGCAGGCTCTCAGCCGGCTTTACCCGGCGTCATCTGCCTGGGCCCTGCCCACAGCCCCGGCCCCCCCCCTCGCCCCGGCCTCGGCACCCCCCTCCCGCACGGAGCCGGCAGCCGGAGCCATCCCCCCCACCCCGCCGGGGATGCACACCCGCACCCACGGGTGGGATTTGGGCAAGGGAGGTTTGCGCTGCAGGCAGCCCGGCTCCGCCTGATGCCAGCGTCCGGCTTGGGACAGGAGGACCCTGCATTAGACACTGCCCCATATCCAAAACCATCGCTCCCAAACCGTTCTGCGCACGCACTTGCACCGTTCGTAACTCTCTGACTCGGGCAGGTCTCCGTCTCCTGGGATGCTCGCTGCGGGCAGACGGGCACCCACGGCTCGGTGAGCTCTGCACGATTGCAGATCTGTGCAGGTTGGGGTGTCAGCTGGCCTCCACGTAGTGCTTAATGAGCATTTACACCATGTTAGCCCGCGGTTGGGTAGCAGAGGAGCTGGCAGGGCAAGGGAAGGGCTGTCCTGACTCTCCTCGGTGCGGAGCATCTGCCAGCACGTCTACGCCAAGCTTCAGAGCATCACTCCAGCTTCCCCAGGAGCTGCGGGCGATATCGGTGACACATTTGTGCCATAAACTGCTGTCACACGCAGCAGGTAAGCAGGTGCTGAGAGCAGCTGGGCTGCAAGAGCCTCCCCCTGCCCCCCCAGCCCCTTGTTCTGGGGTGTCTGAAAAACAGGCTCAAAAACTGGGAGGTGCCTAAGAGCCATCTCAAGCTGGCAAGGAGACTGGCCAAGGGGTTGGCAGATCCTTCCAGACTCTGCCACCAAGGATTTCCTGCCTCTTGAGACTGCTGGGAGGATTAGCCAACCTTTTACAAAGCAGGCTGAAATTAGAAGGCCTAAACTATTCCTGCCAGGGTAAAACCACCACAGAGCTTTCTCCCAGCTGTGCATGAGGGGAGCAGACATGGGAATCTGCCCCCAAATTTTCCTCCAGGGAAAAGGCTTTCAAGATATCTCTGAGAGCAGAGATTTTTATTGACTGGCTAGAAACAAAACATGGACAAAGATGGGATTAAATCCCCAGGGTGGGAGGAAGGAAGTGAAGCCATGATCCTCTCTGCACTTTGTCTTTATTGGTAATCTTATCAGGCAGGCAATCATTAGCATACAGATAATTGTATTCTTAGTAACAACCAACCATGGTACTTATCTTCCCTTCTCCTGCATAGCTTTGCTTTCCTGGGCCCCGATCATCAGAGCTGCTCCAGAGCTCAGCCAGAACACCTAGAGATGGTAGCACCACAGTGCTGTTTGGTTTAGCATCTTTTTCGATGTATATTTGATCCCTTCTTCTCCCTTCCTGTCCAAAGTCATGCTTTAGCTTGGTGAAGCTACCAGCTTCCAAAAGTTTGACTCGTTAGATGAAAGTAGTGGAAAAGCACGAGGGATGTGACAGCCAGGACTGCTCCACCAGGTAGATACAAAGGGGTATAAACAGGTCTGGAGTGCAGCGAGACTGAAATTCTCTCCCAAGCAGCTTCTGGAAGACCCTTCCAGGGGCAGAAGGACTAAAGAGCCTCAGCCAAAGGGTTTATGACAGAGCCTGTCTGAGAGGCCAGGGTGATCGTTGATTAGAGCCTGGCACAGCCTCGGGTACGGGATACAACGCTGTGTGTTTGAGAATCAGCAGTTAATCGGGTTGGTTTGTATTTCTTCTGTTTTTTAAGTAACCTCAGAGCTGAGCTGACCACCTGCGATAGCCACGAAGGCATCGTCCCAAATCCAATGCATCTGTTGCCTTCTGAGACTTCCCCCGAGCCCTGGAAATTCTTCACAGCAGGAGACAGAACCAGGGTGGGGAAACTCGTGGGACTGGGTCTTTGCTCCTGTGCTCAGGTAGACTCTCAGGTTTGGGGAAAAGGAGGAATTTTGGGTGAAACTGACAGAGACTGGCCACTGTGGTCTGCTAGTGACTTGGCCTTACACACTTTTGTGGCTGTCACAGTGCCCTCGCTTGCTGCTGACATCCAGGACATCTCCTGCTCTTTTTCCCTGGCACTGTACATTTTCCATGGCTCTTGGTGGGAAGTGTTAGAGGGTGTTTGCCCACGCAGGAACACAGTAGCATGTGGCTTGTATTAACCCAGTGCAGAGACTGAGCACTGAGCGGGTACCCTCCCAAGCAGGATTTATCACTGCCTTAAAATACGAGGCACTGGCCCTCACGGCTTCTGAGGTGGGGGTCACTAATGGGGGAACCAAACAGGAGCTACAGCCAGAGTCGACCTTTAGCAGCTTCTGCCTTTGGCCCTGCAGTGATTCACTATCAGGTTGCTGGAACCTGTCGCTCTCGTAGGAGTCATGAGAACTGCAGGGCTCAGACACCTCTGAAAAACACCACTCCTGGTCTTGAGAGCAACAGCCAGGAGCATCAAGGACACGTCTGCAAGAACATTTGCTCTGACCGAGCTAACTTCATATAGAAACAAGGTGGCAGAATCAGCAGCTGGGCTCAGCTCCCCACATCCAGACCTGGGGTGAAGCTAGATTCTTCTGCAGAATATGATGTGATGGGGACGATTCCCCCAAGCAGAAACCAGGCTCAGCAGGTCCCGTCTGATATCCACTTATCCCCTCTGTGGCTCTCCAGAGGCAAGTGGATGGTGTAAACTTGTCCTGATGCAGCAAGGCTCCCGCTGGGAGGGACAGGGGTTAGCTGTAGGGTTCTCCCATCAACTCACTCATAAAAATATGCTGCTGTGTTTCTGAACTGCCAAGATAGATGGGAAACCTGATGTCCAGCAGAGCCCGTGGAAGCTGGTGGTGTCTCACTTGCGCTTCCCTGGAGCTGGGCTGGTGTCACAGCTGCCTGGACTGCACTCCCAAAGGACGGCTGTCACCGTGCCTCTCCAAAACTAAGGAGAGGGGACTGCAACCCAACAGCAAGATTAAGAGCTCTGGCTCCAGCGGCTGCAGGCTTGGGGACAGGAGGAGATGGCTTCACACGCCAGGGATGGCTCCCAGCCCGGGATCTCTGCCCTGCTCCTGCCCGCCAGCTCTGGGAGAGACAAGCTGCGGAGGGGCTGTCACAGCCTCTGCACAGAGACTGCGGACAAGGGGGGGGCTTGGGGAGGACAAGCCTCCTCGGGTACCACATCCCCATCCCAGCCCGGGGTACCAGCCTTGCCGTGGGCCGCCCAGCGCTGGGAAAGCGCATGAGCAGGCTGCCCTCGCTCGGGAGCCGAGCGGCTCTGCACCGGCAGCGGGCAGGGAAGGGGCTGCCTGGGGGGAGCAGCTTGCTGAGCCCCAGCCCCCCACAAAAGCTGCTTTTCCAGGGCTTTTTCCAGGCCGCAGCGGAGGCGGGGGGGGGGGGGGTGGGGTGGGGTGGGGCGGAAAGGGTTGGGTGACAGCTGAAGAGCTTTTACCAACAAAGGAGGATTCAGGAGAGCTGCGGTGACAACTGCTCCGGGAAGCATCCCCCGCCACGGAAAATGCTGCGCTGCAAATCTGCCTGCGAGAGGGATTTAGCTGGGTTGGCTCCCCACAGCCCAGGCCGCTGCGGTCGGCACCGCTCCCAGGCATAACGCGCAGAGCAGCCGGGAGAGCCTTCTGCAGGCACACAGGAGACCTGACTTACCACATCGCATGTTCTCACTCCCTCCCGCGAACCGTGCAGGCAGTAGCTGTTCCGAGATCCTCTGCTTGCACGGGTGCATCCCTCCCCCCCAAAGTGAGAAAGGCGGCTGAAGCAAGCGGAGTTCCAATACCCCTCTCCCCCCCCACAGCTGGAACCCAGGCACGGGAGTACAAGATCCTGAAGCGAGGTGAGCAGATACCAGTGGGTTTCTAGCAGGGAAAGCAGCAGCTGCTGGTTTGCACAGACCTCAGCGACTTCAGGCAGCGCCTGTTCCAGACAGATGATTCCGTGTTCCCTGGTCCTCCAAGAGCCCATTTCCCCTCACATAAAGCTTGAGCACCGACTGGTTTTAGAACCAGTCCAAACTCAGATTATTTTTCCAAGCCCCAAGTCATGCTCCGAGTCACCAATACCACTCTTTCCTTGCCAGGAACAGCAACATCCTCTCTGCGTTGATGCCAGAAACTAGAAGCTGTCCCAGGGAGCGCCACCGTATTTGCCCTGTTCTTCACCTGACAGAGGCTTGGAGGCCACTGACCTTTCTGGCTGCCTGTTCATTTGCTTTTTCACACCCAGCTGTGTGCTAGCACCGATGCCGCAGTGATGCTCAGAGAACTGGTTCCATTCACAAGTGGCAGAAAACTAAACACCGCAAGAAGAGTTCAGCTCACCAAGAGGTCTGAGCCAGCAGAAGGGCGGGGATGGCTGTACCTGGCTCCCACTGAAAGGAAGGATCCTACCAAAAAGCTGTCTTGTGGGTGCTGTACTTTCTCCCCAGGCTCCCACTACTAACCCCTCTGCTAGCCAGGCTGCTGGTTGCACCCAGTGCAGCTCTTCCATCATGTTAAAACTAATTTTCCAGTCTAATCCCTGAGCTAGGGCAGGCTCTGAGTTGTTGCTGATGGTCTTCAAAGTTTTGAGCCAGCTGTACAACCAGCCTTGCCCTTGAAGACAAGCTGATAGTCCTAAAAGCGAACCAAAAGCTCAAGGATACTGGCAGCCAGTGCCATCCTGACCGCGGCAGAACAGCTGAGAGAAGCCACAGCCTTGGGTCTAAACAAGGCAGCACAGCATCAGGAAAGCAATGCTGAAATTCCCCTCCAGCCCTGGAACGCCCTCCCTGCTAGCAGAGCTGGGGCATGGCCGGACCAGCTGCTGCTCCTCCAGCTGCCCCATCCTCCTCCTCCTCCTCCTCCTCCTCCCAGCAGGCTGCAGACGCTCGCTGCGGTGGCAGCCCCACAGTTTCAGGTCTTTCTCTTGAAAGAGAGGACACACAACAGTTACAGGCATCACACAGAGGTGGGAGCTGCCAGCTCTCAAACCAAAAGGGACATGGAATGATTAATTCCTTGTGAATGCAT
Source organism: Tyto alba (assembly GCF_018691265.1). Classification (NCBI taxonomy): domain Eukaryota; kingdom Metazoa; phylum Chordata; class Aves; order Strigiformes; family Tytonidae; genus Tyto; species Tyto alba. The sequence goes on from NW_024881314.1 coordinate 8,768,027, forward strand.
TTCAAATCAGGTCTACCTGCCTCAATTTATACTTCTCCAGAAACAGAGGAGGTGCAGTCCCACAGAGGAGTCTTTACGTGTCTTGAAACAAAAAGATGAGATGCTGCAAGCATAATAGTTCAATAATCAGTCTTAAAACACATAGCTACTTAGTGCCGTGCCTAACACTCAAGTAGGAACGCAGCCCGGTTCTCTTTGTGACTTGCTTTCTAACTGCCATAAAAGCAATGGCAGTAGTTATTTGCTTTTGCATCAAACTAGAGAAAAGGAGCAAGAACACCAGCAAGGGTGCAGCACAGACAATCCAACCCCCACATGTCCACTCAGGTAACCGTGTCCTGTTGGCTCCCCAGTAGCCGTTAAAAAAGATCAGTATGCCATCCTCCTTGTTGAAATGAGGTATTGGGTTGCAACTGTCACAAAAGGGAAGATAGGTAGCTAAATCAGAGGAACAAAAATTAATCCAGTCCAGATTGCAAGGCAACAGTGGCACCGAAGGAGATACCAGCAGTACCTGCAAATTAGGAAGAACAATGGGAATATCTTGAAGCTGGGAGCACGCAAAGGGGCCTCTCTTGGGAATGAAAAGCAGAAGAGATGCATTATGAAAGCATTTCTACAAAGGCTCTACATAGCTTTCAGCCACCACAATTCATATCATTTTCTGGAATTAGGTCTTGTTAAATGCCAAGCACGGACGCGCCCACAAGGGGAGCAGGGGCTCAGTCGCTGACTGTGACTGCCTGGCTGCATCGAGCTACAGCGTCTAGCAGAGGATGTGAACAGGGCCCGGGGAGAGATCTTCTGAACAGCAGTTGGAAAAGAGAAAAAAAAAACACAACCGGTTTTGTAGGTGACAATAAACAAGAAGAATGTTTACATCAGCATTTGGGAAGGACAGAGTTTTATGCAGAAACGAGCAAACTTGCTGTCTGCTGCCACAAAACCATTTATCCTTCAAGGTGTTTCATTCTACAGTATTTTGATATAAATATTTCAGAAGCCTCCAGGCTGCTGTCCCACACTGTGTTTCAGTTTATTTACTTACAGTTACTGGTTTCAACAAACCTCACTAACAAAATATACAAGTTTTTCCACTTTCCCAATCCTTGTTCCACTACATGGCCAAATCTGTTCCGAGGCAGCTCCAGCCACTCCGGAGCGCCCTTGGGGGGCAGCTCTGCCCCCCGAGCCCCCGGGGTGTGGGGGGGAAGGTCGGTCACCTCTGCTTGGAGCCCAGCCCTTCCACAGCAACTCTCTGCACTGTGCATCTTGGCGAGAAGCTAAGCTGAAAGCAGCATGTGACACCTGGAAGACAGAACTCCCTCTTGCCAGTATTAGGTGGCAAGAGAAATACAACACGAGGCTTCTCGTAATGCAGCCCGGGGAGGACAGGGAAGAGGCAAAAAGCACACATTGAAGCCTGGAAACCAAGCTACTGACACAAACCTTCTCCCAAAGCTGCCCCAGCAGCTTCCAAAGCACACCCCACACCACACAGACGTACTAACCACATGAGAAAGAACTAGGGAAAGTCCCCAAAGCACCCCCACAGCCATTACCTGAACACTGTTTAGCGTAGGGCGGTGCTTTGGGAAACAGAGGAGTACACCTGTAGTTTTCTTTTCAGAGCATGATATGATAAAAAGTGACTAGCCAACAGGGTAATGCAAAATAATTGATTTTATTTAAAATAAAAAGCAAAACCACAATCATCCGAACAAGACAAGAGTATCCCAGCTCTGCTGGATGGCGTGATAAAAGCAGCTATCGGCAGTGGCAGGGCTTGGAGCAGACGGGGTGACTGTCAAACGAATCGGTAAGCTCTTTCCTTCCCCCCTTTGCAAGGGGAATGCCAAAAGCCTCCCATTACATTTAGCCCACACAGGCATTTCAGATGTGATTCAGTCAACAGTCTTGCTTCCTGCCCCTCAACGGCTGGGGATTCAGGGAGGAAAAGGGTCTAGGTTAATGATGAAAGAGGTTGCTGTCTTTCTTCTAAGCTTTTGGAGAGGCTTAATGTAACTGAGAAGACAAACTGGAGCCAGCGTTCCCGAGCTGGAATGGGGAGGAAGGTAAGCCAGTGCTTCCACGGCCTCACCTGCTCCCACAGCACTTGTGCAGGGACCAGGTGCCGAGATGGGCGCGCCTGTTGTTCCCATCTACAGTCCTGACAGGGTATTTATTCGTTTGCTCCTGCACTGTCATAGCAGACAAGCCTGTCCTCGTTACTGGACTCAAAAGCACGGCCAGAGCTCACAACTCCCTTTACCTTTCGCCAGAGCAGGCAGGACCATGACACCCCTACACCCAGTACAACGGGGAAGCGTGCAGTCGGGGCCCAGCGGGCGGCTCTCGGCCCGTCCCCCGGGAACGGGGCAGCCCACAAAGCACCGGCGGGTGCTGGGCCGGCAGCCTGCTATGTCCTGGGGCTCTACAGTACACAAAAGCAGTGGGGTCGGAACAAAAGACATGGACGCCCCAAGAAGCACAAGCCTGGAGAAGGGAGAGCACAAACCCCACTCTCCCAAGTCAGCCTCCCACAAGCATGGAGCTAGGCACAAGGGGAGCAGAGTTTTTAACTTTATTCCTCATTCACATGGCCTGGAATGAGGGCCTGGGAAGTACCAGCTCGCTCCCTTCCTGTAAGGCCAGTGAAGCTGACTCCCTGATGAGACATAATTTAATCTAGTCCTATTTTAAAAAATCCCGATCTAGCAGGACCTCCCATTCAGAGCAGACCATGAAATGCCAACAGTTAAACTCTGGTGAAAACAAAAAGCCTTGTTCTGCTACAATTTATGTACCACACAGCAATTCTGGAAGGGCCACCACAGAACACCACGTGGCCAAGAGTGCTGAACAACATCCCCAATGTTTTCTGCTACAGAAAGCTTACACCAGGTTCGGAAGTCTCAGGTTGCTTAGGATGTCTGGAACACTTTTTGTGGGAGGATGACTTCAAAGCATCTTACACAGTAATTACGTTTCAGCCTCACAACACCCCTGTGAGGTAGGTATCTTCCTCACTGACTAAAACAAAGACAGAAGCTGACCAATTTGGCTGAGGCAAGAGCCTGAAAGCGGAAGAACCAGAGATCCCAGGAGTCCTGATTCCCAGGTAGCCTAAACAGACACACCTTTGTTTCGTATCAAAAAGTGCCTCGTGGAGAAGTCAGTGGAACGTTGCTGGTATCACGATGCCTGCAGTCCATTTCAAACACACTGCTTTTCTGCGAGGGATGGCAAACGAACACCGGCTTCAGTCTGAAACTTTTATTTCACACCATGGAAGAGTTCAGAGGGACGGAAGAACACACTGCACTCTGGATCTTCACACTGTGCTTCTGGTGGTAGAGGTGGGGTTTTCCTGGCACAGCGATCAGGCTTTCATGTGCATGTAAGATTTTAAGACTGCTACACTGAACCGTGCATGCTAAATGCAATTGCAAGCTACAGCATAAGCTATCTTCCTGACATACTAACTGTCAAGCCACCATAGAGGGCAGTGGGCCATTCTCTAAGGGCTCCTCTCGCTGTGACAGAGCTCAAACTCTGGGGCCTTCGCCTTCCCAGGACCCCATGTTCTTCCGAAAGGCAGGACCTGCAGCCTGCTCCGAGATGTACAGATTGTGCAGGCTCCCAGGCTGTTCAACCGGGCAGGAAAAAAAGGCAACCTTGGCCAGAAATGCCAGGAGTTTGAGAAGTTTTTTTTTTTTTTTTATATTAAGTAATCTTGTGGAAGAATCTGCAGCAGTCTACAGAGCAAGCATGCCCACTTACACCTGGCTATCACAGGAAATCCAGGAGTCTGGACAGCTAAAGGTCTATCAAAAAACCTTCCTTCTCTCCATTTTTCCACCACCACGCTTGCTCCTACACAAAGTGACTGGCATAGAAGATTCAGAAACAGAGATCCTGACAAACATATTTAAGCTTCCCTTGTACAACAGGATACGGCCCAGTCTCTAAGAAGGGAGAGAGTGTTTAAATAAGAAGAGACAAGGTTAAAAAAAAAAAAAAAAGAGATCAGAAAACCCAGACAAGCAGTGTTTTGGGTTCCATCATATCTACCATGTGTAAGAAAGTCACAGTTAAAGCTGCCAATCTGCTTTCTAATTCTGCTACCAGTGCCTGGGCATTATTGCATGTTTACTACATGCACACCTCTTCTGCTGTCAAGTTTCCTCTCCCAAAGAAGAACAGCTGAGGTGAGATCTAATACCCACCTCCTCGGTCTCAGCAGAGCACCCAAGGAAGCACCCTAACACAGCTAGCTTCTGGCTGTGCTGTTCAGACAGAGAAAAAGGATCATTTCCTTGCAGCGCACCTTCAGCCACAGACCTCTGCTGACGCTACCAGCACAAGCCTCCACTAAAAAAACCCCAGCAGCTCCAACAGATCCCTTGGGGATGAGCGCTTTACCCAGCATAAAACAGATGCATCTACACAGACTTAAGCAACACACTGCATTTTTAAAAAGCACAGAACAACAATATGCCCCCCTCCCAGCCCTTTACAATTGGCACCGCAAGTTCCGGAAATATCTGAACCCATGACCTCAAAGAAAAGCCAGGTAGGCGTGTGAACTACCCTGTCCTGAATGAGCCCACAGCCCTGTAACTGCTTGGTATTTAAAACCCAGCAACTGTTGTTATCATACAAGAGTCAGACTTTGTCAGTTGTTCCCTAGTGCTAAACATCATGCCTGCACCTGAAAGACTGTAATTACTGGCAAATGCTGACTTTTTCCCCCCACGGTTTTTGCTGTCCAAGAAACTCCAGGATTCTCCTGCTCCATCACGCTTCCTGTGGCAAGGTGTTAGTGCATCTCTGTTATCAGTCATCATAACAGACACAGAGCAAAAGTAAATGGACCGTTGCTGGTTAAGGTGTTGCACTTTAGATGTATGCATGTAGATTAGGACCATGAAAGATGCTTCAGGTCGGTGGTCACCTCCGCTGAAGTTGCTTCAGTGTTTGGAGCACTCATACCACCTTCCCTTCCTGAAATTCTGGTGCGAGATCCGCTGGACGTTCAGATAGGCCAAAAGGGCTGGTGTTCCTTTCCTCAAGTGTACAGGACAACATGTAAACATATGACAGTGTCAAAGCAAGGCAGGTTTTTAGATTTACCTGCTGGTTTTAAAAAGAGTTCTTTAAAAACTGACCGTTGTCTTCCTTGCCAGTTACGTGACCCATTAAATACTTGGCATGTCCTTACCCAAAGCTGGGTGATTAGTGCACTCACTCGGGGCGCAGAGGGGACAAAGCATTGCACAATAACGTAGAGTCGGGGCATTCCCCTAGAAGTTATTAAGGAGCCAACCTTCGACAGCACATAATGAAGACAGATGTCTGGATTGAGGAAGAGTGACAAAAACTTAAGGACTGTGAGAAATAGAAGCAGAGGGGAGTAGGAACAGAGCTGGCTGGCTGCTAACGGAGCTTCGATCGGCAGCTGCCTCTAGGCGGGTGTTGTTATCTCTCAGGGGTAGCTGCGGCCTCCACAAGATTCCCTAATCCTGTCAAAAAAAGTATAACTGCCTGTCAACAATGGTAGCATTTCCCCTCATATCAGGACAAAAAAAAAAAAAAACAAAAAACAAAAACAAAATATCACAGCATGCAGGTTAATTGTATGCTTATTCTTCCTACAGAACTGTACAAGCCAGGTAAGATTTTATGTTTGGAACTGCTTGTATCAACTAATCCATCACACAGCTGGTGCAGAAAACCCACCTGTCCTCACAGAGTGAAACGACATACAAGAGGAAGAACAGTGGAACCTTGGAAAGCAAGTGTTTTAGGCAATGGGCTAATTCTTAATATTTAAGGTATTCATTCCAAAGTTTGGAGTGCAAACATCTTTAAAATGCACAGGATTTTCAGAAGCACAGATCTGCATGTGTGCTCTGCATTTTTACAGCTATTTGTAGGGTTTTTCTTTAAAAACAGGATCTGCATTAAGGTTTGTTATCTCCTGCTGCTCATTCCATGGCTGAACTCACACTGACTGCTGAAATGGGATTTGACAATGTCATAACAAACAAATTGTTAAAACCTCCAGGGCAAAAGAAGCAGTCAGTACAGTTGTCTCCCAACTGTTTAATGATGCTCTCTACTTGTAATTCAATTGTATTCAGTTATGAGCAACTCCTGAAAACAAGAGAGCAATATGTCACAGTGAGATAAATGGCAACACGTACAGGAGCAAACAGGCCTTTAGGCAGAACCCTACACCAGGAAGTCAGGTGTGATACTGGGAACCTGAACTTCCTCGGGTGAATTACTACTGCACACCGTTAGCAGGCCACAGCGCTTGCATCCGTGCCAGCCCAGGAGCATCCAACAGCTCAGTAACTACAGCGCCCGAACGCAGGCAGGCGGCTAAACCAGCAGCATTGGTTAACCAAATGGCAAGGAGTTTGCTTACAAATTTTGGCAAGCCTCTGCTATATGAAAAAAATGCTTCATTTAGCAGAGAATTTCTAAGTTCCTCCCTGCGGTGCAGTCTCAGATTCCCAGTGTTTCACTGTTCTTAACCTGGCAAGACTAGAGAACTTCCTTCCTCAGCAACTTTACCCTAAGCGATACCTATTCTTGATTCTGCAATGTTAATGTTCCCTCCCTCCAGACTGACTACAAACTTGCCTTTTTTTTTTTTTTTTTTGAGTAGGTAAACACAGACATTTGGTATTTGAGATTACTTTTGCCTTTAACAGATAAAGCAGTGGGCCAAATTGATGTAATTCAAGCAAAAATAAGTGAAACCATACAACTACTTGAAGGTTTTCCATTTGGACAAGACATCGAAACCTGAGTCTTGCCTGATCATTCCTCATCTTTAACTGTTTACTATTCATTTGTGGTCTCTGAAGAGCAGAGTTAAAATATCCCACCTCTCCCATTAACCAAAAATAAAATAAAATGCTTTCTCTATTAAAGGAGACAACTAGAAAAAGTAATAAAACTGTTTATTAAATAAAATTAAAAAATGAATTTAAAAAAAAAACCCAAGAATCTTAGTTTTCAGTTTGGAGCAATTAAAATAATTCACGGAGGGAAGATATCACCACTGGCCAATTGCTCTATGTTCTGCAAGGAACCCCTTGCTCTCCATCCTGATGAGTCACCCTATCTGAAGTCTGCCAGCTCTGCCTTGCATTGTCTTTTGCTTGTTTAAAAACAACAGTTGCCATCAGGTCACCTGGAGGAGCTGCGCTCTTTGCTCACACAGTCGTCCTGGGAAGTTGTATCACCGTTACCCATCATGCTGCATGTTCTCCTCTTTTTCCTCCGGTGCATCATCCCCTCTGTCTCAGAGCCAGAGTCACACTGAAGTACAAAGAGATTAAACCAGAATTCAGAGAAACCTACTGAACTGTTACTGCTGTGGAATTCACCGTAAGAGCTACCTCAGCAACCCTGCATAATCAATATTCAAAGAACGTGCTATTTTAGATTAGACACATGAAATAAAATCTAAGTGTTTAAAAAACAGGAACAGGTATGTTCTTAGATTTCATCACTGACTAAGCTGGCTTGGGGCAAGATAATTGATGCATTCATTTTGGCTCCTTAAAAGAACCTAATTTTCCAAGAGCAGACTCAGTGCTTTCTTAAACACTTGGCTGCCTAGAAAAGTCCCCTGTCATAACTGACAGTCTCGGTTTCAGATCTTGTTCCCTCTCCTCATTTTTAACACATTCATTTTGCAGCCATTTTACAGAGGCATGGCTTAGCTAAGTGGGTGACAGATTTATATATAATATAAACATAGATCAAACAAACAGAATTCATTTAGCAATACAAAAAGAGGCTTCAGCAAACAGAACCTGCTAAGACCACAGGCTCCTCCACCATGTAGATTTGTTTAGCTGCTTTCTATTAACTTCATCCATAAGACAGGAATATTAGGATGAAGACACATGATCAGGTATGAAAAATATCAATATAACTACAGGATATTGATCACCTTCTGAAGTAAAAAGCATTACCTCCGAATCAGAGTCTGAGGAGCTGGAACTTGAGGAACTGGAAGAATCGCTAGAACTATCGGAAGCAATACCAGTAGATTCCTGCAGGTCAACTGAATCAGCCAAGGCTGCCAAGTCAGGATGTTCCTGCTTTAGGATCCTAAATACAGTGGAAATTTCAGAGTTAGCCTTTGAACAATACCACTGCATGTAAATGAATAGGGTATTTATGCTTTTTGTTTTAAATAGAGAATATAAAAAGAAAGCTACTAAAACTCTTACCTGTACCATTTCCGTGACAATTTGGGTCTCCCTCTTACCGTCTTGTGCCACACCACAGGGAAGTTGGTACAGCTGGCAAAGTTTTGCGTGATGGCAATAGTTGTGTCAAGATTGAGAACTACATGCCACCAGCCACCTATAAACACAACAGCAATGACCATTTCTGGCTACATAGCAGAAAGCAAGTTCAAGAACAGCCATGTATACTTTTACCGCAGTACAGGTGGAAATTGGAACTTATCACCCAGACCCAGGTGAGTTTGCCACCATGTTATCTTTCCTCATTATTTCAGCATTTGCTCCAATGCTTTACAGTCTTGTTACAGAAGGCTGCTCAACACCCTGACCAAATTATCCAGCTCACAAACGGTACGGAACATCTGACTTGACAGCAACACACTGGCTACTGATGGTTTATTTAATAGCAAGAGCTATGGTAACCCAGACCACACAGAGACCCTTTCTGATAAGCTGGAGAGCACTTTCCAGGCTGATTTAGTAAGGTTCTTATGACTACAGAGTAGCCTTCCATTTAAAAATAGATGCAAAATTGTTTCCTCACACAAGATAAAAATAGTCAAGGTGCTCTTACAACCCATTTATAACCTCAAAAAAAGATTAAGGAAACAATTTAATGGAACCCAACAGCTACAAAATCTTAACAGAAGGTACAATGAGGAGTCACTAATAAGTGCCAAGACAATCACAAGGCAATCTTAAAACACAAAGGCAGCTGTATGTTAGAGACAAGCAATGTGGATAGAAGCTATGGACCATGCTGCACAAAATGATGCCAGATTTAGAGGTTAAAATCTGGCACCGAACTCACCGCTTTATCCACTAGTCACCTCATCTCCCAGTAATAATGGGCACATACTGTGCAGCCGCTCAAAAAGAATGGCATCTTTATCAGATCTTTCTTTAGCTTTTGATTTCAAATGCAAGATGAAGCATAACCACAGATAGGTGGGTGGAAGGTGTCAGTGCCCTAAGTAGTTCTTTACGCACAGCTAAGAAAAATCATATGCAGTCAGATTACCCAGGCTACAAAATTCAGTCAAAAATTTGCTACAGTGTATATAAACTCAAACATTTTTGTCTAAGAGTTACTAGTATTCAAACACCTCTATTATTTTATGTCTTGACAGTTTCCTATTACTGCAATTTAGTTCAGGACCACATTCCTGTGGTGCTGCAACTCAGGTCCCATTTGTTTTGTCATCTCTACCACATGCAATCCTATGCTACAGGCTGTATATGTTTCACCACATTCAGAAAATAACTGAATAGTCTCAAAATGTGCCTTGCAATATATATCCCTTTTGAAACATCTCAAATAGTTTCTTTTGTAAGAGAGGGGCCACAGAAGAAAGCTGGAATATTCTCTTAATCTCTACCACACACAAATGTTAAAAATATGGTTTTGCCTTCCAGATTTTCTTACTGGAGAGCTTTGTACATACCTGGCACAAAGACTGTCTCGCCTGGTTTCTGTAAGATTTCCAGGGGTTTGAATTCAGGAGGCCAGGTGGGGAGCTGCGTCCTAGGATAGATGACATTGAACCAAGTGATAGCCTCATCCTGCTGGTTCCCTCCCTCTTCTCGCGTCACTTTGATCAGCTCTCTGGGAGTGCTGGTAGGGAACAGGCACCAACGCTTGTGTCCCTGGACTAAGGCATTCCACGCACTAGTTCCCAAGGGATCGATGTGAATTCCTGTTCCAGAACGAGGTGGGCCCATCACAAACCATCTGCATGGGGGAAAACAAAAGTCCTTTAGTCATAGAGCAAGCAAATAGCTACCATATTAGAAAGAAAATTACAGCTGTTAATTTCACATCCAGCTAAAAAAATCGTCTTTCAGTTAGTTACAGTTCCTTCATTTACCTTCTTGAGATTGTTAAGCTCACACTACAGCAAAAAGATACAACATGGGTTTAACCTAAAAACCAACATGAATTGGGACAGGAATGACTCTGGGACAAGAAAGTGAAGATAGCTTTTTATATTTCACAGCTGTATTTTATTTTAAACAGTTCTTCAATAAAATAATCACATTCATAAACCTTGACATCACTATACAAGTCACAACAGTCTGCGTTAGGATTCTTACTATGCAGGAGGATCCTCCTAGTGCTATGTTTTTCTAAAATTTGCTATTCAAACAGATCCAGAACTGCAGAACAGTGAGAAGCAAACAAAAGGCAACACAAGTAAGGAACAGAGCAAAGTTACGCAACCCTGGCCTCCCTCTGCGCCTTCTGTTCATTTACAACAGGCTTTTCATTCTAACATTTAACTAGATGGAGCTCATTCTCCAGTGACCATTCAGGATTTGGTGTGTATATTCTCATTGCCATTTGCAAGGTCTATTTCTCCCAATGGAGAGCTTTATCTACTCTACATGTTTTAACAGCAACAGCACCTTCAATTGCTCATTTCCCCTGTAACAGAACAGCAAGATCTACCATACCAGATAAAGCAGTCTAAGTGAGGTGACTTAATATCAGGTGTCAAGAGGAAAAATATGGCAGTAATTGTTTAATGGGCAGCAGAGAGCGTAGAAACTAAATGCACGAACAAGATCCCTCCATTGTGTGGCTGACAGGCAGATGATACCCAGCAAGAGGAGTTCAAAGGTACAGAGAATATCGAAAGTCAGCAAGCTCTCCATCTCCCACTTCCAATACAGGTGTAAACTAAGATGGTTTTCAAGTATCATTTACTAGCACCAGTTGTAGAACTGTAAGTTTGGTTATCAAGTTGTGCTCTTCCTACTTCACAAAGGAGCCATAAAAAGGTAACTAAGAAGGTGTTTGTCACTTCTATTGTCAATTTACTCTTTAGATTCATATTAGCCTTGGAAGGCTAATTAAACCACAAGCAAAACAGTCAAAGGCTTTTCTAAGAAGACAGAAGAAATGAAACACATAGAAATCTGCCTGGTATAGAGACGCACTGTTCAATATAATTTTTCTGACTATAACCCAAATCTGTGTGTGCAGAAAATTTAAAACCCCTTATTTAGTAACACTATCATTTAGAGCATCTTCCTCCAGATGTTTAATTTACAGTGAACATAACCCAGTTTGCCACAAGACATCAAATTTACCATTAAAAACTTCACAACCTGTAACTTCAGTTTAAAAGCAAAAAAACCCAAACCCCAACACTCTACCAAACTAAAATAGCTGCTCCAGTGAATGACTTCCAAAAATTACTGCCTTTACTGCAAAGAGGAACAACTCGAACAAAGATGCTCCAAACAGCACTAGTTCTTACTTTAAGATCTATACGCTATCACACACCTCTCAATCCAGAGGTCACTCTGTACAGTTCTTATCTTGATCATATGATGAGAAAGCACCACTTCCTGATGGATTTTCAATTATGCGCTTATACTACTGGATACTCTTAATCTGTTTCTGTACCTAGATGAAACACCTAACTCCAAGGAGGCATCAGTGTGCTCTCCTGCATCACTCATCTCTCAGAAAATGATAACAGTCTCAAACAAACCCACATTTTCCAGAACAAAGTACAGGAACTGTGAATACCAAGCTCACAGGCAAGGTGCTCAGCACGTACCTGTCGGTTGGGAGGGTGTGGGGGAAAGGGACAGCAATATAAGTGAGTCACAACCACATTATCTAGTTTACCTGTAGCTTGGATAAATGATTGACAGTTCTGTAAGCATATTCAGTTTCTACTAGGAACTACTGGTGTGCTTTTGAGTTTGATCATAGCATTGTACATTCTTCTTAGAAGTGAATTATAAAAAGGGTCTGTTATGACACTGTAAACACACCTACTTCAGTGATCTTAAATAGAATGAGTTTCATGCTTCACTCCTGCAAAAGTACAACTGGACTACAGAAGTATAAGAGATTGCAGAGAAGAGTACCACTATTCACTACTTGTTCCATTTTATTTTAAAAACCCCAAAAAATTAGAAAACCCACATCACAGTTTCCTGTCACTCAAAGGGCAAGGCATTCTCTGACAATTATAATGTCACTGTAAAGATTTTAATTACGTGGGAGCTTATGCTCATACTGCTATGAAGTGTTACATTAACACAGAAATCCCTTGTGTATCTAACAGCCTCAATACAAGGTTGTCGGACTTGATTTCGGGAACGAAGTGTCATTTCAATCCTCCAGTCAGAAGAAAGATCTTTCAATCCTTCCAAAGAAACAGTTGAAAAAGACTACACAGATGTGAAATACTGTTCTCTCTCAAAATCATTTGAAGGGAAGCTAAGAACTAGTCTCCACACTTCATACTAATCTAGATTAAGATCTTGACCTAAAAAAGCCTGACTCATAATTAAACAAAATTCCACTGTACATAAGCCATTGGTGCAAAACCAAGGAGCTAGTCTTGAGGTACGTAAAATTTGAAAGCCAGAAGGCACATATAGCAAGAAATGAACCTTCATAACTTTCAGTAACTATGTAATTTTTTAAAAAAATCTAAGTGAGGTAAACTGACTTAATAAAAAAAAAGAAACAAACCCAAACTTGTAGCAACACTGGTGGCAGAACCAGAAACTGTGATACACAAATGTGCCCTTCCTTCCCTCTGAGTTATGGAAGTATGTTCATCTCAGAAGAGCAAACATAAAGCTTTTGCTTTGTTCCATATAAGACAACCATACCTATTTAGGAATCGCTAATGGAATGGAAAATACCTACTTTTATCTTGCTATCACTGTACTATACCTGTAAGGTGGCCTTCGTTTCTCCCCTGCATACTGAAAGAGGTCATCAGTGAAGAATTTTGGTACTTTGTAGTCCTCCAGGAGTTTCCTGCGCTTGGGATGCTCTCCATAACTGCTGTCAAAGATGTAGAGCGGGCTGTCATCGCGTGTGGTTTCCATATACTCTATGTAGTATTTCATCTTCATCTTCACAGAATAACCGTCATTGTCCTCCCCACATTTGAACTTCTGGTTCCTATACTTGCGTTTCAGCCGTTCCAGAGTCCACTTCTCTTGGGCAGACCAGCCCACCTGGGCATTCAGCAAGACTACAGGCTTGTAAGGTTTTTCATAACGCTCAACAAATTCCTCCACTGTTAACTGGAGGGCATCTGCCCTCTCCACATTATCCTGTGAAACCAAGAGACGAATACAGAACAGATATTACAAGAGACTAGCATGCTAGAGCTGAGCTTTCTAAGTGTGGAGGAGCTTCACACTCGTATTTTGCTCCACGCATCACCAGGGCACCAAGCTGCCTACGTGTTATTTTAAGCTCCCTGAGGCTGCAATCCTACTTCTCATGCCCCACTCCACACACCCATCAGTAACAGCAGCAGGCTGAAGCCATTTGGCACTCCTCCATCCTAGGTGGCCTCTCCACCCAGGGTGTCACCCAGAGCTGACACATTCCCTGCTGCATTTCACCCCCCCCATCGCCGCCCCCGGGATCCTGGGGAAAGCGCCTGGGAATTACGTGGGCGCTCCGGCGCTGAGGGTGCCCATCCCACGCCGGCGGGGCCCTGACCTCCCCGCACTCCTCGCCACGTGGAAGGAGAAAAAACCGCGGGTGCCGCTTGACCTCCCCCTCCCCCTCAGGTTCCCCGGGCCAGCATCCCCAGGGAGCCCCACCAGCTCTGAAGCAACCCCGGCCTTAAGAAAGACCCCTTTCCCCGCTCCCATCACACTTCCCTCAGGCCTCCCCAACACCCTCGGGTCCCCCCCTCAGTCGTGTGTCTCCTCCTGCCCCCCTTCCCCATTCCCCTCAGGGCCTCCCTATTCCCCACAAGCCCCCGTTCCCCTCAGGGCCCCCCCCCGCCGTTCCCCACGCCGTTCCCCTCAGGCGAGGCGGGGCGGGGCGGGCCCGGCCGGGGCGCACCTTGCAGGCGGCGGGGCTGAGGGGGAAGGTCTCGCAGTAGTTGTGGCGGGTCCAATCCAACGAGTCCTTCAGCTCGGGCCGGGCACTGCGCTTCGCCTCGCGGATCCGTTTCTTGCTCTTATGATTCATGGCGGCGGTACCGGCGGCAGCGCTGGGGGCCGTCACCACCCCCCGGCCCCGCTCCGCGCCCGGCCCCGGCACCTTCGAGAAATTTCACCCCCTTGCCGCCGCTGTCGCCCTGGCCCCGCCCCCTCTGCCTTCCCATTGGCTGGCCGCGCCGCCATTTTCCGCCACGCCTCGCCCGCCCCCCGGCTCCGATTGGCCCAGGCGAGGACGCGGTGCGGCCGGGCCGCCATGTTGGGAGGGCGGGCGCTGAGGGGCGGCGGTCGCCCTTGTCCGCGCCCTTTCGCCACCGAGGCCGCCCCGGGAGCGCCCCGCCGCCCTTCCGCTTCCCCCAGCGGGCGCAGCGCCCCGCTGCTGCTCTGACAGCCGGCGGGCGCGGCCGCGCGTCGCCAGCTTCGTGCGGGCCAGCGCGGTGCCGCCCTCAGGGCACCGGTTTAACCGCGACGCTCGGAGGGGGTGGGGGAGGAGGCGGTGCTCGGCGTGACGCTACTCCCGGACGAAGCCGCCGATTGGGTCCCTGCGGCTTTCGGCGCGTGACGTCTCCACCCGCCATTGGACGGCGGCGCGGCCATGGGGGAGCCGCGGCGGTACCGGTTCGGCGAGGGGCCGGAGGCGCTGGCGCTGCGCATCCCCGAGGTACCGGGAGAGGGAACGGGCGGGACACGCGGGGCGGGACCCGCCGTCCCCGCGCTGCCCTCGCTGTGTTTCAGGTGCTGGACTCGCAGTACGGGCTGTACGTGTGGCCCTGCGCCGTGGTGCTGGCGCAGTACCTCTGGGTGCACCGGCGCAGCCTGCGCGGCAAGCGAGTGCTGGAGGTACCGCCGCCCCCCCCCCCCCCCCCCGCACGCCCCCCTCCCTTGTCCTCCTCCCTGAACACCCCCCCGCTTTCAGATCGGTGCCGGCGTGAGCCTCCCCGGCGTGCTGGCGGCCAAGTGCGGAGCCCGAGTGACGCTGTCGGACAGCGAGGAGCTGCCGCGGTGCCTGCAGCGCTGTCGGAGCAGCTGCCTGCTGAACCGCCTGCCCCACGTCCCTGTCCTGGGGCTGACCTGGGGGCGCGTGTCACCACAGCTGCTCGCTCTCGCTCCCGTAGATATTATTTTAGGATCGGATGTCTTTTTTGACCCAAAAGGTATGTTAATACTCTTGGGTATCTCTGATTTGTGACAAACGGCATGGATTTCTTATCCAAGCTGTACTGGGAACACTGGCAAGAGATCAGGTGATAATATGCTATTGAACTTGTTATTCTTGGGGTAAACCTAGCATCAATCTGTCATAAATACCATCAGAGGGTAGGCAAATAGAAAATAGAATAATTAATCTCCTAGAGGCAGTTAGTCCTGTATTGATTTTTAATTACTCTTTCACATAACCAGACATATTTAATTGTACCTAGAATCCAGAGACTAACCAACACTACTTCATCTCCCCAAACTACACAGACTTTGAAGATATTTTAACTACAATTTACTTCTTGCTACAAAAGAATCCACATGCTCAATTCTGGACTACTTACCAAGTCCGAAGGTAAACTCTTTTGCATATTTAAGAGTCAAATCTTAATTCCTGTCTCCCTGTTTTAGCTCTTAGTGGTAACTTCTCAGAAGCACCACCACACCGATTCCAGAGAAGCTCCTCACACATTGTGAGTCAGGCTGGTATTAGCCAAGTAGCAGCCAAACAGAAAATAATCCAAAAACCACCAATTTACAGTTGACTAGAAAACTTATAAACTCAGTTTTGTGAACTGAATAAGTTTGGTGACAGTCTCTTGTAATTACTGTATGTTAAAAACTTGGATGATGTTTTCACACACCGGTATTTCCTCCCCTCAGTGCCGACTGGTCTATCGAAGCTTTGCTCTGCAAATGGAAGCTGAAGCATACCCACATTCCCCTACATTCTTTCAATGCAGACAAAGAACACTTGGCCAGCTCTTCTCTACCAGGAAGACATACGATTGAAATGATGATCATCTCACTAGCACAATCAGATGGTACTTAAGTTTATTCCACTTATTGGTTCCAATACAAGATGATACTTAACTGTTCACTGTAGCACAGATCTGCAGAAAACAGTCCTGTTTACAGCAAACCTCATGTGTATTTTTTGGGAAGCAGATCCCCTTAGCAGTAATTCTTAAAACATGCACTGTAAAAATAAAGCTGTTCAATTTTTCAGCTATGGCTTTTGAGAAATTTGTGCTCCTCCCCAAAGACCATGTATTAGTTCAAAGACTCAATTCCATTATGTAAGCCACTACACAAAATAGGTTAACCACCTGACAATCCACAAGATCCAATTTAAATTCACAACTTCAGCTATGAAGAAAAGTTAACTGCACTCTTTCAAGATAAAAAAATATCCCCGTAAGATCCGTTTCCCAGGACTGAAGCTCTTTGCCAAAGATTCATATACAGAAGCCAGTCCATTTGTTTTAAAATGAATCCGTAGACTGCCACTAGCCACACAGTCCTGGAACATACAAACTCCTCAATACGTAGAAAAGTACTTTTAATCCCCAGTCAAGCCAGACTGCGAATATTCAAATGTTTCCATTCCCATTTAACATACATGCATGAAGTTAACAACGCATTACAATAACCCTTGACACATGATGGTTAAAGTTACAATTCATTTGGTATCCAAATAAAAAAAAAAAAAATCATCATGGTAAGATTAGCTACCAGCAAGCAGCAGCCTATTGAGTCAGGGCAAGCACACAGCAAATGCAATTAGTACTGCTCAGTGTGTATCTTCCGTAACACCGTCTGTTGGACCTGACTATTTATAGTCTGGTGTGCAATACTCGCCATACAACCTTCGGGTTAGTCACAACACTACTTAAGTTTGCCCACAGTAATTTAAAAGCCCCCAGTGGATAAAATTTATAAGCAGTTGAATGCATTCAGTTACTATATAGAAGTTAAACATTGACAGTGTAATTGCAGAAATCTTTTCAAGCTAAAAATAAGCTGACTCAGACATTAAGTTGAGAAAAGTTAACACAGAAAAATGTTTAATATTAAACTACAGAGACAGTGGGTATAGTACAGAATGTCTTAAGCAAAAGATACACCAATCAGTACTTACAAAGGAATGAACCATTTCTTTTCTTAACATTACATTTCTCATATGCAAGTTCATATATGTAGGTTGGTATGTTTTATCATTCTGGAAAAAATAAGGTGTGTATATCATCAGCTAGATGTGCTCACTGTATGCTCCATTATTTTTACGCAAGGCCCGGGTGACTGGAAGTGCAGTTGTCAGGCATTTTAATTAACTGGACAGCCATTTGTTTCTGCACGACAAGGCATCGTTACACAGGAGCAATCAGGAGAAAACAGGAAACAGCCAAGCACTCTGCACTGCAACACGCCACCTTAACAGCTAACCAGCATTACTCAACTGCTACACAACTGCGCCTAGTGCACAAAAATACATAAGAGAAGAGATTAGAATTGAGTCTGATAAAACAATCCTTTCAAATATCAACTGTCACCTGAAAAGATTTCTACCAATTTGAATTTGAAGATATACTATTTGAATTCAAAGTAATAAAGCATTTACAGTAAGTTTCAAATTGAAGTTTTGCAGAATTTTATTTAAGGAATGAAGACAAAATTGAGAATACTTTTTGACAGTTAGCTACTCAGCATATACTAGCTGCATGTTTCCTCAGTATGAAACTGGACGCAGCAAGTTACCATCGGTTTTAATTTCAAATCAAAGTCAGCACTATATAAACAAAAATGAAGTTTTACCTCAAATATCCAAGCCAATAATGAAATCGGTAGTCGTTCACTTCACTAAATTACAAGAAATTTGAATAACAGCAACAAAATGGCACATAAAATGTAAAATCTGCCACTTGAGGCGCAACTTAAACAAGTAAAAAGTTAGACAAAATGTTACAAAATAACCTTTTCAACAGCTGGTTGCTCATGCCAGGGGTCTCTCCAATGGACTGAAGACTCAAGCGATCTTTTCCCCCCAAAGGCGTCCTTTATGTAGGTTCTCATTTATCTGATGCATCTAGGTTTGAAGAAAGAAAAGTTCAGCCACGTTTCTACCTTGTCTCTTTCGGCTGTGTGGATGACTTCAGGTATACTTCTAGTTGTGTTTCAACTGGCTTTGCCTAATTTAATTAAGTTTTAGGAATTTCCATAGTGTTCCACCTCCCCCCATGTGTTGCTTTTACTTCAGAGGCCAAATGTAAGGTTCTGACAAAGTATTTAGTTACAAAGAAGAATAAGCATCAGGCTGTAGATCAAGCCACCATTAACTTCAATTCAGCCTGTTCAACCGTAGATTATTAAAAGTTACATAAAAGTTATAAAACTAGTATTTCTTCATAAAGACTTAACTAAACTCTAATTAGCATTCAAAACAAAGTATGACTAATTTTGCTACAATTATCTAACTTCAGAGCTAGCTTAGGCCCTTTCCTTTTAAAAATAGGACCAAACAGTTTGAAGGGTTAAAGACACACTATCCTTTCCCCACCCAGTGTATCCTTAGACGCCTCTTCACGATGTCGACTTGAGGAAAAACTAGTTTCCATGGTTTTCTCGTTGCAAGGAATTTGCCACTTTTCTAGAACGGTTATTACCTCCAGTCAGTATAACGGCCACTGAACCGATCTTCCATTATAAAAGGATAGTGTATCTTTAACATTTAAAGACAAACCTGCTCCAATACACGCCCACAGAAACTGGTCCCTGGAGGATCAGCCAAATCAGTTAAAATCTGCAATACTGGCCAATATTCTTTTAGCAAACAGGAGACCGCAGCTTTAAAGGGGAAAATGCAGATGTTGGATAAATACAGTAAGAAATAGTCATTTTCATCATAGGTTGCGTCTCATACAATATTTTATTAAAACCAAGTCATTAATCTCTCAACAAAACATTTTTCTCTGTAAAAAAAATTTCTCCGTAGAAAGCCCTTTGGTATTAATTTCCTTAAACCAATAACCAAAAAGCACTGCTCAAGAAAAAAAAAAAAAAAAACTAAAACAAAAACAAAAAAATCTAACAATGTGCCCCACTAGGATTCACTTGGTTCAGGCTATTAATACTCTAAGAACTACCCAACACCCCATCTAAGTGCTACAATAAAGTAACATGCAACATATGCTGAACCCGAGGTACATTACCATGTTCCTAGGAGGATACAGCTCCTTCTTCTTCCGGAGACTTGGGAGGGCTCTTAGATCTAGATCTAGAGTTGGATTCCCTCTTTGAGGCAGGGGGAGGGCTTCTAGATCTGGACCGGGATCTTGATCTGGACCGGGATCTGGAGACAGATGAGGACTTTGACTTGGATCTCCTGGCAGACCTGGACTTCGAGGTGGAGCGAGACCGAGAGCGTGTGCGAGACCGGGATTTGGATCGACTGTAGCGGGACCGACTGCGGG
This sequence comes from Tyto alba, assembly GCF_018691265.1. Taxonomy (NCBI): domain Eukaryota; kingdom Metazoa; phylum Chordata; class Aves; order Strigiformes; family Tytonidae; genus Tyto; species Tyto alba. Next base: position 8,787,693 of record NW_024881314.1, read on the forward strand.
ATCTAGAGCGGCTCCTGCTTCTAGATCGGCTGCGACGGCGTCTTCTAGGGCTAAAGCACACCAGCAAAAAAAAAAAAAAAAAAAAGTGTTAAAAAGTTGAACACGGGCAGCGCAACAGACTTCAGCAACTACTTCGGGCCAGGGAGGGTGGAACGGGACCCACGTGGGCAAGAAAACGAGCGTTGAGGGCGCCATTGTTCAGAGTGAGTGGCCGGGGGCTAAACCTACTACAGAGCGAAACCCTTCCGCTCCGAGGAAACTCCACGCACCTTTTCTACTAAACCCCCGCTCCCAAGCCCGCCACGAAGTCACACGGAAAAGGAAACGAAACCACGCGGCCCTCGGTGCCCGGGCGCACGCTTAAGTCCCGTCTCGTCACCGAAACTCCGCCGCCCCCCTTCCCGGCGCTCACCTGCGGCTGCGGCGGCCGTAGCCGCTGCTCCCGTAGCGGCGCGGCGGGGGGCCGCGGCGGCTGTGGTGCGAGTCGGGCGGGCGGCCGTAACGGGCCATCTGCACGCGGAGCTCCCGGCCATCCAGCACCGCCCCGTCCATCGCGTCCATCGCGTCCTCGGCATCGCGTTTGTCGTGGAAACGGACGAAGGCGAAGCCGCGGCTTTCCTTGGTGTAGCGGTCCCGGGGGATGTAGACGTCGCCCACGCGGCCATACTTTTCGAACACCCTCCGGAGCGTGTCCGGGGACGTTCGGTAGGTCAGGTTGTCCACCTTGAGGGACGTCATGCCCTCCACGTCCGGCGGAGGGCGCCCGTAACTCATGGCGGGCAAAAGCCCCTGAGGGGCGGCGGCGGCTGAGGAGAAGAAACCCGAGGGGAGAGGGGCGAGTCAGGAAACGGCGCGGCCCTGAGGGGGAGAAGAGCCTCACACCGGAGGGTGGCCCAGCGGAGTCCAGAAAGGAAGAGAGCTACAGGGCATAGGGGAACGCCGCGAGGTCCTCCGCGGAGAGGAAGGGGCAGGCACCCACCTCTGGGGTCCGGGGGGGCAGCGGCCTGAGGCCGGGAGCGGAGGCGAAGCGGCAGGAGCGGCCAGCCCGGCCCGCCACCGCGGAGGAAATGAGCGGGGCGCCGCCCGCGCGCGCCGACTTAACGCCACAAAATGGCCGCCGGCGACCTGGAAGTGAAGGCGCCGCCCGCTGCCCCGCCCGCCCCCCGCGTCCCGGCGGCGGCCGCCCGCAGCGCCCGGCGTTTGCCCTTCCTTTCTTCTCCTCACTGGCCGCGGGAAGGCGAGCAGAAAATCGCCCTCTAAGTTATCAACCCGCCCGCTGTTGGGAGTGGCCGTTGAGGCGGCTCCGCCGTGACCCGGAAGGAGTTGGCGGAGGCGGGGAAATTTTGAACAATGTGTGCCGAAAACGGTAAAAAAAAAAAACAAAAACGGAAATAATGCGACCTCCCTGTCTGTTGGGGGGAGGAGAGGTGGGCAACAACTGCCGCGTGAAAAAAAAAAAAAAAAAAAAAAAAAAAAAAAAAAAACCAACCACGTTAATGAAGAGAATCGCCCCTCGCGCGGGCGGGGAGGTTGACGGTTTAAAATGGCGGCCGCGGAGGGGAGAGCGCGCTGAGGGGAGGCGGGTTGGGGCTTTGGGCCCCGGCCGCTCCGGGGGCAGTTCTCCTGGGGTAGCTGCTGCGGGAGTTGTGTGTCTTTCCTGCCCCCGCTGCAGCCGGGCTTGTGCTCTGGTTGCCGCTGCGAGGGGCCCGGCAGGCCGGCGCGGCGCTTCGCGGGCGCTCCGTCACCTCCCGCCGGTAGCGGTGCCGGGGGAAGCCGCCGCGGTCCGTGCAGCTCCAGGCGCGCTGCGATGGAGGCAGAGCCTCTTGCCCGCACGGTGCTACGAGGCGATCTCCACCGGCTGCGCGGGTGCCTGTGAGGGAGCTGTGAGTCGAGCTGGGAAACGTTAGGTACCCTCTTCTACACACAGCGCTCTCTGCAAGTTCGTGTTTTGGTAGCATGCGTGGTAAAATTGGAATGAGGGAGAAGACTAGCACAGCCCTTGTGTAAGGATGACAAGGAGATTCCCCGAGTTCTGTCTAGGGAATTCAGTGAAAGTTGCACTCCCGCACCAAAAGTTGCTCTGTCGCTTAAGGCACTGAATAAAATGGCCAAGCTCCAAGCATAAACAGTCATACCTAGTTCTCATCTTACAACAGTGATGTTTCTACCCATCTGTTTCATAATGCTGTGTTAAAAAAAGAATACAAGCGGAGAAGAGGCAGTTCTCTACTGATTTCTTGAATGGAATGGAAGTATTTATATGAGAAAGCAAATTCAGAATTAGAATATAAATCCTTATTCTTACTGTAACTGTTTAATATATTTTGTACAGAAGTATAAAAATAAACAATGCAAACCCAGAAGCAACCATTTGTTTCCTACTACAAAAAAGTAAAATAAACTAGTACAGCATATTTTGTATTGGTCATGATATATTGTTTGTTCTTCTTTCCCCAAGAATCTTGATTAAAAATTTTCTGATTCACTTGCTGAAACTTTTTCTCTAAGGATAAATTTGAAATACATCTTTACAATGGTTTCCGTGGAACGACAGGGGGTTTCCTGTGTCCCTTCCTCTCTAGTTTCACTCATTTCAGTAGAAGCTTCTGCTGTTGCCAAAAGAATTGGCCCAGCACACCAGCCCAGTTTGCTGTGCAGCTAGATGAATGCTTATGCGGGCATGAGGGGAAGAAGGCATGAGTGGGACACAGTGCCTACAGGATCTTAAAAATCTTACACTAAATACATAACATGACAGCTTTGCTCGTGCTAAAAAAACCCACCTTGACATTCTAATTGGATCCTTATAAAGCAACCTCTGAATAATCATCCTGACTTTCTTGCACAAGTGAAAAATAAACACTGTTTTGAAAAAAACGCATTTTTTAGAAAATACAACTCTGGAATTAAAAGCATTAAATATGCAACAATAGCAGGGATGCAGATTTTAAGTCCTGCACTGTAGATAGCAGAGATAAAATTTGCTGTTTGGTCATTTATTGCAGTAAGTTCTGGATTTCCTCCCCTTCCTCTTTGGCCAGCAGTTAAATGGAGCTGATTTAGCTGAATGCTCCAATCCTGACTTGGACAGAAGATAGTAACAGTAAAAGGCAGCCATTCAGTTGATACAAAATATGTGAGCCTCTTTCAATTTTGCTGATGTTTTAACAGAGATCTTAAAAAGTTAAAGATCAATTGATCTTAAATTTATTATTTAAAAGTACTATGAAGTAAAATATCAAAGGTATGTAATTACTAAAAACGAATGTTGTTCTTTGAGACAAAGCAATGAAAGATTATGGAGACTCTTTCCTCTCTTGAGTCACTGAAACCATGAAAGGCAGAAGCACTGTGCAGAGCATGTGTGTTGGTAGCATGTAGTTTCTCCAAGGTGGGAGTTGTTTTCCCTTTGGAATGATTATTTGCGTGTTTGAGTTCAGCTAATTTGGCAGTTTTCTTAGATGACTTTCTAAGACTTTTATTTTTAACTTGATGGGTATTATTTAGGGGATGGAGATAATAATTCTTAGAAACTAGTATAAATATTTTTAGGATTAGAAGATTTCTACTCTTTCAAGTAGAAAAAGTGTACTTTCATAAAACTGCATTTCCCATAGTGCACAAGGGCTTTCTAGGCTGGATCAGCTGATCTAGATTGTGAAATGTTCCTTATTTCCTGTCTAACGTGCATGGAAATGACTTGTGTGTACGAATGTCTCATCTTTCCCTTGTCAGGTGATTTAAAAGCTGTGGACCAGAATTCTGATTTAGAAGAATGGCAAGAAACTAAGCTGATTAACTAGCTTGATACTTGGAAAACTGCTTCATTTGGGAGAAAGTGATGTCAGGAAGAAGTAGCATACTGCAGTCTGCTCTGCTAACTTCATGGGAAAAGGTAGAGAGAATCTTGGTCTTTACCTTTTGTACTAGACCATTGGTTGCTTGTTTGTTTTTTTGTGTGTTTTTTTTTTCTCCCTCGAGTTACTGATTTTGTTGTACATTATTTAAGAAAGTTACCAGATTTCTTGATTAGTTGATGGTTATGTCCTAGAAGCTAGTAATTGTAATTTTTGAAGCTTTTTGTTTGTTTTATTACTTTTACTTGTTTGTTTTTAACAGAGGTTAAGAGGAAACTTTTAAAAGGAAATAGAGTTTTTCCAGACTGAGGACTGAGGACTTGGCAAGAAACCACAAAATGTCTCCAGAATCAAAAAAACTTTTCAACATAATTATTTTGGGAGTCTCATTTATGTTTATATTCACTGCTTTCCAAACATGTGGAAATATTGCGGTAGGTGTGAATTTCAAAACATGTCACATTTCTATCACACTGATTTGTCCTTTTTTGTCTTTTATGTACTCCAATATAAGAGTTACTTTATTTCAGTTTTTTTTAATGTGCAAGACACCTTGACATTTTGTCTCTTATTTTGGTTTAGTGTTAACTATAATAAGTTGATTAACTGGATAATTAAGCAATTTATTTCTTTAAGATAGCATAGCTGCATATGTACCTGTGCCAGATTGCTTAGAAAGTAGGAAATTAACCTTATAAAATGTCTGAACTTTAAAATAATGTCTGGTTTGACACTTGCAATATTTAACAATTGAATTACATTGGACCTTTCATATTTCTTATTATTCTATGCAATCCCTTTCAAAATATTTGGCCAAGTTATTATTATTAACCATGTCACTAGTTTTTCCTAGAGTGTTTTTCCTAATCGAGCATCTTTTTCTGTTCTAACAAACTAGACATTGAGGGGGAGTGTGAGGATATCATCTGACAAGTAGTCAGACTTCCACAATTGCTAGAACTGCCAAGTCACCTTTCATCTGAATAAGTAATTTACTGCTTTAGTGTCATGTATCTCTTTGTGTGCTGAAGCAAAATTGAGCATAACATAATCCAAATTTACTATTAAAACAGATTGCACTCTTACTACTTACGTTTTTACAATCCTGCTACTGACATACTCAGCCCAGATCCTCTAACTTCCTGAGTTGCTGACGTTGCTTCCCATATTAGTTATATGCCTGAAGGACTGTTAGATTTCAACATACCTCTTGAGCCTACAGGTCTTACAGCTTCTCTTTTCTTGTGTGCAAGAGGAATCCTTGCTGGGTTCAGACATATAAACATCCTGCACTGCATTACAGAAATAACTACTTAGGATAAAAAGTCATAGTACAGCATGATACTGAACATGAGTATGTAAGTACAGCCCAGTGATCTGGAAGTTCTGCCATGCATTCACAGCAACTCACTGAATTGGACCTAGTGATCATGCAATCATGTAATTTATTGTCATTAAAGTCATTACAAGTGACTTTCAATCAGATCTGCCTGCCAATCAACTAATTACATGGTCTCATGATCACTAAAGCTGATTCAAGGGAAAAAGAAAGGAAGAGGGAAATAACAGGAAGCTGAAAAGAACGGAAACTCTTACAAGCAGCTCATAGTTTGGTCAAGTTAAGAGCATTTTTAGACTTCTGTTTTTCCCATTTTTTAAATTTAGTCATACATATCCATCTAAGAGGGGCATTTAGTGAAACAAGTTTTGTGAAATATTTTAAAGTCTCTGATGAAATCATGATAAAATCCTAAAGTACTGATTACTACTTCAAGCATAGATGTTTCTGTGCCAATTATTTCCTTCACTTTCATTGTGGAGTTGTTGTGAGTTGTAATTAATACTTTAAATTATTTTAAGTACTTTGTAGATTCTATTAATGATTAATTCTTATGTTCGATATTGACTTTAAACTGATGCAAGTGTTCTCAAACTACAAGATATATTCTAACATATTACAATGTATGATTTTCTTCTCACAGCAAACTGTTATTACAAATTTGAACAGCACAGATTTTCATGGCAGTGGCTACACAAGGTAATTTACACAGATCTTCTTATTACTTTGCTCCTTGCAGGGTGAAGCTAGTTATAATTCCGTCTGGTAGAGATAAACTTTCAAGAGATTGTAGTGTCCTGTTGACTTCACAATTTAATAGCATACTTAAAACAGTTTAAAACGTAGGCTTCTCACACTCACTCTCGTTCTACTCTGAATTATTTCTGGTTGAACTACACATCTGTTTTGCATATTTTCTCTGTAGGGAGAACAAATACCATACAGTCATCACGTTCTCAACATTTTGTCTTAGGAGATGAAGAATGTGGAAGTTTTAAAATAAACAAAACTGCTAGCTAAGGCCTTGGTTGTTTGCCTTTGTACACTTCTGTGTGTTTGTGTAGGATAGGTGGTGTGCATCAACTTCCAGGAAATACTGCAACGGAAATGTGAAAGGAGCAGTCAGAAACACAAGAAGCAAAGCCACAAAAAGCCGTTCTGCTTGTTTATTGCACTGGCATAGCCAAACTCACAAAGCATCATCAGGGACCTTTTGTATGCCAAAATAATCTGTCATAAAGGAAAACCTGGTTGCTGCTTTGAAGGGTTTACTGTCTTAATTTAAACTAAAAATACAACTAGCACAAAATACATGTATAAAATTTCTGTGGTGTATTTGGGAGAAAATGAAAACCTCAGTGATAGACATGAGGCTCTAGAACATTCTCCTCCAGAGGTACTGGGCACAAAATACAGGAATTATTGTGAAGGCACAGTTTGACAAGCGCATATTGTAAATTACAAGACGTGCTTTCCTGCAATAGTTTGGGACTCTATTCAGCAATCCAAAAAACACTGTACACCCCTATATTCCCCTATAGAGTGCAGTGGGTGAAGGTAACAGAAGAAAGGAAGGTTATTAAAGTTACGCAGTTACTTAAGTTATGTATGTACTAAACTCAAGATTTTGGAATTGACTGAACATTCTTAAATCAGTTGCACGTAAACCCTGTATTTTATTTTAAATACTGAATCGTCTTTGTTGTTTATTTATGTAGCATGTCCATTATTTATGGAGTATTCTCTGCATCAAATCTTGTATCGCCTTCAGTGGTTGCGATAGTAGGACCTCAACTCGCCATGGTTGTTAGTGGCATATTTTATAGGTAAGTATTAATTTTGAATTTTTGTCTGCTTCCTTTGAAATGTTTCTTTTGTTTTATCAAACTGAAGGCTATCATGCCACACATGAAATTGTACTGTCTAAGGAAGGCATCTTGCAGAGATACTGTATCAGTAGAGGTGTAACCGCAGAGTACTTCAGCCTACTGGAAACAGAGTGTATTTTTTCCACAGTATTTCCAGACTTTGCTGACTGCGGAGTCCATGTGGTGGTCTCAGACTAATGACAATATGAAAAAAAATTCTATGTGCTTAGTGGAGTAAAAAGGTTACTTTTTTTTCATGTACAACCTAAACTATTTTCCAATGTCACTTAAGAGTAGCTGATTTAGAAGAAGCTAAGTAAGATACCTGATTGTTAAAGGCCATTGTCCATTTTAAGTCTGTATTCAATAAACTGGTCTGTTCTATTCTAGCCTATACATTGCAGTTTTTATCCAACCTGCTACATGGGCTTTCTACACGGCTTCTGTTTTTATTGGCATTGCAGCTGCTGGTAAGCATTGTTCTTACTCTGCTTACTATTCTTTGCTATATTTGACTATATCTCTAAAATATTTTTATTTCCTGAGCAATATATTCTGTATATTTCAGTACTCTGGACAGCACAGGGAAATTGCTTGACTGTAAATTCTGATGAAAACACCATTGGAAGGAACAGTGGCATATTTTGGGCGCTCTTGCAGTCCAGGTAAACTTTATTTGTTAATCCTCTTTTGGTTGTGTACACATTCTACATTTTACGTTTTTTGATAAGTGGGACACTGCATCAAAAGATACTCCACTGGTACCTTGCAGTCAGTGAAATGGGAGGGACAGCTCGAAGCGACATTTCTATTGCTGTTGTGCATTATAGAACAATGAATGAAAGTTACATATTGCAAGCCTCTGCTCTCACCATGCCGAAAGATACATTTCTGTTAGGGGAGCATTTGACATGTAACAGAAATCTTGTTGATTGTGGAAGGCTGTGCTAATTTGTGTCAGGATGATGAGTGCACTAATAAGCCTTGATGGTCCTGAAAAACCTCACCTGGGACCTCCATCACACCCTTCCCATCTGCCCATGGGCCCAGGAGCCCCATTTAAACTCAGCCCTGGGCCTGGTAGTCTTCTGGAGCTCTGTTGGAGGAGTATTAGTCTGCAGCTTAGCCACAGCCATGCCCCTACTCTGCAATGGATCTTGGTGGTTTAGACCCTAGTCCACAGACTGACTTCCTGGCTTGGCTTTGTTCTGTTTTGTCACTGTGGATCTGCATGGCAATCACCAGACCTGTCTCTGGCCTGTGGATGGACTTCCCAGCTTGACCTCAGACCGGCCTCATCAACATAAACTTGTAGGATTGTCTGGACTGTTGGTTGACTCTTTGGGTCTGCCCTGCTTGCCTTGCTCAAGTACTGCTGGGCTGGTCTCTACCTGACAAGGCACCTTTTCTGCTGGATGTGTTATACCCCTTGATTCTTGGCCCTCCTTCCCTGAGGGAGCAGCCAGACCTTGCTTACTGAGAAGTTGAAGTGAAGATACTAAAGTTGGACCTGGCAGTCAGAAGTTAGAAAAGAGGTCTTGTTGATACTTCTCCGATACTAAACTTCGAGTGCAGCATCAACCAAAAAAGTTAACAAAAGGCTCAGCATCAAGAAAGGTAGTGAAAACAAGGTAGTGGATGCTGCGTTGCTGCCATGGAGTATTTAGTGCAGATATGGTTTATGCCTCTTGGGAGAGTGTAATGAAATAGGGGTATAGGGAAAAATAACAAAACTGTACAAAAAGATAGAGCTGCTGACTTGTAGAGAGTAAAAAGTCTAGGACTCTTTCCTTTGGAGAAGAAGCATCTGATGAGGATTATACTGATGGGTTACTAAAACATGAAGGTAATAAGTGAGCTGAGTGTAGAACTGTTGCTCACCAAATGCTGCTGTACAAGAACTTGGGTCGCCTGGTGAAATCAGAAGATGATTGGTTGGAAACAGATCAAGTATTTATTTACACAATGGGTGATTAAACTTTTGAGCTTGTGGCAGGGGGGTTGGAACTAGATGATCTTTAAGGTCCCTTCCAACCCAAACCATTCTGTGATTCTATGAATTCTAAATATTGGGAGATATTGAGGAGACTGAATTGCAGAAAGTGCTTAGGCTGGTAAGTGTGCGCTAGATGGCATTGCTAATGCTGTTGTGGGGGCAGAATACTGGATTAGTAGAACATCATTCTGAACCAGTGGCACACTTCCTGTGTTCCTTAAGTTTCAGGTTTCAGCATTAACATATCAGGATGTTATCAGAGTAGCAATTTCCACAAACCCAACTAATCGTGTGTTCTACAGTGAGTAAAATGCATGGCTTTATATAAGGAAACTTGTAAGGCTCTTTTGAATCGCTATCAGAATTATTGTGTTTCAAGAAACTGGAGGTAGGAACACAGAACTTCCCTTGAGCTGTTAACCACTTTAGCATTGCTGGGCAATACTTCAGACAAGACACATGACTCTTCCAAGGCAGTATTACAAAATCATCTCCATAAATATGTCAGCTTTCTAACCTATACCCTTCCAAAATTAGAGACAGAGGCACTTTAGATGTAGATGTCCATATTTGTGCTACCACCTTGTCTTGATTGCTTAAAATAGAAAGCCAACATTATGGGAAAGAATCCTCTACTGTGTTTGAAGTTTTATATAGAGTAAGCAGTTTACACAGATAGTGGCTGGTGTCTTTATTCCTTTCATGATTGCACAGTACTATTTTCTGCATAGAATAGTATTACCATGATGCTACAACCTTAATCTTACCATAGAAAGTGCTGTTCACCCTTGTTGTCCTTTTTGATTACAGCTTGTTTTTTGGAAACCTCTACATATACTTTGCTTGGCAAGGAAAAACTCACATATCAGGTGGGTATTGCTTGTTTATATGGGACGCTATCCTTTAAAATATGGTAGCATGAATAAACAGATGAAATAATGAACTGAAAAGTGGCAATAAACTTGTACAATAACAGACATTTTTTTTCCAGTTTATTGTTAGATAGACTGTATTTTTGGAGCATGTTTTTGATTGTGTTCCATGGTACTCATGGCCCTTGTATTATGTATACTTTTTTTCCTGCATGCAATGCACTTCTGAGTACCTTCTTTTAGGATATTGTCTATGAAATTCTTCAGAATTTATTTTTCCACCATAGCTACTCAGGGATTTTTCCTGTGCAGATACACTTACGCCAAAATACACATTTCTTTGGGGAAAGTTATTCTGGAATGGCTGTATGTTTAATATACACACTGTCCTGTTCCAAAGTACTCTCTTGGTGTAGACTGTCCTGAATCAGATGGGAGAATGCTTAACCTATGAAATAAAGGAAAAGAAAGGAAAACCATCGCAGTTCACTTCATGGCTGCACTAATCACTGTGCTAGAACAGAGCAGTAGCAAGACAGAGGTTGGGACGTGCAGGTGGACTGAGAGTGGGCTGCTGCTGCTTGAACTAGCAGCACTGCTGGGAGAGTGTGTAAAGAACTCAGTTTTCCTTTCTTGGTGTAGTTTATGAAGACTAACTTTCTAATGGGATTGTAATTAATTCTATAGCTTTTTTCATTTGACATCATGCCAGACTGGTAAAGAGCAGCAGAGAGAAAAGTAAACTTCATATTCTGAAGAAGCTGGATAGTGGTTGAGACTCACTGGTTTTAAAGCAGAGATTTCTGCTTAAGTAAACAAGGCAGGGTGGGGTGGTATCAGCTAAGAAAACAGCAATGGTGAAAATAGAGCAAAATGTAAGATTTTAATTACAAAACCTGAGTATTGCTGGAAAACCAACATTGTGTAAATAAATAGGGTCCACGGTCCTGTTCTGTAATGACTGTGAGACTCTTTATTGTAGTGTTAAAGTAAAATATCTACTAGAATGGTCAAGCCTTTTAACATTTAAAAGATAAGGATATTTCTGCTGTAGTCAATCAGGAATAAGATGTTGATTTTTAAATTATAATTATCAGGCTTCAGAAACACTGCTCTGTTGAGATGAATAGTCCATGTCTCTGTTAAATCCACCTTCTCAGGTTTCCCACGGACTTGGGTGTGCTAGCTCAGCACACGTTAATGTTAATTTTTAAAGGTCAGCTCCAGCATTCCCTCACATTTAACACAAAGGCTGAAATGTTATTGAAAGTACAGGAGACACTTTGGATCTGGTGGGTCTGAAATTCTTTGCATTCTAAATTTCATTGCTCTTTCTAGCCACAGAATAGAGCACTTAACTTTGAGGGAGTTCTGCTGTTACATTTCCTTACATCTTTAAATGTCTTGAGGTTCCTCTTTATTAAAAAATGGTATCAGATGATCTGACAGTGTTTAAGAATCAATTCCTCCTTCCTTTTACCACCTAAATGAAAATTTTACAGGTATTTCAAGGTGAAACACATAGTCTCTTTGATCTGTAATTATACAGGTTAATTTTAATTGATGTAGAACAATTTTATGTTTACCTTTAAGCTAAAGGGGAAGTAAATACAAATGTAGACAATATCTTCAGAATCATACACTAGTTCAATCACAACTATTAGCCGTTTCTTGGCTTTTTTCTGCTTAGTATTTGTGCATGGGAAAAACTTCTGTAATACAGATTTTCCTGTGCCAAACAGGTCGGCTGGTGCAGCAGAGCTGGTGCATAGGGCAGCAATTACCTTCTTCCAGCTGTACACTGTATGCTGTGTCAGTTAGATTTCAGTGAGTTTAAGGCCTTTGTAGCTTACAAGCCTACCAGTTCATGACAGTACAGTGCTAATATTTCTGATGCTTGTTGAGAGGCTTGGTTTTTGGTGTTTTTTGTTGTTTTTTTTTTTTTTTTTTATTAGAAATCTGAAGAGTTTTGGTGTACTTTGCTATGTCGACTCTGAATTATCAAAGTCTTAAAAGATATACTTTCTTCTGCTAATGATTTATGCATGTCATTTGTTAATTGGCTCCTCCTTGCTCATAGCATTTGCATGGCAGAAAATGTGAGTGACACTCTTTAATATGCAGGTATTTTATTAGCACCATAAAACAGATAGGAATTTGCCAGCAGCTGGGTACCTTTTGCTCCATGTGAATGGTAAGTTAGAAAATTGATATGCATTTTAAGCGCTGTTACGTAGTATGTCTGTATTAGTTTTTGGAAGGTAGTTGAATTGGTTTTAATTGCTTTTGCACATCTGGTTATGAATCTTCTTTGTTTTTCCACAGAGAGCGATCGCAGAACTGTCTTCATTGCTCTGACTGTTATCAGTCTTGTGGGCACAGTTCTGTTCTTTCTGATTAGGAAACAAGAGGACACAAAAGCTCCAGGGGAGGAAGTTTCTGCTAATGAAATCCTGAGGGACAGCTCGTAAGTGCTCGTGGCAATAACATGTTGTCACATATACTTGTTTGTGCTCCTACTCCTCAATGGAACATCGTGCATTCACTTTCCCCTCTACAGTGGAAACATGAATGTTATGAACAACCTGTAGAATTTACAGATTTAATAGAAAAGTGTCTGTACTTTAACAAGTGAGAATTAATGTTCTTTATATGAGATATTTTCAAGGGTGGAGTGCAGTACTGCACATTAAGTTTTTCCATTAGTAAATGTCTTTGGAGAGCTAACTTTTATCTCTTTTTCCCACTGATTATTATTAAACACATATCTGCCTTTCCTAGTCTGTCTTGCCCTTATCTGCCCATTTTAAGGGCTGGAATAAGCAGACATTATTTGCTTTTTATAGGTTATCTTTTATATACTGAAATATTTTTTTTCATATCTTCTCTAAATATATATATATGCCACCCTGATAAATACATCAGAAATGTGTAGGTACACAGATAGATTCAGTACAGTTTTGCCTGAGGCATCATTTTAAATATTTTTATTTTATTTAAAGAACAATGGAAATGTTTGAAAAACATCAGTAAGTATGCCAGTGAAAAAATGTTCAAAGCTAAAAATGCTCAGAAGAAAGATTCTATTAAGTGGGTTAATTTTTGAATGGCATTCACTAGCACAGAAAGCAAATAAGTTTTCTGGGTAGTAGTTTAGATTCTCAGAAATTTTTAATAATATATTAACATGTTCCAGTATCTACTGCTGGGCTAGAAGACGTACAGAGAATCTGAAAAGTTAAGCTGCCTTCCAGCATAGTGATACAGTGTGGTTATTCTCTTTCCATTTTGACTTAAGTCATTTATTTACCCAGGTCTGCACAAAACAAAATGACAAGAGCAGTGGCTGCCTTCAGTAAGTACTGTTTCATATCAGACTTGCTTCAAAAAATACTGACATATCCTTTCCAGCTCTCCATGATTCTGCTGATAATGTGATCATGGACAAATCACTTAAAATAAAAATTTGTGAACAAATAAGGTGTTAAGAATGCATTTCAGTTATTCCACATCAAATACAGACCTTCAGCAATGTCCTGCTTTGAAAAATGACTGCCAGGTGGCAGTGTTTTTCAGACCAGTGATGACATTTCACATAGGGACACAGGATGGATGAGTTTTGAGACTGATAGGAATTCAGTTGTCTGTGTGAACATTTGTGATTTTGAGCCTAGCCATAATGGGGTTTGCAACTGAAAAAGCTTGGGAACCACTGAGCTAATGTGTGGGCAAATTACTGTTGATGTGGGATTGGTGTGAGCTGGCTGTCTGCACTTGAGAAGTGCTCCTTTCAGGTGACCATACCATGCAGACAAAGCTTGACTACAAGCATAGACTTCGCTTCAATTATGTACTAGTATAGTCCAGGAGAAGTTTGGAGGGGTACTTCTTTGATGTAGTTTCAGATCCAAGCTACTTTACAACAGCTTCCTTATACAGGTGAGCTCAAAAAGAGCAAGTCACCACTTGGAAAAGCTAGTGCATGAAAGTTTTTTTAAAAAAATTTAAAATTCACTAACATAACAAGATGAAGTTACATGTTGTTTTATTTTGCCATCAAATGAAATCAGTTAAAAGCAACAGTTTTGAACTGGAGCATCTTCAGTTTCAATTGGAAGTTTAATGTGGTCTGCCTGTGACTATTAAGTTTGTTTTGAGAGTGGTGATCTTCACTAAGTACTTATTTATCCTTTTAGGAGACAATTGCCATGAACTGAGAGTACAAAAGTACAATGAGCAGAAAATTGTCTGCTAACTGAAAACTGTATCTTTTCTTTGATATTTCCCCCCTTGCATTTCTTACAAAATAGGATTTCAGATAACAGCTTTTCTTTCAAAGGGCAAGTCAGGGATAGTTTCTTTTAGCATTGTTTCCTGTAATAATCACACATAAAATTATATAAAATTATACAAAAATTTGTATAATTTTAACCTATTTTTGTGAAGAGCAAAAGGAAGCGCTTAATAGTGTTACTGGTCATATTAATTTCCATTACTGTGTCTTTACAGAGAAATCTATAAAGCTGAGCTTCACCAAAGAGATTCTGCTTCTCAGTGTTACAACAGCCTACACAGGTATGAAGCAAGCAGAGTGTATAATCATATAGCAGTGCCAGGGCTTTGTTTGGAATTCTAACCCCAGAGTAGGATTGCAATTCCATATCTCTGCAAATATTACTTGAATAATTCAGTTAACATTGAGCAAGTTACTATGGCATTCCTGTGTTCTGGACAGTGTTTCTGTATGGGAGGAGGGGTGCACCTAAATCTGCAAATACTGACAGATGTAGTAATGCTTGGTTCAGTACAGTAATTGTTATAGGTAGATTAAGGCCAATCACATCCAAATATGGATTAATGAATCTTTATTAAGGTAAGAGAGTAAATGCCCCGCTGGGGTGGCCGAGGAGTCGCAGCTCCGTCCAGGCTCACCAAATTGTTTAAGTTTCAAACCCCCTTTTATCCACGCAGCTGCCGGTTTCAACACCTTCGGCAGCCTCCTGGCTTCTTCTACAATCTTATCTTCTTTCTTCAGTCCTGTGGTCACATACACCTTGTCCTTCAAGTCTGGGCCAATTTGCAGCTCCTTTGTCTTTTATGGCTCAGTGGTTTCAGTTCCTCTCTTATCTCAAGGACAAGGGATACCAGAGATGGCCCATTCTGTTCTTTCTCAATCCATTGCAAAGGAGTTACCACCCTGTGATATGGATCATCTGGTGAGCATCCCAAGAGGGGGGGCTGTTGGGTTGGTGTTTCCTCAGATCAATTCCCCCCTTTTCCCAGTAGTAAAGTCTTTCACTTTTCTTAAAATTTGGATCATTGTACTAATAATAGCTTTAGCCTAGGAAGTAATTGTTTAATTACTTTTAGGGAAAGCAAAATTCTTCTATTACTTATCACAGTAATGGGTCACTCAAACTGAGGATTAGGCAAAACTTACATAGCTGATTTGTATGTGATTTGGGTTAATAGGTTGTAGATTATTTAATTAAAATAGATTAGTAGATTGTTGAATTAAAATTATTTTTGTACAGTATGCTTTTAGTGTCCCCTCCACTGAAGTGTGGGAGATTACTAACAGTCTTCATTTTAGTCTTGGTTCTACTGGGAAAAAGTTTAGCCATTTTCAATTATTTTTTGTCACTAGTATTTGCTGTGGCAAAAGCTTGCTTTCTTTTTAGCAACTTGAAATCACGTCTGCCACTGTTAGACCAAGGTATGAGTTGTAAAATAAAAATACATTTATTTTTGCCATATACTCGAGTGATTCTTCCACAAAAAAACTGTAAAATGTTCAAAATGTTACTGGGATCCTTTAACAGATTTTTGAGGGGGGTTCTTGCTCCTTATTTGCTCAGATGTAGTTCTGTTAATGATCAGATTAAGTTTTAGGAAGCATAGCTGCATATTCAGAACCTCAGCTCTTCAGCTCTGATTCACTGTTATGAAAAATTGTTGTTAGCTCTGGTAGGCAGAAAGCAAGACCTAGATGCAAACAAGCTATAAACAATTCCATAACTTCTGCTGAAGTTTGCAGTCAGCTTCTTGTAGAGAAATAGCAAATAGTAGCTATGAAGTCAGCTTGCACTCGCTACTAGTCAGAGCTACAAGTTACTTCACAGCATCTCCAGTGCTGCATTAATGTAAATTAACTAACTTGAATTCCTCTTAGATGTTTAGTGCACTGGGAATGTGAAGCAAGATAACAAGGGAAGGAAGTCAGTCAGGTTTTGCTTGATTAATCTGAAATTTGGTTTTAGAGGTAGCAGGAAAAAAAAATCAGTCCAGTTTGGAAAAAATAGCTGCTGCCATCTGGTGGCTCTTGGTCAATATTGCCACTTTATGTAGAAAAATACAAAATCCCATGAAGCCAACAAAAGCTTTTATTTGCAAAATGGATGATTGGATTATTAAGATTGCTCAAAGTTCACCCCTTTTTGAGGCTATGCAGTTCATATAGCATGTTGGATAGCCTGCTACCTATAGACCAGGATATGGTGTAGCATATTTTTGCAGTAGCAAAGGATGTAAATTAGAAATGGTTCTATCTTTGAACTATTTTTCTCTGTTTAGGCATAACACTTTGCATTGTTTTAAATATGCTTTCAATTACGGAACTGGTATTTTTACACTGATGGTTGCTTATAGTCCTGCTTGATGGACTCAGCTATGTTACTTTTCCTCACAGTAATGACAGTAGAAAGGAGAGCTTTAAACAAATAGCAGTTGTTCTTCCTCAGTTTTAGTTCATTATGTATAGAAAAGCAGCTGTCCATTTTAGGAATCTTAGCTCTTTTGGTATTTGGAGGTACAAGGAGTCTTTCCTAGGAATGCCATAAATTGGGGAGAAAAAAACCCTTACATGTGAAATTCCAGAATTCTTGAAAAGTAAAATTACAATCTATGTAGAGATTCTGTAGTCAACAGAAGCAGTACTGAACCTAAGTGCATGTGACACTGTTTTTTCTAATACATTTTTTTGTAAACTGGCATAGGAGAATATCCTAATTACATAGTTTAAAACTCCCTAATTGCTTCTATTACACATATCTCATTTAAATATATGTATTTGAAAGATACTTTAGGAAAAAACAGCCTTTAGACATAAAGAATTTTTAAATAACTTTCATAAGAGTACATCTATCAATTTTGTTTGTTTTCTTTCAAAGGTTTGGAATTAACGTTCTTTTCTGGAGTATATGGAACATGTATTGGTGCTGTAAATAGGTTTGGCGGTGAAGAGAAAAGTCTTATTGGTCTCTCTGGAATTTTTATTGGTGTTGGAGAAATTTTAGGTGAGTCTAAATTTACCACATTATAGACAAAAAAGATTTAGTTACTCAGAATGGTTTTTTTGTATTTAACTGAAGAGTGTCTTTCAATCTTCCAGCAATGATTATGTAAACAAAAAATGAAATATTAGAAATAAAATTGTCAGTGTGGTTCCTTATTGCACTGTGAATTATACATTACACCATGTACAGTGAATGCAGACTAGGGTGTGAAATACTGATGACTATGAATCCTAAAATTTTGCATTCTTTTTGGGTTAGTGCAAAGAAATACCTAAGACTTAGAATTAGAGAAACATTAGGCTACAGTGTTATTGGGGAATTGTCAGTGTTTCAATATTCTGTTTTTAAATAGTGTTCTGTTTGCATTTTTATTTCTTAAGTGATATCATAACTATTTAAAATTTATTAAAGTATTGCACTAAAGATGTTTTTAAAAATGCTAGCTTGTGTTAAATGATCTGATATTTGAATAAAATTAAATACAGGTAATTCATTCAATTTTTTTTGCTTAAAACTGAAGTTCTGCAGTGTTTAAAGAACAACAACAAAGCCCCCACTGTCTTTGTTCACTAGCGACTTGGATCTATAGAGATATGCATGTTTTTGCAATTAAGAGCTAAGCACAAGGGTATCCATTTTCACTTAGTGTGTTGCAATACTGGCGGAAGCAGTGGCTGCTGGGAAGATACTTGAAAAAGGTTAAGTGTCTTCATCAGCAATCATCTGATAAATCTCCTTCCTGCATTTCTCAGACATCTCTAGCAACTCAAAGATTATGTCATCTGGCAAATGGTGCTGGCAGATCTGTCAAACTCCTTGGGGCTGTTTTCATGTCTGTCAATTTGTTATCCATTATGGGGAAGTTTATAATCTAAGTCTTCAGCATTTTTTTTTTCTAGTATTTGGTTCTGTTCTTTACATCTTCAGTTCTGATTTAATTATCCAATGTTTTCCACTCATACAGGTGGAGGACTGTTTGGTTTACTAAGCAAGAATAATCGTTTTGGCAGGAACCCTGTTGTGATGCTAGGCATCATTGTCCATTTCATAGCCTTTTATTTAATTTTTTTCAACATGCCAAATGATGCTCCTATTGCTCCTATGGAAGGAACAGATGATGTTGCTTACATGATTCCAAGGTATGTAAACTTTTTCCTTTGGCTGGTACAACTCATGATGCATATAAAGAGCTTGTTCCTGTAATAGAAAACTCCTTGAAGCTGCTTTTCTGTGTAGTGACTAACTCCATAGAAAAGGCTTTTAGGAATTCTGTTTTTATTAAAGGTAGATATTCTACCAGTGTGTACCCAATTTAGGAATTTAAATGGCGTAAGAATAAAAACAACAAGGGTATTTGGTAGTAATCCTGTCACTAAGAACCGACATTCCTGAGATCTGGTACAATAGTGAGACCAGCAACTATTGTGCTAAATGTCAGGAATTCCGTTTATTTTAAAACACTGTTGGGCTCAGTTTTACTACAGCAGGAAGCACCAGCCTTGCGCTGTTGCACTGGTTTCCAAAGTCTCTTGTTGTCAAAGTCCACTTGGTCTGGAGCCATGCCATGCCTGTCTGTTATACCACTCAGTGTTAGGGGAAGAATATAGGGAGCTTTCTTATCTCATCATTGTAACTTTCTTTTGGGGTGTATTTTTGCCACGTTGTGTGAAAATACAGTGTTGTCAGTTTGTATAGATACAGCTGCTAACTTGCAATTATAAGTAATTGTGCCTGTGCTGGTGATTAGTCTTTATTTAACTGGAGTATTTTTCTGCAAAATGAATTGATATATTTCTATTATTCCTGCAGTTTTTATGAACTCACCATGTGTATCTCAGCTTTTAATCACTGCCTTGTGGGCTTTGTGGCTCCAGGCACAAAAATGAGTTGTTCTAGCAGTTCTAATTCAGTGTAGGCTTGACTGCAGGTAACAATAACAGAAGGTTTAGCATTCAAGAAATTGAGATCTGATGAAACTATTCTTTTGCCAAACCAAGTGTCCCCAGATCCTTTCCAGTGAAATTTAAAGTTTGATAACTTTCTTCCCTTCTCAGTTTCCAAATAAGTCTGCCAAAAATAGTTTATAGATGTGTAAGCTGTTTGAATGAATGGCTTTTAAATTTTCTTTTCTCCTTCAGCAAAGAGGTGGCCATATTCTGCAGCTTTCTGTTGGGCCTGGGGGACAGCTGCTTTAACACCCAGCTCCTCAGTATTTTAGGATTCCTGTATTCAGAAGACAGTGCTCCTGCCTTTGCCATTTTTAAGTTTGTTCAGGTATTACATGACACAACTTCTTGGAAGTATGACTGTTGGAATGTTATTGAAATACTGGGCTGGGATTTTTAATGAGCTAAGAAGCATTACGTTGTTTCTGCAAAGGGTTTCAGCCTGGCTTTTTTGTCTTTCACAGGAGAGAATGTTTTTAGGTACGAGTAGCTTGGTTGCATAGCTTGGTGTAATTATATAATCAAACTGCTATTAAGAGTTTTGAGGGAATTTAGAAGTGTTGGGAATTGTAGTTTAAAGTCAAAAGGCTAGTGCCGTTAACCAGACTTGGATTTTATTTAAATAACCATTTACTGAATTTACTTACTCAAAGAAGTCTCTGACAGAGGGGTGTGAGTTAAAAGGAAACAAGTTGTGTAAATAGTAGTTGAAGAGTTTGTGGGTGTTGTGGCATATCATGGGGAGTTATCAGGTGGGTACACAGACAAAAGAAGAATTAAGTAATGTTTATCTGTCCTTAAGCTGTCGGAATGCCAGAATGACTGCATCTACCTTAGCTGGAGACTTGATGAAAAGTCTTCACACAGTATAAATACAACTGCTGTATTTTGGGTAGATCAGTTAACTCACAGGCATTAATCTTCTTTTGTACTGAACTTTCCAGGCCAAGATCTGTGTTGATCAGAGGTATTGGTAGAAAATTGGTGGTGCAAAGCATTGACACTGTTCATGCATGGTCACACTAATAGCAAGCTAGTGCTGGGAGCAGAGGTCAGCGGGTGTCTAGTTTAGAAGATGACAGCTGCTTGCTTCAGAAAAATACTTATTTTTCCTTATGCACAGCTCCATTTGTATATCATTCTCAGTGATGTGTAAGAATTTGAGATAGATGTAGAATACAAAGATTCTTTATATGAGCTCTAATGAAAACTTTACCTTTAAAAAGGATAGATTGCAAGTAAGCAACACTGCTTGTTGAAGCCTCTAGCTATTCTGATATAGACTAGTTTGTGATGCTGTAAAGCTAGAAATAATTTTCTGGATTTTTTCTTAAAGCCTTGACAGTGTTGTTTCTAGTCAAACTGCTTTCAAGTACCAGAGACCTGCACTTGCAATGCTGCAAACACTTTTGAGTTTTGTCTTCACTTTCTGCAGTGAACACTAGTTAAATAACAAGTAAAAACTACATCTGTTGTACATCGCATTAAGACATATGTTGAGGTGTAATGAAGTTTTAAGATTATATATCTTCTACAGCAGCGTACTACTAGAGTTGCATATTAAACTGTGTGTATGTCAATTTAATAATCCTTGTAAGTAATACTAGCTTGGATATCTCCACTTACAATCTTTTTACGCTGTGTTTTTCTTTCTTTCAGTCCATCTGTGCTGCAGTTGCATATTTCTACAGCAATTACTTCCTTCTGCAGTGGCAACTCCTGATCATGGTGGTTGCGGGCTTCTTCGGAACAATTACTTTCTTTACAGTGGAGTGGAAAGCAGCAGCAGCAGCAGCTCCTGTTGCCCGTGGCTCAGACTACAGCAGCATTTGATCTAGATACCATGCCTAGTCCAACATAAGGAAAAACATGAGCACATTTATTGTGAGGTGACGCGAGAAGGTGAAAAGATCAAGCTGCTGCAGAGATGAAGATGGAGGAAGCTACTACTAAATCACTGTCAGTCTAAAAGATTGTGAAACATGAGAGAAAAAAAAATGCCAATTTGAAAGGCTTTTTTCTTGCTTTAATCAACCGAGCATGGTATGCATGTTCTTAAAAATCCAGTATTAGAAATGGAAGGAAATGTAGAGATCTATGTATTGAACAACTCTGTTCTGAGATGTACCTTTCAGAATGTAATTGCCTAATTTAACTCTACCATGCACTACAGAATTACAGTTTCATCTTTTCCCTGTAAATTATTTTTCCTATATTCTAATTCTGCAAACACTTGAATTCTTGTATTGAATGAGTGATATTTTTATAAGGTACATTATATCACAGAGTGTGTCTGCACAACTGAGAGATCAATTTGTCATTGACTTTTTCAACAATTAGATATGCAGAAGTATTTCTGTGGGAAATGTTGCTGCCTTATGCTGTATCACCTAGCTCTTTGTTTCCCAACTGTTTGTTTATTAATCTATTCCATGTGCTTAAATTCTCTCAGATGCATGGGTTTCTTTGAAGGAAGCGAATTAGGTTGTAATGGGACATGAACGATTTTACAAGAATTGGAAGAAGTTACTCCTAGCCATCTTGAGGATGTGATCCTGAGATCTGTGAAGTACTGATAATAGAAAACAGTGTCCTCGTTTGGCATCACAGAATTGAGCTGTATTGGGATAGCTGCTCCAACTTTCTCAGGGTAATGCTGTATGAAGGACCGTAAGACACTGCTTCCCTCTCAGACTCCCAAATAATTCTTTGCACTTCAGTTAAATTTTCATCAAAATCTGAGTTGGGAGCATTGTCTAAGATAATTTTTAAAAGTGCAAATAGACTCAGAATGTGAAGTGTAAGAATAATCTTGCAGTGTTTATTCTACTGCATAGTCTAAAAATACCTGAAACGCTTGACGTAAGTTGTTTCATTCATTATACTTTAGGAAGACTGTATTGTAATCTTATTCTACCAAATGTGAAAATAAGGATACTAGCATAGTAAACTATGTTTTAATCCAAAACTGTTACAGATTATATAATACAGTGAATGCAACTCACCTTGATTTTTATGTCTCCATGACTCTGTAGTACTTGCAGTTATGTTTCTGTCTGGTGGGCAAACAAGATGCAACTGAGAGCAGATATGGAACATTGAGAAGGTGCTTTTAGACACTCCATGTAACTATTTTTAGAAAAGTACCATTCACTGACCTTTTTATTTATGCACAGTCAGGACGTTAGTGTTTTATCTTTAAAGATAAGTGAAAAAAAAGGTTGACTTGGTAGGTGTCAGTAGCTCCTCACCAAGGTTAAACTTGGTGAGGGAGTAGGGTATCTCCTGTGATGTTTGCTGCCACTTTTGCTCTCACAGGGCAGGTAACATACAACTCCCAAGAAGCACAGCCCTCTTCATGCACAGTAAATCAACAGAGAGGGATTGTTTTACATGCATATAGAAAGGGATTTTTAAATTCACTGGGGGTTTTTGCTGTGTAATCAGTAAGGTGTTAATGGGAGGATGAGAGGGCACCTGAACATTTGGTAAGCAAAGAAGTCTTTGAGGACTGCCAGGAGAGAAAGTCTTTGTGTATTCCCAGGAGATTTAATGAATGATGTAAAAGAGAATGAGGCAGAACACACACTTGAGTGAGGGGTTACCAAAGCCATTCCAATTTGCCAGACAAACTGAAAAAGCATTCAGTGTTCAATCAATATATATGATTAATGTGACTAGCAACATTCTAATGCCTCTTTCTTATCCACTCCTGTGTTATCCTGTAACTTGAAGCATACTATTTTTATATACTGAGCACTGTAAAAGATACAGTTGATAGGATTCTGTCAGTGATCAGAATTCTCTTGTTGCTACACATTTGTATTTTCTCCCAAGTACTGAAAGGGATAAAAAAAGTTATTTAAGGTAGGGAATTACTGACTTTTGTCTCCAAACTCTTCCTGGGACCTGTTTTCCCCTACATACCAACAAGAGAAGAAAGACTTGAAATTTCATCAGGAACAATTTTATCTTACAGTACATGGTGGGGAAAAAGTGATTCTTGGGTCTAATGGTGATGGGTAAATTGTGTTTTTAAAACTGCCATTTAATTGTAGCTAGGTTACATCTCTCATGAGGTGGCTTTTTAAATTGATTCCTTTTAATGATGAACTTGTGTTGTTCATCTGCCATATAAGAATTATATCAACTGTTTTATTATAAATTGCTAAGTTTACATAGCTTTAAAAAGCATTTTGAGACCAACTTTCAGGGATACTAATGAACTAGGATTTGTGGATTTTTCAGTGCCTCTGTGAATCTGATGCATTATTTTTTTTCTCTGTTCTGCTTGGTCCAGCTCGATATCAGATAATGTTAGAAGGCTGTTCAGAACTATTTATTGGGTCGTTAAAATGAATTATTATTGTTCTGTGTCAAGTTTTACAAGAAATCGTGAAATTCTCAAAATTACATCATGGATAGCCAATTTTTTTTTTACTATTAACTGTATAAGTATTGCTATTGACATTTGATCTTAGGAGACAGTTCTCAGTTATTCAAGCTGATGATGACACATGATTGCTTTTCACTTACTCATATTTCTTTGATTTGTCAGGAGATGAAAAATCCAGCTATACACAATTGTTAGCTTGGTCAAAATCTTTGGTATAGCATTATCAAGAGTAGTAATGCTGACATCCGTTTATGATTCCATCTCTTAATCTTTTATCAGCATTTACCAGCCCTGAGACTGCACCTCATTCATTCCACTGCCTTGGCCTTTGAACAATTTCATGTTAATCTGAATTGGGAGCTTACTGTTAAATTAAGTTTTTGCTGTAATTGTGATATTGTGGGTTTGTTTTATATTGGGGATTTTATCTTTATAAGGGAAATTACACATTAAGTTGCTTGGGTTTACTGCAAAGAAGCTGTCTTTCATTTGTTTGTTGTTTGTTTTGGTTTGTTTTTTTTTTCATCCTTTTAGATTGTTACTCAGGCTTAATATCTTGACGTAGCACATCCCAAATTTTTCAAACAAACGCTAAAGAGGAAATGAAAACTGTTATTCGTGACATTTGAGTGCCAAAGAAGCGGCTACAAATTAGTCTTTAATGCATGTCATATAAGCATATAATCTGTATTTTTGTCTTGTCAGTTGGTTTTAATTTTGATGTATGAATATATGGAAAGAGAAAATTTCTACAACTATAGACTTGGTTCATAAGTAACGTGCTTTTAGTTCTGCTGTGTTAATTTCACTAGGTACAATCTATGTTAGTAAGTTGAGATAAGGAGGGATACTACTTATAAAATGTTCTTTATTAAGTAATTCTAATCTATAAATTTCTGCAGATACAGCTAAACTCATAAGGGATATAACAAAAGTGAAAACCAAACCAGAACCAAACTCCATACCTTTGCTGAGGTCCCTATCTTGGCAGAAAACCCTCCTGTGGTAGAGTTATTAAAATCAAGAAGTCTTCTGCTGGTATAGTTCTTTAATTTTTGTGGCCACTTTATACTGGAAAAATAACTTCCTGGTGGAGTTTGGTGGTATAACTTTATGGAAAAGTAATTTTAAGTGCAGAAGACCATAAATTCAGGACTGTGTGCCGGTTAACCAGACAGAGAAAGCTCCACTTGGCTTTCTTTGAATTCCATGAGTTTACTTCAGCTGGGGAATGTGGTTTCCCAGACACCAACCTGTCTTAAGTGCCAGTAATTCTGCAGAGGTTGCATAGCAGCTTGCCTCTGAAGAGTAGGCGTGTATGAAGAGAACCTCAGTGATTGTTTTCTGGAGCAGCGATTAATTGTTTGCTATCAGTATAAATAGGAACCACTATGTCGAACATCATGCCAGTAGACACAATACTCAACTTTGACTTGAACTGTGTGTTAGTTAAGATAGGACCTTACAATCTTGACCATATTTTTTTTTTTTTCTAGAAAAATGCATTTTCCAGGACTTTATCCGCACCACTATTGCTAATAGATAATTCAGAGACTTTATCCATACCCCACTTAAGCTAACTGAATGGCAACAGTAGTTAATACCATGTTTCCTTGTTCCTTGGTAAGTCTTCTAACACTGGCATAAATATTAAAAAGTGGGAGAATTTAAAGATGATGATGAAGTTGAGAAGTTAGCTGCTTAACAAGATACTTGCCATTCTGATATGACCACACTGGTTCAAAAGCAATGTTGAGACTGTTGTAGTTTTCACTGATACATTCAGAATGATGATTTGATAAGTTTAACTTCAGAGGTGGTGTCAGTACCACAGAGAAGCACTAATGAGAGAGCAGAAAAAACATCCTTAAAAGTGCAATTGAGAGCAAGTCTGAAACTAAGTGTCAGCAGGCACCTGAAGGGGGTGCTTTGTTCAACTGAGTTTGGGTGTTTTAACTGCTACTGGCACTGACTGTATTTGTTTCATACTTTCTCTGCTATCTTGGTTATTTCAGCTGTTGACATGTCCTCTTCCAAGCTATCCTTTCTCTTGTTTACATTTTGACACTGTGCAGAAGTCTAATGTAAATGATTGAAACTATTTTACCTTAATAAAAGATGTCTTTGTTTAGAATTGGTGGTAATTGAGAACAGGCTCACACAGTGATTATCCTAATGAAAATGCTGATTTCAAGTGAGTGTACCTGACTCTTCACTATATTTCTTTTTGTGGTCACAGCCGTGCAAATGAAAGTGAATCACAGACAGTTTTTTTGTTAATACGCTTGTGTCAGAATTGTTCTTGTCGTGCCAGGGGCTTTGTAAAAGGGAGAGTCTTAACTGATGGAGCTCGAAGGTGCTTTGTGGCACCTGTAAGGTCCTTCTTAGGAAAATGAAAATGTTTAGTTTAGTGCCAACAGCCCTTTGAACCACTTAATTCTAATTGTGGCATAGGCTAGTGAAATGTCTTGGGGAAATCAGGGTGGCTGCTTCAGTCCGTCGTTTGCTTTCCCTGCCCTGTTTCAAAGCCCATCTTCTGAAAACTGAGCCCCTTGTCAAGAGGAGTATGTCTAATATTGTTTGGTTTTTTGTGGGTTCCTCTTTCAGTATCCTTTCCCATGGCTTTGGATGTTTTTCTCCTAGCTTAAGTGTTGTATGTCTCAGACTCTACAAAATTTGTCATAATTGTGGATTATAGCTTGCTGTTTATCTAAAATTAAATGTAGATGTGGAGGGCTATTGTTCAGTCAGAAATTGTGAGGCTAAAAGGCATGATTCAATCTGGTTTCATATTGCAATTAAAGGAGGTGGAGGCAGCAGCAGGGAACAGCTTTGCTGGCTATCATTTGGCTGGGCTGTGTGAGAAAGAACATGATTGCAGAGATGAAGATGCTGAAAGAAGGTAACAAGTGCTTTATGCAAGGAGGCCAGTACAGACAAACTTTGCCTGCTTCATTTTTCCCTTGAGATTCAGTAATTTGCAGATGCAACAAAATCCACTGTGGTTCCCCTAGTGTGATCCTTGGATGGCATTGCTATTCTGATTTCTGAGAGAAAAAATCTGTATTCAGTAGCTGACTGTAAAATCCTTTATGTGAACAAATAGAAAGGAACCTTGCAGGTTAGCTTTTACTGTGCACAGTCCTTTAAATCTTTGGATAAAAGGACATTTAGGAGTTTGCACTTCAAAGTTAGATCATGAAGGGGGAAAAAATAGAAGGTTTGTGCCTTAAATGAAAAAGAATCATTCATTCTGTCATATTAAAGGGAAATTGCTATTTGTTAAGGTCACTTGGTGAAATTAGCTTCAATTAAGCATCCTTACTAAATGCAGTGGTGACTGCTTATTGTCAGAGCCACTCATCTTGTGGTAATGCCTGACCTGCAGAGTCTGTTATGATTATTAATCTTTGTAAAAAAAAACAATTACACAGATAATAACCTGTTTAAAAGATCCTCACCACCATACATCATTATTTGTTTTGTGCTCACAGAGGTAGAACTGTGGTACAGAGCGTTTAAGAGCTCCAGCACTGAATGATTGTGCTAACGAAGTAAAGTATTTCCTCTGTAGCAGTAAAGCAGCAGAGGATGCTCAGGGCTGCGTGCTGTGCTCCGCTGCTGTGAGACGGAGTGTCTGGGGCTAAAAGCGAGGGCAGCAGGTGGAATCGCAAGTTTCTGGAGTGCCTCTGTCCTGTTCAAGCAGCATGATCGATGGAGGAAAACGCAGGTGGAGGATGGCAGCGAGCACTCAGCCTTTCCCCTTGCTGAAATTTCTCCAGATGTTCATCTAAAATTCGCAGACTAAACTTCTAAACTACTTTCCATTATACATATTCCTATAAAATATTTATATGGGCTATAAACCACCACTGTCACATTGTCTTGTGCTCAGCTTGACACAGGGTGAAACCACCGTGTTCATCAGCTGACGCTTCCATTCAGGTATTTTCTCTGTGTGTAGGTGACCCAGCCTTGCAACGTGATGGAAGTAGCTGCTCTTCCTCCCCACAGGGCTGGGGTTCCTCCTCTGCCTTCGGAGGCAGCAGGCTAACGGCATGGGCGTGGGGTGGTGCGGCGGGTGGACACGGGGCAGTGCTAAGCTCACCGGTACAACGGGCACTTGTGCTGTAATTGGAAGTTCTGGTGAAAACAGGCCATGAGCGAGTCTGAAAAATGAGTGTTCCAGCATTCACATTCATATGCCATCCCTACCTCACTGCAGAGTGAAACTGAGCAGCAATCACAGGCAGAGCTCAATGACATTTATGAATAATTATAATAATTATACTTCGTAAGAGCTTAATTCTGCAAATTCTCAGACGTGTTGGTAAGGCACGAGGTGCTGCCCTTTTGCAGTCAGTGGCAGAGAGGACAGTGCTTCATCGGGATCAGCGTGGGACAGCGCTCGCTGCCTTTTCATGCTAGCGCTGCTGTGATTTGATACACACATAAAAAATGACTGTAGGGAGAGGAAAGGGCATTATGCACACTGGGTTTCATTTCATGCAGAAAGCAATTGGATTTAGAAGTTTGCTAGCTGATAAAAATATTTATGATGTTCTGCAGCAAACAAATAAACCACCCGTGCCGGGAGTTGGGAGGGGAGGGGGACTGGAGATGCTGCAGCACTGGAAGCTTCGTGGACCAGACGTGCTTCCCGGGTCAGACACCCTTGTGCCAAGGGTGACCCAGGCGTGCCCTGCAGTGCTGTTAGTTAAGGGCAGTGCCTGTCGCACCCCGGGGACACTGCAGAGGGCCTGGGCCCTCGCTGGTGACCCCACTCCCTTGCCTTGCCTTCCAGAGCCCTCGCTTCTGCCGCTCCCACGTCTTGAGCAGCTCGACCCGCCTTAATAACTGTCTGTGCTTGGGGAGCCCAGGGGACCTGCTGGGGACGGAGCTCTGGGCTGCTGGATGCATCCTGAGGCTACCACAGGCTATCGACAGTCCGACCTTGTTCTTTTTACCCACCATGAGCTTTTTTTTTTTTTCACCAGGCAAGTAAAGTATTGCTTGGCATTTGTCACTGGGCTGGGGAAAGGGTTCCCAGGGCATAAGCTGCTTTTGCTTAGGCAGTTTTACACACACTGGTCCAAATTTGGGGGGGGGGGGGGGGGGGGGGGAAAGGGGGGTCTTCGTCTGCTTTCCAACACCAGGTCAACCCCACCGTGGGCTGGATTCGCTGCAGGATTAAAGCAAATGATCTCGGTCTGAGGGAGCCAAAGGCTGGAGTTATCCGTGGCCAGGCAAGGTTGGTAACAAGCCAAGTGAGAAGCAGGGGTGAGCGCTTAAATATGTAGAAGGAAAATGAGGGGATTATTTTCATATTTAGGCAACTGGGAGTTATGGAATGTGTTGATAAGTAGCAATTACGAGCCATCAGCAAAGCTCAGATTTGATTGTCCGTGAAGATGAACCTGTAGGCCCGGCTTGTGCAGAGCGCAGGAGCAGCCCTCTGTCTTCACTGGCTTTTCAACTGGCAGTGTGCTGTGGCGGGGCTCGGTTTTACTTGGTGTATGTGCATACATGTGTCACTTCATTTTGAGAGGAATGAAGGGTCATGTTGCATCAGTAAAAATTCAACTTCTTTTTAGGTGGTGAAGAAGCCTTACTGTGGCAGGGGCTTAGGCTGCAGAGAAAAGTAGCAGGAATACCCTGGTAATTTCTAAGCAGAGGAAAGCGCAGTTTGATGGTCAATATTTTCATGAGAGGCTATATTTAGCAAGAATGATAATGTTCCTGGGTCACTGACTGAAACTCTCAGATGAACTTGTTTTGTCTCTGGTGGAGTTAAAGGCTTAGAATATTGATAATACTTAGATGTGGAGACTGCTCAATATTTTTTACTGCAAAGTACTGCTGTGAAATACTTGATTTGGTTTTCCTCTGCTAATAAATCCCTTCTCCCCCCCCCCCCCCCCCCCAAAAAAAAAAGAAAAACCCAAACCTTAATGCAGGAGATAAATATTGCGAAACAGGCAAATTTTGAAACAGAAAGTCAAGTGGTATGCCCAAGGCAACAGGCATCCTCAGCGCTGGAGCTGGGATTAGCAGTTGGTTGTTCCCAGCTAATCCACTTTGCAAATCCCCAGACAGCACTGCCATCCTGGGAGCTGCTTGTAGCTGTAAACAGCTCTTCTCCCGCCACGAGATGTAAAATACTGTCCAAAAATTTAACACAAGCCCTCCTGCCTGAGGCTTGGGAGGTAGAAGAGTTACATCTTTATGGGATGATAAACAGAGGCAGATTGTGAGCGCTCGAGGGACTCGCTGGTTTGTGAAGCTGTCGGAGGACCTGCAGCAGCATCCCCGGGGGGTGACCCCGGCTGGTCCCTGGCTAGCTCTTGCCCTTGTTTTGCTGGCCTGACCGCTGATGAGGAGGGCGAGCGTGCGGCCTGAGCGGAGGAAGCTGTGCGGTTTGGGGGAAGCGGAGAGAAATGCACTGTACCTGCGCCGGGTCGGGCAGCTCTGCAGGAAAACCTCTGCGGAGAGACACCTTGAAATGGGCTTCCACGGCCAGGCGCTGTGAGACAGACCTTCGGGCGCGCTCGCTGCCGGGTCTGGGGTTACGTTGCTCTGATGAACCCTGCGGAAGGCTCGGTGTGTGCTGACTGCAGAGCAAACAGGCTGGGTCTGATTTAACAGGCAGGAGCTGAGGCAAAACAGCCCTGAGTCTCCAGCCCGGACTCTCCAAACCCAGGGCCTGGCTCTCCCCGGCGTAGCTGCAGAGGGTACTCTCTGCTCGCACAGCTCCTGCCCACCCCGACTGCTCCTGGCTCTCTGCGAGCCTCCCCAAGGTGCCCTTTCCCATCTCACTCCCATCGCCAGCAACTGGCTTTCAATTAAATCCAGCTCAGGTCAGCTTTTGACAAGCAGCCTCCCTTGTAACTCGAGGAGGTTACCAGCCAGCACATTCTTGAAATGCATCTTAAAAAGAGAAAAGCTTGGGCTGGGATCCAAGATAATTTTCTTTTTTTTTTTTTTTTTTTTTTTTTTTTCTTTCTTCTTTCTCCGCTGTCCTTCTCAATAGCAACTCTTTCTGCAGAACCGTGGCTTGGATGGGAGGTTGTGGGGACTGAGAGGTGACAGAGTGTGCATAATGTTAATTGGCTGTTGTACCTGCATCACTTCCAGCATGTAAAACCCTGATAGACCCAGCTGTCATAATCAATGACCTCGGAAATAGCAGAAGGGCTCTCAGACCTTGTGCTGGGGGATTTAAGCCAATTTCTAAGCACTAGAGACCAGGAAGAGGCTTGAGTGACAGCAGGTTGTCCCGTGTGTTTGCAAAGGGTTTCTTGCAGCCTCCTGAAGCAGCCAGAACACAATGCTCTGTGGCTCAGGGTGTGGGATACAGTTGCTCTCATATGAGCTCTTCTGATGGTGTTTCTGCATTTATCTCTGTGTCAATAATGGTAATTGTCCTCCATTAATAAGAAGGTGTTTGGTACTGTGCAGCACAAATGGAAGATGTGGGTTTAGTTTTATAATTGAGGCCTCTGGAGCGTATTTTGTACAGAGCAAAAGGAAAGGAATGAAGTGATGTTTGCTTTGAGGCACTAAATGTGAGGGGTCCCGTTCTCCTGCTGTCACAAGACATAAACCAGGAATTGCTGATGGGGTGGGAGAGGCACTGGGCCCCCTGTGATGAGCAAACTGGCAAGTTCAGGTGCATCAGCACCCTGGTGTAAAGGTAACTCTGCGCTCCAGCTAAGAGTCAGCAGGAGCTGCTGTCCCTGTTTGAATGGCTGTGGAGGCTGCAGGTCCTGGGTGTGGGGTCAGCTTGGGTGGGAAACCGAGGCACAAACAGGGAGAGGTGAGGGGCTGACCTCCTCCCCACTGGGAAGGACTGGATTTTGAAGCAAATCCTTCTAGCTGTGGAGGAGAAAGGTTTGGAGAGAGGGTGTGTAAGAACACAGGAAGGGATGTGGAGATGCTGTGGCGTTGGTGGGAAATTCATGGCCACCTGGTAAGGGACTGGTGGACAGGATGGTGGTCTGGATGTGGATTGATCCCGTAAACTTCCCCTGCCCTTCGTGGGGTGGCAGCTTCATCCAGTTGGTTCAGGAAGGTGAGTAAGAGCCTCCGAGTATTACCCTCTGAGGATATTGTGTGGAATGGGAGGCACTTTGTGATATTTTTGCATTTAAGTGATTCATCAGAAGCCTGGCTGGGGGGGGTGGTGGCTGTGTGTGACCCTGATAGCACCTTCACCCTCCCAGCATGACTGCACAGGCAGCCAGCCCGGCACAATGAAGTTACGTGGCCCATGCTGGGCCTCGGGTGCAGGAGATGAGGTCCCACATACCTGCTCTGTTTTGGGTGGGGATGTCGTGGCCACACAGTGGGAATCAGTCCTGCCCCTGTGGTTGCTGGCTGACCACGGGGCACGGTGCCTCCGCAGAGCTCCTGACCTCCTTTGCAAAGCACCTGTGGATGAGTGGGTGGAAATACGCAGATGCAGCGAGCCCAGGGGGAGCAGAGGAAGCCTTTTCTAGCTGGCTACAGCTGGCAATAAAGTTCTGAACGTGGCAGCATCTCTCCTCCCCAAGGCATCATTTTTCCACCCACCAAGCTGGGCCCGTAGCTGGAGCACGCAGCACTCGTGTCGTCTCCTGCTAGGGCTGGTTTGTAGAAGCAATTGCTGGCAGAATTTACTGCTCTGTTGGGCACGTACAGCTGCTGACCTGCATTTGGCTTCCGCCTTATCTAGTGGAGAGACAATTCCAGCCTTTGTAATTAATGACTTTTTCCCACCAGGGTCTTGGGTGAAGCATCAACACAGGAAATTGGCCGGGCTAAGTGGTGTCTGTGCTTGGATCCTGGCTGCAAAGGCAGACCTTAGCCAGCTGAGATGAATTGTGGCTTGGTTGCTGAATTCATTTTTCATCCTTGGATCTGAAGGCAGACACAGGAATAGCTCCTGTGCAGTCTGAGCAGCACACTTACCGTGCTAATCCACTGCCTGGGGCCTCATCTGTTGCAAATATCCCATGTGCTGATGGAGGAAGACCAAGGTTTGTTGGTCTGTATCCCTGGGGGTTACTTGCGCTTGTTTTTTGCAATGGCATTTGGTGACTAGACAGTCTAACAGTGGTCTCCAGGGAGATAAGGTTACAAGATAAGGGGTTGAGTCTCGGGAAGGAAGCAGGCTGCTAAAAGGCAGCACAACTGCTCTGATCCGACCTGGGGTTTGGTTAATCTCAACAGCTCATCCTGGATGTTGGTTTTGAGATGCTGTCAGGCTCCCAGGCACAGTGCTGGTATGCACTGTGGCCATCGTTTCGGAAAAAGCCAATTTATTTAGCTTGTAGTGAAGCATAAGATTAAACATGCAGCAGGTTGCTTATTGTTTAAGGGAGACTCCTGCTCCCATATGCCTGTGCTGACTTATTGCATCCTTTTGTCAGAATCCCAGTTCTGGCTGAATCCTCACCACTGCCTTTGGGGTCAGATGCAAAGCCCTTCTCCAGGCTGGCTGCTGCTGTGCGGCTCAGGCATGTCACAGGAGCACCAGAGAGCTGAATAAATGACTGTTGAGTTGAATTGCTGATGCTTTGGAGCAGTGTCTGTACAACCTGGGCCCTGGCTTTCCATATGCTGTTGCAATACAAGTAATTATGTTAATGTGAAATGGCATGTCCTGTTGTGCAGAGCGGTGCTGTGGATCAGTGGGTGGTTTTGTTGGGGAAAATGAATGCGCGCTTTAGCTTTGCATCACTCGGAGGTGTCCGTGGACTGTGTGGACGGGGGAATTGTGCTCTCTCACTAGCCAAGGGTTCATAGATCAGCAGCAGACTCCAAAAGCACAGAGAAACAGCAGCTGATGAGAAATGCTGGCAAAGAAAATCCAGAATCCATCCAGGTGCTGTATCTGCTTTATTGTCACCTGTTGTGTTTGCTTTGGAAGGGTTTAGGGTAAACCATGCTGGCCAGAATGGGACACGCTGGGTGGCAGCAGGCAGCTCAGGACATGGCTCTTGGGCAGAGCAGGCGCATGGCCAGCACTACCTCCCCCTCCTGCCTCTGCTCCAGGAGGTGCTCTGGGAGATCCTGAAATCTAGGAGAAAGAGCAGGGCTGGTTGTGGCCTGCTTTTTTCTCCCCAAAGCTAAATACTCTCTGAAATGCTGTGCACAGTCCAGCCTGAGGTCAGGCTCTAGCCTGGGTGGCAGCACAGGTTGTGCGTGGCTGCACCGCTCTGCTTGAGCCCAACACCAGTACCACCAGGTCAACCCTGTTCCCTAGCAGCAGAAAGCAGCAGTAAAGACTTGTGCCTGTAGAGAAAACAAGCAAAAACTCCCATGGTGGATTTGGGGTGACGAATGTGTGGGTTATGTCCCTGCTTTCCTCTCTCTCTGTCTCTGTTTCTTGTCTCCCTCTCCCATCACCTTATCTCTCTTTGCTCCTTCCTTCCCCTGTAGCTACTGCTTGGTAGGTGGTTGTGGTCACATCTATCTCAAAGGTTCAGCGGTGTCACCTCATCCCATGTCCAGATGTGGCAGTCTAGTGAGCTGAGCTTTGAGGTCTGAATTTCTAACCTTGGTTCCTTTGCTGGCCTTAGACAGGTGCCCTGGAGCAGGTCTTGGCTTCCTCAGCCGCAGGATGGGACTGTTGCTAAAGCAGCCCACTTCTGGGGCAGCATGAGGCGTGCTTGGTGGATCAGATTCAAGGAAAACCAGTTGAAAAATCAATTATTCAGACTTGCTGGCCAGTAGTGTGTGGCTTCAGTAGCTAGCTCTAGTTTGGGCTGGGATCGATCCCTGCAGGAACAGCCCTGCTTTGGGGCCGCATCGGACATTCCGGAGGGCAGGCAGGGTTTCCAGATGTGATGCTTGCTTTCAGGAAGCCCAAATAAGCTGCCTGGCACCCAGGAAGGGACTGCATGTCTGCTCCTTCCCCGCTGCTCGAGCATGCCTCGCTGGCCTGCCGGGGAGCAGGCAACACTGCTGGAAGCACTCAGTTATTTGTGGAGGCTGCATGAGGTAAATGGGGAGCATCTGCCTTTTTTTGCAGAAGCTGAGCCAAAAGGCTGGTGTGTCAGTCAGCCCCAGCTCCTGAAAACCCCTGGGTGTTAAAGCCAATCCTTGAACTTACCAGGACATCTTTGGAGGTGCTGCCTGTTCCCTGGCCCTGGGAAGAGCCGGGCTCCTGCATCCTGTTGCAAGAGCAGCCGAGAGGAGTTTGGTCCTGCGGAAAGGCTGTGATGGTGCTGGGGACAAACCACCTCTACCTACAGTTTCTTCTGTCCTGGGTGCTGAACTTTTAAGGTGCTTATATATGCTGTTGGCAAATAAGGACATTTTGGAGGCTGTTGGCTCGCTGGGCAAGGACTGCAGCAGCTTCCCATTGCATTGATGAAACTCTGCCAGCCCACCGTGAGGGAAGGAGCAGATCTGCTCAAGTCCCCCGAGGAGGAAAGATGCTGAGTACATTCAAACAGGGGGAGGGTTTAAGCCTGTTCATGCGTGAGAGGGAAAGTGCATTTTGCAGAAGTAGCTTTTCCTGGCATTGCAGTTCATCTTGTTAATAAATCTCTTGTAACACCTCCCTGCAGAGCCCCTCAAGAAATCAGCTAACCAGGAGAAAGTCGAGATCAGAGATAAGCCTCCTAATCCATTATCAGCAAATGCAATCAGGCTCCATCTGCTATCAAAGGCCCCTGCAACCCGACAACTGGGAGCCAGCCATCCGCCGCCTGCCTGCACAGATGCTTGGTCACCGCCGCGCCTTCCCTGCTGCTCTCTAGATTGAGCCCAGTGTCATCTTAGATTAGTGGGCTTGTGTTCAAAGTCTGTGTCTGAGAAAAAAGGCAGGTAAAGCCGGTGGGCTGAAGCACATGCACGCACCTTGGCTGAAAAGCAAGTGCTGGGCGGTTTATAGAGCCATGTTCAATTTAGTGCTGTGTGCTCTGGTACAGAAATAAGAGCCTTCTCTTGGCCAGGACTGCTTTTGAGAGTATCTGCAGGAGGAAGAGGCAGAGAGAAACTCTTGTGATGTGTATTTATTAATGACATGGTTGGGAGTGCTTGGTTTCCTTCACTCCTCCCTCCACGTTTGAGCTCAGAGCTGTTTTGGGGGGCAGCACTGGCAGCCTGGCAGTGTCTGGGGAGCCCTGGGACGTGTGGCTCCAGCACATCAGGTCTCTGTAGATGCTCACCAAGGGGATAGTCCTGCCTCGGAGGAATTGGTGGTCTAAGCTGAGGACCCTGTTTTGCAGGTAGGGCACAAAGATGTTATGTGACTTCTCGATTGCATCTGAGCACGGAGCTGAGCTTTGCAGGCAGGGCTGTGGTGTGCAGCGTCACCTTTCCTACAAGACCATCTTTCCTGCCCTCCTGCTCCTCAGGATGGTCATCACAGGCTGAGGTTGGAAAGGATTTCTGGAGGTCATCTGGTCCAACTGCCTGCTTGAGCAGGGCCACCCGCAGCAGGTTGGCCAGGACTACCTCCAGTTGGGTTTGGGATGTCTCTAAGGATGGAAACCACCATCTTCAGGTGATCAGCATCGACTATGGCTGGCTCAACGCACAGCATGACAATCTTGCTTGGGGGGCTGATCTAGTCGAAGGTGTCGCTGCTCACTGCAGGGGAGCTGGACCAGATGGCCTTTAGAGGTCCCTTCCAACCTGAACTATTCTATGACCCCTCGTGCCCAAGCTGCAGAGGCTTTGCCTCTGTTGTTGGCCCTCATTTGCCTTGGTGGTAGTGATGGAACAGTGGTGGGAAGGTTTGCTGGGGACCTGTCATCTGTGCACCGGGGGTACAGCCACATGGACACATTTCAGTCTGTTCCAACCACATCAGACACATATTAAGGTTTCAGGACCCACTAACGGTTTCTGCTTTTCTTCTTTCTCTATTCCTATTTCCTTTGAAATATTCATTATTCAGAATAAAAATCTGTCCCAGGTAATTTCAGGACTCAGTTTGCTGCACAAAATGAGCAAAAGAGCAAAAATAACAGCAGGTAAAGAATGGTTCAATTTAGTACCTGATTTGCTATAATGTAATTATTTCTTTAAAAACCTGGGATTTGCAAAAAGTATCACAATTACTTTTTTCATTATGGGTACAGAATGAAGCGCTTGTTTAATTAGTAAACATTTGGCATGCCCTTAAATAGGTTTTTAATTACATTAAAAGGACACTGTCAAGGTGTCCTTCATTATTTTTAATAGACCTGGATTTCTTCTTTTTCCCCTTACAGTCAGATGCAACTCTTTATGTTTGATTGGCTGCTCCAGACAAAAACTGGAGAAACCGTTTGCCTAGAAAAGATAAAAAAGGGTCGTTTGTCGGTTTGGAGCTGAGATGTGGTCTCCCTGCCTCTTCTGTTTCTTGACTTGCCAGCCGCAGGGCTCGTAGCCTGCTTGGCGTGGTGCTGCGGGCTGGGCTGTGGGGAGGTGGGGGTGTCCCTGTCCCGGAGCACTGGCCACCCACACCTCATCACCCAGGGACCCTCTGGGCTTGGTGGCAGCTCTCCTGCCCCAGCCAGCCCCGAGGGTCACCCTGTGTTTGTACACCCTGTGCTAAACCAGCAGCTTTTGCCCCATAAATCACCCCGTGTTGTTCACAACCCCTCTCTGCTGAAGCAGATGCCTGTACTACAGCTTTACTGCTCGCAGATGCTCCAAGGAGTAGCTCCCTGAATAAATCGCTGGTTCTCCGAGCTTGATGCAAGCTCCCCGAGGAAATTCAGCTCCGGGTGAGTCCCCAGGCTCCTGCTTGCCTTTGAAGACGCAGCCTGCTCCTTCTCCAGGCTGCGAGATGCTGTTGGCAGAGGCCAAATGTGATTAACCCCGGCCGGTGCTGGGGTGCTGCTCATGCTGTGCCCGGTGCGGGGAGGCTGGCCATGCCCCTCTCGTTGGGAGATGATAAATGAGGCTCTGAGCAGCAGCCCTGAGCGTGGCAGAGCCCCTTTGTCTGCATCCCCCTGCTCTGCCTTGCAAGAACGGAGGTTTCTGGCCCCCTTTTTGGGGAAGGTTCTTTATTTGAAATAGATGGAGGTTGCTGCAGGTGGAGGCAGCCTGGTTTGAGTAAAGGCTTCCCGGGGTGTCCCCAGAGGGGAAGAAATAACAGCAAAAACCAGACTGTGATGGTGGGGAGGCAGTGCTGGCGGCACCTCCTGGAGATGGGTGACATTGGGGCTGGCTGGGGACACGTGCTGCTCCTTTCTGCCCCCCCTCTGAGCCGTGTCTCCGCTCTGCTCCCCAGGCCTTCTGCAGGCTGAACAATCAGATTGAGATGCCTCTTGTTTAATTTCTGCTTGCGTTTCAGACATCGTTGCTGTCCTCTGAGGAGCAGGAGCTGCGGGGAATTAAAATATCCAGTGTCTTTACCTTAATATAATTGACTTTCTGCTTTGCTGGGTACTGACAGGCTTCCCTGCAGCCCCATCCTCCTCCAGCATGTTCTGAGCACCTCTTCTCGGATTCCTCAAATTTTCCCCTTACTCTTTTCTACCCCACCCACACCCTGCCCCTTCCTCCTCCTGCTCCCTCTTCGTTCCCCACAAAGTCCTTTGCTTTTCCTGCAGAGACTGTCACCCTTCCACATGGCCTTGAGTCAGGGTCCTGAGTATTCATGACCCCAAAGGAGATGGAGATGTGGGGATGGTTCATGCTCCTCCGCAGCCTCAGGGAGCCCTGGGCAGGAGGGGTCACTGCCCGCTGCACCTCGAGCCAGGCAGCAGAAGCCCTATGGCCTTCCATCCATCCCCCTTACTGGAGAGAATTGCTGTGCAGCTGATCCACCCAACTTTCCTAAAGGAAAGGGGATGCCCCTTCCTGCCTCCCACTTCTGCACGGGCTCCAGTTTCCAGGGAGACAGCCACTGGGAAAGCAGTGGAAGCACTGGAGCTGGCTGGATGGCACAGCTCACCATCAGGTAGCGGGTGCCCCAGGGGTCCCCTCCACCCCAGCCTGTATCCCACCCACTGGGAGAGCAGCTCCTGTCCATTTGTCCTGCTCAGCAGCGCTGTGTGACAGCTTCCTGGGCAGAGGGGATGGTGCTGCGGGAACGGACCCTTTGCTGGGTCCCTCCTTGGGGCCACAGATCCTCTCTGCTTTGCAGGATCAGGGCTCCGAGGTGGCAGGTGCAGGGGCTGGGTTGTGGTGGGAGCAGTGCTGCTGTGCTGCATCCGTAGCTGTCAGTGTCCCTTGTCCCCTCTGCCCTGGGGTGCCTGTGCCCTGGAGCTACTGGGGGGATGGATACTGGGATGGAGGGGTAAAACCCAGCCTGTGCTGGTGCTCTGGGAATGCGGCTGCCCTGTCCCCGGTGCTGTGGGGAGCCAAGGTCCCCAAGGTGTGACCTGCACAGTGGATTTGTCCCCACACCCACCACTGATGGAGACTTCTGGAAGGGAGCAAGTGGTTGTGAATAACCATGATCACGGCTTTGCAAGACTTCCATAAAATATGAATGCGTGATAACATCTGCATAAATAATTCAAGAAAATCAGCATGGGGAATATTTCCCTGACAATTTCACGTGGGCTCCTGGAGCTTGATTGTCCCACCCGCTGGGTGTGCAGTAGAAAGGGAAGGTCCTGAGCATCCCAGGTCTCCCAGCTCCTCCCATCACTCTCCTTAGATTGCAAACTGTTCTCCCTCCTGCCTCGATATGCTTTCCCCCAGCTCCCGGCACTATTAACACCTCTAATTAGAGCTGCTTATTGATGTACTGCTGTTTGTCTAAGTGCAGCTGATCAAGACGGAGAAGCCATCAAGCTGAATCGCACCTCCCTGCCTTGCAGCACAGCAGCCTGCACGCCCAGCACGGTGCTTCTCAGGTCTGGGGGAAAGAGGAGAAAAGAAGTCGGGTAGAAAAGAAAGCGCAGAGCAAGTGTGTGCTGCTAGCCAGCCATGGCCATGCAAGCAGCTCCAGCTAATACTGGTGTTTTCCTCTCTGGCAGTTGTTATGCGACTGCATGCAGCATCCCTTGGGAGAAGGTGTCCCTCGTGTGCCTGCCTATATTCAGTACTGCCCCATCGGGACTGCCTTGTATCAGGAAAGAAACCATTGGTACAGTGGGTGCTCCAAGGAGGAGGTTTTTGCTTCTGGGCACTTACAAAAACACCTCCCTCTTTCATGGGGTCACCCAGAAAGAGGACCCAGCACCCAGAAAGCCGCCCAGGGATGGACGGAAGGCTGGGTGCTCGCTGTGGGAGAGCCGTGAGCTCGCAGGCGTGAGTGTTGGGGCAGGATCCGAACCCCCAAAAGCAGCTGGGCGCAGGGGTCTGCCCCCACAGCTGGGGGGCTGGGGGGACACGGTCCTGCTCTCTCCTCCCAGTGCAGGTACCTGGGAGGGCCCAGGCGTTTGCATCTCTGTAATGCCACCACCAGACGAGAGTAATTCCTGGCGCCAAGGCAGTGTTCTGCAGATGCGGCTGGTACTGGTGTAACTGGTGCAGCGAGAGAGAAAGGAAGGATTAACGTGGCACCGTGAAGACAAGCATTTGGGCTCTGCCTCCTGCCAAGAGTCTGTGTGATGACCTGCACACGCTGAGGCAGCTTTCGCGATCTCCTCACCTCGCTCTGAACCCGGCAGCTCCTCCCGGACCACGTGCACTGACAGGGGAAGGTGGCACTTTGCTGCAGGGCCAAGCAACTGGGTGCTGCAGGAGGCGAGGTGCTGGCTGTCCTTACAGCACGGCAACCCCCTGGCACCCCTAAGCGCTGGACATCGGGGACAGGGTGGAGAGGGTGATGCACTCCAGGAGGAGCGTTTCCCTTCCCCCTCACCATCGGGTTTTATTAATTCCTCGCGTGGTGAAGTCTCTATTAATAATGGCTCTAGGATCTGGCTGGTAAGCTGGGTAATGAGATTCTCTACCTGCTGTTCCTGTGCTTCTGTGATTGTGTTTGGAGGACAAAATTCTATGTGGATTAATTAAAATGAAAAACAAAAGGAAAAAAAGAGGTTGGTTTGAATTATTTACTAGTTTCCAGGAGACAAAGTAGTAATTGCAAGTGTCTTATTGCAGGTGTTTGTTTGGAGGGGGGATGTTCCCTCCTCTGAGCGAGGAGTGAAGTCTGGTTATTTAATGGTATTGGAGGAGATTTATCAATCCTCACAAATGCCAAGCACAGCTTCAATTGCTCCTCAATGTGCTGATTCTGATTTTTCTCCTCTTGGTTTGGGAAATTCAGAAGAGACAGGACCTGAGGCAGCTTTGACGTGAGTATATGTGGGGACACGCTCTCTGCCAGCTGCACACTCTTCCCTCATCTGTAAGTAAATGTAGGGGAAAAAACCCAAACCATTGTGCCCTGAGGAACTGCCTGTTCTCTGTCAGCCTTCCATCCATGCCAGGGCCCCTCTGGGCCACACGAATGTCACCACGTGTTCCTTGTGGTGCCCCTTTCTGGACACCCGTTGTGCCAGGGCACTCCTGAGCCTGGAGGAAGGGGAATCCCCCCAGGATGGGGACCAGTGCCCTCTGGGGCTGGCTGTGGTCTTGTCCCTGATGGACACATCTGTGTTCCTAACGCATGGCTGGATCCGACCCCAGGGAAAACCCACCGTGTGCCGTGTCACAGCCATCCCACTGTGTTGGCATCCCGTGGCTGGGGTGGCTTTGGCAGCGTGCTCCAGCCATGCTCTGCTGGGCTGGGGATGGAGTGCTGGTATAAAATCAAGTGTTGGGATCCTGTCTTCCTTCCCAGGCCCTCTTAGCTGATGGATCAGCAACATTTTAGGGAATTGCTCCGTGCTTTTACTGCTCTCTTACTCAGCTGCTTCTCCCCCTGATTGCCTCCGTCCGTCTCCTTTCAGCCAAGGTCCTTGTGAGCTGCCTAATTGACTTCAAAGGGAACAGGGGAACAGGACTTGCTTGAAATTGAGTTTTGCATTCCTCTCAGCCTCCACGACAGAGCGCCTGGTGACCCCATC
Organism: Tyto alba; assembly: GCF_018691265.1. Lineage (NCBI taxonomy): Eukaryota > Metazoa > Chordata > Aves > Strigiformes > Tytonidae > Tyto > Tyto alba. Next base: position 8,829,156 of record NW_024881314.1, read on the forward strand.
TCCAGCTTCTGCAGCAGTTCAACTTCACTGGTTCGTCTATAGCAGAAGAACAGCAGAAAGAAAAATGAAAGAAAATGGTGCAAAAAATTCAATTTAGTAATTTTTTTGGTGTGATCAATATTCCTTTGTCTCCATATTCAAATTGTGAATCCTGCTGAGGAGAAACAAGTGGAGCTGCCTCGTTGGAAATGAGAAGTTAATCTTTAAAGCCAATAAAGATTTAGGACAGTGTAATTGCTTTAGGATTTGATACTTTAGACTATTCAAACTTTCAATTTTTAACCCAACGACCTAGATCCTTGGCAATGGAAATGGTTCAAGATAAGGAGTGATGACACCATGGTGTCCTGGAGAGAACCCACGGTGATGCTGTGCGCCCTGGGATGCGGCCCCTCGGGGTCACTTGTGGCTCAGTGGTGGTGGGGGACACCCGAGAGCTGGATGCTGCCCGTCCCCAAAAGCACGAGCAGTGAGTAGAGAAGGTGACGAGGAGGATGGGAAAGAATATAGTGGGACGTGAAGGAGAACGCACAACCTGCCTGCTAGGGCAGGATTTGGCCAGGAGTTGGTGTTCATGAGGGTGGTTTTTGGCAGGTCTGCCCAGCTTCAGGAGCTCTCCTTTGCCTCTCTCCCGGACAGGGATGCTGTCCATCCACTGCCCCGTGCATCTGCCGCTGCTGAACACCCCCTGCTTCAGACCCTGCAGTTGTGGGTAGTGGGAGCACGGGGGGTCCTCTCCTCTCACAGCCCCCATCGGCGACGGCCAGATCCACCCCGGGGCATCGAGGCTGGAGGAGGCAGAAACACCTTTCTCCCTTCTCTGTTGTCCCCGCTGGGGTAAAGGGGCAGGAGGCCACCCTGAAAGCAAGCCACACACCAAAGCCAAGCAAACAAAGCAGCTAATTACAGGTTATTATTCACCAAAGAGATTGCTGGGGCTGGGAGCTGGAGGAGAGGGCTGCAATGGCTCCTCGTCCCTCCTGGGAAGCTCAGCCCCAGTTCCCAGACACGTGCAAGGACTGGTCTCCTTGGGCAGCAGGGGGGAGAGGCACACCGGGAAATGTCCTGGGGGATTAGATATCCTTTCCCAACAGCAGTTGCCTCTGGGAAGCGCGAGCCCTGCCAGGCTGCTGCCTGTGCTGCTGCCCGCAGTCGGGGCAGCCGGGGGGCTGGCAGGGCCGGGCTGGCACGGAGGGGCACCCCGCGCCCCCCTGGTTATCCCCACCAGGCTGTTTTTTCAGAAGGGCGACTCCAGATGTTCAGCAGGGGTGAAAGCCACCCCGTTTTCAGCCCAGGCTAAAGCATCCTGCTGCGGATCCGAAAGTCCTGGATCGTGCTCCAGGCACTGTCTAGGAGAGGGTGGACCAGCCCCAAGGGGGGCCAGCGAAGCACAGCACTATCTCCCTTCCCTGCTGGGAGGGGAGCAGAATTAAATCCCAATCTTTTCTGCTGTTGTGATTTTACAGTGTTTATCTGGGAAGGGAGCACATTAGTGAGGAGGTAGATCATTATGTGCTTATATTATCAGCAGTAAAGCAAAGTCACTTTTAATTCCTAATTCCACCATTGTCTGACACATTTCTCTGTGAGTTTTCTATTCATCTATATTTTTTTCCTGGGTCTCCACTAATAGAAATTGCTTTGTTGTTAAACTCAATTTCACTCTTGACTGGATTGAAATATGCTTATTTCCCTTCTAAAATAATAATAATAAAAATCTAAAGTGATTTCCACTCATTGTATATGAAAAGTGAACATTTTTCTTCATATGGCCTATCAGGTTTAAATGTCTGAGGGTTTCAGAGGTTTATTTTTTAATGGTCTAATTGCATGATCTCAGCCTATAGCTGGGGGCTTTCCAATTGTTGCTTTATGAATTTGAATAAGTCAATATATGATTTCCTAGGTGATTTTTGAAGACTTTTGGAAGAGATGGGGCTGCAAAATGAGACTTCCCTCAGTTTCTGCCTCCAGCCATAGCAGCCAATCTTCAGTATAGCTAGGGCTGCTGAGGACCCAAAGAAATCACCTTGAGCAATCCCCCCGTGCTGGCTGGAGAGGTCTGTGCATTGGTGTCACCTTCTCAATCCCCAGTTGCTCCATGCTTGGATAATCCCCAGCACCAGCAGCTGCTGGGGCTGCGCCCTGGGCCTGGAGCTGGCCTTGCTGGGAGGGTGAGGAAGGTGCTCGTGGCACCCAGAGTCTACCAGGTGCTTTGTGTTAAGAGTTTTGATAACAAAATCTACCTGTGCCCGCTATCTGTGTCTGCCTCCATGAGCACTGGGTGCTTGGTGCAATCCTGTTGCTGTGCTTGCTGTGTGTTTTTGGGGGTGTTGGGGTGCAGTAGCTTGGCTGAGCCTTGTGAGAGATGGGCCTGGGCAGCATCCAGAGCATGGCAGTGGCTCTGTCCCTCTGCTTACTGATGGGGTGACTGGAAGGAAAGCCCAGCAGGAGGTAGGGAGCCCCAAACCCAGCTGGAGGCTCCCGATGTCCTCGCTGTAGTGAGGGTACCCCAGGGAGCCCTGGACTGTGCTGGGCTCTCCTGCTCTGCTCCAGGCTGTGTCCGAAGCAAGACAGCAGAGGACCCTGTTTGGGGTCTGATCCTGCCATACCCAGTCCCCAGCACAGAGGTGTCCCAGGTATCCCCAAAACGCAGCTCTCCCAGCTTGTTACTGGAGCGAAGCGCTGGCATTCCTGCTCAGCACTGGTGTGGTTGGGCTGTCGTCTCCCCCAACTCCCCCTGCCAGCTCCCAGGGACCAACAGCAACAAAAGCTGAGCCTTCTACCCCATTATCTGTGAGAAACGTGAGATAAGGTGAGTGAGATGCTGGGGTCAGCGTTGCGGAGATGCCATGCGCGAATGCTCTGTTTGTGGCTAATGAACTTGCATTAATAAGCAATGCAGGAGCCTGTGGAGCCCTGGCTGCCACTGGAGCTGTATCACCTCCACAGTTACAATGGTGTGGGCTCTACACCCTCCTGGGCTCCCTCCCTGGGGACAGCCAGGGTGAGAGGAATGGGTGCTGCCATGGGGCATCCCAGCATTGCAGCCCTCCTTCCTGGGATGCGGCAGCCGAGGCAGCACCAGCGGAGAGCTGGGGCTTCATTAGCCAAGGAATAAGCGAGGGAGCAGGACGGGTTTATGAAATATGGGGAAGTACGGGTCCCATCACAGAGGGGCGTGCTTGCTGCCCGGCTGCAGAGCTGCGCTTGTATGTCAGCAGGAGAAGCGCTTTGCCCGGGGCACGCCAGCGTTTGGAGGAGCTGCGGGGCTGCCCTGGCTGAGACAACGGCACTTCTCTCCCCTCTGATGGGCTGCAAGGGATGGGGACACAGACCCCCACTGCCCGCAGCTCCCCGCTGGGTGCTCGGACTGTGGCTGCTGGACTCGGGGACACTGTGCCGGAGGGGCAGAGGCGGCAAACGCCTTACAACCCCCAGCAGGAAGGGCTGCGAGCTCCGCTCAGCAGCGGTGACTCTCCCGCAGTAATTAAAGGCTGAAGAGTTCTTGCTCTCCTAACCCTGGACTTGATTTTCTTTAATTACAGCTGAAGCTCGACATGCCTTGTCCCTCTTAATTTGGCTAATGCTGGTGCAAGCCTTCCAGCAGCCAGCTGCTAACTGCAGTGACTCCCAGCTCTGGCACTCCCCCATGCCTTGCAGGGGGTGGAAGTGTCCTGCTCAGGCTCTTTGGGCTCACTTTGGGCTGTCGGTATGAACCCTGGGCCCCTGTGTAAGTCCACGCACATGCGGCAGGCTGTCATGGGGGGGTTACAAGCTCTCCCTTCTTCCCAGCCCCACGGTGCACCATTTTGCATCCTCCTTCTTTTCTGAGCTCCAACACTTCTCCAAATTGCACATGATGATGCCGTCAGGTCAGTGAGATCATTTGGCCGAGCCTTGAGGGCACAGGGGATGTAAAATCCACCCCACAGGATGGCTGGGAGGGCACCGGCAGCCCCTGGACACCCCCCATATGCAGGGAGGCAGCACTTGCTGCAGGAGCTCAGTATAACGTGCTAATAAGCCTGGGAGGCTCCTCCAGACTATTTTTCTTGCGGCCTCCCCTGTGTGATGTCCTTTCAATGCTAATTCAATGGCTGAGCAACGGAGTGTCCTCCCGGGACCGCACCGGGCTGGAAAATGCTGCTCAGCTGAGTGTGACAGCAAGGCAGAGGAGAAGGCAAACCTGAACTGGCACCTCTGAGAAATCTGCCCGGCAAAGGGACAGATCCAGCCCTCGGGTCGGACTTTTTTTTTTTGGAGGTGTCTGGATCCAACCCAGAACGTGCTGCCTTGTCCTCCTCCCGGCGGAGGCTCTTGGGGTTGTTTAGCCTCAAATAACCTCACCCAAAGGAAGGATGTTCTCTTCCCCTTGGGAGCTGTGGTTCAGCATCTTCCACCCTGCCCTGCTGCTCTCGTTTACCCCGGGCTTGGTCCCTCCTTTGTTTCCTCTTCCCTGCCTGGACTTGAGCTGGGCAGAGCTGCCAGAGGGTGTCAGGAATTCCCCCCAGGGGAATTGCAGCCCTGTTAATGCACTGCAGGGATACAAATACATCTCAGTGATCTGCTGTACAGCTCTTTAATTTTTAATTGCTGCCTTTGTTTCTTCTGGGCATGTCCCTTTGCAGCAGGGCAGTCAGGAAACCTTTCTGACTGATAAAGCTGGTTCGGTCTTTCCTTTTAACTTTTGCATTTTCTTCTTGGTGAAGCCAGGGTCGTTGCTGGTTTTAATTAACACTGTAAGAAAAATGCACTCATTTCTTTCTCCGAGTAGAGAAAGGGAAATTCAGCTTCCCTTCTGCTCTCAAAACATATAATCCTATTGGGAGCTGAGAAGTGGTCCTTACCTCTATTATTTTCCTTTGTTGTAAGTGAATTAGCAGCTAATGGAAGTGCAGGATTCACAGCGCTGATAGGCTTGCAAGGGCAGGAGCTGCCTGAATTCACCCTGTGAGTCTGTGCTGACACTGCCCTGTGCCGATGGGAGCTGTAGAATCCCACGTTTTACACCTGACCTGGCTGTGCACCTCCAGCAGGTACCCAAGCACCGGCGCTGTGTTTCCTGGGCTGTGCTACCAGCACCGTGGGCTGCAGCACTCCGTGGCGATGGCAGCCCCAGCCCAGCGAGGGTTGTGATGTCCCTCCTGCTCCCCGAGCAGCACGGAATGAGCCGGTGAGCTGGGAGAGCCCGGCCTGACTGCTGAGGGCTGCAACCAGCCCCTATCCCTGCCAGATCTGTCCCCCGGGGGGATGCTGCTGGCTCTGACCTTTCAGCCATGCAAAAATGCTGTGTGTCACCGCTGGGCTCCCAGCTGCTGTCCTAGGGAAGGAGGGGGCAGAGAACATCATCTGCCTGGGGTTATGTTGCACTCAACCAAAACCTCAGTCACTCAGAGAGCCCCAGGGACCCGAGGACAGCCCTGGGTCCCTCAAGGTGGGTAAAACACTCCCCAGGGTCATGCCAGGTGCCCCCTCGCAGCTGCCTTTTAGCTGAGCAGCACTTGGGGTTTTAAGCTTTGCAGGGAAACGTTGCATCCTCTGGAGGCTGCAATCCTAAACCAGAGGGTAAGTCTTCAACACTCACGGCTTCAGTGTGCTGGCAGCTGCTTGCTGTTGGAGATGTCCCACCAGCCACGACCCCTCCCAGGTTTTCTTGGTCCCCCCTTCAGTGGTCCTGGGGACACGTGTGGCTCCTGGGCTCCCTGTGGGTGGGGATGCAAAGGCGGCTTTAGGACACTGCCAACCCCCTCCCTGCTCTTTGCTCAGTGCCCTCTCCAAACATCAACGTAGGAGCAAATTTAGGGCTGTTTTTGATGTCTCTGGGAATAGGCAGAAAGCCTGGATCCGCTGCAGGGGTAGAGCAGGGCTGCCTGTCCAGGAGCCCCCGGTACGGCCAGAGCACACCACGGTGCTGGCAGCTCTGTGCCGGCGGGGCGGCTGGGGATGCTCGCTGGCGCGGGAGATCAGAACCAGGCTTGAAGCCTTACCGCCTTGTTGCTACAGAGATGGACAGAGGCGTGAATGCAGTAATTGAGGCTGAGCCAGTGATGGAGCGAAGTTGTTTTATATCAATAAAGAGTGCCTTGTACCCAGCAATGTCGCTTGAGGGGGATGGAGAAGTTACTGTGACTAAGTGATCTTATGCCCAAAGCATTTAGGCATTGCAACTCCTGCAATCAAATTATATTTCTTATCTCAAGGGCAAAAGTGTGTGCGGGGAGAACTTGAGAAAGTAGCTTGTCATAGCACATTACAACTCAGTGGTTTGCTGTGATTCTCCTCCTCTGTGATCATTATTTTTCCATGAAGACCCAGTAGCTTGAGGCTCGAGAGGAGGCTCCAAGAAGAAACATGGGCAGAGTCTGAGCCCCAGGCTTTGGAAAGCATTAAAGAGGGTTCTGGGCTGGAGCAGGGACTCTCTGGAGGGTCCTGGGTTGCCTTTGGAGCCCTGGCAGCACTTGGACATCACTCGCCAAAAGCCAACATAAATGCAGTCATTGTGACTTGTCTAGAGGTACCCGTGGCTGTGCTGCCTGCAGCTGAGCAGTGATGACTGTCAGTCTGTGCCCTTTACTGGAACATGATAATTTTAGCTTTATCTATGGTGGTTTGCAGCCCACCTTGCATTTATAACCCCTTTTCCCCAGTTGTGGTGATCTAATCCATCATGTTCTGCCCAGCAGTGGCTGGGTTAGGGAGCTTTGGGACTCATGGTAACAGGGTTACTAAAGATCAGTTAAAAATCCTCGAGGTCTTTTGCTGGGCCAGTGGCACAGGGTGAGTCCTGGCTGCTGGAAGATGTATTGGTGTTGGAGCTGGAGCCGTGGCTCTGCCCCGGGTTACTGGCACGACTGTGGAGGTGGCTGGCTGGAGCCTCTACCAGCAATGCTCCATGTCTACCTCTGGCTGGGCAGGGGCTCTAACTGTTGGAAAACTGGTTTCTTTCATACCACCTGGCTGCTGCGTTGGTTCTCTCTATTCCCTGCTGCTGCCTGATTTGAAATAATAACAAATATATACACGTGTGTGTGTGTGCGTGTGTGTACATATAACTTCACTGTATTGATTTTTGGGGCCATTGCTTCTCAGCTGCTGAAGAAGATAATTCACAGCTTTATTACCATCCTTGGATTTTAGATTTATCCCGTTCAACAGACAGAAAACTGGCAGTTAATTAAGCTTCTGTTTCAAGCAGCAGCACAGGGAAGGGACTGTCTGCTGCAACACTTCTCCTCGGGGACAGGGGCCCCGGGGGGTCAGCGAATGCCACATTCTCATCCGCGGGGTGATGGACACTGCATGGGATGTCACTGGCAGGAGTTGAGAGCAGCAGAGGTACCTCTGCCTGGCTCCCCGGCCAGCACTGCGAGAGCAATTGCTCCCTGCTAACCCCAGCACCCTCCCAGGCTGTGGCTGTGGGAGATGCCTTTCCCCATCTCCGGACAATCCCTCTCCCACGCAGCCTCATGGACTCGGGTTGAGGCTGAATGTTCTGCAACGAGAGGCAGGAGACCTGCAGCAAGGGGAGCAGTGGGCTCTGGGGGCCTCCCCCACTCCTTCCCTCGCTTGGCCACGGAGTTGTCCCTGCACATCGGGGTTCCCCCGCTAATTGCCGGGTTTATGGGGTTTTGCACATTGCTAATGGGGCTGTTACTACCTCACTAATGTCTGAGTGCTACCATGCAGGATAATGCAGAGTTGCCGTCTAATATGCTGATTGGAGCCAAAATAAAAGCTTGTTGAATGGGGATTGCCAAGAGCAGATTTCTGCATTTTAATTTATTTTTTATTTTTTGCTGGCTGCTGCTGTAGCAGGGACTTGGAGGAAGCCAAAGTGGCTGAGCTGCCTTCTGCCTGCTGGAGAAATGGCCAGGTCCTTGGGGAGCCATTTCCAGCCTGGGGTCAGCCCTGGGGGGATGCATGGAGGGGGCACCATCTCCTCCCCGGTCCCTTTTCCCCTGCGATGACCCTCACCCCTAAGTCTTACAAAATTAATGTGTCCTGCCTCGCCATACCCCGGCCTTTTCCTGCTAGGATGCTGCTGCCATTGGCCTCAGGGAAGAGCTACCACTTGGCACCACCCAGAACTTGTGGGATGTGCAGAGGGACCTTGGCGCTACCCTTACGGAGGTGAGAGGGGGGTCCCATCCCACAGCAAAATTCACCTCACACTGGAACTCTTGTAGCCCCCCTGCTCTTCACTCCCTGGCACAGGATGCTCTGTTTCCCCTCCAGCCTCTCAGGAAGGCACAGCTGGCTCCTGGCATGCTGGAGGCAGTGATTTGGCTGCTCCATTGACCACTTCATGTTGTGTGTTTACGTGCATTAGGAGGGTTTCCAGCCCCATCATGCTGAGCTGGTCTCCGAGTGAAAGGGTCTGCCTCCTGCTGCTGGCTGGCTCAGTGCTCTTGAGAGCAGCAAGTGGGGAAACACCTGGTTTTAAGGTGGTTTTACAGCTCCGATGGGGACTAAGGGTCACCTGTCAGAGGAGCAGGAGCTGGAAATGTAAATGGGGGAAGCATGCAGGAGCAAAGAGATCAGGGGTGACAGGATGCCCACAGCACCTTCATCAGTCTGCTGCTTCCCTCCCTGCCCAAAATCCAGGTTAAGAAAACCAGGTACTTTTTCCAGAGGCCAGATGCGCCAGAAGACTCCCAACTGCACCCAAAATGGCAAGGACTGAGCCACCCTGGCTGGAGTTCGGTGTCTGTCCAGCCCAGGGGGTCTGCATGGGGATGTCCAGTGTCCCCGGGGACGGGCTTCGGGGAGCGCTGCCCTTGCCAAGATGCTGAGCTGCCTGTATTGAAGATCAGGGAGAACTGACCTAAGGGTTTGAATTTGGCTCGATGGTGCTGACTGCTGCTTCTGAGCCACACTTTCTGCAAATCCTCAGTCTGTGTGTCCATCTGCCTCAGCCCGGTATTATCCTGCTCAGAACTGGTGCGGCAATGACTCCTTCCCTGTTCCCAGCCCATGAAGAATGTGGATGAACACAAAATTCCTTTTGTATATATGAAACACTAAAGGATATGGTTTTTCTTCTTACTTTTCCTCAGCAAAAAGTGCTGTTTCATGGGGAGAAATTGCTGTTTCGTGGAAAATTTCCAGCTGTGTTTCATCTCTGAGCTCGCCTGTGGCTGATGCTGTTGCAGCATATGCTACCTGGAGCTCTGCTGACCGAAGCCACCCCTGGTTTCCATCAGGGAGAAGGAAGTAGAGTGAGTGCCTGGGATCCCTATGGAAATCGGAGTTACGGTATGACAACAGGCATAATACGGTATTTCCTCTTCATCAGCCTCATGGGAAAACGCTGGGATTCTGCAAAAGCAGAGAGCCCACAGCTGGTTTATAAAAGAAGGGGTGGCTGCTTGGTGCTGGGAGGGCCTTGTAATTGCACAGCACTCGTAAGGTAGATGGTTGAGCCGTGCAGGGTTGTTGGGGATGGAGGAACATTTCTTGCCTGGGAAGCAAGCAGGATGGAGAAGGGCTGGGAAAGACCCTGGAGGAGAGCATCCCACCATGGGGAAGGCAAAGGGGCAGGTTTCCCCAGTGCCACCCTGTGCTTTATGGTGCCCACGGTGGTACCAAGCGCAGAGAGCGACGGGCAGCCACGGGGCCAGCATGGCACGAGGGGGCCCTGTTTGCACCACAGCCACCCCCCCCTCCCAAGACGAGAGCCTGGGCCTGTCCCAGAGCCCGAGGACCACAGACTCCTTCCAGCTCTCTGCAATTTTGTGTTCACGGGGCGATGCATCCCCTCCCTCACCTCTGGTGGGGCGCACCTCGAATCGGGGGCTGGAAACGGGGTGCCTCGGGGCTCTGTGTACATTTGGCTCCTTTAAGTCCCAAGCTTTGGGAGGTTTTTGTGCCTGTCACCTCTCATGCATGAGCCGGGAACACCTCTGCTGAGCTCAGCAGCTGCTTCTCCTGTCTCAGCTCTCATGGCCTCTTCTTTGTCTTCCCAAGGACGCTTCCCTGTCTCCCCGCCCCGGCCCCTCCACGCCACCCTGGTCCCGTCGGCAGCACCCAGGGGTGCCTGGGGACATTGGGAAGCCACGTCGTGGGCCGTGACTGTGACAATCCCCCACCCCCTGCCAAAGAAAACAGGGTGATGGGGAAGCAAAGCCGCAGGGCGGTGCTGCCAGAGCCAGACCCCCCCCCCCCCCCGCCCCCCCTCCCCAGAAGCGGGGCTCGCCTTGCTCCTCGCAGCCCCCGAAAGCAAACAGACCCCGCGGGAGGGGCTGTGCGGTGGCGTGCTTTGACACCCCCCACCCCCTTTTCTCAACAAAGGGCCGTCCCCAGCTCCCGAAGTCACCACGCTGGGGGGGCTGTCACCTGCCCCGGGGTGCGGCCGCCCCCCCCCCCCCCCCCCCCCCGCGAAACGGTCCTTCTCCCCCCGCCGTCCCCCCGCCTTCTGCTCAGCATCCCCCTCTCCCCGGGTATCCCCCCCCCCCCCTCCCCAGCCGGGCTGCCGCTAGATGGCACGCCGCGCCCAGCGCAGCCTCCGCGGGGCGGTGCGGGGCGGAGCTGCCTCCGCGGGGCTGCGCGGGGCTGCGCGGGGCAGGGCGCGGCGCCCCGCACGGGCTGCGCGGAGCGGAGCGGCGATGGGCTCGGCCGGCAGCGGGGAGGGCTGAGGGCGGGCGGGGAGCTGCTCCGCGCCCGGCCATGCGCCCCCGCGGAGCCCCGCGCTCCCCCCGCTGAGCGGCTGGGTGGGTGGGTGGGTGTGGGGGGGGTGCGGGGGCCGCCCCTCCCCGCTCCCCCCCGCAACTTTGAACGATGATCACAGTCAACGCGGATGGGAAGATAATGGTCAGAAGATGCCTCGTCACCTTGAGACCCTTTAGGTAAAGTTGGTATTTTCTTGTCCCTCCTGCCGGCTCTCCCCCGCCTTGCTCGGTCCCTGCGGGGTGGGAAGCGGTTGTCGGAGCACGTTTTGCGTGGGGAGGCTGCAGCTCGCCGTGGGGTGGGGGGGATTGAGCCCAGATTAGGATGTCGGGGATCCAGGCAAGTTTGCCCGCAGGTCAGCGTGCTGGTCCTGCAGCACTCGCTGCCTGATGGCTCCTGACTCGCTCCTCACGCCGGTATCTTTTGGGGGTTAATTACAGGGCTATTTGCCTCCGTCTCTTTTTTTAATATCCTTCTTGGAGATCTTGGTACCTGCGGGGAATCTGTTCCTCTGCTTTAAATCTGCTGGTGCTCACGGGGATTTTGAAACCCACCCTGAACTGGCAGTCGGACTGGGGTTGATATTCAAGCCTGAAACCCTCTGGCTCCAGCACGACTGTGCTCACCTATTGCTATTTTCCCCTTGGTGTAACTCTTCCCCATTTTTGCCTCCATACATTCGCTTCCCCTCTTCAATCCTTGCTCTCCAGCTTCCTTATTTCACCGGAGATACGCTTTGGTTGCTCCCAGGTTTGAGACACATGGGAGATGCCAATTGCTTGGTTTTCCCATGGGGAGAGGGACCAAAAACCCACAGATGGGCAAAGCACAGGGTGGGGTGAGCCCAGCCAGGTGGTTGTCAGCGCTCCCCGCTGTGTTTGAGGACTCACCTGGGATCTGCCCGCTGCCTTTTGGTTTAGCCCAGGCTACCGCCCGGAGCTGGAAGGGAAGATGGGATTGTGCTTGTGCCACTTGCACTCAGGTTTGTAGATGTTGTCTGCCTCTCCCCGGGAGCTGCCACGTTCTTCCCTGCTTGCCTGGAGGGACTCCTGCTGCTGGATCCCGCGGCAGTGCCCTGGGGCTGGGGAACTTGGCCGAGGGGATGGTGGAAAGCGGTGGTGGAGCTGGGCTGTGAGGGTCCCCATGGCTTGGGCTTGCTGCGAGCGTGGGGTGGGGAATGACAGTGAGAGAGGTGGGAAGGACACACGCACCCCAGGGGTACGCTCTTTGCTCAGCTATTTGCTTTCTTAAGTGGGTTTTTGAAGTCTGTAGTGAGGAAGTGACTGGCCTGAGCACCCCTCTCCCCCGTGCCCTGGGCATCACCCCGGGGGCAGGGGAAGCCCGTCTTCATCAGTGACCTGGGATCGGGCTCAGGGAGCGAGTCACAAAGTCCCCCTGGAGATTGGGATGTGTGTGAGCGAGGGGTTTGTGATGACAGGAGAGCACCAGGCTGCAAGGTCCCCGATATCCACGGCAGAGTACCTGCACCATCCTGTTTGTGTGCCCTGGGCTGGCTTCTGCTCTCAAACCAGTGCAGACCAGTATGGGTGCCACTGGAACCAGCTATTGACCAGCCAAGCTTTCCCTGTGTAAGAGGAGGAATTCCCAAGACCCTCTCCTAGCTGTCCTGCAGTGTCCAGCTCCGCACTCCCTCCACGTTGGTGTCACGCTGAGCATGACCCCTCCATGTCACGGTCCCGTGTCCCCTTGCTGCCAGCCCAGCGTGCGCAAGCGTTGGCACTGCCCCACTCCAGCTGTAACCTGGTGCAAATCAGCACTGCTCCCCTAAAACCAGTATCCCACATTCTCAGCTGGTGTGAATCAGGGATGACCTACAGGAGTGGGAGAAGATACTGGCAATCAGGATGGGTCCTGTAAATTGGGTGCTCATTGCTGGCTGGGAAGAGCCTCGCTGCTCTAGGGAAGCCCATGGTGTGAGCTCCTGCCTGGTGTAAACTTGTGGTGCCATCAGCGAACAGGAAACCTGACCCCTTGCACCAAAACATTTCATTAACCATGCTCCAGACGTGTTTAGCAAAGCAATGCAAAGCCCTGAGCTCTGAAAGCGCTTGCAGCAAATACGGAGAGGGAGCAAATCAGCGTAGAAGCCATTTGTAGAAACACCCAAGGATGGCTCTGACTTCATCTCAGCAGCAAAGGGTGTTTAATTTGTGACAGGGCCAGATTTAGGCAAGTATTCACTGTGGAGCCCTGGTCCAACTTATCCAGCTCTTGGTTGTGCTGAAGATGGGGAGTTCAGGCGTTTGCCAGCTGGAAACCAAAGCCAGGCTTTCTGTGCGCCGGGAACATTGGCCAGTAAGAGAATTCACTCTGGTCCCCTTTGTGGAGGATGATTCCTGTGGCTGCGCATCATTTCAACAGCAGCATGACGGTGTCGGGCTCTGAGCAAAACAAGGTTTGCAGGAGAGGGAGCATCTTTTATTAGCCCGACTGCTGCTGCTGTTAGAAATTGTGGCGCAGCTTTTGGGCACAAGAGACTTTGGTGTTGAAAACTTGTCTAGTAAAGGATGTTCTGAGTCTCTGTAGCCTTTGGTTTCCCCATGCACCTGTGTAATACTCTTGCTGTGGGGCCCAGCTGGGTGATGCAGCGCTATGGACAGACAGTCCCAGTGTCACAGCCCTGTCCAGCTGGGTGCTGCTGGCCACCCTCTCCCCATCACCTCCCAACTCATCGCTCAGACCCTCCTGGCTGCATCCAGCTTTCACTTCCATGGGCCACAATCTGCAATGACTGGGGCATCACTTCCAATTTTCACTAAAGGCTCAGAGGATTTGGCTTCCTTCTCTTTTGGGCACCAAGCCAGAACCCAGAACTGTGAACATTTCAGTTTGGGAAGGATGTGGAGAGGGACTTGGCACCAGAACTGTGCCCAGGTGATGAATTTTCTTTCCTTCCTCTTTCTTTTTCCTTCCTTCCTCTTTCTTTTTCTTTCCTTCCTCTTTCTTGTTCTTTCCTTCCTCTTTCTTGTTCTTTCCTTCCTCTTTCTTGTTCTTTCCTTCCTCTTTCTTGTTCTTTCCTTCCTCTTTCTTGTTCTTTCCTTCCTCTTTCTTGTTCTTTCCTTCCTCTTTCTTGTTCTTTCCTTCCTCTTTCTTGTTCTTTCCTTCCTCTTTCTTGTTCTTTCCTTCCTCTTTCTTGTTCTTTCCTTCCTCTTTCTTGTTCTTTCCTTCCTCTTTCTTGTTCTTTCCTTCCTCTTTCTTGTTCTTTCCTTCCTCTTTCTTGTTCTTTCCTTCCTCTTTCTTGTTCTTTCCTTCCTCTTTCTTGTTCTTTCCTTCCTCTTTCTTGTTCTTTCCTTCCTCTTTTTCTTCTTGTGTTTAACAACCACTCCTTGCTAGAGTATAATTATGAAGATTAAAATGCATTAAAAAAGGTCTTGCATAATGATGAAGATATTGTCAGTAGGAAGGGTGAGAATGAAGAGCAGGATCAGATTTGATTATTTAATCAGGTGATGCTTCGTTAAAGTGCCCCTTGGGGAAGGGAGCAGCTGGCAGCAGGATGGGGCCTTCAGGTGGGTTTTTACCATGACGTGCTCCCAGGGAGGACCCTTGGCTGTGGGGCATGGCTGGGCTTTGATGTCCTCCAGCATGTGCCTTCTCCACTGTGCTGTTGTCCTCTCTGGCCAGGGAGGTGCCACAGCAGACAGTGTTTCCCCCCCCCTCCTGCTCTAAGGACAAATTCAGCTCTCTGAGGCTGAGCTGGATGCTGCAATCTCCTCCGTTATGTTTCCAAGAGCCTCTTCCAGACCCAGCACTGTGCTGTGTGGTTGGGCGCAGGGTGTGATAATGGCAATGGACTGATGTCCCCAAATCACTCCCTCTCCAAGCAATTTATGGGACACCATGTTCCTTCACAGGGATGCTCTGCCGCCTCTGCAATCACCTCCCTTCTGGAGCTGGACCACAGCTCTCTGGAAACCCATCTCCAAGGTCTGCTCTGGGAGAGGGGCTGAGGCCCGTAGTCATCTCTGTGCGCAGATGCCGGCAGCTGGATGGTTCATCAGCATCTGCTGGGGAGGGGATGGCTGTGCTCTGCCGGCGGTTGCTTGTAGGGCATGCCAACCATGCTTACAGCCAGGCCTTTAGGGAGGGGAGTCTGGATTAGCCAAGTGCACAATGCTTTTCATAGTTTATTTAAACTGCTTTCCACCCCCCAGGGCAGGCTCATTCAGAAATAAAAGGGACTTGAGCTGCTTCACTCCTGGAGGGCCTGCAGAGGGATGGCAGGCAGTTTTACTGGTGCACTTGAACATCCCCTCTCCCAGGTGGGTCAGCTCTCCCATTGCCCGGCTGTGGGGCTGAAAAAGGGTTAGTGAACGTTTGTGCTGTTGTTGAGCGTGCTGCTGGCAGAGCTTGTTAATGCTAATAAGATCAGGGTGTTGCTTTTTCTCTTGATTAGGTGAGAAGGGGATTGGGAGCTGCTTGTCCAGAGCCCATGGCCGAGTGACCTGGATCTGCTGGGACCCAGCTGGTGCTGATGCAAAGCTGATTTGGTGGGGGGGATGGATGGGGGTTAGATGCTCATCTGCACCCTCCTTGGAGCAGGCAGAGAAAATCCTTTGCTCTTGAGCTGTCCGATGCAGTGAGCAAAGCTGCCCTGGGTCTGGGGCTCGGGTGTGCGTTGGCTGTGTGAGAGCAGTGTTGGAGCTGGTGGGATGAAGGTAGGGAGCTCGTGAGGTCCCATGAAGGTGCCATGTCTTGCCCAGGAGCCTCCTTG